>NC_141700.1:229331972-230790590 GCF_964263255.1 Lissotriton vulgaris | reverse complement strand
GAGATACATAGTAAAGGCATGTGTGGTAAAGGCTAAGATTAGAAAAAGGGGGCTTGGGGGGTCTCCCCCCACCCCCAAAAAAAGCATGGGGGAAAAAAGGGGGGTCTCCCCACCAAAAAAACACACCTGATGTCACGTCGCGAAGTGGAGGCAATTGGCGTTGTTTGAGAGGAAACTGAAAGAAACTTCTGCTTCCTCTTTACAACGTCACCAAGGAAGATGAAGGAGGGGAGACAACGTGAAGAGGTAAGGGGAATTTTAGTTTAAAAAATATATATATAAGGATTGAGGGTTCAGGGCCGGGGTAATTATAAGAAGGATTGGGGGCCCGGGGTCACGTAAGGGTACAGGGTAGGGATATAACCTTTACCAAGAGTATGCCCTTACCATGCATAAATTTACAACGTAAATCGTTGTAAAGGTACGCGTGGTAAAGGTTATGCATGGAAATAGCATTTCATTGTAACGCATGCGTGGTAAAGGCATGCGTTGCAACAGAATGCGTTGTAACAACATACAACCCCTTCCACCCTCTGGTTATGGTATTGTAAGGCTGGAAGACACGGTCTACTGCCCTGGCTACGCATGATGCCTTACATGCACCGTCTGTGGTCACGCGAGGCTGATGGACACCGTCTACAGTCCTGGCCGTGCACTCTGCCAGTCTATGGGCATGCGGGTAGTGGACACACTGTCTGTGTTCTGGCAGCTGTGACCTTCTCAAAAGTCAATGGTGTTGCTGAGGCTTTCCTACATATGTCTCTAGGCTATGGCTGCTGCTAGCAGGCACACGCCTGCTGTTGCTTTCTGTAAGCTGTTCTAGTTATTGCTGTCAGAGTGGCTTAGTGTAAGTACTTTTAAGGTGCAGTAGATACCACAATCTGTGGTTATTGTGCAGTATACCACACAAATAGTATCCACAGGTCTAAACCATTATTATGTGACCTGCATAAATCTGTGAATTACCTAACTGAGACCAGAATGGCGCAAAATTCAAAGGAAATATTCAGAAAAATGCAAAAAGATTTTAGGATTGCCATCACTCACCAAACTTGGTGACATGCTTCATCATCTGGGTCTCCTCATTTTTAACCACTGGTGGTTCTAAGGGCTACAACCATATCAAAAGGATAGGGAGCCCGTTGGATGTTTTTATCTTGATTAGAACAGATGGTCTTACCCGATGAGAGAGATAGTGATAGACGGAAGTCATGTGCAGTGCTAGGGTGAAAGAGGGAAGCCAAAATTGATACATGAGAAACCCAAACTTCATTGATGTAGCTCATAGTTCAAAAGTAAAAACAGTGCAAAGATAGTGTCAACAAACCACTATCTAGAGTCTTATTTTGGACCATTTTACGGTGTAGTTCAGTTGCTGGCTCTGGGTACCTCGGGTTCTTGGAGAACCTCCAAACCCTATACATCCCCACAACAAAAAGAGTCTAGCGAAGGTAATGGTAGATTGCTTTTGTAAATCATCCATCGTGACATAAGGTTACAGGTGAAAACATTGTCACAAATGGCTGTTTTTTCACACTCACTTTCACTATTTCTTTAATTCAACACTTTTCTTTGGGAAAACCTTGAGGGATCTACACATATGACACCTAGCTGAAATCAAAATAGAGTCCACTTTTCAGAAATATATATCTTTCTTGGATCACCTATGGGTTTCATACTGGTTTTCACCACAAACTGGAAGTAGGTTGAAGGCATAAAAAATAGGAAGAATGGGTTACCTCTTTGAAAAATGTGAAAGCATTAAAGCTGGGAAAAATGCGATTTTAGCACAGCAAATTGTTTGTTGAAGCCATTTTGGAGGAAGGGGGGGGGGGGGGGGGGGGGGGGGGAGAACAGACACTTTTTCCCTCCTAAAAACGCAAAATGTTGCTATATTTTGTCTTTTTTCCTCAGTCCCCTCCAGGTGAATTCACAAGCCATGGGCACCTTTAGAATTCCCAGAATGTCGGTAAAAAGGACACACATTCGGCATGGAAACTTTGTGGACAAAAGGTTATGGAGGCCCAAGCATGAACTACCCCAAAAAGCCAAAAAAGGGCTCAGCACATAAAAGGGGGGGGGTTAATGAGAAATGTAACAGTGTACAGGTGGAACCTGCTTCTTAACTGTAGAAGGGCAATTATATATTACAACAGTTGCTACTACAGATATCTTAGCTCATCCCACATTGAACACTCAATTTAATCTTCCCTCTTAGAGACTCTAGACAAAGATGGTCATAAAAATGGTATTTGAGAAAACTGTACATCACTTTCTATGGTAGAGGTGGGGCCAGACCATACATCACAGTGGTGGCTTCACTATGATGGCCAACGGTAAACCTTTGACAATCCGTTCTAATACCACCATTTCTTTCTTCATATTTACGGACATGTCCGAGATTTTTCACTGGCTGTATTCTTGCAGAAGTCAAATTCTTAGCATCATAGAAACTGTCAAAGAATAGGATACAAGACCTCAAACTGTCCTATTTGTTTACTTCTGTTTATTGAGCAGCTTAAATGGTCTTCTCATCTCAAGATTCATCCTGTGCTTTTATCATTGTTCATCCCTATACACGTCTCTAGTGTATTGCCTCAACCCAAAGTGAGTTGTCTTGTTCAAGGATTGTTGAGCTAAGCCATGTACAGGGTTGCCACTTTGAAGTACTTAGTTAATTGGAAGGGGTAATGGTATATACAAGTAGATTTCAGATGCTTGTCATTTTGCACTTTCCTGGGTAGGGCATTTCTGCATTCTGTCCTTGTAAGACTGGTCCCATTAAAGGGGGGGGGGGGGGGGGGTCCAGGAGAGGACAACCACTAAAATGCTAAGTTTCTTTACACTCTCAGCCATGGATTTAAAAATGGATTCAGGATTCACTGTTAAGGCCTCATGGGACTGTTTGTTATATCGGGAGATCCTTAACTAGGCAGTGTGTATCACGGTGATGAGGAGAATGGACTATGAAAATGTGCCCCTCCGCATTACAAACCGTGATTATTATGGATGAATGGCCCTTCCAAAGATGGCACCAACAAACCTGGTAATGTGCTCGTAAACATGTATTTCAAGTCTGGGGAAATGCCAGCAGCAACTTCTTCAGCCAGCATAAAATCAAGGGGCATGCGGAGGCTCTGCATTGTTGCAACTACCATTGCTACGAGTGGCTGTGACCACAGTTCCAGATAAACTACTCTCATAAGTACTTCTGTTCAGATTGCTTTTGAGACCTGTGTGTTTTTTTTTTATCGTGATCATTTTGAGATGCACCCTCAATGAATTCACTGGCAAAGTGTTTGGACTTGGCAAGAAAGAATAGGTGTTGACTGCAATGACGCGTTCTTGTTGACTTTTGCTCTCAACTACCTTAATTTTGAGATGGGGTGAGAATGCTGTGTGTTTGACTCTGTTGCAGACAGTCATTGGCTGGAGATCATTTGTACCGTTCAGTGATTGCAGGTGAAATATAGTTACTATGTACGAGTGGATGGAGGTTATTGGTTTGTTGGAGTTATGATGACGCACACTTCAAAAGCAACACACTGCCAAGCTGAAAATATTTAAAGTGAATTAGAAGTCAACAGATTCCATGAAATCCACAAAGTCTCCCTGAACAGCAAACTGTATCCCTGACATTTACAGTGAACAATTTCACTAGGGGCAGCTTCTCGATCAGGGCGGAGGAGAGTAGCCACATTGCTTATTCACAGTGCAAGAAGCAGAAACATAAAATGGTAAAACTACCATTTTATATTTCTGCTTCTCACACTGCGAGAAAGCAGGGGTGGGGGTGGGTCTGCTGGAAAGTAGGGGAGGAGTGGCTAGCTCAATGCTGTGGGCTCTGACTGTTTAGGGCCAACCAAAGCAGTTACGCACACGAAATATGGTTTTAGAAGCAAACTTTGAAACATAGCTTGTCCTGGTCTTCATTGAAGATTAACTAATGCTTTCAGCTTAAATGCCAGTATGAGGAAGTTTTACAATGTATGACCTAGTTTCCACCGGAGAGGAGAAACAGATGGCCAAGATTTGTTTTCCGCAAATCTTGACTTTTGTGGTCTTGCTATTTAATGCACAATTTCAGTCACTCTGCAATACCATTTGGAGCATTACCACTAATATTACAATAACTCTGTCTGATACAGCCTTAAAAATTCTCTGGGTCATGGTGGCCACCTTAATGGAGACAAAATAGGTGAAGCATAACCAAGACAAGATGCTAGATACTTAGAAGTTCGCACACACTTTTGTTAGCACATGACAATTCCCTGGCTTTATGTCCACATACATTTGAACTACTTGAACGTCCTTTAAGCAAAGATTAGCTTCTGATAAATGCAGAAACTCTTGCTAATGCATAATGAAGGTGTTTTGCACATCTTGTATAATAGGCACTGATTACCTATGACATCTACTTCTAGAAACCAGTCTTGGGCCTTAAAGCGTTCCAGGGTGCTGGTTGTATGGTGGTTGGGGAAATAGATCTTCTTGACTTTAAACTGGAACCTGGACCCAGGACCAGAAGACAGACAGACAGAGGAAATTGCGGATCTTGGAGAAGGGAAAGTACTATGGACAAAGGATATAGCCTTTATGTGGCAATTGGTGTAAAGTGCATCCATTAGCCTCCTCAGCTTGCAGTTTGGTCCTCCCTGCTGCTGGAAGACCATTGGATACAAAATGTATATAGTGTGAACTTCCTGGCAGTCAGGGGAATAATTACTACATCTGCTATGCATAGATGGTAGAAGGGTGTTCCAAGGAAATTTCATGAAAACCTTAAGGAACTTATTTTTGTGATCATAGCTGGTGATTTGAACGGATAGTGTGTTGAGATTCCAGTTACTACTTGAACGGTAATCCTAGCCACTAGTGGAGGAAGTCCTTTTAGTCAGATCTGGACCACAATAGCCTGAGTAAAAAGCAGAGAGTTCTGGTTGGGGAGAGTGTGAGAGAGAAAGAGAGAAAAAGCAGAGAGTTCTGGTTGGGGAGAGTGTGAGAGAGAAAGAGAGAAAAAGCAGAGAGTTCTGGTTGGGGAGAGTGTGAGAGAGAAAGAGAGAAAAAGCAGAGAGTTCTGGTTGGGGAGAGTGTGAGAGAGAAAGAGAGAAAAAGCAGAGAGTTCTGGTTGGGGAGAGTGTGAGAGAGAAAGAGAGAAAAAGCAGAGAGTTCTGGTTGGGGAGAGTGTGAGAGAGAAAGAGAGAAAAAGCAGAGAGTTCTGGTTGGGGAGAGTGTGAGAGAGAAAGAGAGAAAAAGCAGAGAGTTCTGGTTGGGGAGAGAAAGAGCGAGAGAGAGAAAGAGAGAAAGAGAGAAAGAGCGAGAGAGAGAAAGAGCGAGAGAGAGAAAGAGCGAGAGAGAGAAAGAGCGAGAGAGAGAAAGAGCGAGAGAGAGAAAGAGCGAGAGAGAGAAAGAGCGAGAGAGAGAAAGAGCGAGAGAGAGAAAGAGCGAGAGAGAGAAAGAGCGAGAGAGAGAAAGAGCGAGAGAGAGAAAGAGCGAGAGAGAGAAAGAGCGAGAGAGAGAAAGAGCGAGAGAGAGAAAGAGCGAGAGAGAAAGAGCGAGAGAGAGAAAGAGCGAGAGAGAGAAAGAGAAAGAGCGAGAGAGAGAAAGAGCGAGAGAGAGAAAGAGCGAGAGAGAGAAAAAGCAGAGAGTTCTGGTTGGGGAGAGTGTGAGAGAGAAAGAGAGAAAAAGCAGAGAGTTCTGGTTGGGGAGAGTGTGAGAGAGAAAGAGAGAAAGAGCGAGAGAGAGAAAGAGAGCGAGAGCGAGAAAGAGAGAAAGAGAGAAAGAGAGAAAGAGAGAAAGAGAGAAAGAGCGAGAGAGAGAAAGAGCGAGAGAGAAAGAGCGAGAGAGAGAAAGAGCGAGAGAGAGAAAGAGCGAGAGAGAGAAAGAGCGAGAGAGAGAGAAAGAGCGAGAGAGAGAGAAAGAGCGAGAGAGAGAAAGAGCGAGAGAGAGAAAGAGCGAGAGAGAGAAAGAGCGAGAGAGAGAAAGAGCGAGAGAGAGAAAAAGCAGAGAGTTCTGGTTGGGGAGAGTGTGAGAGAGAAAGAGAGAAAGAGCGAGAAAGAGAGAAAGAGAGAAAGAGCGAGAGAGCGAGAGAGAGAAAGAGCGAGAGAGAGAAAAAGCAGAGAGTTCTGGTTGGGGAGAGTGTGAGAGCGAAAGAGAAAAGAGAAAGAGAAAGAGAGAGAGAAAGAGAGAGAGTGTTCCGTCAGTTTTAGTCCTTTGGTCTTGAAAAAGGGGTCCCTGTATTTGCACAATCTGCAGTGGCGGTTGGCATGTACCAAGGGTGGTGGGGTGCAAATAAACACTTACCTTGAGGTGCCACGCCATCCACCACTGGTCGTCTCTCTTCCAGGGTGGAAACTGCATTAACCAATCCTGGTCCACCTCTCACAGCAGGAGAGCAGCAGCAGGATTGGCTAGAGCAGGCTCTCAGTGTTCCGAAGAGCACTGGAGGTCTGCACTTTCTCTAACCCAGCTATCTAAGACAGCTAGGTTAGAGAACCCTAAAATGCACGTCTGGCGGGCCGTCCCAAGATGGCTGGACAAATAGCATGTACATTTTAAAGCACAAAGCTCCTGACTGCCACTTGGCAGCAATGGCCCCGCCCAGTCACTCAGCACAGGATGGGTCTGTTACTGAAAAATAAAATAGTAATAAACTTCGCAGCCAATGCTCGGAGCAGAGATATGCTCATCTGCAGTGCCGCTGTTAAGGAGGGCTTTCCTCATTTAGCCTAAATGCACGCTGGACTTCCTATTTTTCATTCTTTTGCAAAGCCGTATTAATCCAACTCGTAGAATTCAAAATCAGCAGTAGTCCTAGAGTAAAAAGATACTTGGACAGAAATAGGAGGCAAGAACACTCACATCCCACCACTCCTGAATGACAACTATTCTAATGTTTTAAGTCCAAACCATTTTTAAATGGTTTAATTTACTGGGAATAATAAGTACCATCATCATTTCCTCAAGCATGGTTCATTGCATTTACCTTCTCTCCCTACCTGTGCCTAATAATCATCCAGTTCACAAGTGAAATCCCTGCAGTGCCAAACTCCAAAATCTCTGGTCTCTCCATGCACTACTCATAGTATAAAGATTTACTGTCCCTTACTTTGCCTGATCACCTCCTGCAGGTGACGTCCCCTGGTTTAGCACTAGGAATAATTCCCAATTACTGTGCTGCTCACCTGTGTCCAAATGGCTGTGGGCTCTAAATGTCTTCGTTTTTTAGTTTGCATTTTTTAGGGGCGACAAAGGTCAGATTTAGAGCAATTAAATAAACCACTTGAGAGAGAAGGAAGGGATCCAGCATGAAAGGGGAATTGATCAGGGCATTGCTAGTACACTGATCAATAAAGCTCATGGGTCTGCAAATGGGTTAATATAGACTGAGATGCAGATGACATTATGGCACTCTGAATTGGTATTTCACAAATGATACAGGTGATTAAGAAAACAGGAGGAAATAAGAAAGATCACCCCTAAGACCAGGTTGGCTACAGGGATACAATTAATTGGGCATGTCTTCCAGGGGCTATCTGAGACAATGTTTCCACAAAGAACTCAATTTCTTTGCAAGCCTGAAGCTACACAGAGCAGTATAAAAAAACTCCAGAAGTCTAGGCACTTGTAAATGAAAAATAAAAACGTGCCTTTATCTCAGCTGCGCATTAATAAACTTCTTCGCACACTACAAACCCTACCACTTCAAAGTAGATACCTTCACGTCCTACCGAAATTGGTGACCTAAACTAAAAGCCTTCAAGTAGCTCATTCCTTTTAAGTGCCTATATCCCAACTGCCACCAAGCCACTCATATCAGTGCAGTCTTTCTCGGGCCATTCTCAGTAGGCAGTCTTAACTTGCAAGGGTCTGTCCACAGCCTGCTCCCAAGTTCTGTCATCTTATTGACTTCCTCTGTCGCTTTCATCTAGATTCAATCATGCTGATGGGCACGCATATGTGCCCACCTACTTTTAAGCACATACACAGGAACCAATACTCCTAAGCATCATTCTAGTCCTTTTTTAAAGGTATTTAAAATTCATGGGGAAAAAAAACCCAGAAAAGTGCATAATAAAGCTGAATCAATGTTTATTTCTGCAAGCATGTCATATTCATAATTAACTGCCGGTCATTCTAAATGTGTTGATAGTTGAAACACATGTAATATTGTAAGGTATTTGACATCGCTAGGTTTACAGCATTCAGTATATCAATGTATGAAAATCTACTCTTCTTACGACTGTTACCACCGTTTTGGTTGTCTCAATCTCAAAAAATGAATTGGTACAAAAAACAATCTTATGTCACGTAAAAGGAAATTGTGAAACAGTGGAGTGTTGCTTCAGAATTAAGATGTGCATGGTTCATTCTTACAGGTTTTGTTTTTCTGCCAGCATAACGTGATCTTTTTACGTGAGTTTTTTTTTGTAAATTTTTTTTTTTTTTAAGATGTTGAAAGTATTCCCTCAATTTCTTTTACTTTAGTAGGTGGATCGTTTATTTCCCTCTAGTTGCGGTCACCAACTGTTCCAATGCTCGTGTGTCCATTCCATGTTCCTTTGTTCTTCCAGCTTCATTGCCTTTATTGGCGTTATCCCCTCTTAATTTATCATTACTTTCAGGGCACCATTAGCAAAATTTTTGGAGCGGTCAGGGAATTTAAAATATTTTTTTTCACGTGGTATCTCCGGTAGCGCAATGTTGATTTGTCAGGGTCCCACCTGTTTTAAGAATCACCATTAAGTACCACTTCGAAATTTGGAGGCGCTTCAGCACTGATAACACATTCGGAGAAACCTTCAATTTTCAAATCAGCTGCGTTTTGTACTTCATTTTCTTTTATGTCCGCCAATTTAATTTCTATTTCCTTAACAGCTTCAGGACTCAGTTTAGAATCAGGCTCTTCTGGGTATTTTTCCTCTGTTGCCTCTTGCCCCTCTCTCGATGGTGCCCCTTCTCCTTGGTTTTCTTGTGCATTGCAAGTGTCTGAATCCTTCATGGTTATGAGCTCTGCCAAGTCTTTGCATGGATCGGTGTTAGATGAAGCTAAGTCCACTGGTGTGGCATCAGCTTCTACCTTGGCAATGTCAGGTGTGTCCTCAGTAGTCGCATGTTCTTCATGCTCAATAGGCATTATAGAAACCTCAGGTGCTCCTGGGCAGTCCAGCTCCACTGGCGATGCATTCATCGTAGAGGATATATGTTCTGATGTCACAGAGACCTCAATCTCTGGTGCAGAGGTCCCCTCTCCATTTACAACGCTGTCCTCCATTTCAGCCTGTGAAGTTATGTGCGTTTGAGCCACACTATCTTCTACTTTGCAGAGGGATGTTGCTTGTTCTGGGTCTGCACCCGTTCCCGGTTCTTCTGGTGATGCTGCCTCTTTCTGCGCCGAGCCCTCTTCTGCTTCAGCTGGAGCGAACAGATCTTTCTGAGCCGTACAATCCACCAACTTATCTGAGGATACCTCCATTTCTTCTTTCTCCATTTCAGCAGCGGAAGACACCTCCACTTCATCCACTATTATTTTTCCTAGGGATGCCTTCTCCATTGTGCCCACCTTGCTTTCTGAGGAGGAAGTCAACGTTGCTACAGTGCCTTCCAGCTCCACTTCAGATGTTGCTTCTGCTGGGGCTATGCAAGGCTCCATCTCAGATGAGGAAATATCTACTGCTGGTGCTTTCGTAGAGTGTGAATCCACTAAGGAGGCCTCCTCCACTGGAGCCCCTGATACCTCTGGTTCAGTTGCAGATTCCTCTGCCACTGGAGTCACACAGATCTCTATCTTCGATGTGGATTCCACCTCCGTTTGGGTGAGAGGGGGTTCTACCTCAGTAGTTGATTGCACAAGTGTCACAGGGATCTGCACCTCTGCTATTGGTTCCACTTCTACTGGGTCCAAAGAAGCCTTCTGCGTAGCTGTGGAGGTCACCTCAGCCTGGGCGGTTATACTTTCTGCATCAATGACAGTTATTTCTGTAGCTTCATCCACAATTTTAGTCTCGGCTTGGGTTTCCACTTTGGATGGAGCTATGCTGCCCTCTAAGCTAACGGAATCTTCCAGTTTTGGGACAGAGTCATGGTCTGGCTTAGTTTCAGACAAGGTGGATGTTTGATCTTCTGGGGCATCCTCATGTTTTTGAGCTGAGCACTCATCTTCTCCTTCAATTACACGGATACCTTCGCCTTGAGCAGTACAACTGTCCTGTTTCACACCACACCTATTTTCTGTGTTTAAAGATTTAGTTTCTTGTGCTGTGTTCAGCAAATCGCAGTTGTTGCTTTCATCCTTGTGTGATTCAGTTGACTTTATTAAATTATCAGAATTATTTATAGCTGTTGTCACTGCTTCAATTGTACTGCTATCAACCACGCTCTGTTTGGATAACGTGTCCCCACAGCTGACCTGAAGCACCTCATCACTGCTTTTCAACAGTCCACCATCATTTCTGCTACAGTCTGAATTATTTTCCGTGTTTGGCGATTCTTGCAATGCACTGGGAGGGGTATCTTGGCAAAGAACATCTGTAGGGGGGTTAGAACATGGACTATTATCAGAGGGTTTCACAGTGTTTAAGCAAATAGAGTCTTTTTCTTTTACAGATTGTGCACTGCAGGTATTTTCTGGGGAAATGGAACTCACTGGTTCATCTGCACCATTGATATTTTTGTCACTGTCTGCTGAACATTCTTTAGGGTTTTCATTATCCCCACCTGTACTTTGAATAGTTGCAGGAGCCTCTTTGGCCTCATTTTCGGATGTATTATTTGGACAGATCTCAGATTCTTTTTTTTCTACAATTGCAGATGTTGTTTCTTCAGGTTTAGATTCTGCTGAGACAGTGGAGTCAACCCCAGGCTCAGAGTGTGTTCCCTCACCATTTACTTTTTTAGTTTCACTTGTTGCACCCTTCGCTTGCGCTAGTTTGAGATCTTCGCTGTTTGGGGATATTTGACCTTCTTTTGTTTGATCGTTGCTGGCTTCCTCTTCTTCTTTTACATGGTTAACCGTTTCCCCTACTTGCAACTCATTTTTAGATTTTTCTTCACTCTGTAATCCATTGCTGGCTGGCTGCTCCCCTTTCAAAGTGAGGTCACTATTCAGTTCTTGCTTTACATTCGTTTCGTCATCTTTTTGGTCAACCGTAGTTTCAGAAGGTTCGTCAGCCGCTTCGTCTGTATGATCTCCATAGCACCCCTTTTTCTTCTTACTTAGTTTGCCTCCCATTTTCTGTGAAATAAAAAGAAACCAGTTAGCATTTTTGGTTTTCAAAATGTCTTTTTTCATATCAAAACAGATTGTGCCTATAGTCTGCACTCAAATGTAAAAGTTACCTCTAAACAATTGTGGCGCAAGACTATTCTAGATTCACCTACTGTGCATGATCTGCCATCTGCGCTTGTGCTAGGTGAAAACATTGTTTTGACGTCGATAGGATTCATGTCGTCATCAACTGGAAGCCCACAATATGATTGCAATCCTCTAGATATTTCATTGATGGTCATGTGTCAGGATAAGATGTCCAGAAAGCAAATACTTTTTTTTGCCATTCTTCCGCTTACTGGGGAGAAAAGTGGCCGACCACTGTGACTGATAATTAGAAACTTCGCAATTTCAATATGCGTCAGGTCGTTTCAGTAACTCAGTAGACCGGAGTGGAGTTCTCAATCAACCAGTAGGTCAGACTAAAACTGAACGTAGACGCCAGGTCAGTAGTAAGGGTGTAATGGGCCTTTTAAAGCACGCAAAGAAAAGGGGCTTTTGACATCTGAATGGATTTTAAATTACAACAAAAATCAAGGTGTAGTCAGCTCCTCAGATTGTGCGCCCTGGTGCCGCTGCACCTGCTACATCATCAATAGCTATTACCTATGGACAGTGGTAGAAGTGGGCGGGATCGAAAGGGCATGGTGTGCCCCTACTTTTAAAAATTCTTTCAGTCCGTTCCCCTACTTCTCATTCAAAAAAAATTGCCACGGGACGGCAAGAATAGTCCAACTTACAAAACAATTATTCTTTCATCTTCCAGGGGCTGCTCGCACTTCTCTGTTGAACTCGAAAGGCTGCAGCAGCCCCTCCCTGAGCTCACACAGACCGAGGGCAACCCATTGTCATTCCGATTGAGGTAGATTAATCCTTTCTAATGACAATGCGCCGCCCTCTGCCTTTAGCATATCATGCTGAGTTGGTGATTACAGAGGAGCTTTCTCCAGACAGAGGACTGTCGGGAACTTGCCACCAACTCTGCAAAACCTGTATGATTATTTTTTGGTTACGGTGGTAAGATGTCTTTGTAAGAAGTTTATTTTCCTCACAAACACATGAAAAATTGTGACTTGTGTTTTTAGGCCTTAATGTCCGTGCCAACTGATCTAGTTTAAACTTGATACTCCTTTGTCCAGCTCCTTGAAGATGTCCATTCCTGCGAATGTCATGAAGCAACCAGGGCCAGAAACTGTAGATCCACAGCCACACCGTGGCTTCAGCATACTCTACAGTTTTTTCCGGACAATAATTCGAGGTTTTCCTGCACAGCGGCTAATTTAACATTCCAGGCCTGTTCTGTAATGTGATGTTAGTCTCTAGCTGTTTTGTCGTGATACTTGCTTATCGACTTGTATGCTTTGTATACTTTTGCTTATTCAGGGCCTGTCATTTTTAACCAGACAGCTCTGAACGCGGCATTTGTGGATATACCCATATTTTGCAGGACAAAATTGTTTGGGGTGTTGGGGAATGTTCTAGTCTAATGAACTGGACATGTATTGCTTTGAACCAGAAAAGGCAACCAAGAGTTCATTTAGACCGAGTATCTCGGAGGTTCCCAGTTTTCTATAGCAAGTTGTGGTGGTTTGAAACGATTGTGATTTTGCGTGAATGTTCCCTTGAGTGAATGTGCTCTAAAGGCATTAATTTTCGTGGAAACCCTGCCTGTAAAGACCCATGCTAAGGGAATCATTTGCGCGCTGACCAAGTTACTTACATACATGAAGGTTGTTTACTTGCTGTCCCGTTAGGAGAGGTGACGGGGGGCAGGAGAGGTGACGGAGGCAGGAGAGGTGACGGGGGCAGGAGAGGTGACGGGGGCAGGAGAGGTGACGGGGGCAGGAGAGGTGACGGGGGCAGGAGAGGTGACGGGGGCAGGAGAGGTGACGGGGGCAGGAGAGGTGACGGGGGCAGGAGAGGTGACAGGGGCAGGAGAGGTGACAGGGGCAGGAGAGGTGACAGGGGCAGGAATTGAATTTGAATTTTAAATATTTTTAAGCGCACGACTACCAAGCGGTTTCTTGGCGCGGAGGATGCGAATCAGAGGGCAGGGGAAAAGGTAGGCTGTTAGTGTGGGAAAGCTTGGGTAAAGAGAAGCGTTTAGTGCTTTTCAAAACTCCAGGTAATGAGAGGCGGACCTGAGGGAAAGGGGAAGAGTGTTCCATAAGACAGGAGCCAGAGTGGAAAATTTCACGCCTCCCGACTTTTTCCTGAAGCGGGGGACAACCAAGAGTGAGTGAGAGGAGGAGCGCAGCTCTCTACTGGGGAAGTAGGGCGTGATTGCAGAGGTAATAAAGGACGGGGCCGTCCCTGCCCGGGCCTGGAAGGTGATACAGGCCATTTTCAAAAGGGCACGCTCCCGGATGGGCAGCCAGTGCAAAGCTTTGAGAAGGGTTTTTAAATGGTGGAACTTGGGAAGGTTGTAGACAAGTCGGGCAGCCTGGTTTTGAACCAGCTGAAGTCGCCGGAGGTTGTATGCAGGGACACCAGTGTAAAGAACATTGCCATAGTCAAGGCAGGAAATGACCATGGCCGAAAGAATAAGTTTGAGGACGAAAAAGGAAAAACAAACGGGAAATTTTACGAATAGTGCGGAGGGTAAGAAAACGGGAAGAAACAACTGAACTAATCTGGGAGTGCAAGGTGAGGTGAGCATTTAATTTTATCCCTAGAGTCTTGAAAGAAGGAGAGGGGGGATGCCCAAGGTGGGGGGCCAAAACCGAGAATTCCAGAAGAGGTGACAGGGGCAGGAGAGGTGACAGGGGCAGGAGAGGTGACAGGGTAGAAGTGACTTGTACTTATGTTCCTTGCCTATTTATATACCATTGCATGACATTCACTGATGTGTCTGCAAAGCATACCTGTTGTCCCGAATTTGTGTGCTGAATTTTGACCCCTTGTCCTGAATTTTTACACTCACCATCCTGAATTTGCCATTGTTCCTGCTTATCTTTCGCACGCTTTACATAAACCTGTATTCCCTATGAGTATTTGCTTTTTCCTGAATTAAACCTCAAATAAACATGTTTATCCATTGTTTGAATTAAACGTTATAAGCTGTAACTGGTCAGTAAAGAAGGCTAAACGTACTAAAAATTGGTATGTTTTGCGATTTCTAGCCACACCCCTGACTCCGCCCACTGTTCCAATCTACGGTTATTCCTGCCCCCTGATTCTCCACCCACAGTTCCCCTACC
The DNA here is from genome assembly GCF_964263255.1 of Lissotriton vulgaris. Classification (NCBI taxonomy): domain Eukaryota; kingdom Metazoa; phylum Chordata; class Amphibia; order Caudata; family Salamandridae; genus Lissotriton; species Lissotriton vulgaris. The sequence goes on along the minus strand of NC_141700.1, from coordinate 230,776,124 downwards.
TTTTATTCCCCACTTCGACCACTGCCCATGGAAGAAACGAGCTGAAACGTAAGTGTGACTTACATGAAGCCTGCGCTAATGCTTTCTCAGATTGAGATGACCTAAAACCATGGTAGTGCAGGAGCTAAACCACCATAGACACGACACAAGTTACATTTAATGAAATGCCACTGGCTCCAACGAAAACATGATATTGCAAACATCAAGTTCTGGGAAGTTACCGTTGACAGATTTAGTAACAGCAGACCCCTTTAACCAGCTATAACTCAATAGCAAAACTAAACCAGTTGACGCAGAGCTGCTTTCATGCTATGGCTTCTGATGCGACACAGGAGCAAGCAAGGAGAGCGCGCGAAAAACGATTGGTGTCCCATCTCCTAGCCCAAAAAGTGGGGCTGGCACAATTAAGAGTGCACAGTACTAGCGCACAACTAGTTTCCGGGGCTCGGGCTCCGGCACTTAATTGTCAACACTGTACTTATAACAGTCTGCCACATGGTGGCGCTGTTTATCTAAGTTAGAGATGAGCAGAAGAATGGTTGTTTATTAATACAATGTACATTAATAATTACTAATACCCGACTCCCCACCTATTCCTTTACCTTCGGGGACCTGGAATAATCTGAACTGTCGCATTTGCAGGCGAGAGAGATGGTTAGTGGTTGTTTTGGCAGCAAACACAGGGGCGATGGGTGGTGCAAGCGGCAGTGGCCTCCTGTCAGGACTCTGGCACTTATTATTTTACAAACTAAGCAGTCACCGGGGTACAAGGCAACCCTATTAAGGCTCCCTTACTACATAGCCTGGTAAGAGGGCATTTCCCTTAATTGCATTAGGCACCAGGCACCTTTACTACACTGCTGTCAGAGATCCATCTGAATATTTGTATATCCTGTGAGATTGCTTGATAGCGGTGTATTTGAGCCCCCCCCCCCCCCCCCCAATATATTCATTTAAAGTTTGCCTCGGTTATTTTGCATTCCGATACTGAGCTCTATAGGTGACGGTGAAATGCAGAGCAACCCAGAGCGACAGCATCAGGATACTGCATGCAAACCGACTAAGTTCTGTGGGTAACCCGTGGAGAGGGGGCTAGCCAAACCTGCACACGGGTCAGTGCTGAAATGCTGATCTGCTGTCATAAGTCTGGCGGACAGGGGTGAGGGCAAATGTGGTCAATATCTGAGGGTCTACTACTGAAATGAAGGAGCCAAAAAAGTTGGAAAGGCCTTTAAAAATACACGTGGCAAAGAGAGGAAGAGAGTGTGCTCGAGTTGCTGTGCTGCAAGTGGGAATTATAGCGGCCACAGACCACAAATAGTCAACTGTGGGATTGCAGTGCCATCCAACGGGGACAGACTGGAGCTGCAGTTAAACTATATTAGTAGCACCAATACGGAAGGAACCTGTAAAAGTGGCAGGTTCCTCGCTCTTAAAAAGAGCGGACTTGGGATCACCGACAGTACAATGTGTCATCAGAAAGAAATACAGAAAGCGATGAAAAAACAAAACTAAAAAGATAAAAAACATCCAAATTACATTTGTAGGTTGAAGGAAGCGAGTAACAGTTGATATTCTGGCCTCCCTGGGCCGTATTATGCATTGTGATTGTTTGCGCCTGGCTCACCTCTGGAGCAAACGCAATGCTCCCTATTATGATGTATGCCTTACCCCCAGGGCGGTGTATTCATGTGAAAACACGTAGCAGCTGCTCCATGTTTTCACAGTGCAAGCTGCACCCGCCTGCAGCATTACAGGGGAATAGAGATCCTCTTGCATGAGGGTGCAGTCTGCAGAGGGCTGCTGTCAGGAGGCTCAATGACAGTGCATCACCTTCTAAATGGCGCACTGTCAGTGCGCCTCCGGAGGGCTTCTTTGCCTCTGTGCCCCCGTCAGTAATATGGCGCAGCACAGAGTCAAAGAAATTCCCTCTTTTGCATAGGGGCGTGCCCTATGCAAATGAAGGAACATCCTCCGATGGTAGCTGCTATTGGTATTAAAAAAGGGGACACCCATGCATCTGCGCCCGCTTCTATAATACCAAAGTGCCACAGGGGCGCGCACAATGGGCGCAAACACCCGTTGCGCCCCAGGGGCACTTATTGCAATACTGCTCCCTGTGGCTACAGAGTCAGCATCTAAAAGTGTTTGAGGAACAGGGGCTTCCGAAACCTTTGAATGTAAAAGCACACGTCACAACCCTCAACAAAAACCTGAAGACATAGAGCTGCTATCTGACCAGTCCTACAAATGGAAACCATAAAGAAACAGGAGAGTAAGGTCCCCCTTGGAGGAAGGAACGGGAAAGTAAAATAGTAAATATAAAGGGCATAGTGTATGCCTTTCCACTTACGCCTCTCCCGAAGCAGGGCAGCAGCAGCAATATAACAACCGATGATTTGCCAACAAAACCGAGACAAATGTCATGGATTATGAACCGGTTCTTAGTACAACTGTCTCTAGATGTTGAAAGGGTTGAGGAGATAAACGGGTTAATAGAAGTATTTTCTCGCACATGCTAAGTTCATAATGTGCATGGGGAGGCCGGAGACTAGTGGGGAGTGGCACTATCCAAGATTATAGAAGTTCACGTTTCATTTCAGTTTAATAAACGGTTGCACGTAACAGTCAAGGCGAACACTTTTCAATTGTATTTTAATTGAACATGCCTCGTGTTTTCTCTAATTAACCCTCTCCACTACTTTACAATTGTTAGCATATTTAAAGGTCTAGGGAGGTGAAATAGTTCCATGTAGGTTTCAATTATATAAAACAGATTCGAAAATTCAAATACGGGTAAGGTCACTGGAATCATGCACGCTTCAATGAAGACAACTGAGCTGCTTACTAACAGAAGGAATGAAACAAAGGTTGGTTTCGCACTTCTCCTCGAACATTCCATTGCTTGCTTTTTAGGTCTCACGACCTATCAATGCGGGCAAGCGCATTGAGCGGAGCGAGAAATCATGTCCTCGAAATCCTCGTCAAACCAAGGGCTTCTTGCGCTGCGGTTTTCATTAAGTTCACGTGAATCACGTGACCAAACAAGCACACACATTCACGGCCGCACAGCACATCAAAGGGCTTCGCCCAGCGTGCGCTCTGCGGCTTCTCCTCCCCTAACACGCTTCTCCTCCTTTTCAACCTGAGAGCAGTCATGGCCGCACAGCACATCAAAGGGCTTCGCCCAGCGTGCGCTCTGCGGCTTCTCCTCCCCTACCACGCTTCTCCTCCCCTAAATAATCATGGCTGGCCGGCCGGCCGTACTTTCAGTTTCCCGGCCGCTCTCTCTTTAGAAAAGAGAACATTTCAGCTCTCAGAGTGTTAATTCGAAGAATATTAACCCACAGGCTTCCCACAAATGTATTTTAAACAACAATACTTGCCTTGAGCATGCAGAACTGAGATAAACTCATGAAATTTTTGGGCAGCTTCCGTAAAATATATAGAATGCAAGTTTTATTTTTCAATTAGATTTTTATCAGCTTTTGTTTCTATTTTAGCATTTCCTGCTGCACTTTTTCTAGAACAAGATGGAATGATGGTATTAATGGTGAAGAATTATATCATAATTTGTTGAGTGCAAATTTCAAAGGTAGCTCATTTGTTAAACCCATTACTATTAGTTCGGACTGCAACTGCCAAATATCTTTTCGAAATGAAGTGGCATGCCTGACATTATGTCTATCTAGAGGCATCTTGCTTTGGTATTTAGGCATACATGAGCATACAGTGTGAGATCCAGTTTTACGATGAGTGCGGAACAGCAGAATTGCGTGTAGACTCTTTAAAGAAAAAAATACATACTGAGGTCACTTTCTGGCCAAGAGTCTCCACCATTAGGAAACTAGGACTCTGGTGTAGATGTGCAGTTCATAATTTCTGGCCGCCATAAAACTAAAACCTCTGTCCTGTTGGTAAAGGATTAAAAATCTACAGATTGACATGTTGCAGAAGACTTTACCCATACAAGCTCTAGAATCTCGCCAGTCTTAGCTGGACGAAAAGCATACTTGTATAAGTTCACGAAGTGAGAAACTTCATTAAATTATAAAAATATGATTTTTTTATACTGGTTTTGGTTAATACTGCCTGCAGACAAAAACTGCGCACTGACCAGAACCGGAAAGGATTTAAAGGGTATTTTACAAACTCAGAACGAGCCCATACGCTTGAAGCCACAGCCAACTATGAGTCACTGCTAAACGGTACAAAACAAAACCAAATAGTCTCCTCCGCCGACCAGCTTGACTCGGCCCAACGAACATTCCAGAACCGCAACGAGTGCCCCGGCCCCAAAAACGCGTTGCTCCATCCAAATAGTAGGAAAAGCGCTGAAAAATAACACGCGCCTCCTGAAAGGGGCTTTGGCGAGCATTTCGCTTTGCTGTGCATGAATTTCGCGTAGTGCAGCCTTTTGATTGTCACTTCATGTAAACACATCAAGTACAACCTTTTCTATTCAATATGCGTCAATTTTCTTAAATACCTTCCATTTTTTGCAACGGCCACTATACCGTTGCCAGGGCACTTACAGACCTCCCCCACATTGGTTGTGTGCAAATCTGCATAAAGCGACTTCTAAAAAAAACAAGCACTGGCGTTGCCAATAGGTCTCGCAGTAGGAAAGTTGGAGCTATTGGTTTTGTAAATGACATTTTATATTTATATATTGTTATTGACAATGCCAATAACGATATATAAATATAAAATGTCATTTACAAAACCAATAGCTCCAACTTTCCTACTGCGAGACCTATTGGCAACGCCAGTGCTTGTTGTTTTTACTGGTTTAATTAAGAAAAATCTGTCCTGAGTGGGTGGAATGTTCTAGTAGCCCTATAGACTTCCTGCCTCGGGGTACACCAGTTACGTCACAGCCCCCAAAATGGCTCTTTCTGCTCTAGGGGATTTCACACTTTGTTTCAGCCGAAATAAACTGGTTTTCATTATATTTCATATGCTTCGATAGCACAATGAATTACATCCAGAGTTCCTCTTTATCCTGCACCCATATTGTGCAGCCATCTGCCAAGGCTGGATAAGTAAAAATGATTTGTGACACTCTCCGGCATGAATGACTTGGCAACTGGCACTTAAGCTATAGTATGTGAAGGGTGAATGAACATAAATCCGGATTTGTTGTAGATATTTCCATCCATCACAGCTTCAGTGTCTCTGCTTATCGGACTTAAGTCACACATATTGTATTCACTTAAAGGCCATTTTCCTTTAGTTTATGTTGTACGGTGCAAACCATGGTTTCTGATATTACCAGGCCAGACATGTATATTTCTAGTCACATGCATCAATGCTCTTCACACACGGATACAGAAGGTGTCCTCAGCACCATTGTCAGCCTCAATGCAAGCAACTACCTCTCCTTATTGGACAAAAAGAATTCATAATTTCCAAGAGTCAATGGTCGTGAGGCCCCTGATGTTACTCGAAGTTTACACTACCTTTAACACCAATGACCTTAAGAGGACCGTTAAATCATTAAAGGTCTGCATGTGATCTGGACAATAGCACCTAGAGAAAATTGCTACTTAAGACCCTTCACTGTCAATTTAATTTTCGTTAGAATGACATTGATCCTGCACGATGGTTTAAGACTGCTTTGATAATTTGTCAATTTTGCCAACTCATTTTTCGAATTATCGAAGATAGTTTTTCTTCGTGTTCATTTTTGGAATATGTAGACCTCAAGGTTTGCTCCTTAGCGAGAATTGTTATCACTGGTTTGAATCCACTGGCACATCTTCACCCTTGAATAATATTAGCTACCATAGGTACACCAACCATACCCAAAACGAGCTCAAGAATGAACAGGAGTTGAACTCAGTGGGAGGAAGATGTAAGGATGTGTAGAGGGCAAGCTGGCCCTTCACCAACTCACAATCTCAGCCAGCCTTCGATTGATTCAGTTTAAATATTTTCAATGCTTTTATTATACCGGAATCGTTTAGTACAAATGGGGAGGTCCTGATCATCAGGTTATCCCAGTAGTGAAGCTGAGGGTTGAGACTTCTTCTGCGTCGTCTGGTATTGCCCAAATATATGTATATATGTCAGTTCTGGCACTCCGTAGTTTATCTCTCCTTCCCTATCTTTAATGCCCAGATGGCTTGTAATCGCAAGTCTTTCCCACATTTTTATTTCACTTTTACCTCTTCCCTACCCCATTCTACAATGCCTCCCTTTCTCTACACCCTTCCAGTTAAGCTTTTCGGTCTCTTGACAACATATGACTTTACCACAAAAAAATTATTTTTGTGGAAAAAGTATATCGTCATTTCTCAGAAATGAAGTTTTTGTCTGGTTGATTTCATCATATGACTTTCTTCGTGTTGGAAAAATATCAAAATGGTTGTATACCAGCTACATTCAGTCCTCCTTCCTTTTTAGGTGGAGCCTAGGCAGCGCATGCACTGTCCCTCCGAGACCTGATGTAATCTGTATGTGAGTTGACACTCCACCTATTTGCTTTTTATGGGTTTGTTAGCTTGTCTCGTAAAATATCTTTGTTTTTAGTGGTTAATATGTGTTGTAGTTCCTCCTTTTCTTTGTTTGGTACCGCCTAACTACTGTAAACTTGCTACCAGTGGCACAAAGTATTTGCTTTGGAACTCTTGTTTTTGGTTGGCTAATTTGAACGTGTAGGCAGTTTCGTTTTTTGACCAGTGGAATTAAGTTTTTGTTTTTAGCGTTGCCGAAATATTTTTTGGAGCGGTAGGATGAAGTGTTTGTTTTTTGCATTGCCGATATTTATTTTTTGTAAGGAAATTGTTTATTCTTGGGGTTTTGGTTGCTTAATTTTAATGTGCATGCAGTTTGCCTTGCCAGCTTCAGTAGCGATTCACATTTTATTTTCGTAAATTTGACATTTTGCTGTTTCTGCCAATTTACTTAGTGTGTATTGCACATTTGCTGTAAACGAAAAGCTAACATTCTTTACTAGAAGGATGATTTGCGTATTATGTAGTCCCTGTTTCCATTCACAACAAGTTTAGAAAACGTGCTAATGTTTCACACTACAGCAGACTTTCATTTGCACTTCTTGGTTTCTTTCAAACAAATATTAATACATTAGAATTTATTTACACTGTAAAACCAGCGTAAAGGCAACGGTATTGTTTTTTTTATAATTAAAAGCGTGTTTAAAACAAATAAGTGTTCATTCCATTTTTTCGTTGGAAATCTTATTTGTGCATAGCTACATATACATACCTTTATATTCAGCACAAGTTTGTGCAGCAGCTACATGCACTATACATTATTTCAAAGTATAATTCATACCTCCACTACAATATATATCAGAATGTCAGTCAAAAAAGCTTTATTATCGGTTAAAAACCATAAAAGCACATAAATAGACAATACAGATAAAAACAAGTCATTAGGCAACAATAAGGTACACTCATAAAACGGCCTATGGGCATAAAAATGGTTAAAAAAAATACAGAGATACAAGCATAATAGACCTGTGCAATTCAAGATAGAGCAATTGATGGGTAGTCCCTGAATACATTATTTATAGAGTACTTTCTATGTTGCAGTATTTATGCAAAGACGGGAGAGGCAACTTGGCATTTTTATTTTTCACGGCTCTGGTGCACCACATGCACAGTAAAAATCTAGCAGTCGCAAACACAATCAAAGAGGAGGTGCCATCTTTTAAGATTCTAAATACCTCCCTATAATCCCCAAGGCCCCTGGACTTGCAGAGTTGGATGATCCATTTGGCTCTTGCCTTAGCGTACGAGGGGCAGAAGAGCAGAACGTGCAGATCGGTCTCTTCACTACCGTCACACCCTGGGCAGGAACATTTGTCCACTTGATTGTCACGGCCCTTAGTGGCAGTGATCCATGTCTAAACTGGACATAAAGTTTCTTGGCCAGTAGGGGCTGGATATCATCCAGGAATTTCTCAAAATGTGGTATAACCTTGATATCCAAAAAGGTATTAGTCAACCTACCCAAAGAGGAATTCGCTAATGTGAGTTCCATTCGATATCGCTTCAGTACAAAGCTCATCGACCTCTTAGTAGTCAAGGCACATGTTTCCTCCGGGGAGGACCACACGTCTCCCATACCAAGTGCGTGGCAAAGCGGTTTAATATACTTGAACCATGGGATTTTTCCCACCCCCTCTGGACAAAAGGTCCCCAAGGTCCTCCCTGTAGCTAGAAAGCTCCGGGGTGGACCAGAGTCTCCTCCAGTACAGCAGGGGACGATTTGAAATAATCTCCTGCATAGGAGCCAGGCCTAGATCTAGTCGTAATGGGGTCAGGGGGACGCTCTGGGGGAGTCTCAAAAGGCGCCTGATAAAACTATTCTCGGTAGAGGATAGAGAAGTGGAGACATGACCCCAGAGATCTGCACCATAGAGCGCTCCACCCCTTGCCTGGGCATTGTAGATTTCCACGGCCGGTCCCAAAGATTTTAGAGAGCACTCATTGTACACCTTTAAGATACCGCCAGAGGATTGGGCCAACTTCAGGTTTGCTTTAGCCATGTTGGACCCCCAATCCATTCTATCATTTAATGTTACCCCCAAGTAGTCGAAGGTGGATACTAGTTCCAACACCGAGCCATCCAAGTGGGGGTGGGGAACAGGTGGACGATTTGGCATTGTAGGCCATAAATTTAGTTTTGGAGAGGTTAATCTCCAGGTTCCTCGATCTACAAAAGGAGCAGAACGCCTCCAGTGTTCGCTGGATACCCATGGAAGATTTTGATATCAGAAGGGTATCATCAGCGAACATCAGGGCTGGTATCTTGCGACCTGCTAAACTGGGTGAATCTAGCTCCCTCGCTCCCATTAGATGATCAATCAGCCCATTAAGGAAGAGGGAGAAGAGCGTGGGAGCCAGCACCCACCCCTGCCTCACTCCCTTTTCCACAGGGAACGGTTCGGAAAGCTCCCCATTCCTCCCATACCTTACCCATGCATAGATACCTTGGTGCATACGTTTAAAAAGGTGACACAAATAAGCCGGGACACCCATCTCTAGTAGTATTGCCCACAGCTTGTCCCTATGGACCAAGTCAAATGCGGATCGAAGATCCACAAAGATCAAATACAAGCTACCTGTCCCCACAGGTACAGTCTTCCAGTAGACCAACTGCAATCTAAACAGTTGGTCGATGGTGGAGACCTTCGCTTGAAAGCCCGCTTGGAGGGAAGTTAGGATGTGATGTTCATCCATCCAGCTCTGCAACCTCGATAGTAAAAAGCGGGCAAATAGTTTCTTGAGGACATCTATGAGGCTGATGGGGCGGTAGTTTGCCGGGTCGAGAGGAGAAAACTTTGTGGATGGGGATGATTTCTGAACTCAGCCAGGTTTGGGGGATCTCCATTCTCCTGCAGAATGGCATTGAAATAAAGCCAGATATAGGGAGCCCATACCTTCGGTTCACTCGGGTATAGATCTCTGGGGATCCTATCTAGGCCCGGAGCATTCCCAGGTGTCAAACTTTTAAGGGCCGCCTGAATTTCTAGCAAGGTACAGGGTGGGCAATCATTGCCTCCAGAGGGGCTTGGTCGAATATACTCTTTAAGAGAGCTAGATCTACTGGGAATGCTAGGTCAGTAAAGGACTACAGGGGCTTAAAGTGGGCTAGCCAGACCTCTCGCCTAAATTAGGAGTTAAGGCAGGCGACCCATCTGCTGATCCTGATCTAACTAGATTCCAAAAGGCCCTGAAATCGCGACCCTCCAGAGCAACTTTTATACTTTCCTACCTCAATACCTCCCACTCCGACCTAGCCTCCATAATCATGCTTTTGTAGATTTGTATGGCCGTTCTAATGCTCGACATGGATCCAGATTTTACCTCCTTTACAAGGGCAGATTTGGCTGCCCTACAATTTTTGTTGTACCAATGGGCCTGATTTTTTACCCGTGACCGTGATATATCAGAATGATTACCTCCATATAGCCGAGCCCTACCCCTAAGTGCACAAAGCGCTTTACAACTCCATCACTGTCATTTACATTTGTTTCCTGCCAACAACATCAAAAACAACCATTTGCAATGCAATAGGTCTCGCATTTGCGAGGGTTTCAGCTATTGGCATTGTAAATGACAATGCCTTTTATTTATGTGTTGGTTTTTAAAACATAAATAAAAAGGCAGTCATTTACAATGCTAATAGCTGAAACTCTCGCAAGTGGTAGACCTTTTGCATTGAAAATGCTTGTCAGTACTGGTGCGCACTCATTGAATTAAGTTTTTTACTGATGGTTTATCGTCGCTTGAATATTAAATTGATATTCAAACAATACACCGTCACGAACAAACTTTTATCAAGTCCAAAATGTGCACAAAATCTCCAGAATGTCTAAAATCTGCAGGGTACTAAAATCTTTTCTACAAAAATAAAAATAAAAAAAGTCTGTGCTACAAACTTGAACTGTCTTTCTTCTGTGTGTGCTACAAGACTACCCGGGTTTTTGTTCTGGTGATCTGCCAGATGTGCTGCAAAACATATTCAGAGCTTTGTGCAAAGGCCATGAGAAAACTCGGAAGGTTCCATAACCGCACAGCCTGCATCACCTTTGACATGAAACGCAGAGGCTACGGCACTCTATATCCCTGCATTCTATATCATTGATCAAGTTCTTGGTATAAGAGGATACACTCCTGAACGCTTGCATTGTTCATAAATTAGTGCATGGTGGCATCCCATAATCTCTTCATATGCACGTTTGTGTTCAGACAGAACCCTTGATAACTTACTGTGGTCTGTCCAGAACACTTCAACTCAGCCCATGCCTTGCAACTGCCTTCTGGTTAAGAGAATGTGTGTGGGCCACAATGACCCCCAGACTCCATTTACTTCCTTCCCCTGAGATGCAAGTCCTACGTAAAAACTCCATGCAAAATAACAGTTACCCTCTATATTCGGGTTAATTTGTACAAGACTGCATCCGGTCACTTCCAAAACCGGAATCAATTTCTTTCCTTCGCTTCACCCATGTGGTCATCTTTGAACCTTCTTTTTCTTCTCTGTTCAAATCTCTGCTGGCTCCGATGTCTGCTGGTTACAGTTCTATAACCTCCACAAAACCGATCTCTCATCACCTTCCACGTCACAAGTACTCTCATCTTAATCTTAGTCTCCAACATGACCTTGACTGCTCGCTTCCCTCAGTCCTCCTTCTGAAGAGCCTTGTCCCTCTCCAATTCATTTCCTGTGTTATTCTCTTAGCCTTAACCCGTTTGCAGCGTGCGTCGGCCAACGGCCGTCGCTAGCACTACCTCCGGATTTTACGCCACGGTTAACAGGTTAATGGGCCACAAGGGGTTGGAAGTTTCAGGGCTTGAATGAGTAAATGATTACTTGTGGCTTTTGGGATTGAGAGAAGGGTAGCAAGAGTTTTCTAGGGTTCGGGGAAGGGTAGCAAGAGTTTTCTAGGATTTGGGGAAGGGTATCATTAAGGGGTAGCAAGAGTTTTCTAGGGTTCAGGGAGGGGTAGCATTAAGTAATAGTTCAGGTATAGGAAGCAGTAGCGGGGAAGAGGTTTAATTAAAAAAAAACAACATTTTTTTAAAACAAAATAGATTACTTTCCCTCTATTCCTCTTTCGCGTTTCCTCTCTATGCTCCACTCAGGAAGCAGGCAGCCTCCCTCTCTCCCCCTACAATGGCAGCATTGTGACGCCGACCTCATAGAAGTCTATGGGGAGGCCGTTTTCTCCATGCAGGCTGCATGCAACCTACATAGAGAAAACGGTAGAGTGCATATGACTTGTTTGGTCTGCCCTGGAGCCGACCAAACAGTCAGCGCCCACTTAACAATTTTATACAATGTGGTACTCAACCTAGGCCCCATTTTTGTACAATCAAAATAGGACACATGTGCCATAAAATCTCAGATCTTCTAAAGCCAACCCAGGTTTAGAAAGTACCCAGATTGAAGAAAGCAAGGTCTGGTGGAAGAGTGCTCTGCGTTTGCACAATGAAGGCATGGAATGTTCTACCCTTGTCCATTATGCCTGAACCATCTCACAATTCAGCAAACTTTTAAAAGCCTAGTTATATGAGAAACTTTTTGTAATTTGATGGTTCCATTCTCTTCTGCTTTTCTTATCCTCTGATCAACACTGGATGCCCTTTGGGCTGCAACTTCCTTGATTAATGTAGAAACCAATCTAATTTACTTTGAACAGTGGAAAGGGAAGTGTTAATAAACTGTTGTTCCCCTAGTTTCATGCTAGACAATATATTCAATTGTTGGAGGAATTACATTTATATAGGGTTCGTTGACTGTGTAGCTATATTTATTAACAAATCAATGCGAGTTTCTATGAGCTAGGTTCTTTTTCTTACCAATGTGCATGAAGTATCAAGTCAGCTCTATGATAATGCTACACATGTTGCTGCATAATTCACACCTACAATTGTGGAGCGCACTGCATACATTGTCAATTTTTGCCATGTAGTCGGTCTTATCCTGACACACAATTTGATCCACTCTTGCTAATTAACTCCCCTGCCCCGACAAATGGGAATTTCCTCAAAATAAGAAGTATAGAGGAGATATTATTGCATCCAAAATGCCTAACAGAACTTGTTAACTAAGGGAAAAGGCATTAACCATGGAAAGTCTCATTTCCTGGGCGCTCACATCCCTCTTTACTCCGAATCGTTTTATTAAATTTTGTCCCACATCCCTGTTGAATCCCCTTCTAAAGACCGACCAATCAAATTTTACTTTGTGATCGACTGCGCTGATTGTGGCACAAATCATGCTTCATTGTACTTAAATTGTTGGTCCCTCAAGCTGTACTCTAGAGGTGGATGAATGAATGCATGAACGTTAGGATCTGCATACTCAGCAAACAGGCTATGGTGTTCAGCGACGGACAGCACAGGATGGCTGGTAAACAGCACAGTGGACTCAGCACTGAAATGCTTCTACCAAATGAGTAATTATTACCTTAGGGAAAGACAGGTCATGATATTGCTTATGAAGGGGTTGAAGAGGCCATTCAAGGTAACATGGGTGGCTGAGAATTGGAATACTAGGTCTCTAGACAGGCTCCACCCCAAATCACCACGATTTGCAGAAGAAGAAAAAAAACACACTAGCATTGTAAAAGACAATTGGGCTCACCTATGCTAAGTGATAGCTACTGGCTTTGCCAATGTCTTTTAACCATGTTGCACAGCTGCGTGGCTCCTGAGAAGCATGGATTAAAGTTATTTAAAAAGCTCTATTACGCATGAATGGGACCACATCAGTGTTTTTTTTTTCTTATGACGGCTGGGGCAACAGACAACGGGAGGGAAGTAGTGATAACGAAGCCCAACAGGAGCGGGCTTTTTGGATCAAAAAATTGTATTTTCCCAGAATGAGAAGTCAATGGACGAAACCGGATTGAAGCTAGCCTAGCTGATATGGGGCGAAGCCCTGAAACTGGGTGCAGGATGCTAGTTTCCGGTCCAGGGCGGACCGGTCTTGGCAGTTCCGGCTGGATTGTTCCCATGACTGCAAAAGACAGAAATTGGTCGGGAGGGATCAATCTTCCAATCCTTTGAAGATACAGGATTATGAGTTCCCTTATACTGGGAACAAAATTCTCAGCATTAGTTATTTTATCTACAAAATCATCGCATACCTAATCATAAACACGATTACCAATGTTATTTATGGCAATCCTTAATGCAAAAAAATGCTTTTATCTAATCCTATCAATAAACATACAAAAAAAAAATATATATATATATATATATATATAAATAAATAATGGGTAAGTGGGTCGGCAGGTTGCGCACACCGCTTCCGTTAAAGCCCCTGAAGAAAAGCAAATGGAGCTTCGAAACGCGTCGGGCAGATCCCGTACGGAGCAGCGTCTACGAGTGGATCCCCGCCCTCACCTATACATAAACCAAGCTGCTGTTCGCGTGCTACTTAAAGGTGGACACCTTCGAGCATTGATTGAGATATATATATATATACACACACACACACACTTACATCTACAACTATTATATACAAAGGACATAAAAACAACTAACAATATCCTTGTACAAAATCAACCTTTTCACCCAGAAGGTCCCACTAAGTAAATCAAGTGTCCCCCTATTTATTCAGGGGGTACACTAAGAGGTAGTCCTGTTTACACACATTCGGTTAAGGTAGACCGAGAACCTCAATTCTGAGATTGTGTTAAATCAAAATTAAATACAATTTAACAAATATCCTCAGACTCCTCTTGTCAAATATGGCATGTCGACGCGGACGCATTTCCGCCTCCAGAAATCTTGGCCTCCTCCGGACAAGGGTGAATGAACGTCCTAAATAGATACACAAAAGTTAAGTACAACGGTATTGCACCTATAGCTGTCACTCATCTCTGTGCCACCATGGGCCACAGTGAAAGACACAAAAACTGAAAATGGAAAAGAGACTGGGAAAAAAACAAGACAGTGTATGTGTGCGCAGGCATGCACTATTATTTACGTGGGCTAAGGCAGAGGATACCATATCATGAGAAAAAAAACGCCAGTCACAAGCAAAATACCTAAGGAGGTGAAAAAAATACCTAAGGAGGTGAAAAGAAAGTAAAGAGCATGGAGCTCGAAAAGCACCTCCGTATTTAACTACCTTCACCTTCCCATCGTGAGTAAACGAGATGCAAAAGGGGAAAAAAACGTACTAATGTCCCACTATTCACGGCGGGTTCATATGCACCTGGAGAATTCGAAAGTAGGTATCTGGAAACAATAACAAACCTTACGGATTGCCACTGAAATAAGTTATATGTCCAATTGAGACTTAACCCCTTCCTTGCTGCCGTCGGCCATTGGCCGACGGCAGCACTACCTCCCCACCCGTTTTGCGGAAGTGCCGCACTGCGGGAAAATCGGGGCCACAAGGAAGGGGTTAAATTCAACAATATGTCACATGTCCAATCGAGACTTAAATTCAACAATATGTCAAAAACTAGAGTCTTGCCTCAAAGACAAATACATTCTGAATCCAAGGGCGCCCCACCGGAGAGGTCAACAAACAGCTCTTTTCCTCTTTCCTTTTACACGTACTTTAACTCTGCCACATCAACAAAAACTCAAAATGAAATCTGGCATCCAACGAGTATTCCGTGCTTTAAAATCAAAACCTGCACTCAACCAACGGATCGTATCTTAGCATACCTGTACTGGACGTGATCTAAACACGGATAAGACTCTCTTGCAAAGCTTCAACCAGACGCGCACCGGAGATTCTGTAGTGTTGTGGTCTAGTGCACGCACGTTGCGTGACCACGCGACGTGCGACGGCTATCTTTAGATGAGCGCGCAGCCCAGCGCGGTATTTAGCGTGAGTGCCGGAGCAGAGGTCGGAGCTGGCTCGGCGCTCTGAGAAATAACCAAATAAATACATAGAAACGCACAACAGTATCCTGTGGTCATTGGGGGCATTAGACAACATTACAATGGCGACGAGGTCGGGTTAGGAGGAAAGAAGAACCCACCGGCGCAACTAAGAAAAAAAAAAAAAAAAAAAAAAAAAAAAAAAAACACAAAACGAAATTCGAGCTGGACCAGGAAAGCCAACAGACTGGCACCAGCAAAACCACAGGCCACCAGAATACAATACTGCACACGGAAGGACGGACACCAGAGAGCGTGGCAGAGCCCACAACCCCAAGAAGGTAGGCAGCCTCTGCACTGGGGGAGAAGATAGGACTGAGAAGGGAGTAAGGGAGCACATTGGCCGGGGCACCCCACAACGCTAAACGACTGGGAGCAGGAGCGCTGGCTACCTCCAGGAACAGCGAAGGGGCAGAACAAGAGACCCCCCAATTAGACAGAATACCTGGAGGAGAACAACGCACCAGGTAGCCCTAATAGCCACGGAGACGCCACAGAAAGGCGCGAAAAGATGAGCACGCAAACAGCGTCAGCGCCGGCCCCGGTCCAGTTCCTACCAAAACCAGGGGAGCCTCTCATGAAGTGGGAGGATTGGAGAGACTACATAGACAATTTCATTGAAGTGTTGGAGGACGAGAACAAAGAAGTTCCCCAGCAAACGAAAGAGAAGGATACTTTTACACAATTTAGGCCCGGAGGGGTTAAGGATTTTCAAGAACTTGGTACCCAAACCACGAGCAAGTACGGACGACGATGTGTATGCTCACGCTATCGAGGAGTTAAACGAACATTACAAACCCACCATTTGTGTGTCGATAGACAGGTACAACTTCCAGCAGAGGAAACACCTTCCAGGAGAGTCCGTAGAAGAATATGTCGCTGCACTGAGAAAGTTGGCGTCCACATGTAGATACGACACGTTCCAAGATGAATTCATCAAGGACCAGATCGTAATGCACACTACAAGCGCAGCAGTGCAAGCCAAGCTATGGGCGAGCGGCGACGCCACACTGCAGGAAGTAATGATAATTGTCAGGCGAGCGGAATTGGCGCGGAGGTGCGCAGAAGCGGCAAAAAGGGAAACTGCAGTGAGCCCGATGGTGAACAAGATTGATGACGACGAACGCCACAAGAAAAACAGGAGCAAGGGACCCCCGAAGGGACCGAACAGGTGGCAAGGGAACCCAGGACCACCAGGTAGACAGACGGGAAACTACAAGAAATCGTGCTATAGGTGTGGGAGCTGGGCGCAAGAAGCTCACGACAGGAAATGCCCAGCGTTTCGAACCAAATGCATGTATTGCGGCATCATAGGGCACTAAGAAAAGGTATGCCGAAGGAAATCCTCCAAAAGCATGGTTAAATACATTGACCAAGGACAAGAGGACAGAGAGGAGGAGGACCACGGAGAGGAAGACACGGTACTCTGCATCTATGACCAAGTGTTGAGTGTGGACAATAAGAGGTCGACCAAGCCGGTACTGGACATGACCATTGGTGGCGTACCGATAAGCATGGTGGCGGACTCAGGATCACCCTACACTATTGTACAGCGTGCAGTGTGGAACGACACCTTCAAGCCGTACCTAGGCCCAGACCTGGAGAAATTGGACATCAGGCCGGTTACGTACAATGGGGACCGCATACCCATGTTGGGGTTCAGACCATGGAGGTTTGAAATTAGAGGACGCAGGGCCTACTGTAAGCTGTACATATCGGAGAAAGGTCCATCAGTGCTGGGATGGCTGGACCAAGGTGACTTGGGCATCAAACTGGACCCGGGTGGCAAGGAGCAAATCCTGCTCACAGAACTGGAAGCATGGCCAGACTTAGATAAGTGGAAGAAAGAATTCCCCAAAGTCTTCGGAGGCACAGTGGGCAAGCTAGAAAAGTTTGCGCACAAAATCATCCTCAAGGCAGACGCCATACCGGTGGCTCACAAGGTGAGGAACGGTCCGCTGGCAGTGAGAGAGTGGAGCTACAGGAACTAGAAAGGAGAGGAATAATCGAACCAATCACATGTGCCGAGTGGCTGGCGCCATTGGTGGTGGTTATGAAACCCAGTGGAAAGGTCAGGCTCTGCGTAGACCTGCAAGAGCTGAATAAAAACATTGTGGTAGAGAAATTTCCCTTGCCAAGGATTGAAGAGATGCTGCCCAGGACGAGGGGCATCAAATGGTACTCTACCATTGATTTGACATCTGCATACCATCAGATCGCCCTGCACCCAGAGAGCAGAAGGTTAACATCATTCATAACCCCCTTCGGGTGCTACCAGTTCTGCCGCATGCAGTTCGGACTAGCTTCTGCTGCAGTGGTATTTCAGAAACGTATGCACCAGTTCAAGGACATGGACGGCATCCAATATTTCCAGGATGATATTCTGGTAATGGGGAGAGACAAAATTGACCACGACACCAAACTCACGAAAGTCCTGAAAACACTAGAAGGAAAGGGCCTAACGGCTGAATGGGAGAAATGCCGATTGGGCAGGGAATCAGTAACGTATTTGGGACATGAGATCGGTGTGCAAGGCATCACACCCAAGGCCGAGAACGTGAAGGCGATCTGTGACGCACCCCCGCCTGCCAACAAGGAAGACGTCAGGTCCTTCTTAGGAATGGCGGAATACTACAGTAAATTTGTGCAACATTTCGCAACAAAGACAAACCACATGAGACAGCTCACAAGAGAAAGCTCGGTGTTCCACTGGACGGAGGAAGCACAAGGGGAGTTTAAGAGCATCAAGAAGGATGTGGTAGGAGCCATACCCCTACAAGGATATGATCCACAAGGAAAAACGGTGCTAATCACGGATGCCAGTGATAAGGGCTTGGGTGCCATGTTGATGCAGGATCGAGGACAGGGAGTGATGGAAACACTTAACTTAGTCTCGCGCACATTGAGTGACACGGAGAAAAAATACAGTGTCATAGAGAAGGAGATGCTGGCCGTGGTGTGGGCTATGACAAAATGTAGACAATTCCTGGGGGCACCCGGCATAGTGGGAAAACTATTGGCGTTACTCCATGAAGGACATCTGGGGATAGTCAAGATGAAAATGAGAACCAAGCAAGGATATTGGTGGCCAGGTATGGACCTAAGAACAGAAAGATACGTCAGAGAATGCCCACAGTGCCAGGGAGCAGATAAAACGCTCAAGCCACTGCGCCCCGCACTAGGCAAATTTGACCCTCCACAAAACCCGTGGGAGGAGCTGTCCATCGACGTCTTGGGCCCAATCCTGGATGGACAATGCATACAAAAATACATATGTGCCATCATAGATACTCAAAGTGGCCTGAGATGAGGGTGGATGAAATAATGGACGCGGAAACAATCTTAAATTTCTTAGACGGCACTTTCCTGAGAGAGGGTATACCCAAGTCGATCTTAAGCGACAATGGTCCACAGTTCACTTCGGAAAAGTGGAATAAATTCATGGAAAGAAATGGCATCCTCTCCAAGCACACGTCGATCTACCACCCTGCAGGCAACGGTCTAGTGGAACGATTTAATTGTGTGGTGATGGGTTCGGTGCAAGCAGCGATAGCGAACAATAAAGACTGGGAGAAGGAAATATGGAAAATGATATGGGCCTACTGGATCACCCCCACAGGTACAGGATACAGCCCATTCCAAATCTTGAGAGGCCGTGACCCTTTCACGAAGGACAATAGAGTATGGAAGGAGAAGACCATAGTGAGCCAGTGGTCCAGGCGAACCTGGAGAAGGCCCAAGCCATCTATGCCAAACATTATGACAAGCGGCAAAATGCAAGGGACACAGGACTGGAGGAAGGTGAATGGGTGCGAGTGAATCTGGCAACGATGCAAAGAAAGGGTGATAGCAACTACAGCAAACCGTTGCAGGTGAAGGAGGTGTACGACAGGGCCGCTCTATTGAGTGACGGAAATGTGTGGTCACAGGACCGCATGGCAAGATGCAACAAGGTGCTACAGTGGGACCAAGCAGGAAGAGGATCTGATATCGCAGAGGAGCCTAGAGTAGAGGAAGGACGGTTCGATGGAGAAGCAGACATGTTAGGAGAAGAATCTGGCGAGGAGCGAAGCAATAGAGGCAGTCCCAGAGTGGAGAAGGAGATAGACTCAAGGGGACCAAGGGAGAGCCTGGCTGCATTGAACAGTGGGTGGGCCAGGGCAGAGGCTCCTGTGAGAGAGACCATGGCAACCCCAGTAAGACTTATCCGCAGGGGCAGAGCAGTGGTCAAGCCCACCAGGTTCCAGGACTTTGACATGAGCGGCAGACTGCAAGTTACAGTTTACTGTTTGGAAACAAGCATTGGAAATGCACTAGGTCTCGCATTAGAAAAGTTGGAGCTATTGGTCTTGTAAATGACAAATATTTTATTTATTTCTTGGTTTTTAAAATTGCTAAATTGATAGCTTTGTCATTTACAATGCCAATAGTTATAACTTTCGCGAATGTGACACCTATAGCATTTGGAATGCAACATGTTTTGTATTTACGTGACTTAGATGGCAGCTCTGGTCGTTAGGCCACATCTCTAGAGAGCAGGGTTGGATTTTTTAAAAAGTGTCCATTTGCTGCAAACAGTGGCGATGAAGTGATACCTTTGCTCGGAGTGTGCACCCCCTTTCAGCAGGTGTTGGCAGATGCAACTTCAGCAAGGACAAGTTTTAAAGAGCAAAGGAGCCTGGCCATGCAGGTCTGCAGAGTGAGACGTGACGTCACAGGGGGCGGTGCAAACATGTGTGTGAGGGAGAGAGTCAGATGGGGAAAACCTGAGAGGTGCTGCATGGCATGCACAGATGACGACAGTCAAAGTCTGCACCAACCGGGATATATGCTGCCACACAGGAGGAGCTCAACTACATTACTATCGTGTAATCCAAAGTTCTTCACATAAAACATATTTATTCAACATTTCTCTTATTCAGTGGAGAGCCCTGAACAATGTACCAACATTGGAAAGATGAATGTTTAGGACGACATGCTAGGATTCTGCCTAGATCCCGGCAGGTCATACACAGATGAAACTGAGCGCTTGTTTATCTCTTGAAATGGTGAAGCTGAAAGACGTCACTCTGCGCACAGAGATAAAACAAATAATTATCCCCACTCTTTTCTGCACGAGCATGTTTCAAAAGAAGCTGAACAGTTTCATCTGCAGGTTTATTGTGCTAATGAGCCAAGCTGCAATCTGAGAGCTTCTTTTGAAACCTGCTCATGGAATTTGGAGCTGCACCTCATTTACTTCCTCTGGTGTGATTAAATCTTGTGTCGAACTGCAGATAGTGCCAGTAAGTAGCCCCATGTGATATGTTTCACATATCATGCACAATACTTTTATGAGAGGGCAGGCTGTGTTCGAATACATCCACACACTAAACTACTCCTTGTTGAAAACTGATTGAGGTGGGCGGCCAGGGCGACTAGCAGATGCGTTCTGACTTTTTAGCGATCTTAAAACTCAACGCTGCGGCGCTGGGCTTTGTGCACCTTTGTTAACACGATGAAGGTCGGACGCACGGGGCGAGACGGGATTTGTCTCTAAACCAGGAAGGTGGTCGTTTCGCACCAGGCTGTTAACAGAGGTCAAGTGACAGGGGTGCGCGGGTGGGGAGTTTATCAGACGACCTCCGAGCAGAGGCTAAGAGAGGAGAGGAGCTCGTGACCGGGCTCGTGTTATAAGGTCCCGACACCGAGGCTGTGGTAGCGGCTACATGCGAGCCTCAGCTGGTGAAACTCTGCTTCTGTGCCACCACTGACCTCTGCCCCGTCCGAAACCCTCCGAGGACATAAATGGATTCATTAGCAGGGTAACAGAGTAGGGAAACTCTCCAAGCATGTACCCTTTCTCAGTTCTGGGCCCTCACACGCACGCACGTAGAGTAATGCAGGATTTGACAAAC
Organism: Lissotriton vulgaris; assembly: GCF_964263255.1. Lineage (NCBI taxonomy): Eukaryota > Metazoa > Chordata > Amphibia > Caudata > Salamandridae > Lissotriton > Lissotriton vulgaris. The sequence goes on along the minus strand of NC_141700.1, from coordinate 230,754,841 downwards.
AGGCTTTGCGCACCATCCTTCCCATTACAAATAAGGCGGTGTAAAATGAAATCATCAATAGGTCTTGAAAGTCCGCAAGTCTAAAAAGCAGCACAAAAGAATAAACACACAGCCCGAAAGAATGACATCCATACTCTGGTCGAAGTTTGTCTGGCGGGGTCATTACTTGTTCTGTTTGCAAAATCCCAAACAACTCTGAACTGGTTGGTGCATGTGTTTTCGAAAGTGCACTAGGTTGTCCTTCAGTAGCGCGATGCTGCACCAGTAACAGATTTACGTGAAATCTATAGTTTACCCATTAGGATTTTTTTAAAACACAGTGATCACCCGGCAGGATAGCCACAGCACTGAGGTAGCACAGCAGAGACTTGGCGCCCGGCTATTTTATATAAAACCAGGCCCTGCTTCTAGTTAATACATTGAAGTAAAAATAAACTATTGCAACACGCTAATATATATTTTTTTAAACTGCACACTTTTTCTCTCAAATAACTCTTCTTTTGTGGTAGATGACACTGATATTGTCTACATAGGCATGAAAATGCATATTCTAAATTGTTTTCAATTACAATGTCACCTCACATGTCAATGAATGTTTGTGTAAACTGCGTTTGTGCTCGGAGGGTGGGAGGAGGGCTCCTATCGCAAGGAGGGAGGGAGAAAGCCAGAAATATAGAGGCAGCGATGGAAAGGAAAGATAAGGCGGCCGTAATATAAATGCCGTCCAAAACATGAAGTAAGGCGTCCGCTTCACAGACGCCGTGCTATTAGTCAAGCAAAGGGAAAGCAACAAAAATAATAAATAAATGGACATTGAGAAAAGGCACGCTGAAGGGCGAGGGAGGGAGAAGAAATGCGAGAAACGTGTGAAGCCTTTGAAGCTTCACTTCAAAGGCTTGTTGGCACAGCGCACGCTGGGGGATGACTGTGGGAGGGAGGTTGGTGTCTGTGCACGCGCTTTTTATGGCAATGCACATGCGCATTGAGCGAGCTTTCACAGGCACTTCATGGAATCGCCCGATCTAGGTAAGCTCTGTTTAAGCCACTTTATATCGAGCTCCCGCTCTCAATGCCCATGGGCATTGAGATAGGTCGCTCGACCTAAAAAGGGAGATATGTAGTGTTGCGGTCTAGTGCACGCACGTTGCGCGACCACGCGACGGCGGCCATCTTTAGATGCGCGCGCAGCCCAACGCGGTATTTAGCGCGAGTGCCGGAGCAGAGGTCGGAGCTGGCTCGGCGCTCTCTGAGAAATAACCAAATAAATACATACAACCGCACAACAGTATCCTGTGGTCATTTGGGGGCATTAGACAACATTACAGATTCAAACGGGCGCCATTAAGGTACAAAACATCAGCGTCCCATGTGATCGAACCCGGGCATCCCACTTGATCGGCCTTGGTCAAGGAAACTAAAGACCGACTCAAACAAATGCAGCTCCTGCCCACAGTAAACAAATATGCTGAGAAACCACCATCAAGAAAGATTAAAAAAGAGAGGTACAACTAAGGGCCACTAATTATTAAAACCAAAAGTGAACCACAATGGAGGACGCTAACAAGAAAAAATACTGCCATACTCCGTTACCTAAAATTCCGAAAAGGATCTATGTATCAGTATGCAAGCCAATACATCTGCACCCCCCCATCCTGGGGGTACACTTAAACCACAAAAATTGAAAAATAATAAAATTACAACATAACTCTCTAATTCACCTCAGAGAATGGCGACAGCAAGCCGGAACCCATGGAAGCACAGAGATAGCCTTCCAATCCATGGAAAACATGTATGAATGTGTATATTCCAGAACTGTGAATGAATATTATTTATCATACAAATATATACAAAAATATACAAAAGTACAAGGGAAACCAACACACGATGATATATTGCTCAGCTCTATACAGTGCATAATACAGCTATGTAGTACATCAAAATTAACACGACATTCTGTTGTATACCAGGAAATCACAGACTAAAACCCTAGAATTCAGATAAGTGCCCATATCTCATCACGGTCATTCAAACCATGTGTTGCAGTATGACACTTTTCTATCATACGAGCTTCCAATCTATTTAAGTTGTTTGTAAGGTCACCTTATTTTGGGATTTGACCACTAGAAGCACTGACCACCTAATGTCATTTTCACTGTGACCAAGCTCATTGAAGTGCTGAACCAAGGGAGCCTCCTGTGTGTTACAACGAATTCTGGATTGATGTTGCATTATCCTCATTTTCACCGCCTGTGTTGTCTGTCCTATATACACCCTATCACAAGGGCATGAAAGGCAATACACAACATGTATCATATTACAATTTGAGAAGCTGTTCTGAACATGCTTCATATTATTCAACATCACAAACTTCGAGTTGGTCGTCTGAGGACATAACCCACAGCTGTTACACTGAAAGTGCCCGATAACCGGTGGGAGACCCAACATGTTTCTTATATCACCCATGGGTTGTGTTTCACGAGCTGCCTTCACTAGTTGTTGCCATATATTTCTTCCTTTACGGAAAGCGAACAGCGGCTTAGGGATGTCAAATTGCTGGATAAGCCTCCAATTCCTCAGAATAATCGGTTTAATCTTGTTCGCTTTCTGAGTATAAGTCAACACGCATGTTATCCGGTCAGATGTCTGTTTTTCCTTGGCAGTCAAAGTTTCACGAGGGGTAAACCAAGCTCTTTTTAACGCGGTTCTCACTAGCTTCCTCGGGTAACCTCGATTACATAACTTGATTTGTAGTCCCATGAGGCACGGAGTCAGAACTGGTTTGCATATGGCTGGATCTAAACTGGGGTGGCATGGCGAGCAAAAGAACGATGGATTTAACCCAGATCTCTTGACAGAGGGTGAATGTTTGATTTGCTCTGAATTCCGTCCATCATCTTTGTGTCGACAGAGCCAAAACAAGCAGATGAATTCAAAATACTTGGTAAAGACATAATGAACAAGGGTGGTACTTAAGAATGGAAATGGCTAGCGATGGTGAGGGGTTGCATTTCAAAAAAGAAGAAAATTATACAGAGCTGATTGGACTGGTTGTCCGTTTCTGGTGTCATCGTTTTTGCGCAGTTCATTTCTAATTTGCATTTTATTAGATAATTTATGATGCAGGTCCTGGTCTGTCTGATGAAGAAATTTAATATCAAACTCCGTATTTCAAACGTTTGATAACCCCACAGTTTTCATTTATCGTTCTTCTTTGTTTGCAAATGATCTGATTTGCTGCTGTTATGGCTTCGCAGCACCTTGTTCCATCAGATGTTGGCCAGTACCGATGTATTTCGTTTGGGCACTGTTCATTTTGAAGACTTCCATCCTAGACTGTGCATGCGGGTCGAGGCATTAGGTGAATTAAAAACAATGCCTGCGGCAGAAATGTCAGTGTGTCCTGAAGGTCTGGGGCTCAAAACCCACCAGACTGACTCAGCTCTCCATCTGCTCCACTACATGAAATCCCTACCTTTCAACTGAATGCATGCAACAGCAGAACCTACAAGCTAATTTACTTCAACAGATTACTAAGCGCAAAATAGTGAAAATTGCTTTTAAGGAACACAAGTATTTAAATGAACCACTGAAACCACACATACAATACATGGTAGTAATATTTTCTAAAATGTACCTAAACCCGAGTAGCCACTTCACTCCATCCTGGGCCACTTTACAGATGAACTAATGGTTGTGCTGTTTTTCAAGCCAATGAATGCCTTTTGCCCGGGTCCATTTTAAAACCACAAAGGCAGTGTGATATATGGGGCCTCTAATGGAAGCACAAGTGACCTCTGCTGCGAAGGGCACTAATGTGCTGCTACAATATGCACTCTGAGTGGGTACACTTGTTTTGCATTTGCCAGCATGTCTAGATCAAGTTCTGTCCGGGTGCCACAGTGCCAAGGCTTTTTGTTATACACGAGGTGTAGGAACAACTGGTTCTTTTCTGTTCTGAACATTTCTATCTGAAATGGACAGTTTGAGTATCTCAGCCTGGGAAGGGAAATGAGCGGAACACTGGGCCCTCTCAGACCCCGGTTGGACGGCTGTCCAGCTTGTGCTCCCCACATCTAGCGCAGCTATTTTCTACTCCTGCGCCTTGGTCACTAGCCACTTACGCCAGCAGAACCATCTGGCGAGTAGTTCACCAGGGCAACTAGTTCACTCTCCTTTGTCAGGACATCTGTTGGTTATCGATTTAAGCACAAAAGCCTCTATGAAGAGCCCCATGGCGATCAAGGCTGGGATATGCTATTGTGGTATTCTTAAAGTATGTGGGGCTGCAGTGGAACATTAACCCAACAAGCTAACTCATCATTTGCCTCAATCTTGAGGCGCTCGCATTCCCTGATCTAGAGATCATGGGCCAAATGCCCCGAGGTGGACTTGCCCTAATTTGAAACCAGGCTTTTTTTTCCATCCCATTACCCTTCAAACTCTCCTCCATTTCCCTTAAACCGTAGCCCAAGTAAAACAAAGTAAGTTTTCCACAAAGTCGATAGTCCGCTTGACTAAAACCCCACTCATCGAAGAATCAGTCCCTTGCTCACATTAACACAGACAGAATGCCACCTCTTCCACCAAGGTATCACAATCAGCTGGAAAAAGGATTATTTTTAAACCATGAAAGATCTATTTGCCGTTCATAGACTTAAACTGAGTTCATTTTTCCCTACTCATCCCCATACGTCAGCTGGCTCTACTTAATACTCCTCAAAGAGAATCCCCAGCTCCTTCAGGCTGGCCTGATCTTACCTCACACTTCAAAGCTTCACCAATTTCCTTTATGCAAGGTGATCAGCCCAAGCTAATAAAAGCCCAGCGAAGCCATCTGAATGACATAAGTTTGGACAATTTATCACCGGCCCATTTATACCAACTCTCCGCTTATAAACTAGAGTCCCAGAGAACCCTCCAATACAAATAGTATTCTGCCTATAAATCCTGTGTCCTCCAAACTGAAGTATGCAGAACACAAATCATGTACACTATGGTGCTCACAAGACCTGAACACCAGCAATTTGGAATGGTATTTCTAAAGTGCAGACGGTCGCTCCGGAAGGAGCATCATGGCGCTATGAGTCCTGTTTCCAAGTCACAGAGTGAAGTGAGGGAGGCTAGATGGCAGCTTTGGACCAGTCGTCGGGAAGCTTGAAGATCCAGGTTTTGAGGAGCTTCCGGAATGGCTTTTCGACTGTTTGAAGCCTGAGATGCCTTGGCATACTATTCCAGGCTTTAATAGCTAAGGTGCTTAGAGTTTTGCCGCCTTTAGATTTCAGGTTGAATTTAGAGGGGGTCATGAGGTTATCTTGTGAAGATCTGAGGGAGCGGCACGGAGAATAATGGGGGAAGCGTCTAATCAAGTAGGAAGGACCGGAAGGCTACAATGAGAATCTTGAAGAGGATTCTCTTGTGCAAGGGGAGCCAGTGTAAGGCTTTAAGGGCTGCGGAGATTGAAGATTTTCATGGAAGTTTTAAGACAAGCCGGGCGGCAGTGTGCAAGACACTTTGTAGTTTGGCGAGAGTGGACTTTTTGGTCCCTGCCATGAGTCCATTGCAGTAGTCCACACGGGAGAGTATGAGGGCTACCGCCACCGTTTTTCTTGAGTCAAGCGGGAGGAAATCAAAGAATTTCCTTACGGACTTTATTATGCCGAAGCATTTTCCCGCTGTGGTCGAAGCATGGAGATCGAAGGAGAGCTCGGAGTCGAAGAGGACCCCGAGGTTCCTGGCTGATGAAACAGTTTGTGGTGGAGCTGCAGAGTTTTCCGGGTAGACAAACTAAAAAGACAGACGAGCAACCATACTAGAATCCACGCGCCTATGGTAAGCTTAGAATACACATCATTCATATGATCCACGCAAAAGAAACAAATCACGCTTCCAACCAAGAGAGGTAAATGCCTCTTTACTCCAAAAGGAGAACATTTAACCCGCTGCTTAATCTTCTATGTTTCACTCAAAGAGTTTTGCCTCCAACAGTGCCCTTTTTCTCTAAAAAGAATATACATTTGCACCATCAAACAGAACAGCAAAGGTTTAATTTCCTGTCTTATAAGACCCCAGCCGTCTTCTTTCCTCTGCACTCATTATTATATGCGTAAGTGTGTGAGCTCCTGGGATAGAGATGCTGTGAACACAGATATCGCACAACATATACACTTAAAGTGAGCGAGGCAGAATTTATACAATCACTCTTGGTGCTTCAGTGTTGTTCCTGACAACGTCTTTCATACAAGCAAGGAATGCAGTTACGTATGGCAAATGTCTACTCATGCATATGAACAGCTACCAGATGTCTGGACCTTTCAAACAAGAAGCGATTTCAACTTAATTTTTTTAAATGGGAGCCACCATTTAAGCTGACATGGCTGGACTGGCAGTCGGACTTTGGGCATCACTGGAGTGCTATGCAAACTGTAGCAAGGAGCCCTTTTTGTACGGTCACCCCCACCCTTTTTGCCCTAACTCTAATGGTTAGGATTCTGACAGTGCTCTGAAGCCTGCTGCCCAGGCCCCAGTGCCAGTGCGCTCTCCCTAAATATGATGTATGTGAATTGCCAACCCCAACTAGCAAGGACATTAACCCCCCCTTATAAGTTCCTGGTAAATGGTACCATTGGTACTCAGGGCATTGAAATTAAAGGGGTCACCGGAGCCTGAAGCACAGATCGTGCCACCCTGTGTGACCCGAGTAAACAGATGACAGCTGTCCTGTCAGTGCAGACTGCAGGAGCAGTGAAGACTCCTCAAATTTGACTTTACCCTCAGTATGAGGGGCAAAGTTCACTGCATTATTATTGATATATGTCAGTCGCCACTAAGGTAGGCCTGCTGAGCCCAAGATGAAGCATGCATTATATTAAAAGGTGAGGACATAAGTGCAAGCTTATATATCCCTATAGTAGCCTCTTCCCGTGAAGGGCTACTATAAGTGTTCAGCGGGCCATAAGAGAATATGGGCTGGCACCCGGGCACCCTAAAGCTGCCTGCTCCATTATGGTACCACTGAAAAGGGTCATATTTGGTATCAAACAACTTGTCTCATCTAACTGGACATAAGTCCCATATCGGATTTGATGCGATGTGCTTCCAGGTGGCTAGCTTAGAGGTTGCCCATCTGGTTGCCCCAGCCTTTCTGATGCCCTGGCTGGTCAGCCTGCAGCTGCTGCAGCCAAGACAGGACTCGGACTTCCCTGCCAGGAGGTTTCAACACATTCATGACTCTTAAACAAAGGCCTGGCTGGGAAGTAAGTGAAGACTCCCACTGTGACAGGATGGCTAGTGAAGAGGTACATGAGCGCAGTGAGTTTCAAAGCTTATGCGACCTCCGATATGCATGCAGGCTGCCTTCCAAAGGGAGAAACAGCCATCCCTCGGCCCCAGGCACACTTGCACCTGGGCATGTGGGAAAATTGGTGTACATCCACAGAAGGCTATGACACCCTAGGCTGGGCCACATGGTTTGTAGACAGCCAAGGAAGGTTGCTACCATTTTTAAAAGTGGCAGAATAGAGGGTTCTGGGCAGCAAAGGTGGTACACTCCCCAGGTGGTGCCACCTCAGAGGTGGATTAGCTGCCGAGGCTAGTAGCCCATGGGCTACTTGCACCCACACTACTAATTCCATTAAATCTAGGATGTATGGGGCACCCCTGGCACCAGAACTTGAGATTGAATTCAATGTGCAATGAAGGACAAAGAAGAGACCCAAGTCTGCAACTTCAGGACCTACACAATGCAAAGACAGAATAACCTGCACCTGTGGCAAAGGCCCTGCAACTGCACCAAAGACTGGTTCCCCAGACAGAGGGACCTCTTTGAGAGCCAAAGGCAACTCCAGAACTCTTGTACGAATGGCACCAGTCTCCTGCTGGTAAAGGACACTCCCGGAACCAAAGAATCACTGGCCATTGGGCCTGCTGTGGGAATTGCCCAAAGGAAAATGGTCAAGGGCATCATGAGAAATGTAGTCCTGATCTCCAGCAAGCTTCAGGTGTCTACTGTTTTCCCCGACTCCCAGACGTCGAAGTAACTCCAACCTGAACTTGCCACTGCCAAGGCTTGTTGGCAGCCAGTTCGGCTACCATTTCCTTTGTTTAACGCTGTGCCTCAACAGAATTCTGCAGCATCTTCAACTCACCACCTCAGTGACCCCGTAGTTGAGTTTTTGCATCCGTTTCCTCACCAGCACCTTTAAGTGGTAAAACCAACTCCTCCGCTGCTCCCGCTTCAGCACCGGGGACAGCCAGGACAACTCTTCACAAGGGCCCTATGAGCCAGGTAAAATTCAACTGACCATAGTAGCCTGGTCCTGGGACCTGCATCACCTTTAACCCCCAGTGTGTTCCATGCACTCGGCCTGCAAGTAACAGATTGTCACTAGCGCTTTTTCCAATTGACCATAACATTAAAGTTTTGCAGTAGTCAATTGCACAGATTTATTTTTCATTCTAAAATCCATAACTCCGGTTATACTCAACCGATTGTGTTTATTTTGGTGTCTAAAGTAATATAAAAATAGGCTTAATTTTTATAAATTGGTGTTGAATTTCTCTCAAGTCATGTCAATTACTTATCATCCATGTTGGGACTCTGAGATGATTAACACATGTTCCTCTAATAAAGCCTGACTGCTCTGAGCCACACTACCAGGACTGAGCTAGGGATTTATTAGTGTAAAAGCAAACAACCTATTTTGGGTATTGTGAGTATTAAATAGTGAAGCCTAACCAGCCTCGCTAAATAACTCTCCACTTGCCTACACTGTTGACTGAATAAAACAACAGCATGATCCACCAATCTCAAATTCATTACAGTTTCTACTCCATGTTAAGAGCAATGGGCTTTGCTTGAGATATACACAGGAACCACACACACAAGCGCTGCATCTTAAAGCATCAGGGTGACAGGCACAAATCTACACGCTGTAGCTTTTCTCCTAAGATTTTTGTAGATGCCCATGTCGCACGAGTCACAAAAAAGGCCAGGGCTTTGGAGAGAAACAACCAAAAAAATGTAGATTTTCATGTACATCAGAAACTTCTCTGTCATTTGAAAATTCCCCTGTTAAAAGATGCTTTTAGAGTGCAAACACACTCTAATCTTTATCTCATTTTTTTCATCTGCAATGAAACAATGTATTACTGTCCAGGAAATCCATTCCTTTACATCCCTGTACTGTTTGGGTGTCCTTAGCATCCATTTAAAAACCCATGGCAGCATAAGCTGTCTAATTGTGGGTGAATAAATTGGGCAGGAAAATCAAAAGGGAAAGGGGGGGGGTGATTTGTGAATACCCACAAAGTTCATGTTTTGACTGCCATTCAAACGCCCACATTATTTCTTGCACTCACACAGTTTACTAAAGTGTGTACATCTCTATCTTTATCTCTCTATATATCTATATATAGTGCCATGCTGGGAGATTTACCACACAACTAAATTTCATTGATAGGTATAAGTGTCCATATATCCATATTCTGTGAATAAGGACTTAGCAAATTTGATGTTGAATTTTTTTTTAATCACTGAAGTTGAACTTCAGCATCTGAAAAGAGTGCAAAAATTGCTCCTCATTTCACGAGTCTTCACTTTTGTTAAAGCATCAAAATAATCTTGCCACTTCAAACTGTATTAGTATAAACCTACACGCTGTTAACATTTGTAGTGTGCAGCTATGTTTTATATGTGTTCTCTGATATTTCTTTCCATTATATTTCAATGCAGGCTGCATGCAAACCGAAGGCCCTCTACAGACAGCAGATCAGCAGTAGCCCGGAGATAAAAGATCCATAGGGATTTTGGTGAAATCTGCAGTCCAGAGGTTCGAATCCCGGCAAGGCCAACCAAGTTCTCCATCCCTTAAGTGCTTGCCTTGAGTGCCACTGAAGTAGGTAATAACAATGTTATTGACAGCAGCTAGAAAAGGCACGCGTAAAGTTTGAAGCACTATGTTTTTATCACTGGCCCTCCTGAAGTTTATATTCAAACCATTACAAACCTCCTAGGGTCTGTGTCTAATGTTTTGGCAGTAGCTTCTAGAGTATGTGATTCCTGGCAGGCACTAGTCTCACCCCTTTACCTCCCACCACATCACAGACGTGCTTTAGCCTAAAATCTGTTTTTCTACCTCCAGTATCTCTACCTACATTACGCCTTTTACAGTCAAGGCATTCAGCTGTGTTTACTTGAAGGTATTACCATAGATGGCATGTAAAAGTTCAGCTGCTGCAGTTTCCCACTTCTTGAAAATGCTTTCAAATACATTTAAAGAAAATGTTATTGCTACACACGTATTTACACATTTTTTGGGAGTTTGGAAGGCTTCCTGCTACGAGCTCCTCCATTAAATCAACTCGCTGTTTTACTTTTTAAGTGTCTCTGCTGGAATGAAGAACTAATAATATTTACTCTGACCGATAGTAAATCAGGCTCGCGGCTGTTCCCAGCAATTCTTCTTCCTCGGTGTAAGAGGCAGACACACTCAGTGTTTAAAATACCTCGAGTGTCAGCGTTCACTTGGTGGATGCGGTGTTTGTTGCCCTCCCTGCCGTGTGTGTGGCGCAGTTTAAATATCTGCTCGTCCTCGTGCGCGCCCCACCCCGTCATTCCCCGTGTCGTCGTGGGTCAATACTGAGGGGTGGGACGTCTGTTCATATAGTGTGGAAGTGTTCGTTATGGCCATTCTTGGTAGGAAAGGGCATGTGCTCTGTCTTTAAGTATACCGGAGTTTGAAATGTGCAAGTAACCAAAAAGCATATTTGCGTGTTTCTTCAGAGCAAATAACTCCTGTCATTGTTCTTGGCTGCGCAAACAGGGCGCGTAGCTCGAAACTCAGACACACTGATGGGGCGCAGAGCCTATCGCCAGCATGAATTTACTGACAAAATCTGAGGCCTTTTGACCATCTCTCGTGACCAAGCGAGGCTCCTCGTGTTTTCAAAGACAAATTAAAAACTCTCTTGGATCACTACATCCACCCAAATTGTACTCAACAATACACACTATAGGCTCACTCAACTTCACCTGTATATCACCTAGCTAGGTGATATACAGGTAAAGTTAAGTGATCCTATAGTGTGTATTGTTGAGTACAACTTGGGTGAATGTGAGGATCCAAGAGAGTTTTTTCTTTGTCTTTACTTACAGTACCCTGTCTCTTGGTCAGTGGGGTTGCTCCCTCATTTTACATAAAATTTTGCACAACCAGTTGGTTGGGGAGTGTCAGTCTCTCTCTGAAGATTGTCCTTGTTTACTTCCTGATTGTTCAGGATACCGAATTCCTCTGTGTATTGAAATCATGGATTCGTTGAAAGCGTCCTCCTGTTTTCACCCAGAGCTGCTTGGCTTGAACATCGGAATCACAGCAGTCTGTGTCGAAACCAAAATACATGGGGGACGAACTCGAAATTTAAGGCCTCAAAATGACAGGGGCTTCGCAAACTAGCATTGGAGGAAACGCTAGGGACAGACAAGACTGTCACCAGCACTCGGACAAGATTGGCCCCAGTTGGTGAGACAGTACAGATGGTGAGAGGTAGACAGGCAATGTGTTAGCTGGGAGATGACGTGGGTTTGCGGACTATGCTTTAAAAGTTGAACCCACTTCCTGTGTTCTCTCTCCTTAGCCCTGTATCTGATCATGGCTGTATGCTTAGACCCTTAGCTTTACCTGGGCACCACCCTTTTTTACATATTCCCCAGCAGGGCTACCGGAACCCAATCCCACCAACCTCTAGGTCATGCCCACACCTGAAAGATAAAATATCTTGTCCCACAATTTCCTTTTAGTCCTACTTCACAGCACTTCTTGCAGAGAAAGTGAAGATATCTGTGGGACTTCTACAGAAGGATCCGACAGGAACCCTCACGCTTTTCTTGAAGCGCACCTTCAGATGAAGGAACCAGGACCAGTCCATCGGACCATAAATATCTATAAAAGCGGCTCCCAAGAATCCCAGGGTGGCATGTTAGGTCGCAGAAGATAATTAGGCAGTTCCTAGTCTTCTCCAGCTCTAGTTAGTAACTGGGCGCTGGTGGCAACACAGGAAACCCAGCTAAGTCACACCCAAGAGGGGACAATGAAGGGGACAGCAGTGTTAGCATTGCTTACCTGCCAGAGGAGGAATTCTCTCCTCATGCACCTACAATGGGGCACCAAGCAGAGCGAGTCCACACCATAAAGGATGTCACTGTTGGAGACGGGCGAGCCCAGGGGGCATTAAAGGGGGCAGCAGGAGGGATCCCTCTTTTTGCAGTTACCAATCGAACAACACATGCTTTCTCAGGAAGGATGTCCGCTATTTAACTGAGTTCACTGCCATCATCTCTGAATTCGCTCTATGTTAACTCAACGTGTGTAGTCAATAGTCTTGCTACAAATATTTCCCACAAAAGTTTTTTATGTCCGTTAATAAAGTCACCTGTGCAAAGTATGGTGGTAATTGTCCACGTTTTCACAAAAATCAGGGGCGTCTATACCAGAGGCGCGCGGTCTCTGGAGAAGCTCAGCTACTGAAGGCCTTGGTGCAAGACAAGCTTCCCTCACAGTTGGGTAAGCAGGGCTAGAGACCGAATGCATTTGAAGTGGGACAAGTGCAATACAGAGAATTGTGAAGAATGGCCTTGTTGTCAGCAGCAAGGGTGCAGGACCAATTGCAAACTGAAGCAAGCAGTTCTCGCCAATAGGCGTTCGGTCCCGAAATGGCACATGAAACCCAGGCCACGAAAACCAATCAGAGATGAGAACACACCCTGTGCTTACTGGTCCATCTACTAAGCACACCTACAACCGGTCAACAGTGACACTTAAAAACTTTTTTTCACAAACGATTGAACAAATATGTTTGCCCTGGTGTCGGTTGTCTTTAAAACCCGACTGCTTTTTTAAATTTGGTATTTTGACGAGCCCAGTCCTAGTCATTTAAGAAGCACTGTAGGTTTAGTAACATGCACTTAGTCTGACGTTATAAAGTATAACGTACCCAATAAACAAGCAAACATTTATTTTTTCCAGTGGCCAGGCGGTACACAGGAAAATGCCATAAATAAATGGAGAAGGGTGGGGGAGGGGGCAGGGACATTGAAATAATTAAAAGGATTCTGGAACAGAAAGTGAAGGGCGGGAGTATCGACTGAGCCCAGGTAAGGCTGGAGAGCGCGAGGCTGTGTGCAGACCGGAGAGATGAAACGAGCAGCCCCGGGCCCAGTGGCCTGGGGTCTTTAACGTCTGTCCAGATGAATGACTGCTTATGTGTTTGTATCGATCTGCTTGGTGTCTGGCAACAAAGAGCTCCCATTACTGGTGACATCACCTGAAGCCAGAGTCCTGCGCTGCGGCAGTGACTCACTGCCCGCTACGGTCAGGGAGGGCGGACAGCGGCGGCTGCACAGGACAGAGCCCTCGCTGCGCTTCCAATAAACTTTTTAAAATTAAATGTGGGAAGTGAGTCATGGGATTGGTCATCGATGGTCACGTGATTGATGATCCGATCACGAGTCTTCCCCAAATACAAGGGAGCTCTGCAGAGCCTGGAGACCCGTCTCCGTGATTTGCTAGATTGACGGAAAAAAGTAATAAATTGGGACTTTTCTCGTTACAAACTACTTTTATTAATACGCTGCCTTTAAAATATACATTTTGGCTGTGCACCAGTAGGCGACCCCACTACCAGCGGACACAATGCATTGCTCTTTCCACGATTCAGGGCCGGATTGCGTGTTCTAAAACCAGACTTTAGTTTGGGTGTTAAACACAAGGTGCGATCCGGTGTTCAGGGGAGCTGTCCAAAGTGCTGCAAACCGCACACGTTTTCATTTCAAATCCATAAATGGAAACTATGTTCGTTATGCAGTGCTCTGGTAAAATGTTGAAACGTTTTATTGTATCAATGTGCTTTCGAAAAAATATATATGTGTGGTAACTGGTCAGCATGAGGTGGCAGTGCGTTTTACGCGCATTTCATGCCCCACAGTGACGTAGTGCGCTCCCCTGCAGCTACAGTCCTGTTCTCTGAACAGGTGTTAAATGAGCCTCGCGCTCTCAGCCAGCCTCAAGGGCGCGCGCTCAGGGGCGTGGCTGCAAGTAGTACAGCCGGTGCAGTGGTACCAGGAGGCATGGGTTTGAGAGCCAGACTGAATCACTTGGCCCCACCCCGCGGCAAAGTATTGGAGTTGGGCAATAAGTAGGGGCTGGTTACAAGCCACGGCCACTAGAAATGCCGAGAAAGTGTACCAGCTTCCACTGGGAGAGGGCGTCCGACGTCACTCCCTCAGCACACCAACAAGCATTTATAAAATAAAAATACCAATTCGCTCAGTTTAATTTAACTGGTATCCTGTGGGTTTCTATATGGCACCTTTAGCTGCAGGGCTCCCAGAGAAGGCCACGCTATTTGCTGCACCAGGCTTCCTGTTCTGCAGTGATGTGCTAAGCATCAAGAGCATTGGTCATATTGCCTCCACTTAAATGCAACAAGACTACAACTCCCAGACGCCTCCAGGTTGTTAAACGAAGACCTAGAACTGGAAGCACTGTGTGTCCATGTGACAGAATTTAGTCTGCTCATAACCATAGTATGAGGCCATGCCTGCACAAAGCAAGGCATACTATATAAATTGGTATTCTTAAGTGTGTACAACAGAGATAGAATGTGTATTTATCACACCCCAGCTCATTTGACTGTCAGCTATGGAGAGGAAAAAGTTGATTCGACGATTTCTCAGCGATTTAAGCCACTATGTGCGTGTGAGAGATCTGGAGGTGGAACAAATACTTTTTGGGGCCATAAAGGATCGGCAATCAGTCCCAAGTTTTGATCTGTTTGAGCTAGAAATAGTTTGTTAAAATCTGCAGATCATACAGCAGATGATGGAAATAAGGCAAATCCATAATCATGCGGACATCGTCATGACTGCAGAATCATTTAACTCCAATGGCACTGAATATAGTATATGACGTGTCACCCAATTAAAGTTAGACACTAGAAGCACAAGAAAAAAAAATCCTCACATCTCTGGCTTAAAGTGAGAGCGCTGCAGCCATAGGTGTACAATATTCAAGTGCACGTGTAAATAGGGTGTGGACTTTTAGTTTCATTAGCACTGGAAGCCACAACTCCAAATCTGAGCTTTGTTCTTGTCCCCCCTCAATGCAGTGGCGAAGCAAAACTTGAGGGAGATCCCCTGCAAAGTACACGGAGGACCTCTTTCCCCAGCCCACTACCTACCACTTTTGCTGAGGAGGGCCCCACCCCCGCTCCGCAAGGTCTTATGTTATGCAACGGTCTCAATGAAAGTAACATTTTAATACTTTGTTCGTTGCCTCACAATTTCACACCCTCCACTATATAGAGCAGAGGTCATTGGCCTAGGGGAATTGTGGGAGGAGTCCTGCCTGTTACTACGAGGTGCCTAGCATAGCTTTTATCATTGGAAGGTTGGGTCCCCAAATCTCGCAGTTTCTTTAAGGGACAAAGCTTCTCTCTTCACCCAGATATAAATCACTGATCTAGGAACATTTTTCCTATCCAAAAAAGTGTGAATCATTCCCCTCATATTTTGTGCTGTGTTCCATGGGTATATTACCAAATCTGTGTGACACACAACTCATTCTAAGACAGATGGCTCATGATTTCCCACTGAGGGTTACATTCAACTATTTTTGGTCTTTTCTGCTGCCAAGATACAGCATAATTACGTTGGACACCGTTGGCCACTTCCAGCTTTTGAGCCTACAGCACTTTGAGCTCAAGGACCTCCAGTGTAACTTCTTATTAGTTTTTGCTTACAAGCCCCAGAATGCTGTTGGCTAAACAGCCATGACTACTTGGGGGCCACATCTGACGTGTAACTATTACAGGCCATATGTGTTTTATCTTGGGGTTATCAAATGACTGAATTTAAGGGCACAACTTTTTGAGTCGCTAATTTTCCTTTTCAGGAGTACACCAAATTAGTTCACATTAAGTGAACCAATAATACAGTTCCCAAAATGCATTGATTTGTTAACTGAAAATAAGGACCGATTACTCAGATATCACCACCCAGCATCACGTTTTAAAAAGAGCAGCTGGTTTTGTAGGAAACCTTTATTCAATTCTCACCATTTGTTGGAAATGGGATTTCTGGTTGGCTAGGGCATGTGCCTAAGCCAGGCAGACACCACCACTCTAGTCAGTGCAAGGGAGTTGCGCGCTTAAGATAACCCCTGCTCACCCCTTTGGTAGCTTGGCACGAGCAGTCAGGCTTATCCCAGAGGCAAATGTGTAAAGCGTTTGCACAACACACTCACACAGCAGAAAAGAAACTCCACACAAGGTTATATAAAAATAGCCTTTGTATTATCCATAAAACACATTAGAACACCATCACATATATACACTGGGCCACCAGGCACTTGTCATCACTTTAAAGGGATTACATAAAGTAGGCCAATTGGGCCATAACCATTACAGTTGTCCTCACCCAGTAAGTAGCTACTGGTAGGAACTGTACATAACACATTATGCATAACCATAATTAGCAGTGTGCTAGAGTGAATACTAGTAATGTGCAATTCTGTGTACCCCTCACGGGCAGCACACCGCTACATCAGGGAACAACGCATGCACATAAGGCAACGTTCCAGTACTCACTTACCGGAGTCATCAAGCCAGTGTGTAGGGCACCAAAGTATTTGCATCCCTACCCCAACTTTGCAGCCACATCGCCTTAGCAATTACCGTGTTGGCTGCATGGTATTTGCAGAACGGGACCTCAGTCAAGAGTTGCCACCCTGCCCTGCTCTCCGATCACGGGTGCCCCGAAGTAAGCGAGATTCCATGGGTAGGGGAGCCCCCCGCTGTTGGAGAAACCTCCCTGGGCCCGCTGATAAAAAGCTGAAGTGCGACTGGCCAGCGGTCATCTCCAAAGGGGGGAAATGGTTGGGGCAATGTCGCAGCGTGTCAGGAACCCTCCAGGGTCCCACGGACAGCTGGGAATCAAAGGATTACAGCTCCTAGAGCCGAATCACCCTCCTCAGTGAAGTTGAGCCGGTCGCACTGCAACGCCAGTCCTCAGCCCCCCATCTGTGGCTGGGCCAGGCCTTCGTCCAGGCTAGGCCACAGGCCCATCACTCCTACCTGGCTTCTGGCTCCTCCGCCTTGGATGCCGGTTGCCAGGCAATGCCTCAATAATGAGCGGCCACTCCAGGCCTCCGCGACCAGATGCAGGCAACACGACATGGGAGGGACAGCGTTTCAGTAGTGGTTGCTCTACCCCCCAGCTCCTCCTCCACTACTGGGGGAAACGTAGCCCAATGCACGCTGCACAGCCACATGCTCCTTAAGGTGAAACGCGGGCCAAACCACGGTGCTCACAGCACCGGTTCCTACCAGAAAGGAGGACACAAAGCTCTCCCACGCACTTCATTGAGGAATGAACCCTCGCATCGGGCTCCGATAACCAGAGCGAGGCACCTCCAGATGGACAACCTGGCAATCCCTGAAGTGGAGCACGCCCAGGGGGAAGGGTGCAGGTAGGCAAGCCGGCCAGCACATCAGGGACCCTCGGTAAAGGTGGCAGTCCTTCTGGTAGCAACAAAATTTTGATGCGCGTAACCTGCACTCCTAATTTGCACAATATTAAACAGTCAACATAAATTGCAATTGTATTCATACAGTATATGCGGTGCAGCCCTGAAAAGAACCTGGTTAGCCTCTCCCAGGTAGAAGAGCAGGTCACAGATCAGCACACCAGGCAAAGTCCAGATGGCGGTTCCTCCTGGCAGTCCTCCGTCCAGGTGAATTTCCAGTCAGTTCAAGAGTTCCAAGCAAGTTCGAAAACATGGGGTCACAGCCCTGGTACTTATAGGGCATCTGTCTTTGTTCTCCCCTAGCCCAGCGTTCTGAGCCCAGTCCAAACCAGTTCTGGGGGGCACTTTGCTAGTGCACAACACTAGCCATTGAAAGTGTAAGCCATGGCCCCAGACACACCACCGGAGGGCGGAGCCATAATCGTGGAAGGCAGGCATAGCCCTATTCAGGTGCAGGTGCTAATCCTTCCACCACTCCAAATGCAGACCAACCCTATTCAGCCTAGTGCCGACTCATTCAGACTCTGGAGCCACTGCACATCCCCAGCAACCTGTCACTCCAAAGCCAGACACTTAATACATAACAGGCAAGCACAAAGACACATAGTACATAGAAATGCCCACTTCTAAATGTAATACAAAAGGGGATGATGGACGGAGCGTTTGAGCAAATCAAACACTCACCCCCAGTCAACTGATCTGGGTTTAATCCATCACCATTCTTTAGCTCACTCAGCCACCCCAGTTCAGACATGGCCATATGCAAATCAGTCTGACCCTGTACCTCATGGGAACAGTCCAGCTCGAACTGCCAAGCCATGTGTTCCCTGGACCGGAAACAAGCATCCTGGGACTGGTTTCAGATTCATAATCCTCATCAGCCAGGCTATCTTGAATCCAGTGGCCAAGTGAGCAAGGGACTCACGTCTGAGCATACCCTGCCAACAGGGTCAGACTGATTTGCATATGGCCATGTCTGAACTGGGGTGGCGGAGTCAGCTAAAGCATGGTGATGGATTAAACCCAGATCAGTTGACTGGGGGTGAGTGTTTGATTTGCTCAAACGCTCCATCCATCATCCCCTTTTGTTTCGCTTTGTTCGCCCTAAGTTGGCAGGGTATGCTCAGACGCGAGTCCCTTGCTCACTTTGCCACTGGATTCAAGATAGCCTGGCTGATGAGGATTATGAATCTGAAACCGGTCCCAGGATGCTTGTTTCCGGTCCAGGGAAGACATGGCTTGGCAGTTCGGGCTCCACTGTTACCATGAGGCACAGGGTCAGACTGATTTGCATAATGCCATGTCTGAACTGGGGTGGCCGAGTGAGCTAAAGAATGATGATGGATTGAACCCAGATCAGTTGACTGGGGGTGAGTGTTTGATTTGCTCAAACGCTCGGTCCATCATCCCCTTTTGTTTTGCTCACTTCTAAATGTGGCATTTCTAAAATAGTGATAATAAATCCGAACACCAATGTGCAGCATTTATCGCCACTATTCCAAACATACCAAAGTTGATCATGCTACCCCTCTCACGTCAGGAATTACTACTGAAGCACATATCAGAGAATCCCCAATGCATCCTTATGAGAGGGCAGCCTCACAACAGTGAAAAACCAAATAGGCTGTTTGTCACTACTAGGACATGCCACACAGTTAGGGCACATGTCCTACCTTTTACCTGCAACGCACCCTGTCCACAGGGCTAGCTAGGGCCTACCTTAGTGGCGACTGATATGTATTAAAAGGGGAGTCACAGATGTGGCAACCACTATGTGCCACATCGCAGCAGCAGTAAACTGTGTGCGCAGGTCCGGCTGTGGCAGAGGCCTGGGATAGGTTTGTAAGGCGACTTTGGTGGGTGGTGCAGGCAATGCTGCAAGCCCACCAGTAGCATTTAATTTACTGGCCCGAGTATATGAGATACCGCTGTACAAGGGACTGATCGGTAAATTAAATATGCCAAACAGGTGTAGACCAATCTTACCAAGATTACCATAGAGAGCTAATGCACTTTAGCACTTAACAGTAGTGATAAAGAGCCTAGGGTCCTAAAAAAAAAAAAACAGGTCAGAAAAAAAATACAGGAGGAAGGCAAAAAATTCTGGAATGACCCTGCAATAAGGGCCAAGTCCAACACCATTAAACTCAAAACAAACACTTTGCCGTGACAGAATTAACAATTGATAAAAGGCCAAAAAATGAAATGCTGAATTTGATTGGGCCAAATTATCCTGCCTATAGTTTTTCATTTCCATGTTTGTCAAACCTGCAACATAATTTTGACCTCCATTGCCGTCTAATTCCAATGGCCCTGACTATAACCAAAATTAACACATGCGGTAATCCACATACGGGCTTTCTTTAGACAGCCAACAGCACTATTTACCCAACTAAAACACTATTGTTTACAAACCCACATACTAAAAAGATCACAGTAGACACTATGCTCTAGACATAACCCCTTCAGCATAAAGCTCACAAAACATCACAGTCATATAGTTAGAAAAGTGCTTCCAAGTTATTGGCTCTTCATGCACCACACCAACAAACACCCTCAAAACACACATATAAGCATAACGTTACACAAACACCATACTCTAGCACCTGGTAAAGTACCTATTATAGCACTATATTCACATGCATATAATGTTTCTTGCTGCAGTCCTGCACCCTATTTTGAAAAATATATTTTATGTTCCTCAACCGGGTGTGAAAAACTGATCTTTACTTAAAACTTCTGATAGTCACCTCTACTTTTCATATGTCTCTGCCTTTCCTTTCTACTGCATGATGCTTCTCTCGAAGCACAATATTCTTTGAGCCACATGCACACTTGCCTACACTATATTTCAAAGACTACAACATCTACTTCCTTTTATTTTTTTAAGAAAGTGAAACCTCTGCAACACAGCTCCACCTAACTTTTTTCAACTCATCTATTAACCCCACCAAACGTCAGAATGAACACACACCCCCCTTCTCCAATAATGAACACACCTAACTCCCAATACTTTACTCTACTGCAAACTGACTGAGGCGAGTGCATGGCATGGCTTGCTTAAACAAATACAGGACTGATCCCAATAACCAACACTGGATGAACCACTAAACGTGGGTGCTACCCAGCACTCCAGCGCCTCTTCAGCAGCAGCAAGAGCTAACGTGATACAATACACATCACAAGACTACGATCTAGGTTGTGATTCCAAACAGCTCACAATCAAACAGTAAAAAAAAAAAAAAAAAAAAAAAAAATCTTCCATAGAGAACATGATGGGCAATTGGCTCGGCCCACTTCAGCTACTTGTTAACTTTACTGTGAGTGAAAGCAGTATGCCCTTTCACAAGGAGAAAAGCTGCATACACAGAAGTTTCCTTCTGTGCCAGGGTCTACTTTGGAAAGGTGTGCTTTTAGAGCACAAGCATTTTTGCCTTGATCCCATTTTTGTTTTTAGATTAACAAGGGTCCAACAGCAACCGCAACAAACAAGATTTACAAACCTATGACTAAACAAGCACTAAAAGCCAAAAGGCTGGCACAAACAAGAGACCTATTGGTTTTACCAATGCTAGTTTATCACTTGCTGGGAGATTTAGTCCTGAACTTGGAAATAGTGCATGGCACATTGGAGGGGTGACTGGTGGAGCTGGTGCCCTACCCGCAAATGTCCTGGTTCCTTTTGTGCCCAATTACAGGCAACAGTTGCAGTCAGCAGAAGCAGACACTGCCCTTTCAGCCTGGGAACATTCATGTTGGTCCTGTTTACATTTCAAGTATTTCTTACTCTTGCATTCCCCAAGAGTATTTGTTTTTTTCAGGAAAGTGCGTTTCTGTCGTTTTTTTATGCAACCCACATTAATCGTGTATAGTGTGCAATATGGAAAGAGTTGCTCCTATGTAGCTGTGTAAGTATTGGTTCAATTGAGAGCTGTTGAGTTCACACCAAACGCAGAGCGAACTTCACATAGTGCCTACCAGTGGGTAACTAAGGAGTTTGGAATACATGCTGATCCAATCCTAGGCCCCTCTGCAGTTTTGTAAAATGTATGAAGGCAGTGGAACGAAAGATGCCAAAAAACTAATCTCTAAGGGGTGTGATATAGTTGACTAAACATTACATCATCCACTGCCATTGCTGACTTTATAAGAACAAGAGGATACCGGGATAGAAAAAACATTTTATAACAGAAAATAGAATCAAATTTCTTAAAATATAATTAATCGCACCTGGAACATCCTGCGCATAACTGAATCGAGGAAATGTGACTGTGATATGTTGATTTTATCAAACATATAGTTTAACAATCCTAGGCCTCTCTGCAGAGTGCACAGAACAATGGTCAGAGGTGCCGATTGTAACTGTTTATATATGTGAAAAAAAGTGTGAAGGGGGTACCCAGCTGAAATGGATATTGACAGGGCGAAAGTTAAAGAAAATGCAGTGCGTATAGGGGATTGGCTGCATTGGGCTAAGGGGAAGTGAAGAAATGCAAGGAAGTACATGCATTAGAGAGGGATGAAGAGGAGAGAGAAGACAAGTTAGATGTGCAGAATGAGTGTTACAGAAAGATATGGAGAGAAAAAGGCTGCAAATGTCCAACAAAGCAACTGCAGAAGAGAGTGGTGTGGAAAGGAAAATGAGAGTGAGCGACTAACAAAGACCAAAGACCCCCTCCCACAGATCATAGTAAAGGTTTAATTTCAGTCTGCTTAAAAAGTGCAAGTAACTGTGTATAATGAATATATATATAAAAAAAAGCACGCTCACAATCTTCATGATTGTCCGCTATCATTGGCCTTGCCCGACTCATCTTTGGCATCCTGCGTGCCCCGCCCTAAAAATCACGCCTGAAGACGCCACTATTTTCATGAATCCTAAACTGTGAATCGAAAATGTGGATACGAGGAGCTGCGGACGCGGTGAAGCTCGAGAATTGGGATAGTGTCCTAGTGCCATGGGCCTATTTGGAAGATCCAGCCCATCCCTGCACATGCAACCCCGCACCGCCGCCCCCCTTCCCCCACAATGCACAGGCGCGGCTCAGCTACTCACATCAAACCTGGGAGGACTTCAGATCTCGACCCGAAGAAGTTTAAAACTATGGTTCTCCGAGATACCGGCTGAGGAGGCCCAATAGTGAGATAATACACCTCCCCCCGCACACACAAAGGAAAGCGCCTGGTTTCTGCGGTGCCCCCCTCCTTCGCAGCGCTCACCGTGACTAAACGACGCCTGTCGGTGCGGGGCCGGCAGCTGCAGACAGATGGGGAGCAGCTGAGCACTGATTGGGTTACAACGAGTGTCTGCGGTGGAGGCAATTACCGAGCACGCGGGCCCTGCCCCGCCCTCCCCTGCGCGAGGCGTCACCCGGGAGCCCGGCCTCACACCGCGGGGGGCCGCTCCCTCACACACTCACCAGAGGCCAAAGATACTCGATAACCGTTCAATTAAACCTCTCGCCACCCAAAAACGATTACCGCGGCTGCATCTAATGGCGCCCCTCCCCACTGGCTGGAACTCTGCTGTGGGGTAATTATCCAAATTCATCAAGCAATTCCATTAATTAGGTGAGCGAGAGTTTTTTTTTGTTTTAAAATGAAACCACTTCCAATGGGTGGTTCGACGTCGCTTTTTAAATAAAGTTATTTAAAGTTTTACCAGAGAAAATGTTTGCTTAAAGGAGGAGGTTTTTTTGAAAGAAATCCAATAGAGCGCGCGTGGGGCTCCCTCTCAGCTGGGGGCGTGAGGGCGAAGCGCCGACTCCTCGGGAGGAGACCGAGCAGAGAACAAAGGAGGCTGCGGGAATTGGGAGCCGAGGCTGCATTCCGCCCCATCGCGCCTGCCTCCCCCCGGCTCATAAAAAGCAATATATGCCCCCCCCCCCGACAGGAATAAAGTGCACCCCCTCTCCCATAGAGGGATGAAGGCAGACGGTACCCACCTTGTGCAGCGAGGTGAAGTCCGGAGCGGGGAGCTGCAGGGAGATGGTGCGCTCCCCTCCTCGGCAGAGCAGAGACTGAGGGAAGACAAGGGCCAGTGACAGCTGCTCCCTGCCCCCTCCCTCCCTTCGCGAGGTGCAGAGGCGCCCCTCCCCCACCGCTCTCATTCTCTCCCCGGCATCTGCTCTTTGTGAAAGTGGCAGCCTGGCCCCTCGCCCCTGCCCCACACTTTCCCCCAAGAGCAGATACCATGTATTGTTCAGTCCTATTTTCAGCCCAATCTCCTGGAGAGACTGCCTGTCTGCTGAGTGTGTGTGGTATGTATCTATCTATGTGTGTATGTGTGTGTGTGTGTATATATATATATATATATATATATATATATATATATATTTCATAGTTAATTTGGATAAAAAGGAAATCCGTATGTATGTATACGAGTGTGTGTGCATATATATGTATATATATACTCTTCCACCATAAAGACAATGAGTTAAAGTCCTTAACACTCAGCTACTCCCTACTGTTACATTTCAATTCGTTGTTGCCTTCTTTTATTATTTAAGTTATTTATATTGAGCCGCATAACCAAAATACATGTTAGGGCACTTTCCAATGAACCGTAAGAGAGTTGCTTCTGTTTAACTCTTCAGAAGCCCAGCTGCCAGCAGGCCTAAGGTCCTTGGCCAAGCGCCCGATAAGATATCTGGGGCTATATGTAGCAGATGATTTTACTCAATTGTTCAATTTAAATAATGGAAACACTCTTCTAAAGGCAAAAAGGCTTTTAGAAACATGGACATTATTACCTCTGACATTAGGGGGTCGACTTTCCTTAATTAAAATGTCAATTCTTCCCTTGTTTGTATTCCTTTTTCTGAACCTTCCTCTGGATGTGCCAATTTCTTATTTTGAGGAACCGGATCAAGTTATCCGGGAATTTGTGTGGGCAAAGAAGCAAGCACGGGTAAAATTGCCAATTCTTGAACTAGACACTGAGCATAGGGGGCTAGCGCTACCCCACTTTTCCACATATTACCAGGCCTCTGCGGTTTGTCAGACAATACAATTAGCAGCTCCTGTTTCAAAATATGATAATTTTGTTTTAAATCATATGTTAAAAGAGAGTGTGATTAATTTGCCAGCTTTCCTCCGGTCAACGAAATTACTAAAGAAAACAAGATATAAAAGATATAAGGTTATAATGACTATAGCAAGACACACTCAGCGACTCTAAAAGGCATATAATGTTTCGGCACGTCATGCATTTACCCCCTCCAAGTCTGTGGGTTGTGGGGCCTACTGATTCGGTGGCTTTCTTCATTTTTATGTCTGTCCATGCAGGTGCATTTCGATCTCTCAGTGTTCTGACTTGGCAAAAGCAGGCAACAAAGATATTGGTCAGAAATTGGACAAGTTTGGGGGCGTGGCCAACAGCATGCACTGTTAGACGTGTGGTCCGGGAGCTCCCGGCCGACGAGATCAAAATCCGCCATAAAACTTTACCACGGATAGCAAAAACGCTAAGTACTGTGTGACGGACAACCCAGGAGCGAGCCCTCGACACAGCGGCAAGTTTTGACGACTCCGGAGCCCCAAATCTCGGAGTTTGCAGCGGCGGCCGGCGGACGACTCAGCGAACCAATATGGCGGCCCCGCACTAGGCTCAGTGTCCGGGAGGCGGAGGAGAGCGCCACGGAGCCTGTACCACCGGCCCAGAGACGGCTCGATCCTGCGGTACCTAACACGCGCAGAGTACCAATTACCCCAGGCGGTACGGGACACCGGTGTCCGACCTCCCACCACAAGAGGGCGGATCGCCGAGGACATCGAGGCGGCTGGCGGTGAACACGCTGGGGGAGCCGCTTGGGCCCACGTACCGGGGGAACAGATCAGCGATCCTGTGGCAGCGGCCGCCGCAGAGAATCCAACGACATGGAGCGGCTCCCGCAACCCGCCAGAGGCACACGAGGTAAGCCGGTTCAAGAGCGCCCTCCGCCAACATGGCGGGGTGAATTGGCGGCCGCGACGGGCGGTCTACAGTGGGGACACCCAGCGGGACGGCGCCCTGTAAATTGACCGTGGGACACCTGGAGCGGCAACCGGGAGGGCAGTACACGGAGGTGTGGAGCCCCTTGCAACCGGGAAGTAACTTTATCAAGATGGCGGCCATGTTACTCGGCCGGCCATCCTCGATGCTAGAGCCAGCACTAGGAGGGATATAGCCTGCCCCAGAAAAGGCTCGTGAGGTGGAAAGCGACCCCGAAGCACCGACTGAGGAGGAGACTGGTCGCGCACCCAAACCCCCCCCCACCCCTGACAGGCACACAGCTCGGGGAACAACGAAGGGCGTCAGAGCATGCTGGCAGAAGCCGCGCAATAACACGGGTGATACCCGCGACGGACCAGGAGCTCGGTGCACTATCCGACCACAGGAGTAGACCTCCCCGGGGACTCACTGCGACGGAAGGGTCACACATTGCTACACCCCCCCCCCCTCCCGTTATCCAGAGACTGCAGCTAGAGCTAAGCGGTATACAGACCTCATATTGACATTCGGGGGGAGGTGAACGCTGCGGACACAACTACTGCACGGCGACACACCACAACTTCGCCTCTCGAAGACTAAAAGCTCGGCAAACAACTCTTGTAGCCGCGGAACTGACTTACGCCATAAGCGGTACTAGCCAGGGTGCCCCTGGAGGATAGCTGAGACCACCCGGCGGCGGAAGTAGCACACAGTGGAAGGAGAGGAGCGGTAGCGCCGGGCCCAGTCAGCACCAGGAGGGAAGGGGGAAATTCTGCCACAGCACCACTAACAAGGTGGGTCGTGCACACCTATTTCCTCGCACCTCCGACCCGCTTCAACAATAATGGGGAAGAAAGACCCGCCGCCCAGGTCACTGAAACAAGGCCCTATGGACAACTTTGCGGCACCACGGCAGGCCAGAGGGAACCCGGACGCTTCATCTGAGGCCCCCGTCGACACTGGGATTCTGCTCGCAGCGATACAAGCGTCCAGAACGGACATTCAAGAATCACGGGCGGCATTAGAGGTCAAGATCGGCGAGGTGGGTTCGGAAGTCACTCTCCTGCGCCAAGACTTCATGAACCTCTCGGCCAGAGTGACGGAGACAGAATCTCGCATCGGAGAAGCGGAGGACGCGATCAACATGATCCGAAAGGAAATGGCAGAACTCCAAGCATCGCACCGACAACTGCTGTGGAAGGTGGACGATGCAGAAAATAGGGCACGCCGCAACAACCTGCGCTTTGTAGGTTTTCGTGAAGGAATTGAGGGTACCAATATGTCGGCGTTCCTGCATACCTGGCTCAAGGAAACCTTCCCAGGGGCACACTTTTCGACGTGCTTCGTGATTGAAAGAGCACACAGAGCACTGCTGGCGAAACCTCCGGAGGGTGCGAGACCTAGACCAGTAATCGCACGCTTCCTCAACTTTGCTGATAGAGACTTGATCTTGAGGGAAGCTAGGAGAAATCAGGTTGGAGAACACAAACATCATGATCTTCCCAGACTACAGCCAGGAGGTGCAGAAACAGAGGCGCTCTTTTGACTCAGTAAAGACTAAACTCAGATCCATGAACATTACGTACATGCTGCTCTTCCCGGCAAAGCTCAAAGTTATCTACAAAGATAAAGCAATCTTCTTTAATCACCCGGAGGACGCATGGCAGTGGCTAGAGTTGAGGCCGATCTTCAATAGCAGGGAAACAGCTGGTCGCGAGGAACTGGACAAAGTCGTGAGAGAAAAGATGCAATGGGGCCTGCCCAAGCAACAAAGAAGGAAATCCAGAAGGACATTCACCCGCACTGCAGGAACCCCATACCGTGCACACGCATCTGCAGAAGGCAGAAGGGGGAGATCGGAATCTCCGGGGACATCCAGCACAGCTGATCGGCGACTGCGGGGAGATCACAAACGGACCTGCTCGGAAGGAGACGACGAGGACGGTAATGAACTCAGAGACTCGGAATCCGAGGCAGACGACCAGACCAGCCGTCGGAGTTCTGTCCACCCCCTACTGACCGAGATACACAACCTGGAGCAGGAGAACTCCGACAAGATGAGTGGGGCTGACACTTTGACACAAGATTCACACTCCTGAATACGGCTGAAGTGGACTACTGGAATCGTCGGCCGGGAGAACGGCGACACGCAAGTTGTCACCACCCCTTTGTTTCTTTTCCTTTTTCTATCTTTATTTGGGTTTCTGTTGTTTAGTTTAGGACGTTTCCTTAAGGTTTTACATTCTGATCACGGTTGCGCCTGGGTGCGACACCCGGCAAAAGTACTGTACTACATCCTGCCGGGGTGGGAAGAGTGAAGCATAACTGAAAACTGGGAGGGAGAGGGTGGGCGACAGACCGACTCCTACTGAAAGCTCTGCCCTCCGGGGGGATGAGACTGGACGGGGAGGGAGGTGGGGAGGGGGGGGATGCAGGGCGGGAAGATTTCAACAAGTTGGGGCAGGGGGGGAGAGGCAGTGGGGGGGGGGGGCGGCCACGATCGTACGAGCTGAAGCACCACTACTGGCACACATCCTGGATGTCCACGAAACGTAAGATTCACTCCACACCATGGCAGGTACACTAACTGACCTACCCCAGGAAGGCAGGGGGGTGTCACTCCTCACATGGAACGTAAATGGCCTGGGCTCTAGAGTAAAGAGGGGGTTGGTGAATGCATATATCAAGAGGGTGGCCCCGGACTTTGTCCTCCTACAAGAGACACATCTAAGAGGTGAGAAATGTACATTTATAGCTAGAGGGAGATACACAGTTTTGGCGCACGCAGGTTACACTACTGATTCGAGGGGAGTGGCGGTGCTGATAAATAAATCATTCCCGTTCGATTTGACAAGCACATGAATAGACCCACAGGGCACCTACGCTGGAGTACAGGGAATATGGAAAAGGCAAACGTACACAGTGATCTCGGTATATGCCCCACCGAAACTTCAGACACGGACGCTCAAAGCGATCGCTTCCATCCTTATAGACACTGCAGACACGTTCCAAATAGTGGGTGGAGACTTCAACGACGTAATGTCTGAGGAGCTAGACCGTACAGGGCCAACTCGCAGGAGGGGGCGCCAACAGCGTTGTCGCAACATATGACCAACCTGGGCTTCACGGACATCTGGCGATGGCGTCACCCCACTCATGAGGCATACTCCTTCTACTCTGGGGCACATAGAGTATTCTCTAGATTAGACTACATCTTTATGGCTAGGCAATACCTCGCTGCTGGAGACGAGGTGGAATATAAAGCGAGGGGAATTTCGGATCACTCGCCACTATATGCAAAGATGGGGTCAGTAAGGGGAAAGGGAGGCTCAGAGTGGCGTCTGGCGGCCTGGGATCTCCAAAAGCCGGAGATAGCACGGGGACTTAGGGCCGACATCAAAGTATACGTGGCGGAGAACGAAGGCTCAGTCGACTCCGGGTCGTCCTTCTGGGAGGCGCTGAAACCGGTCCTCAGAGACAGGGCGCAGAGTAGGTTAAGGGCAGAACGGAGGAGGCAGCTGGCAGAGACAACGGAACTCGAAATCACGATACTGCAATTAGAAGAGGAATACCAGGCACATAAAGATGAGAACACCCTGAGAAGACTGCTAGACAAACAGCGAGATATAGGGAGATCGTTTCTAATGAGGCACGAACACAATCCCTGGCAACACTACATCGGTTATACGACATAGGGGACAAGTCTGGCAAACTCCTAGCCTGGTTAAGCAGGAAGGAAAGGGCAGCAAGATGGGTGGAACAGCTTAGAAAATTAGATGGAGGCCTGGTGAATACCGACAGGGAGATAGCAGACACTTTTGCGTCCTTCTATGCACGCTTCTACACAGCACAGGAACTCGGGACGGAGGACGAGGCACTTCAATACATGGGGGAGGTTGACCTACCTACACTGGCTCCCGACACCAGTTTAACGCTAGAGGCAGTCATCACACTTGAAGAGATATCAGATGCCATAATTAAACTTAAAACGGGGAAAACACTGGGACCAAACGGGTTCCCGGCGGAATTTTTTAAGCACACCTCAGATCTGTTGACACGCCACCTCAAAGCCCTGTATGCTGCTTCCTACCAGGAAGGCCGCCTACCACCAGACCTCACACTGGCCACTATAGTCCCTATCCACAAACAGGGGAAGCCCAAGGAGGAATGTGCCTCCTATCGCCCCATCTCCCTCCTAAACATGGAGGTGAAAATTCTAGCTACGGTCCTGGCGGTGCGTCTGAGATCGGTGCTCCCGGATCTCATACATGCGGACCAATCCGGATTCCTACCGGACAGAGCAACTAAGCTGAACCTTAGACGCACGCACAATTGGCTTCAAGAAGTTAAGGACAGAGAGTAACCCCACTGGTTCCTGTCCTTAGACGCTGAGAAAGCGTTCGATGCAGTACACTGGCCCTTTCTCATGGCAGCACTACAGATTTCCCAAATTTCAGGGGTGGATAAGGCTTTTATGTACAGCACCGACAGCACGCGTCAGGGTGAATGGCCGACTATCCAGGGAGTACCAGATCTCCAGGGGCACGAGACAGGGGTGTCCACTGTCCCCTCTCCTATTCATGCTAACGATCGAGGTCCTGGCGGCCAGGGTCCGGCAAAACTCAGGCATCAGCGGCTTCACATGGGACAGATTAGGGGAACACAAGAAAAAATATCATTGTACCCCTATGACGTCCTATTATACATTACCAAACCCGAAAGCTCGATCCCGACACTGTTTGGGGAATTGGAAGGCTTTGGAGCGAGGGCGGGTCACACCATCAATTGGAATAAGTCTGTTCTCTATGACCAAGGGGAGCTGATAATTGGGGGGCCATACCCGACCAGCTGCTCACTACCGCAGACGGCTTTCAGTACCTGGGCATATATATTACGATAGATAGGGCACTTTCATTCTGTAAGAATGTAGAACGAGTAATGACAGACGCAACTGAAGACATGACCAGATGGAGGCAACTGCCGCTCACCCTACTAGGCAGGGCGGCCATGTATAAGATGATTACTCTCCCCAAGTTCCTCTATGCCCTCCAGAATGAGTACTACCCTCTCCCAGCCAACACAATCTCCAAAATACATGCGGACTTACGCTCCTTCCTGTGGCTGGGGAAGCAACTACGTATTGCCCTCCAAACACTCCAACGGCACCAATATAGTGGGGGGATCTCACTGCCCAACCTTGAGGCGTACTACTGGGCGGAACATCTGACCCCCATTAATGACTGGATACACACCCCAGCGGACCACCCGACTTATGCGCTGGAAAGACATAAGCTGTCACCCCATAATATACTTTCATACCTATACGGGGGAAAGGTGCGGAGGTCGTTCCTGCCGGCTACAACGATCACTTTGAGGGCGTGGGCAAGTGCCACGAAACGCATTGGCTGGGAGGGGAGATTGACACATCAGACGCCGCTCTGGCGCTGCCAATGGCTAACGGAAATAAAGAAATTGAAGGGGTTCCGAAGGTGAGATGATATAGGAATTTCACATATCGGGGATGTGGTATACAGGGGTGAATTGAAATCATTTCGCATGTTACAGACAGAATTTAGATTGCACCGCTCACAACTGTTTAAGCACACTCAGTTCGCCCATGCGTGGAGGGCCCAAAATGTCACACTGGCAGACATGCCGGAGTACGTACCACTGGAAGGCAGGCTTCTCCAGGAACAGATGGTCCACCAGGCAGTCTCCCTCACATATAAGACACTAACGAACCACATGCTGGGTGACCTATTGAAATTGAGAGGGATTTGGGAGGCAGAGGTGGGGGAGATGGAAGACCTGGACTGGGAGTTGGTCCTGATGCACCCCACGGAGGTTGCGATCAAGTCACGACTGCGCCTCATTCAACTGAATGTGCTTCATAGGACCTACTTCGACAGAGTGCGCCTCCTTAAGACCGGAAAAATTACTGACCCCACGTGCCTCAGATGTCGGCAACATCGAGGAGACTTCTATCACACCATATGGTCATGCGACAAAATACAGGTATACTGGGCACACATCTTCACGGCATTGGGAGAGGTTTTAGGTGTAGAGCTGGTACGAGACCCAAAATTAGCTTTGCTGGGCATGACAAACGAGGTGGACCTGCCACGCCCGCAACTCATATTCCTAGTATTGGCACTAGTAGTGGCTAAGAGGGACATAGCGAAGTACTGGGGGGCCTCAGAAACACCAGAGATAGAGGAATGGAGAAGGGGCCTAGATCTTTGCATGGTAGCGGAGAGGGTGACATACAGGGCGAGGGGTTGCCCCAAGAAGTTCAGAGGGGTGTGGGCCAAATGGAGACAATATCACGGGATTGAAGTGGGTCAGTAAGAGGCAACACACTGGATAGTGTAAATAAAAGGCTGAATTGGGACCCAACATGACCCCGTGAGGACTTGACTACAGGAGTTCAGAAGAGCAGAGGGGCTGCTGGAGAGATGTGCAATGTACCGTGCTACGGAATACTGTGGGGAAGAGGGGGATAGGAGGGCGGGACCCGGGATTTGGTAATCAATGACCGTACATCGAGGTGCTTGAAAAGATACGATGTGGCAAGCTACAAGTTGGGGACTGTTTTCTTGGTTCTACAGACCATAGTTGGGCGGGGTGGGGAGGGGAGAAAAATGTAAAATGCAGGGATCCGCCGTGACACGACAAGCCCGAATGGGGGAATGTGCAAACTGCTACTGGGAACGATCAAAGCTGCGCCGCCCGGCCTCCGGGTTGTGGGCTGAATGGCCGTGTGACAAGATATACCCTGTGAATAGCCTCGGGGATAAAATGGTAATCCTGTTCTTTAGGGCTGATTATATTTGTGTACTCCCTGCAACAAAAATAAAGTTTAAAAAAAAAAAGAAATTGGACAAGTTTGATTTGTCTGCAGTGGGCTTCTTTAGTAGTGGAATTAATTTGACCTGCTTCCAACAGCCAGGAGCCGAGGCCGACTGTAAAGCCAGATTTAGTAGCCAATTTATAAAGGGATTAATTGCCAAGCTGTTAGTGGTCAAGGTATAGTTGGGGACAGGGATCATCTGGGCAATCAGACTTAGAGGACAACATGGCCTGCACAGATTCTTCCATGGATATAGGAACAAACTCTAGCAGAGAGGGACTCTTGTGAGAAGGTGAAGACAAGCAGCTGAAGAGAGTCAACTACCAGTTTAATCTTAGAGTAAAAAAAGTGGAAAATTGATTGCAAAAGTTTAGAAATGACATCAATGGCTGGGGTGAAGCATCAGGGTGTCTGATTTTTTTGTGACAATTTTAAATAATTCACCTGCTTTATTTTGAGTGGTATTAATATAGCCTTATAGCCTGCCGTAGAGGGCTATACCGGCTATTAAAGGCCCTCTCCAGCGTTAAAGGCCCCGAGCCGAAGGCGAGGGCCTTTAACTGTCACGCCTGCCAGTTCATGAACCTCAACAAAGATGGCTACACCGCTTTGCGCATGAGCGAGTGAGCCAGGCAGACGTCAAAAGCCTGACTTCCCTAGACACCGACGCTTCGCGCTCTAGTGTTCGTGCACCCTATGCGTCGCGTCACTTCTGCCCTAAGCTCGTTCCGAGATTTGTTCCTGCTTGCATGCGTTTCGTGCTGGTGCTCTTTTCATCCAGTAAGTCATCGCTTCCTCCGGAAATCCGAGCCCCTCGGTACTCTCTCTGATATTCGAGGGGGTATCTGTTCGTTTCTGGCAAACTGTTACTATACAAGAAGACGCTCCTGCTCTGAACCCTTTATAGTGGGTATAGCGTCTCTTTGCTCCTTGTTTACCCCTCAGTGCTGGCTAGAAGCTCTTCCTTGCTTCCATAAGGAGGACTCCCATTTGTTGCTCCCGGTTCCGCCCGTCAGCCAGACTTAGTTCCCGTTGGCCGGCCAGACTTGGGTAGAGCAGGCGTGGAGTCTTACTGGGGCATTGTGGAACTAGTAGTCCACCTGAGTTATCCTGTTATTTCCCCCAAGCCATTATTTTTATTATTGATTTGCGGCATCATCGGACCAGCCATTGAGATTGTCAAGATTGGCAGGGGTTACAGCTCTGGATGCACTTAGGATCTGGTACAGGCGCCTGGTGCTATTTATCTGTTATTGTTTATGGTGTCTCTGTACACAAATGTTATTAGTGGGTTTTCTCTTGGCGCAGATACCACCATCAGACTGTGAGAAGTTGGCCTGATATATGATGCTCACTAGTTCTAGTGATCACCTTGTATCAGTCCAAACAACCCTTATGGTGATTGGTTGTAAGTCAACCTTAAAGACCAGCTTTCCTAATGGTAGCATGGACAAAGCAGTCTTAGGCTAAATTCTTTTGGCATGTGCATCCAGCTGTTTTACCACATATAACCCCTTGAATACCAAATGAAAGGACACCACACAGGTTGTTATGAAAATAAACAAGATATTTATTACTAACAAAACACCTCTGAACTCTTTATGAGATCAGAGGGCTAAGCACATGACAAGACTCTTAAGAAAAATACGATAAGTTGCACAAATTACAATGGTGCCCTAGGGGCACGACAAACCATATACTAAGTAAACGGTATAAGGAAATCAATAGAAGGGATGGAGCTATCCAGAGGCTGTAGGATCTCTGGGACTTCACTACCCTAACCTTAGGTAAGGAGCAGGAGGCCCACGGGACGCGTGTGCAGAGTGTGAACTCACACACGAGATGCGTAACAAAGTCAATGGACACTACAAATTACGAAAAGGTAAGTAAAAGACAGTTCCGACTGGTTAGGACTAAAATAACAGGATACCTGGACACTAGGAGAGTCAATCTACCCTTGAGCACCGAAATGCTCTCGTTACCTCACCCACGGGCTGCGGGTGCATAGGTGTAAAAGTGTGTCGGGTTTCCGCGTCGAAGTCAATGGAGCCTTGAAGAAAGATGCTGCAGGCGACCAGGAGGAAGATGTTCGGAGCGATCCAAGGGTGGATCGAGGAAGATGAAGACCTGAAAGCAGAGGGGACAAGGTTCAAAGTCACTAGCCAGTGACCGGAGTGGAACCAGGAAGGAACCAAATGCTGTCGTCTCGATCAGGTGAAGAGTGGACGCTTGACTCTGCAGCCACGTGGACCAGGAGGTGTCTTTGATGACCAGGATGGAGGCACGAGCTGTCCCACGCAGGCTCTCGCTGTCGGCGGTATCGGATCCGGATTCGGAGTCAACAGGCCTTGGCAAAGGCAACCCACGCAGTGAGTGGAGATGGCGTCTGGTGCAGATCAGGAGGGTCCGGGGTGCTTTTCTTTTGGAAGGAAGCAAGGGCTAGTCTGGAGCAACCAGACCAGTGGTGTAGATTTCGAGGATCATCGTCTAGGAGGCCACTAGCCAGCTGGCAAGTGACCAGACAACGCGTCGAGCGGCAATCAAGCAAAAGGGCCCTACGCAGATCTCGTGGATGCTGGAGGGCTGATCTTCTGTGAAGGAGCTGCTCGGGGCTGGGGCTTCTCAATCCCCAAAGCCCTTTCTCGAGGATGCCTCTGAAGTCGTGCTGGAAGCGAAGTGCAGTTTCTCCAAGATGGCCGTTCCCACGTGTCTCGTCGCACCCACGGATCTCAGCTGTGCTGCAGATGTAGGTAGAGGTCAGAGAGGTCTGGAAGTCCAGGTCTCGTCGGGCTCTGAAGTCTGGTTCCACCGGGAAGGACGACAAAGTGACCCGCTAGGACGCTTTATGGTGCCTGCTTGTGCAGGGTGGTCACTCCTTGGCCACAGGGAGATTTCTTCAGTCTTCTGTGGAGCAGAACATCGAAGTCCAGAGTTTTTTCTTGTAGAATTTCAAATCAGGATAATCTAGTTTGGAATGGGACCAGCTCCTACCTTTATTCTCCTAAAGGGGGCTGTACTGTGACTAGGTCCCTCCTATGGGTGGGACCAGGAAGGGGGGCGGTTACACCCCCTATCCTTTGTCCGGTTTCGCGCCAGAGCTGGGGCTGGAGTGCCCCAGCAACTGGTTTGAGCCGGGGTATGCACAGGGACACCTTGTGTGCCCCAGGCATGTCTCATTCCTTTCAGCCTGTCCTACCTCAATACACAAAATCCTGTCTGGGGTGGTGCTAGCACCTCCCAAGGCAGGAAACCCTTTGTCCAGGCCTCCCTCGCTGAAAGGACTCCCAGCAGCAGTGACTTCCCTGTGTGACGAGCTGTGGCTGACGTGGACGTGGTGATGTGCTAACGCTGACGCTGAGGTCGAACGCTTGACGGAGAGAGAGAGCAGCGCAAGCAGAATCGAGACGCGGAAGACACGGTGCGGTAATCAGACTCGTACCAAGCTAAAATCCCCCCCCAAGGGGGTCGCGGAAGGTGCCGGACGGGATTACAGTGGGCGGTACATTCATCACGGTGGAAACCGCTACCGAGGGTCTGCCCCCTGCCTGAATCCTGCGCTCTCAGTAAGAAGGGCCAGGTGGAGGTGTCAGAGTTCGCGGGGCCCCCGGATTTGGGGAGCAACTCTGCTGGGAGTTGCTGTTGCTGTTGCTGAAAGTTCGTTATTCCCTGATTCTGGCAAATTAAGCCCAAATTAAGCCCAAGCCCCGGGGAGACACCCGATTAGGGGCCTCTGTGAGGGCTGGGCAGGTTCAAGGCAGGTATAAGCCAGCACAAGAGATTGAAAGATCAGCCTAGGTCAGCCAATCAGCTCACAGGAAAGGTAAGTGGTTTTAGATTAGATTTTTACCCGTTTTAATCATTTGGATTAGCGTGTGAGTGGGTAAAGTGGGTAAAGTGAGGACTGCTGAATTCGCAGGCTAACAAGCTGCTTTTGATTTGGTGGATAGGGACTGTCTGTGTGAGAAATGTTGAGGTTCCTGCCGACCTTTTGCGGGTAGTCCAAGAACTGCACAGCCAAAATTGGGCACAAGTAATCAAAGATACCTCTGGTGGCCTTACAACGGAAATAGAGATATATAATGGGTTGAGGCAAGGCTGCGTTTTGGCACCGTTACTCTTTGCCATATTTTTAGCAGACTTGCCTCCTCTCCTGGGCACAGCCAGAGGTGCAAGCCCAAAAATAAATGGTAAGCACCTGTCCTGTCTGTTGTACGCGGATGACCTTGTAATAATGGACCAAACAGAGGTGGGGCTTCAGAGGAAGTTAAATGTATTTAATGAATATTGCATTGCAAAGCGTCTTACAGTAAACATGGATAAAACAAAAATTCTATGCTTCGGGAAGAAGTGTACGAAGTTTAGCTGGTACTTGGGCCAAACTAAATTAGATACTGTAAGCGAATATAAATACCTCGGAATATGGTTTACAAGGTACCTGAGGTGGGAAACCCACTTGGAAGCTCAGAAATTAAAAGCGCATTTAGCGGTATGCGGGCTGAAAAGATTCAACCATAGCTATGGCGATATGTCACACAAACCTCTATTGACTGCCTTTAAGGCTATGGTTCCTCCGCAATTCCAATATGGGGCAGAAGTAATCTGCATTGACGGGAAAAGCTCTTGGGATAAAGAGGAGGGCAAATGTTTAAAATCCCTTCTATCTCTTCCTGGGTCGGTAATGGTCCAGGCAGTTAGTTTGGAAGTAGGCCTAACCGCATGGAATGTCCAGGTGCCGATGAGTCTCCTTAGATTTTGGAATCGATTGGGGCAGGGGGAAGTTACAAAGGTGTCACAATGGTGTATGAAAGAAATCCAGACCAGTGAGTTAAAGTGGGCCAAGGCAACAAGAAGTAAACTCCGGGCCATTTGTGACCACCTGAATGTGAACATTGACCCTCTGACACTCCAAACTAATGTAATAAAGAGCGTACTAAAAGCACAGGGAAAAGAAATTTCAAGGGGCACAGACCAAGAGTATTTGAGAAAGAAGGACTCCGTGAAATTTATGAGCCCAGGTTGGGAGAAAGTCTTAAGCTTTCCATACATAGATTTGCTACCAAACCGTTGGTTAAGGATAGAAGTTCTTAAGGTAAGAATAGGTATTAACCCGATATTTTTAAATAGTGCAATTAAATCAGCTTTAACGCATACTGATGGCAAATGTGTGTGTAAGCTAGGAATGAAATGTAATATTTTGCACATTTTATTGGATTGTGATATGTTTTTAAATTTACGTAAACAGTTCCTTCGTCTGATATTTTTAAAATACGATGTTGAGGTGCGTTCTCAAGCACGGGAGCTTCTAGTTGTTATGGAAAATTTAGACATCGCGATAGCCATCGGGAAATTTATGCTGGGTGTTTATAAGTTCCCGGTTTGGCAGGAGGCTCAAAAACAGCAAATAGCTTTATAATCCAAATGAATTCTTGCTTTAAACTGTATAAAGGTAGTTTTTAGGATAATTTGACTTTTTATTGATATGAATATGAAATTGTGATACGTTGATTTTATATGACAAAGTAGGAACTCTGGTTTATAGATCAAATGGTCTAAATAAACTTTATTTTTGACTTGACTTGACTTGACTAGGTCCCTCCTATGGGTGGGATCAGGAAGGGGGGTGGTTACACCCCCTATTCTTTGTCCGGTTTTGTGCCAGAGCTGGGGCTGGAGTGCCCCAGCAACTGGTTTGAACCGGGGTATGCACAGGGACACCTTGTGTGCCCCAGGCATGTCTCATTTCTTTCAGCCTGTCCTACCTCAATACACAAAATCCTGTGTGGGGTGGTGCTAGCACCTCCCAGGGCAGGAAACCCTTTGTCCAGGCCTCCCTCGCTGGAAGGACTCCCAGCAGCAGGTCAGATTCGTGTCTGTGGTGGCAGCATCCATTTTGTGATGCTGAGGCTCGAGTTAACTTTAACCGGGGTTCACAGTTACATACATGTCGTGTCCCTCTAAAAGGGTGGAATGCTGCCCCATCGCCAGAACTGGCGAGGGGGTAGTATTCCAATTCGTATGACACCTTACTCGACATGTTTTGATAATGCTATGCCAAAGTTAGCAATAACCACAAGGATTATAATGCACTTAAGAGTATATGGTATAGCGTTATCATAGAAACTGCTAAAGGACTTGGTTCCGAAAGCTACAGACAGGCTCAGCTAGAGCACCATCTCACATAATTCCAAGCACTCTGCCTCCAGGATTGTGAAGGCCTGCCATAGGAGTGACTTATAAGAGGATATGTGTCCATTTTAGGTATACTATATCTAAAGCAAAGGGTGATTACACCACCTTGCCCCAGCTGTGTTACCAGCCAGTTGTGTCTGTTTAGATGGCCAGCCAGGGGTGGCACAATACATGCTGCAGCCCCTGGTAGGCCTTGGGTGCACTTATGCCCTGGGTACCTATGGTACACTGTACAAGGACTTACAAGGGTGACCCAATACCAATTGGTAAATGCACCTAAAGTACATGGATGTCAATTTAGAGAGAGAACAGCTAGGCTGTGGGT
Organism: Lissotriton vulgaris; assembly: GCF_964263255.1. Taxonomy (NCBI): domain Eukaryota; kingdom Metazoa; phylum Chordata; class Amphibia; order Caudata; family Salamandridae; genus Lissotriton; species Lissotriton vulgaris. Next base: position 230,715,929 of record NC_141700.1, on the reverse strand, counting down.
CTGATTAACAGGTCCACAGCCAGGGAAAGTCATAAATAGTGAAGCAAAAAGTAAAAATCCTGGGTGACCATAGGATTACAGACCCTACTCTCCTACACAGACCAACACCTCTTAAAGCATCAAACACCATCACTGCCATTATACCTCACACTAGGGTAAGGCCTGTATGAGTAGATCTACTATTCATAGAATAGGAACACACCTCTGTATCCCATTGTTTGTCTCTTTCCTTTTATATCAACCCATAGAGATCAACCTATAGAGTCAAGTGATGAGAGATTAGTTGTGGCATATAACGAAGGAAACATGTGGTGTTCAAGGGAGGACTTGTTATATTATCTATAGGTAATATAGACAATACAGACAGGGGAGGTGAAGAACAGACAAACAGGGGCTGTTGGGGTTTTCTTAACCTGTACACTGTTCATTGCCCTCTTTTACAGTGCCTGTGTCCGACCTGCTGAAGCCTCTGGTCCAAGGTGTCTTCTACCCTCCTTTCCTTGTTTTGTTCCCTCCTTTTCCTCTTTTCACCTTCGCGTGCTATGGTCTGATAGACGCGTTGGTGTGAGAGGGAGGGGTTGGGCCTATCATCGGTTCCTGGCACTCCTGCAGAAACAGCTTGTGGATCCTTACATGAACAAGGTAGAGGGACTTTAATAGACGGTATAGCCCAGCTACGAAGGGCTATAAGGCTATTAGAACATTCTGCCACTAGAGGGCAAAATGTTCCAACAAAAAAGAACAAAGCCTTATGGGAGCATGAGGGGATTGGAATCCCCTCAGGCTCCCTGAAGCCTTTGTTTACAGTCAGAGCTGTGAACAAAGAATCATTGGAAGGTTGGAGCTCCAGGCTTATACCAGCCATTATAAGCTCGGAGCACTCCATTGTTTTCAATGGAGCTCACAACATTCCAATGTTCTAATATAGCCTTATAGCCCGCCGTAGCGGACTATACCGGCTATTAAAGGGCCACTGAATTGTTAAAGGCCCGAGCCGAAGGCGAGGGCCTTTAACAAGACAGTGGGACTTTAATAGTCGGTTACAGCCCTGCTACGAAGGGCTATAAGGCTATTAGAACATTCTGCCAGTAGAGGGCAGAATGTTCTAACAAATTAAACAAAGGGTTCTCGAAGCTCGAGGGGATATAAATCCCCTCGAGCTTCGAGAAGCCTTTGTAGAACATTGGAATGTTGCTCTGCGGGCCTTTACCGGCCCGTAGAAGCAGGGAGCACTCCATTGTCTGCAATGAAGCTCCCAACATTCCAATGTTCTAATATAAGTGATAAGAAAATCTGCCTGAGTATTCTTGATAGGCTGATGGTACTTATGAAGGACTGTTTTATAGATTTCCTTGTCCTCGAGAAGGTAGTGACATCCCCATCCTCTTTCAAGTCTCCTAAAGGTTTAATGCAGGATGTTTCGTTCCTCAATAAACCAGGAGACAGATTGACGTTTAGTTACTGAGTTCTTATCAGGAGGTTTTAACCCCTTCGCTGCGGCGGAATAGCCGCCCCAGCGCTAAGGGGGTGGGGCGGCAGCGCGGCGGTTCCGTGCTTGTGACGGAACTGCTCCGTCACGGCTCGCGGGTTAGCTGTGCTTGTGATGGAACGGTTCCGTCACGAACCCGCCCGTCCATTAAATCGTCAGCACAAGCACAGCTCACCCGAGGCTTGTGACGAAACGGTTCCGTCACAAGCATGCAAGGGGTTAAAGGATCAACAGTGTCAGCTGCCTGGGAGAGCCATGTGTTAACCTGCTGAGTGTCAGCTTTAATGTCCCCAGCCATACATGGGGGAGATGCATTTAGAGTATTAGTAATCTATGTGAGGAAAGCTATCATCAATCCTTCTATAAGGGGCCTTGGTGCAGAGTCGACAACCACGGGGGCAATACACCTCATACCAAGAAAAATAGATAAGAGCATGATCCTACCAAAGAGAGGGAACTACGGCAGACACTGAGACTAATCTATTAGAAAACACTGTGTACAATGTATGGCCTGCTACAGGAGTAGGCTGGGACACAAATTAATACATATTCCACGGGACATGTTATCAAGAAGGAGCTTCCCGTATGGGTCTGAAGCGACATGCACATGGAGATTCAAAACTCCTAAAATTGTAAATTATATTGGGTATTGCCCATATTTGAAGGGTGTGGGGGATACCCCTCAGCCTGGTCGGAGTATGAAGAGGACGTAAAATTTAAGGACTGTAGAGGAATACTGTTGCAGAGTTTTGTGCCGAAATTGAACTCTGGCCACTTTTTTATTATTTGGCTTTTAAAGATTGTTGGGATTGCAGGTGCGGTGGGAAGTTGGGCTAAAGCTCTAATGAGCCCAGGCACCACTAAAAACCTACATGCATGGCATGTACAAGATTTCACCAAGACTGGTCCGGCAGGTTTCTAATGGAGCTTTTTCAGCTTCGTGCACTGTAGGAAGGTGGCTACCTGACTATGGTTACCCCAGATTTTTTGCCTTGTGTTTAGCTGGTTTTCGACTTTGTTGGCCTGGTTCCCTGCTAATCAGGGCCCCAGGCTATCTGCTCTCTCTGTAAAATGGATTCCATGTACCCTAGGTGCATAACTAGATTGGCTTGGGTCACCTTATCAGCCCCTGTACAGAGCACTATAGGTGCCCAGGGCATAGGTGCATCCAAGGCCTACCAGGGGCTGCAGTATATCTTTTGCCACCCCTGGCTGGCTATCTAAAATTGACACAACTGGCTGATCACACAGCTGGGGCAAGGTGGTGTAATCACCCCTTGCTTAGATATAGTATGCCTATATCTAAACCTATCTGGACACATATAAACCTGTGAGTCACTCCTATGGCAGGCCTTGACAATCCTGAAGGCAGAGTGCGTGGTTTAATGTGAGATGGTGCTCTAGCATGAGCTGAGCCTGTCTGCAGCTGTCGGGACCAATTCCCTTAGCTGTTCCGGGATAATGCCAAACCATATACTCTTAAGTGCATTATAATCCTCGCGGTTATATGTTAACTTTGGTTTGGCTTTATCAAAAAATGTCGTGTAAGGTGTCATACGATTTGGAATACTATCCCCTCGACAGTGCTGTCGACGGGGATAGCATTCCACCCCTCTAGAGGGGACGACATGTTACTTTTGCTAAAACGCGGTTGATTTTTAAAAGAGCCTCAGATCCACAAAATGGATGCTTCTGCCACAGACACATGTCTGACCTCCTGCTGCTGACCGAAACTCAGCAGAGGTGGCCTGGACAAAGGCTTTCCTGTCGCAGGGAGGTGGCACACCACCCCAGACAGGAGATAGTGGATTGTAGCAGGGAGGTTTGAAAGAAACCAGACAGTGCCTGGGGAGCACAAGGCTTCCCCTTGCATAATCCGGTCAAACCGGTTCTGGGGCACACCAGCCCCAGCTCCAGTGTGACCTGGACAAAGGAAAGGGGGTGTAACCGCCCCCCTTCCTGGTCCAACCCATAGGGAGGGACCTAGCAGGAGATCCACCCCTCAGATTGGAATAAACTGGGAGCAGTGCCCTAGCACAGCAGATCATCCTGAAATCACCTTTAAACTAAGAAGACGACTGGACTTCGACATTCTGATGATCAGAAGACTGAAGAGCATCTCCCTTGTGGCTTAGGAGGGGCCACCCTGTGAACACAGGCACCATCCAGCAACTCGACGTCTGCTTTGCCGCCGCCTCCCGCCGGAGCCCGAGTGCAGAGCCTGACAAGACCCAGACTCCCAGACTTCTCACAGCCTGATCCACAGTCCCTGCAAAGAAGGGACCCATGGAGGCACCGAGAGACGTGGGACCGGACATCTTGGAAGACCCCCGTGACGCTGACTGCGCAGCACCCGAGGCACCCTCGACTCTGTGCTTTGGGGTTTGAGAAGCTCCACAACCGAGCAGCAGTTACACCAAAGATCAGCCCTCCAGCATTTCCACGATCTGCGTGGGGCCCTTTTGCTTTGTGCCACTCGACGTGCCATCCCGGCCACTTGCCACGTGGTCAGCGGCCATCTTGGCGAAGAAACCTACGATTTACAATGCGGGTCTGGTTGCACCAGACTTGCCCTCAATCCTGTAGAAAGGAGCACCCGCTCTGACCTTGCTGGTCCGAGTAATAAGCCTTTTTCACTTTCTGCGTGGCTTGCATTAGCCAAAGCCTGTTTGCTTCAATTAAGTTGCCGACACCGCCATCAGCTAGAACCTTCATAGGATAGCTCGTGATCGACTCCTGGACGTCCTTGACCTCTTCGTGTCCACGTGGCTGCAGAGAGAAGCAACCCCTCATCACCTGTTTGCACCCGACTTTGCCTGGTTCCAATCTGGTTCCACGGTGGTCACTGGTCAGTGACTTTGAACATTGTCCCCTCTGCTTTCAGGTCTTCACCACTTCAGATCCACCCTTGGATCCACCGGACACTTCTCCTTCACATCGCCTGCAGCATCTTCAGCTTCAAGCACCAAGAGCCTGCGTGTCAAAACCCGACGCCAATTCAACCCTATGCACACGCTTCCTGTGGGTGAGGTAACATTGCAACGCCGGTGTTCCCACACTGGTACACACCTCTAGGGTCTGTGTCTAAAGTTTGGTTCTTCTAGGTTCAGCGGAAGTGTCCTTAAACTCTATTTGTGTAACTTTTACGCACCATTGACATTGCATTGGTGCAAGCCGCACTTTAAGTGATGCACCCGAATCCCGCGGGCTTTTCCTGACTTCAGCATTACTAGTCCCGACTGCTCCCAGCGATTCCCTAGGCCCTAGGCCTAACCACTGTTCGATTGGTATCTCTTATACCACTTTTTTAATATATGGTTTGAGTGGCCACCCGCCCTCATCCATAATTGTGCAACTTTGTATGTTATACTGTGCTTTTGATTTAACGCTTGTGCCCCTTTGCTCATAAAGAGTACTGGGGATTAATTTAGAAATAAATACATATATTTTTATAATATATACTTGTGTGGTATCCTTCCATTTGATATTACAGGACTGTGATTGGTAAAACAGCTCGCTTAACACGACCTCTTGAGTTAAGCCTTTAAGGCTGCTTAGTCTATGCTACCCTTAAGATAGCTTGTCTAATAAGGTTGACTTACAACCAGACACCATAAGGGATTGTTTGGACTGATACAAGGTGGTTCCAGAATTGGAAACATCATATATCAGGCCAAATTCACACATTGGTGCGCAGCGGTGCGGATTTGAGCTTGCTGTTGTTTTACCATTGCAATCTTTTTATCAAATTGAAAGATCACATCAAGTACCTTAGGTACATATAAATCAAAAGCTTAGCATATTAAGTTCTACTGAACTTAGTAGTTGTAGATTAAAGGGATTAGCACACCCTGACTACAACTCACTAGCATGGTACAGTAGGAAAACACTTAGTGTATGTAAGTGCATCACTTGCACCTCACTAGCAGTCATGTCTGATGCAGGTGGAGCCTCAGGCTCTAGCCCTGTTATGTTATGTTATGTTACGTGAATTTGTACTGCGCACAGCTGCCCCAGCTAAGGGGCGTCCTGGCGCATGGCAAGGTAACACGCAACAGCCACAGGAAACACAACAGCTAAAGAGAAGGAACCAGGTTAAAATAAGAAGGTTTTAATAGCCTTACGGAAGGAGAAAAGATCCTCCAACAACCGAATCTCCACCGGGAGGGAGTTCCACAGTTCGGCTGCTTTGACCCGGAAGGAACGACCACCAACACGGCACAACTTATATCGAGGGGTGATAGTAAGAGCTAGGCCCAAAGATCTCAGGGGCCGTTTGGGGACGTACCAGGACAGTAGGTCCGTAAGAATTTGAGGAGCCGTACCCTTTAGAATCTTAAAGGCCAGGCACAGTACCTTGAATTGAATTCTGACCCTGACTGGCAGCCAGTGCAACGCTTTCAAAGTACTGGAAACGGTGACAGTTGACCTTACCAAGGCAACTTCCAGCTATGACAAACTTAGCCACAAAGACTTGGGTGCCTTGTGCCCTGCAAGGGGGCTAAAAAGGGGCATAGCCCCTACCATTCCTTCCCTGATAGCCATCCTGGAACAGGATGACTTAGAAACAGCCAAGGCAGCTTCCTTAGCTTTAGGAGATGGAGTGAACCCCCCTGAGAATGAGATAACTCAAGGAGAGGAGGGAGAGGGCTCAGAGGTAGATGAGCCTGAAGATCAGGATCAAGGGGATATCCAGGTACATGTGGGGAGGCTTAGCCAAACCAACTTGGACCTACTTGGAAATGGAGAGGGCCAGCACCCCCCCAGAGTACAAAGCAGAACTGTTCCAGGCAATAGAAGGGTGAGATCTCCCTCAGTGGATTCTCACATTTCTAGTGTCTCAAGACCCTCTCAAAGGGGAATGACTTCCCCCCCAGAGAAGAAAGCATAAGGCCAGGATGAGGGCTGTAGAACTCCAGATAGAGAGGGAAGAGTTAGCCCTGGCCCAAGCTAAACTTGCTTTAGCAAGGGAACAGAAAATGTGTTGCTTAGATGCCACTGGTGGCAGCAATATTCCTAAAGAGAAAGACAGGTCCTATAATACTAGAAACCTGACAAAGATTGTGCCCCCCTACACAGAAGGGGATGACATCCACAAGTGGATAACTGCTCTTGAGAGAGCCTGCATGGTACAGCAGGTTCCTGAGGAACAGTGGGCAGCAATCATATGGTACTCCTTTTCAGAGAAAGGGGGAGATAAGCTCCTCACTGTCAGACATGAGGATGCTAAAAACTACAAATCCCTGAAGAGTGCTCTAATAGATGGGTTCGGCTTAACCACTGAACAGTACAGGTTGAAGTTCAGAGATACCCCGAAGACACAGGCACAGGACTGGACTGATTTTGTTGATTGTGCAACTAAGCCTTATTGTCATGCCTGTAAACAGGTTGGGCATTGGAAAACAGACAGCTGTTGTCCCAAAAATGGCAATAAAGAAAACATACCTCCAAAGCCAGCTCCAACACCTCCTGTTACTGTCAGCAGTAATCCCCCAGGAAGTGGGAGCACACCCAGGAATCTGGGTGGGTTTACTTTTGGAGCCCAGGTGGACCCTGGCCTATCCAGGTCCCCATCCCCAAATGATCTTGTTTATGAGACTGGCATGGGGTTTGCCAACTTCTCTGATTGCCCAAATACCTTGAGCAAATTTAGACAAGAACCCATCATCAATGGTTTGAAAGTTGGGTGGAATAGAGACCCGGAGTGAGGGAATAGCGAAAGTATTCCTTGATCATTATGAGAGAATATACTCCACAGATATTCAGGTGGAGGGAACACTGATCAAGGAATATTTCGAAAGTTTAGATATTCCCAAAATCTCCAATTGTAGGAGGAATCAATTATGCAGTGAAATAAGCATACTGGAAATTCAAAATAGTATAAAAACAACAGCAGGAGCAAAAGTATCAGGCGTGGACGGGTTCCCGATTGAATTTTATAAGGTATTTTTAAAGGAACTGGAGGGTCCCTTGAAAAATGTATTTAACTATATCAGAAGAGGTGGTAAGGTTCCCTCTGAGTTTAAATAATCTACAATTATCAGCTTTGCCAAAAAAGATAAGAATCCAGAGGAGGTAAATTCTTATAGACCAATCAGTCTACTGAATTCGGACTATAAGGTTTTTATGAAAATCTGGGCCCAACGATTTGTGTCTGCAGCACAGGAAGTAATCCATCAAGATCAGACAGGGTTTATAGCCGGTAGATCAATGGCAGCGAACACAGAATATTTGATACAGGCCTTGGATTTTTTTAATATTAATTCAACTTCTGCATGTATCTTAATGATCGATGCAGAAAAAGCATTTGATTTAGTTAACTGGTCAGCGTTATTTTTTTCCTTGGGTTGTTTTGGATTCCCGGCCTCGATTATTAATATGTTACAGAACATTTATGAAGGGGCATCAGCTCAGGTTATAGTTAACACCAGGCAAGCAGGGAAGATTAAAATAAATCGCGGGACTAGGCAAGGGTGTCCTCTATCTCCCCTGCTTTTTACCTTTTTCATTGAACCGATGGTGATAAAAATAAGGAACAATGCAGCAATAATACCCCCTATTGGCGGAATGTCAAAGTTAAAATTATTTGCTGATGATATTGTTCTGTATTTAGCTTCGGAAAAAGAAAATATTCTACATCTCATGAAAGAGCTTAAGGATTACGAAAAGATTGGGAAATATAAGATCAATGAGAAGAAAACGGAAGTCCTTATTTTAAATTCCAATCTAGATTTTCTACCATTACACCTTCAGTCTCAAGCAGAAAAACGGGATCCAATAAGATATCTAGGAATTTATGTGACTAGAGACTATCAAGATCTTTTTGGGTTGAACTATATTAAGATGAAGAACAAAATTAAGAACATGCTGGAACAATGGGATTCCTTGCCCTTGACTTTGATAGGTAGAGTTGCACTGGTAAAGATGAACATACTCCCTTTGGTTTTATTTCTTTTTAGTAATATTCCAATAAAAGTCAACATGGCCTTTTTTAAGGAACTTGATTCTATGATGAGTAGATTTATTTGGAATAAAAAAGCTTCAAGAGTTAAGCTCTTGGCGGTACAACTTTCGGTAAATCAAGGTGGGCTGGCTCTCCCCATTTTAAAACAGACTATGAAGCAGCCCTCTTCGATATAGTGGCAGGACTATTAAGGACCAGACAGTCAAGAGACAATTTATTTTTAGATAAAATGCTAGAGGAAGCAGGCTCTCAAATTTTTTTCTTTTTAAAAACTGCAAAGCTGCCCAAGAAAACAAGATATAAGACACTACTAGTGTACTCCTCAAGATTACGACTCTATGATGAGTAGATTTATTTGGAATAAAAAAGCTTCAAGAGTTAAGCTCTTGGCGGTACAACTTTCGGTAAATCAAGGTGGGCTGGCTCTCCCCCATTTTAAAACATACTATGAAGCAGCCCTCTTCGATATAGTGGCAGGACTATTAAGGACCAGACAGTCAAGAGACAATTTCTTTTTAGATAAAATGCTAGAGGAAGCAGGCTCTCAAATTTTTTTCTTTTTAAAAACTGCAAAGCTGCCCAAGAAAACAAGATATAAGACACTACTAGTGTACTCCTCAAGATTACGACTTTTATATAAAAAATGTGGCTCAGATGGTTCTAGTTTTTTGAAATTAATAGAATGTGGTAAAATGGGACTTAAGATATCTCATAATCATCTGCTACAATGGGATTTAGCTGGGTTTCGTGAAATAAGACACTTATTTTCCCAACATAAGGTAATTAGCTGGCAAACAGTTGTAGATAGAGCATATCCTAGGCGGCTTATGTTTTTTGACTATTTACAACTGGTTTATCTGATAAGAAAAGAGATAGGGGGTTCTGACACTTTACCCAATGCCTTGTTCTCAGCCTTATACGGGGAAAAACATAAGGGTATAGGATACTGGTATAAGAGGCTACTCCCTCCAGGACCTCCTCAGGTAATTCTTAAACATCTAGACAAAATAAGCCTCACGACACAGTGCGTTTTTTCAGAAAAAGACTGGGAAGTAATATGTCAGCTAGGACATAAAGCACTCCGGACAGCTAATTATAAACGAATGTCCTTTCTCTCTCGCTGGATGGCGTATTACACCCCGGAGGCCTTGCAGAGAATATTCCCTGATTATGAGAATAAATGCTTTAGATGCAAAACCAATGGTCAGGGTGGCTGGCACCATGTTTTTTTCTCTTGTCCAAAGCTAGAATCTTTTTGTAAGGGGATTTTTACTGACATGGAACTGGCAACTGGGAAAACACTGCTACCTGAAGCAGAAGTGGCCCTTTTTGGCATTTGTAAAGATAGGGATAGGTTTAATAGCTCAGAAGAGGCATTTATTTTTATTTCTACTATTGTAGCACGGTCCATGATTTTACAAAATTGGAAATCTGAGGTAATCCCATGTCAATTAAAATGGGTCAATAAAATGAAAAGAACATGTACATTTGAGAGAGCTTATGCAGGCAGGGTGGGTGCGATCAAAAGATTTGAAAGGAATTGGAAATATTTTGAGAGGTTGGAATCTATAAAAGGAAATTGATATTGTACCATTGTTTTTCATTAGCTGCTATTGCATTTTTTGCACTTTATTCAGATATTTTGCACTGTACTGCAGTAGCACTTTAATAATTGAAATAATAACTTTGCTACTTTATTTGATGGGTTTTGATATACTAGTATATGAAGAATCATTCAGTAACAACGATGTATATTCTTGCACTGTCACTTTAGAATTATATCTTTATTATATATGATGTTTCTGTATTTTAAATTAGTAGGGTTAAAGGAACTAGAGTAGAAATTCGAATGTTTTTTCTTCCTTAGCCCTCCTTGTATATTGTTAATTCTCCATGTTCTTGCACAAGCACTTTAATATTGCCATAGTATTTTTGCAGCTACAAATTAGAAGCTTATTGCACTTTTTTTTCTACTCTTGTATTTGATAAATCATAAAATAATGTCGTTAATTTTTATTAATATTTCATTAGTGGTAGTTTATCGGTTAACTTTATATGATTCTGCTTTAGAACTTTAAAGAAGGTTACAATGTAACAGGAAATTTGACGTATTGGATTAACTGCTTTCCTTATTCCATTTTGCACTAGCATTTTAAGATTGACTTAATTTATTCGTTATCAATAATGTATATGCTTGGTTTGTCTCTTGTATACTGTATGAAAATTTTATCTAGAGTCGAAAAATCAAATGTACCAATATCTCCCTACTGTCTTGTTCAATAAAATTTTTTTTTTAAAAAGAACCCATCATCAATGGTTTGAAAGTTGAAGCCTTTAGAGACACAGGGGCTAGCATCACCATGGTGGCTGACTGTATAGTCCCCTCTAAGCAACTTTTACCTGGTGCCACATACCAGGTAACAAACATTGATGGAATACAAACAAATCATCCCATGGCAGTAGTAAGTCTCAGCTGGGGAGGTGTCACTGGCCCAAAGAGAGTGGCAGTGTCACCAAACTTGCCTGTAGACTGCCTACTTGGTAATGATTTAGAAATCTCAGCCTGGGCTGAGGTTGAACAGGAAATCCATTCTAGAATGGTAAACTCCAACTGAAAGGTTAGTGGGGCTGTACTGGCTATGGCCCAAACCCAAGATGTCCTTCCTGAAAAGGTTGGTAGGGCTGAGCAACTCTCTGCCCCATCTTCAACAGAAGCTCTTCTAAAACAGAATAGCAAAGCTGTTATGATAACAGCAGAAACCCAAACTGAGTCTCCTCCTGAAAAGGTTGGTGGGGCTGTGATGGCCACAGCCCAAACTCAAACAGATACGGTTGTTGTGAAATGATAGATCACTCCACCCAAACTGAGAGCATGGAGGAGGAAGAGAAATCTTCCCCTCACCAGACATTAGGGCAGGATCAGCCTCCTCAGGGAACTGATCTTACCCCTGATGAAGGAACTGCCCCAGAGGTTGTTGGGCCTGGCCTGACAGAGCCTCTGATGGCAGTGGACCCTTCTCAGGTGGGACCCAGTCTGGAGCAGGTAACCTGCCCCTCTCTACCTTGCCTTAGTCAGCCCAGGGCTGCAGAGGACAAGAAGAACAGTGAGACCCAGAGGGCCCCCTGTCAAATAAAGCACCCCCATCAACAGATTAGGGGCACCAAAACTAGTAGCCCTGGTAAGGTGAAAACTTTAAAAACTCCTGAGGGAGCCCCCTTAAAAGTAGTTAGGGACCTCCAACAGATGGATTCTGTTGGGCACAGCCAAACCTGGGACCCAAAGGGCCCAAACCTGAACTGTCCCTCCAGCAAGCCAAACAGAGGGAACCAGCCTCCAGCTTTAGGTAGCCAGAGGCTGACCCTGAGAGCACAGTGCAACTCAGTTGAAGAAAGAAAGGCACACATGGTGGAAGATAATTGGGGGAAGCTGAGCCCCAAATTAGTGGAGCCTCACTTCAATACTCCATATCCAAACCAGCCTTTAACTTTGCTTAAACACACCCAAGGTAGTGATTCCCTATGGTGGAGACCCTCTAATACCCCAAGGGTGAGGGACTGTTTAGTGGACCATGAGACAGGGGGTACCCATGCTAGTGCAGGTACTTCCTTATATGGCCACTCAGGCAATAAAGGCTTACCTGGACAAGGATAGCCTTATCTCCTTTTGTTGGGGGGGGGGGGGGTTGTGTAGGAAGGTGGCTACCTGACTATGGTTACCCCAGATTTTTTGCCTTGTGTTTAGCTGGTTTTCGACTTAGTTGGCCTGGTTCCCTGCTAATCAGGGCCCCAGGCTATCTGCTCTCTCTGTAAAATGGATTCCATGTACCCTAGGTGCATAACTAGATTGGCATGGGTCACCTTATCAGCCCCTGTACAGAGCACTATAGGTGCCCAGTCCATAGGTGCATCCAAGGCCTACCAGGGGCTGCAGCATATCTTTTGCCACCCCTGGCTGGCTATCTAAAATTGACACAACTGGCTGATCACTCAGCTGGGGCAAGGTGGTGTAATCACCCCTTGCTTAGATATAGTATGCCTATATCTAAACCTATCTGGACACATATAAATCTGTGAGTCACTCCTATGGCAGGCCTTGACAATCCTGAAGGCAGAGTGCGTGGTTTAATGTGAGATGATGCTCTAGCATGAGCTGAGCCTGTCTGCAGCTGTCGGGACCAATTCCCTTAGCTGTTCCGGGATAATGCCAAACCATATACTCTTAAGTGCATTATAATCCTCGCGGTTATATGTTAACTTTGGTTTGACTTTATCAAAACATGTCGTATAAGGTGTCATACGATTTGGAATACTATCCCCTCGACAGTCCTGTCGACTGGGATAGCATTCCACCCCTCTAGAGGGGACGACATGTTACTTTTGCTAAAACGCAGGTGATTTTTAAAAGAACCTCAGATCCACAAAATGGATGCTTCTGCCACAGACACATGTCTGACCTCCTGCTGCTGACCGAAACTCAGCAGAGGAGGCCTGGACAAAGGCTTTCCTGTCGCAGGGAGGTGTCACACCACCCCAGACAGGAGATAGTGGATTGTAGCAGGGAGGTTTGAAAGAAACGAGACAGTGCCTGGGGAGCACAAGGCTTCTGGGGCACACCAGCCCCAGCTCCAGTGTGACCTGCCAAAAGAAAGGGGGTGTAACCGCCCCCCTTCCTGGTCCCACCCATAGGGAGGGACCTAGCAGGAGATCCACCCCTCAGATTGGAATAAGAGTGGGAGCAGTGCCCTAGCACAGCAGATCATCCTGAAATCACCTTTAAACTAAGAATACGACTGGACTTCGACATTCTGATGAACAGAAGACTGAAGAGAATCTCCCTTGTGGCCTAGGAGGGGCCACCCTGTGAACACAGGCACCATCCAGCAACTCGACGTCTGCTTTGCCGCCGCCTCCCGCCGGAGCCCGAGTGCAGAGCCTGACAAGACCCAGACTCCCAGACTTCTCACAGCCCGATCCACAGTCCCTGCAAAGAAGGGACCCATGGAGGCACCGAGAGATGTGGGACCAGACATCTTGGAAGACCCCCGAGATGCTAACTGCGCAGCACCCGAGGCATCCTCGACTCTGTGCTTTGAGGTTTGAGAAGCCCCACAACCGAGCAGCATTTACACCAAAGATCAGCCCCCCAGCATCTCCACGATCTGCGTGGGGCCCTTTTGCTTTGTGCCACTTGACGCGCCATCCCGGCCATTTGCCATGTGGTCAGCGGCCATCTTGGTGACAAAACCTACAATTTACACTGCGGGTCTGGTTGCTCCAGACTTGCCCTCGCTCCTGTAGAAAGGAGCACCCGCTCTGACCTTGCTGGTCCGAGTAATAAGCAGCCTTTTTGACTTTCTGCGTGGCTTGCATTAGCCAAGGCCTGTTTGCTTCAATCAAGTTGCCGACACCGCCATCAGCTAGAACCTTCGTGGGACAGCTCGTGATCGACTTCTGGACGTCCTTGACTTCTTCGTGTCCACGTGGCTGCAGAGAGAAGCAACCCCTCATCACCTGTTTGCACCCGACTTTGCCTGGTTCCAATCTGGTTCCACGGTGGTCACTGGTCAGTGACTTTGAACATTGTCCCCTCTGCTTTCAGGTCTTTACCACTTCAGATCCACCCTTGGATCCACCGGACACTTCTCCTTCACATCACCTGCAGCATCTTCAGCTTCAAGCACCAAGAGCCTGCGTGTCAAAACCAGACGCCACTTCGACCCTATGCACCCGCTTCCTGTGGGTGAGGTAACATTGCAACGTCGGTGTTCCCACACTGGTACACACCTCTAGGGTCTGTGTCTAAAGTTTGGTTCTTCTAGGTTCAGCGGAAGCGTCCTTAAACTCTATTTGTGTAACTTTTACGCACCATTGACACTGCATTTGTGCAAGCCGCACTTTAAGTGCTGCACCCGAATCCCGCGGGCTTTTCCCGACTTCAGCATTGCTAGTCCCGACTGCTCCTAGCGATTCCCTAGGCCCTAGGCCTAACCACTGTTCGATTGGTATCTCTTATACCACTTTTTTAATATATGGTTTGAGTGGCCACCCGCCCTCATCCATAATTGTGCAACTTTGTATGTTATACTGTGCTTTTGATTTAACGCTTGTGCCCCTTTGCTCATAAAGAGTACTGGGGATTAATTTAGAAATAAATACATATATTTTTATAATATATACTTGTGTGGTATCCTTTCATTTGATATTACAGGACTGTGATTGGTAAAACAGCTCGCTTAACACGACCTCTTGAGTTAAGCCTTTAAGGCTGCTTAGTCTATGCTACCCTTAAGATAGCTTGTCTAATAAGGTTGACTTACAACCAGACACCATAAGGGATTGTTTGGACTGATACAAGGTGGTTCCAGAATTGGAAACATCATATATCAGGCCAACTTCTCACATGCACTTTCACTCTTTTTTTTTTTTTTCCTCTGCCCCTGTTATCAGTTCTGATAAAGAGATGGACAGGCCAGGGTTGAGCGTGAGGTGAAGGGAGTTTGGCCAGAGAAGAAAAGTGTAAGGGCGAGAAACTGCTATGCAACAGCATGGGCGGAAAAGGCAAAAGACATCTGAAGTAAGAGAAACAGGAGAGGTAGTCAGAACTAGGTGAGGAGGACTGGAAAGAGGGAGAAATGAGAATCGGCAAAGCAAATAGGTCTCAGCTGTACATGGTCGAGCTACTAGCTTTGCTAACGTGTGTTTTATTGGCATTGTCATCTGAATACATGAATGTCAATTTTGCAATTGATTTTCTATTACAGTAGACCCATTACAAGCTGGCTGCTGATGCATATGTATGTGTCACGTAGGCAAAGCTAGCAGCCATTTTTAATTTCACATTCTAGCATGGCAGATAATCATTAAAAATGCAAATTAAAGGGGGCGTGACCAAGATGGCGGCGGAGTAGGACGCTCTCTCTAGTCCCTCCGGCGCCGAGCCCGTGTTTAGCCTTGTTATAGCGCCATCGGCGACCTGCTCCTCCCCTGCCTGAGCTCCGCTGTACTTCTGGAGGCGGGAGGCCGGTTCTGGTGCTTCGGCAGGAACTGCGGAGACCCGAGTGCGGAGTTGGCAGCGGCGGCGGCCTGCAGCCTGGCGGAGGCCTGCAATCCCCGGCCTACAGTGGGGCGAGACGCCGGACTTCCGGTCTGCGGCGGAGCGGTCCAGACCTGAGCGGAGAGGTGGCGAGGAGCAGACGACCAGCCAGCGGAGCCACACCGCGCCTCGGGCGTCACGTTGGGGGCCGGGACTGACGGGGGGAGCTTGCGGCTCTCCCCCCCCCCCCCCCCCCCCCCCTGGCCTGGTCTTCGCGCTCGAGAGGAGCGAGCCGAGCAAGGCTCCCCCGGCGGACTCTACCCTTGGGGGCACCAGCTGGACTGACCCATCTCTGGGAGGGCCCCCCGGGCCCCTAGCGAACTGGACTCGCTGTGTGTGGCATCTAAACCAGGCGGGCCCGGAATTGGTTGGCAGCATCCCGCAGGAAGGGACAAGGAGAGGGCCAGAGGCGGGAGAGCCCTGATCCCTGGAACATTAGCTGGAGAATCCCACGGACCCGGGGCCTGCGCATACAGTGGTGGTTACTGCCCAATGGAGGGGGACATTGAGAAACCCGGTTGAGCTGCCCTTCCTTCCCGAGCTCTGCCCGAGATACCCCGAGGCGCCTTGGCCAGGGAGGGGACCCTACGGTAGCGCTGTCATCGAGACTTGGGCATAGCTCTGAGGCTTGGCAGGCCTTGCTTGGCGTGGATCGCCTGGGCCTGTGGAAGGCCTTCCGCCCTGCAAGCGAGAGGCGCGACGGGAGTGCCTGGCGCCTACAGCCTGTTGCGGCCGCACAAGAGGGGTGCACCCGAGATCTTCGGCCTTGCATTGCGCTTGCATTGCCCCCGAGCCTCGTCTTGCAGTGTTGCGGAGCGGAGAGCCGAGGGCGCCTGAGTGAACGTTGGGGCCATCCAGGGGAGAGCATCTGCGGTGGCTGGGAACACGCGGCGTGGGTTGAGCGCCTACCCCGAACTGTTGGTATCCCGGAGTCGTCCCTGGCAGCGAGGGGCCCTTGTGTCTGACGGAACTACCGCCATGTCGAATGCATCTCGCAACAAAGGGAAGGCTGGTAAGGATGGTGCATCGAAGTCTACCTTGCACCCGGCATCCCCCGGAGCTAGCGGGTCGCCTAAGAAGTCGGATGATGAGGCCCCTGCGACTAAGGCCTTCATGACGGAGCTCTTTGCCTCCATCAAGGAAGACATTTCGGAATTGCGTGCCCAACTGGCGTCGGACCTCCGAGAGGTGCGGAGGGATGTGGGGCATCAGGGAGCGGGTGGCCACCTTGGAAGACCACGATTTGAGTGTTGCCAGTGATATGCATCAGGTGCAGCAGGACATCCTCCGTCTCACCGAACAAAACCTGGACCTCCAGTCCCATACCGAAGATTTGGAGAACCGTTCTTGACGGAACAATATTCGCATTAGAGCGGTCCCGTGGGACGGGGAGGCAGGGGACCTCCGGGGCTATGTCCAGGCCCTTGTACTGCAAGTCCTGGGAGACGACGACGTCCAGGAAATCAGGATGGGCAGGGTGCATAGGGTTGGACTACCGAGGAGAGGGGGGCCGCCGCCGGACATATTGGTCTGCATCCATGACTATCAATTGAAAGAACGCATTTTGCGGAAGGCCCGTACCATTACCTCGCTGCAGATTAGGGAGCACAGGCCGCAGCTGTACCAAGATCTAGCGGCTACGACCCTCCAGAAAAGGCGGGAGTTTCGCCCCATGACTGCTTTCCTGCGGGAGCGTGGCATCTCCTACTCTTGGGGTCATCCCTTCCGCATTATATTTCGTTGGGAGAATAGATTGGCACAGATTCGCTCCCTCCAAGTGGCGAAGGATCTCCTAGGTTTGAATGATGTGCCTTTCTCGCAGGCCACAGATGGCTCTCTGCACAGGAGGCGCAGGCGCTCCTCCTCTTGGCAACGGGTGGGCCCGGATTTGGATGCCAGACGGCCTGACCTCTCGGCCAGCCTCCAGGAGAGGGGGGCCGCTGTGGCGTCAGTGGCTTCGGCGACTTTGGCATCCTCCCAACAGAGCTCTGGGGCTGCCTGATGTTTGGCCGATGCAGGCAGGCGCCGGAGGGGCGCATGAGTTTCGGTACCGTGGGTTTGAATGTACTTTTGGAGAAGACGCCCCGGTTCGTGGTCCCTGGAGGCACCTGATGTGGTCTCCCGGCCCCATCCCAAGAGGATTCTTCTGTTCCGTCCTATACTGGGAATGTTAAGTGTGCTGGTTTCTAGTGCCTTGTTTTTTCTCCTATTGATCTTTTGTTTAGGGGGGGCGTTCTGGGGTCGGGGGTTTTGGGGGGGGTTGCATGGGGGTTCGATGGTGGCGACGTGGGTGCTCTTTGGTTTGTGTGGCTGGATTTTGTGTGGGTGAGTGTGGAATGCGTGGCGGTATGGAGGGGCCATGGGGTGGCTGTAGTGCGTCTTGATTTGTTATTCCATCATGCCTGTTAGCATAGGAACTTGGAACGTTAAGGGTCTGAATTCGCCGCAGAAGCGACAGAAAGTGTGGAAATATGTGACTGACCACCAGTTGGATGTGGTGGGGCTCCAGGAGACCCATTTAGCGCGCAAGGACGAGCTGCGCCTTAGGCATAGGGCGTATCCCCTTATATATAGATCATCCGCGTCCACGAAACACAGGGGGGTTGCACTCCTCTTCCGCGCTGCGCTCCACTTCCAGCCTGTTGACGTGCGTAATGATAAGGAAGGCCGCTGGCTGATGGTGAAGGGGTTTGTTCAGGGTCGACTGTGCACCTTTGTGGTAGTGTATCTTCCCAACGCAGGCCAGAACACGTTCCTACAAAACTTGTTGCAGAGGGTGGGGGATTTTGCTGAAGGGCACTTGTTCCTCCTTGGGGACTTTAACTTGGTGTGGGATAAAACGGTGGATAGCTCTGGGACACATAGGGCGGACAAGGGGATGTTTTCTACCTCTTCGAAACAGTTGGTGGGGGAGTTGGGGCTGGTAGATGGGTGGCGCTTTTTCCATCCTACCTCCCGGAACTACACATTTTTCTCTCATGTACACCACTCTTACTCCCGACTGGACCACATCTTCCTTAGCCAGGCTCTGAGAGGGGATGTTCTTGATTCTACCATTCTTCCGCTTTCAATCTCTGACCACAGCTTGCTGGTGCTTAGCTTACGTTGGTCTCCGCCTGGTGGCGGGCAACGGAAATGGTACTTCCCGGCTTCGGTGGTGAGGGACGATACCTCCAGTAAGGCGTTACGAGAGGCCATCAGGGAATTTTTTGTGCTTAATCCCGCGTCTGACACCTCGATCACCAACACTTGGGACGCCTTTAAGGCGTCCATTAGGGGCACGTGCCTGGGTCTCAATGCGCAACTTAATCGGTTGCGCCGGAAGGAACGGGAGGACCTGGAGGCGGAGTTGCTGACCCTTGAACAGGCTCACAAGCTCAACCCCTCGAGGGTGACTCTCCGGCCCCTGACAGCGGTCCGTGGGAAATTGAGGGCCCACTACAATAACAGGACTGAACTCACCCTGCTGCGGCTGGGTAGACAATCCTACTCTTGTGGGAACAAGGTAGGCAGGCATTTGGCGCGCCAACTGCGAGACCGGAGGGAACGGGAATATATCGGTGGGATTCGTGATGCGGCGGGGGTGTTACAGCATCGGGACGAGGCCAAAGCGGCCATTTTTGGCCGCTTTTATGCGGATCTCTACACGGGGGACAGCCTGGACGCGGAGGCTCAGAAGGAGTATCTGCGGCGCCTGCCCCTCCCCCAGGTGTCTAAGGAGTGGAACGAGCTGTTGGGGGCCCCGATATCCAGGGAAGAGGTACTAGACGCCATTAAGAGTCTTAAATTACACAAGGCCCCTGGACCGGATGGTTATACTGCCATCTTCTACAAAACATACGCCACCGACCTTTGTGATTTTTTGGTATCCCTCTTTAATGGTATGGCCGAGTCCGGCTCCTCGCCTGGCTCCCTGGCGGAGGCGGTGATTATGGTCTTACCGAAACCTGGAAAGGACCCCGCCAGATGTGCCTCGTTTTGCCCCATAGCACTCCTTAACATAGACGCTAAACTATACTCGGCGATACTGGCGCGTAGGCTTCAGGACTTGATGCCGGCGATTATCCATCCTGACCAGTCCGGATTTATCAAGGGGCGCCAGACCCACGATAACACATGCAGGGTGGTGCACCTGATTGAAAAAGCGGACAGGTTTCGCATCCCGGCAGTTCTGGTGGGGCTGGACGCCGAAAAGGCTTTCGATCGTGTGGATTGGAACTTTTTGTTTCATACCATGGCTGCCTTTGGCTTCTCGGAAACATTCATCACCATGGTGAGGGCTAACTTTAGCGGTCCGAGATCCTGCGTGGCGGTAAATGGCCACATGTCGGCATTCTTCCCGCATTCCAGGGGCACTAGGCAGGGATGCCCCCTTTCCCCCCTCCTATTCGCGCTGAGCATAGAGCCCCTGGCGGTGGCGGTGCAAGAGCATGAGGGAGTTCGGGGACTCCCGTTTACAGGAGAGCAACATAAAATCACGCTCTTCGCGGACGATATTCTCTTTTCCGTAGCGGACCCAGAACACTCACTGCCCTGTGTAGGGGAGCTCCTGCGGCAGTTTGAGGGGGTGGCCGGCTTCAAAGTTAACTATAGTAAATCATATATCTTGAATCTTACTCTCTCACAGGCTGCGATCGACCGCGTGCGGCCCCTGACGCCGTTAGCCTGGGCCGATGGTTCGATTGTCTACTTGGGGGTCCACTTGACTCCGACAGTGGGCAAGCTGTTCTCGGCCAACTTCCCGCCCGTGTTAGCGAAGGCCCGAGCAGAACTGGACAGGTGGAAACCTAAATTTTTATCCTGGCTGGGTAGAATCCATGCTGTAAAAATGGTCCTCCTCCCTAAATTCCTGTACTTATTTCAAGCCCTGCCCATTCCTCTAGACAGCGATTATTTTCGGCGTCTTAAGACCCAGATACTGCGCTTCGTGTGGCAAGGGGGCCGGGCGAGATTGTCCTTTGCGGTGCTGCGTAGGCCAAAGTCCGAAGGCGGTGTGGGACTCCCTGACTTACAGCTCTATTATAAAGCGGCGCAATTACGAGTACTGGTGGAGTGGTCGCAGCAGATGTCTGAAAAACATTGGCTGCACATGGACCGGAGCGTGGCTGGCAGATCGGTTTGGGACCTGGCGTGGAAACCGAAGAAGGACCGCCCCCTGAACGCATATATCAGTACCCCCACGAGCACCACTCTGAAGGTGTGGGACACCCTGGCCTCGGACGACCGTTGGACTACGTTCCCTTCGCCTTTCACGCCATTGCATTTCAACCCGGCTTTTCCGCCGGCGTGTCAGGAGGGGGCCTTTGACGCCTGGAGGGAGGGAGGCTGCAGGGCCTTAACTCATTTGTTCCACGGACAAGATCCCCTCACCTTCGCTAACTGCGTGAGGGATTACGAGGTCCCCTTGACCGACCGATATCGCCACGTACAGCTACTTCATTGGGCCACGTCGCCGGGGGTGCGGGAGGCAGCAACAAGGCCTCCGTCGCCATTCGAAGCTTTCCTTCTGCGGACATCAGCTATGAAAGGGGTTGTCTCCTTCTTGTACCAGCTCCTGCTTAAATCGGTAGTGTCGCCTCGGCCTCGCTACATGGAGCAATGGGAGGGGGTGCTGGAGAGAGATATCTCCGATGTCGAGTGGTCGGCACTATGGCGAGATCTGACGACGTTTAATCATTCGCTACATCTCCGGGAAGCCCATCTCAAGACCCTTACGCAATGGTATTTATGCCCGACCAGGCTCCACCGCATCTATCCGGCCACCTCCGATAAATGTTGGAGGGGCTGTGGGTCTCTCGGGGACTTTCGCCACATCTGGTGGGACTGCCCAGCGATCCGGCCATACTGGGAGGAAATCCTCTCACACGTTAGGGAGATTCTCAGTTACCCCATTGAGGACTCCATGGCTTCTATCTTGTTAGGCCTACGTGATCCCGGCCTTGAACATCAGACTCGGGCAGACAAGAAAATACTGTGGCTCTGCCTAGGGGCTGCCAAGCTCACTCTGGCCGCTGCCTGGAAATGGAAAGAAGCACCAGCAATATCTTTGTGGCACGCGAGACTACGGAAGCTCTTAAGCTTGAAAAGAATGGCGGACATCTTCTTGGGCAATTTCAAGAACTTTCAGTATCAGTGGGGGCCTTTGGTTTCCTACCTCTCTAAGGGTCTACCCTCAGCTGTATGCCCCGCATCCTTAAGGTCACTACACCTGTTTCAAGTCTAGCTGGATGATGGAATGTGAGTTGGTATGTATGGAGTCGCCACCATGGGGAGGGAGGGGGGGGGAGTTTTCTTTTCTTGGTTCAGGGCTCACCGAGGTGCCTGTAGTAGATCTGTGGCTTGGCCGCCCTGGACATAACGAACTTGGGCATGGAAGTCTCCTGCTTGGCCTCTACGCGCTCAAGGCCGTTGATGGCCTCACTGCATTGTTAATACACGGCTGTGTGCATATAAAAGCATGACTTTGATGTCCATACATTGCCTTAAGATATCGACACTTTCTAACACCGGATTAAGCCCCCTGAGTGGGGAAATGTGCGGCTCTTCGGTGGCCTTTCTTGTTTCTTGTTTTTCTCAAAAGAAAATAAAAAAATTTACAAAAAAAAAAATGCAAATTAAAAGTGGATAAAGAGCTGCCTGATACTGCTTCCCCAAAAAAAATTTGAAATGCGGATTGTGATTCAGGACTGTCACAGGGCAGAGAGCATTGGGATGAAGGAAGTAAAAAATATGATTGTGGGGGTGCAGGAACAAGTGAGAGACAATATGAGAAAACAAATGCACTCCCATGGGCTCCTGGATGGAAAATATAAAAGTCCCCTGATGGCAGCAGTGGAAGGATAAGATTCATCCAGTCAGAACACTATGAGACCGAAATGCACCTGGATGGACAGACATAAAAATGAGGAGGAAAGTCACCGAATCAAGTGCAGGCATATAAGATAGACAACAAAGTCATCCAATCATGAGCAAAAGCTGACACAAAGCCAACTCTAAATATGCATTATGTATTGGAAACAATAGGTCTGTCAGCAGACAGCAAAAGGTCTATAGTCAAAACCTAAATAGAGGGCGATGATGGGTTGGATGCAGAAGTGTGATCAGAGCCGACAGGGACAAGGGGAAGCAGAGGAGAGTAGCGCAGTGACTAGGAGATTAAGGAGGTAATGACTAGAAAGGGAAAGCTGATGTGCAGAAAAGAAACAATCAACAGCAAGATGAATCGATTTCTCTTAATAAAAATAGTATTGCATTTTACAATTTATGAAACATCACACTTTATTGCACATTCCCTTTAAAGATGTGCCCACCCCAAAAGCTACTAAAGCTACGTTGATCAAAATAAAATCTCTCAGTCCTTTAGGAATAATTAAAAACCCACTTTCTATTGAAAGAGGGTGCAAAATATTTTCCTAGCTGTGTAAAATTACAGGCATCAATAATAATTGGGGTAAATAAAAACAGCAACCACTAAGGTCGCCCTGTGTGGTCCTGCAGCGGGTCTCTGCTTTTTTTTTAAGGATGAGCCTAGTCAAACTTATAAAAGCCCGTTGCGAATAGTTGCTTCACAAGCAAATGACGTGTAACACATGCCAGAACTCTGTTTGAAATCAACTCGCAATGAAAAATATTTTTTTTGCTCAAAAGTATCTAATGTAATTCTCAAACGAATTCGTTGCAGTCAGCATATTACAATTTGGAAGGTTAATATCTCTTGAGAATTAACTATTACATTTTCAATTTCAGCTCAACACCAGCATTGGCAATACCAACTGGTCTGGCCTGCATTTCAGTGCATGCTTGTAATACACACAAGTAGGCTGAGGGCGGCGCCTTCAGTCCATGCATTTGAAATTGTGAGCTAGAACATTTCTGTCGGAAGTACTACAAGCAGGCTGAGGGTGGCGCCATCAGCCCATGCATTTGAAATTGTGAACTAGAACATTTCTGTCGGAACTACTTGCCTATTGTGTAACCAATCGTCGCTAGTATATGCCATTAATAACGGCGCTTACACAGTCTGTGGCCAAATTTTTATCTTGCATGGTGGATGTGAGCTAATTACCAAATTTAGCCTTAGCACCCCCCACCACAGAACTCCGAGGGACTCCTAGAGGGAGCTACCAGCATTTCCCCTTTAATTTAGTAAAAGCGGGTGGGTGAGCATTCAAAGGACTGTGCTTCCGTAGCGCGCAACTTTCGAAGCACAGAATGGCTGCCAAACTAGATGCAACAGTCTCCCTTTCTACTAAACACATTTCTTTGTACCGTATAACTAGGAGATTTTTAGAACGATTTTTTTTAGTTTTTTCATACCACTACATATGTATACCTTAACACTTCCTCCAAAGGTTTTCTCCACCTTCCTGTGCACATTTAACAACCTTTGTGCAAAATTGCATTATTTGTATTTTTTGTATTTATCATTAGGTAATTATCTTTACAATCAGGCATGAATTGGAAAACGTTCAGTCTGGAGTCCTATGAAATGCGTGCAACAGAAAGAGGGCGGTGTCATATGTCCCAATGTCATAAGGGGCAGAAACAATGACCTTTATTTATACTTTGGATTGTATCTGGCAAAATCGCCCCCCCCCCCCCCCCAATGTATTAGTACAGAGCTTTTTGGGTAAAAATCTATTTTTATTGTTTTCTGTGGAACAAAGAACGCAATTCGCCTCAAACGCATCACAATAAGAGCACTAACATACTGTTTCAGCACTTCCCCAACCACATGCAAATTATTCAATACTTTCCAATCCATAGTAGGCCCTTCTGTCCTTCCACCAAGGTAAGGAGCTACGGGGACCTCCATTTGCAAGCAATATTCCACTTTAAAAAAAAGATATCGGGTATCAGAGTGCTTTACATGAGCATCAGTTTCGTTACAGATGGACACATTCATTTTTGTTAGGCACGGGGAGATTGAGTGATTTGCCCCAGTGCTTTAAATGGAGAAAAAAAGTGCAGATACTCATCAGATTGAACTGGGGGCGGGGCAAGGAGGCGGGTTAAGGAGGCGGGGCTAGAGGCAGGACTAAGTGCGGGGCTAATGAAAAACATTCTATGGGCTCTAGAATTTTTTGGGGTGTATATGATAACAAAATGCTTGAATCTGTAATGTATGTGTGGTGCCTTTGCATGTATTACGTTGAACTAGTTGACAGCCACCAGCCACCTGTTCTATTCCCTGCCCTGCTCCTGCTGCAGCACCCTGCATCGAGTGGAAGCCTGGAAGGTAGGGCCCCGCGGTGAAGCACTGTATCTGGCCCTGCAGTGCACACGGACACATTCATTTTTTTAGGCACGAGAACATCGGGGGCGTGCAGGGCACTCACCTCCAGAGTGGCATAAAGTTGCTTGTCGCTGGTGTAGCGTCCTGCTACTAATAACCACAGACACCATTGCTTATATCCAAGAGCTTTATTTAGTACCTCTTACTCACTCACTGTCCCTACTCTAACTGACTCGTTCCTTTCCCCGGGCTCCTCCTGTTCCTGCTCCTCCTATGACTCCGCCCCCCCAATCACTAGACTACCTCACACAGCTCTACATCTCCCCCTTTCTTAACAAAGTGAGCTTAATGTCTTCATTGTTCGCAGTTCTTCAATTCACCACACGGGTTGGCGGACAGCCTGTTCTTCAAGCCTCAGTAGTGTCGAATCAGTGGTGGGTTTGGCGTTGGTCTCTCTTTCCGGTGTCTTGATCAGGGCATTCTTGACCACGTTGCGTGTGAACTGTTCACTCTCACAGTCTGCAGTCCTCATGTTTCCTTCTGGTGGTGTAACGGTTGGTTCGGGTGCTCGGTCCCTTTCATGAGTGGATAATGTTCTGGTCCTCTTATGGGCACCTGCGCCTACTTTTGCTTCCTCTTGTCTTGTCCGGTCGAGGGCAACACTGTCTTCCACTTCAGGGTCATGCACACCAGACAGTACGGTACTATCTGACGAGACTGTCTTGGTTTGGTTCGGTAACTCATTCACAGCCTCGGGTTGTCTGACGAACTCGTGGGCTATCTGTGCATAGGCACGTTTCTCTCTCATCTGATGATCTCTCTCTACTGACATGTCCGGCTTTCTTTGCGGAGTGGCTGGCAGGTCCCTTCCTGTCCGGTGACTAAGGTCCACTGTCTCTGTTTTCTTTTTGTAGGTCCTTCGAGTCAGCCTTTCGGACCCCTTCAGGGGTGACGGTGTCTGATCTATGTCCGGATATATTTGTGGTTGACATGACAGATTGTCTTGTGGCGTGACTGAGTATTCAGAGACCTTAGTGTGTGTCATGTTGCTCTTGACAGGAAGGGTGTCCTTTGGTTCTATGGTGCGTTCGGGTGGTTGACGCCATGGCTGTTGTCGGGACCATGACTTGGTCGACTCACGGGATCGAACAGACGTGCTCTCTGGGTCAGAGAAGTCTCTTGTTGACTTCCAGGATCGGACGGACGCGCTCTCTGAACCAGAGGAGTTCCTGGCCATGGACGTGCTTTCTGGGTCAGAGAAGTCTTTTGTCGACCTCCAGGATCGGATGGATGTGCACTCCGTGTCAGAGAGATCCTTCTCCCCATTCCTTCTCCAACGTTTCTTTGAAACTGTCTTTGGTAATGGATTTTTGAATTCCGTAGTCCATGACGAATTGCTCTTCCCCTTTGAATTGTCGTTGAGATGCTTCTCCGTGTGCCTTTGTTGGAACGTCTTCAATGCTGTCTCATTTGGGAGGTTGTTTGATGATCCTGTGCTTGTTCCTTGTGCTTGATCCCAAGCTTTTGCCTCTTTGTCCTCTTTTTTGGTTCGTTGCTGTGGAGGGTCAGTCCGTCTTGTGCGACCTGTTTCTCCTTCTCTCTTGTTTGATGCTCTAACACTTCTGATTTGAGTTGTATGTGTTCTTCGGCCAGATGTTTCCTTGGACTCGTCTTCACTGCTTGTCGACTGATGTTCCTGCGCCGACTTCCGGTGTTGACCAGTGCGACCCCTTCTTCTATGGTTAGTCTTTCTCTCCCACTTGCTGTGCAGGATGCCCTCTTGTCCAGGAGTGCGATCTGTCCCACTTGATGCTCTTTCCCCATCAGAGCATTGTGTGTCATACCTTGAGTGACTCCTTGAGGAACTCCTGGGGGGTGAATAACTTCTTGGAACGATCTTTTGGATGGTTGACCCTGGGTCATCTGACTCCGAGTAATTCTTGGTTGACTTTGAGTAGTCGGATGCTGAGGAATCTGACTCTGAGTAATCCGTGTCACTTTCTTTGTCACTGTATCTTTCCCGTTGTCTTTTTGCTGGTCTGCCTTCCCTCTCTCTCCTTTCAGTTCTGTTTGTTTTCTGAGTTCTATCTTCCCAGGTATCTTGATGGTTTGCGCTTAGGTGCACGTCCTTCAATCCTTCTCTTGCTTTGATTTGCATTCCAATTTCGGCCTTCTTGATGATTTCCTTTAAGGACCAATGCCCCTGCAGGATCTTGCGCTTTGTGTCAGGGTTTGTGCAACCTTCAACAATCCGAAGTCGAACCGCATCCTCATTTGTGAAAGTGTTGAAGTGGCAGCCTCGTACCATACTTTGCAGACGAGTGATGAAACTTGGCAACGGTTCGCCTGGTTCCTGCCGTGCTGTATTGAAAGCCATGCGATTATGATCCACATCTGTCTGTGCGTTGAGATGAGCACAGAGCTCCCTTTGGAGTCTTTTATAGATTTCTGTGTCCTCTTTGGAAAATGTCCTGATTGGGCACCGGCCCTCCGGACCCACCAGATGGAGGAGTAGTATCAGACATTTCCTCTCTCTTTGCTCACCATTGGCTTTTAAGAAGTCTTCTAATGCTTCGAGCCACCGGTGTCGTTTGAGATCCGAGATCCAATCATCAGTCTGCATCGCTGGGGGCGGTACTTCACTGTATGGAGTGACCCGCTGTGCTATGTCTCCTCCCGCCATGAGAGAGGGAGAGTCTGGTCAAGGTCTTTGGTCTGGTCGTTTGCTTAGAGATTGATAGTCTTTGTAACCAACGGAGTATGCGCCGGCGAATGAACTTGGATGGTTCTGCTCTCTCCGGGATCCTCTGTAGGACTGCCCTCCTCTGGGTCTTCTGCAGTTCTGTCCAGCAGCTCTTCTCTCTTCGGCGCTCTTCAGTTTGTGCTCAGCGTCATCGTTATCTGTCTCTTGCATTTGCTAATGCTTGTTCCATTGTGCTTTTGTTGTTGCTTGGTTCTAGTGTTCGCTTGTGCCTCTTATGTTATGTTATAGACACGTGTTGCTTCAGTACATGCGCCACTGCGCATTCGTTTGCGTTTCTCAATGTCCACGTTGCCACCCGTGCTGACATTTGTTTTTGTCAACGCATGTTAGGTAGGTAACTCTTGTGGTTGCCCGTGCTTGTTAGTTGATTCACTCTCGTGTGTGCACGTGCTTGTTCTGTTTTGGTTGCCAGGACTTGTTCATTATTGTTCACACGCCGTTATCCACACTTATATGTTCGCCTTGCCACTGCCTATTCCTTGGCATTTACCAGTGTATGTTTATTTGCATATACCAAGGCTTGTCGACTGCATGTGCCAGTGCTTGTTTGTTTCCTTTCGCCACTGCTTGTTGTTTCTATTCGCCAAGACTCGTCTGTTGGCTCTTGACAGTACTTATTTGTTCCTTGCCAATGCTTGTTTGGCCTTCGCCAATGCTTGTTTTGGTCTTCGCCAATGCTTGTTGATTCACTTTCGCCAATGCTTGTCTGCATGCAACTGCCAATGCTTGTCTGTATGTCTCTTGCCTTTGCCAATGCTTGTTTGGTCTTCGCCAATGCTTGTTTGTGTGTCCTTTATCAATGCTTATTTCCAAACACTGCTTGCCTGACTTAAAGATGGCGGCTCCCGATTTTCACAGGGATGTCCCATTGGCTTGCCTGACTCCAATATGGCCGCCGTCCCTGAAATCCCAGCTTGCACGAGACTTTCACTTTGCTCATTCAGACCCGGGCCGACTCAATCAGGACTCACCGGCCGCCGGTCCCAGGGACATCAGCACTTCTCCCGGTCTCCACGCTGATCCACAGGTGAGGTTGGAGCGAGTTCCCGCTTCGCTGCGCTAGGGGCCGCTTCCACGCGGCGACAGCGTGTCAAAACACACGCATCAAGCGTGAGATTCCTAGCGACGGGGCCACTCGAGCTCCGGTTCCACCGCGCTCGACGGCGCTTGCCGCCAAATCTTCTGGGGGCAATGCTCTTCACTCGGGGCACTCTTTTCTGCTTCTTGGGCGCTGGGCAGAGCCGGGGTGGGCTCCCGACCTCTGTTCTATCTGCATATGCTGGGGTATATGCATTCGGCAGTGTCGCGTTTTGGCGCGAACTGCTCCGACTTCTTGAGCGCTCCAACGCTCGTTACTGCGGCTCCCTCTCTTCTCCCTCGAGGCCTCTGAAGGGACAGGGTCACCGGCTGCCAGCTTATCTCTGGGGCAGCTCCGTACAGCGGCGGTTTCTTCTTCTTGGCGCCGCCTTCCTTCAGCAGCGGAGCTCGTTTCTCGACGCTGCGGGGACAAGATGATTTCACGAGGTGCTGTGGCTTGTGGGGTTTTGCTCATCCCACCCTCGTCGCCAGCTGTAGCGTCCTGCTACTAATAACCACAGACACCATTGCTTATATCCAAGAGCTTTATTTAGTACCTTTTACTCACTCACTGTCCCTACTCTAACTGACTCGTTCCTTTCCCCGGGCTCCTCCTGTTCCTGCTCCTCCTATGACTCCGCCCCCCCAATCACTAGACTACCTCACACAGCTCTACAGCTGGGATTGGCACTGGCGCTTATGGGAAACCTGCTTTTTGCTCACTGGTGGCATTTTATGGCGGTTTCCCTTTCTCCTGTGCTCGCAAAGAAGAAAGGGAAAGCCAGAGCAAACTGTGCTTTTTAAAGGGCTTCCCTGACTTCCTCTTTCTTCTCGCCGAACAGGTACCTGAGGGGGTGACGTCACACGTTGCTCTGCAGTGGGGCGTCATTGCCACCCTCTGTGAAATTAACATCATGTGAGCATGTGCCGCAGTGTAGAAATGCAATGCATGCTCACATAACTATTTATGTCCTAAAATGCCGCCTTGTTACAGGCAGTACCGGGACTCTCGTTAGTAACGGAGAAGTGCCGGTACTCTAGAGGTGAAAAAAAGAAGTGCCGGTACTCAGTACCAGTGAGTACCGGCCCATTTAAAGCACTGATTTGCCCAGAAACACAGGATGTTGAGCATCGTTTCCGAGACTGGAACCAGTTTCTTCAGCTTCGAGGGCGAGTGGTCTAGCCGGAAGGCTGCATCCTCTCCCCACTTGGCGACCACTGTAGCCACCCTCATCAGTATTTGCTCACGATGCGGGCTACCTAGGTCTTCCAATATACCCAGCAAGCCCACTCACCGTTGTTCTTAGGATTCTTGACAACGTTTGTTCAATGCCTTGCCAAAAACTCACTATCAGTGGACATGCCCATACTATATAGAAAAAAAGCATCTTCGTTATGGGTACATCTGAAGCAGGTGGGTAAGGGGATTTTCCCAGCTTTCCACAAGCATTGAGGTGTAAAGTAAGTGGCGTGGTGCGAGTGCGTTGGATCAATTGCATCCCCAAAGAGATGGCTATTTCGCAGTGAGCCTTCAATGCTGTCCGCCACTCCACGTCCTCCAGAGGCCCACTCATCCCTCCCATTTCTGTTTGAGTGACAGGAACACATTCAGCATGTTGTTCACCAATGTACTGTGTATACATGGGACTGATGCAGCCCATAAGGAGTTTAATTTTGAGGCAACTGTAATAGGGCAATGCGGTAGTGTAATGGCTGGATTTTCCGCTTAGATGGGATCAGCCCCCAGGGGCCCCTATGACCCAGCCAAAACGTACTCACCTTCCCTCCTTAGAACGTATTCACAATGGATAGATATACAGATATATATACAGGTCGCACCTAAGGATGGGGAATAACAATACACATGTATAGATTTTCTACAATATCTTATTCACATCAGTTGGTCTCGCGGCCACCCCGACCCAGACCGGTCTACCCTAGGGCAGATCTGACACACAATCCGGTGCGTCTACACATGGGCTTGCAGAACCCAATGCTCCCTTTTCCAAACGGTTCGCAATCCGGCAAACCTCCACGCCAGTCTCCTTCCTGACGCTCTCACTTATTCAAGCCACAATCTTGTGGGTATACGCGCTGGTCTCCTACCCAACGTTCTCACTAACGCCGCATATCAACGACGACCACATTCCTATGAGCAGTCATCAGGACAATGTCTCAGTTATCTACTCGGGATAAAACTATAATAATGACTTTTAATACGGTTCCCAAATTATATGATGTACCTCCTATTCTTGGCATCAAAGGTCCACTCACTCCCTCTTTGTTCGATCACCATTTACCTGATCGGGATTTCACATCCGTTCACATAAACAACTCTCAACTAGGAGATGCATTTACCGAGATTGAACAGGAACACGAGGCACACTGTAATTCCATAAGAATTAGGATATTTATTGACAATAGACACAAATCACATTACTATGCAACATAATTTCTGCAAAGAAAAGGTAAAGATTAGAACGCGTGCTAATTGGGAAAAGGACGGAGGTCACCTGGTTAATATGAAGTCTGGACTCGGCAGTCATCTAGGTTCCCTTCTCGTCTCTGTGTCCTGGCTCGCCTTGCAGTCACACCCCAGCCGTCACAAGTACACGTCTGCACCGCTAGGCTCAACCTCGTCTGCTTCCCTCCAGGGCACCGGAACCTTGCTGGTTATTAGCTACCGTCTCTCTTTCTCTCTGCGTCAGTGCGCTCCGCGCTAATTCTCCTTCAGTCTTTCTCAGAGAGTTTCGGTCTGAAATCTTTCTCGGACTTCAAAGATGGCGACTGTCCGCCATGAGATAATTAATGGCAGAGATGCTAACGGCTAGATGCCGCCTACGGACTAACTGACAAACTGACTAACACCTTCGCTAATATCAAAGCCCGTTCCTTCATGGAAAGCTACGGCCAGTAACCTGCCGCCCACCAAATTCTTGTACCTCCCCGTACCAAGGACACGTTCCCAGCCGGCCGGCCTGAAGTTGTGTCTTCGGTGTGGAGAAAAATACATTCCTTCGATAAGGGCCAGCCTGAGCCGGTTCTCTCCAAGCGAACAACAGCTTGAAACTAAAACATTACACTTCACCTAGAAAGCCTTCTCGAGCTACCGGGCAGAAAGCAAAATGGAGTCTGTCTCGTTTAAGGCCTACAGGGCCCACAATATGCGTAACTCCATGGAAAATATCCTAACATGTTAGCAAATTGGCAAATCATGACTAATACTTATATATCTAACCCCTAACTTAAATTCATAAGCCCTACACTAAGGAAAGTGACACGAAAATGCTCTAATATATGGAAGGCAGGGGCCCTGTCTATAGTCCTAATCCCTATGCTATGGGGGTGATAGGCTGGAGTCACTCTCCATCATTCTTCCCCTTAAAGGAGCCAAAAAGGGCAGCCATTACAGGTAGGGACCCAGATGTGATCTGATAAAGCATGGTGGAGCTCTAAGTACTTATGAAGCTGTGTGTTAGATAGGGAGAATTGCTGCTGAAGCTTCCAGAACGGTTGTAATCCGTTTCCCTTTCCATTCGTCACCGAGAGTGGCAATCTCAATCCTGTCCCCGTGTCTGAAACCGTCAAGGCGAGCAGTGTGCTGTAACCATCGTCCATCCCAGAGTGGGGGAGATTGTGTAAGTCTCTTCTCCCATCCTGTAAAACGGAGGCCACTCTCCATACCTTGATGAATGTTGCAGTTATCCTCAAGAGTAGGCTGGGAAGTGAAGTACCATAGAGCAGTTCGAGGATGGCGTCCAGGCTTAGGTATGAGCGCTCCAAGCAGTATGCCGGGTCGCCCCACCATGCGGTCAGCCATTCATTTATTACCATCAGTTAGGTCGCCCAGTAGTACAGCCCAACATCAGCCATCCCCAAATCTCCATCATACGCGAACTCCCTGCACTTATTCAGAGCTATGCGGACTGAGGGACTTGCCCAAAGACAAGTTCAGATCAGGAGATTAGTTTTCTTAATAGGCTACAAATGGACTGCCTTTTTCAGATAGCTGAGCATTATATCATTGCTTTAAGGCGTATGAAAAGATGGGGATCTCTAAAGGGGCTGATCTTAAAAGATTAAATAAGAATCATTTATAAGAGGCCTGGCCCTGTGACTAAGGATACGTACCGATGTGTTAGAACTGGGGGTCTCTAGTTGGCAGAGGTAAGTACCACTGTCCAAATAGGGACCCTTGCTTCTAGTCAGGGTAAGGAGGAAACACTCTTTAGATAACCTCTGCTCACCCCTTTGGTAGCTTGGCACAAGCAGTCAGGCTTACCAAAGGCAATGTGTAAAGTATTTGTACCAACACTCACAGTAACACAGTGAAACGGATGTATGACGTTACAACGCAGGCTATTACAACGCCTGCCTTTACAACGCGGTTTTTACATCGCATACCTTTACAGCGCATAGCGCTTAGAGGTGCTGGATAGTGAAAAGTTTAATTTTCTATTCCAACTCCAGTCCCGTGGACACCAGGGAAGGTGTTGGATAGAAAATTAAACTTATTCCCTATCCTAGAGCGCCCCCCAGCGCAATGCGTTGTAATGGTTTACGTTGTAATGACCGCGTTGTAATGCTAGTGCGTTGTAAAAGTTTTGTTGTAAAGGTTGTTCACCCAGTGAAACCACCATAAACTGACCCCACAACAGTTTACAAAAATAAAGGTATTTAATCTAGACTACAAAAGACCAAAATGACAAAAACCCAACATACACAGTTCAAGAATATGGTTGCAAAGTGTTCTTAACGTTAGGGATAAAATGATCCACAGTTGCGTCACGTTTAAGCCACAGTACCTTTGTTTGCGATAAAAAGTTCCAAGCATAGAAGCTGTAGCGGTAGAAAACAAGCAATGCGTTACTCCTGAGACCCTGGTGAAGCGTTAGCGACAGCCCCGCTGCAGCAGCGGACGTGTTGCAACGAATCCTGTCTGTATGGGGAGGAAGGCGATGACTTGTATGGATTCTGGTGCGTAGGTTCCGTAGGAAGTTTCCTCTCGCAAAGGCATGATGCAACGATCTCCGGGGCTAAGCGACGATTTTCTCTCGTGGCCCCTCGAAGCAATGGCTCTGCGACGATGTTCGCAGCGACGTGAAACAGCTCGCAAAGCGGCGGTGCGACAATCTCATCCAGTGATGACAGGCTCTGCGACGATACTCGCAGCAGTGATATTTTTCCTGCTAGCGAAGGGTACGACGTCTCTGGCAGCTGCAACAGGCGCTGCGACGATCTCGTCCTTCGCGGCAGCAGGAATTTCCTCGCACTGACGATGATGCGCTCTGCAATCGAGCGATGCAATACATTTTCTGTAGCAAAGTCTCTCAAATCTTGGATTTCAGCTTCCCAACACAGATACCACTTCCAGAGGCACCACAACTGGCCCAAGCACTCTAGGAAGGACAGAGCTCTCTCAGCGGAGCACAGGGAAGCTGGGGGTGAAGTCCTTTTGTTCCTGGGACTTCAAAACAGGGAGCCAGATCACAACAGGCCTTTGAGATTCCTTGAAGTCAGGGGACAAAGCAACAACAATGTCCTTCCCCTCTCCTAGGCAGCAAAGCAACTGCAGGTCAGTCCAGCATCACACCACAGCAGGGCAGTCATTCTTCTTCAGTCTTCCAGCTTTCTCCTTGGCAGAGGTTCCTTCTTGTTTCCAGGATGATCTAATTTTCTGTAGTCAGGGGTCCTGTCCTTTTACCCCTAAAAGTCTTTGATCCCTTTGTGCAGGAGGGCTCTGAGCCCGGTCTGAACCAGTTCTGGGTGTTCCTTGAGCACTTTTGTTTTCCTGGCCTCTCCTTTCCTTTCAGGGAGAGGGGCAGGGTCATTATCCGCCCAGCAGGAGTTGGAGCCAGCATTGTGGAAGGCATGCACAGCCCTATTCAGGCCCAGGTGCTATCCCCTCCGACCACTCAGGATGCAGATGCAGTCCTTAAGCCTAGGGATGACTCAGCCAGCCTCATGGGGGCTCCCAGCCTCTGCCACTCTCAAACCAGACAGTCAATTCACAAACAGCCATAGGCACACAGAAAGGTCAGACAAGAGAACAGCAACTTTCTGAAAGTGCTGTTCTCAAACACAGGATTTAAAAACAACCTTTCCTAAAATATGTGTTATTAAATTCTGAGTTCAGGGATACCAGACTTTTATGTCCTATCTTGCTCCTATGGGAAGATTTGCTGGTAGCCACTGTAGCCAGCATTCCCCATGATAGCCTATGGGGCAAGATAGCCTTACAATAGTGAAAAACGAAAATGGCTGTAATTCACTACCAGAGCATGTCACCTGCACAAGTACATGCTCTATCTTTCACATACACTGCACCCTGTCCAAGGGGGTACCTTGGGCCGTCCAAAGGGGTGACCAATGTGTACAGAAAGGGAAGGGTTAGGCCTGGTCAGTGGGGACACTGGCCGGGAGGACATGGCAGTTCACAGACTGCACACAGGCACTGCGGTGGCAGACCTGAGACACCATTTCAGGGCTACTCATGTGGGTGGCACAATCACTGCTGCAGGCCCACTAGTAGCATTTGTTATCACCAGCCCTGGCACACTCAGTTCCCTTTACTAAGGACTTCTTGGTGACACAAATATGCCAATCATGGATAACCAATCACAATAATAATTTACACAGGGAGCACTTGCACTTTGACACTGAACAGCAGTGGCAAAGTGCCCAAAGCATGTAAACCAGCAAAAACGAAATCCAGCACAGCATCAAAAAATACAGGAGGTAGAGGCAAAAAGATAGGGGGAAACCACACCAAAGATGCCAGGTCTAACACGTTTCCCTCCAGCTGAAAGTGGGGAGAACTACCCACCATCATGGGAGTTCTCTTCACTGAGGCAGAAAAACCTGAACAGACCATCAGCATTGGCGTCTTCTGTGCCAGGGCGGTGTTCCACCGTGAAGTCCATTCCCTGTGGGGAGATGGACCACCTCAACAGTTTCAGGTTCTAACCCCTTATCTGCCTTAACCATCTGAGGGGCCTGTGGCCTGTCTGAACACGGAAGTGGGTCCCAAACAGGTAGGGCCTCAGCTTCTTCAGAGCCCAGACCACAGCAAAAGCTTCCCTTTCAATTCTATTCCACCTCTGTTCCCTGGGGATTAGCCTCCGGCTAATGAAAGCTACAGGTTGGTCCCAGCCCTCGTCAGTGATCTGTGAGAGTACTGTTCCCACACCACGCTCTGAAGCGTCTGTCTGCACTATGAATTCACTAGAGAAGTCCGGTGCCTTGAGCACCGGTGCTGTGCACATGGCAGTCTTCAGGGCATCAAAAGCAGTTTGGCAGGCTTCGGTCCAATTCACTTTCTTGGGCTGCTTCTTGGAAGTCACCTCTGTCAAGGGGGCAATGATGGTGCCATATCCCTTGACAAACCATCTGTAATACCCGTTGAGACCTAAAAAGGCTCTCACCTCTGTCTGGGTTTTGGTGGGGAACCCACGCCAGAATGGTATCAATCTTCGCCTGTAGGGGCGCCACCTTGCCTCTCCCTACCTGGTGTCCCAAGTACACCACAGATCCCTGCCCTATCTGGCACTTGCTGGCCTTGATAGTGAGGCCTGCTCTTTGCAGAGCCTTCAACACTTCACAGAGGTGTTGCAAGTGTTCTTCCCACGTGGAGCTGAACACAGCAATGTCATCCAGGTATGTGGCGCTGAATTCCTCCAGCCCAGTCAATATCTGGTTAACCAGTCTCTGGAATGTGGCAGGGGCATTCTTCAACCCAAAGGGCATGACTGGAAGTGCCCCTCTGGCATTGAGAATGCAGACCTCTCTTTGGCCCCTTCAGTTAAGGCAATCTGCCAGTACCCAGAAGTTAAATCAAACGTACTGAGGTACTGGGCAGATCCCAACCGATCCACGAGCTCATCAGCTCGTCAGCTCTGGGAATGGGGTGTGCGTCTGTCTTGGTGACCGCATTGAGCCCACGGTAGACCACATGAAACCGGAGTTCTGGAGTGGCACCGGGCGCAGCAGCTTTTGGCACGAAGACCACTGGGCTAGCCCAGGGGCTGCTGGAGGGCTCAATTACCCCTAGCGCCAACATCTTGGAAACTTCTTCCTTGATGCTGGCCCTGACCTTGTCAGTTACTCTGTAACATTTTTGTTTCACAGGTAAACTATCTCCAGTGTCCACATCATGGACGCACCAGTTGGTAATACCTGGGGTCAGGGAGAACAGGGGGGCAAACTGACCCAACACTTGGCGACAGTCCCTCTGCTGTTCTGGGGTCAGGGTGGGCGAGAGGACCACACCATCCACCGACCCATCTTGCTCCTTGGCTGTCAGGAGGTCAGGCAGAGGGTCACTTTCCTCTTCCATGCCAAGTTCAAGTTCAAGTTAGGAGATTTGTATAGCGCACTACTCACCCATAGGGTCTCAAGGCGCTTGAGGGAGGGGGGGTGCTTTACTTGTCGAATATCCAAGTTTTTAGTTGCTTTCTGAAGGCGAGGTGGTTCTGTGTGAGGCGGAAGTGGGTGGGGAGAGAATTCCAGGTTTTGGCCGCAAGGTAGGAGAAGGGAGAAGGATCTTCCCCCCTTGGTGGATTTATTGATGCGCGGAATAGCGGCAAGGGCTTGATTGGACGATCGTAGTTGGCGGGAGGGGGAGTAGAAGGACAGTCGCGTGTTGAGGCAATCGAGTCCTTGGTCGTAGAGGGCTTTGTGTGCGTGGGTGAAGAGGCGAAACGTTATTCTCTTGACGGGGAGCCAATGGAGGTCTTTGAGGTGGTCAGAAATGTGAGCTTGCCGAGGAATGTCCAATATGAGTCTGGCTGAGGCGTTTTGGATTCGTTGAAGTTTTTTCTGTAGTTTGGCTGTGGTTCCGGCGTAAAGGGTGTTTCCGTAATCCAGCCGGCTGGTGACCAGTGCGTGGGTGACTGTCTTTCTTGTTTCGGTGGGGATCCAACTGAAGATTTTTTTGAGCATGCGGAGGATGTTGAAGCAAGATGTTGAGACTGCGTTGGCTTGTCTGGTCATCGAGAGGGAGGAGTCCAGGATGAAGCCAAGGTTACGTGCATGATCTGTAGGTCTGGGTGCAGTTCCCAGGGCTGGTGGCCACCAAGAGTCGTCCCAGGCAGAGGGGGATGATCCTAAGATGAGGACTTTCGTTTTCTCCGAGTTCAGTTTTAGGCGGCTGTTCAGCTGAGTGTCGTTTGCGTAGGAGATAATGTTGAGGTTGTGTTGGCGTGCTATGGATTCGAGGGGACTCATGTATACGTTGAAGAGGGTGGGACTGAGTGATGATCCTTGTGGTACGCCGCAGATGACTTCGGTGGCCTCTGATCTAAAAGGGGGGAGGCGGACTCTCTGGGTTCTTCCGGAGAGGAACGAGATGATCCAGTCCAAAGCTTTCCCTTGTATTCCGATGTTGCTGAGGCGTTGTATGAGGGTGCTATGACAGACTGTGTCAAAGGCTGCGGAGAGGTCGAGTAGAATGAGGGCAACTGTTTCTCCGTTGTCCAGTAGTGTTCGAATGTCGTCTATTGCTGCGATGAGGGCGGTTTCGGTACTCTGTTTGGCTCGGAAGCCGGACTGTGAAGGGTCGAGGGATTTGTTGGATTCGAGGAAGGCGGCGAGTTGACTGTTGACGGCTTTCTCAATGACTTTGGCAGGGAATGGGAGGAGCGAGATGGGGCGGTAGTTCTTAAGTTCAGTGGGATCTGCTGTGGGTTTTTTCAGAAGGGCGCTGAGTTCGGCATGTTTCCAGCTTTTTGGGAAGGTAGCGGAGTTGAAGGAACAGTTGATGACATTGCGGAGATGGGGTGCGATGATGGAGTCTGCTTTGTTGAAAATTAGATTGCAGTTTTGGTTCGGAGGTGGGTGGGGAGGACTGGTCTTCGGACTGGTTTTCAAAGATGTTATGTATATCGGCAATTTTGTTGTAGAAGAATGAGGATAGAGAGTCGCAGAGTTCTTGGGAGGGAGTGATGTTGTTGGTGCCAGCGGTGGGGTTGGTGAATTCTTTGACGATGTTGAATAGTTCCTTGCTGTTATGGGCATTGTTGTCGAGTCGGTCCTTGAATGCTGATTTCTTGGTGGATCGGATCAGTTGGTGGTGTTTGCGAGTGGCGTTCTTGAAGGTGACCAGGTTGTCAGAGGTTGGGTTTTTTCTCCAGGCTTTCTCGTGAGTCCGACAGATCTTCTTGGATTTCTTGAGGTCATTGTTGAACCAGGGGGCTTTTTTGCTACTTTGTTGGAAAGGATGGTTCTTCAAGGGTGCTAGTACATCAGCGCTGTGGGTGATCCATTGTGTGAGGTTGGTGACTGCTTGGTTTGGGTTCGATGGTACGGCAGGGGGGTTTTGGTGGAGCGAGGTGAAGAGCTGGTCGGTGGTGATTTTGTTCCAGTTTCTTCAAGGAATAGGATGTGGGGGGTTGTGGGTAGTGGTCTTTTTGTAGCTGAAATGAACGCAGCTGTGGTTCGTCCAATGGAGGGCTGTGGTGTGATCGAAGGAGATGTGCTTGCTGGAGGTGAAAATAGGGTCGAGTGTGTGTCCGGCAAGGTGGGTGGGGGTGTCGACAAGTTGTTTGAGTCCGAGATTGTTCAGGTTGTCCACAAGGGAGGTGGTGTTGCTGTCGTTTTTCTTTTCCAAATGGAAGTTGAGGTCACCTAGTAGAATGTAGTTCTGTAGTTCAGCATCTGTAGCCATGAGCATTGTCACTTCAGACCTCTCAAAGTGGGGTTTGAGGCGGTTCACATGCAAGACTCTCAGGGGCTGCCTGGGAGTCTTCAAGTTAAAGAGGTAGGTTACTTCGCTCTTGCACTCCGCCACCTCATATGGCTTAGTCCACTTGTCTTGGAGCGCACAAGGCTCCACTGGCGCCATCACCCACACTTTCTGCCCAAGTTGAAATTCGACCAGAGTGGTATTCTGGTCGTACCATCTTTTCATTTCTTCCTGGCTAGCTTCTAGGTTCGACTGAGCGAGCTTCCTGAAGCGCTGTGTCTGGTTGCCGATGGGCAGCACATAGCTGAACACATCTTGGGGGGCTTTCCCACGGGACTTCTCCCACCCCTCCTTCACCAGAGTGAAATGTCCTCTCACAGGGTGGCCATACAGGAGCTCAAAGGGACTGAACCCTAAGGACTTCTGAGGCACCTCCCTGTAGGCGAACAACAAGCATGGTAACAAGACATCCCACTTCCGTCTCATGGGCTCCGCTAGGCCCATAATCATACCTTTCAGTGTGCGGTTGAACCTTTCAACCAACCCATTTCCTTGAGGGAGGTAAGGAGTAGTGAACTTATAAGTTACCCCACAGAGACTTCATGTACCTAGAGATGAAGTTGGTTCCCCGGTCGGAGACCACCTCTCTGGGGAATCCCACACGGGAAAAGATCCCCATTAATGCACGACCCACCACGGGTGCTGTGATTGTCCTGAGAGGGACTGCTTCCGGGTACCGGGTGGCATGGCAAGACCAGGATGAACCTGTTGCCTAAGGTTGTCTTGGGGTCCAGGGGCCCCACGATGTCAATGCCCACCCGCTCAAAAGGGGTGCTCACCACAGGAAAGGGTTGGAGGGGTGCCTTGCACTTCCCTCTGCTCTTGCCGCTGGCCTGACATGTCTGGCAAGATCTACAAAATGTCCCGACATGCTTCCTCATCTGGGGCCAGTGGAAGTGGGTGACAACCTGTGTAGGGTCTTGTCTTGCCCCAGATGTCCTGCGAGAGGCACGCCATGAGCCAGACCCATTAGGAAGTTCCTGAAGCGCTCGGGTACCACCAGCACATGGGCTGCACTGGGCTCAGCGAACGTAGGCTCGCTATAAAGCAAATCATCTTTCCAGTAAATGAAATGATCCTTGGACCCTAGGCCTGCTGCCTGGTCTGTGGCCTTTTGCCGCATACCAAGGAGAGAAGGGCACTCCTACTGCGCCTTGCAGAACTCCTCCCTGGAGGGGCCACCCTCTTGCTGCCAATGGGTCAGCTCAGGCAGTTCCCCCAGTTTGGCCACTTGTTCCCCGGTAGGCTCCAGGGCATCCCCCTCAGGTTCTGCTTCCTCTTGGGCCGTGGGAACCAGGGAGCGGGTTTCCTGTGCCCCCTCCCCTGACTTCTCTGTTCTTGACAGGTCTCTGGGCCACTGTTTCAGGCTCCAGTTCTGCTGAATCACCCCTACTGGCTGCCATAACACGCGTGGTCACACAGATCCAAGCAGGCAAACCTAACATCTCCAGATGAGTTTGGTGCTCTACATCCTTCCATGGAGAACTCTCCAGGTCATTCCCTAGCAGACAGTCTATAGGCAAGGCATCACTGACAACAACTTTCAAGAGACCAGAGACTCCTCCCCATTCAAAGGGAACACGCGCCACTTTGCAGAGGTGCACTGAGCTATCAGTTGCAACTTCTGGGCGGAGTACATTGGGGATACACTGCTCTTCAGACACCCACTGACTCCTCACCGATGTCACGCTGGCTCCTGTGTCTCTCAGAGCCTCTATCTCCCTCCCATTGATGATCACCTTCTGTCCGTATTTCTTAGTGTTAGGGGGCAGTAAGGTTTCTTGAACCACCTCTCTGTCTCCTAAAGAGACATGGGTCATAACTGCTAGCTCCCCTTCCTCACTGGAAATGAAATCCCCTCCAAAAGCTACACTTGCTAACCCTGGGGCAGGAACACCAGTGGGTGCTGGGATTTTCTTGGGACACCTGGATGAAAAGTGGCCTACCTCGCTGCAGTGATAGCATGTAGGGGGACCTTGGTTATCCCTTCTGCCCCTAGGGGTCCATGGCTGTCTAGGTCTGGGGGGTTGGGTCTCCTTTCCCTGGGAACTATTGTGGGGTCCTTGAGAGAACTCCTTTTGGTTACCCTTGTCCCCCCCACTCTTCTGCTGGGTACCCTGCCCACCTTTGGCTGTGGTACCCACAATTCCTCTGTGGACCCTGGTACTGGTCCAGCGGTCCGCCTCCTTAGCAAGCTCAATGGGGTCTGTTAGCTTGCGCCAACATCTTTTAGACTGCAACTCTGGAACACAAAGACTACTCAAGTGCTCCCAACTGATTAAATACAATAACCCCTTAAACTCAGTTACCTTGCTGCCCTTCATTCAACCTTCCAGTGCACGTGAGTACAAATTCACACATTCCATCCAAGTCTCAGACTCTCTCTTCTTGTAGTTTCTAAACTGTAGTCCGTACCGCTATGGAGTAAGTCCATACCTGAGACTTAGGGCCTCCTTCATATTGGGGTAGGTCATGGCACCTGCTAACTCTAAGGGCTCTAGAGCACTCCACCCAGAAGCTTCAAAATGTTTCCCCAGGCCCGCCCCACAATGCTGTTCAGGCATACCATTCATGCAATTTCATAAGAAGTAAACTAGGCATAAATATCCTCACTCCTATTATAATTCTGTACCAGGTCCTTGGGAATATATACTTTACCCCCCTGCACTGGCTGTACGCATCCATCATTTGAACTGGAATCCACCTGCCTAGACTTGATATCCAGTTCTCTCATGCTCAACTCATGAGCCAAAAGTAATTTCTTTTCCTCCGGGTACAGGCATTTTTACTCTCCTCTGTCGCCCTTTCTCTTTCCGCTCTTTCTCTTTCTTTTTCCATTTCCATTTTTAACTTCAGGACCTCCAAGTCATGGTCCCTTGCTCTCTGATTTTCTTGTAACTCTTCTTGAGTGAAGACCCTACTGGAATGGTTCCTGCTAGGTCTTGAGCCTGGTCTGCTCACAGGCAGATCTCGGGGTTGAAAATCATTCCCCCCACTTGCATCATTTCCCTCTTGTGCCTCCCAATGGACCTTCAAGATTCTCTGCAACTCCTCCTTCCTGCAGTTGCTTTTTATGGGGCACTCAAACTTGTGGCAGTATTGCTGAAGCTGTGTAACTTTGTAGGAATACAAATCCTCAATGCAAAACTCTAATTCTGCCTCCACACTGGGTGCCTTTCCATTCACAGACATGATGTTTTGAAGAGTTACTCAAAAAAAAACCCAGCGGGGAGGAGCCAAGATGGCGTCCAGGTCGGACGTGTAGTCCCTCGGCTCCGAGGACCATCTCCTCCTTTGAGACTATCCTGCCGGAGATCCTGCACCGAAGCGGCAGATTGTGACAGCGGATGTGCTCCAACGACCTGCTGCGAAATCCTGGGGCTTTCGCTTCACGGCAAGTGGGTGAAACGCTCGAGCGCAGTTGGCGGCCCGCAGCAGCACTGAGACCGGGACCTCGAGTGGACGTCGAGACCGGCCGCCAGGCTCACAACATCGGGCCCTAGCGACTGAGGGGTATCGGTCGGAATTTTACCGAGGGGCAGCCGAACTTGCAACCTACGCCCCACTGTAATGCTGACACAGGGCCAAGCGAGCCTGGCGACCTGACTGCGGACATTATACGAACGTAGGAGCCCGGACTGTTGTCTGCCAGATGTCTGCCCGCGCACTTTCCCGCTAACGGCGGGGGGCTCCCGAATTTACCGAGCTTTCGACATCTAACAGGGCGATGTCTTGAGGGGACTATGCTTATGGCCACATCCCGGTTCTGTCAGCTGTTCCCTGCGACGCAGAAACCTGATGCCTTATGGTGCGCAGCCCGACCCGATTCGGAGTGTCTCTACCTGAGACTGTGGAGGGCACAACGTAATGCAGCTTGAGGAGTCGGGGACACATTGTGGTCGCGGACGTGTTGAGCAGGGAGACATGTCTGGAAGGGTACGTGGTAATGCTCAGGGTTATGGCGCTTTACTGGCTGCTGTTCTTTCCCTTCACCACGATATGGTGCACTCTGCTTGCACCCTGGTCAGCAAGATGGACGACATACTGTGTGCATCGGATCACTTGAAAATGGCAGGGTCGCAGCGTCTTTCCTCGCTCCACGTCTGCCTGTGACAAGATGGCTGCCCTATGCGACAGTGACGGCTTTGGGATCCCGAGCCCCGTAACGATTCCCGCTGCAGATGGTGATTTCCCGGGACGCTGTGTGCTTCGAGGATTTTTATCGCGACGGGAGTTTTCTCCCCGCGTCATGCTCGCTGTTCCCCGAGGTCCGCTCCAGAAGGAGCTAGACATTGAGACCTTCTTCCCTGTCCCGGTTATGCTCCACAACATGAGGATGGTGTACTTTGTGCCCTGCCTGGGATCACTGGATTTGCTTGTGCCTGACACGTTTGGGTATTCACACCATAGTGACACTTTTGGACTACCGAACACGTCCTCCTCGGTTGCATTGGTGTGCAGTGGCGGTAAGGAGAAAACGGGACAGGGATAAACACTTCTTCTCACAGACTGGCAGTTTCCTCGTTGCTGATCGTGGCAGATGGGTGGCGTGCTGTTATCTCTGATGTCGCGTAGTGCCGACTTCGTGCTTTACACTGTTTTGCTACATAATGCTTTATGTCACCGGACTACCTACCTTGTGTTCATATTGTACTTACGGGAGGGTGCAGCCGAGGGACGGGTGGTGGGCTCCTCCCCACTTTTTATTATTTTATAGTAGTTTAGGATTAGGACCTTTTTCTTTCTCTCTATATTTCGGGACTCCTTTTTGTTGGGCGACAGGCACACTGCTAGGGGGGGGTAGGCCATATCCAGCTGCAGGGGTGCAGGGTGGGGGGTGGGAGGGGTGTTTTTGTTTATTTCTTTTTTGTTCTATGGGCCGACTATCCTTTTTCCTTTTTCTTTCTTTCTTTCTTCTGGGTTTAGACGTTTTTCTCTATTGTGGCGAGATGTGGTTCTGGCGATTTAAGTGTATTGTATACTAGTCTCTCCTGATTCTGCAAGGCCGGGACCAATGTGTTGTTTTACGATATCCTGAAACCGTTTATCCTTCAGACTCTAAATTTGAAAATTAGACCGCAGTATCTCTGTAATTGATCCTTAGAACATCGTCTTATTGATATGTACTACATTTG
Source organism: Lissotriton vulgaris (assembly GCF_964263255.1). NCBI lineage: Eukaryota > Metazoa > Chordata > Amphibia > Caudata > Salamandridae > Lissotriton > Lissotriton vulgaris. Next base: position 230,671,431 of record NC_141700.1, on the reverse strand, counting down.
TGAGCCCTCGGGCTGCGTGTTGGACTGTATGTATCACTTCTTATCAATAAAGGTCTTCCAAAAATTTAAAAAAAAAAAAAAACCCAGCCAAAAAAACAGTAGTAAGAAAGCGAAAGACGTTTCTGGACATAAAAAAAGAACTAAGGAGAAGAGAGATCCAATATTCCATGTTATTCCCAGCTAAACTGCGGGTGGTGGCGGAAAACAGGACATGGTTTTTTGATAATCCGGAAGTAGCCCGGGACTGGTTGGATGGCTGTCGACCAACCTCTCAACCCCGCCGCACAGGACGGACTATAAAAGACCAACGTGTAGGAGACCGGGCGGACGTCCGAGCGGAGGGGCCGGTAGAAGAGAGAAGCTCACCAATGAGAGACAATGTTAGTGGAGATCTGGAGGTGGAGGATTAACACTCCGGCGGGTACAAGACATTTATTGATAATGGGACTGCCGCGTGGGCTGCCATGGATACTGGGCTAAGGATCTCCACGGAGGGTTAGAGGGGTCGCTGACTCCGGAGTACTCTTCACCCCCAACGAGCAAGTAACTCTGTGTTTCTATTTGGGTGGGGTCAGGCACTCTGCTAAATTGGGGTGGCGGGCAGTTCAAAGTCCGTGTAGCAGGGGAGCAGGGAGGGGGAGGATTCAGGGGACAGGGGGGGTTGCAATGTTTAATTGTTTGAAATGTTTGACTCTAAGGATTTCACGGAGAACCACAATGGTCACAGTAAGCTGGAGATTGCACGCCGGACAAGCCGGTGTCAACCCGAGGACAGCAGGTGCGTCATTGCAGACGAACGAAGGCATCCATGGTGGTGGGTTTAGGCCGGGACCACTGATATCACACCCTACGGGAACCATGCCCATCCTTACAAACACACAATGGCACAAATGGTACAGTCTGATATTGTAGAAGGCAGTCTTGACACGGGGCCGGTACCGCTGTTGCAACTAATATCATGGAATGTCAGGGGACTAGGAGACAAGGCAAAGAGAGGGTTGGTGCTCCAGAGTATTAGAAGAATGAATCACGATCTGGTCCTCCTTCAGGAAACGCATCTAGTGGGTACAGCCAGTAAGGCACTAGATAGGCGAGGTTACCGCATGATAACACACTCAGACTTCACTTCAGGATCCCGGGGGACAGGCATTTAAATGAAGAGAACATCCCGATTCATACTACAGACTACTAAGACTGATAGTCACGGCCGTTTTGCAGGCAATGGGCAATGGGAAGGAAAATCCCTCAACGTAGTGTCGGTATATATTCCACCGGCACTGCATGCGACTGCACTTCCGGACCTGGGGAGGTTCCTGTTGGAGCTCCCGGAAGGAGATTTAGTAGTGGGAGGAGACTTTAATGCGGTGGCCCATAATACACGGGATAGGTTCCCGGTTCGGGCACAGACACCTGGCCCGTTCCGCTTCAGTGAGTTCATAGAGGCACAGGGACTAGTAGATATATGGCGGCGTCTTAACCCCGAAGATCAGCAATACTCTTACTACTCAGCAACCCATAACTGCCTGTCCTGTATTGACTATTTCCTTACATTGGGGGATGGCCGACTCACGATAAATGATGTACAGATAAGGCCCCGGGGTATATCGGACCACTCCCCTTTGACACTGAGCCTATCATGCTCTGCAATAGCCCGTAAAAGAATTTACCCGATTTACCCAGGGTATCTTAAGGTACCACACATCCGTAAAGTACTTAAAAGAGCAACCAGGTACTACTTTGCAGAAAATACTGACTCGGTGTCATCCCGACGACCTTATGGGAAGCGTACAAAACAGTGTTAAGAGTGAAAGCGATTGCGACAATAGCGGGGCACAAACGTACACAAAAACAGGAACTGCTAGATTTGGAATTGAAACTAGAAAAAGCAAACGCGGACCATATGGCACACCCATCAGAGGATACACTTCACTCACTCCACCTTTGCCAACAGTTACATGACGACCACCTTAAGCGACGGACAGTAGAAAACATAGAGGCGACAGCGCAAAGGGTCTATGATATTGGAGACAAAGCCAGTAAATTATTGGCATGGCTTGATAAACAAGCACTGGCGTTGCCAATAGGTTTCGCATTTGGAAAGTTGGAGCTATTGGTTTTGTAAATGACATTTTATATTTATATATTGTTATTGACAATGCCAATAACGATATATAAATATAAAATGTCATTTACAAAACCAATAGCTCCAACTTTCCAAATGCGAAACCTATTGGCAACGCCAGTGCTTGTTTGTTGAATCACCAGTGTGCCGTGGATTAAAGCAAACACCTACTCATTCCGATTTGGTGATCGGTAAATTTAGTTGCTGCTTTCTTTGCCTCATGAAGCGTGATGTGCGTTTATTTTCAGTGTATGTTCACTATGCCTCACTCTTTCCGGTTACCAGAGACTGAGGCATAGTCTTCTGAAGGGGAATCAATCACGGTGTTTGTGAAATCTACACAAGGAAACGTATGTGTTTGAGATAAATCTTCCTGCGGCATTCAAGGTTGTGTCCAGTGGTGAAAAACTTGTTTTGGGGCTGTCTGACTAGAGAATTTTTCGTGGAAAATAAAACTTGAAAACGTTATTTTATCTTAAGTGAACGGAACCGATTACCACTCATTTTCACTACACGGGTACAAGGGAAGCCGGATGGGGGCAGGAGAGCCTGGTGGGGGCGGAGGGGGGGGGGGGCGGGAATGCGAGCGAGGGGAGGAGAAGTGTGGCAGGCAGATGCGCGGAGGGAAGCCGGATGGGGGCGGGGGTTTCTGTGTTTTTGAATGAATGCTGTTTGCGGATTAGGGAGATGCGTGTGCTTGTGTGGTCACGTGACCCGCTTTTGTGGTCACGTGACTCACATGCACTGTGGAAAAACCGCAGTGGTTTGACGAGTCGAATGGAGCACTTGAATTTTCGCCTATTACATTGGCATGCGAATGATAATAGGCGAAACCTAAAAAAGGGAGGGCTGCAGACACATATTACAACTGAAGGACTCAGAGGGAATATCACATTCGCGTCCCTCTGAGATTGTAGAAATCTTAGCTGACCACTTCCAAGACGTCTATACCCCAAGAATAGAAGTCACAGCGGAAGTGGCAATATCAGCGCTTCAGAATGTGCAAATCGCGACTCTACCACCGGAGGCGGTGGATGAACTGGAGGCGGACCTGTCGGTGGACAAGATGCAGACGGCAATCAATGCGCTGCGCACAGGCAAAGCGCTGGGCCCCAACGGGATCCCGATTGAGTGGTTCCAGACTATGACAGACGCCCTGAGCTCACCTCTGTTGTCCATGTTTATGGAGTGTCGAGATAGGGGGACTCTGCCCCTGGATCAACGGATGGCGACAATAGTGGCCATCCCAAAACCGGGTAAGCCACCCACAGACTGTGCGTCATATCGCCCGATTTCACTTCTTAACGCCGAAGCAAAAATTTTGGCGAAATTGTTAGCCAACAGATTGACTCCGCACCTAACACACCTAATTCACCCGAACCAGTCAGGCTTCATGCCACATAGAAGCACGGCATTGAACCTCCGACGTGTGCACGGAGCAATAGCGCGAGCCCCCCTACTGACGGAACCAGCAGCCATACTATCATTGAATGCCAGAATGGCGTTTGACATGGTGGAATGGCAGTACCTGTGTGCAGTGTTAACCCACATGGGCTTTGGCCCCAAATTTATTTCCTGGATTAAACTGTTATACACAAATCCAGTTGCGCATGTAGCAACCAATGGCCACATCTCCCGAGAAATCCCTTTGGCTAGTGGGACGCGACAAGGGTGCCCACTCTCCCCCCTACTATTCGCGCTGGTTCTAGAACCACTGGCTACTGTCATTAGGACTACCCCATTATTAAAAGGTCTACAATGGGGAGACGACTGGGAGGATAGTCTCCCTATATGCTGACGACATGCTAATCTATCTATCCGACCCAGAGGCAGGCATTCCGAAGTTGCTGGCACTATGTGACGCACATGGACTGAACTCCGGGTACACAATCAACTGGACAAAATCGGTCATTTATGTATTGAAAGGTCCTGCTCCGAATCTCCCTGCCAACTGCCCATTGACAGTAGCCGACACCTCATTTAAGTATCTGGGTATACACGTTGCTCGTGACGCGGTTGTGTTCTATGATCAGAACTTACTGCCGCCACTCACTCGCCTGAGGGCGGACGTGAGACACTGGAAAACTCTACCTCTTACGCTGTTGAGACGAGCGGCATTATTTAAAATAATGGCGTTACCACGCCTCCTGTATATATTGGAGAACACTCCAGTCTTGATACCGCCTTCCTATTTCCGGAGAGTGACAGCGGTGGTGACAGATTTGTTATGAGGAGAATGCCCACCCAGAATAGCACATATCAAACTCAACCGAGGGTGGTACGACGGTGGGATAGCTCTGCCGAATATGCAGCTGTATTATTGGGCATCGCAGCTTAAAGTAATTAACCAGTGGATACACGTCCCGCATAATGACCCGGCATATTTAGCGGACAGAACACAATTAGGTACACACAGCTTGCTGGCCCTATTATACAATCAAGGACTCACGGCAAAACTAATCGGCCCAACCAAACACACCGTGCTACTCTGGCACAGGGCGCAGACGCAACTTAAATGGAGAGGGGTCATAACTAAACTTACACCGATGTGGGACACCAAGCAACTAGGCTGTCTTAGATCCAGCAAGGGATTTACCCAATGGGATAACATTGGAATCACGACAGTAGGAGACTTATGGACCAGTACTGGAATGGTCCCTTTCTCACACCTGCAGCAACAATATGCGTTAGGCCCCACTGAAACCTACAGATACATACAAATACGTCATGCATTGATGGCAGCTATTGAGCCAGGGTCGAATGTCCCGGACTCCTCGCCGTTGGAGGACCGCCTACTCACGGACTTTATGCAAACAGGCGCCACCTCGCTCACTTACCGTAAACTACTGAATAATTTACCGGACCCTTTGATCAAGTTAAAAGAGAAATGGGAGACTGAGCTAGGAGCCATGGATGAGACCGGCTGGAATGCCGCACTGGTGTTACCGCGAGAAGCAGGCGTCTCAGCTCGGTTCAGGCTGATACAATTCAAAATACTACACAGGGTATACTACACTAGAACCACCTTACATAAAATGCACAGGGCAGATAACCCGTACTGTCTTAGAGGGTGTGGAGAGGAGGGGACACTGTTGCACACACTTTGGGAATGTCCAGCTATCTCAGGTTACTGGCGACAAATCATGCGCACCATCTCCCAAGCTCTTGAGACCTCACTGACTCCGGACCCGCGTGTATGTCTATTGAATGTGTGGGAAAGGACTGATCTGACACATCGGAGGCAGCAATGGGTTACGATTGGGACTATGGTGGCCAAGCGAGACATTGCACAGAGGTGGGGAGTGGCGGAAACACCGACGTTGTCGCTGTGGTGCAGGACGATGGACAGACTCATGTTGATTGAGCGTGCAGTATATAAAATGAGAGCTAACCCTCGCAAATGGAACATGGTCTGGCAGTCATGGAACAGATATAGAGGGGACCTATGCGAACCTCTTCCTGAAGAGGAGGTAGATAGTTCAGGGGATGAGGAACAGATGGATGAGTGAGATACTGGGAGGTAGGGAGGAGATAGGAGGAGGAATGGGAACCGAGCACCAGAGGTATAGAATGGCCTGGGGTTAGGAGGGAGTGGGATAGTTGCCCGGGAACTTTGAACAGGCTAGTGACATTGAAGATACACTGTAATGGTTGTAAGTGCTATCTGAACTTAATGAGTCTAAAGTTTTGTTAGAATATATATAAAAGTAAGACGATATATGTTAAATAAATATTCTTTGACTGCCTTATGTACTACGCTAACAATTGCTGCTGGACCGGAAGGTTGTCGGCTGAACAGCTGTGTAATAATGAAGATGTGATGATGAGTGATAGACAACAGACCTCTGGTCTACTGAAAAATGTAATGTACTATTGGCAAATACAAATAAAGTCTTACACCAAAAAAAAAAAAACAGTAGTATGCGGTGGCGTATTGGTCTGCACTCACTAGTGATGTACACCAATCACTGTGGGTCTACTACAAATACAAGTTCAAATCCCACCGCTGACCACCAATATAAGAACTGGGGGTCTCTAGTTGGCAGAGGTAAGTACCACTGTCCAAATAGGGACCCTTGTTTCTAATCAGGGTAAGGAGGAAACACTCTTTAGATAACCTCTGCTCAACCCCTTGGTAGCTTGGCACAAGCAGTCAGGTTTATCAAAGGCAATGTCTAAAGTTTTTGTACCAACACTCACAGTAACAGAGTGAAAACACCACACACTGACTCCACAACAGTTTAGAAAAATAAAGGTATTTTATCTAAACTACACAAGACCAAAACGACAAAAATCCAACATACACAGTTCAAGAATATGGTTGCAAAGTGTTCTTAACGTTAGCTATAGAATGATCCACAGTTGCGTCACGTTTTAGCCACAGTACCTTTGTTTGCGATAAAAAGTTCCAAGCACAGAAGCTGTAGCGGTAGAAAACAAGCGATGCGTTACTTCTGAGACCCTGGGAAGGCATTAACGACAGCCCCCTGCAGCAGCGGACGTGTTGCGACGAATCCCGTCTGTATGAGGAGGAAGGCGATGACTTGTATGGATTCCGATGCGTAGGTTCCGCAGGAAGTTTCCTCTCGCAAAGGCACGATGCGACGATCTCCGGGGCTTAGCGACGATCTTTTCCTCTCGTGGCCCCTCGAAGCGATGGCTCTACGACGATGTTCGTAGCAACGTGAAACAGCTCGCAAAGCAGCGGTGCGACGATCTCACCCAGCGATAACAGGCTCTGCGACGATACTCGCAGCGATCATATTTTTCCTGCTAGCGAAGGGTGCGATGCCTCTGGCAGCCGCAACAGGCGCTGTGATGATCTCAACGTTCCCGGCGTCGGGAATTTCCTCGCACTGATGGGGATGCGCTCCGCAATCGAGCGATGCGATACAAAGTCTCTCAAATCTTGGATTCCAGCTTCCCAACACAGGTACCACTTCCAGAGGCAACACAACTGGCCCAAGCACTCTAGAAAGGACAGAGCTCTCTCAGCAGAGCTCAGGGAAGCTGGGGGTGAACTCCGTTTGTTCCTGGGACTTCAAAACAGGGAGACAGCTCACAACAGGCGCTTGGAGATTCCTTCAAGTCAGGGGACAAAGCAACAACAAAATCCTTTCCCTCTCCTAGGCAGCAAAGCAACTGCAGGTCAGTCCAGCATCACACAGCAGGGCAGTGCTTCTTCTTCAGTCTTCCAGTTTTCTCCTTGGCAGAGGTTCCTTCTTGTTTCAATGATGATCTAATTTTCTGTTGTCACGGGTCCTGTAATTATACCCCTAAAAGTATTTGATCCTTTTGTGCAGGAGGGCTCTGAGCCCGGTCTGAACCAGTTCTGGGTGTTCCTTGAGCACTTTGTTTTCCTGGCCTCTCCTTTCCTTTAAGGGAGAGGGGCAGGGCTGTCAGCCATCCAGCAGGAGGTGGAGCCAGCATTGGGGAAGGCATGCACAGCCCTATTCAGGCCCAGGTGCTATCCCCTTCCACCACTCAGGATGCAGATGCAGTCATTCAGCCTAGGGCTGACTCAGCCAGCCTCCTGGGGGCTCCCAGGCTCTGTCACTCTCAAACCAGACAGTCAATTCACAAACAGGCCAAGGCACACAGAAAGGTGCTGTTCTCAAACACAGGATTTAAAAACAACCTTTCCTAAAAGATGTGTTATTAAATTCTGAGTTCAGGGGTACCAGACTGTTATGTCCTATCTTGCTCCTATGGGAAGATATGCTGGTAGCCACTGTTGCCAGCATTCCCCATGATAGCCTATGGGGCAAGATAGCCTTACAATAGTGAAAAACGAAAATGGCTGTAATTCACTACCAGAGCATGTCACCTGCACAAGTACATGCTCTATCTTTCACATACACTGCACTCTGCCCAAGGGGGTACCTAGGGCCTTCCAAAGGGGTGACCAATGTGTACAGAAAGGGAAGGATTAGGCCTGGTCAGTGGGGACACTGGCCGGGAGGACATGGCATTTCACAGACTGCACACAGGCACTGCGGTGGCCGACCTGAGACACCATTTTAGGGCTACTCATGTCGGTGGCACAATCAGTGCTGCAGGCCCACTAGTAGCATTTGTTATCACCAGCCCTGGCACACTCAGTTCCCTTTACTAAGGACTTCTTGGTGACACAAATATGCCAATCATGGATAACCAAACACAATAACAATTTACACAGGGAGCACTTGCACTTTGACACTGAACAGCAGTGGCAAAGTGTCCAAAGCAACGAAACCAGCAAAAACGAAATCCAGCACAGCATCAAAAAATACAGGAGGTAGAGGCAAAAAGATAGGGGGAAACCACGCCAAGTATGCCAGGTCTAACACTGTGTATGTGCTCTAAAATCACAAAGCCTCCCTCTTCCTAGTTCTCCTTTGTCTACTTCTTTTCCTGCTCCTTTTGCTTGTGTTATTCATCCTCGAGCTGCTCCCCTAGGTCCTTCTCTTCCTCTTCTTCCTCATCATCCTTTTGCAACTCGTTTGCCTGATTCTTCACCTCTTTCTGGCTCTGTGCTCCTGCTTCTCCCTTTAATGCTCCTTCTCCTTTTGACTTTCTTCCTATCGCCCCCATGGTCCAGATCATCGACCTTGTCCGGGTCCTACTCCTACTCCTCGTCCTCCACTGGACCCTAGTTCTATTTCTCATGGTCCTAACCCTTTTCCTTCAGGCACCTCTTGCCGTGGCCCTCCTCCTGCTCCTGATCCTCCTTCCTCCAACTGGGTCCTTCTGCTACACCTCTTAGTCCTTCCCCTCCCGTCCTTCACTACCTTCAGGTCCTCCTCTTCTTGGTCCTAAATTAGTCTTCTGCACCTCATACATTATTCTCCTGGTTCTCCCGGTTCTGGTCCTCTTGATATTTTTTGACCTCCTCGTTCTGCTCTTCTTGTCCTTGATCCTTTTGGCATTGTTTTTCCTCCATGCACAAGTCTTCTGCTCCCTTTGGTTTTCCTGGTCTAGGACCTAACCCTAGTTCACTGGGTCTTTCATGTCCAGGTACACTTGGGGCCCGATGTAGGTAGGGCGTTACCGATCGGTAACGGCCGAAAATACCGATTTTTTGCCCTTACCGATCGGTAAACAGCCATCGAGATGTAGGGAACGAAAAACATAAAGAATCGGAGTGAAAACCGAATCGGAATGAGTACCGAATGGGAAAGAATCCGATACGTACATACCGAAAATCGGATATGTAACGATTCGGAAAAACACCGATTCGGATGCAAAGACCGATTCGGTCCATGTACCGAATCGTTAGTGACACCGAATCGGAAAATCACCGATTCGGTCCATGTACCGAATCGTTAGTGACACCGAATCGGAAAATCACCGATTCGGTCCATGTACCGATTCGTTAGTGACACCGAATCGGAAAATCACCGATTCGGTCCATGTACCGAATCGGTAGAAAGACCGAATCGGACATGAGCCGAATCGGAAAACATGCCGATTCGTAGGAATCGCCGATCGGGAAATTCCCCGATTCCGACAGTTGGGGAGATGTAGGGAGGCACAGAAACACCGAAATCGGCTCAAAATCGGTAGAATTCACTCGGTATTTACCATGGATTGCAATCAGGTGGTAACCAACTCCAACCCATATAAACAGTCCCAAAATGCATTGCAACTTGCAGGATGGCAGCTTTCTATGTCATTGCGAGGCGGCTACGGCTACAGCAGGAAGGACAGAGGGAATGGCTAAGAAATGAACAGGTCTACAGACAGAGGATAACCCTGTTCATGCTCACAGAGGCAGAGATACTACAGAGATACAGGCTGGACTCTGACACCATACTTGTGCTCATCAGGGATCTCAAGCCATTCTTGGACCACCACACCCCAAGGGCACACGCCATCCCTGCGCACATCCAGGTGCTATGCAGCCTACACCTGCTAGCGTCTGGCAGCTATCAAAATGGTGTAGCAGCAGCAGGAGGGGTGAGCCAGAGCAGCCTGTCAAGGTTCTTCCACACATTCCTTGACGCCATGATACACAGGATGGACCAATACATCTCTTTCCCTGCAACCCACGCAGAACTGCTACAAACCAAAGCTGACTTCTACCAGATGGCACAATTTCCCCAAATCGTCGGTTGCATAGATGGCACGCACATTCCGATTTGCCCACCAGCGGACACCGAATACATATACCGCAATCGCAAGTCTACACACACCATCAACGTGCAGGTGATCTGCAATGCAAAGTGCACCATCACAGACCTGGTAGCAAAATTTCCAGGGAGTACCCATGACTCCTATATTTTCCAACAGAGCGGCATATATGCACGGCTGATGGCTGGCGAATTTGGAGAAGGATACCTCCTAGGTGAGACACATCATCAGACCCCCATAACACATAGTAGGTAGGTGGAATACATGTATGCATGTGTCTAATGTGACCCCTTTCTCTTCCAGGCGACAGTGCATATGCCCTCCGCTCATTCATACTCACCCCCTACCTCAACCCCTCCACACCCAGCCAAAGGAGGTATAACCGGGCCCACATACGCACAAGGAATGTTGTCGAACGGACCTTTGGCATCTGGAAAAGTAGATTCAGATGCCTGCACAAGAGTGGAGGTGCAAGGCAGTATACCCCCATCACCTGCTGCAAGATCATAGCTGTATGTGCAATGTTACACAACCTTGCGGTGAAGAAGGGCACTGAGGTGGAGTTGTCTGACTACGAGGACCATGACGACGACGAAGCTGTGCCACTGACACAGCCAGCTGGGGTGTGTACGCCAAGTGATGGCAGATACAGACGTGAGGAGATCACTGAGAACTATTTCTGACTGAGTACAGATGCAAAGACAGCTAAATGTTGCTTGGAAAAAACAAATTTTAATAGTGTTGCACCACAGTTACAGCACTGATGTGCAACAAAAAATGGAGTGTGGTAAATAAAATAAAGTCCAAGGTACTGGTTGCCTCACCCGCCCTTGCCAGGCTATTTCTTTGCCCGCTTGCCAGACCCACTGGGGTGTCCCTCAGCCCCCTCTGAATGCCCCGCAGCATCAGCGGAGCGCCTGGTGCTCCTCCGTGGCTCAGACGCAGCGCTGGCCGGGCTGCTGCGGCTGCTGCTGTCCCCAGCATCACCCAGGTCCAGGGCCGGATTGGAGGCGGTGTTTGAAATTATCATGGCCTCCATGGCAGTGGTGATCCGGGCCATCCCCCTAGTAAGCTCAGCCGTATGCTGACTAAGGACAGATTCCTGGTTGGCGCTGCGATGGCACAGTTGTGCCGTCGCCGCTGCAAGGCGGCCCATGGCGCGGTTCAAAACCCGGGCATCCCGCCTGCGCACAAGCTCATGCTCCTCCTGTCTGCTTGATGAGTGGGTGATGGCAGTGGTTAGCCTGCCTAACCCTGCTGCCACCTCCTTGTTGGATTCCACGACGGCCTGGAATCCCTTGACCAACTCTCCCATCTGCATGTTGTGCTGCAGGAGCTGGCGTTGGCAGGCCATAGTGGATCTTGCTTGTTGCCTCTGAATTTTCACCATCTGTCCCTCCAGGCCCAGGAATACACTGCCCTCCCGTGCTGGTGCAGCAGTGGTGGTGATGGTACGGCGCCGGGCACCGCTGCTTCCGGCCTGCTGAGTGGGCTGGGGTGCCACTGGTGGGGTTGTGAAGCTGGCCGGTCCCTGAGCCCCTGCTCCCAGGACAGGTTGAACAGGTGGCAAGGCCACGGTTGTGGCAGGAGCTGGTGTAGGCGGAATGGTGTCCCTTGTAGGGGAGTTCTCTGGGGAGAACTGCAAGGGGGGTGTGCTGGCCATTACTGGGGAGTGCAGTGCATCGTAGTCAATGACCAGGACTCCCTCCATACCTAGCCCTGTGGTGTCTCCTTCCTCCTCCTCCTCCTGGCCAGCCTGGCTGGTGCTCGGCCCTGCGACTGCAGTGTTGGACGGTGCTGCTCCCTCTGCTGTCACTGTTGTTCCGCCTGATGGGGCCCCTAGGTACAAAGAAGCATTTGTAAACTGAGTGCCGATGTATTACAGTCAGTACAATTATAGCATTCCACATGTCCTTGCATCTCCTTACACTGTGTCACACTGTTTCCTGTCTTGTGATTCTGCACTGCCATATTTAGCTAACTTCTGCTGACTACATGTACCATGATGCTTGTCTCTTGTATGTTGGTGACGGTACTGTGCTGGGGTTTGCCTATGCATTGTGTCTAATGGGGAGGTGTCTGGTAGGGTGTGTCATGATGTGCATGCTTCTTACCTGTAGCTGTAGCTCTCGCAGAGCTGTCCAGGGTCCCGATTCCACTGACACTCTCCCTCTCAATGGTGCTGGAGACCAGGTCCTCCAGCTCGGTGAGGGGTGGCGCCGGGTTGTTGCCTCCTCCAGTGAGTCCAGCCTGCCTCTGTATGTCAGCCAGCTTCCTCTTCGTGAGGCTGCGGATGTCATAGAATCTCTTTTTCAGTTCTTCTATGGACCTGGGGGTGACACCCGCAGCATTCACCTTCTGGGCGATGTCGGCCCAGATCCTCCTCTTCGTGCTGTCTGGCACGTTGAGGGACAGCTTGCCAAACAGCTGGCGGTGCACCCTCACCACCTCCTCGACCAGCACCTGAAGTTCGGTGGTGGTGAACTTCGGCTTCCTCTTCTGGGAGGACTTATGGCTTCCTGACTGCTCTGCCATGTTCTCCAGTTCAGCTGGCAACCTCCTACTCCCACTGCTGCTAACTGTGAGTGTTGAGCTCAGGCTGACTCTCCAGAAACTTCTTAATTAGCTGCACCTGCCAGGGTTGCCACTCCCTGTTTGGGTGGGGGAGGGGGAGCCACCTCATTGGCTGAATCGGCTTTTGCCGAATCGGCTTTTACCGATTCGGTAATAGCCGAATCGGTAAAATCCGATTCGGTATTATCCGAATCGGTAAAAGCCGAATCGGTTCCTTCAATGCATTCCTATGGGCTTTTTCGCCATGGGTGTGTTTTCATGGCTTCGAATCTATGATTGCCGAATCGGATTTTACCGATTCGGCTTTTACCGAATCGGTATTCGCCGATTCGGGACTATCCGATTCGGTGGTAGCCGAATCGGTAATTTCCGATTCGTTGTTAGCCGATTCGGTACTTTCCGATTCGGACCGTGCCGAATCGGAACGTACCGATTCTCATTACCGATGCCGACCGATTCGTTATTCATTCGCTTTTTTTCCCCTACATCTCGTTTTCCGATTTCAGAATACCGATTCGGCCCGCCTCGGTATTTTGAAATCGGAAAATCGCGTTTACCTACATCGGGCCCCTGGTCCTTCTGCCCCTTGCCTACTGGTCCTTGTCCTCCTGGTCCTTTTGGTCTTCCTGATTCTGGTGCTCCTGATCATGGACCTCCTGGCATTGGTTCTAGTTCTCTTGATTTTATTGGTCCTAATCCTCCTGTTTGTGGACCTCGTTTAGGTCCTACTCCTGTTCATTGTCCTCCTGTCACTGGTCTGCACATCTTGTTTCTCCGTGTCCTTTTCGTATAAAACTCATTCGGATGCTGCTCCTTGTCCCCTGGTGCTCCTCCTCCTGGTCCTGATCCCTGTGACCCTGGTTTACTTTGCTCTGGTTTTCCAGGTCTTCATTGTCCAGTTTAAGATACCCTGGTCCTTCCTCTCTGACTCCTTGTCATTTTGGTCTTACTGGTTTTGGTTCTCCTGGCCCTGACACTCCTGATCCTTCTTGTTCCAGTTCTCCTGGTCCTGTTCCCTCTTGTCTGCCTGGCCCTGGTCTTCTTTGTTCCAGTCCTCCCTCTTCCCTCCGCTCCTGGTCAGCCAGGGCTTGATACAATCTAGCACTGAAGTCTTTCTTTTTCGTTCTTTTTAGTGACTTCCATATTTTCATTTTTTTTGCTGAGAGGATGGGGGGTGGATGTGGAGGACAGAAAAAGAGATTCCAGTTGGGGCCCATCTCAGCACTCCTTTATTTTCCTTGCTGGTGCAGAGAACCACCACGACTCGTCCACTGAAAACACTGGATTGAGGCACCTGCTGCAGATATTTATGTGTATCCAGCAAACGTCTGAATGCAAAAGAGATGGGCTATTGCTGCAGGAAGTGCATTAACCACCGGAGTTAAATGTGCCATCTCTCGTCAAAGGTTAGAAGCATCTTCAAGTTGTACAGCACAGAGTGTTAATGTGACTGCTTCAGAGCACAGCAGATAAAGCGTAGACGACAGATGTGTTAATGATCTTTATACAAAGATCCTTGCGTTTCCTGCACATCAAAAATTACAATCCTGGCAAAACAGCTGAATGAGTAGTGTGGCCACTTCAAATAGATCAATGCAACCTACACAGATGGGTTTTAAATCTCGCAGGTTCTGACTCAGTATCTCATTATTCTAAGATTGATCGATAGGGATCTGTTGGGTAGTACTAAACACTTATTATTAGTGCCAAAAATGCAGGTTATTTTGTGAACCATAATATGAGTATACGAACACACCTAATTACCTATATCTTATTTTTCCTAAACCTGCATAGCACATATTGAGCCTGAGAAAAATGTGAAAAAATGTAAATCCTAGTTTTATTTTGACAATTTGTGATGTAAAATGCTGAATATATCAACTCTTCCAGTGATGGGTAAGGTGTTATACTCCAGCTGTGTTTGTTACGAGCTCCAGCTGCTCCCACCCAGGATGCAATTCAGTCAAAAGGAGTTAATCATTTAATATGTCAGGCATTTGCACACCTCGCACAGGCTGTTAATACACACAGCAAAGCACACAGTGAACATGCGCTGGTGTCAGTGTTGTGTCCCTGTATCAGCACACTGTTCTGAGACATTAACAGGGTGAATCACTGGACAGGTCCAGATTGCAGAATCCAGCTCAAAAAGAGCTGTTGGATTTGGAATCTGAATGGATTCCACAACTGTTTACAATAGACTACAAGGCAATCAATCTGTGTTTGTAAATCCACTGGCGTCTGGTCCTTAAGGATCAAATTGTCAGCATATAGCTATGCAGGAACTTGTTTTGTTGAATCGTATGAAAAAAGCACATTGATGACTTCAGAACAACAGGCAAATTACACAGAGAGATGATAAACCCCCTGCTTTAAAGAATGTATTAGTAAATATTCTGCCTGATTAAATGCCCTGGGATTTCAATGCAACCTGCACACCATTAGCACGATGTAGCAGACACAAACAATTCCATAGAACCACAGAACGGGAACTTCCTGCCAGAAGAGTTTCTGCCACATAAGGGCATATTCCATCATGTTCAGTTCTGTTCCCAAGTATCAGAAACAAGTGATTAAAGAAACAAGGGCATAAAACTCATTGACTCAAGGATCTCTGTGCCAAGAAACAGAAAACAAATACATGGTGACTGTGCTCCTCCTAGTTCCAAAGGCCTCCCATGATAATAGCAGGCAAGAGATGACCGCGTATCTAGATATGGCGGAGGCTGGAAAGAAAATAAGGGTGTCCCTCTGCAGGCGCAACTACGTTACGTTCTCCCAGAAAGGGACAAGCCATAGTTAATTTTATTGTACAGTTAATTAAAACCTTTACAAACAAACAAACAGGTAAAAATATATGACATACCAAGTTAAAAACCATGGGATAGTTACAAACCGGGCTGAATACAGTCAGAGAGGATTCAGCTATATCAGTTCAGTTCAAATAACTTTATTCGATTCAATTGAATCATAAAAGTTTACATACATCCTTTAAATAATAAAACAGAAATATACATAAGAAAGTTTTTGTGCAGACCTTAAAAATACAATACACATATTATCTTTTCCTAAGTCATATTACCCCAGCACAGATTCTAAGGATTTAAAAACCTCCAACCGTTCGACAACACATTTATACTAAATGTTAAAAAAAACTTAAAATCACTAAAAACTTGAATTCATTTTAAGATTCATGAAGTTTCCTGATTAGAAATGCAATTCTAATGCAGTTAAGCACAGCACTGCAGATGGCAGCGGTGGACAGTGACCACAAGTAATTAAAACCCTCCTGATAAGAACAGGGACGGATTTCCTTTAAAATGGGCTTGTTGAAACCTGCCCTTGGGTCTTTATAAAGTGTGTAAAACAGCAAAAATTGCATTGTGCTCTGATTGGCCAAATTATTAAAGGGACTGGGGGTTAGTCTCTCACACCAACCTGCCTGTTTGGGAAAGCCACAAGAAAGTGCAATGTGCAAAGGCGAAATCTAGTCATAAGGAAACGTGATTGAACATGCAAAGTAAAAGACTAATAAAATTGCTGTTGACTTAGAAGATCACGATCTGGTATTCCATTATCCTCCTTAGACATACATAATTCAGTGTAATATGCATTTTTCTGACCTGTTTCATGTTCTATTGGATACCATTGGGATTGTAATAATTTTCCAAGCCTATTTTATAAAAGGTATCTTTGACATAACGAAGCCAGGGGAGAGACATTGCGTTATCAAGGTTCACAATCTCTAAGGATTCTCCTTGAGAATTATAAGTCCTCTGAAGTCCAGATTTTCCCCCGTAAAATCAATGAGGCAATATTTATCCTATCTTTTACATAATCCAGACCCACTTCAAAGTGACAAAAAAGGGTTGAAGAACTGCTAGGAATCATCAGTAATCTTTCTAAAAATGTGTTCTCTAAAGTCTGAATCTGGGAACTTTTATGGTAACCCCATACTCTTGCCTCAAAATTAGCTACTGACAGGCATTTTGATTTATATAAAGTTAACATTTCCGCTACCGGCTTATGTGCAAGCTTGCAAGCAAAGCAAAACAGCCCCTCTATTATTCTGCTCATATGTTGAATCCTAGCCACAATTAGGTGGTCCCAATTTAATTTATTGTTAAAAACAATTCCCAGGTAGGTAAAATCTGGCACCTTTTCGATAATTGTATCCTTTTCTATAAATGTTCTTGTTTTTAGGTCTCGCCTGCCAATGCGCTTGCGCATTCGAGCTGGCGAGAGATGTAGGGGCTTATCCAGAGTTTAACCAAACTGGCGATTTGATGCAGTGCCCGTGCGCTTTTTAGGTCAACGCGCAAGCGTATTGCCCTAAAAAGTGTGTGCACATCGCCAGAAATCTGTTCCCCAGCTTGGTGCCGCAAACAGCTCTTCTAAGGTATCAGCTCCACCCCCTGCTGTTCCCTCCCACTCGCTCGCACATCAAAGGCTGCTCACTCAAACACCAACCTCTCCTTGTACTTTGTTTGTAACCTGCACACTCGTCAATTTTTTGTGTATTTTCCAGAATGTCTTACTTTTTCGATCTGTAATTAGACTGACTTTTTTTCATTGTCTGCCCCAAGCTTCTCCCAGCAGGCATCCCACCCCCCTCCCTGTCCATATGGTCGCCGCCACAGCAATGCAGAGAGAGCTTCACACTCGTGCTAGGAGGCCTCCAGACCCCCCCATCTCTCCTCCCAGCATGTTTCTTTTGCTCTTCTCTTCCGCGTTATACCTCTCCTTGTACCAGAAATGCCGAGAGAGCTTCACACTCGTGCTCCGAGGCCTTCAGACCCCCCATCTATCCTCCCAGCACGTTTCTTTTGCTCTTCTCTTCCGCGTTATACCTCTCCTTGTACTTTGCTTGTTTTTGTAGCCTGCACACACGTCAATTTTTTGTGTAAAGCTTCTCCCAGCAGGCAGCCCACCCCCCCTCCCTCTCCATACGGTCGCCGCCACCGCAATGCCGAGAGATCTTCACACTCGTGCTCCGAGGCCTCCTGACCCCCCCCATCTCTCCTCCCAGCACGTTTCTTTTGCTCTTCTCTTCCGCGTTATACCTCTCCTTGTACTTTGTTCGTTTTTGTAACCTGCACACACATCAATTTTTTGTGTAAAGCTTCTCCTAGCAGGCAGCCCACCCCCCTCCCTCTCCATATGGTCACCGCCACAGCAATGCCGAGAGAGCTTCACACTCGTGCTCCGAGGCCTCCAGACCCCCCCCATCTCTCCTCCCAGCACGTTTCTTTTGCTCTTCTCTTCCAAGTGATACCTCTCCTTGTACTTTGTTCGTTTTTGTAACCTGCACACTCGTTAATTTTCTTTTTGGTGTAAAGCTTCTCCCAGTAGGCAGCCCACCCCCCTCCCTCTCCATATGGTCGCCGCCACAGCAATGCCGAGAGAACTTCACACTGGTGCTCCGCGGCCTCCAGGCCCCCCCATCTCTCCTCCCAGCACGTTTGTTTTGCTCTTCTCTTCCGTTTCAGTGCCTGCGATTTATTGCCGCGTTATACCTCTCCTTGTACTTTGTTCATTTTTGTAACCTGCACACACGTCAATTTTTTGTGTATTTTCCAAAATGTCTTACTTTTTTGATCTGTAATTAGACCGACTTTTCTTCATTGTCTGCCCCAAGCTTCTCCCAGCAGGCAGCCCACCCCTCTCCCTCTCCATATGGTCGCTCGAGCTGCAGACAGCCCACCCCCTCCCTCTCCATATGGTCGCTCGAGTTGCAGGCAGTCCACCCCCTCCCTCTCCAGCGCCTGCCTTCTCTCTGCCCACGCATCGCGTGGCGCGCCTTTTCTATTCATTTGTGCCTCGTTTATTTTTTATTTATTGTATACTTGGCTTGTTCCTCCATTGTCCCTTTATAGCCCTTTTCGTTTGTTTGATTTCCTTCTGCAGTCTGGCACTCTTATCTTATAGAAAGCCAGTAACTTCAATGAATGGTCACGTAAAGTTCACTTAAACTTAACCCAGCACATTCACAAACATTCTTCACTGTAAATGCATTTTCCAGGGACCATGTTACACTTTTTAAAGTTCTGCTAATAATTTTGTCCTCTTCGTGCAGCTGGTCAGTCTCAAGCACCTTTGTTGCTCCCTCACCCCGCCGACTATCCATTCTGCCCCCCCTCCCCCATCGGCTCCTTTGTTGCTCTCCAACACCTAGTGTTCCTTTAAAAAAAAAAAATGGTTTTCTTTAGAGAGGGCTTGCCAGCTGTCGTTTGCCTCTGGGCCGTTGCTTATTACAAAATGTGTATTTGTGTAAAACAAAGAAATCTACTCACGTTTCTATTATTATTGCTGTTCTGATGAGAACTGCATATACACTTAAAGTAAAGAAATAATTAATTTTCGAAGAAGAACAAATTGAAAAACTAGACAGTAAGAGATGTTGCCTGGATCATGTGCCCAGAAAGGAATTGCAGGATAGAAAGGCAATATTCATTTGATCATTTTATTTCCTCATTTGTGGCCCGTGTGTATACTAGGTGCCCACGCGAAGACATCAACTCACATATTGCTCTGACCTTTTGTGGCACTGAAATTATTCCCAGCACAAAGCTGAAGCATGCTCTTCATTGTTACCTTTCACCATTCTGATTACACTGTAATTTAGTTTTCATTCGCGCAGCTACAATTATTAAAATAATAATTAGCAAGTGTTACTTTGGAACCGGCAACTGGCGCCGCTGGGGACAAGGCAGACAGAGCCATTCTTATGGGGGTACCCCCTCCCTTCTCCGTTAGCAGCGCGTGCATCCGCCTTCTCCAGCTCTTTCCTCTCTGCTTGAAACAGACAACAGGCGCCAGTGGGCAACAACAGAGACATCCTGCTTGACAATGGGTTTGTCAATTACGTGTTAACACTAAACCGACCCGAGGTGCCAGGAGAGCACAAGCTACACAGAGACATCCGCCTTTATTGATGTATTTAATTCACGCTTTACTCGGACCATTTTGAACCAGCAAAAAAAAAAAAAAAGAATGTACTTTTTAAAGGATACTGTCTTAGACAGTATTGTTAGCGTGGTCACATTTTATTATAAACATGGTGGAATACTTTCAGCCTTTCACTATATTGAAATTAAAGTCGGTACGAAAGCACATTTAACAGTATATTTCGTTTTAAATATGGCATTTCAATTTAGCAACTTTCAACTGTTCATGATTTAAAACACACTGCAATAGTTTATAATCTCTCTGCTTCCCAATCTCTTACTCCTCTAATTCTCGTTATACTGCAATAACTCTACTCTTATACTATTTTGGAGGCTTTCTCTCTCACCCCTTTATCTGAGTGGCTTCCAAACACAAAATAAAATACTTCCATTCCACTTCTTACTGTCTCTGTATCACGTGCCAAATTTTGAGATATGGCAACATTTTAATTCTAATTTTCCAATATCCTCTTTCAGTACATTATTTGTCACTCTGTACATTCTTCCTCACACGACACTAACGCTTTATACACACTTCTGTGACTGAGACTTGGTATTTTGCACAGAGACAAACAATATAAGGTAGGCCCACTGGGTGAACATGCATGCACTGTTTTAACCGTATCCGTGCGGCGCAGATTCTTCCCCGGTGCTGGACATTCCAGAACAGGGTGCGGTCGTGACGGAACCATTCCGTCATCAGCACAGCTCAACCGTGACTGATGACGGAATGGTTCCGTTACCAGCATCAAAGGGGTTAAACTAACAGCAGGATCCATGTAAACAGACAATGACATTAACAAATTATAAAACATCAAGACTCCTGTCCTGCTTGCAATCGTTTCTTACACAACTAATATCATAGCACGTTTTTGATGCTTATTCTCCAGTAGCCTTAGGTTCACAAAGCCACACCTAAGCTCAATTATAAATTCATGCAACTATTCCACTATATTTTTTGCTTACATCAATACTTGGATGTCGTCTTTGTGGTGTTTTTGCATTGCCCTTATAACCCTAGCCTAAATTCAGTAAACACATTCAGACATTTTTGAAGGCTATTGCCCGTTGAGGTCAACAAAACTGTATCATCTGCATATGACAGCAATGGAACCCATTTACCTTCTATACTTGGGAAGTCCAATTGCTGCTCTAACAGAAATGATTCCAAACCATTTGTGTATATTAAGAATGAGAAGGGGCCTGAATGCAACCCTGGCGTACCCCCTCAACGGAAGCAATTTCCCTAGTCTTCTCTCCTCCAGGACCAAAGCAGATAGCTACAGTGGTAGACGCATGTAGCCTACGCAATAGGGTAATGAGGGGTTCTTCGAAACCCATGTTTTCCATCACTGTCCACACTTCCCCCGGCTGACTGTATCGAAAGCACTGGACAAGTCTATGAATGCCAGGTGGATCAACCTCCCACCCCCCCAGCCCCTCCCCCCCCCGGCCCACATGTACTTGCCCATAATCGTGGACAAGTTGAGGCACTGTTCATTCATTCCCATCCCCCTCCTGAAGCCATATTGGGTACTCGATACGAGTCCGGTGGCATTGGCCCATGACTTTAGACGTGCAAGGATTACCCTCCTCATTCAGCTATATCATATTTTAAGAAATAGATAAGTTCAAACAATGCAAGTAAAAAGAACAAACCTTTGAGCATAAGTTTAGAAACAATGTGCAAAATATGCAAAGCACAGACCTATTGTGAGGCATCAGATCTGCAATCAGTACTAAATAGACACAGGCCACAAACTTTTCTTGCTCACGGACTGACCCTATGCAGTCCAAGTGGAGCCTTTTTGAAGAGTACCAATGGAAAAAGTGGTGATAATCAATTAAATGTGGAAAAAACATTACGCTGCACTCAGTCACAGAAAGTGGAGCAGTAGATCTGATTGTTTAAGACAATGTGCAAAAAACGCAGTTATGGAGGCGAGTCCAGATAATGAGCAGCATGTATTGACACTAAAGTGCATTGTGCAGAATGCTCTGATACCACAGTTGAACCCGGCCTGTTTGCTGTGCTAGCTGCAATATAGTTGATCTTAGAGCTGTAGCGTGAAAGGCATAGCACTATTTTAGCAGGTTCTGCCCGGCTCGATATTGAGCATGCAATGGTGAGATGCACAAGGAAACAAGTGGACGGGAAAATATTACCGAATTTAGGGCATTTTGCCTCAGCACTGGACTGGTGGAATTGACAATGTACAGTTTGGTCGTGGCCATCCAAAGAAACTTGACAGTTTTGACACTCAATAATGAGTTAAAAGGATTCAGGCAAGCAAAAACTGACTGCCGGCAGGTGCGAAATCCTAGCTTAATGAAATCAGAAGAGAGTAAAATTCTCCTTTGCTGCAGCAGTTGAGGGCATTATCATAAGATGTGGATGAAGGATTTGGGGCCAGATGTAGGTAAATGAGATTTACCGATTTTTAATTACCGAATTTTACCGATTCGGTAATTAAAAATCGGTAAATCTGAGGGGTGGATATGTAGGAACATCCAGATGTTCCTTTTACCGAATCGGTAAATATCTGTATTTACCGATTCGGTAAATACCGACCGGTAATGCCCCATTCATTCCTATGGGCTTTGAAGCCCATAGGCATGAATGGGGCATTACCGGTCGGTATTTACCGAATCGGTAAATACCGATTCTGACAAGGGTGCAGGGGGTGTCACTTTGACACCCTCTAGCACCCCCAAAAAAGGTTCGGGGGCCATGTGGCAGGCATACTTGCCCTAAGGGCAGGTCTGCCTGTCATATGGCACAGGTGTGTATGCACACATGTGCATGCACACCAGAATCGGTATTTTACCATCAAATAGTATTTGATGGTAAAATACCGATTCTGTAATGCTTGTGGGACTCAGAAGAGTCCCACCTACATATCAATTTTACCGAATCGGAAAAAATACCGATTCGGTATTTTACAGAATCGGTAAATTTACCGATCGGTATATTTACCGATTCTGTAAAATACAGGGCCCTGCATCTCAAATTGCATTTACCGGTCGGTAACGGCCGAATTCGGCCGTTACCGACCGGTAAATGCCTACCTACATCTGGCCCTTGCTTCCTTGTCCGCAGAGATAGCAGCTTGTGCCGTAAGGTGTCGAGCGGCACCAGACTGGAACGGTGAGCACGGAGTTTCACGCACCCAGTCTTAATGTCACAAGCTGTGCCTTAATCTATAGAGGGTAAGTACAGGGAATGTAGTTCTGCTGCCTGTTTGAAGCATAGAAGTTAATAACTGACCATGCATGAGAGCGCATACTTAAGACTGACAAATCCTCCTGTTTTGACATCTATACTCGAGTCTCACTTTCACCGGTGACGCTCTTTTTGGGAGGCGTAGCTTTATAGATTCTGGTAATCGGTTTGTCTACTGTCCCAGCTTTCCTCCCGTAGGTTAGTGTGGGAATCACTTTTGCTTTCATCATCTGGAGAAAGGGCTCGAGGCTTGGTCCACGTAGCTTCAGAACAACAGATGAGAGAGCAAACATTAATCTGGATCCTTTGTTGCTTATAGAGCATAGGTAAAATATGAATAATCCTTTACTATCCAGAAGCATGCCCATATATTTATAATCCTTGCTATGATGGAGCCAAATGCCATTAAGCTGCAACCTACTATCACAGCTTGGTTTTAGCCTGAATGTAACTTTTGTGGTATTGTAGTGTAGTTCCTATATTCCCAATAGGCTCTGCGCATTGGAATATTATATCCTATAGATGTGACGTATGAGTTATGTCTACTAGGTAGCTATCGAATATATTAGACTTAATTGTGAGTGCCAGCTAATTCAGAGGTCACTAGAAACTTTCTCAAGTTCACAAGAAGGGATTTAGTTTCTGACAACCATAAACATGACAACTTTGTTTCCCCAAGATAAAACTGATCTTCAGAGTCGTGGAAATAATAGATAGATATTTCACTCAGTCAATCTTGCATGCTTCGAGGTACAGAGAAATAGAGAGATGGGCGTTTTCAATAAAAGGATTCATTGAACAGTCTTCTTTCTCAAGCATAAGAAATGAACTGCTACAATCGTAAAACTGGTTGCAAAATAAAATGCATACATTAAAAAGTGTAGAATAAAATAATACCGTAAGAGCATTGTATGGTTCCTAAACCATTGATAAATACATACATAAATAACAAAGGCTAAAAAGTACTCAACTGGTGCTTCTAAAGTACGCCTACCCCGATGTACCTAACCTAAGCTTAGTACGAGGGAAGAAGTAAGTGAGGTGTAGCATAAATTTAGTATTCTTTGCCAACAATCTATCCAAGATTTCTCTTAGGGTCTAATCAGCTCCGTACCTTGATTTGGAATGAAGAAGGTCAGGCTCAAAGACTCGATTTCCCAACAACCCGCAAGGGTAGCTTGGAAACACTGGAGCTGGATTTCTCAGCAGGAGAAAAGACACCGTCTCTCTCAGTGTGTCTGCTGGAGGGTCGGCTTCCTTCCGCACTTGCTGTAGCAGGGCGCGCCGGGCAAGTAGATAGTCGAACTGCTCCAAACCACTGTGTGTTTGCTATGGCAAGTGTGGGAATATTTATACCTTGGAGGTACCGAGTTTGACGTAAAGGTGGACATAATAACGTCATCAAAGAGTCTCAGTTCTTTGAAAACTCCATGAGTTCTTGGACAAGTCAGTTTTCGAGCAAGGGGAAGTCCCTAGCTGCTGAAGCCGAGTTTTCCAAGAAATCTTTGTAGATTTTCGGAACTAGTGAAAGTAGCCCTGCCGTATGAGCTATGTGTAAGTATGGTTATGATTTCTATGCCTATATAAGGATATGGTGATTTATACTTATATAAGGACATGAATCAGGAAAATTAAACTAGGGTCCTAAAATGCTATACAACAGTATTTGTTTGGTTGATTTCCAGTTTGTTCTTAACAGCGTAGGCGAAAAGGGTGGAAGATTGCCATTAAAGGCCAATCTTTGTCTGACTGAGAAGCATGAGATCATCTGTGTACAGCAAGTGTTTCATGCGTTGACTTCCTGGTTTAGGTGGGGGGCAGTGTGCTACATCAATGTGCTTTGACCTGTCCGCTGTGTAAAAATTAAAAAGCAAGGGAGCAACCTCGCAGCCTTGCTTCAGCCCAGAATTTGTAGGGATCCCCCTTGATATACAAGAGCCGTCACCTAACTTGATCCGCACCCAGGTGCTGGTATACAGCTATTCAATCGCTCTCGACAGGGTGCCTGGAAAACCTCAGTCCCGCAATTTGCTACGAAGTAGGCCTCTTGGGATGTTATCAAAAGTGGCTTTGTCATCCACAAAGCAGGACTTAAGCGTCCTTTTATTTCTGATTGCTTTGTCACACATGAGGGCCATCAGATTAGAGGTGGTGCAACATTTATTTCGAATGCCACATTGGTTTCTTGGTATGATCTGGCGTTCCTCAGCCCAGGCTCTAAGATCATCGAGTAACAAGCTGGCAGAAAATTTGGCATCATTGTTGATTAGGGCGATGAACCGGTAGTGGCTGGGGTCAGACTTTGTGCCTCCTTTCAATATTGGTTGAATGGTGTATCCTCTCCAGGAATCTGGAATGGCGTTTAAACAGGGGCATTTACACGTTAGTCCAAAAAACAGGATCCAAGGTAAAGAAAGCAGTGGGAAGCCCTTTGGGACTGGGGGGTCAATCTTTCTACAACCTTGTCAGCTTTAATGTGCAGCGTTTGACTATTTGGCTGAATATATCGAGGATAGCTTAGCTGGGGAGCCGGGTTTAGGCAGGTGCATTGCAGGTGTTTTTTATAAAAAGGGACTCGGAAAATGTGGCAGAAGAATATGGGTTTCAAAGAAGACTTTAAGGAGCAGCAAAATAGAAGGCAACAAGAACTCAGCACCTAGTGAGAGGAAAAGCAAAAGCTAAAAAACTCTAAAAATAAAATTAGACAAATATAGAACTAAGCTGCTTCTCATATCAAACAGGCACAAGATAGAGCACAAGAAGAAATAAAGGCTTAAGCTTTAAGGTGGTGGGGAGCGTGACGAAGATGAATCATTTGAAGTGTTGTGGCGTAACCATCAACAAGTTTCCTCACCTTATATAGGGAACGCTGTGTGCCACATTCTGTGGGAATCTGGAAGTAAAAACTTGCCATGAAATATTAGGAAAGGCAGTAGTAGTAAATGCAATAGGCTTCTATCATGTTGCCTTAAATGCATCACACGTCTCTCCACCAGGTAGCTCTGAAGTATGCCTGATGTGACTGCCTCCATCAGCAGTGACCTACTGCGTGGAGAAAACATGATGTTTAGAATGTGCTCCACCGGACGCATACACCACGTCCCAAAAAACCATAGGCGAAGGAAAACCAATTGAGACCCTCCCCAAGGAATTCACTGGCCTGCTCTCCATTTCGGAGGCCGGCAAATCAGAACAATAAAATTCTGCCTTTCCTGACGATAGAACCCACAAAAAAATCAAACATGAAGATCACTTTGAATGGCTTTCACACAGACATGCAGAAAGTTCTGAGGGTTTAAATTTCTTGACAGGGTAATCTAACATCAATCAGATCCTCCAGGATTCCGCGATTTCGCGGTTTGCCGCAAAATCGGCACTTTTGTAAAAATGCCGCGATTTTTACAAAAGTGCCTGCGAAATCGGCAATGCGCACAATTAGACAGTATCTGTTGGTGACTACGTTCTTCATGGGGAGATGCTTCTTCCACATTTTAAGAGGGTGCCTTTATCATAGCAAACACGGGCAGAAGCAGGACATCTTGGGAGCTAAACACAGTGAAGGAACTGGTATGGTACTGGCAATATGGCAAATGTAGGTGGCAGGCGAGAGAAGGGCAGGCGGCAAGCTTCCCGGTAACAGAGTTGGCACAAGTAAGGGCCAGGTAGACGAAAGGTGTCGGGTATCATGGCACAAAAGGCAGCACAGGAAGATGAGATGAGGACAAAGGCAGGAAGGAGTGGGATGGCAGCGAGCACCTTAGGGCAGAACCTGGCGCGGGTAGAAATCAAGAGAGAAGAGGACATTTTCCAGGCATCAAGTGAAGTGATGAGGTAAGACCAGGATGTGAAGTGATGAGGTAAGACCAGGATATGAGTTGATGATAGCATCTGGATAAAAGCAGGGAGTAGAGGAAAGGTAAACAGGAAGGGACCATCTTGGGGGCAGAATGGGCTACAGGCAGGTAATTAATGGGCAGCAAGGTGATGGGTACCATGGAGACAAGGGACCAGAACTGGACACTTAGCGGGCAGGCAGTGAACCCAATTGGGCAGATCAGGTGAAAAGAAGTCACACTCTGGAAACTGTCAGGCGGTAAGAAAGTGGTGGAGAGAGGACAGAGCAGCAGCAAAATCCATCCATACATGTCCTGTGTAAATGTCTGTCACCCTAGCAGAATAGTAAAAAAACAAGCATTTGCAATGCAATAGGTCTCACATTTACGCGAGTTTGAGCTATTGGCATTTGGTTTTTAAAACATAAATAAATGGCATTGTCATTTACAATGACAATAGCTTGAACACGCGTAAATGCGACTCCTATTACATTGCAAATGTTATAACATTGTGCCCCCACGCCCCCTTCTCCCGTGAAAACATAAACGGTCGGAGCCTAGCCAGACCCTCCAGGATTTCGCGATTTGCCTTGAAGTGTTACACGATGTATAGGGCCTTTATTATGAGTTTCTCCTCTGCTGCTCCTAAGTGGATTCCACAGGTCATATACTGTGACTGGTAGCATAATTTCATTTGGGTATCTCCTTGTCCCTCCAATCTGGACCCCCAGAGCATAAACTAAGGTACGTTCTAGAATGGAAAAATTAAAGGAAAAAGCTGTAGGAGAACGCCCTGATGGAGATGGAATCTGTCCTGAAGAAGCTGGCGAGAGAAAGGCGCGGAAAGAGCATCCCTCGACAGATCTTCATGGACGCCTTGCTGCAGGGTAACCTGAGCAACAAGCAGGTGCTGGAGGACAGCATGATCTTCTCACTGGCAGGATGTGTTATCACAGCTAACTTGTGTACATGGGCTTTATATTTCCTCACCACATCAGAGGATGCTCAGGAGAAGCTTTACAAGGAGATAGCCCAAGTACTAGGCAAGGGGCCCATAACACTGGAGAAAGTTGAGCAGCTCAGGTATTGCCGGCAAGTCCTCTATGAGACAGTACGGACAGCTAGACTGACACCCATTGCGGCACAGCAAGGCTTCAGGACCTGGAAAACAGTTTCCATTGATTTAAGGCTGAGAATTAATAATTATGAGTAAAATAAAGTGCCGCAAAAATGCCACTGAATTTCCATATTTGTGCCGCTAAATTTCCATATTTGTGCCGCAAAATTTGCTAATCCATGCCGTTATATCCTGGGGGGTCTGGGGATCCAGATAAGACGGAATCTCAATAAAATAAATTTATGGTGTGGGATAGTAACCTCTGCCAGGTAGAGATAACCTCCCTCATGCATGAATGGAATTAATTCATACACAAGGGCTGACCTTGTTTGGTAATTCCTTTCCTTCCTCTGATAGCAAGCCAGTGACATATAGGTGTCGATTAGTCTACGTCTCAATATGCTCATACAGGTAGGTGGGTCCTTGGTTCAAGCCAATATCCATCAATCCCTTCTCAACATATTACAACCATTTAATCCTGGTATAGTTCCCTGAATTTAAGATGTTACTTATAATATTCTGGGTAAGTGGGTCAGTGTCCCTCCGCCAGACAGAGAACCAGAGGAGGAGAGGCGCTAGTTTGATAGCATCCAATATGTAGGGTAAGGCCAGTTCTAAGTGTAGGACGTAGTTGGAGTAGGACTGAGGGAGAGAGGTGAAAGCTTTCAAAAATGTATTTTCTATGGCCTGGAGGGAGTCACTAGGTATAGGGCTGCAACCTCTGCGACTCCTTAGCCTCATTCTTCCACAACAAAATCGCAGACATACATAACAGCTTCGCAAATGAGACCGGAATCCAAGCCCCACCACCCTCACCTGAACCTAAACACCCCTCTAACAACCTCTGCGCCTGGAACCCAATCACCACTGAAGAAACCATCCGTCTGATGAACTCCATCCACTCAGGATCACCAACCGACCCATGTCCCCACCACATTTTCAACAAAGCAGACTCCGTTATCGCACCCCATCTCCGAGATGTCATCAACTGCTCCCTAAACGCTGCCACCTTCCCAGAAAGCTGGAAACGCGCCGAACTCAGCGCCCTCCTGAAGAAACCCACAGCAGACCCCACCGAACTCAAGAATTACCGACCCATCTCACTCCTTCCTTTCCCTGCCAAAGTCATCGAGAAAGCCATCAATAATCAGCTCGCCGCCTTCCTCGAATCCAATAAATCCCTCGACCCTTCACAATCCGGCTTCCGAGCCAAACACAGCACGGAGACCGCCCTCATCGCAGCAACGGACGACATTCGAACACTACTGGACAATAGAGAAACAACCGCACTCATCCTACTTGACCTCTCCGCAGCATTCGACACAGTCTGCCATACCACCCTTATCAAACGCCTTAGCAACGTCGGGATACAAGGTAAAGCACTAGACTGGATAATCTCGTTCATCGCCGGAAGAACTCAGAGAGTCCGCCTTCCCCCTTTAAGATCAGAGGCCACCGAAGTCATCTGTGGTGTACCACAAGGATCTTCACTCAGCCCCACCCTCTTCAACGTATACATGAGTCCCCTCGCATCCATCGCACGCAAACACAACCTCAACATCATCTCCTACGCAGATGACACACAGCTCATCCTCTCCCTCACCAACGATCCCAGCTCCGCCAAAACCAACCTACACGAAGGAATGAAAGAAGTAGCCGAATGGATGAAGGACAGCCGCCTAAAACTAAACTCGGGAAAAACTGAAGTCCTCATCTTAGGCTCATCCCCCTCCGCCTGGGACGATTCTTGGTGGCCACCGGCCCTGGGAAATGCACCCACACCTGCTGACCACGCACGCAACCTAGGCTTCCTCCTAGACTCCTCCCTCTCAATGACCAGACAAGTCAACGCCGTCACCTCATCTTGCTTCAACATCCTACGCATGCTTAAAAAAATCTTCCGCTGTATCCCCACTGAAACAAGAAAAACGGTCACGCACGCACTGGTTACCAGCCGACTGGACTACGGAAACACACTCTACGCCGGAACCACCGCCAAACTCCAGAAAAAACTCCAACGCATCCAAAACGCCTCAGCCAGACTTATACTGGACCTCCCCCGCCGAGCTCACATCTCCGAGCACCTAAAAGACCTCCACTGGCTTCCCGTCAACAAGAGAATAACGTTCCGCCTCCTTACCCACGCACACAAAGCACTCTACGACCTAGGACCCGACTGCCTCAACACACGCCTGTCCTTTTACACCCCCCCCGCCAACTACGATCATCCACACAAGCCCTCGCCGCAATCCCACGCATCCATAAATCCACCATGGGTGGAAGATCCTTCTCCTACTTAGCGGCCAAAACCTGGAACTCTCTCCCCACCCATCTCCGCCTTACCCAGAACCACCTCACCTTCAGAAAAGAACTAAAAACTTGGATATTCGACAAATAAACTTCCCCTTCCCCAAGCGCCTTGAGACCCTCTGGGTATATAGGGCGCTATACAAATGCCAAACTTGAACTTGAACTTGAACTGGAATGTCAAGGGCTGCATCTTTGAGATGTTTACCTATACAGTTTGTGTAGATTGAAAAAAGAAATGGTGCGAGGACGCAGCCCTGCAATACCGCTCTGAGGATCTTGAATGACCGGGTACACACCCCGTTTCTCCCATAACAGACCAATGAGGAGGCATTGGAGTATAGTTGGTGGATAACATCGAGTATCTGTTATCAATTCCCATCTCCTCCATTATGTGCCTGAGTCTAGGGTGGGATACACAGTTGATAGGTGCGGATAAGTCCATAAACGCAAGATAGATTTTCCCGCCCTTGGCACTGACATATTTGTCCATAATCAAGGGGAGATTTTAGGCACTGATCCATTGTTCCCCTACCCATCTGAAAGCCAGATTCGGACTCCATTAGAATATTTTGTTCCTTTGCCCATCCCTCCAATCTCAACAATAGAAGACGGCCCATAAGTTTGGCTGTCGTATTTATTAAGGAGATTGGTCGGTAATTTTTTGGGTTACCTTTATCGCCATTTTTATAAATCGGAACAATAATACTTGTGTTCCAAGAGGGTGGAGGGCCAACAATACGTCCTCATTTTCTTGAAATATATCTATGGGGACACTGTTCGGCCCGCACTTTCCCAATGCTACAGGCTTTTAACCCAGCTCAAACTTCACTAATCACTTCACCTACATTCAGAAGTTACCGAATCAGAAAAAATACTGATTCGGTATTTTACCGATTCGGTAAATTTACCGAAACGGTAAAATTGGCCCCCTACATCCAAAAAACCCATTTACCGGTCGGTAACGGCTGAAATCGGCTGTTACCGGCTGGTAAATGGCCACCTACATCGGACCCTAAGTGACTTGCTCAGAAAAATCACAGGATGTTGAGGGTCCCTGCCGAGACTCAAACGCGGTTCCCCAGCTTTGAGGTCGACCGCCTTAGCCATTAGGATGAGCGTTGGCAAAGCCAACACATCTGGCTTGCCCTGATGTCAATGTATTGCTGTAATAAACCTTGTACGCCAAGGGTAGCACCAGTATTCCAAGCATGTGAAATTGTGCAGTAGAAAATTACTTTACCCACATTGCTAACCACACGATGTAGTAAATGCTACAGTGTAAACATCCACAATCTGCTGTAGACATGTGGGCGTGTATTGATTGGATTAGCACTTGTAAAATACAGCGAAACATGTCCAGGACCAGATGCTAAACGGTTGTAGAAATAATATAGGTAATTTTCTCATAAAGTGTCATATTCCTGATCTAGGAACCCTACCCGCTCTCTATCCAATTAGTTTGGAAAAGAAGGAGAGATGGAAACAGAGAGTGACACAGGAGAGGGGGGTAAAGGCACATGCAGTGCTTTGTGGGCTCAGAAGCTGATAAGTAACTTTTGAGCATAAATTCACCCTCATGCTGATCGCTCGCAATGTTGTTTGTGGCACCCCAATTTACAGATTGGGGCAAAAAATAGAGAATAACAAATCCAAATGCTCATTGCTTCTTTTTTGTATGATATTGTCAAATTTATCCCCATTGGCTTTCTCCCTCAGTGCCCATCACTTTCTTCCAAACTCTCTGTATGCCTCTTTTTCTGTGCCCACCTTTCCATATTCTCTCTGTACGGGCATTTGTCCGTGGGGGCCCTACAAATGATCTTTGCTCTTTCACCTCTTCTATGCCCATTACCCCTTTCAGTGTGCCCATCCTCGTTTCTTTTCTATCAGTGTCTACCTATCCCCATTCCTGTCCCATGTGTGTGCCATCACTTCTTGTGTTCCTCCCTCATCCCTATCCATTCTTTCAATTCCCTCTGTGTCCTTTCTTCTCTCTGTATTTCTAATTTCCAGGCTCTGTTCACTCTTCCAGGATTATGTTACCTTCTTCCATTTTTGCCTTCGCTATTCAAAGAACCAAGGTGAAATGTTCAAAATCCGAAAAAAGTTTTTAATCCATGGTATGAAATTCAAATATGTTTACATCACATTTTGAATGCATTAAGTGTAATCCATATAAACACTTTTAGCTCCAATGCATTTCGGACCTTAGTCCTTCGTCGGGGAGCATCTACAAGAGAACGACATAATCTTAGTAAACGGTGCTAAGAGAAAAATAATAGTAGACACAGGTCATGTGGTGACCAAATAAATAAGAATTACCGCGTGTGATGTTGGTGACTAAGTGACGCGTAAAATCAATATCAAGTGAAAAGATGACGGGTGTGTATCCTGTTAAATACAAATCAGTATGAAAAAAGCTAAATCGGCATGCTGAAAAGCGCGTGCATTACAAAGGTTAGTTGAAACAAACTCATGCTCATTGAAGCTTACCGGGTAAAATGCAAATGGATACACGCCAGGTTAGTGAACTCCGTGAAGTGGTTACCGCGGAAAACGCGGAAGTGATTAAATGAAGAGTTCAAGTGAGGTCACGTGGTATAGATTGCGAGAAAAGACTAACGGGGAAAATGTTTAAGCTAAAAGGTGGAAGAAAGCGCCACGGTGTACGCAAAATAAATAACTGAATGGATAAAGCGGTGATTTAACCCCAGTCAAAAAGGAAAATAACATGAAATAAAATAAAATAAACTAAAATGAAATAAAATAAATGTTTGCGCAAATGTGAAAATGTTAACACAGGTTACTGAGGTGAAACAACAAGGAGAATATCCAGAACTAAATGTCCCGAAAGGGGATGACAGTCACTGTGTTTACAGATAACATGAAAATTCGATGCGTTCATTAAGACCAAACGGTCTCATGGACTGAAGTCTGTATATCCAGTGGTTTTCCCTTTGAAGTAATTGTTTGTTATTGTCTTTTCCTTCTGTTTTTTTAACAACTTCAAGAATCATGTATTTCAGCTGGGAAATAGTGTGTTTCATTTCATGAAAATGAGTCGCAATGGTAGATTTTTGATTGACAGTGCGAATGTTAGACTTGTGTTCATTTAAACGAATTTTTATCTTTCTCTCGGTCTTCCCGACATATGTTTTGCCACAAGGGCATTTGAGAAGATAAATACAGTTGTTGGTGTCACATGTAGCTGTTACTTGCAAATGGATTTTGTAACCTTTCATGGGATGTGTTATGTCAGTGCCAGGTATTATATTGTTGCAACTGTTGCAGTTGTTGCAAGGTTTCGTTCCACGATGTTGAAGATCCGGTTTTTTAGGTTGTTTGAGGATTTCACCTATGTTGTTTCCCCTGGTGTAGGCGAACAGTGGTAAAGATTTGAATATGTCTTTAAAGTCTGGCTCCAGCTGTAAAAGTGGCCAATGTTTCAATACAATGTTTTTATAACTGTTGCTTACGTTGGAAAATTTGGAAACTACGACCATACGGTCGCTTTTGGGTTTTTGTCTGGGTTTATGAAGGATCTCCTGTCGGTTCAATGGTTGAATGTATTCTTGAGCTGATTCCAAAATGTGATTAGGGTATCCTCTCATGCGAAATCTTTCTGTCATTTCTTGAATGCGAGTTTGGGTAGTGATAGGATCTGAAGTTATGCGTTTTACTCTGAGTAGTTGGGATCTTGGTAAATGATGTTTGAGGGAAAGTTGGTGAAAACTAGAATAATGTAGGGTGTTGTTGCGATCGGTGGGTTTCCTGAAAATGCAACAGTTGCAACAATATAATACCTGGCACTGACATAACACATCCCATGAAAGGTTACAAAATCCATTTGCAAGTAACAGCTACATGTGACACCAACAACTGTATTTATCTTCTCAAATGCCCTTGTGGCAAAACATATGTCGGGAAGACCGAGAGAAAGATAAAAATTTGTTTAAATGAACACAAGTCTAACATTCGCACTGTCAATCAAAAATCTACCATTGCGACTCATTTTCATGAAATGAAACACACTATTTCCCAGCTGAAATACATGATTCTTGAAGTTGTTAAAAAAACAGAAGGAAAAGACAATAACAAACAATTACTTCAAAGGGAAAACCACTGGATATACAGACTTCAGTCCATGAGACCGTTTGGTCTTAATGAACGCATCGAATTTTCATGTTATCTGTAAACACAGTGACTGTCATCCCCTTTCGGGACATTTAGTTCTGGATATTCTCCTTGTTGTTTCACCTCAGTAACCTGTGTTAACATTTTCACATTTGCGCAAACATTTATTTTATTTCATTTTAGTTTATTTTATTTTATTTCATGTTATTTTCCTTTTTGACTGGGGTTAAATCACCGCTTTATCCATTCAGTTATTTATTTTGCGTACACCGTGGCGCTTTCTTCCACCTTTTAGCTTAAACATTTTCCCCGTTAGTCTTTTCTCGCAATCTATACCACGTGACCTCACTTGAACTCTTCATTTAATCACTTCCGCGTTTTCCGCGGTAACCACTTCACGGAGTTCACTAACCTGGCGTGTATCCATTTGCATTTTACCCGGTAAGCTTCCATGAGCATGAGTTTGTTTCAACTAACCTTTGTAATGCACGCGCTTTTCAGCATGCCGATTTAGCTTTTTTCATACTGATATGTATTTAACAGGATACACACCCGTCAACTTTTCACTTGATATTGATTTTACGCGTCACTTAGTCACCAACATCACTGGCGGTAATTCTTATTTATTTGGTCACCACATGACCTGTGTCTACTATTATTTTTCTCTTAGCACCGTTTACTAAGATTATGTCGTTCTCTTGTAGATGCTCCCCGACGAAGGACTAAGGTCCGAAATGCATTGGAGCTAAAAGTGTTTATATGGATTACACTTAATGCATTCAAAATGTGATGTAAACATATTTGAATTTCATACCATGGATTAAAAACTTTTTTCGGATTTTGAACATTTCACCTTGGTTCTTTGAATAGCGAAGGCAAGAATCGCCTGTCAGTGTGCCCCAAGGGATGTTACCAGTTCCTGGATAACACTTTACATTTTCATGATTTACTCGTCCACTGGGCAGAGGACGACACCTGGGAGCACCTACCTCAACAAACAAACTCAAGTTTTCTAAAGATATCTAACCTAAGCTGTGCACTGGTCTTTACATTTTGATCGTCTACCCTTATCTACCCGCCGACCGGGGTGCACGCCCATATCAGCCAACATGAACTATGAGGATATTGCCCGATCCAC
This sequence comes from Lissotriton vulgaris, assembly GCF_964263255.1. Classification (NCBI taxonomy): domain Eukaryota; kingdom Metazoa; phylum Chordata; class Amphibia; order Caudata; family Salamandridae; genus Lissotriton; species Lissotriton vulgaris. The sequence goes on along the minus strand of NC_141700.1, from coordinate 230,635,921 downwards.
TGAAGCCCGGGCAGACACTTTTGCCTATGGAACTGAAGAAGCTAGCAAAATTTATGCATTAATCCAAGACGACATAACTGCATCATCTACAACAAGGAGTAAAGAACAGAACGCCAAACAATTACTGTATCTATCCAAGCGTAAGATTAATCAAACTTTACACGCTGCGACCTTAATAAAATACCACAAAACTCTACGCATTCCCAGGGGCTTACGAATTGCATTAAGACCTTCATTATGCAAAAATTCTAAACCATTCCAAGAGAAGTGGTATGCTATACTTAATAAATGCAGCCTCGACTTAATTCTTTTAATAGTGGAGGAATTATCTAAAATCATCATTGATTTAGAAAATGAGATTGCAGAAACCACAGATGAACTCTCAAAAATCACACCCACCGAGGAATTGGATGAGTTGATTGCCGATATCAAGAAACAACTTGATAAACATCAGAATGAAGTCAATGAGCGAAAAATTAGAAAATTCAGGCGTGACACGCTTGATTACAAGTTGGATGAGGTATATACCTGGGCGGAAGTTTACGCCCAGAGAAGAAGATCTCGCCCATATACCCAAAACACTGACACGTCGTCTTCTGAAGGCGAACCGGCTGAACGTCAACGTAAAACTACACAATCGGGTGGTCGCACCCAAGGATCTCGTCAGACCCCAAGAACAGAAGAAACAACACCGAGCACTTCAACGGATACAAACACTGCTTCTTTTTTAGGACAGGTTACAGAACAAGACGACCCAGGAGGGGAAAAGCAAAAAAACATTCCACAAACAAGGAGTGTCACACTACCGAAAGAGAAAGAAAAAGAAAAGAAGAAGAAATAAACGATGACAACCAATTGGTGATTAATATATCTGATTACAACTTCACCACACGTGATCTAAACTTGTTAGGCAAAGGCACTTCCTTTGTACCGGCTTACAAGTCGAATTTGTTGGAATTGGACATTGCGACTTTCAAACTTATAAGGAAACTCAAACTCAGACATTACTTCGACAATGTCATCAACCTACAAAGAGAGACACAAACAGAGGACCCGCTGATGGGCTTAAGAACACCTAGTACATTTCAGGCTCCTGTTAGCCATAAAACCATCGACTTGTTTGAACAATTGATTAAAAAGGATTTAATCACTATCAATTATCAGAAATGTACACACAAAAACATCACACAGAAAGATTTAGACCGATTGAGGTCTATTGCACACAATGATAAAATTATCTGCACCAAAGCAGATAAAGGCGGAGCAATTGTTGTCATGAACTTTACTATGTACCATCAGAGACTACACGAACACATCTCAGATGAAACAGTCTATATGAAATTGCCCAACAATCCTACGCAACAATTTGCGTCAGAACTGAAAACAATCATTGAGAAAGCCCTTGACCAAGGAGTTATTGATCAAAGAACCAAAAACTTCCTAATTAAATTGTACCCAAAAAGTCCAACAATATATGCTATGCCAAAGATCCACAAAGACTTGAAGAATCCGCCAATACGCCCCATAGTGTCCACACGGGGCAGCATTCATGAACCTGTGGGTCAATACTTGGATCGGAAATTACAACCTACTGTTCAGTCTTTGAGAAGTTACATAAAGGACACCACTGACTTTTTGTGTAAACTACAAACGTTGGAAATTGACCCCAATGAAACCTTATACTTATGCACAGCTGATGTTAGTGCATTATACACTTCTATTCCACACCTAGGAGGCATTGAGGCCATAGAACAAGCCATAGTCAATTTGGATTCAGATGAAACTACAAAAAATTTTCTGATGGAACTAATGACATTTACTTTGTACCATAGCTATTTTGAACACCAGAACAACTGGTATTTGCAACTAGTGGGCACCAGTATGGGTAATTGCGCAGCACCGGTCTACGCTAATATCTATATGGGAGAATTCGAGAAGGCCAATATCTGGTCCAAACCTGAATGGAGTAAAAATTTAAAAATGTATGCACGATACATTGACGACTTGTTTATCTTGTGGAAAGATTCCAAAGATAATCTAGAAACAGCTCTAACATCTTTGAACAACGTAAACGACAGAATAAAGTTCACATGGAACATTCAAACAGATTCCATTACCTTCTTGGATGTGAAGATTACTCTCAAAGACAACCAAATAATCACTGACATTTTCAGGAAACCCACCGATCGCAACAACACCCTACATTATTCTAGTTTTCACCAACTTTCCCTCAAACATCATTTACCAAGATCCCAACTACTCAGAGTAAAACGCATAACTTCAGATCCTATCACTACCCAAACTCGCATTCAAGAAATGACAGAAAGATTTCGCATGAGAGGATACCCTAATCACATTTTGGAATCAGCTCAAGAATACATTCAACCATTTAACCGACAGGAGATCCTTCATAAACCCAGACAAAAACCCAAAAGCGACCGTATGGTCGTAGTTTCCAAATTTTCCAACGTAAGCAACAGTTATAAAAACATTGTATTGAAACATTGGCCACTTTTACAGCTGGAGCCAGACTTTAAAGACATATTCAAATCTTTACCACTGTTCGCCTACACCAGGGGAAACAACATAGGTGAAATCCTCAAACAACCTAAAAAACCGGATCTTCAACATCGTGGAACGAAACCTTGCAACAACTGCAACAGTTGCAACAATATAATACCTGGCACTGACATAACACATCCCATGAAAGGTTACAAAATCCATTTGCAAGTAACAGCTACATGTGACACCAACAACTGTATTTATCTTCTCAAATGCCCTTGTGGCAAAACATATGTCGGGAAGACCGAGAGAAAGATAAAAATTCGTTTAAATGAACACAAGTCTAACATTCGCACTGTCAATCAAAAATCTACCATTGCGACTCATTTTCATGAAATGAAACACACTATTTCCCAGCTGAAATACATGATTCTTGAAGTTGTTAAAAAAACAGAAGGAAAAGACAATAACAAACAATTACTTCAAAGGGAAAACCACTGGATATACAGACTTCAGTCCATGAGACCGTTTGGTCTTAATGAACGCATCGAATTTTCATGTTATCTGTAAACACAGTGACTGTCATCCCCTTTCGGGACATTTAGTTCTGGATGTTCTCCTTGTTGTTTCACCTCAGTAACCTGTGTTAACATTTTCACATTTGCGCAAACATTTATTTTATTTCATTTTAGTTTATTTTATTTTATTTCATGTTATTTTCCTTTTTGACTGGGGTTAAATCACCGCTTTATCCATTCAGTTATTTATTTTGCGTACACCGTGGCGCTTTCTTCCACCTTTTAGCTTAAACATTTTCCCCGTTAGTCTTTTCTCGCAATCTATACCACGTGACCTCACTTGAACTCTTCATTTAATCACTTCCGCGTTTTCCGCGGTAACCACTTCACGGAGTTCACTAACCTGGCGTGTATCCATTTGCATTTTACCCGGTAAGATTCCATGAGCATGAGTTTGTTTCAACTAACCTTTGTAATGCACGCACTTTTCAGCATGCCGATTTAGCTTTTTTCATACTGATTTGTATTTAACAGGATACACACCCGTCAACTTTTCACTTGATATTGATTTTACGCGTGACTTAGTCACCAACATCACACGCGGTAATTCTTATTTATTTGGTCACCACATGACCTGTGTCTACTATTATTTTTCTCTTAGCACCGTTTACTAAGATTATGTCGTTCTCTTGTAGATGCTCCCCGACGAAGGACTAAGGTCCGAAATGCATTGGAGCTAAAAGTGTTTATATGGATTACACTTAATGCATTCAAAATGTGATGTAAACATATTTGAATTTCATACCATGGATTAAAAACTTTTTTCGGATTTTGAACATTTCACCTTGGTTCTTTGAATAGCGAAGGCAAGAATCGCCTGTCAGTGTGCCCCAAGGGATGTTACCAGTTCCTGGATAACACTTTACATTTTCATGATTTACTCGTCCACTGGGCAGAGGACGACACCTGGGAGCACCTACCTCAACAAACAAACTCAAGTTTTCTAAAGATATCTAACCTAAGCTGTGCACTGGTCTTTAAATTTTGACCTTCTTCCATTTCTCAGGGTGCCCATTCCCTTCCTGGGCATACTTTCCTGCTAACATGCAGCAGGGCTTGTTCGTCTTTCATGCTTCAGCGTTTGGAGGGCACTTGCACCACCAATGTCTCACCACATTCCCCATGGCTACCATTAAACCAAGGGCAGACATTATTTTAGGAGATTTCGTGGGGATCACTACATTCCAGACACCCAATCCACTTAGCTTCTCTGTTTTCTTCATAGGAACCAATGTAATGTGTAATTTTTATCCATTAGAAGCTTCCTATCGAAAGTCCAGGGTCTAGCTTTTTTCCCTTGTTCACTAATAGCAAATGTTAACACAAGGGGATTGTGATCCGAAATTATCTTAGGTAACCTTGCTATTTCCACATTTGGAAGATAGTTAGCTGTTATCATAAAATAATCCAGTTTGGTATATTTGTTAAAAGGATGTGAAAAATATGTGAACCCTGGATTATCTCTCTTTAAGCTTCCCCACACATCTATCAAACCATGGGATTTAATAACAGAGGATAACGCCTTATATACCCGTGGCTTCCGACCTGTATATACACTCCTGTATGTAAGATCTGCTGAGATATTTAAATCTCCACAGATTATTACCGGGGCTGACCAATTTGTTAACTCCTGCTCTAAATAATCCATTACTGCTGGATCATCAAGGTTAGACCCGTATATTGTACAAATTGTGAGACCTATGTTCATTTCACATATAGCCCAGCGTCCAGACATATCTGACTTCTAATGGATAAAAATTATATCTTGTATTTGAAAACTTGGTGTCAGTCATTTTTCGATGTAAATAGATATAGTGCCCCCCGCAACGTTGTCTGGGATAGTTTTAAAGCTGGTCTGAGAGGTGAGACAATTAGTTACGCTGGAAGAATGTGGAAGAAAGGTAAGATAGAGAGGGAACGGTTATTGGGTAAATTGGCAGATGCAGAGGAACAGCATAGGAAAGAGGTATGTCAGGGGTGTCAGGGTAATTTAAGCTTAGAGCGACTGAATAGTATCAAGGCTGAACTCCAGATACAATTGGCAAAAAAAGCTGCAGCCGGATATCACTCATATAGATCTGGAATGTATGAAACAGGGGAAAGTGCTGGTAAGGCTTTGGCTCTGCGGATAAGGCAGGTTGCTTCAAGGAACATCATAACTGAAATAAAGGAAGGAGATCAAACTTATAAAAAGTCAGATGAAATCCTTGATGTCTTCAAGAGATTTTATCAAGAGCTTTATAAGGAAGAGTCAGAAAATGATGATCCGGGTATAAATTGGCCGGAAATGGGTATCAAACTCACCGCTAACCAGAGAGAAAAATTGGAATGTAGTATAACTATGGATGAATTATCCGAGGCACTACAGAATTTAGCATCTGGTAAGGCGGCAGGACCTGACGCCATTCCTTTGGAAGTATATAAATGTCTAAGGGAAGTAATAACACCCTTACTATTGGATCTATTTAATGGGGTTATCAATACCGGGGCTATCCCGGAATCCTGGACCGAAACAAATATTGTGGTCTTCCATAAGAAGGGGAAACCGAAAGAGAGCCCTGGTTCATACAGACCTATATCATTAATAAACAGTGATAATAAACTGTATGCTAAAATCATGGCGACACGGCTGGCCGAGATCATTGGGACCCTGGTTTCTCCCTGGCAGCACGGCTTTATTCCAGGTAGAGGCACGACCGATCATATAAGGAGAGTCATCACATTATTTGATATACAAGCTGCCGATGGGGGGAGGGCCGCTATGACCCTTCTAGACGCAGAAAAAGCCTTCGACCGTGTCAGGTGGAGGTTCCTGTGGAGGGTAATGAGAGACAGAGGTTTTGGTCCGAAATTCCTACAGGCAATTTGTGCTATGTATGTCAATCCAACGGCTAGGATCCACCTTATGGGTGAGCAGTCAGGGAAGATCTATATATCAAGGGGCACGCGACAAGGGTGCCCGTGCTCACCCATTCTTTTTGCTCTGTATATAGATCCTCTAATAAATCTATTAATGGCTAGCAAAATTAAGCCAGTTGTCACCAATGGATTTCGGACTAAAGTACTCGCCTATGCGGACGACGTTGCTATTTTAACCACGGATCCTGATGGTGCCCTGAATGAAATTGTTAAAATCACTTCTGAATTCGGGAGACTATCTGGATATCGTCTTAATGTAGCTAAGACGCAGGTATTATGCACCGGTAATATAAACAAAACGGATAATAGATATCTGGACTCAGTTGTTTATTTAGGAATTACAATCAATGCCCAGCCAAAGGATATTATTAAAGATAATTTTGAGCCATTACTGATCAAAATTAAACAGGATTTAAGGAGAATAGACAAACTTCATCTATCAGTTATAGGAAGGGCCAATGTCATTAAAATGTCTATCTTTCCTAAAATTTTATATAAATTTAGGTCTATCCCTTTCAAAATTGAAGATGCGTTGATAAAGGAAATGGAGTCTATATTCATGAACTTTGTATGGCAGTATGGCAAGGTTAGGAGATCTAGTAGGCTCATGTCCCTTCCCCAAGAAAAGAGGGGTTGGGAATACCCAATCTCAGGTATTACAACTGGGCCTGCTTCCTTACAGGGATGTCCGTGCTTCTCTTTCCAGAAGATGCTAGATACAGCCAGGGAGCCATCCCTACTATTTATCACCTGGCACTGGGGGGGGAAGTACATGGGATATTGTCAAGGAAACATGACAAACGTTTCTTTAACGCCTCTGGTTATAAGACTATTGGAGATATTTGGGGGATATGGTCATCTAGTTGTAAAGATCAGGACATCCCAAAGTATAATCAGCATACCCTATTATGGAATTCAGATTTATTTCCGCATCTAAGTGATGATGGCCCATGGAAACATTGGGAAAGACAAGGGATCAATTCATTAGGCCAAGTAATGATTAAAGATGTCTGCAGGCCTCTAGAATTGTTGAGGTCACGGTTTTCACTCCAAGGTGTTCCAGAATTTAAGTATATGCAGCTGGTTAATATCATTAAATCGAAAAGACCGGGTCTGAATATATCTAATGACTGTGCTTTATTAGATTATTTGAAAGGTGGAGGTCATAGAATCAAAGATCTGTACAGGTTACTTATGGAGACCCTCCCTGATGATTTGATCAAGGTGGAGGAGAGCTGGGCCTCCAAACTGCAGGATCCTGACATTGATCTCGATAGAGCACTGGTAATGGACAAAAGGTTTCTGAGATCATCAAATCTAAGAGCACAGCATTTTAAGACTCTTTTTAACTTATACTATACACCAGCTAAACTGTTTAAATGGGGCAAGAGACTAGACCATAATTGTCCTAGGTGTGGCAATGGGCCAGCAGACGTATTACATATGTTCTGTAATTGTGTAAACTTGGGACCAATTAAAAATGAAATTGAAAAGTTTTTAGAGGGGCTGCTAGCTGTTAAAATTGACCTATCCCCTACACTTTTAATATTTGGTTGTGATGCAAAACTAGGTTTGAGTATAGAGATAGAGGCGCTGGTTTTTATCTCGACAGCCGTTCTCAGGATATTAATTGCTGCTGCATGGAAGGATGTGGAGCCTCCAACCTTCCAAATGTGGATGTGTCGGCTGTTAGGAATTCACAATATTGAATCAGAACTTTATGCCCTTAAAGGAATTAAATCCAGAGAAATGGGTTTACGTGTATGGGCACCAGTGGCTAGCTGGAGGAAGGCAAGATGCGCGGCCCTCTAGATTAGATTATAGCGAGAGATGTCATGGTCAATGCTTTGTATGATTGGTTTTACCCGGTTATTTATTCCTGTATTTCCCATCAAATATTGCTAATGGTTAATGCTGCTCATATCGTATTTACTATATTATCAAGTGTATTTATATATGTTTATATTCTACGTTGATATATTTATGTATACTGATGATTTTAATGTACATCTGGCTGCTGTGAACTTTCAATAAAAAAAAAAAAAAAAGGAACCAATGTAATGTGTCCTCGGGGTTTCCACCCCTACAGTCTATAAAGTATCAAGACACGGGCATGACCACAATGTATGAATGAAAGGGCCCTGCATATTATGTCCCCTAAGATACCTGTGATTTCAATTACTATCTATTCCATTCAGACACTTCTATGAAGTGTGTCTTGTGTAGGAGATTTTAATTGCACCTGTCAAACAGGTGCAATTAAAATCTGGTGGTCATGCCCGTGTCTTGATACTTTATAGACTGTAGGGGTGGAAACCCCGAGGACACATTACATTGGTTCCTATGGAGAAGTGTGGCTGTGGAGAAGTGTGGCTCACTGATTAGAGCAGGCAGACCCGGAAGCTGAGGTCAGACCCAGGACCAGGGTTCAATTCCCGACGCGGCAGGGTCTTGAGCTCAAATGTCCACGGACTCGATAATTCTCGCTTTGGTGCCTGCTCTAATCATGGGTTCTTACTCTGCAACTCTGGGCATTAGGCTTGCTTAATCTCCACAACGGCCCCCCCCCGCGGCGGGATGCTTGGCTTTCACCTTGGGGATGCCCGTTAGGGGCTATCTCACAGGGAAAAGCCAGGACGGGTTCCCAAGGCAAGCGCCGGGAAACCTCCGGGTAGCTGTGCGCTCAATAAAATGCAATAATAATAATAATAATAATAATCTTGCTTTGATCAACACCACTTTTGGGACTTTAAATATTTTATCCAATTTTTTGTCAGTTAGCTTATCTACCTCTGATGCTCCCCTTTCCCTAACTTTAACCAAGGGTCAGGGGAGTTGTTTATTTTGTTGTATATATATATGTTAGAGATATTGTATTTTAGAGGAGGGGTCTGAGAGAAACCTGTCTTTTGATGAGGAGTAATCCTCAATATCAGTGTCCTAAGGGATATGTGATGCCACAGCATACAAACACTGCAGATATCCGCAGGCCTCTGTGTCAGCCAAGCAATATTCCCTCTTTAAGGGAAATCCGTTTATTCCTATCCCAAACATCTCCTTATTTGCTGATCCCCATTGAAACCCCCTTCTGGAATCCATGCAGGCGCTGACCTCTGTAAGCTAATCACTATCCCATAATGATGTTTCTTTGATCAGGACTCCCTCCCATGAAGATATTTAGTCCCAGCCCTCCATGTTTTATAGGCCACCTGTGTGCAGGGGGCAAGGATCATATGCTGCCTATTTTGTAAAGGGCAGCAGGGTATTCCCCGGTAACCCATTCCATGTCTGTCAATGCTTAACAAGATTTCATTTAATGGGTAAAAGGCCCATTCATTCACCGCCACTACTTGGGAGGCCCAGTAATATGTCTGTATGTATGGTAGGGCCATAGTCCCGTGATGCACTCCACCTGCTTAGATTCTGCAGAGCAATTTGTGGCCGCCCCTCAAACACAGCAACAGTCGCAGTTCATCTCCAGATTTTTTAGGAACTCCTCCGGTACCCAGTAGGGTGTGTGTTTAGAGGACATATGTGAATTTGGGTAAAACTATCATAATACTATCATCTTAAAGAGGTCCACCTGTCCCAGGAAGGAGAGAGGCATCCCACTCCAGTAGCGTACGTCCTCCCTAAATGTCGCTTCAATCCAAATTCTTTGGCTTCATAAATTAAGCCGTGCCAATCTTCTGTCGTTGATGATATATTTTTTTGAGTTAGATTGATACATTGTTTACACGCTGTCCCATAGCTATGTAATGTGTTTCATGGATCCTAAAACGAACTGTGATAATAACACTCAGAAGGACTTATTTGAAGACGCCTTGAAAGTGATAAGGAACTGTCTGTCATACGAGCTATTACAAGGTAATCCAATTTAATCTTTAACGACAGCACAAAGCCCTGATGAACTTCCGGTTGAGAACAAAAGGTGTTGTCTGGCTGATTTCCTTTCTATGATCAATGTATCAACTCAATTCAATTCATGAAGCTTTATTCGGTACATATAAAATGACCATAAAAGCACAAAAATAAAAACACATTAAATAACCAATATTTACAAGATTCAGATGAAGAAAATACAAAAAAAAGAAAAAAGTACAGACATGATTCTTAAAATAACATGCTTTTCCGGGCATTAATAGACTGATTTAAAAACGTAACAGTGTAAAAACAGATATTGACAGATTCCAGATTAAATATTAAACTCATTGCCTGGTTACCTGTACGTACACCATATTTAACAAACATAGGTTTCAGATAGGCAATACGAAAATTCGTGTACAGTTTACAAAATAGTAAAAAGTGCAAAGTGCTCTGTTTGGATACACCATCACACAAACACGGCCCTGTCGGGTGTCTCTTAAGATTCAGTAGAGCCACTAGATGACGTGCTACTCCAAATCTCAGTCTGGTTAGCACAAACTCATGGGATGGCCTAGTCACCATAACTAGATAAAAGAGGAAACCTTCAGTAATGTTATATCTACTGTAAAACATGACAGCGGACATAGAACCGTTTTCCAATGCCCGCTTCCTTTCTCTGAAAGCTAGAAATGTGATTTTCAGCTCTGCTTTGGGTATCAGAGATGTGGCACTTGGGTCAATCAGAACGTTTAGGTTAAATATTTCAGAGAAACAATCCACAACATATTTCAACCAGGGAATTTTGGGATATTTATCCAATAATGAACAATCCTCAATTATAGATCTATTAAAAGACTTTCCATCCTGAAGCCAAATGGAACGCCAAATCATAAGTGACCTTAAGGATAACAGATCAAATAGGAAATTAATATCCAATTCCCGGTGGATCAGCTCAGTGAGGGCGCTAGGAGGTAAACACAAGAGCTTTTTTAAAAATGAGTTTTCCTCCAACTGCAAGTTGTGGTCACATCTGTGACCCTAGACACCCGCCCCATATAATGCCGTTGTAACACATCTTGCTTGATAAATCTGGAGCATATCTCTGGTACGTCTGTCCCCAACTTTTGCCGCGAATCTAAAAACAATGTGGGTGTTTTTAGCCATTTTATTACGGATATTATTAAACTCATTGTTCCATTTTCTATCTTTTGAGAAGGTTATACCAAGATAACAAAATGTATCAACTTGCTGCACCTTTTCAAATCAATAAAAAAGGCATTGGAAAATTTGCTTTTTACCCCGCAGGTCATGGTGTGTGTTTTCCCTTTGTTGATGATCAGCTTTCTATCCTTAATAAAGATAGAAAATCTGTCAATCAAACGCTGTAGTCCAAGGGGGGTTCTTGAGAGCAGTACGGCGTCATCTGCATATAATAACACCGGCACAGAAACACCCTTGATCTGGGGGGCATCAGCAGTTACATTTTTTTAAATTACTTCTATTTCATTAATAAATAATATAAAAAGTAGGGGGGCCAGTACACAGCCCTGTCTAATCCCTCGTTTGACAGTGACACTGAATTTGGGGGTACATTCGCCTTTAGTGCCGTAGCGCACACATGTTTGTAACTTTTCGTACAGCCTGGCAAGGAAAAAGATTATACCCTCTGGCGCTACTAGCTGTAACAGGGTTGGCCATAATAAGGTGTGGTCAACCATATCAAAGGCACTACTTAAATCTGCGAAACAGAGATGTAAAGAGCCGTATTTGGCTTCAGTGTATTTACCAATCAGTAAATCCAGGTTTATACACTGGTCGAGAGTACCCCGGCCCTTCCTGAAACCGTACTGGCTGTCGGCCAAAATGTCCTCTTTCTCCACCCACTCTTCAAGTCTAACCAGCATAACTCTACTCATGATCTTAACTGAGGAGTCTAGAAGGAAGATGGGACGATAATTTTTTACATCGGACTTACTGCCCTTCTTGTGTATCGGTATTATGATCAATTCCCCCCAGGTTTCTGGGGCCTCAGTACATACTGCTGCATTAAATACAATAGTCAGGAGGGGGCTCCACAGCTCTGGGGCTGCTTTATAAACATTGATAGGTACCCCGTCAGGTCCCTGGGCTTTTCCCCCCTTACTTAAGCGTATGCCGAGCTCAACCTCACTGACAGTAATATCCAGTGGTAAAACAGTCCACCTCCTGGGGTCGGTGTCTGCACAACTATCAGAGATAAAGATTTTGGAAAAATGTGAGACCCATCCATCACTACGGACATTAGAGGTTAATTTTGGTTTATTTTCCTCTTTAAGGAAAGGGGAGTTTATAGTAGCCCAAAATAGTGTATTATTAGATAACTCAGCTGCTTGGTTGAGAGAGTCCCAAGCCTGCTGCTGAAACTCACCCTTCCTCCGTTTCAAGGCTTGCTTATACTCTAATATTAATGCAATTATTAGATTAGAGTCCCTAGGCTTTTTGGCAAGTGCATATTTTAACTCAGTTTATAGGATAGTACACGTATGATCAAACCAACCCGGTCCATTTCAACGCTGTACACTTTTAGTTCTGGTGAACCTGGCATCAATAGATTTGTTAATACCGTTAAAAGCAGATAAAACCTGTTCAAAATCAGTACTATTATCAAGGATAAAGGTGATATCTATCAGGCTTTCTTTAACAATAGAACTTATTAATTCTTCAGCTTTCTCCCCTATCCATCTTAGTCTTACTCCGTTTGGTCTGTGTGGTTCCACATTGGAAACTGTTGTTCCTACTCCAACTGAGCTTTCCCCCTAGAAGATACATTCTAAAATAATACAATTGTGATCACTTAGGGAAGTGACTTCAATCCTGGGGGAAGCACAATAGGGAGTGATATTAGAAGAAACAATCACATGATCAATGACTGAACTGGTCTGCTGGTTCTTAAAGGTACGGATGGTCTGACCATTTTCATCTTTGGAGAAATCCAAGATTTCCAAATCGTGACAACCCATAAATTTATGTAATAATTCTCCGTAGTTGTTATGTCTAAAGTGCAGGTCATCCGAACCAGCATTATTAATAACGCCGCAGACTTTTTGGCTAGACAGTTTACATAGCGGGATGTTAAAAAATCACCCACCCAAATAAAATCAAAAGTAACATTTGTTTCTATATTCAAATTATCAATGACGCTAGCCAAGTCATTTACAACTGACATCCTAGAATTATCAAAAACATTATTGTAATAGTTTACTAGTAGAATATTGCGACCTTGGTCCTCCTGGAGCCAAAGAATCTGCACATGTGCTCCCACAGTCAAATACCTTTTTACAATAATTGGCCGCTTGATTGAAACAAATATCAGAAGGCCACCTTTAGCTCTCCCTGAAGTAGAACCTTGCGCCAACAGATTATAAAATACAAACCCATCGTAATTAACATCTTCCCTACACCAAGTTTCCTGAAGGCAAAGAATGTCATAGGTATCAATAGAGTTCTTCCAACCCAGAACATTCCCCTTAGATTTCAATCCGGCAATGTTCCAGCTAACAATTGTTATACCTTTAGTACCACTTGTTCTACTACTAACCAGATTAATAATTTCATTCAGGCCATCTCCCACATTGGGGTTTCCATTTAATATATCCCCGTTGTCATTAACCAAATTTGAATCGGCCGTCAAGGATAGCTCAGCGTCTATATACTTCCGGCTTAATTCGATCACCTGGCTGTTTGAAGTCACACACAGGGGAGACTGACAAACCTGGGTATGTCAATCATTTCAATCCAGGGAACTTAGGGCTTGATATCGGTTTTGCGTTGGAACCTCAAAAACTGTGCGATTAATAGGTATAAAAGATCTACTTCTATTGTTATCAAGGGGCGCTTTAATACGGTGACTGTAGAAGAAGCCAAGTGGGCGCACACATACACCATTCTCATCATGCGATAGAGAGGCTGCTCTTAACAGGACAGTTGCAACGTGTTGGGGGTATCTAAAATTAACAATAACACAATCACCCCTACAGTTCTTTCTAGAATTACCAATCCAATTTACCCTTCTAGTAGTTAATATTTGGTCAGAATAGGTAATTGGGAACCCACATTGCTTATGCAGCCAGGAAACCGTTTTATTTTTAAGAGATTCCTGTGATTCCTGTTGAGACTGGGCCGAGTGTTCAAAAGGTGGTACATTAGTTAAAACAACCACAGAAGGTGAACAGTCAGGGGGAAGATTAATAAAACGACTTTTCTTTACTTCTGTCGGCCACGCCATGCTCTCTTGTACTGCTATTGCCTGCATTTTTTTACATACTATTGGCAGGGGGTCAGGCGCAGCTACTTCGATTACACTTAACCCCCCATTGGGTGTCTTTAGAATGTCTTTGTTAACTCCAGGACCCTTCTCGGCCGCCCCAAATCTTCCCACCAGGTTTATGTGGGTATCCAAGAGGCCTCCTAGTCTTAATACTTCTGCAGAAATCTGATCAAGTTTAACCACTAGGGGTTTAATGATCTTTTCTATCTTCGCATCCATAATACTGACTAGAAGATCAAATTGGTCAGAATTCATTTGAACTGTGCCTTTCTTATCCATTAGCTCCTCGTCACCTACGGTACTTTTAGATGGTGTTTCTACTCTTTTTTTATTACGATTTCCCCCTTGTTTAATTTGTACTTTCCTACACGCCCTCATTGCTCTAGGGGCCAGGGAACGCAGTACTGGAGTATCATAAGATGCATCCAGTATATCCTGATTGGACATTAATTAAGCTGGCACTTCCATTGGTGGGGTATCAGGGTTACCAGATCCACAGCTATCGTCTAATGCCACTACGGTCAATGGGGTAGACGGTGCAGGGGATATAGCAGGACACCCCCGGCCTAATGATAATCGCCGTTCATTATTAATTTTGTTAACCACTTTCACTAAGTAGTTATCCAGCGTGGCTGACACTGGTGGGGGTTTTACAGCTTTTTGTTTAGACATTGTTAGCACTAGCGACAGATCCTTATATATTTGTATTAAAAAATGCTAAAGCTATCATAAATTGCAAAATTCAATAATAAATAAAAGGTTTATATCAGTTCGAATTCCTATGGCTTACAAGTCCAATAATAATAATAGGGTATTCAAGTATTTCACTTTACAAGTATAGGTATCCTCGAAAGCGATAACCAAGGTCTATGGCCCAGCCCAGCCTCGTCCTGCCCCGCCTGCCACAGACTGTCCCGCCCTTGTCCCGGGCTTCTCCAAGCGCGTCCCGCGACGCGGGGGCTCAGCGCTGTTTTATGCGCCTCCGGGCGCGGTGAGTTCGTCCTCGGCGTCTTCCGCCGCAACGGGTGCTTGGGATTGTGGTCCCAGTGCCTAGCTCGCCTCGCACGCCTCGCTGTGATGAAGGGAATGGAGGCGGCGGGAAAAGGCCAACGCGGGCAGCACCAGGCAAGAAAGTCAGTAAACAGCCGTTCCCCACAGGTATGGACCCTCGTGGATGTAAATGAGCTGGTCCCCTCAACTCAACCCAATTAAGTATTTCATCAATGACAGAAGATTGGCTTTGCATAATTTATGAACCCTTTGAATATGGATTGAAGTGGTGTTCCCTCCTGGCATTTAAAACATTTTCTGATTTGAATTTTAATAGCCAAAACAGATCTTATAAGTGCTTTCACCTTAAAGATGTGTTTAATGTATGGTATAAAAGGAGGCTGGGCTCTAAGGTGGTTAAGCACCAGGATTGATAGTAATGTTACTGTGTATGTGTGATGTGTTGTACCATAGTTGCCATTTTGCTTTTGCAGCTAATGTATTTTCACCTGGCATGCCTTTGCTTCAGCTCTTCTGTTAGCAAGAAGTTGGTATGGGTAGGTACTTTCAAACACTATGACCTACTGGTACTTTGAAAAACTATGCCTTAAAATTTACAACCCCAAAACTGAAAATCGAGCACAGTTCAAATAATTTTTACCTATAGGTCTCAACTTTGATATCTGGGTGCAAAGGGTTGGGTTTGGCAATGTTTGTCTGCTTACCATGTTATTTTTGAAAAAGGTGTTGAACAAGAGTGACCTTTGGGTTCTTAGCTCTTTTTAGGTCTCGCATGCAGATAGCTTTTAGCTGTCTGTTGCCAAAGACCTATTGTGTACCATATCAAAACTTAGGGACATCCAGCTGCTTACCATTGGCTGACACTTTTTTTTATCAATCTCATTTGCTAGTTTCCTTTTTGATAGCTTTCATTCCGCTTCTTATGTTTGTCTCTTCCATGAAACATATCTTCTGTCAGACCCCTTACAGAAGGACCACGGGGCAGGCTGGGGCTACTGGCCCCCAACTGTGGGAGTTGAGGCCTTTTGCTTCTGCTGTCCCTGGGTCAGCCCTATTGTGGGTCAAATACATCCCTTTCTACTCTTGACTCTCAGTGATAGTGTAGGCAAGCTATCAGGCGCAAGAATCCATAACGCCCTCCAGCAGTGCAGTAAAATCAATGTCCAGCCCAGTGCTTCTCTTTATACGAAAAGACAAGAACTTTTATTACACAAGAAACATAGGTCACTACACATTGAATTATGCACAAATATCCGATTCCTGGTTGCAGGACTTGCTGTTATTAGCGTCTACTAATTTGATCATCACATGGCTCTAGTGGGTTCCCCCAGACACTGGCCTCCCCCTCCTAGCAGACTCAAGGTCAATCAGGCAAACTGGTGGGTGCAGCCTGTGCTTCTTTCCTACTTTGTATCTCAGTTAGCCGCCAGTCCCCCAGGCCTAGCCTTGAACAGTCTGCCAACAAGTTCAGGTTACCAGCTCCGCATCACATTCGGCCCTCAGTCTCTAAGCAGTCCTTGGTTACAGTGTGGTTTTGAGTTTGAGTTTGAGTTTAAAAGTTGTTATATAGCGCTCTTACACCAGCGGTTTCATGGCGCTGTAACTGGCAGATCTCCACAAGGGACAAAGGGAGGAGGACAGGTGACAGGGGACTAAATAAAGATTTTGCTGAAAAAATAAGTTTTAAGTTTCTTTCGGAACTGGGAATATGGAGTTAGGGATCTGAGCTCCAAGGGTAATGAATTCCAGAGAGCAAGGGCAAGGGTCGCAAATTTTGAACCCCCCCACAGAGTTCCGTCTTCGTGCGGCAGCCTGCAGCAGAGCAGTCCAGGAGAGGTGCAAGGCCATGCTCACTCTTCCCACAGCAGCAAGGTGCACCGGCGGAAGTCAGGAGCCTCCTGGCAGCATGCGGCAGTCTCCTTTGGGTGGAGCAGCCAGCCACACAGTGTGTGGCTTGCAAGGTCTTGGCCGGAGCGGGGCTTCTGACAACGGCCCTCTTACTCCGGGTGGCGACTGCAGATCTCAGCTTGCCCTGGTCCTCTGGGGAGTACTTGGTGATTCCTTTTGGGTGTGCCGGCTACTCGCCCACAGATGATGGTTCTTCAGTGCCAAGGGTGGCAGGTGCTATTCTCAATGTAAAGACCACGAACATTCAAAAGCACCTCCAGGGTACTTCTACTGTCATTTAGTCTCAAACCAAGAGCACACTTGGCAGTGTCACGGTCATAAAGTCCATTTACTTCAGAACTGGTCCTGACCCAATAACAGACTTGGCAGTGTTGGCACCGACCCTTGGCTGCTTCAAAGTCCCTGAGCGTTTCTCTTGCGTGCTCTTTCCTCCATAGAACTGAACACAACACCAAAGGTTCTTGAGCTCCCATGCTTATACCGCTCGCGTAGATGGATGGTTTGTATTCTCGGTCTGCTACTTGGAACCAGTGTTCCGGTGGTTCCCCTTTCACGTGTCCAGGTCAGGGCACTTTCCAGGCCTGGCTTTTTTTTGCACAGATACTCTGCCCAGCAAGACAGTCTCTGGGGGGAGTACCCACCACAAAAGTACAAAGAGGTGAGAGCAGGCTGCACCCAAGTATTTACAACGCGCCTCACTGCGATGAGGAAGAGAGTCAAGAATCTGTGCCCCGTCAGAGGCCTCCTTTTCCTAACAACAGACACTGCAGGTGCCACTCTCCACTCACTGCCATCCACCCCATGGCAGCTGCAATCGCAGTCATTTCCATCCTGATGTATCATGAAGGGCCCTGGCACTTCTAAGGAAAGCCTGTCTCCACTTTCTTCACCATAATGTCTGGTGCTCCCTCTCTCATCAAGGAGACACCAGCAATGCACATATGATGTATGGAGAAAAGCAAATTCTCCTCCATTTTCTTTACTCTAGTCCAGTCTGTGGGCTTCCATAATGGGACCTGCATTCCTACAACACTCCTGCATGACACATTGTTGCATTCTGTTGTACTTTTCTTTCTGCCTTGTTCTGTCCCCGTGCTTTTCCCTGTCTGGATCTGCTGCCTGGAATGTATGATGCGTGCCTGCATCTTACATCCTGGGTTCCAGATTCCAGACCAACTGTATTACAAGACCTGTACCTGAACCTGTTATGATGTGCTGTGCTTCAACTCCTATTCATGCAATAAATCCTTCATGAATTTCTACTTTAAATTTGCTTTGGATCTTTTTACTGGCGACGAGGTAAACCCTGCTATTTCTGCCACCATCCCTGAAGCACAGGAGCAGAAATTTTATTTTTATATCAGGTTAAAAAAAAAGGATTAACCTGAAAATACGCTTTCATCCTCATGACAACTATGAACTATCCTCTTACGTCGTAATTGCGAAGAATTACGACCCACCGGCGTTTTTCTGCACATTTTTAAAGCTTTTCGTCTTTATCAACTGAAAAGAAAACGACAAGCAGTACTGTACATTACCGCTTCTACCTTTGTTTTTGGTGCATGTCCTGGCGTTTCCAGCGCTCCTTCTCCGGCGATTGGGTGATGTATAAAAGCCTTTTCATCCAATTTTAAGACTTTTTCCGATATTTCTCTGCAGTGCGCGAGGGAGGCTTTCAGCGTGCTCGAGACTTCTCCTGACGTGTTACACACGCGCTGCGTCTCACTTACGCGCTGCGTCACCACGCTACACGTTCCTGCCGTCATCACGCTACACGCTCCAGCGCCATCTTGTGTATCCATAGCAACATGATACACGATCACCGGAGACGCTGAGAAGCCGATGTCGAGCAGATTTTACACGCCGGAAGGTAAAACAAACTGTATTTACACGCCGGAAGACAGAATTGACTATATTTTCACTGTTCTTCAAGTATTTTCACTGTTCTTCAAGTACTTTTGCCGAAATTACGCTCATTTTAAAGGAAAAGAAATTAAGAGATCTTTCTCTTCTTTTTAAACTCTTGACTACTAAAATAGGAAAACGTTGTATCCTACTTTACTTCGCTTATTTTCTTTGGTGTATATTATTACTTTTGAGAAACTGTTCGTTTTTTTTTTTTAAAAAAAAGAGAGAGAGTACCTCTATCTTGCTACAGCCATTATGCAGTTTGACCCACCTTCAAAATTTTTGCAAACCAAAGGAGACCCGCCCATCCCTTGGACTAGATGGAAGGAAGAATTTTTTACTTACCTTAAGGCTATGGATGGTGAAAGGATGTCAGCGGAAAGAAAAAAGAACATTTTCTTACATTGTCTTGGCTCAGAAGGACAACTTGTTTTTAGAACTTTACCTCCTGTGAGATCTGGTGGTGATTCAAATGTTTATGATGAGGCTGTACACAGAATAGAGGGAAGGTTTAAACCAGTAACCAGTGTAGCCTTAAACAGGTTTAAGTTTTATACCAGGGTACAAGATGAGAATGAGTGCTTTGATGATTTTTTAACTGCTTTACGTGCGCTTTCTCTCCATTGCAATTTTGGTCTAATAACCGACGAAATGATTAGAGATCAAATTGTTGTGCATGTGAAAAGAAAAAAAGTACAAGAGCAGTTATGGATTTTAGGGGATCCTAGTTTGGAGACTGCCATTAGTACAGCTAAAGCATTAGAACAGTCCGACAAATGGATCAAATCTTTAAACAAAGCCTCTGTCCAATCTACTCCGTCCACATCCACTGGTGAGGTTAGCACTGTGAATGTTAAAACTCAAAGTTCTAACAAATACGAGGGCAAAGGTAAACAATTTTATTGTTTTAGATGTGGAAGTCCAGATCATATAGCTTCCTTTCCACAGTGTCCTGCTCTGAATAGACAATGTAATAAGTGTAACCGCACTGGACATTTTTCTAAATATTGTAAAACTTCAGTTAAGCCAGTTAATGATTACAAGAAACCTTCTTATAGTACTCCCAGACGTACTAATAGTAATGTATCTTATGTTGCGGAGAGAGAGAGTAATGATCCGCTAGTTAGAGAGTCTGGTATTGTAATTTCTATACAATCTTCGTTCGACATGACACTAGCAGATACTTTGCCTCCTCCTAAGAGTTCAGTGGACATACTAGGTAAAACTCTTGAACTCATGGTGGACTCCTGTTCACCGTGGACCATAATCACTCGTGATTACTGTGTAGAGTCATTTGGTAACCTAATTGATGTGAATTCTTTGTGTGAACCTGATATCGATGCCTACAATTTTGATACTTCCAAGATCAATTTTATAGGTTTTAAAGAAGTCCCTATTATTGTAAAAAACAATTCAGCTATTATCAAGATGTATGTAGCGTCTAAAGGTGTGAATGTTCTAGGTTGGCGGGACCAAGCTAAGTTGGGGATCTCGTTAAATCCTAGGTTGAAGGATCCTGTGTGTGTCCTTGCTATAACAGATGGGGACTTTGACCTGGCATCCATGTCTAAAGAGATATCTATCTCCTTTCCCAATGTTTTTTCCGAGAAACTTGGGAGATTGATTGGTTTTACGCATAAAATCAAAGTCAAACCAAATACTGTGCCTCAAAAGCAGAAGTTGAGAGGTGTTCCCATCAGTGTCAGAGAGGAACTCAGAGTCATGCTTGACAACATGGTTAAAGATGGTGTCATTGAGGAGGTAGAATCCTCCGAATGGGTTTCGCCTATTGTTTTGGCGATTAAACCCGACAAAACAATTAGGTTGTGTGTAGACCTGAGAGCGTTAAATAAATGTTTGGTTACAGATTGTCACCCGTTACCTAACATAAATGAAATGTTGTGTATGCTTGACGGTGCCTGTGTGTTCTCCACATTAGACCTTAGGTCTGCATACCACCAGATAGAGCTCACGGAAGACTCTAAACACTTCACCGCCTTCATCACTCCCCATGGTTTGTTCCAATTTAAAAGAATGCCTTTCGGCTTAGCGTCAGCCGCTTCTGTTTTCCAGAGGGCAATGTATCACATATTCAGGGATCTGAATGTCTACGTCAAATGCTTTCAAGATGATATTCTTGTCTTTTCTAAAAATATCTCTGAGCATGATGGTCACCTTAGGGAGGTTTGTTCCAGGTTGGAGAAGTTTGGCTTGACCATCAAAGCTAGTAAGTGCAAGTTTTTTTGTAAGACTGTAGACTATTTGGGTCATTCACTCTCAGGGGATGGAGTTGTACCAAAAAAAAATCTTGTGGATGCTATTGTTAAGGCTCCTTCCCCAGACAACAAGGAAAAGTTGCTTTCTTTTGCAGGGCTTTGCGAATATTATAGCAAATTTATCAAAAATTTTGCAAACAAAATGGAGCCTCTCAGAGAACTTACTAGGAGTTCAGCTAAGTTCATTTGGTCGGAGAAGCAGGAACAAGCTTTTAAACAAATCAAAGAGGAAATCGTTAATGCTCCTACTTTGAAGTCCTTTTGTGTCAACAAGAAGTGCATCATTACTGTTGACGCCAGCCTTTATGGCATTGGTAGTGTGTTAAGTCAGTCATCAGGTAAGGATGAATGGTGTGTTGCCTTCTCCTCAAGGACTTTGTCTCCCACGGAGAGAAGGTACTCTGTAATTGAAAAGGAGCTTCTGGCCTGCATTTGGGCTGTTGAGCACTTCAGGAATTATGTTTGGGGAAATCGTTTTGTACTACGTACCGACCATAAACCCTTAGTTGGGATTTTATCTCCTGGAGGTGGATGGAACTCCACTGCGCGTATAGCTCGTTTGTCCTCACGTCTTCAAGAGTATGATTTCGAAATTGTGTATGTTCCTGGAAAATGTAACGTGACTGCTGATTTTCTTTCAAGGTTTCCTTGTGAGGAGTCTCCAAAGATGGATAATGACGTCGATGTTGTTGCTTCTGTTGGAGATTGTGTTTCCAAGGAGTTCATTTCATTGTCGGAAGATGAATGGTTTCTTGAACTTGGCAAGGATGTGGTTTGCCAACATCTGTTTGATTTTGTTAGGAATGGTTGGCCACCCCATAGGGGTGTTTCTCCGGATATAGCTCCCTTTTGCCAGGTTTCATCGGAAATTGAAGTGTTTTCTGGTTTACTCTTCAAGGCTGGTAAATTAATTCCACCTCAATCCTTACAAGAGAAGATTCTTCTTCTCGCTCTCCAGAGTCACATTGGCATGTCGTCGATGAAACGTCTAATTAGAGAGAGCTTTTGGTGGCCGGGAGTGGACAAAATGGTGGATAGGCTGGTGAGAGATTGTTCGCATTGTGTTAACAGTGATAAAATGCTTCATGTGACCTCAGCTCCCCTCAAGCCTGTGTCTTGGCCCACCTTTCCCTGGCAGAAAGTGGGTTTTGATATATCTGGTCCATTTAAACAGTTGCCTTATAATGCTCGGTATGCCTTAGTTCTGGTGGACTACCACTCCAAGTGGCCCGAAGTAAAGTTTGTCAGCTCTGTTTCTTCTCAATCGGTCATTCTTTTCCTTAAGGAAGTCTTTGCTAGGGAGGGATTTCCTGAAACCTGTGTCACTGATAATGGTGTTCAACTTGTGTCAGATGATTTTGAGAAATTCCTCAGTGCATGTGGAATCAAGCATTACACCACCTCTCTCTATGAGCCTAGGGAAAACGGCCAAGTTGAACGCTTTAACCGTGTTCTTAAGGATTGTTTGAATGTTGTGCAGACTTCGGATGATAGTTGGGTGGATGTTGTGAGGAAAAGATTGTGGACATATCGTATCACCCCTCACTCTGTTACTGGTGTTAGTCCCTTCAGACTCCTTAAGGGTAGGGAGCCTCCTTCTGATATATGTCCCTGGTGGATTAAAAAACTTGATGTAAAACTTGATGTAAATAATTCTGTTTGTGACCTTGCTGCTGTGGCCAAACGGGTTGAAAACAAACAACTACAAATGAAAACCCTGTTTGATTCCAAAATGAAAGCCAAAGATAATGACTTTGTGGTGGGGGATTGGGTACGAATTAGAAAACCTGGCTTTCTGGTCAAGGGTCTTTCTAAGTTTTACCCTCCTATCAAAATTGTTAAAGTCTTTAAAAATAGCGTTGCCACACAAGATGGTAGAGTATGGAATGTCCGCAGAGTGGCTAAATATTGCAATCCTGAAAATGTACGTTGCTCTCCTTCCTCTACTCAGGGTTTTTGCCAGAGGAGACCTGATGCTTTTCCCGCTTTGCCTTCCCCCAGTTCTGCTCATCTGGATTCCTCAGTTGCCTCTAGAGTTAAAGTTTCCAATAGGCAAAAGAGTGTTCCCAGCAGATATCTGGATTAATGTTTTTTTTTAAGGGTAAGATGTGTTGCATTCTGTTGTACTTTTCTTTCTGCCTTGTTCTGTCCCCGTGCTTTTCCCTGTCTGGATCTGCTGCCTGGAATGTATGATGCGTGCCTGCATCTTACATCCTGGGTTCCAGATTCCAGACCAACTGTATTACAAGACCTGTACCTGAACCTGTTATGATGTGCTGTGCTTCAACTCCTATTCATGCAATAAATCCTTCATGAATTTCTACTTTAAATTTGCTTTGGATCTTTTTACACATGCACAACACACTGCATGGCAAACTACTGCTTCTACTATAATGCACACGCTCAACACCTGGGATGTCACGTTTAGGATTGTGAATTAATCACAAGCAATGGAACTTTAAATGAATGGCCCAATAGGCACACATTCCTATCTCACATGCAAAAAGCCTGTCATAATTAACTGAAATCGCATGTTGCCACCCCCGCTCCATACATGAGACCTTTGAGAGGGACAGCAGTTTTGGTTCATGACGGAGTCCAGAACCTTGCATTGTCATCAGAGTAAATATGAGTGTGAGGGCGCAGGAACAAGTGAGAGACAGAGAGAGGAAGCTCGTGCACTCCCACGGGTTACTGAATGGAAAATATTAAAAGTACCCTGAAGTCAGCAGTGGAAGGATACAATTCATCCAGTCAGAGCACTGAGGGACCGAAATGCACGTGGGTTGGACAAACATACAACTGAGGAGGAAAGCCACCGAATCAAGAAAAGGCATATAGGATAGGCAGCAAAGTCATCCAGTCACTAGCAAGTGCTGATCGAAAGCCCACTCTAAATATGTATTGTGTATTGGAAACAATAGGTCTGCCAACAGACAGCAAAAGGTCTATATTCAAACCCTAAACAGTGGGCAATAGCTAGGTAGGTTGCAGAAGCGTGATCAGAGCCGACAGGGACAAAAGAAAGCAGAGAAGAGTAGCACAGTGAGAAGGAGACTAAGGAGGAAAAGGCTAGAGAGAGAAAGCTAAGAGGCAGAAAGGCAAGGCTTAAAAGGACAACCCGAAAGGAAAAGTGAAAAAATGAAAGAGGTGGGCTGTTTTTAATTTTGAAATAGACCAAAGTCCTTACAGTCAACAGCAAGATTTATTGATTTTTCATAATAAAAATAGTATTGCAATTTACAATTTATGAAAAATCACATTTCATTGCACATTCCCTTTAAAGATTTGCCCACCCCAAAAACTACTAAAGGTATTTTGATCCAAATAAAAAATCTCTGTCCTTAAGTAATAATTTAAATGCCACTTTCTATTGAAAGAGGGTGCGAATATCTTCTCCTTGCTGTGTGAAATAGACATTAATAATAATTGGGGTAAATAACACTAACGCTCATAGCCAGGAGCAGCAACCACTAAGGACACTCTCTGACCTGCAGCGGATCTCTGCTTTTTTTAAGGATAAGCCTAGTCATACTTTTAAAAGCATGCTGAGAATAGTTGGCTCACATGCGAACGACAAGTTTCAGACATGCCAGAACCCGGATTAAAATCAGCTCACTATGAGTTTTTTCCTCAAGCATGTCTAATTTCATTCTGAAATGGATCAGTAGCAGTCAGTATATTAAAATCTGGAAGGTTAATATCTATTTAGAATTAACTATTACGCTTACATCTCCAATTCCAGCTCTACACCAGCATTGGCAATGCAACCTCGTCTGGCTTGCTTTTCAGTGCTTGCCTGTAATACACATAAGTAGGCTGCGGGTGGCGCCTTCAGTCCATGCATTTCAAATTGTTAACTAGATCATTTTTGTCGGATCTACTTACCCAATGTGTAAGCAACCAGCCGCTATAGGCCCAATAATAACAGCGCTTACAACAGTCTGTTGCCAAATGCTACACACGACTTCCCACAAGAGCTATGAGGCAGTTTGGCCATGCGGGTCTTGTTTCTTTAAAAATAGTGCTGCTGTCAAGGCTGTCAGATGAAGTCCTAGCTTCAGAAAAGGATGTACTGATATAATTTTATCTTGCATGTTTGATGAGCTAATACCCAACGCTAGCCTAAGCACCCCAACCGCACAACTTTGAGGGGCTCCTAGTGGGTGCTTCCTCACAGAATATACCCTTCGTAAAAGCAGGTGAGCATTCGAGGTTTTTCACTGGGCTTCCGTAGAATACAGTTGACAAGCTTTACTGGAAAGGGGCGACCATTCGGTCCCCCCGAACGTATGGCGGAGTACCACGATCCCCCCGGGAAGCCATCTTGGGCGGGAGGCGAGTCTCGGCTGGTATGCCCGAAGCGGCGTAGCCGGGGCGCGCTTTTTCCCGCCCTGGAGTGGGCTGGCCTAGACACTGACGCGGCCGGCCACGCCCTTTAAGGCAGGCAGGGGCGGGTTGACGCCCGCCCTGAAGACGGATAAAAGGAGCAACAAGCCAAGAAAGCATCCTCTTGTTCCTGTGCTCTGAAGCTGCACCTCCTCGCTACACGGGAGCTCGAGACGGAACAAAGAGCCAATTTTGAACGTGGTAATCTTTCTTTTTGTCTTGCAGATACTCTGTCTGAGAATGCCTAAGAAAGTTGGAAAGCGAGTTACTACCGACCAGATGCTCCGTATGCTCATGAAGGAGGTAACCGATCTAAAGAGACAGATGGCGGCTAGAGACGGGGAAGGGGGACCGAAACGACCGTTGGCAGGAGCCGCTCCAGGAGGGAAGGGCAAGAGGCCCAGACGGGGGGCAGCGGGGGGAGACACCCCGGTTCCCGATACCCCACTCGAAAGGCCAACTCCGGTGCCGACAGAGGGGAATCCGATTCCCGTGGTGGTCACTCCCGTGTCCGGGGAGGATATGCCGCCCGAGTTGGCAGCACAATTGGCAGCGGTTGGGGAAAGATGGCGAGGGCGCCACGGCTGACGACGCACGGGTGTTGATGAAGCAACTGCGTGCAAATAGGGAGGCGGTGAAGGCACCAGCGCCAGTTATCACGCCGTCTCCGGCGGGTGGAAAATCGACAGGAGCAGGTCCAGCGGCAGACGCAGCTTCCGGTTCAGGTAAGCGGCCATTGCCGATTGCGAGGGATGAGTCTGCACCCTCACGAAGGGAAAAATTGGGTCAGCATGTTCCTTTGGCTATTAAGGAAAAGATGTGGGCTGATGAGTATGTAAACATGTTCTTGTTGCTTACTGATCATTATGAGATGGAGCATGTTAAGAGCCAAAAGGAGCTCATGCATCCGAGTGTTTGGCGCGCAAAGATGGCCGCCTTTAAGGTTGACGAAAACATTGGCAATTGGGGCAGGGCATGGGGAATTTTTACCGCCATCATGGGTGAACGTAGGCCCGAGTTGCTGCCCGAATTGCCTATTTATCAGTCACGGATCATGGAATATTCTGTATCGTATGGGGGCAATCAGTGGTTTTGTTACGATAATATTTTTAGAAAAGCGAAAGAACACGACAAGAACTTGACTTGGGATTGTTACGATTCTGTTTCATGGTCGAAAATGGAGAGTACTGGTATGTTGAAGTTACCATTGGTAGGGAGTAGCGGGGGTGAATCCTCCCGCCAATATGCTGGGACGCCCTTTCGATCGAGTACAGGTAATGACTACCACTCGAAGCCGAACGGCAACGCAGGTAAAAGGGGGATTTGTTGGAACTTTAACAGGGGTAAATGTACGAGGCCCCAGGGGTCATGCAAGTTTAGACATGAATGCGGAGGGTGTGGGCAGCCATCCCATCCTGAGTCCATGTGCAGAGCCAAAACAGGTGATAACGGTGGTAGGGGAGGCGCCAAGCAGGTCTGAAATAGTCCGAGGGGCGCCTTTACCTACTCCGATTGATACCATGGCAATGATTCCTTGGCTCAGCGAGTACCCGGATCATGTTTCCGCTGGGGTGTTGCGGAACGGGTTTTCATATGGTTTCCGCATCCCAGTGGGGGATTTTCAGGGTTTAGCAAAATGTAAAAACCAACTGTCGGTCTTGCAACATACAACCGTGGTACAGGAGAAGATTGGGAAGGAGGTTACTCGAGGTCGAGTCGCCGGTCCATTTGATGAGCCACCATGTGCTAACTTTGTTTGTTCCCCTTTGGGGGTGGTCCCTAAGAAGGACCCGGGTGAGTTTAGGTTGATACATAATTTATCAGCCCCACGTGGTCTTTCCGTGAATGATGCGATAGACCCGGAAGTGTGTTCGGTGCGGTACGCATCCTTCGATGAGGCCCTCGCCATGTTGAATCGCCTAGGGCCCGGGGCGCTGATGGCAAAATCAGATATTGAGTCAGCGTTCCGGTTGCTCCCGGTACACCCAGACGATCAGCGTCTCCTTGGTTTCATGTTTCAGGGTCACTATTACATGGATAGATGTATGCCAATGGGATGCTCTATATCTTGTGCCTATTTTGAAAAGTTCAGTTGTTTTCTGCAATGGGTCTTCACAAAGAGGACGGGTTTTCAGCATGTCATGCATTATCTCGATGACTTTTTGTTTCTGGGGGCGGCTGGGGATCTAGAATGTGGACAGGCTTTGAACGAATTTTGTGTCTTAATGAAGCATTTTGGTGTGCCACTGGCACCAGGTAAGACTGTGGGTCCCTCGACTTGCCTCGAGTTCCTGGGGATCGAGCTCGATTCAGAGGAAGGTTGTTTTCGATTACCAAGTGAAAAGGTGTTAAGATTCAGGGCTTCCCTGAATAAGTGTATTAGTGGGTCTAAAGTCAGACTGCATCAATTACAACAATTGGTGGGCCAGCTGAATTTTGCCCTGAGAGTAATGCCGATGGCCCGCCCTTTTTCCCGCTCGATCGCTCATGCCATGGTCGGCCTGAAGGAGGGTCATCATCGCACGAGACTATCGGCAGAGGTTCGCCAGGACATGCGCATTTGGTTGGCATTTCTGGCGGAGTTCAATGGTCGAATTGTCTGGAATAAACCGGCGGTGTCCTCCGAAGAGCTGGGGCTGTGGACAGATTCGGCTGGGAGCATTGGTTTTGGTGCCATATTCGGCACACAATGGTCGGCCCAAAAATGGCCGTTATGGTGGCATGAGTGTGGGCTGACAAGTAACATTGCCTTTCTTGAACTTTTTCCCATTCTGGTGGCCCTGAGAACTTGGCCTGAGGGACTCAGAGATCACTCTGTGGTTTTTTGGTCTGATAACATGACCGTGGTTGAGTGTATCAATAGCCAGGCAGCACGATGCAAATGGATTCTGAGATTGCTCAAAGAAATTGTGTTATTGTGTATGCAATTGAACGTGCTATTTAGGGCAAGACATGTGCCGGGGGTGATGAATCAAGCGGCTGATGCGCTTTCTCGTTTTCGTATGCAGGCCTTCTGGGGTTTTCTGCCCACAGCGGACCCGGTGGCGGCACCCTTTCCCGAAGCTCTCTGGTCTCTCGGTGCCCCGAACTACAGAACCTCGTGGGAGAGAGTTTAGCACCCAGGACGAGGAAGGCATATGAAGGGGCGTTCCGATCCTATTGGGCCTTTTTGGGGACTGCTAGGGGAGAGCTTTGGGGTCAGGAAGAGCTAGTGGTAAAATTTCTGCTGTCCTTACATCAGGCAGGCAAATCAGTGGCTACGGCCCAGAGGCATCGGGCCGCCATCTCCTTTATGGCAAGGGCTCATGGGATCCAAGACCCGACTGCGTCTTTCGTGGTGCAAAAAGCGCTACGTGGGTGGCAACGCCTTGAGGGTCGCAGAGTAGATGAAAGGCGCCCGATAGGTTTGGATAGGTTGGCTCTGTTGTTATCGGTACTTCCTGCAACGTGTTCATCCCAGTATGAATCAGTGTTATTCCGAGCCGCTTTTGTGCTAGCATTCCATGGGGCTATGCGAGTAAGCGAACTAGTAGCAAGGAACAAGCAGGATGCCATGGGGGGACTGTGCCGAGAGCACGTTCAGATCAGGGGGGAGACCATGACTGTCTCGTTGGTCAGGTCCAAGACCGATCAAGGTGCGATCGGGGACAGCATAATCATACAAAGAATTCCCGGGTCTTCCATGTGCCCTGTGGTGTGCGTGGAGGAGTATTTAACGCATAGGGTGGCATCATGGGGGGGGACCTTGTTGAGACACTCTGACGCCACCCCACTGACGAGGTTTCAGTTTCAGCGGGTGCTTGCGATGTCAATTTCGGCCGCGGGCCTGAACCCCGGCGAGTTTGGGACCCATTCCTTCCGGATAGGAGCTGCTACAGAGGCTACAGCCAGGGGTCTGAATGTCGAACAAATAAAACGTGTGGGGCGTTGGTCCTCAAACTGTTATAAGAGATACGTGCGGTTGCACATGTTGTGAAGCTGTAATGTTGTACTCACGCTTCTTGTTTTTGTTTGGTTTTCAGTTGCGCAAGCCTACGAGGCGGGGCGGACTGTGCAGTCGACCCGACACCGGGGGGCCAGCAGTCAGACATCACCGGCTGTGAAAAAGGAGGTGTGGGTCGTGGGCCACTCATACGTGAGGCGTGCCGCGGACGTATTCAAAGCAGGTGACATGATTCACGTGGCTGGGGAATACGGGTACAGTGTGTCCTTCTACGGAAAGGGCGGGCTCTGTATTGACCAGTTTCAATCATTTTTCGAGGATTTGTTAGGGCGGACGAGGTCACCGCCGTCTGTAGTCATAGTACATCTTGGGGGCAACGATTTGGTGACCACTGGTAGATGACTTCTTCTCGAGGGGATGCTTTCCACTGTAAGTTGGTTGGCGAGAAGAGTTCCAGGGTGCACAATTGCATGGTCCCATATGATTCCACGGAAAGTGTGGCGGGGGGCTATTTCGGTTTCTGCTCTGAATCATTCAGTAAGAAAAATTAATAATAAAATGAGTAGATTGTTCCGTTCAAGTACACTGCATTCTATTTCGCATGGTTGTATTAAAGGGGATAGTATGTATTTGGGGGATGGTGTTCATTTGTCCCGGATGGGGAACGAGTTACTCATAGGAGACCTGATAGCTTGGCTAAAGACTTTGTGACATGACCTTTAGGCAGGAGTGTTGTGGGGGGTCCGGATAGCCGGTCAACTATCCGGCCTGTGGCGGTAAGGTCATGATCGGTGAGCAGTAATTGGAAGATCCCATGGGGTGGGCGTCACCCATTACGGATGGGAGCGCTCGAGGGAGGTGGCCATTGGCCCCTCAACGGGGAGGCGGTCCCTTCTAAGGATGGGCCGCCGAAAGGAAAGGAAAGGCGGTCAAGGCCCCTTCCTGGGTAGGAGGGGCTACAGCCCCCTCCTGGGGAATTTCCCGGGGCCTGGACGTCTGCGACGGCAGATGTGGTAATTTGTGTGGGGTTTGGGAGGGGGTCTACGCTACCTTCTAGATACCTCACACGAGTCCTCGGACGACCTTTAAATGGCGTCGAGTTTATTGGGGCCCCCGTCAAGTCAAAGGGAAATTGGTAAATGCACTTGAGGTACACCTCTGTGCGGTCGCCCCTCACAAGTGAGGGGGATATGTCTGGTTTAGGGATCTTGACACCGGTTACGACCTTGCCGTTGGCCCTTAAACGTTAGGATGTACAATTTCAAGTTAAACGTTTTGTAGGATGTTAGTTCGGCTAGGAGAACCTTTGTATTAGAGAATATGTTAAGTTTAGCCAAACATCGCAATGTGGAAATGAAATTGTACATTAATATGAAACTGTTATTTTAATGTTTTAATTTTGTTTCATATTTTAATAAATACGGCCGGGAGGGTCACTCCCTCCCGCCTTCCAAAAGTTCAGAACCGTTTCCGGTTTCCCATTCTTGGGGATTGTGTTGAGAGGGGGTGGCGGGTATCTCAGCCATATGGAAAGGGGCGACCATTCGGTCCCCCCGAACGTATGGCGGAGTACCACGATCCCCCCGGGAAGCCATCTTGGGCGGGAGGCGAGTCTCGGCTGGTATGCCCGAAGCGGCGTAGCCGGGGCGCGCTTTTTCCCGCCCTGGAGTGGTCTGGCCTAGACACTGACGCGGCCGGCCACGCCCTTTAAGGCAGGCAGGGGCGGGTTGACGCCCGCCCTGAAGACGGATAAAAGGAGCAACAAGCCAAGAAAGCATCCTCTTGTTCCTGTGCTCTGAAGCTGCACCTCCTCGCTACACGTGAGCTCGAGACGGAACGAAGAGCCAATTTTGACCCACCCACCAGCCCCTGAGGACAGCAAGTGGTTTGAATAAAGTTTGATGTGGTAACACTAATTTTTTGCAGGTTGTGATGACTATTGTGATAACTTTGAATATGCAATAAGGAATGGTCGAATTATAATATGTTTTGCAAATAAAGTAATTATGCACTAGTGTTGATCAGTAATCATGCCTTTTAATAAAGTTTTAAATTGTTACTGTCTTTTAGTAATTTAGTCATTTAGTAATTTAGTTAGAATTGTCGTATTTATTTTGGTCGGGCGGTAAGGTCATGATCGGTGAGCAGTAATTGGAAGATCCCTAGGGGTGGGCGTCACCCATTACGGATGGGAGCGCTCGAGGGAGGTGGCCATTGGCCCCTCAACGGGGAGGCGGTCCCTTCTAAGGATGGGCCGCCGAAAGGAAAGGAAAGGCGGTCAAGGCCCCTTCCTGGGTAGGAGGGGCTACAGCCCCCTCCTGGGGAATTTCCCGGGGCCTGGACGTCTGCGACGGCAGATGTGGTAAGTTGTGTGGGGTTTGGGAGGGGGTCTACGCTACCTTCTAGATACCTCACACGAGTCCTCGGACGACCTTTAAATGGCGTCGAGTTTATTGGGGCCCCCGTCAAGTCAAAGGGAAATTGGTAAATGCACTTGAGGTACACCTCTGTGCGGTCGCCCCTCACAAGTGAGGGGGATATGTCTGGTTTAGGGATCTTGACACTGGTTACGACCTTGCCGTTGGCCCTTAAACGTTAGGATGTACAATTTCAAATTAAACGTTTTGTAGGATGTTAGTTCGGCTAGGAGAACCTTTGTATTAGAGAATATGTTAAGGTTAGCCAAACATCGCAATGTGGAAATGAAATTGTACATTAATATGAAACTGTTATTTTAATGTTTTAATTTTGTTTCATATTTTAATAAATACGGCCGGGAGGGTCACTCCCTCCCGCCTTCCAAAAGTTCAGAACCGTTTCCGGTTTCCCATTCTTGGGGATTGTGTTGAGAGGGGGTGGCGGGTATCTCAGCCATACATGATAAGCGCGCCACAGTGGAAGCACAGAATGGATGCCATGCTAGAGGTTAACTTACAGTCAGTCTGCCTTTGCACTAAACACATTTCCTTGTACCGTATCACTGGGAGATTTTTAGAACGAATTATTTGTTAATTAGCATCACCACATATTTATATGTTTACGCTTCCTGCAAATGGTCTCTCCAACTTTACGTGCACATTGAACAACCTTCCTGCAAAATTGCATTATGTGGATTTTTTGTATTGATCATTAGGTAGTTATCTTTACGAGCAGGCTAGAATTGGAAAACGTTTACTCTGGTGTCCTATGAAATGCGTGCAACAGAAAGAGGGCAGTGTCATTTTTTTTTTTTTTAAGTAATTTTTATTGTAGACACACATTGCTCAGGTCAATTCTCATATATACACAGGATCGTTCAGAGTGCTGTATCACGTGATTACACTTCACATTTTACACAGCCTGCTGGCCCACATCCCGGAGGCCGGGCGGCGATAACTTCTCAGCTCTCTCATGCCTGGTGTCAGTGTTGCAGGAGTAGCGTTCCGCAGTAGTGTGCTTGTGTCTACTTTTAGTCCCTCTTCTAAATCAACTGCAAAACTCCCCTCCAAACCCCCCTCCCACTTACTTATAGAAAAAAAAAAAACTCCATCCCTCCTCCCCCCATCATCCGCTTAAGGGTCGCTTGATGTGGGCTTCTAGGTTTAATCGCAATTCTCCTACGTCTACTGGCTCTGCCCCCTCCTGATTAATTTAAGTTGCTGCCCCTGCCCGCACTAAGGACCTCCATCTCGTCCATCACCTCGCTATCCCTGAGGGCCTGCACCAGCATCTCCCAGGCCGTCCCCAGTTCCAACGCCCTCGTGTTAGTGGTTCTGCGCGCCATCTGATATTTATGTGTACTATTACAGGCCGCCCATTTCAGGAATTCGTTGTACCACCGCCTATGAGTTGGGCCCGATCTTGCTTTCCAGTTTCTGGTTATCTCCCGCTTGGCTACCATCAGACCCATATCAATAAATTTGCTTGAGAGCTTGTTTTTGGGGGTATGCGGGAACCAATGCAGGAGGCATGCCACTGGGTCAAATTCGACGGATCGTTCCGTCACTTCATTCAGGGTCTCTCCCACGTCCTGCCAGTAGTCCCGGAGGGCCGGGCAAGACCATAACATATGTACCAGCTCAGCACCCTCAGCAGTGCAGCGAGGGCACGTCGCGTCAGTCGTGCCAAAATATCTCTTAATTCTCCCGGGGGTCATGTACGCCCTGTGTAATATATAATAATGGATAAGTTGAAATCTCGCGTTTCTTGTGCTGTTACGCGCCCGCCGCACTAGCTGTGCCCACGTCGTGTCAGGTATGTCCTTGCCCAAATCAGTTTCCCACTTGGTTTTTAGCGTCTCAAGGGGTGGCAAATGTCACGAAGCATCCTGTTATATAAACAAGTCACCGCCTTGGCTGTTCCCTCCGCCATCATGGTGTATTGGCAAGCCATTGCCGTTTCAGGCTCCGCCAATCCCATTCCCCAATGCTTCTGTATCGCTCTTAGTATTGCTGCGTGAAGGAGGTAACCTCCCCGTGGAAGGTCGAAACGTTCCTGAAGGTCCGGGAACGGAAGGAGCCCCCCATTTTCAAAGAGGTCCCCTATTACCTGTACTCCCGCCTCCTCCCATTGCTGCAATCGGGACCAGTCGCCTCCATGCGGCAACGCTGTTAGCATGCCCAACGGCATTTCCGAGGCATATGGGTGACGTATCCCCGCTCGCCTCTGCGCTCGGTTCCAGCACTGCCGAAATGTGTTCTGCTCAAGGGTCAAGTCCCGGGCCGCAATTTTCTGTCTCAGAGCAATATAGGCCAGTACATGTCGCGGCGTGCCTCCCAGTCTTCCGTCCTCCGGACCCCGATATACTCGCGCCACTTCCTGCATGAATACCTGCAGTTGGGCAGCGAGATAGTAGAGCTCGTAGTCCGGGACTGCTAGACCCCCCTCCTCTTTCGGACGGGTGAGTGTTGCCAATGCCACCCTACATCTGCCCGCTCCCCACAGGAATGTGGTTAACTGTGTTCTGAGTCGTCGAAAAAAGGAGCTGGGAATCCAGATCGGAAGCGTTCGGAAGTAATATAATAGCCGCGGCAACGCCACCATCTTCAAGAGGGCTATCCTACCAGCAATAGAGAGTGGAAGCGTGGCCCAGAAGGCCATGCTGCCCTTCAGCCCTCGTACACACCTCTCTACATTGCCCTCGAACAAGGCCGTAGCTGAGTGGTAAATATAAACGCCAAGGTAATGGAGACAAGTCGGCTCCCAAGCAAGCAATGGCCGGTGGTCAGGCCGAGCGGTGTTCTCCCGCATCGGAAAAAGGCTCGTCTTGGCCCAGTTAACCTTCAGCCCAGAGAGCCTACCAAACCGTTCAAGTAGCTCTTCCGCTCCGTCGAGCTCTGTTGCGTCATTTTCAAGAAACAAGAGGAGGTCATCAGCGTACAGGGAGATAAACTGCTGCCCACCTCTGGCTTGCACACCCGCAAAATACCGCCCCGTTCGGGCCTCAGCCGCCAGCGGTTCAATCGCTAGCGCGAACAGCAGGGTGGACAGGGAGAAACCCTGCCGGGTACCTCTCTCCACTGGATACTGGTGGGAAACCGATGTCCCAACCCTCACTCTCGCTACTGCCGCTGCGTAAAGCACCCTCGTCCATCGGATATAGCCCTCTCCTAAACCGAAGCGCTCCATGACCGTGTATAGATAGTCGCACTCTAGGCTATCGAAAGCTTTCTCAATGTCAACCGAAAGAACTAATGGGGTTCTGCCTTCCTCCTGCGAGTCCTCCATGAGGCGAACAAGCCGCCTAATATTGAGCGTCGTGTTCTGGGCAGGGATAAAGCCGTTCTGATCCTTATGGACCAGGGTGGGCATGTGCTGTAGTAGCCTCCCCGCCAATATAGAGCTCAAGATTTTATAGTCCGCAGTTAGCATGGAAAGCGGTCTATAAGACGCGTCGCTGCTGCTCTCTCTGCCGGGTTTCAAAATCGGTATTACGATCGCTTCTCGCATTGACTGGGGGAGCCGACCTGCATCTCCGGCCTCCTTGTAAACGGATTGAAGCCGCGGCACTAAGATGTCCGCATACTTGCTATAAAATTCAATGGGCAATCCATCCATACCCGGCGTCTTATTACGGGCCATTTTCTTAATAGCCCCTCTGATCTCTCCCAAGTCAATGTCTTTCCCCAAGTCCTTCGCCTGCTCCTCATCTAACCGCGGCAGGGTAAGGCCATCGAGGAAAGTTGTCGCCTCGTCTCCCCGGTCGCCCTGGACACTTCGGTATAGGCCCTCATAATATTTTTGGAAGCCCTCTACTATGGCCGATTGGGTGTAGGATATACGGCCCTCCTCATCTGCAATGTGCAAAATGGGGGAGCGTCGTTTCGCGGGGTTTGCAAGCCACGCCAGCAGGGTGCTTGACCTATCCCCCTCCACATGAGAGCGCAGTGCATATGCCCGATGGTCGAAAGCTCGAAGCCGCTCTACCTCGACCGCCACCGCCTCCCTAGCCGAGCTAACCGTCTCCTGGAGCTCCGGGCGACCTGGTCGTCCCTTCTCTGCCTCTCGCAATTTCGTGTCTGCTCTGTCCAGATCCGCTATCAACACCCTTCTTACGCCCACATACTTTGTTATGCACTGACCCCTCACCACCACCTTAAAGGCATCCCATTCTATTGCTCTAGAGGTTGCGGACCCCTCATTGTTAGTAAAATACTGGATCAAGCTCTCCCCCAGGGCCGCCCCGAAAAGCGGATCCTCCAGTGTTTCCGGCCGGAGTTTCCAGGTCGGCACTCTGGGCTTTTCAATCACCCAGGCTAAATAAGAGGGCGGTGTCATGAGGCCCAATGTCACAAGGGGCAGAAGCAATGACCTTTAACCTATGGATTATATTTTACAAAATCTCCCCTCCCATGCGCCTCAAATGCATCGCAAAAAGAGCAATAACATAATTTTTCAGCAATTCCCCAACCATATGCAAATTATTCAATACTTTCCAATCCATAGTAGGTCCACCATTTGCCCCAGATTTTAGTGTATTTCTGAGGACAGTTTCTAGAGTAGGGGTCTTCAAACTGGGGGACCGCCCTAGCCAAAGGAAATATTACACTGATAGCAGTGTTTTGTTTTCAGCTGAAAAAAATGTAATGGGCCATCACTAACATCTTTTGTCATTTATATCCTGGCTGGGAGAAGGCGTCAAAAGGGAGGGGACTCCAAATATTCTTCAAACCTCCCACTCCCATTTCTAATCATCACACTGTGGATACTTTTACATTTTAGTAAGGCCTGCCTGACCAGAATAGTACGTTTGGCAATCTGTATTTGATTGCATTTTTAAAATGGTAACAGAACTTACCTGCAGTGTTTAAATAAGTCTAGGCATATTTCAACATTGCCAGTTTAATAAAATAACAGAAACATTTTTGACGGGGTCCCCGGTGATTGTTTTTTTCACTGGAGGACGCGGCATAAAAAAGTGGTAAAGGCAGTGGTAGGAGGGAAGCCTTGAGGTTCCTAATTATCTCCTGAAGGCATTTTCCCTTCCTCTGTTCTCTCAATTTTTTTTAATCCTGGTAGAGGTGCCAAGTAACGTCTAATAAAGTTTGTTTTCTAGTTGACACCTTTAATCAGTTTTAAATCACTCCTCATACTGCACAATTTCTTTGTCGCACTTTTCGGTTTGGAAACACATGGTGTTTGCACTATTTTCACCTCATTGGATATGTTAAGTGTTGTGTCTGTTTTAGTTTGTTTGACTATATGTTGTGTTAAGTGGAATTTATTATTTTCCCCCTCCCTTATGCTCCGTCCTGTGTGGGGTACACCAGGGCCTATTGTAAGCAGGCCCAATGATGAAGCATGTCACATACCTTGGTATGTGAGTGAGGGCAGTTTTTCCAAATAGAGTGATTTGCCCTATAGGGGCTGGCTCTATCTTTCACCATATTAGTACATATGGTGTTATTATTTACTCTTCCCACCCTTTTTGTGTGTACACAACGTTCGTTTAGTGCCTTGCCAAAAATCCACTTTCAGGGGACATGCACATTAATTATGGGTACATCTGAAGCAGGTGGGTAAGGGGATTTTACCAGCTTTCCACAAGCGTTGAGGTGTAAAGTAAGTGGCATGGAGTTAGTGCGTTGGATCAATCACATCCTCAAAGTGATTGCTATTTCGCAGGGAGCCTTCCGTGCAGTCCGCCACTCCACGTCCTCCCAAGGCCCACTCATCCCTACCATTTCTGCTTGAGTGGCAGGAACACCTCAAGCATGCTGTTCACCAGTGTACTGTATATATGGGACACTTCACTTTTACCGATGTGCCCATAAGGAGTTTGACTTTGAGGTGGCTTTAAAAGGGCAATGCGGTAGGGAGCCGGATGTGATCTGATAGAGCATGGCGGAGCTCTAAGTACTTATGAAGCTGTGTGTTAGATAGGGAGAAATGTTGCTGAAGCTCCCGGAAGGATTGTAATCGATTCCCCTTTCCATTCGTCACCGAGAGTGCCATTCCCAAACCTGTCCCAGTGTCTGAAATTGTCAAGGAGAGCAGTGTGCTGTAACCATCATCCATCCCACAGTGGGGGAGATTGTGTAAGCCTCTTGTCCCATCCCGTAAAAAGGGAAGCCACACGCCATACCTTGATGACTGTCGCCCTTATCCTCAGGAGTCGACTGGGTAGTGATGTACCATAGAGCAGTCCGAGAGCGGCGTCAAAGACCAGGTATGAGAGCTCCAAGCAGTGTGCCGGGTCGCCCCACCATGCGATCAGCCTGTCATTTATTACCATCAGTTAGGTCGCCCAATAGTACAGCCCAACGTCAACCATCCCCAATCCTCCATCATATGCTGAGTGCCTATACTTATTCACAGCTGTGCGGACTGGGTGTCTTGCCCATAGGAAAATTCGGGTCAGGGCATTGGTTTTCTTAATAGGCTACATATTGGCTTTTTTTTCTAATAGCTGAAGATTATATCATTGCTTTAAGGGATCTGAAAAAGATGGGGGTCTCTAAAGCGGCTGTGACCTAAAAAGAGTAAGAATCATTTATAAGAGGCGTGACCCTGTAACTGAGGGCATGTACTTATGTAGGTGGTCTATAATCACCGCGCCCCTCTTTCTAGTTCTCCTTCGTCTACTCCTCTTCCTGCTCCTTTTGCTCGTCTCATTCATCCTCCAGCTGCCCCCCGCCCTTTCCTGGTCCTTCTCTTCCTCTTCTTCCTCATCATCCTTTTGCTATTCATTTGCCGGATTTTTCACCACTTTCTGGTTCTGTGCTCCTTCTTCTCCTTTTAATGCTCCTTCTCCTCTTGACTTTCTTCCCGTCGCCCCCATGGTCCAAGCTCAGCGACCTTGTCCTGTTCCTACTCCTCGTCCTCCCCTGGACCCTAGTTCTATTTCTCATGGTCCTGACCCTTCTCCTTCGGGCATCCCTTGCCGTGGCCCTCCTCCTGCCCCTGATCCTCCTTCCTCCAACTGGGTCCTTCTGCTACACCTCTTAGTCCTTCCCCTCCCGTCCTTCACTACCTTCAGGTCCTCCTCTTCTTTGTCCTAAACTGGTCTTCTGGACGTGGTATCTTAATCCTCATGGTACTCCCGGTTCTGATCCTCCTCGTTCTGCTCTTCTTGTCCTTGATCCGTTTGGCATTGTTTTTCCTCCATGCCCTAGTCTTCTGGTCCCCTTGGTTTTCCTGGTCTAGGTCCTAACCCTAGTTCATTTGGATATTCATGTCCCGGTACACCTGGTCCTTCTGCCCCTTGCCTGCTTGTCCTTGTCCTCCTGGTTCTTTGGTCTTCCTGATTTTGGTGCTCCTGTTCATGGACCTCCTGGTATTGGTCTCAGTCCTAATCCTCCTGATTGTGGACCTCCTTTAGGCCCTACCCCTGTTCATGGTCCTCCTGGCACTGGTCTGCACATCTTGCTTCCCCATGGCATCTATATATAAAACTCATTCTGATGCTGCTCCTTCTCCCCTGGTGCTCCTCCTCCTGGTCCTGATCCCTGTGACCCTGGTTTACTTTGCTCTGGTCTACCAGGTCTTCATCGTCCAATTCAAGATACCCTGGTCCTTCTTCTCCGACTCCTTGTCGTTTTGGTCTTACTGGTTTTGGTTGTCCTGGTCCTGATACTCCTGATCCTTCTTGTTCCAGTTCTGCTGGTCTTGTTCCCTCTTGTCTGCCTGGCCTGGTCTTCTTTGTCCCAGTCCTCCTACTTCCCTCCGCTCCTGGTCAGCCAGGGTCTGGTTCAATCCAGTCACTGTGGTTTTTCTTTTTCTTTTGTAGTGACTTCCATATTTTCATGTTTTTATGCTGGAAGAATAGAGTGGTTAGATGTGGAGGACCGAAAAAGAGATTCCAGTAAGTAGGGACCTATCTCATGACTCCTTTGTTTTCCTTGCTGTGCAGAGTACCACCACGACCCATCCACTGAACACATACTGGGTTTAGGACCTGCTGCAGATATTTATGTGTATCCAGTAAACGTCTGAATACAATAGTGAATGGTGGATAACGCACTTCCTGCAGTAATAACCTGAGTTATGTGTACCATCTCTGATCATAGGTTTGAAGCATCTTCAAGTTGTACAGCACAGAGTGTTTATGTGACAGCTTCAGAGCACAGCAGATAAAGCGTAGGCGACAGATGTGTTAATGATCTTTATACAAAGATCCTTGTGTTTCCTGCACATCAAAAATTACAATCCTGTCAAAATAGTTAAATGAGTAGTGTGGCCACTTCAAATAGATCCATGCAACCTACACAGATAGGATTTAAATCTTGCAGGTTCTGACTCAGTATCTCATTATTCTAAGATTGATCGATAGGGATCTGTTGGGTAGTACTAAACACGTATTATTAGTGCCAAAAAAGCAGATTATTTTGTGTGTCATATTATGAGTGTACGAACATGCCTAGTTAGTTATATCTCATATTTCCTAGACCTGCATAACTCAGATTGAGCCTGAGAAAAATCTGAAAAAATTAAATCTCAATTTTTCTTTTGACATTTTATGATTTAAAATGCTGAATATATCTAGTCTCCTAGTGACGAGTAACATGTTTATACTCCAGCTGTGCTTGGTATGAGCTCCAGCTGCTCCCACCCAGGATGTAATTCAGTCAAAAGGAGTTGATCATTTATTATGTCAGGCATTACCTCCTCGTCAGGTCTCCCAGTCACAGTCCTTACAGAAATAAGTGATATCTCCTCCCGCAGACACCCAAGCTGAAACTCCCCTGCTCCCATCCTTATCCTCCAGGCCATGCCTACATCCAGTGGCATATGACCCCCGATCTTACCTTCCAACATCCCCTACCACAAAGCACAAGAGGCCGAAAAAGTGAGGGAGGGATGGAAACCAGGACTGTGACTGGGAGGTCTACGACTCGTAGTAATGAATATTACCAGTAAATAATTGTCAGCATATAGCAATGCAGGAACTTGTTTTTGTTGAATCTGATGAAAAAAGCACATTGATGACGTCAGAACAACAGGCAAATTACTCAGAGAGATGATACACCCCCTGCTTTAAACAATGTAATAGAAAGTATTCTGTCTGATAAAATACCCTGGGATTTCAATGCAACCTGCACACAATTAGCACAATGTAGAAGCCACAGACAAACCAATAGAACCACAGGACATGAACTTCCTGCCTGAAGAGTTTCTGCCAAATAAGGGCATATTCCATTATGTTCAGTTCTGTTCGTAAGTATCAGAAACAAGTGATTAAAGAAATAAGTGCATAAAACACACTGGCTCAATGATCTCTGCGCCAAGAACCAGAAAACAAATACATGTCGACTGTGCTCCTCCTAGTTCCAAAGGCCACCAATGATAATAGCGGGCAAGAGATTACCCCTTCTCTGGATCTGGAGAAGGCTGGAAAGAAAATAAGGGTGTCCCACTGCAGGCGCAACTACGTTATTTTCCTCCAGAAAGGGACTAGAAAAGGTGGCAAAAGAATATGGGCCTCAAAGAAGGCTTCAAGAAGAAGCAAAATGGAAGGCAACAAGAACTCAGCACCTAGTCACAGGAAAAAGCAACAGCTAAAAATATAAAACTAAGTTGTTTCTCATGACAAGCAGGAGAAGAAATAAAGTCTCAATATTTAAGGTGGTGGAGGAGCGTGGCGAAGATGAATCATATTGCGACGTAACCTTCAACAAGTTTACTCCCTGTGTGTCCCACATTCTGTGAGAATCTGGAAGTAAAAACTTGCCTGACACCTTGGGAAGGCAGTAGTAGCAATATGCTTCTGTCAAGTTTCCTTATATGCATCACATCGAATCTTCACCATGTGGCGCTGAAGTACGCTTCATGTGACTGCATCAGCAGAGACCTGCTGCGTGGAGAAGACATGCGGTTTAGAATGTTCTCCCCCAGACACAGACACCACGTCTCAAAGAACACATGAGTTAGGGAAAACCAAGTGAGACCCTCCCCATGGAATTCTCTATTTCGGAGGCTGGCACACAGGAGAGCAAGGGGCCCAAGCACTACCTGGAGACTATATCGCCTTGGGCCAACTATTAGCGGGAAAAAAGAGCTGCATTTGCAAGCAAGAAGAGTGTTGAGGTAAGGTGTGCGACAGAAGCAAAAGGAACTGGTGGAAAGGGAGGTGAACAGTCCAAAATGTGATTACTCTGCAGGAAAATAGATCCTCTTGGTCACTGTTCTTGTATATTGTTTTGCTATTCACAAAGCCAAGTAATTTTTTGGGGGGGTGGAGCGCAAACTCGACCCGAAGGTATCAGCGCGCTTTACCTGAGCACCAGTTGCGTTACAGACGGACACATTCATTTTTAGGTCTCGGCTAAGCGCGTTCTCGCCGAGAACCTATTGTTGCCGTGTCTGCTTTCCAGGAGACAATCCTGGCCACGCGCATCGCCTTGGAGGCAATTTGAAACTGCCACGCGCACGCGAACGCGCGCTGTGGCCAGTCGCTGTCTCCTGGGAAGCTCGAAACACCACACACGCATGCGCATACACACAGACACACACACGAGCGCCCATGCATGCACGCACATACATACAGAGACACACACCCCCGCACACATACACACACGCGCGCACACACACACGAGTGCACCCAGCCCCCCCCCCGTCGCACACATGCATACACACACAAGCACACACACACACGAGTGCACCGAGACTCCCCCCCCACTAGCCCTTTTCAACTTACCAGGCCAATTTTGGGGGACTCCGCTCTCCGCACGCGGCAGGCACTGGGCATGTGCAACACTTGTGCAACCTCCTTCTGGCGGCCCCGGGGCTCTCCACCGCTCACAGGAGCCCCGGGCCGCGAGACGCTTTGACTCTGCCTGCCTCCTCTTCCGGTCCGGACGCGGCCCGCCCTCGTCACAGGCGACTTTGCCTGACTTCCGGTGAGGCTGCACAGAAAATAATGCTGGGCTCGTGAGTGAGTAACAGTGACTTACTTGTTTTAGTAGTTGATAATGTTAATAAACAAATAAGTATATTTGTAATCATAGAACATTTTTCCAAACTCAGTAATGGTAGTTGTGTGCCCCCTGGTGGCACTGTACGGTGCTGCTGCTGGTACGCCTCGATCACAGGAGCAGTAGTGACGGAAGAAGGCCTCAGACCCGTCCATAGTTACAATTTCGTAGTTGTCAGGAATCATTTCTTCGGATTCGGCTTCGTATTGAGGCGGTACAAGTGGCTGTAATTTTCTGTGGTGAAAAAACATATCCAATCCCATTTCATTTCACGGCGTGGTGGCGCGCGCAGCTACCAGTCCTGAAGATTAGCATGCTTTCCATGGCTTGCGTCTTCTCACTGGCTGCGTCCTCTGCCTTATCTTCCACCATCTCCACGTTTGTTTTTTTTCTGTTTCATTTATTCGTCTCTGGAGAGGACAATCTTTCATGACCAAAGCTTTGTGTTTACAAAACTTTAGGAAAGAGAGAGTGTGTGTGTGTGTGTGTGATGTGTGTGTGTGATATGTGTGTGTGGGTGTGATATGTGTGTGTGTATGTGTGTGTGTGATTGTGTGTGATATGTGTAATGTGTTTTCTATGTGATTCGTTTTGAAGCTGTTAATTTGTGTGGGTGCAAATGCAATAGGTCTCGCATTTGCCAGAGATTAAGCTATTGGCATTGTAAATGACAATGCCATTTATTTATATGTTTTAAAGACAAAAAC
Source organism: Lissotriton vulgaris (assembly GCF_964263255.1). Taxonomy (NCBI): domain Eukaryota; kingdom Metazoa; phylum Chordata; class Amphibia; order Caudata; family Salamandridae; genus Lissotriton; species Lissotriton vulgaris. Next base: position 230,592,216 of record NC_141700.1, on the reverse strand, counting down.
ATAAATAAAAATAATGTCATGAGCAATGCCAATAGCTCTAACTTTAACAATGCGGAGACCATTGCATTGTAAATGCTTGTTTTGTTTGGCAGGGTGACATTGAGTGATTTGCCCAGATTCACAGGATATTGAGCCAGGGCCGACTGGCCATAGCGGGCATCGGGCGATCCCCCGGTGCACCGCACGGGTGGGGGCCGGTTTTGGGCCCCTGGGGGCCGTTTTTGTTACAGGGCTGTTTTTGCAGCATAGCTGCAAAATCGTCCCTGTACCAAAAACGGCCAAAAACCGGCCCCGGCAAAGAGCTCGGCGGCACCTCCAACGCCCCGAGTGGGGAGGGGGGGGCGGCCAGCACTTTGCCAGGGCCGGTTGTGGCTCCCACTCTGGCCCTGTATTGAGCACCCTTCTCGAGACTCAAACCCAGTTCCCCAGCTTTGAGGTCGACAGCCCTAGCCATTAGGATGAGCGTTGGCAAAGCCAACAGATCTTTCTTGCCTTGATGTCAATGTATTTATACACGCAGGGTAGCACCATTATTCCAAGAACATGAAATAGTGCAGTAGAAAATTGCTCTATCCACATAATATAGTAAATGCCACAGTGTAAACATCCACAATATGCCGTAGAGTTGTGGACCTGTATTGATTGTATTACTGGTTGCAAAAGACAGCTAAACCTGACTGGAGCCAGATGCTAAAAGGTTGTAGAAATAATATAGTGCATTTTCTCGTATAGTGTCTCTCCTGCCGAACTCAACTAATCAAACTAGCCCATTCCGTTCCGAACCTACACAGATCCGCTACAGAGTGCCCCAGGGCTCCTCCCTGATCCCCACCCTCTTTAACATCTACATGGCTCCCCTCACCGCCATCGTAAGAAACTACAGACTCAATATTGTCTCCTATGCCGACGATACCCAGCTGATCTATTCCTCACCAACAAACCCTACCCACCAGAATCAACTTCCACTGCGGGATGAAGGCTGTAGCCTCCTGGATGAAGAACAGCTGTCTCAAACTCAACTCGGACAAGACTGAAATACTCATCCTGGGACCCAACCCCACTGCCTCGGATGACTCCTGGTGTTCTGCCGCACTGGGAACCCCACCCATTCCCACAGCCCGCGCACCACATAGCTTCACGGTTTTCTTAATAGGAACCACAGTAATTTTTCCTAGGGCTTTCCACTTCTCCATTCCAAAAAGTGTCAAGACACAGGCAAGACCACAGAGGATGAAAGGGCCCTGCATATTATGTCCCCTGAGAAACCTGTCATTTCTATTACGATCCATTTCATCCAGGCACTTCTATGAAGTGCGTAACGTGTGGGATTTTTAAACGCACCAGTCAAAATCCTCCTTTGATCAACACTTTTTTGGGACTTGAAGTATTTTATCCAATTTTTTGTCACTTAGCTTATCTTCCACTGATGCCCATCTTTCCCTAAGATGTCACCAAGGGTCTGGGGAGTTATTTTAATTTTTTATATCTATTGGAGATATTGTTTTTTGGTGGAGGGGTCTGAGAGAAATCATCAATATAAGTGCCCTAAGGGATATGTGCTGCCACAGCATGCCAACACTGCGGATATCTGCAGGCCTTTGTGTCGGCCAAGTGATATTCCCTCTTTAGTGTCTCAAGGGATATCCGTTTGTTCCTGTCCCAAACATCTCCTTATTTGCCGATCCCTATTGAAACCCCTTTCTGGAATCCATGCAGGCGCTTCTCCCTCTCTAAGTTGGTCACTATCCCATAATACGGTTTCTTTTATCAGGACCCCTCTCCTAAAGGTATTTAGTCCCAGTCCTCCATGTTTTAAAGGCCATCTATGTGGAGGGACAAGGATCTTATTCTGTCTATTTTACATAGGGCAGCGGGGTATCCACGGTAACCCATTGCGTGTCTGTCAATCCCATTTAATGAAGAAAAAGCCCATTCATTCACCACAACTATTTGGGAGGCCCAGTAATATTTCTGTGCGTATGGTAGGGCCCTACCCCCGTGATACACTCCCCTGCTTAGATTCTGGAGAGCAATTTCTGGCAGGCCCTCATTCACAGCAACAGTCGCAGTTTATCTCCAGATTTTAAGGAACTCTTCCTGTACCCAATATGGTGTGTTTTGTGGGACATATATGAATGTGGGTAAAACTATCATAATACTATCATCTTAAAGAGGTCCACCAGTCCCAGGAGGGAGTGTGGCATCCCTCTTCAGTAGCGCAAGTCTTCCCTAAATGTCGCTTCAATCCAAATTCTTAGTCTTCTTAAATTAAGTCATACCAATCTTCTGTCATCGATGAAATAATTTATTGAGTTAGGTTGATACATTGTTTACACGTTGTCCGATAGCTCCATGATGTGTATGATGGCTCCTACAAACGAACTGTGATAATATTAAACTGTTGCCTTTGGCATCCACTATTTAATTGAAGACGTAATGAAAGTTGTTAGACCTGTTACCATTGGCGTGAGTCTCCCTTCCATTTTTTTACTGATTGCCGCCTCTGTTTTTGATATGTTTGCTGGTTAGACGCTTTGGGCACTGTGCTACTGCTATTCAGTGCCACAGTGCAAGTGCTCCCTATGTTAAATTGATGAAATGATTAGTGACTACATGATTGGGTTATCTGATTTACTTGCCAGACCCTAGTACAGTGCATGGCCTATAAATCCAATGCTGCTGGTGGGCTTGCAGCACTGGTTGTGCCACCCACAGAAGCAGGTTGTAAAGTGTGTCTCAGGCCTGCCATTGCAGAGCCTGTGTGCAGTCTAGTACTGCCATGTCGACTTGGCAAGTGCACCCACTTGTCAATCCCTAAACCTTCCCTTTTCTACATTTTAGTCACCCCTAAAGTAGGCCCTAAGGCAGGGTGCAATGTATGTAAAATGTAGGTCATGCCCTGGTGTATGTGGCATGACCTATAAATTAGAGCCTATTTAGTTTTTCACTATTGCAAGGCTACCTATCCCCATAGGCCAGAATGGGCAGTTTGATTATAACATCTTATTATCCTAACTGACCCAGGGAACATGGTAAAAATTCAAATTTAGTATGCCTGAACTTAGAATGGTAAAATACATCTGTTAGTGAAGTTGGTTTTAATATTCTGTGTTTGAAAAGACTACTTTTAGAAAGTCAGTATTTTCTTGCCTAACCATCCAGCCTGCCTCTGCTAGCTTGTGTATTGTATTTCTGGTTTGTGAGTGACAGGGGCTGGGGTGGCTCCAGGAGACAGGATGAGTCAGCACAAGCTGAATAAACCTATCTGCGTGTAGATGGGTGGCAGGAGTAGCACCTGGGTCTGAATAGGGCTGTGCCTGACCTTCCACAATGCTGGCTCCAACTCCTGTGGTGTGTCTGATGACCCTGGCCCACCCTGCCAAAGGAAAGAAGGAGTTGTGTAAACAAAGTGTTCCGGGACTGCACAGAACTGGTTTGGACTAGGTACAGTCCCCTCTGCCTTCAGATGACAAAGGATTTTGCGGTATAAATATGGGGATCCAGACCCCAAGACTTTAGATCACTTCTGGAACAACAATACTGATGGACAAATACTGGCACCCTCCCAGGAGCAAATGAATGAAACTCACCAGAAATAGCAGGTTTGCTCAGAAACAGAGTGAAATGTATTTATTGGTACCAAAAGCATGCATCATTGATAATTAGCAAGGAAGAAGTCAGATCTGCCACTTTAGGGGCTCTCAGACTGCCTCTTCCCAGAGTGACAAGTTTCTAGGTGTTATATACAGTTTGAAATGCCATGTCAGCGGAACTAGAATAAGGAACCAAGCCAAATATGGCCAACATGGATGTGCAATGCCTGCACCATGCAAATTATAAACTGCCATATATGGGCAGACCAGAAAGGCTGGCTCATCACTGTGTAACCAACTTGCACAACCAGATTAAGAAATATCATGTAGTCAGGACAAGCAAAGTGACCTCTAAGGGGGTACAGAATAGCTTGTTGAAGCTTGTCCAGTAAAGGTCAGATAGGGAGCCCTTTTGAGCTCCAGCCTCATGTTAATGTGAAATATCTAATCATGATATCTTTTAAAGTGCACACACATGAATTGGTATGGATATTCATATATATATATATATATATATATATATATATATATATATATATATATATATATATATATATATATATGAAGGAAACATCAGTTACATATCTTTGGCTGGCGTTACACAGTGTTTGCATAAAATGCATATATTGGCCCATTGATACAGCCTGATGAGATCATTATTATATCAGCAGGCTGTTGTGATACCGGCAGCACTTCTAATTTGGTGTCCAACAAATATTGTTTTCTCTGTGCAATGCATAGTGCTACAGTGTCACTCAGTTCCCGGGCACTTTCTGCAAGTGTCAGTAATTTAAAAGCACGCAGTGAGCGGTCATCTGCTTCTCCTCCTGGTCTGCAGTCGTCTTGTTCAGGGGCGGTTTCACGGACCTGCCCTGCGTTGTCCTCTTCAGTCTATTTTTCTGCAGGTGCAGACCATCACCTTTCTTTGAGACTGCGTTGTGTACTTCACTCAAAAGCATAAATTGATGTTGCATCCCTCTGACACTTTATGATGGGCCCCCATGGATCGTAGGAATGGTCTGGTCTGTCCTCTTCTTGACTGCTGTGTAGCTCAGGTCCTCGGGTGACAGATGTTCATAAATTTCTGGTGCCGCCCTCGCAGGCATTGGGGTGCTGCCCTGCATGTTGCCTCCTCAATCCATTCATGGCGTTGGTTCACCGTCTGTGACCCAGTTCATCTAGAACTATAAGAAACAGCTTTTATTTTTCTCACAATGATTATGTATCCATAATCGCTTTAGAAGTCTTTGCCACATTGCAGGCAGTACTAAAGTCAGAGCATCATTATAAGCCTGTTCCATCAGTTGCCTTTACTAATAATCTTTTTTTGGAGCTCATTTACTCCTACTGCCCTCAAGTTGGAGGGTGGTTGGGGTATGCATGTTACACTTTATTCCCAAAAACTACCTCTTTAGCATAAATGTAGTCACTAGGGGCTTGATGTAGGTATCCAAATACCGGTCGGTAACGGCCGAAAATACCGATTTTCGGCCGTTACCGACCGGTATTTGGATACTGAGATGTAGGGCATCTCAAAATACAGATTCGGTAATTTTACCAAATCGCTAATTTTACAGAATCTGTAAAATTACCGATTCAGTAAAATTACCGAATCTGTATTTTGACATGTAGGTAGCACTGCAAACAGTTAGTTGGTGGTAAATAAGGAATTCCTATGTAATTGCATAAATGTGCATTTACACCTTTGCCATGTGGCACACATACATGCCCTTAGGGCATGTATGTATGCCACCTGGATCATCAAGGCTATTGATACATTAGCCCCTCTTAGGCCAATAAAGATTTTCAGATCCTCACCTGCAGCCCCCTGGTACTCTGACGAATTACGTCAACAAAAGCCCCTCTGTAAAATACTGGAAAGACATTGGAGATCTGGATATACTGCAGAAAGCAAAATAGAGTACCGCAATGGCCTTAAAGAGTATCGAAAACAGATCATCAAGCATAAAAGAGGTTTCCTAGCAGAGAAGATCAACAAAGCAAGCAATGCCCCGCGAGAAATCTTCTCTATTGTTAGATCTTTCACCGATCCTCAGGCCTTGATTCGACAACAGCCCACCTCCCAAGAACTCTGTTCTCAGCTGTCCGAATACTTTGAGGATAAGATCACCCAGATTCAGGCCTCATTCCCTACCAACGTGAATACTAATCCAACAGTGATTTTAACTGATATTTCTCTGCCTGGTACCATCCTCGCTGATTTTGCAGTGATATCTGAAGAGGCCTCCTTACAGGAACTACTCAGATGCAGGTCAGGATCCCCAGGGGATCCCTGGCCAGTAAAACAATACAAAGCCTTGGCTCCTTTCCTTAACCTTTATCTCAACCCAGTATGGAATGCATCCCTAAGTATGGGTTGCTATCCGGAAGTATGGAAACAGGCTTTCCTTGTTCCCATTCTAAAAAAGGCCAACTCCGACCCTGGAAATCCAGCCAACTATAGACCGATATCCCTCCTCCCGGCCCCAGCAAAAATACTAGAAAGGCTTGCCCATCAGCAAATCGCGAGTTTCATTGAAACCCACGTCCTTTTTCATGACTCCCAACATGGCTTCCACAAAGGATATAGTACTGAGTCGGCCCTTATAGAGATGGCGGACTCTGTCCGATGGGCTCTGGACCGAGGATCCCGGGCGGTGTTGGTGCTGCTGGATTTGTCAGCAGCATTCAACACCGTCTCTCATCCAATTTTACTGGATTGACTGAAAGCGGTGGGAATCCAGGGCAATGTCCCTAAATGGATTAGCTCTTTTTTGTCTAATCGCACACAACTGGTCCACACTCCCCCTTTCACTTCCACTCCCAAGCCATTGAAATGGGGTGTCCCCCAGGGCTCCTCCCTGAGCCCTCTACTTTTTAATGTTTATTTTTCCCCACTTGCTGACATGATTTCCAACACCGGCATTAAAACCACTTCTTACGCGATGACATTCAACTACTTTTTACCTTCGACAACCCATCTACTTTCACCTTTGACCCCTCAAATCTTGTATCAGAGACATCGCTCACTGGATGGACCTTAACTCCCTGAGATTGAACGCAACTAAAACAGAAGTGCTTTTCTTCAATCAGCCCTCCCCTCTCGACTCTAATATCTGGTGGCCGGTAGATCTGAGTCAAGCTCCCACCCCAAAAGATTCAGTTAGGAATCTTGGAGTACGCTGGGACCAACAGCTGTCACTGAACTGTCAAGTCCAATCAGTCTCAGCTGCTTGTTTCTCCAAGATTAAAATCCTAAAAAAACTAATTAATTACTTACCATGCGACAATCGAAAGACAATAGTCCACGCGCTGATCATTTCCCACTTGCACTACGCGAATGGACTCTATTTAGGACTACCCACTGGCCTCTGTCACAAACTCCAAACGGTTCAAAATTCTGCAGCTCGCTTGATATGTGGCCTTTCACGTAGACAGCATATATCTCCATACCTCCGCGAACTGCATTGGCTACCCATGAGCAAACGCATAGAGTTTAAAGCTATGACACTAGCCTACCGCTCTACCCAGGGTAACGGATCTGCTCATCTCAGATCAATTCTCCGTCCTTACTGCAATTCTCACTCACTTCGCTCCAACTCTAAAGGTCTACTGGTCACGCCAAGATTTAAAAAATCTCACTTTGGTGGTAGAACCTTTGAACTAGGCGCCGCCCAGCGATGGAACAAGTTGCCTCTCAATTTACGAATGAGTAAGACTGAATCAGAATTCCGTCGCACTCTGAAAACTTTCCTTTTCTGTCGGTAATCCACCATCTCTGGTTCTTCCCTGAGATCTCCAATCAATCAGCGCCGGGACACCCCGTTGGGGTAGCTGAGCGCTTTTCAAAAGACACAATAGTAATAATAATAATAATGGCACACAAGCACTAATCAGGGGTGCAACAGGGTGTCAAAGTGACACCCTGCCACCCTTGACTTTTTCTGTATTTACCGAATCGGTAACTACCGATTCGGTAATTGACATTCATTCCTATGGGCCTCCAGACCCATAGGAATCAATGGCAAATACCGAATCGGTAAATACCGATTCGGTAAATACCGAATCTTACCGATTCTGTATTTTTTTCCAAATGTTTATCTACATAGGAGTTACCGATTCTAAAATACCGAATCGGTAAAATTCGGTATTTTAGAATCTGTAATTTCCTATTACCTACATCTAGCCCTAGGTGATCTTCTTTTATTGCTTTTTTATGCCCTGGTGGGTCTAACCTTGGAGAGATGGCTTTACTGAAGTACTGCGCCCCAGTTGCTGCATTATTCTTCCCTGTTGGATACACCTCCATTCATTTTGAAAACATATCCACCCACACCAGCAAATATTTAAATCCATTCACTGGGAAGCAACATGCATCTGCACATTCATCCTCCCTTGTGCAATATCAGAGGGTCCCTACTCCAGTCTTGTAAGGGAAGGAACATACTGCGTGGGGACACAGGCATCTCATCCTGGTAGGCCCATACTCTCTTTATTATTCGGCTCACATCCATCATCAGTCCTCCCTCTATGTTCATCTGGTGTTGGAGACCAGTGTGCTTCCTTTACATTAGCTTATAACAATTGTCTCTGAATGAGCTGTATTTTTGGAATGCTTTGTTCATTAGTCCCATCTGCACTGGCTGTAACATGCTTTCATTTAATGCTGTCTCAGCGATGGCATCACCTTTGGCTAACTTAGTATTAGCTCCTGTGTAGGCTTCACATTTTATTACCGCTATCCTGTTGTATGATAGTATTGCTTTTAACAAGATCCTTTTTTAATAAGTCGCCCTGCTTCTGTTATGAATCCCTGATACCTCCACAGCTGGCCATAAATAAGAACTGCAAAACATAATGTGAGTTAGTGTAAATGTTAACAGTTTTACCCTTGACTAGAATTCATGCTTTTGTTATAGCATACAGCTCATCTTATTGGGTAGATGTTCCAATTGGCAGAGCTGCACTTCAGCTACTGCTATAGCATACCCTGCTCTGTAATCAGTGTCTATCAATCTGCTATAGGAACCATCAGTGTACCACTCATAGTCTGTCTTTACTAATAGTGTCTAATCTTGGCGTGGTGCCGTTTTCTACAATCTCAACACCAACTTACTTCTCATTTGTTTCTAAGAGAATGGATCTCATCAGAATAACCTATTGCAGGTAATACTTTTGCCAAATTAACAGGTGGGCATCTTATTATGACATTACAATTAGACAACATGGTGCCATTATAACCTGTGTGCCCGCCAGCAGAAAAATGTTGTCAATCCAGACAACAACAACCATACCAAATGTGGCACCTAGACAATACAGGTATAGCCCAACACAATGAGAGCCGTCCAATCCACCATCACAGTGGCTGACCCCTAATCATTGCAGAGAGCAATGACACATAGTTGTGTCCCACAGGTTTTTCTTTTCCAGCTGTGTCAGCACACCATTGGCAGCACCACTTAATTTGCAATGTTATTTTCCTCTGAAACAGAGATGGAAAGGCAGTTTGTAGTCAGGCAGTTCCCATGATGGCGCAGTACACAATGGCTCTTTCAATTTCTTGAAACAGTTTGCAAGTTCATTTTGTAACAGTCACAGCATCTGCATTCATGGACCCATTGGTGGCAGCAGTTCATTATCCCCAGGAAGGACATCATTCCTTTCTTGGTGGGCAGGAGTTGAATGCCCTGAAACAATTTTATTCTGTCAGGTGATATGCGGCGTGTACCTTGGACCATCACAAATCCCAGGTAAGTCACCTCTTTTTGGCAGCAGTGGCATTTTGACAATGAGGCTTCTCTTCTCTCCTGCAGGTAGTTCCACAGAGCTACAGTGTCTTTTATCACAGACTTTCACATGCCTCAAGTGATGGAGATGTTACAAGGAGGTTATCAGCCTAACTGAAGACGATGCTACCACCTTCCAGGCATAGGTGGCCCAAGACTCTCTTTACTGCCTGCACATTGACATTTGGACTCACAGTGAATGAAGTGTACTGGGTATCCCAGCATGACAGCAAAAAGGCTTTCACTCTGTAGATGGACTTTAATGCTAAAACCTGTAGTGTAGTTCCTATTTTCCCAATAGGCTCTGCGCATTAGAATAACATAAACAGCAGTGTAGACGTAGGACTTAGGTAATCTAGGTCTCTACTGACTATGTTAGACTTAATTAGTTTTGCCAGCTAGCTCAGAGGTCATAGAAACTTTCTCGAATGAACAGGGAGGAGTGAACTTCCTGATTAGACAAGAAGGAATTCAGTTTCTGACAACCGCATAAACATGACAACTTTGCTCCCTGAGAATAAAGAGTGTATCTCTAGAGTCGTGTGAAAACAATAGACAGCTATTTCACTCAGTCAATCGTGCATGCTTAGTTCCACCAGAATGCAGAGAAATAGAGAGACAGGCGGTTTCAATAAAAAGTTGTTATTTTATTGAGCAGTCTTCTTTCTCATGCAAGAGAAATGAATTGCCACAATTGCAATACTTATTATAAAGTAAAGTGCGTACAGTATTAGTAGTATTATGAAATAATACTGTAAAAGCATTGATATGGTTTCTTAGCCATATGATACTTTAAAATGGATAAAATATATACATACGTAAAAACATTGACTAACGAACTCAACTGGTGCTTCTAAGATACGCCTACCCCAGTGTACCTGACCTAAGACTAATACGTGGGAAGGAGTAAGTAAGTAGCAGTTTTTAAGTTAAAGTTAGGTTTCTTTGCCAAGTGATCGGAATCAAAAATTCTCTCTAAGGTTTTAATCAGCTCCGTACCTTGGTTATAGAATGAAGGAGGTCTTGTATCTCGCTTCTCAGGACTCAATCTCCCAGCAACCCGCAAGGGTAACTTGGGAACGCCGGAGCTGGATTTCTCGGCGTGAGAAAAGGCAGCTTCTCCAGATCGTCAAAAAAGGGAGAGGCGGCTTCCTTCAGCTCTGGCAACAGCTGGGCTCTCGGACAAGTAGAACGTCGCTCTGCTCCCCACCACCGTGTGTTTGCTTAAGGCAACGTTGGTATATTTATACCTGAAAGGTGCCGGGTTTGACGTAAGGTTGGACATAAGACGTCACTAAGAACTAACAGTTCTTTCTGGACTCCAGGAGTTCTTGTTCAAATCAAAACAAAAGCAGGGGGTTTTCCCAGGCTGCTGGAGGCTTGGTTTATTTAAAGAACGCGTTGTGCTTTCTAGGAGTCTATGGAAGTAACCTTGCCGTGCTTTGGACTGCATGTGCTATTACTAAATATGGATACGATTCTTATGCCTTTATAAGGATATTATTTATTATAACCACATAAGGGCATGAATCAGGAATATCTAATTAGGGTCCTAGATAGAAATACAACACCCACTCCACGTATTAATGTCCATCATTACTAAAAAATAAGCAATATAAAACATACAATGCATGTGTGTTTTCCAACCCACCCCAAAATACATAATTGCATTTGAAATGGTGTATGGTTTATACACAAAAAGGAGTATTGGTACTGTATGTTTTTTAAGCAGGGCTATCATTCAGTTAAATGCATAAATATCAGCTGAACGAATTGCGAAAATTACACATGAAATGGCTCTGTATACAGAAAAGAAGGTCGAGACCATTCCATCACATATCTTATACGATACTGTACATGTGCTAGAGGCTCAGGTAAAATATTGTCTCTAACGTCTCTATAAATAGAAGCTCTGTTCTCTAAGAATAGTTCTACTTTAAGCAAAGTACCATGTGCCGGAAAAAATTGAAAATATTTTTGATTTGAAAGAAAAAGTAATTTTGTTTTCATGGGAAAAATAGTTCCAAATGTTTTCAGTTTGCTTTTGTTAGAACTGAAGGCCAAGTTCAGGGAACGCTGTGTGCATGTTGTTTTTAAAAGTTATTCTCGTTGTTCAGGGGAGAACATCATATCAGATAGGCTTGCAAAAAATTGGTCTACAACATCAGGTGAAAGTTCGACCAAGTTCGAAAATACTGAAACTGTGCAGTTCTGTGCGTGATTGCTATCATCGATGTTTGGATCAGCAATGCTCACAGAAGGTTGTACCTGTTTGGTGTTGCTTTCCTCTCGTACTTCACTGCCACCTACTCGTAGTGGTGAAGTCTCAACGAATGCCGTCATCAGAATAGGTAGCCGCTGGGGACAACACGTTGCATGAGTAGTTACAGGACAAAGCAAAGTATCGATATCCATTGGTACTGCTGATGGTAGTGTAAGACAGACGTCCAACACGCATTCTTCTCGCGTTGCAGACATCGAAACACAGGTAAGATGCAATCCTGCCAGATTGGTCTGAATGAAAGAAACCAAGTTGTACTCAGATCTCTTAGCCGGGCCAATCCGAGGACCTTAGTGATACGGTCTCGGTATCGTATTGCTAGGATCGTTTCTTCCATCGTTGCTGGAGTCTTGTCTGTGGATTGGCTTGCCATATCGGAGCAGAAGGAACAAAAATAAAATTCCTGCTACGAGTCCCAAAATTAAAGGTAGGCTGCCAAAGACAGAATGGACAAAATTCGGGAAGATGCCCAGAACTGTTTCAAATGGTGTTAACAGTCCTGAAAAAATTGTCTTAAATACATGTGCGACTGGTATCAGACATGTTTAAAATTTGGCTTAACATTTCTGCGAAATGCATGGGGCAATTTGTCGATAAAAGGGTATGTATCTCTGCCGCTGTCCTTGCAACTTGCAGTTCATACGTTTCTTTGGACGAGGTGAAAGGCACAGTTGTCTGTAAAAGAATAGACTTCATTCTGCTTAAAGTATTAATTCGAATAGAAGAGATATTCACATGAGGCCATATTGCCGCCTCCATGTCTGGGTTGCTGTTTGGATACAATACTTGCATACAGCAAACGACCCTGGAAGTAACAATTACGAGATAGCATTCTCCTGTCACCATTCCACAACAGCTGTGATCAGTTATTATAACGTAGCTACCATTGCAGAGTTGTCTGAAGAATGGTTCTATCTGTGTTGCAGGAGTGCCTTGCAGGTGACATGAAAGGTTATTTGAAGACCCTTCGTAAGCTCCATGCAAGTTAATACCTTAACACAGTAGTGTACCGCTTAGTGATTTTTTACAATTATTGCCACTAAGGAATACCTCCTTTTTCCTTTCACTATAACATTTGTGTGTGTAAGGTAAATCCCAGGTTGATTTGATGTAACCTTAACCTAACCTTTCATACTGGCCTGCTGGTATATATTTTTGGCAATATTTAAACTGGAAAGTTGTTATTATAATTGTAATTGTTCCGTGTATTATCCACTCAATGACAGGTCTCTCTGACATTGTCAATGGTAATCTCTCAAGTTTTTCAATGCTCAGAATCGTATAATCTGCTCCTTTTTGTGCCAAACTGATTTGCTTATCAGTAAGGTTAAAGATAGAAAATAATGACGTTATGTTGATTGGACGCCATGGCACATAGCCTGAACGTAGGTTTTGCAGCGTCCAGCCAAGCTGTACAATAGAACGCAATTGGGACTGACCATGTTGTAACATTAGCAAGTCTTGCTCTATTATATCAAAGGCAGATGATACAATACTGTCCAATAAATTCTGGAAGACAGAGTCGTTAACCCATTGTCCACAACAGAAAGGGATTTTTCCAAATTTATACAATCAATTTCTCGTATTTTTTCTGCTGTTTCAATTTGCATTACTTTCCAAGCTTTGTTGTATGCAGCGTATATACCGGCCGTTATGAAACGTTTTTGAAGCTGTTTGCAAGGTCCCATTATGAAAACTCGCAAGTCAGCACCTTCTTTAAGTAAAGTCAAGTGTTGCTTAATTTCAGCCAGTGTGGATTTCTGTAGCCACTCAAGGCATAATTTCCCTACACTGTATGTTGTAACTATCCCTGGATGTTGTCTCTGGGAATATCTTGGGTCTGGTCTGGTCATTTTGAACCCCTGTTTTTTGTTCAGGAATCTGTCTTGACAGTGGTTTGTGTCTGTGGGCTAGATCGAACATTTTTTCGAATCAGGATTTGTTCTGTTTTGGTGAAAAATATGGGATATGTCTTTTTCCACATCAGTAGTGCTATTACTATCAGGTATGGGCTTCGGAATAGACGGTTTATTTAAGTCTTTTATCTTAGCTAAACCAAGACAAGTCGCCTGTTGAATGGTATCATTCAGGAATATTATTTGTTCTGGGATCATGCAGGCTCTAAATAATGATTCTAGACCTTGTACCTGCCAGTCTTTTGTCCCCCAGATTGTTTTTGTTTCAATGTTGTTTTTCCAAAATTCAAAGCCAAATGTTGACATTTTGTCATAAAATTTTTCTGAATAAATCAGTTTAGTATTTGTCAACATTGTTTTCAATCCTGTCTTATTTAACATTTTAAAACAAAACGTGTCTGGATCACTGGTATTAAACCCTGAGAAGTATGGAAATTTCTCATAAAATGTTTTCGAACTTCCTTTTGGTGGAGTTGGACAATGTTCCCATTGATTATAAATAAAAACCTTTCTAGGTTGTGCAGATTTGTGCAAATAGTGATGACCATAGTGATTGTAACAGTATAATTCTTCATACTTTGATGAACCCTGTAAATAATCATGTTCTGTAAATGTGGCTGACATTACTAAATCTGACATCATATTATTAATATTTTCAAAATCCCAATCATCAGAAAAAGAACTTGGTTTCACAAAATCGCTTAAGGAAATCTTAAACTGGTGAAGATACTTCAAGAGCTCAATCGGGCCATAAATATCATAATCAGTTCTGTCCCATGCAATACCCCCAGGTATTGGATTGGCTGTGATGTTCACTGGTGATAGTTCTCTTTTCTCGATGTGAGAGGATTTGTGAGACTTTAGGACCAAGTTGATGTTCTGATTTGCTGTGTCCATTGTACTATATTTTCCATCAATGAATCTACCCAAACATAAAACCATGATTTAATTTAATTTAATTTAATTGCGGGTTTATATAGCGCTAGGAATCGACTCCCGGAGGAGTATCTCCACGCTTCGACCACTGGGGAACCCGTCCTTGCTCACCCTGAGAGATGGTCCCTGATGGGTATCTCTAAGGTGCGACCAAGCATCCCCGGCGGTCTGGGGGGGCCATTGTGAAGATGAGGCAAGCTGATGCCCAGAGTTGCCGAGTGTGGTCTCTGACTAGAGTAGGCACCGAGGCGAGAATTATCGAGTCCGCTGACCCTGGTCCACGACCCTGCCGCGTCGGGAATCGAACCCTGGTCCCGGGCCGTCCTCTGCTTACGGGTCTGCCGCCGCTAACCAGTGAGCCACACTTCTCCACAGCAGGAGGAAAAGTACACCTAACACAATCCAAAATTCAATCCATGGTGAAATCAGATATGTATTTTTTAGTTGGTGAAACAGCTCGGTCATTTAAAAAAAAAAAAGTTTTTGTTGCTGGCTTGTCTCCATGTTCACTTGGATCATCGGAAAAGACATCAAAGTTGATAAAATAGCCAGATGCAGTTCTGTCAATTGGTGGGATCGCTTCCGGATATCCATTGATCTTAGCATTTTCTTTTGTTACAGTTGTAGATTCTGATGCTACATCGTTGTAGATTGGCGTATCATCACTAATTGTTGCAATTTGGGTTTCAAGAGGCACAAGTTCCATGGCTTTGTTGCATAGTCCTTTTTTATTTACTGCAGGTTTATCGAATGTGATTAGTCTCTCAGTTTGAATCTCTTGGATTGTAGCAAAGTTTGGTCTTCTGCTATTTCTCGGTAGTCCACTGGGCCTGCTATTTATTATCGGCCACATGTTTGTGGTTTCACCAGGTCGATGGAAACAATTCTGTTTTCCTTTTTACCAGCAAGTGGCGGTAGTACTACTGATCTTGTTCCGCTGACAGCTAAGACAGGTACTGCTTTTCTGTAAGAAGGCCCAAATTCCTTCTTCACCGCAATCTTTTCTCTGACCAGATCCCCAATCTTTGGAATCCAGACAGGTCTTGCTGGGACAGGTGGTTCTTCAGTGGTTGTTGGCTTACTCTTTATGTTACTTAGACTCTTTCTTGTTTCATTCAAGTCCTGTAAAAGAGCCAAAAGATCTTTGATATCAAAAGTGTTTTCTTCTACCACTGAAGTCTGACGATCCAGATCCTGGATAATCATTCTAGTACCAAACCAAAGTTCATATGGACTGATACCTCCTAGAGAATTTCTTGGCATGTTATTAAGACTACGTTGGACACTTATTAAATGTTTGACCCACCCATCACCCGAACCTAATACCCTCGCCGTTATAGATTGCTTTATGTCACAGTTTTTTCTTTCCACTGCCGCATTTCCCTCAGGATGGAAGGGAGAAGAGTACCGCAATGCAATGCCCATGCTGGTCATGGCCTCTTTGTAAGCTCAAGAGCTAAACGCAGGACCCTGGTCAGAATGTAGCATGCCAATTGCGTATGTGCCGATAAAGACTCGCAAACCTTTTATAACAGTTCTGGCATTAGCCGAGCGCTGGGGTCTACATTTTTAGTGAATCAAGTCTTAATAATTATGGGGACGCATTTCTCCGGCTGGATTTCTGCGTTATAAATCGCCTGATGCTTTCTAATAAAGGTGTCCTGGCAATAGTCTGGTCCGGTTCACAACTGCGATCTCTGTTGCAGTCTGGACAATCCATTGCAAATTTGTAAATTTGCAAGCTCATCCCCGGCCACCAGTATTCTGATTGTAATTCTATTAGAGATTTCAAGATTTGTTGGTGCCTCTGACCCAGTCCCATGTGTGCGTCTTCAATCAAGAAAACCCTCCGGTTCGTGTTTGGACTTACTCTATCCCCCCCCCTCCAGGGATTTGAGCAAAAGGAACGGAATTTGCATCGATTATGTATGTATTACTGAGTGGATAGTTGAGAGGTAATGCTGCATAATTGCCTTTTAACGACGCTTTTACCGCCAGCATGGTTTCTCCATCTATTTGTTTTTCTGAACGCTTTTTTGTGGCTACGGAAGCCGGTTGAACCGCTACCGCTGTGGCTCTATTAGCCAATGAATTCCCTGCATCGTGAACGCCATCACGTTGATGACTCAGTGCGTGTATCACGTGAGTCTTTTGTAGTTCTTTCCGTAAAAGAACTAATTGTTCCCAAAGCTTTTTATGTTTTATTGTGGCACCTGTGTCATCTTTGTAACCGTTTTTGCTCCATGTCTGCATGTCACTGTTATATGACTTGACACAGAAATGCGAATCGCACACTATAAGTGTGGGGAATTCGCGATCGGAATTTTCAAGCGCCATCTTTAAAGATCTTATTTCAGCTCGCTGAGCTGAACAGTTTCGGAGTGATTCAGTTTTGGTAATCATTGGTTTGAATTTACCAGAGCGCCAGGGACCTTTAACAATCGCGCATGCTGCATTGTAGGATTTTTTCTCTACATCGTAATGGTGTGCAAATCTGTCCATATAGATCACACATGTATATTGTTCGAGAGGCAGAATTTCGATTGGCAGAGGATATTCTTGTTCATATTCTAGATCATCTAGTTTTTTCAGTTTCGGGTCAAAATAGTATTTCACGTCTTCTGTAGCAAGAGAATTTTCCCATTGTATCCATTTTGGATCTAATGCCACTGTATTCAGATTGTGTGGACTTGTTAATGCCTCAAGGGCTGATTCTGCTGTATAAACAGTTATTCTTTTGCCTTGGGCTAGGGCTCTTTCTCTTGCTACAGCAGTTTGAACCGCTGTCAGAAATTTTTCTGTAGAGCTGAATTTCATTTCAGCTTGAGTGTATAAATGTGATTTATAAGCTATAGGTACCGTTTCTCCCTTATTGGAGGTCAGGTATGTGAATCCGCATTTTCCTGGGATGACTCGGATTACAAGGTTGCGTACGTTTTCGCGAGTTTGCAGTTTTGTTTTAGTTAACATGTCTGTCTGTAATGATCTCAACATTTCTGTGTGTTTTTGAGTCCAATCTATTGGTTTGAAATCAGGTTTTATTATTCATAGAGAGGTTTAACCCTCTCTGCATAATTTAGAATGTATGTTCTACCGAAATTCAGGAAGCCTAGTATAGATTGTAAATTTTTCAGCGTTTTCGGTGCTTGGAGTACTGCACATTTCTCTAAGAAGTTGTCTGCCAGGCTTTTGCCTTCACTTGATAATTCATATTTTAAAAATAGGACTGTTAGGTGGGCAATTCTTGACTTTTTAAAGTTGAATTTGTAACCCTCTGATGCGAACCCAAGAATTATGGTGTTCACTCTTTTTAAGTGAGTCTCCAGGTCATCGTCTGTAAGATAGATGTCATCGACATATGATAATGCCTCATCGTCATATATTTGTAGTAACTCTGTTACCCTTGCTGAGAATAATCCTGGGCTATTCTTGAATCCCTGTGGGAGTCTACAAAATTGTTTTTGCGACCCCATTATTGAGAAAGCGGTCAAATACCTGCTTTCTGGTGCAATGTTTTGACAGAAGAATCCATTAGAGATATCTAATGTTGTTTTATATTTTTTGCGCACAATGTTGTTCATTAGTGCTGCACTGTGTGAATTTTGTACTGCAAAAGTTTTGCAGCAGGAGTTTAAATTTCTGTAGTCCAAAACTAGATGATATGAATAGTCTGGCTTGGAGACAGGATTGTTCATTTGTGAGGTGCATGTTTCAATCACCCCTTGGTATTCAAGTTGATCTAAGATCTCCCTGACTTGCTTTTTAGCTTTTTGTTTAACTGGGTACTGCCTTTGTGCAGTCGGTTGATTTTTTAACTGGATTTTGTGGGGAGGAGAGTCCTCATCCCATCCTACATGATTTTTGTATAATGCAGGGGCTTGGGCCACTGCCCATTTTCTTGCAAATGTGTATTTTTTATGAATTGGAATATGATTTGAAAAGGCAGGCATAATAATTTCTTCGCCATGAGGATACTCCCCGACAAACTCTGGTGGCCAGTCTTTTTCAGCTAACAGGATGTCATAGCCTTTAGAAAGTTTCTCCCAAAAGAGACCTTTAATTTTCCTAGTTTTATCTTCCTCTATACGTAATGTTATTTCATATAGTTTATGGGGCACACTAACTTGTGTATCTGCAGTGTCCACCTGAATGTATTCATTCGTGTCCACTGTCTCTAGAAGATTCATCAGGATCTTGCGAGCTATGGTCACTTCTGCTGCGCTGTCTAGCATTGTCTGGGCCCACTCTCCGTTTTTCAGTTGTGTCCTCAGAATCCTCTGCATGTTTAATTTTAATACTTGCTACCTTCTTTCTGGGAAATTGTGATTTTTTACTTTGATGAGCAGGTTCTTTGTCTTTGGACTTGACGTGCTCTTCCTTGTGTTCTGACCGTCCTCTTCTTTCTGATTTCTGTGAGGAAGTCTGATAAGAGCGAGAGGGACGTGTATCAATATCTTGATATCTATCAGGTTTTCTCAATTTTTCCCTATCTCTAAGATTGTATCTTCTCTCAGAGGGTTCCCTTTGGGGAGACTTGCCTCCTCGGCCTGGAGATCTTTCTCTCCGATGAGGAGACCTTCCTCTGGACTGGAATCGTTTTTCCTTGGGAGTGGATTATTTATTACCATTCCAACTCTTTTTTGGAGTGTTTAGATTATTTTTAATAAATGTTTTTTCAGGATTTTCAGTTAGTTGGGGTTTTATTCGATTCCCAACCAAACTATCTCTTCCTAGTTCTTCATAGGATTTTTCTATTATTCTGGCAAGTTCAAATGGTTGGTCTGTTATATCTGTCTCCTTCAATTTCTGGTGGATTGCCACACATGCTGCTTCTCCTCTTATGTTGGCCAATATTATTGCCGAGACCTGCTTAAAGTATTTTAGTAATTTCATACCCAGAGTTAAAGCAGGTTCTGGACCGTATTCATTTTGAATTTGTCTTAGTACATCTGGTATGACCACCATAGACGGGACACCATGTGTTTTTGTATAGATGGAAGCAAAGACCGTGCCCCAAGTGTCACAGTCCTCCACATGTGGTGTGATCCCCATTGGGAGGCAGATAGTCAGAATTCTGTGTTTTTCATGAGGTGTAGTATTTGGAAATACTGCCTCTATTTGAGTTATTTTTTGAGCTAACCAGAATGGAATTTGTTCCCGTTTTATGGGTGTTTTACCAAGACATGATTGCATGTTCTGTGGTGTAATTTTGTTTGTATTTCCCTGATGAGGAGTCAGTTGTGGGATGTTTTTTGCTGGTTGGACTGTTGCAGTCCGCATGACATATTGGACCAATTGTCTATGTATTTTAATTAAACATTTTAGCTGAGCTAAAAGTTCCCGGTCCGACATTTTTTCAATGTCTGGGTGTGGTGTGTAGCTGGCTAGAGCCGGCCACGTGGCTCCTGGTCTACCTAGTGGACCGTGCCTGGTGATGTGATTTTGATGTTTTAGGGAGCCATTAAACCAGAGCAGGCTCTCTTGGTAAGTTAGTGGGATTTCAACGTTGACTAAACCAAGAACTAATACATAGGATTCTCATCCTACTAAGTTCCGGTGGATATTAACCTTTCACCCACTCCAGACGTCTATTGGAGTTTTTACGGGAGAAAGGGGTCTGTGTGGAAAGCACAACTGAGTTACTCTAGTGTCTTGCGTTAGATTATCGCCTTACCAAACGTTGGGCGCAATGTAGTGTAGTTCCTATTTTCCCAATAGGCTCTGTACATTGGAATAACATAAACAGCAGTGTAGACGTAGGACTTAGGTCATCTAGGTCTCTACTGACTATGTTAGACTTAATTAGTTTTGCCAGCTGGCTCAGAGGTCACTAGAAACTTTCTCAAATGAACAGGGAGGAGTGAACTTCCCTGATTAGACAAGAAGGGAATCAGTTTCTGATAACCGCATAAACATGACAACTTTGCTCCCTCAGAATAAAGAGTGTATCTCTAGAGTCGTGTGAAAACAATAGACAGCTATTTCACTCAGTCAATGGTGCATGCTTATTTCCACCAGAATGCAGAGAAATAGAGAGACGGGCGTTTTCAATAAAAAGGTGTTATTTTATTGAGCAGTCTTCTTTCTCATGCAAGAGAAATGAATTGCCACAATTGCAATACTTATTATAAATTAAAGTGCGTACAGTAAAAGTAGTATTATGAAATAATACTGTAAAAGCATTGATATGGTTTCTTAGCCATATGATACTTTAAAATGGATAAAATATATACATACGTAAAAACATTGACTAACAAACTCAACTGGTGCTTCTAAGATACGCCTACCCCAGTGTACCTGACCTAAGCCTAATATGTGGGAAGGAGTAAGTAAGTAAGTAGCAGTTTTTAAGTTAAAGTTAGGTTTTTTTGCCAAGTGATCGGAATCAAGGTTACTTCCATAGACTCCTAGAAAGCACAACGCGTTCTTTAAATAAACCAAGCCTCCAGCAGCCTGGGAACACCGGAGCTGGATTTCTCGGCGTGAGAAAAGGCAGCTTCTCCAGCGCGTCAAAAAAGGGAGGGGCGGCTTCCTTCGGCTCTGGCAACAGCTGGGCTCTCGGACAAGTAGAACGTCGCTCTGCTCCCCACCACCGTGTGTTTGCTTAAGGCAACGTTGGTATATTTATACCTGAAAGGTGCCGGGTTTGACGTAAGGTTGGACATAAGACGTCACTAAGAACTAACAGTTCTTTCTGGACTCCAGGAGTTCTTGTGCAAATCAAAACAAAAGCAGGGGGTTTTCCCGGGCTGCTGGAGGCTTGGTTAGTTTAAAGAACGCGTTGTGCTTTCTAGGAGTCTATGGGAGTTCCATAGATCTATAACGTTATTGTTAGTTATGTGTACATCCATCCATTTCCTTTTCATATGTAACAAACTGCAATCTAACAGCATTATTCATCACCTCTCAACACATCCACACATGCTCTACAGGGAATCGTTCCTGAAGCTGCAAGCAGTAAGTGCCCTGTTCTAATCTATCCTTAGGTATTTGTGAGTAAATTCAAATTATTCAAAGACATATATGTATACTGCTGCAAATAATTATATTTATTTATATTAAAATTGTGAAATGTATCTCTTTATCTCCCACGTTAGTGGAAACATCTTCCACCTTAGTAGAACCATGAGATTCTCCTTGGGGATATCTTATATCTTCATCCTGAAACACTGTGCAACAATAAAACTGATACCATACTCTTATCTACTCTCTGGTATCTACGCGGCGCCCCTTGATAAGGTTATTCATTTGGATAAACCCCACCCTGCATTTCTACTACAAAGGTATTATTTTTCAACAAAACAGTAATATCCCCATCTGCTCCGAACAGAATATGCAATATTTCCTTTAGCTAATGTTACCTAAAACAGATCTTAGGTGTCCAATCTAGTTCCAGGCAGGCTTAATCAAGGCCATAATCTCATTGTAATAACTAGGTAAATTCTTTCATTCATTAAATGTAGTTAAATTACTAATGGCGATATCCCTAATATTATTAACATGAATTGAGAATTAATTTTGACCCTAATTTCCCTAGGCACATTATAGCCTCAGACATCATTAGAGCAAAATTTACATTTACCTGTTGTGTTGTACCCTACAATGGTAAAATCAGGATATTTAATTAATACAACAACAAAAAATCAGTTTATTACACTACTCTGTAACATTACAGGCTTTCATAGTGTAATGTAGAAATCACATACTGTCACAGTGGCTCCCTGCGTGGAAATTTTTACATGCAGTAAGGCTGGTTAGTTCTAAATAAAGAACTTGGCCTTTTGACCCTTAAACCTGTTGTCCCTTGTCTGAGCAACGTTACCCCTTGTGGCTATCACATTTGAAAGTATCTCTCGAGAAGCATGACTGAAAAGCATTCCTGCTCTGTGCCTGTCCTGATATTTGAAAGGTAGGACCCAACTTCTGCTGTTTTTTTTTTTTTAATACTTATTTTTATTCGTGTGCCGTGTTCTTCCTAGCACCTAAAGAACTGGCATAATGCTCCCAGAACTATTGTGCATTAAGGCATGCAATGTAATTCAGGTCTCTAGAGCTACTCTTTGCCATTAGGCCATATTACATTTTAAGTTTGTCACTAAGAGACAGTAATATTGGCGTTGTTAGATAAAGTAATATTCCCACTTTTGGATTTGGTGCATAGCATATTTTAACCAGTTGGAGATAAATCTTAATATCATGCATCTAAGGAGAGTCAAAACTACTCCACATCAATGACACATTCAGCTTACACTACTGACATTTTAAGTTTTCTTGAAATGTCATTCTAAAGTGCTTATGCTATAAGAGTGCTACAACATTTTGCATCTATTTTTAATATTTGTTATATACTAGTTTTGTAAAAACACACAAATTTGTTTTTCTCTGTGAGGCCTACTTTTTCTATTTAGTGCCTTTTTCTAGGAAAAGTCAGTTTTACCATTGATCATGTAACAATTAGTATTAAAGACTCACTGAGCTAACCATGTCTGTCTGACCAAACTGCTTGCTCTGTGCTCCTAAAATCACCCCTCCTTTACAAATCTATTCCAGCCTGACCCTAGGACCTTTTCTGCCCTCTTTGACACACCCTGGGTCAACAGCTGCCAAAAACCTCTCATTCTTAAATGTTGTAATCTCTGACTGCACTACTGACAGTAGTTCCAGTATAAATTTGTACACACGGTTTAAAGTTTAGTAATATGAGGCTATGTATAATGCTCCCAGAATGCTCTCTTATTATATGCAAATATTTGCAGACGCTTGAAAGCAAGTGTGATTATTCTTTGCTTTCAAAATAAAACGTTCACAAAAAATGCAAGCAGGAAAAAAAACATTTACCTAAACTACTATAATATTTTATGTACCATATCTTTGCAGCATTATTTAGTAACATGTTGATGTATGCTAGTATTTCCCAAAATATTCATAATGGAAAATCAGTTTAACCAGTTAAAATACATTTATAGAAAACAAAAATAAACAAGCATTGCCAAAGCCAGTAGGTCTGAAATTGGAGGTCAGCATTTTTTGTTGTTGTCAATGCATGACTTTTTTAGGCATGATTTTTGTAAAATCAGATCAGTGTTGGAGCTTCTGGACCCTCACCATTCTAACAAGCATTGGCAAAAGCAAAAATCATTTTTGGTCTCAAAAAGTACACATTACCACAGGAGTACTGGGCATTGTACAAAACTACTTTGGGCGTCGATATGCTCCTTGTGGAATGAGCAGAATACTGTCACTCACAGTGATGCCAGCTGATAGAGAGAGAAAGTGACAGGCATCATTTCAATATACACAAAAGGTCATGGCTAACGCCAGGCCTAATTAGAGGCTCACTTATTAAAGAAAGTCTCTAAAGTGCATGCATGGTATATAGCCTTGCATATATATGGTTTCCTTAAGTTCACAAGAATTTACAGTAGTAGGCCAAGAAAAAGTACTCCTAGAAAATATTTGTGAAGTGCATTTTTCCATGAGCAAAATTGCATGTGGAGATTTGCTCATGTGAAAATCTGAATGTTTCCATGTTCACTTTTCCTCCAACCACTTTTTTCCTAACCCTGGAAGAAGTTTTACGTCTGCCACTGTCAATAGTAAATTTCTAACCTTTCTCATTATGAGAAGATTTGAGAAGAATTTGTGAAAACCCTTAAACGTACAAGTTAGTAGGTTTGCACAGACTCAAAAGGGCATTCCAACCCTGGAGCTATTGCTTACCACTAACTTCAGACCCAGTATGTAGACCTGCAGAAACATAGCAACATAAGGGAACTGCTAGTATTAAAACCCTACTATGGTACGAGCCCTGGCATAATCAGGGATGCTATATAAGAACTCTTATCTAATGAGATTGCTGCCATAATTTGTTGCAGCATTGCACGGCACAAAGGGGACAAGTGGATTTTGTTACAGGAAAAGTAAATATATGAAGCAACCTGCTTCATGGACAAGTAGATATTTTATTAAATTCCACACCCCTGTTAATACATCAATTAGGTACAGAAAGAAACACAAAATATCTTCTATGAAATACAGGACAATGTATGCAAATCTAGTCTCTTTTTATATGCTATACTTCGTCACTGCTCCACTGTCCATAGTAGAGTGCAGCCACTTAAAAAAATTTCTATAATTCATATTCTTACCTTCATTTGAATTTTTTCTCTCCTGAGGTTTTTTTTTTACAGCTTTCTAGTGAGCATACCATGATTTTCATCTGAGATCCGGTCTTGTGAAATTTGCTTTGTACTCACAATGTGCGCTTACACCCTGAAAGATAAATTCAAAAGGTCTCCTACAAGGGAAAAGTTGTTAGGCAGTGGATAGAATAGGTTAAAAAAAGGGAAATCAACAGTTATGAACCAGCCAGAGATATCACATATAAAACCAATTTCCTTCTCTCATGCACTAATGCGCTCCATTTTTTATATAAATCAAGGAAACATAGAGGTCCAGTACTGAAGATCATTGCCCTATTCAATTGCAGTCATTCATCCTTGACATAACTACGCATATTTCAAAATCATTTCCCTGTTTTCCGGTGCTATCCGCAAATCGGAAGCTCCAATCACTATATTCTGGGAGGGTTTCTTTTTGTGGTTAAAATCAATACCCCCTCCTAGCATAGGGTCTCCTGAAATGGGTTTTGTAAAGCCCTCAAAGGGTCTAGCCATTTGTCAATATTTATTGACATAAAGTAACTTAGTAACTTATCAGTCACCTGCTTCACTACTTCTTATATGTGTAGGTACACATACATTATTCTCTAACCCAGGCTGTCCTGCACTGTATGCCACATACCAATTAGTGTATTGATATAGAGAATATTTTAAAAACATTCTCTACAAACACCTTGTCTATTTTAAATGCCAGCCAATGCCCCTTTTATTAATACTATGTGTTAAATATGCATTTGAAAGACTAAAAGGTCACTTGCAGCAAGGCAAGTTAGTTATTTAGCTTACATTTCACTTACCAACTGGTGACATTACAGACCTCCAATGTCCCGCTTTTTGACACCATTTTGATGGGGAATTACTGGCACCCTCGAAGGAGCAAATGAATGAAACTCACCAGAAATAGCAGGTTTGCTCAGAAACAGAGTGAAATGTATTTATTGGTACCAAAAGCATGCATCATTGACAATTAACAAGGAAGAAGTCAGATCTGCCACCTTAGGGGCTCTCAGACTGCTTCTTCCCAGAGTGACAAGTTTCTAGGTGTTATATACAGTTTGAAATGCCATGTTAGCGGAACTAGAATAAGGCACCAAGCCAAATATGGTTAACATGGATGTGCAATGTCTGCACCATGCAAATTATAAACAGCCATGTATGGGCATGCCAGAAAGGCTGGCTCAGCACTGTGTAAGCAACTTGCACAACCAGATTAAGAAATATCATGTAGTCAGGCAGGCAAAGTGACCTCTAAGGGGGTACAGAATAGCTTGTTGTAGCTTGTCCAGTCAAGGTCAGATAGGAAGCCCTTTTGAGCTCCAGGCCTCATGTTAATGTGAAATATCTAATCATGATATCTTTTAAAGTGCATACACATGAATTTGTATGGATATTCATATATAGTTTGCAACAAAGACGAACCTCTGCCAAGGAGAAGAACCAAGGAAGCTGTAGGAGTTGGACTGCCCCCCTGCTAGTGTGCTGTGTTGGCCTACAGTGGTGTCTTCAGTTCCAAGAAGAGGAGAAGGAACTTTCAAAGCACTTTCATCATCTTGCAGAATATTACTCCAAGGGCTCGAACTTGTGCTTGCCTCCTGCTGAAGACTCAGAGACAAAAGACTTCACCACCAGCTCCCCTCTGAATTTCTTTGCTGGGAAATCTGTCTGCAAAAGCCTGCATGTCGCAGGGACCTGGAAGCACAACTCAACGAGAAGAAGTGCGTCGCAGTCGCAGCTGTTGCAGTTGCATCGCCAGAGAAGCGTGTTGCCGCCGCAGAGGTCGCCGCCGCATCATCAGAGAAGCGTCCCTTCCTCAAAGCTGTTACCCGACGCATCACCGGAGAAGCGTGTCCCCGCCACAGAAGTTGCCATCGCATCACCGGAGAATTGCGTCGCAAGGCCTGTCGCGGCTCCAAAGTTACAGAGTTCGCCGCACAGCTGCCGGGCGTGCACACATAGGCTTCACGTCGTTGCATCAAGGGCGCCTTCCTATCGCATCGCACCGGATTGTCGCATTGCATCGAGGTGCCATCTTGCCGCATCAGTAACCGGAACGCAGTATGAGAATCAATGCATCACCTCCTCTCCGGTAAGGACCAAGACACATCCCCTACTCTGCGCAAGCAGAGGCGCGACACATCATCTCCCCCAAAGCAAGGAACCAACGCATCGCCATCCCTGTGAACTTTTTGATTGTTTTGCGTTACGCATCCAGGCACTCACCCTTGTCATCTCCACCCTTAGCGTAGACGCCCAGGCTGAGAAGCCCTAAGACTTGGCCGTTTATAGTCCTAGGCCCTAGTAGTCAGGTGACCCCTTCAGCCGATGGGAATCCAAGCCCTAACACTATCCAATCACAGCCCTAGCCCTAAAATCTAGAACCTATAGGAGTTGAGGGCCTTACAGCCAATCTTATCCCTAGTCCAAGCACCCAATCGGGTTCAAAAACCCTGATCTCTACTCCCTAGCCCTACCAGTAGTCTCAACCCTAGTCCAAGAAACCACTGGCATAGAAAGCCCTAGTCCCTACTCCCAATAGAAAGCCTAACCCTACTCTTAGTCCCACACCTAGTCCAGCAACCAATCACCCCATAAGCCCTAATCGCTACTTCCAATTAACGGCCTAACCCTAGCCCTAGTCCCAACAACCAATACCACAGGAAGTCCCTACTTCCAACAGAAATCCTAACCCTAGCCCTAGTCCCAACGCTATATTGATTGAATCACATGCGGATGAGTAATTGAGACAGGGGCACCAACCGGAGGACGACACTCCTCACCTCCTGCCACCACTGACCTCACACAGACTCGCACAGACCCACGGAGAACACCGGGTCACCTCTGTTGTGCTCGCCGACTGGGGGACTACAAATCCCGGCAACACTTGCGGCCAGGACGCCGCTGACGCTGTGCCCGCGCCCACTGGCACATAAAATTGAAGGAGAGCTCCTGGGGAGCGGGGGATGCGGAATTGAGACAGGGGCACCAAACGGAGGACGACGCTCCTCACCTCCTGCCACCACTGACCTCACACAGACTCGCACAGACCCACGGAGAACACCGGGTCACCTCTGTTGTGCTCGCCGACCGGGGGACTACAAATCCCGGCAACACTTGCGCCCAGGACGCCGCTGACGCTGTGCCCGCGCCCGCTGGCCATAAAATTGAATGAGAGCTCCTGGGGAGCAGGGGATGTGGAATTGAGAAGGGGCACCAACCGGAGGACGACGCTCCTCACCTCCTGCTACCAGTGACCTCACACAGACTCGCACAGACCCACGGAGAACACCGGGTCACCTCTGTCATGCTCGCCGACCGGGGGACTACAAATCCCGGCAACACTTGCGGCCAGGACGCTGCTGGTGCTGTGCCCGCGCCCGCTGGCGCATAAAATT
Source organism: Lissotriton vulgaris (assembly GCF_964263255.1). NCBI lineage: Eukaryota > Metazoa > Chordata > Amphibia > Caudata > Salamandridae > Lissotriton > Lissotriton vulgaris. The sequence continues at coordinate 230,564,131 of NC_141700.1, read as the reverse complement.
GAAGAAGAGCTCCTGGGAAGCAGGGGATGCGGAATTGAGACAGGGGCACCAACCGGAGGACGACGCTCCTCACCTCCTGCCACTACTGACCTCACACAGACTCGCACAGACCCACGGAGAACACCGGGTCACCTCTGTTGTGCTCGCCGACTGGGGGACTACAAATCCCGGCAACACTTGCGGCCAGGACGCCGCTGACGCTGTGCCCGCGCCAGCTGGCGCATAAAATTGAAGGAGAGCTCCCGCGTGGCGGGATGCGTGCGGGAGAAGCCCGGGACAAGGGCAGGACCGTCTGTGGCCGTCAGTGAACGTAAGAGGGTGGGACGGGCTACCCCCCTTTCATTTACCGTACCCTTCAACGAAGACTGGACAATATACTAAAGGTACTTTTATTTGGACCCAATACGCTCTGGCTAATACTGTTTAAACATGTATTCTTCCCTGCCCAATAGGGAGTAATAAGTCACTAGGACGGGGCTACTACTCAACCACCACTAATTTTCAAAAATGAGTCAATTGGGTAAAAAACAAAAACCAGCTGTATCTCGCCCAAATACTAGGCTGCAGGCGGCTACACTGCAACCTCTACCCACTTTAACGGCAATCGATAAAATGTTGCAAAAAACTATTGGTGTTGTAGCTACTGCAATCGAAAATACAGAAAGAAAATTACCAATCAACCCCTCGGTATGTCTCCCCATCCGAGGAGGGGACTATTCAGTAATTGAAATTAATGCCCCAGACTCAAGCTCCTATTTAACATCTTATTTCGTGGAGCTGCCCTGTGCCCAGGCCCCTGAAGAGGCCCCCATAGAATTCGAGGCCCATTCCCCCGCTCTGAACTCCCCCCTTCCTTTGGAAATACCTGCTGTAAATAAGCCGCGCCCCAGAAACAAAAGGGAACGTTTACCAAAAAAAAAGGGTAAACAGAATACCTCTAACCATAACCTTTTAATACCAATCTACAACACCCCGCAATTGACGCTAGGACCACCGTGTTGGGTAACAAATCTGGTGGCTGATTTACAGGCCTGTCTGGAGCAGACTATTGTTACCCACATTAAGCCTTTGGTATCGAAGCTAGATAGATTAGCCTCAACTCTTCATAATATGAGTGTAGGGACAGCCAAGCCCGCAAATTCCTTGGGGAACCTTGCTCCTTCTGAGCCTAGTGCCACACCTAAAAATACACTCAGTGAAAGGGCAGCGTCACCAAAAAACTGCTCTACGCAGAACAAAAATGTAAGATTCCCACCAACCACCACGGAGCCCTTAAGTGCTCCGACTCCCTCCCCTTTTACTAACAACGTACAAGGTCCAATCAATCAGGCTGTCAAAAACTCTGTTACTAACACTGATAAATCTAGATCTAGCCCTAAGGACGGTACTTTTGGGAGTAAAAATAGTGAGTCAAGGAACCAAAATACACCATCTAAAGTTACCCCAGCTGAATTGCCAATTATAAATTTACCACCAGAATCCCTACCCTACGCCATAGTACTCACAGTTGTCCCACCTCTAAGTGAGGGCAAAAGAGAAGAACATACCAATCTAAAGAACAAGTGTATCCAATGGCTAAATGTAAATAGGCCATTGCCTCCAAACGTTTCTGGGGAAATACTTGTTGTTAGAAGAATAGCTTGGATCGATAGGGGCCCTAAAACAACGGTAGGAGATACTGTAGTAATTCATTTTAGGGACACCTCAGCTGTGGAATACATTTGTAACATGCCCTCAAATAGAACCACTAGTCAAATTCACCCACTACATCTGTCCCACTTTTACCCTCTGCAAAACCTAAGATTACCTTACCCTAAAACTCTCCACTCCAGTGAGGGATATTGGGATCCACCAAACAGAATGGCGCAGTGGCGAACTGCAAGGGAGGGCACATACTTTTTCGCACCCCCAATGCTAGCTTACAGGAATAGGTATAGTGTGTTGGATGAAGTGGATTGACTCCTATTAAAAGGTAACCCACCACCACAAATTGTAAATGGAGAGTTTAACAAAGGAACTATACTGAAAGAATGTGATCCTACTGCCCCCCTTGGAGAAGGTACAATACCCTACACCGTGATGAGGCAGGGAAGTTAAGAAACGTGGGAGCCGGAGTCCCAACAGAGGGCCCGGTCTCTCTCTAGTTAAGTAGACAATAAAGTCACATGGGAGGCACTCAATTTGTATAAAAGGGACGATTTTACTTGGCCAAAGACCACCACTAGCGAGAGTTTCCCTACAAACGGACCAGGGAAACTACATGGAACCTTTGAGGCAGTGGAAGGATGTTTAAAAATCCTCTCCTGGAATATAGCGGGGTTGAAAAATAAACTGCTCACACCAGAGTGGGTCTCCTTTATGTCAGCACATGATATTTGCATGATGCAGGAGACATGGGCACTTGAGGGGAGTGCAAGCCGGCTATGCAACTTTCGATATCCTGGCAACATCTAGGGGTAGAGGCCGCCCATCGGGTGGACTGTCGATATGGATAGGTACTCATTTAGGCGCCCAGGCCTCCCAATTACAAACAAATTCTCCAGATGTCCAATGTGTGCTACTATCACCTCAAGATAAGCCTAAGGTAGCCACAATTAACATCTATTCGAGGCCACTTAAGAATGGGCAGGAATCGAGTACAATTAATGCTCTGGATATCTTTATCCAGGCACTTGACCCCTCAATTGCGATAATTCTCGGAGGTGATTTTAATTGCCAATTCGAGCCTTTGGGTTGCCCTGAGGTGTGTGATCAGGATGAAGAAGATTCGTTTTGGCATATTCCCAATCTCAAGATCCCTCAGGTTAGAGCTTGGACCCCGTTGGTCCTCCAAATAAAGTCTTTCTCCCTTGCAAAGTCTCTGCGGGCGTGCAATGGGAGGTTGGACCCGGATCTTCCAGGGGTAGCCACATTCGACAGGACAGATCAAACCTCCACCATTGACTATGTTATGTTAGAAACAAAGTACTGGGATACCCTGAAAGAATGTGTGGTCTTACCGAGACAAGATAGCGACCACAATGCCCTAGTCCTAACTCTCAAGCCCAGGTCCTTTGGACTAACAAACCCTGAGCCTATTCTAAACACTATGGCCGTACCCCTTACGCTAACGAACAACAGGTGAAGGGTTAAATGGCCCTATTTCCTGGATTCCCCAAGCAGGCTCGCTAAAATATACCAGATCGCTGTTCCACGGATTACCGAGATGGGCCATTCGGTTCTAAACCGACAAGCCGTTGAAATACATAGGCAGCTAGTAGTGGCACTTGGGGATGTGTTTTCTCCAGTGAGCGGCAATAGACGGCCCGGGGTTAATAACACACACCCCTGGTTTGATGACACCTGTAAGAAGGCAGAAAGTGATCTCATTAGAGCAGTCAAAACCAAAGATAGCGTAAAAATTAGGTCTTCTAGACTGCTCTACAAAAAGATAATCACTAGGAGAAAGAGAGAGTGGGAGGAAACAAGGTGGGAAGGCCTGAGATCTGCACTCCTCTCCAAGAATGCCAAGTTGTTTTGGTCCATAGTCAACTCAGGTGTAAGAGGAGGAGGTGAGGCCATTTCCCCGAACATCGCTCCCTCAGTGTGGGAGACACACTTTGGTGAACTCTACACAAGCCCAGAGTGTGATGATCATGCGACCCTTGGTCCGGATCAGATGTTAGGCGGGGCAACGGCCCACCCGTCATTCCCGGCCCTAGTTCTTTCGCCTGAGACTCGATCACTGGGGGTCGTGGGTGTAGGATCACGGACGGACCTCCTACAAAAATGGGGGGGCGATCCCCCCGAAATTGGCGAGGGTATTTACCTTAAGGAAGTGGAATCGGCAATCGAAAGACTTCTCCCAAACAAAGCCCCTGGCCTTGATAGACTGCCTGGCGACCTGTTTAGCTCCCACCCTAAAATCTGGGCACCCTATCTCTCAATCATGTTCAAGGTGGTCCTTAGGGGGTCTGACCTACCGGACACCTGTTGGGGAGCTGAGATCGTCTCCATCTACAAAAAGGGTTGCCCACTTACCCCATCTACCTATCGGCCCATTAGCCTTATAGACACAACCCAAAAACTAATGGGTAGGATCTTATTGGACAGGATACAGGGATGGATGGAGGAACATCAAATATTGACTACTCTCCAGGCTGGTTTTAGATCAGGCATCTCGGCCCTGGACCAAATCTATAGGCTCCAGGTCCTATTCTGGAAAACTGCAAGAGTAGAGGGTGGCAGCCTTTACCTTATTTTTGTGGACCTGCGGGCCGCATTCGATCTTGTGCCCAGGGAAAGACTATGGAAGGTGCTGGAAGAACTGGGTCTCCCGTCATACTTACTCGATGCCTTGATTAGATTCCATTCAGGGAATTATGCCCAGGTTAGGTGCGGAAGGAACGGGGACCTTTCGGCCCGTTTTCCTGTATCTAAGGGTGTCCGTCAGGGGTGCGTCCTGGCTCCAACACTATTCAGCCTATACATCAATGGCTTGGTGGATGCCTTAAATGGTGTCAAGGATAACGACGCTCCCCGGTTAGTTACTGGTTGGGTGCCCGCTCTGATGTACGCGGATGACACTTTGTTGCTATACCGAACATCATCGGGCATCCAGCGGGTTTTGGACGGGTTTGTACATTTCTGTGCCTCGCGGGGATTGGAGATAAACTTGGAGAAAACGAAGTTTATGATCTTCAATCCCCCGAGGCACACCCGCCCTAACCCTGTTCTGAACGGCATCCCCCTTGAACGGGTGAAAACTTTTGTCTATCTTGGTGTCTTATTGACAGAGGATTTTGACTGAGGCCACCAAATATCTAAATCTGCCCTGCGACTTTCACAGATTACAGGGGGTATTGGCAAACTCCACAAACTATTGGTTTTTAAACCTGTTGCCCCTGTCCTCGAGATATATAGACTCCAGGCCAGGACAGCTGCTGTATATGGCGCAGAACTCTGGGGACACAAGAACATATCGTGCCTCCTAAAGGTTGAGCAGTCCTTTATGAGAAATCTGGTGGGTCTCCCCCAAAGTACACCGCTGATACCCCTGTGATTTGATTTGGGTTTGGAGTCCATCAAGGATTTGGTAACCGCACGACCCCTGCTCTACTGGAGAAGGCTCTGGTCTGTATCTGAGCTCTCAGACTATAGAGCGGAATTTCTCGAGGTTTGGGGACAAATAAAAAACAAAAATATTTCCTGGTCACGCCATATTAAGGCGCTTTCCTATTACATAGGGTTGCCCCAGCTATGGGAGTCCCCCGAGCTGAGCTGCCCAGGGATACCCAGGTCTGAGTTGCTGGCCTATGTGAGGCATCAAAACAACCATGCACTACAATGCTCGGCAAATCTGGGCAGGCTCTCTGCTGCGTTCCTGTTGGTAAAGGTTGATCCCCTGAGGGAGGATTTTTTAGATCTGGTGCAATCTCCCCTTGCAAGGAAATTATATACCCAACTGAGACACGGCTCCCTACCCATTAGGGCGTTCACTTCTAAATGGGCTAGTATTGATGAGGGAACTTGCCCAGCTTGCAACTGTACCAGAGAAGATGTTGTGCACGTTATGTTCTTCTGTCCGGTGTACAGTAAAATTCGAAAATGTTGGCTGAGCCCCCTATGTAGAAACCTGGGTCTTAGGCATTGTGCGCAGGCGTGTAGGGTTTTAACATATGATACCTCTCCCCACATTGTCTTTGGGGTTTCCCACTTCTTATATGGTATGTGGCGTAGAAGGAAAGGCTTTGTCTACGGTTGAATGGAAATTACTTGAATTAACTCCCTTCCCTCTTCCCCATTCCCTTTTTAAACATATAACTCTTTTAACTAGAGTCCCCTTTTGATAACTATTGTTTAATAACCTTTTATCGTCTTTTTTAACCTCATCCGTGCGGTGCAGATTTACCCCCGGTGCTGGGTCCCAATGTAAATGGGTGTGGTCATGACGGAACGGTTCCGTCATGAGCACAGCTCGACCGATGCTCATGATGGAACCGTTCCGTCATGAGCATCGAAAGGGTTAATTGTTATATTTATGTATTTTACTACTGTGCTATGTATGTATTTTATCTGCACTTCTATGGTCAATGACCGAAATAAAGTTATTAAATGAATCACAGACCAAGAAACCAATCAGAACCTTCATATACCCAACCAATGAGGACACTGACCCTAATCCAATAGAAACATCAGATACAACCACCAATCAGTGTACACATGTACCTAACAATATCAGACTATATAAGGTCCCAGCTACCTCAGACAAGGTTTGCTGGCCAGGGAGTTGGAAGCTGCTCCTCTATTCAGAAATCTCTTAGAAGACAGACCGGCTCAATCCACACTTTGGACTTCTGGAGGTAAAGCCCCAACAAACCTGTCCTCTAACAACATTATTTGTATAAAACTGCTCCCTCACCTGGCCAAAAAACGAAGTGCACAGTCCCTATTAAACACAGTTTAAACAGCTTACTGCTGATTACTGCTGTCTCAGGAGGGGGGGGGGGGGCTGGTTTCACTGACTTGTTAACACAAAATGGTCGCTGGGGGTGCACTGCTTAACATACAGGTCTTAGCACAGAACAAAGGAGACATTTGGAGGGAAAAACTGATAGTCATGGGGAATGAGAGGGAAAAACTACAGAGTTTGGATTGCAAATCCCACAATTCAACAGGTTAAATGGAAGCAGTCACAGGCAGGAAAAACCACAAGTTCAAACTAGGGGTAGGCAAAATTTGCGTAGTTATGCTACGCAAAGCTCTGCAAAAAGGTAAAAAATCTCCACGAGCAAGCAAAAGTTATGCGAACAAGCGGAAATGCTTGTTCCGCCTATTCGCGATTCTTTTTTCATGTTCGCGAATGCTGTTTGCATGCTCGGGGAGAAATATCTTGCGAACACGCATTTTGAAAACGTGAACAAGCAAAAAATTCCGCGGATCGTGCAAATTTTGGCAATTCCGGTTCTCCGTGGAACACAAAATTACCCAAACTCCGCAAATTCCTCGAGCGGAACAGAATTAACTGCCCAGGCCTAGTTTAAACACAAAAACCTGGGATACATTATGCAATTACTGGCAGGTTAAAACTACAGTTTTAAACTGTAACAACCACAGGCAAAGACTGTTAAAGAAATGTAAAAAGAAAAAAATAAGATGATGCAATCACAGGTAGGAAAAAGCCTTTCTTAGGAAAGAGACAGCACTAGTCTGCCTCCTTACCACTTCCTGGGCTGTGCTCACTGCAATCTGGGGCACAGGTAGGCTGCAACTCACAAAATGGAGGAGAATGATTTGGGGTGCACCCAGCAAAGCCTTAAGGGGCCTTCTTAATTTTTAGCTCTGGCTTTAAGGGTATGGGCCACAGCTTTTAGCTCCACCAATTGAGTCTGAAGCTTCATGACAGTAGGGCATAGCATTGTAAGGGTAGATTCATTGTTCTCCACCCTATCCACCAGCTTCCTAGGGCTTTGGGCTCTTGGCTTTGACCTTCGTGAAACTGCTGCTGCTGTCCCCCAGAGTTGAGGCGTAAGGTGCAGATGTTCATCTTAGGCATTCAAGGCACACCCAGTTCATATTGGAGAAAGAAACAGCTGCTCTTTTCCTCACAAAAATGCAGGCAAACAAATTGAGAAGCAATGTTGGATATGGTATCTGTTCCAGTGTCAAGCACTGTTCAGGGGCCCTCGTCTTATTTCCAGGGGAGCCTTGCTTGGTCTTGAGGACCTCAAGTGTTTCAGGGAGATACTCCCAGCACTGGTCCATAGTTCTGAAAGTGAATGGCAATATACCCCAATCACTGCTGGGCTTCACGCACCTCATTTGCCCCAGCAGAAGGGTCACTATACAGCATGATGTAACCCTTAACAGACATCCCACGGAATGTAGGTGCCTCTAAAAAAAAGTCGCATTTTAAAAGAGAGGACTTGAGAAATGGGGGGTGGGGCAATACATCTGACCCTCTAGCCACCACCTCTGATAATATGGATCCTATTTACTCAGTCACTGGAGCTGTTCACAATGCAGTATCAACAGGGGAGGCAAATGTACCATGAACATCTTTTAGAAAGTCATGGAAGGGAGCACTCCTGCCTCCTCAGTGGAGCATGTTGAGTTTTGTGCAATGTCCCAGGGTTAATTTAAAATGGCTAATGCATAGGGCCAGGGCTGTTTGTTAGGCTCAACAAGCTGGGAGCAGAATAAGGGACCACTATTTCAGTTCAGAGTTCCAGCTCCCCAACAAGAAGGCTCATGGGGTACTGCCACTCCTTACCGCAAAGAGCCCCTTGATGGTGCACTGTGCCTAGCCGACAGTCAGCCGCAACCCAGGCTGCACCCTAAGGTCGAGAGAATGCTTAGAAGATCCTGGCCCCAGCCGAGCAACCAGTGCACCCCCATCATCCCTGCTCAGTGAAACTCCCGGAGGGCCACTAGAACCAAATGCTGCTGCCACGGGCACAATAAAGAGTGCTGAGAAGTCACACCAGTCAGCTCATAGTCAACGTTCCAGCATTAGAGCAAGGGCAGAAACTTGTCTCTGAGCAACAGAGATCTTCTGTGTTTCACTGCCGCCACGGCACAGACTTGGACCAGCTCAAATCTCCTCCAGGGGGTGATAGGATGGTCTTCAGCTCATGTAGACATTAGTGTGTCAGCCTGGATGAATGCCCAGCATGTTTTATCGATGAGGTCCTCTGTGTCTTGAACCGACACAGGGTCTCACAGAGATCTTGATAGGAAAATCCAAATTCAGATCCATCTTGGACATGCCTCAATGCTCCAATTGTTTTAGCCACCACATTTTTCCTTTCACCCATTTCCTTTACCCATTGACTTTTAGTAAAAACACGGTCAGTAATGTTTGACTTAGTGTTTGGGTCCTTTTATGTTATATCCATCAACTCACAAGAACCATAAGCATATCCTGTATTGGTAAGTATGTAAAAAGCAGGTTGTCAATTGTATAAATGTTATGTAATTTGATACTTTTTCTTCCCAACTTTTCAGTTCCTGACTACTGTGGACCGTTGCTTGTATCTCTCCTTAATGCTGATTATGGGGTTGGTAAGCGAAAGTACTTAGTCTGCTTTGTGTTCCACTTTGGTCTCTTTTTCCATTGTTAATCTTCAGTTAAATGTTACCTTCATCTTCTGAATCATGGGTCTTATTCACAAACTGCAGTTTGGAGTAAGTTTAATAGTACGACAATTGTACTACTAACAAACTCCAAATTGCTATTCACAAACCTATGTGCAGAGGTTCCACCTACGCTCCTATCTTTATCTTTTTCAATGTAGAGATCTCCACCCCGATTGTGGAAAAAAAGTACACATTTAAATTGCAAATGTGAGATGGTCAGAGGGGAGTGGCTGGAAAAAGGGAAATACTTACTACAAAATAGAAGGAGTTGACAGAGGAGTAAGGAGGGGCTCAGGGGGGAGCATTTACCCAGCACAAAAAGAATAATAAGCCCATTCTTATACACAACTTGCACTTTTAACATTACTACAACCAAAAAGGACCCAAATGTACTCAACTCAGAGCTGATCCAGCATCACACATGGCAAATCAAAGGTACTACAACAACATCTCATAGAAAATAATCATGTTAGAGACTTAAAATACTATCCACATAAGACATAATTTTAAATTAAATTATATTATTTAAACTAGATAAAAATATAAATAACTGCAATCTACTGTAGAAAAATTATGTAACAATAAAAAAATATTTGAATTTAACATAGTGTAATAACAATGTTTGCATTTATAAATTAATGTACCATTCATTTTAATCAAAATATAAATAAAGTTTAGTGTTGATTAATTTTATATGTTGCTTTTAATCATTTTAATATTTTCTTTACTGTGTGTGTTTTTTTATAATTTAAGCTTCAGAATTTGTTTTAATTTAATTCAATATATTCAAAATAATTTTAAATTAAGTTATTGAGCTGTATAGTGTTCTAAAATTAGAAAATGTAACAGCATTTAACATTAATATTTAAAAAAACAATGTTTTCTATAGTTTACTAAACTTTTAGACTTTCCCTATACTTTGCCCTGTAGAGATATCCATGTCTGTGATAGAGGCCTTGTCCTTCATCTTAAAATTTTACTTATAATAACTTTAACTGTTAACTTATTTTTTTATAATTATAAAATTATTTTAAATATTTCAAACAGAAATTATTTAGTAAATATATATATTTTTAAATTCCACCTCAAATAAAATGTTTGAAAGCACTTACTTTATGTTAATATTTACAAAAAGTTACAATTAATTGCAATTTTTTTCTTAAACATTAAAGTTACATTTAATTTAAAATGCTTGAGTTATACTTGCATATAGAAGTAGGAGTTAAAAATAAGCCTATGATACAAATAACATAACTTTTGTGTAGTGCTAGCATTGCGGGAGGTATGATGAATTTTCCTCCAAATAGATTCCAGGTTTGTTTGATAAAAAGTGTTGTAAGTCTGCTTTCCATAAAAGTTCTATTTTCTATTTGGGGCGAGTATGTGTAGAAGAGTGAATATATTTGTATATGAAGGGGGGCTTAAAGAGTGGGGAACGGGTTGATAGCACCTGAAAAGGTGAAAGTAAAGAGAAATGTTGTGTGATAGAAATTTTTAATGATACGTATTTGAGAATGGAAGTGGCAGAGAGACCAAATCTAGTTTGAACTTCTGATGAATATAGGAAATATGTCCCTTGAAATAGATGTTTGACTTGAATTATTTTTCTTAGCAACCCAATCTTTCTAAAAAATTGTGCGATTTGATATCTTAATAGATTTAATTTGTCATATAGAGGATTCTAGGAAAACATGCAACTATGTGAGAGATCTAGTGAGAAACAGAAATAAGGAAACGCCTCTGAGATAAATGCCTTATTGAAACAGGAAGTACTTATACATCAGAACTGTGCTTTGCTCCACTAGGATTTCTAGTGTATTCTTTGTGTATGCATTGTGTGAGGTAAGGGAATGGAACAGAACCATCAGGGGCAAGCCAAATTTGCTTTCTACTCAACTCTTGAAAGCATTTTGAATATCTCTTGTCAGCCTTCTGTGCTCAGGAATGTTGAAGCGCAGATGCAGGAGGCGAACTGAATATAGGAGATAGAAGCTGAGGCAATGCAGGGACAAGTTCAGGAGAATCACCACCATCACCGTTCTGCAACTTTGGGTGATGTTAAAATTGTTGTGAGCTAGCAGTCAGAAATATGCCTTTTCAGAAGTGGAGAAACTTTGGCTGTTATGATTTTGCTTTTGCTTTAAGCCATCAAAATACACAGTTTGCTAAGTGCAGAGGGAATGGGTGAATATCGACTACAAGATATCGTGTGTCTATATTATCCCAGTCTAAATATCATGAGGACAAAAATTTCGAGAGATATAAAACTGATGGTAAAAAAATGTTTGTGTTTATAAATAGTATTGATGTTTAAAATGTAGTACATTGTCGAAGGATATGATAAAGTTTAATGCACTTTGTTTTGTGTGGATATTTTATTAGCATTTTATATATCAATATTGGTAAACTTTTTTGAATAATACATTTTTATGTTTTTTAGGGTTGTGGGGTTTTTAGGGGGATTGAGAGAGTGATGTTTAAATTTAAATATATATTGATTTATTTATATTTATGATTTGTTTATTGTATTTAACTAATGAAAATCTTTATTAGCAATTTAATGTTTTTATATATATGTTACATTTTGGATTGAAGGGTTCACTGAGTTATTAGGGTAGTATTTTATTATAAACATACATTAATTAATGGTTTGTATTAACATTTTATATTTAATTGGTTATTTTATTAGCGGAATATAAAAAGAGAATGAAATAATTTAATTAAATATTGTGGCTCATAATGTATAATTTAAATTTTTTTATTTAAAAAAATGTGAGGTTGGTTTTATTGGGGTATCTTTGTGCGTGGTGAAAAAGTAGATTTACTTGCTTTCACTCCGTTACACCATTACAAGTATTGCAAAAATGCTAGTGCTCATTTATGCCTTAACGCATGAGTACTCACAAATATTGTCCCAGAGGCTAAAGAGTACGATTTGTGCCATGACCAACAAATGCAATCATGTCAGCAGTGTGATTGGGGGCAGCTTAATGTGGGGATAGAGGAAGTGAAGCAAGTACATGGTGTGAACAGTGAGTTGCAGACTTATTTTGGGGGTTTAATTCCAAATTGCCCTCTAAATGAAGCCCCTAATGTCTTGAAGAGTCATAGATTTGACAATACTGTGTTAAGCTGTATCTGAGTCGCTATCCCTCTACCACACCCTGGGGTAATCCTCTCAAATTCCTATTGCTGCCTTTGGCAGATCAAGTGTACATAGAAAATAACTTGATCATTGACTTGGAATGGAATAGAATCTTATGCCTCACAATTCCATCATTACTTAATCTCTTGTCTGTTAATTATTTGGAGTGCTTGGAATCAGTTAAAGTTGTGAGTGCTATAAAATAAATCCTTGCAAAGATCCCCTTCCAAGGTATATCATTGCCAAGGTGGGCAGACACAAACACTCAATCTCCACCTCTTGACACAGGAAAGTTGTAACATTTTAGCCATGGCACTAGGAGACCTGATGTTTAATTTTGGTTTTACTGGTTTGACTAAATATGCTGGCTGGACCCCGACAAGTCTGGGCAGGTTCCAAAACACAGTGGTATTTCTTTGATAAGAGTTGTCCCAGAGTCTCACCAACAGAAACATTCACACCCCAGCTGTTGTATAATGAGCAAGTTGGAAACTAAAGCACCAAAATGCAAGTTTTTTTCATTAATCTTTTCCTTCTATTGTTGCAAATTGGGTACTCACTTTCTGGATATATTTCTTTGCTCTTTTCTTAACAGAGATAGGAAAAATGTAAATCAAACTACACAATGGTAATACGTATGTGATGAGAAAAGATGACAATATCCCAAAAGTCATATGATTTTACCTATGTGGGAGAGAACACCCGGTCTCATAGTCCGCTCACTGAAATATGGTATATTGCAAAAGCTATGACTCTTGAAACAAAGAGTCCTGAACTGTGGCGTTGGTACTCATGCTGCAACAAACTGTTTGATGATAGTCAAATCATATCCTTACTATGCTTTTGTCCCTGTAATTGCCACCATATGATTGAGGTGGGCGAGACACTGATGCCCTGCTCTGGTTCAGCTTGAGGTTCTGTACGAGGAATAAGCCCAAAATGAAGGTGTTTCTAAAGATAAGTGGTGCAGAACACCTTCTTTGCATATTTTCCTTTACTTCATTTAAAGTGTCAATAAATGCTTGCTTGCTTATTTAAAATCTTTCTGAATGTTAGTGTTCAGTTAGTGCTGCTGTTCACCAGCCATAAGCGCCCCCCTGGTCGTACTTGAGTATTCCTGTCTTAACATCTACCGTTACTTTTGATTACTGAATTCCTATTTTGTTTTAATGCCAGTCTGGAGATCACTAAAATCCTAGGGTGCCTGCCAAGTTGCAAACATTTCTAATATACCAGAGCCATTTTATTTTGTGTTATAACATTGCACATTTTCAGCACTGTGCAGTAAATATAGCCTCATTCTGAGATTAGCTTCACTGGGTGAGAATTTTAGCAAATAGTGGAGTTTTTGCCTGTGTGTGCCTCCAGTATCAGTTCTTCAAGGTCTTCTCACGTTCTTTCTAATGAGACGATCCTGCTCCTTAGTTAGTAGCTAGTTGCAGTCTCAATCATGTGCTTTTGATCCCATTCCCTTGTACTCAGAAAAACTATATATGAACGATAACTGAATAGATGGATTTTAGGATTACATGCTCCAGCTAATTTGTGCTTGAAGCTGTAAGTAAGTAAGTAAGTTTATTGCTTGATTAATTAAAATCTTAGCAGTACACACATCAGTAAAAAATTTATAAAAGGATACATATATGTGACATCATTTCATATTGTCTTAAAAAAAAAAAACAACGTGATGGATATGCATTAAAATCGACCAATTTTCGGGTTAAAATGACATACAGTTTGTTTGTGATGAAGGTATAAAATTTAAGGAAGAAGTAAGGGTGAGTCCCCGTCTGGGGGTGACGCCAGTGTCCGTAGTTCTAATAGTCTATTGTGTGGTTGTGGCACCTGCCTCAGGGTCGGAACGTAGTGGAAGTCAAAGAGAATTGCCGGATAAAAGAGCTTGGGTGAGCGCAACTGTGCTCAGGCTGCGGCGAGAAGCTTTATTTGGGCAGTTTTCATGTAGCGGACGAAGCTGCAGGTTAGTTTAACGTTGGCCCCGCTGAAGCACGCCTTCACTGCCTGTCTGCACGTCCGGATATGCATTTCATTTAGATGCGGTTTTAGCAGTTCTCTCCTCTCCCGGTCTAGGAACTTACATATGCATAGGAGATGCAGCATATCTTCTTTAGTTTCGCCACATAGTCTGCATTGTGTAGATGTGAATATTCGTTTCCAGGGGGGCAAATGTGGTTTGACAGGAAGGATGCCCATCCTCAGGGCCAAGAAGCCTTCTTTTAAAGGGCCGGAAAAGCTGGTACCGAAGTACGGTTGTGGTGAGCATTTTGGATAGCTTTGTATCACGAACCAGCTATGGGCCCTCTTATTTAGACATTCTTTATCATTTGCGGTGGAGACGAGCTTTGTTGACTTATTCACCAGGTCTTTTACGGTCTTGAATGGGAGTCCTGACTCCCATATATTCTCCAGGGCTAACAAGCTGATCCCTGATTGGAGGTAGTCTTTGGCCGGTGAGGCATGTTTCCTTGAGATTTCCTTCCATAGGAATGAGTTCAGCGAGCCCGCCTCTGCACTCTTTATTTTATACCAGTTCTTTACATACGCGGCCTTCCTGCTTATTCTCTGGTTTACTATTCCAAATTCGAGGCGTAGTTGGGCTGGGGAGGTGTATTTAGGAAGCTTGAAGATTATTCTTAAAGCTTTAGCAACCGTTTTATTGAGGGTTTCTTCGTCCTACCCTCGCAAGGCCTCGCTGCCGTATGTGAGCGTGGGCAGCAGCTTTGCGCGAAGCACTTCAAGCAGCGGGAGCAGGTTTGGACCTGCTATTTTGCTTTTAAGATTTTTCAGGGTGATGGCTAAGATGGTTCCTCGTCTCTGAATCACCTCTTTTTGTTGGTCATATGACCCATTCTTATCAAAGATAATTCCTAGATATTTATAGTCGTGGACGACTTCAAGTTCTCTCTCACCCAGCTGCCATTTCAGTCGCTTTTTTGGGTTGCGCTGGTTTAGCACCATTATTTTTGACATTTCTAAGTTGATTTCTAACCCGTTTTTTGAGGCGTGGTTGTTCGTAGTATGGAGCAGGTGTTGTAAGCCGACTGGGGTTTGGCTGATTAAAATCAGGTCGTCGGCGTACATCAAATTTGAGAGAGGGAGGCCTCCCAGGTTTGGTGCATGATGGTTACAATTATCTAGGTCAGTTGAAAGATCAGCCACGAAGAGGTTAAATAGAGTAGGGGCCAAAACGCACCCCTGCTTTAAGCCTCTGGAGGTTGGGATCCGCCTGGATACGATTGTACCACTCCCCAGTTTTATTTGGACCCATGTATCTGAATGTAGTAGGATGAGTTGATTCAGAAGGGCTTGAAGCTGTAGTCTAGGCCATTGAAATGGTAATTGTCTCCCATTGTTTTGCTTGCATTTTGAAAATATTTGCATTAAACAATTATTAGGCTTTTTAAGCTACCCAGAATGTTTTGTTTTTCTTTTGCAGTCTGGAACATTGCATGCCACAAATTGTCTACGTTAGGTGAACAAGGCAGCGCTGTACAAGACTAGACCAGACCCCACACGATGACCCCGGGTGCCAGATATAAGGGAAATGTAATGTTTCTTCAGGGTGACTGGGGTGGAGCACAACCCAGTGCTGGACCTGGTGATTCACCTGGACAGGGTAAGCATATTGAACCAAATGAAGCGAAAGTCTAACAGTGGAAACTGTACTTGCTTGCATGACCTCTATTGTTTTGTGAACAAACAGGTGCTCTCTGGGTAGGAGACCATGGAATAATAGATTGGTTTGGTAGGAAAGAGTGAGGGGAGCTCAGAGATGGAAACTGTGTTTGTTTGAATCCCTGGTTTAGAGTAATAGGGCTCTAGAAATAATGCCTCAGTGTGGAAGATAGGCAGGAGCACCAGTGCCCGATGCGACTGACAATAAAGCGTCCGGTATTGGGATCTGAGTGATAAGATAGGCAGCCGATTCCATTCATGTGGATCAGTCCAGAGTGCAAAGGAGATCTGTCCCAGTGGGGTATTGGAACTCCTGAGAACTCAGGCCCACAATTACCACAGAAAGCATAAGACGAACAGCAGACCGATTGCCAGGGAGACTGTGATGGTGGATGTGCAGCAGGCCGGAAAAACAGGCAAGGAGGCCTTATATAGTGGGCTATGTTGTTCGTTTATTATACAAAAGAGGCAGGAAGGATTGTCACAAGAGAAGCAAAGGAAGGCTTCCAGGGCATGAAGTCCGCTTCGGGTCTTGGGTTCGGGTCCAGGTCTTCAGGAAGTCTGACGGTGGCTCCGATATAGGGGAGTATCCACGGAGGGCAGTAAGAGAAGAAAAACAAGGGACCGTTAGTCCTATCCTGGTCTCCAGGTACAATATACCGATCACTGTCACCCGGGCAGTGAGGGGGGGCGGGGGGGGGAGAAAAGAGACAGCGAGGAAAGGGAGGTATCGGGAGGGAGGAACACAGGCCGGTAGATAGAAGAGTGTCGAATCGGGACGTGTGGGGGATCGTTGGTTACGCTGTGAGGGTACTATACAGGTATGGTACAGTGCAGGGAATGTGGTTCTACAGAGATGGGGGATATTTACAGGGACTTTACAGCGAGCTCCTAGCGAACAGGGAAAAGGAATTCGTACGGTACTCATGCGGTCCGCCGTAACTCTCCAGTGAGTCACGGCCGCTCTTCAGCCACCTCCTGAGGACTCCACCACTCTTCGGTCCACACGTCTTCGTCGTACGCCTGCTCTCCTTCTTCACCACCAGTCCTGCCACGATGCTCCGATGGCGTTCTGCTCCAGAGTCTCGGCTTTTCCCTGTTCTGGCGCTGCCACTGGGGCGGGACTTCCGGGGTCAGAAGGATGTGCTTCCTCCGGACTCAGTGCTCTGGTTGGTTCATGCGGGAGAGAGAAGGGCGAGGGTCCGTGGGTTATGGCTGCTGCTCCGAGTCCCGTCTCTGATGCGGGGATGTGTTTGCGGGGTTGCAGCCCCGGCGGAAAGGAAGGAGGTACGTGTGGGGGAGGGCGGCTTCCATGAGGGGGGCCCCGGGGCACCGTCTCACAGAGACACTTTCCAACTTCCCAATATAGTGCCACGATTAAAAGGATAGGTCCCCATTTGCCCCGCCACCCTCCCAGCTCCTCCAGGGGGAATAGAGTCACTGACCACATCCCCTGGACAGCCTCTGACTAAATGAGTATTAAGAAACAGTTCTTTAACATTACATAAACCCAAACCCAGTTAGGGGAAGAACTACAAAGTGAGTTTGATGTGTAGAGACCCAATTGGGGGGATGTAAATCAACAACTGTGTTTGGCAGTGCCTAGTGGGGTGAGAGATTAGTTGATGGCAAATATGATGTGGCAGAGGCTTATTCCAAAAATGAAGGGGTGTTAAAAAATGCAAAGGATATTTTGTTGAATTCGGTGTGGAAGTTTACCTAGTGAAAACAAATGGGGTTAAGATCTTTATCAAACAAGGGCAAAGTGCCCACAGATTATGTAGGCAGGCTTAACGATGTGTTTGAAAGGCATTCAGGCATATCCCATCTCACACAGATGACTGAGAAGCTGTAGGTGGTGCTTTTGTGCATGGATTACTGAATGGGAGAAATGGGAGAAGTCAAATGATAACAATATGTATTGGATGGCAAACCAAGGAATTGGCAGAATTAGAAACTGTTGTGAACCATTGTATGGCTTTGCCAGAACAAAAGAGATCATTGAATTGAAACTGATACCTTTTAAATTGCAAAATATGCAGCAAATGATAAAAGGAAACCATCCACTCTCAAATATATGCACTTTCCCAGTTGCCTGGAGGACTGTTGAAAAAATAGTAAATCTGCCCCCCCCCCCCAACCCCGCTTACAATCTATACACTATAGTATTTCTCCGTCTCCGTCAGCCACACCACCGAACTCCTCTGGACCGACCACCGCTGCATCCACTTCGCCTTCCAGAAACCCACCACACATCACCGCACCCAACAGATCCCCCACCGCTACTGGAGCAAAATCACCGAAGACCAACTACACGCAAACCTCACTCTCAGCCCACCCACGAACCCTCCAACACCGACGACGCTGCCCACATCCTCAGACGCTCGATCGAGGACTGCGCCAACACCCTGGCCCTGCTGAAGAAACCCCCCAACAGAGACACCAGCAAGAGGGCCAGCTGTTTCACTACAGAACTCCTAGCCTCCTAAACTCCGGACAGCCACGCAGCACACAAGTACGCTATCCGCAACCACCACCACCTCATCAGGGCGGCCAAGAGGACCTCCTTCAAAGACAGCCTCGACAACAACGCACACAATAGCAAGGAGCTATTCAACATCGTGAAGGAACTCTCCAACCCCAGCTCCAACACAAACGACATCCCGCCGTCGCAAGCCCTGTGCTACTCCCTCGCCACCTTCTTCCACGGCAAGATAGCAGACATCCACGGCAGCTTCAACTCCCAGACAGCCCCAACAGATAGCAACACGACAGACCCTCCGCACACCATCGACCACGACCCCCTGCTAGCCTGGCCAATTACGAGCATCGATGACACCACCAAGACAATGTGCACAATCCACTCCTGCTCTCCGTCAGACCCATTCCCGCACCACGTCTTCAACAGAGAAAGCAGCTGCATTGTACCCCACCTGCGCAACGTCATCATTCTCTCCCTCAAGACCGCGACCTTGCCAGAGATCTGGAAACATGCCAAGATCAACGGCCTACTCAAAAAACCTAAGGCAGTCCCAAGAGACCTCAAGAACCTTCGGCCCATCTCTCTGCTCTCCTTCCCGGCCAAAGTCATCGAGAAAACTGTCAACAGACAGCTAATCCGATACCTCGAAGAAAACAAAATCCTGGACCCTTCCCATTCAGGGTTCCGCAGCAACCACAGCACTGAGACTGCCCTCATCACTGCCACCGACGACATCAGGACCGTGCTGGACAACGGCGAGACCGCAGCGCTCATCCTCCTAGACCTCTCTGCCGCCTTCGACACCGTATGCCACCGCACACTACGCGCACGCCTCCACGCCGCAGGGATCCGAGACAAGGCTCTGGATTGGACTACCTCTTCCTCTCTGGCAGAACCCAGAGCGTCTGCCTCCCCCATTCCGTTCCAAAGCCTCCGAGATCATCTGCGGCGTACCCCAGGGATCCTCCCTCAGCCAGACGTTGTTTAACATTTAAATGGCCCAGCGCGCACACGTAGCCCGACAGCACGACCTCAACATAATCTCCTACGCCGACGACACTCCGCTGATCCTCTCCCTCACCAAGGACCCCATCACCGCCAAAGCCAACCTCCACGAAGGAATGAAGGCCGTCACCGACTGGATGAAGACCAGCTGTCTGAAGCTGAACTCGGACAAGACGGAGGTCCACATCCTCGGCTCCAACCCTTTAGCCTGGGACGACTCCTGGGGGCCGACGGCACTGGGGGCAGCCCCGACACCTACCGACCATGCACGCAACCTGGGAATCATCCTCAACTCAATGCTCTCAATGACCAAGCAAGTCAACGCCGTCTCCTCCTCCTGCTTCAACACCCACCGCATGCTCCGCAAGATCTACAGATGGATCCTGACAGAAACAAGAAAGACAGTTACCCAGGCCCTCTTCAGCAGCAGACTCGACCACGAAAACGCCCTCTACGCGGGAGCCTCGCCCAAGCTCATCAAACGACTACAACACATCCAAAACGCATCGGCATGACTGATCCTCGGCGTACCACGCCATAGCCACATCACCCCCCACCTGAGAAACCTGCACTGGCTCCCCGTCAACAAGAGGATATCCTTCAAGCTCCTCACCCACGCACACAAGGCACTCCACAAGACCGGCCCAGCCTCCCTCAACAGAAGACTCTCATTCTACATCCCCAACCGCCAGCTACGCTCCGCCGACCTCGCACTCAACACCGTCCCGCGTATCCGAAGAACAACCACCGGTGGGAGATCCTTCTCCCACCTCGCCGCCAAGACATGGAACACCCTCCCACTGAGACTACGACGGACCCAAGACATGCTGACCATCAGGAGGATACTCAAGACCTGGCTGTTCGATAAGTAGCGCCCCTCCCACCCCCAGCTCCTAGAGACCCTCGCGGGTAAGTAGTGCGCTTTACAAATGATTGATTGATTGATTGATAATATTTGTGGCAACAATGGAGTTATAAAAAGCATGCCACACCCGTCACAACATTTTTACTTTTACAATGTTTGTTGGATGGGAATTAGAATAGTACATTTTACCAACTTTTTTTATTCAATTTAATTAATGATTGTGGGGATCAGGTTAGTATAATACATATCAATTAACAGTTATAAAAGAGAAGAAATAGTATATTGTATTAATAATTCAAAGTGCTCTATAGTTTCAGAATATTTGTAACATTGGAGATAGGGAATTAAATTAACATACTTTTAATTTTAAAAGGGATTTTGTTTTTTAAATTTACATTTTAATTATTTTTAGAAAGTTTAATTTTTTAAATGTTTGCTTTTCTGTTTTAATAAAAATCAATATATAAGTATTAAATGTATTTAAATACGTGTTAAGTATTTTTTTATTTTTGGATAGTTCATTTTGACATTTTAGTAACTTCAGCCTGCCAAAAAGGAGTTTCAGCATAACAAACGTTGCTTTCGCTGATGTGTTCACTTTTGTTGTTCTGTTCTGCTTTTAAGAAGCGAGAACATCGAAATGTTGAAAGACTTCTGCATCGTGATATACTGTCAAGCACAAAGCTATAGTGGGACGCGCCACTCCTGCTTCCTGATTACTTGGCACAGCTGTTGGGCGAGTCTGAAAAAGAGAGGCGGGCCTAACACGATGATATAAAAGATAATAAAAACACAGGGCCTCGGAAGCAAGAACAATGCGCCAGCACGGCAAGGTATCATGGAAAGAGACAAAGGCCGGTCACCCGCCCCGGGCGCAACCATGGGAATAAAAATAACAAGCTCTTCTAACGGAACCCATTTGACAGTAAGTCCGCTGTCTATTTCCTTGATCAACAGAGGTGGGCGGAAGACTGTGTGATCTCATTCTTAGCATAGAGCCACCGCCTGGCTGAGGTGTCTTCGCGGTGCCTGAGTGGAATATGAAGGCATCGTCTGTGCTTGCGTTGTCTTCAACGCAGCTGTCAGGCTAGGGCGCGCGCGCCTGCGTACGGCCAGCTGTGGGTGCGGTGTCTGTTGGGTCCTCGCCCACCGGGTGATGTCACTGCCCCAACCCGCAGTGTAAGATGGCGGCCGCGGTGGAGAAGCGGCTGCTGGATGGAGAAACCGATGAGGATGAGGGGCAGAACTTGTGGTGAGAGTCAGAGAATAGAATGGTGTGGCAATGGGATGACAGGAGGCAATCAAGGAAGGGTGTCATGTAATGAGACAGGAGGTGACATTAAGGTACGCCGAAGGGATAAGCAGGCGGAGAGGCAAGAAAAGGATGGAGGAGGAAGATACTGGATGGAAGAAAAAAGGAGGGATGGAGATGGGCAGGACAGGAGTCTGGTAGAAACTACTGCCGGTACATGAGACTTCAGTATCCAATACTACATACCCATCTCGCAATAGATATGGACGGACCATAGAACATCGCTGTACCAAACAACACACACAGCTGACTACATCTTCTGCGAGAAGCGAGTGAACAGACTGGCTAGGTGAAGAGAGACACGACGGGCCCAGATTGCATCCACTTCAAACTGGACATGTTTGACACAGACAGAGCACACATCCCATGTGAGAAGAAAGACATTTGTACTAGGTCCATCACTGACTTCCAAGCAACATGACTAACCCGGGAGCATCGGGACATGCTCGGTAGCGCATTTTCTGACTTGACCTCTCTGTCAATAATGACATGAGTGGGCAGAGCTATACATTGGATGTAAAAGATTGGGAGCTGAGGTGGTAGGCTCTAGAAGGGCTCTGCTAAAAAGTGTAACTACAAATCTGTCCAAGACTTGCAGGCTATGTAATTTGGGCGTGGCTTAACATGTGTAAACTAAAATCCTTTGCTTCACACGTGCCACCCGATCAGCATTTATTTGTATGCATTTCTGTGAGTTTTCTGTTATTGCTTTAAACTTGTCTCGAAACAAGAAGTCAAGCTCACAAGCCAGGACTATTGGCTTTGCCAGTGCTTATTAGCCGTAGCAAATAAAATAATAACAACGACTTTGTTGTGAGTAATTTGGATTGAAAATGTTTCCATTCTAAAAATATGACACTGATTTAAACATAACTAAGGTCTGTGGAACGGGAAGTGGCCTTAAGAGTGTCTCCAACACTCTTATTCTCCCCTTCACACCAATCTTTTTTGCAGTCTCTATCTGTTAGATACTTATCCCTTTATCTCCCCACATTTCTAAAATCCTTCATCTGATTATCTCAAATTTCTCCACGATTGCAATTGGCAAATGTGTGTCTATCGTTCTGTGCGCTCTACGAGAGGCCAAGGATTATGTGTGCATGTTGTCTTTATGATCCACTGTCGAGCACTGTGATAAACTCGCACTGCATTTTATATCAACTTCAGCGGTTTCAATAGTGAGCCGCCATTACCACCCACCAACATGCTGAGCTAACTAATACACCTGAAGGCGGCTGAGCTAACTAATACACCTGAAGGCGACTGAGCTCATACTATGCACTCTACAAGAGACTGATGTGTTTCTGTAGATTTGTCATGCATCTTGGGAAAAAACAGTCTTAAGGAATGCAAGATGATGTAAAGTGCGAATAGGGATTGCATTGCTGACATGGACTACCTTAGGTTTTTACAGTCATTTTGAGAAATCGATCAACGTAATTGCGAGTGTAGTTAAAGACATGAATATAGATTCTTATGGTAACCCTTTCAAGTTCGTTTTTTAATTATTGGTCGGAGACCACGCAGGACCTGCCCCACTTAAAGCCCTGTGACTGACTGACTGGCCAACAGCAGAGCCTGTAGAACAAGAAACCTGACAGTGTACATACAGGATGATTGAGAAAGTGCAGAACTTGAGTACATTACTTATGAGAGTAAACCAAACATCCCTTACAGTACACCCTATGTGAACAAAAAGACGAATCGGGAGCGCCCCTTCTTTGAGAAGTTAAATTGCCAATAGTGCATCCTGTGCTGGAAGGGTCACAAAAGCCCACTAGCACCTTGCCAGTGAGAAGTCATATTATTGACCCCGACTAATCCCCCACCCTGTAAGCAGGACCCTCTGTAAAGTTCAATTAATACACATTTATGCGACAGAGGCGTCTTGATGAATTTGGTCACGATTGATTCTGAGTAAGTTCTATATGTGATGAGTCAATAAAAGTTGATCTGTCCCATGGCGGCTTATTGAATGCGGAGGAGGACTTCACGCACTAAATCACATGATTATGAAGTTTACATAACTACTATGAATCGGAGTCTACTTTACATAAATACATTACAAGTATCACTATTCCTTAGACAAGATGATGACTATATAACCCTTGGGATAGCCTGACGTTTGTTGCTGTACAATTGTATTTTAAATATACAACTTTACTATGTAACCATTCAATAAAGTTTGCAATTTTTAGATTTCCCCAAAATGTATGTAGCATAGAATATTAGATGAAGCAAGATATCCAGTACAAACCAACATAGTTGAACTTGCAATTATCACACTACAAAGGCAGTGGTCTTTGCATGTCTTCAAATGCTAACCACCCAATTTAACTAGAAAGCTCTAGAAAAAAGGTGACCGGAAACCTGCACATGTATTCCCAGCCTCTCTCAACTTTAAAATAAGTTTTTACGTGTTTACTCAAAGCTGCCTGGCAAATGTTTGGTCAAGGCAGATTGATTCTTCTAATGTTGAAGGATCAGCCCGCACACTCACGAGACTACTGAGAATGTTTGCTTGACCTCAAGCGATTTAGATGGGAATTTCATCAGCTATTAAAAAGTAATGGGTATTGGGCCTGGAGAGCTTTTATGCAGAGGAAAAAGAGAATTCCAATTGGTGCAGTCCACAGCAAGTTAGTTGTAAGATGTATAACAGTATCTCATATGGAGCTCCAGGCACTTGCCTGTTTTTTTTTAGCACCTAGAAACAGTAAAGTGCAGCCAAAAAAGGAATACAGTAGTCCTACCTCCTCGGGGCTCTGCCCTTTTTGGTATCCTGCTTGCTTGTAGATAAGTTCCAGTCAAGTGGCATCAATAGAAAACGACAGTTATATTTTTTTTGTACCTGTCTGCTAATGTATAGTGCTAGTGCAAGAGGTGTGGCGCAGCAGCCAGGGCGACTGACACCCGACGTTGGGGATCAATAGCTTGCTTAATCTTCCCGACGGCCCCCAAGGCCGGGAAACCTTCGGGTAGCTGTGCGCTTTACAATTACAGGATTATTAATGTATGTAATGTATGTATAAGCGATTTTGAACAAAAGGACCATGTTTTATTCTGGTCGTCTTAAGAATAACTTCCCACTCTTAATGCAGCATTAACACTATAATTAACTTGTCTCTTACTAATTTATCCATATAGAAACGTAATGCATTTGACTAGTAGTATAAAGTTATTTTGTCACAAACACATTATAAAATTGACCCAACACTGTTTAGCTGCTGCCATTTTTCTATCTTTGTTTCAGCGCTAATACCTTTTTTTTGTTTTTTTTAAATGTCATATTTGATGCATACTTTTATATTTGTTATGTTTGCTCTGATTGCCTCAGGCATTAAAAGATTTGTGGTGTTCCTGCAGGTCTTCAATCCTGAGTGAAGTTTCTACCAGGTCCAAGTCTAAGCTTCCATCTGGGAAAAATATTCTAGTGTTTGGTAAGTAATGATTCGAGCCCTGGCTATACCTTCTGTTTCATATACTCTCGCTGATTCCCAAAACATTTTTGTGCACCCAGTCAAACTTACTCGCCCCAAAAGTTGCATCAGTAGTCATAGATGCTGGATGGGGCTTACTAATCCTCTAACAAAGTCCACAGTAAGCATGAAACTGTATACGTCAGAGTTCAGTGTGTTGACCTCTTACCACGCCCGGAAGCTAACAAAACAGGCACAACATTTATAGGTTTTGCCTTTTTATTGGGAAAAATGGCAATCAGAGTGTCCGTAAAATCAACCACAGCAACCCCCCTGAAAAAATTGTAGGAAGAAGCAGAGTATTGCTCTTCATCCTGTGGCCTCTGTAGGTGACTACTAACACGTGGTCTGAAGTGTTCCTCTTGTTTACATCAGAACGAAGGATGAACAGCATACTGACAAGCCCAGACACCATACATCCTGTAGTAATTGAACACTCTTCCTGTAAACATACTAGATCTCAAACTCCAGGGTCACACTCCAGGGTCGGACTTATGGCGGGCACCGGGCATTTCCCCGGTGGGCGATTGGCTGCAAACGGGAGTTTACCCTCTGGTAGCTGCGGCACTCTGCCCAGACCTTCCTTCTCTTTTCCTGGCTAGAACACCTTAAAACCCCTTCCTATCGAGACAACTAACGAACTATGGCAGAATGCTCCTGTTTTGATTTCTTTCTGTTATTAGATACTTTATCTAGCTTTGTTAGATATTCAAAGACAAATCTAGCCTTGCCAACTGGCTAGTAATGTTTGGCAGTAGACTAACTTGAGTTAACCTATTTTGCATGCACTTGACATGTAACAGAAAAAGCAACTTAGTAGCCCCCCCCAACTCCCTATATTACCGCACACTTCACCATGTAAGAGGGACAACGTCTAATCCTGTATATTAAATATAAAACATTATTATAACCGTGACTTTATTACGTACTTTCAAATGCTAGTAAAGCTGCTGTCTTGCAGGTGAGGATGGCTCCGGTAAGACAACTCTTATGGCGAAACTGCAGGGAGCAGACCATAACAAGAAAGGAAGGGCCCTCGAGTACCTCTATCTTAGTGTCCACGATGAAGACATTGATGGTAAAGTTCTCAATTTGTGTTGAGTTTTCTGTTCTTGTTGACATGCGATTGCTTTCTAATTTCATATGTTCACTTCACTTTTGTTTATTGGTTTGCGAGCAGTGTATTCTAAAACTTGAATTACGCATGACAGCTTCTCTTATGCTAGCTGTCATATTATCATTCATATGTGCCTACTGTGCCAGTAAAAAAAAATCTGCTTCCCCAGGGTTCACTTTCTCGTTGGTTGGTGTTTTTATGATGGTAGTTCTGCTCAACCTTGCAGAATTGTAATGTTCCTACCTAATTTTCGTTGCAAATCTTTGCTTTCCTTGGATGGAATTTTTCGAGAGGCTTTGCATCCCCAAATTGAAGCTGAATTTGTACTAAACAGAGAGCATATAAACTGTACTTTGTGTCCAAGTGGATTTTTTTTTTTAATGTTGCAACTTTGAATGAAAAGTACCCTAATACTTTTCTTTATTAAAAGGAATAATATATATTGTAATGCTGTCCCAGGGGTGTCTATTTCGCAGTAATGCTGGATGACTGAGTTACCATTTTGCGTAATACCTTCTACTTTTTAGGTCTCGGACTAGAGTCGCACTGTGTAAGCAGTGGGCGGAGTCCGAGATTTTTTGTTTTGGCAGTATGGGGGCTTGAACCTGCCCCTCTTCTCCATTGGCTGGCTTCCTAAACGGAGGCCAGCCATTGGAGGAGCGGGGTGTCACTCAGTTCAAGCCCCGTCTTTTTGCGATTCGGGGGCGTGTTTTTTGCAGTTTATAAGCCGTGACGTCATCCGTCACTCGCCTGCTAAATACACGCCCCCGAATCGCAAAAATGGCAGCGCTTTTGTTTTGCCATTTCCCCCCGACCGCCGCCGGAAGAAGTCGCCGAGTCCTCCGCCCCAGCTGAGTGCTTGTCTTACCGGCTGTGAGACCTGTCCGCCCCCCTTTCCCTGTCCTGGGTTCCCCCCTTTTGTTCCTCGCTTGCTGTGTGCTGTCTAGTGGGTGTGGGGGTGGATTGCGGTCGCGGGGCCAGGGACCCGGACGGGGAGTTGGCCTGGTGCCTCTACTGTGTTGCCTCGTGTTGCGGGGAGGGGGGTGCGCTCCTCATGCTGGTGTCACGCTGGCGGGGTGGACCTTGGAGCGGGTGTGCAGCTTGGGCTCGGCGCGGCCGTCTTTCAGCCTGTGGGTCCCTGGGGGGGAGGTGTTTGAGTTCGCATGCGGATGTGGTCTTGCATGGTTCTGGGAAGGGGGACTTTGTTGGTGGGGACAGTTCGGCATGGGCCAGGCGCGGCCGTCCTGCCTGCGGGTCTCCTGGGGGGGCCGGGGGGGGATGTGTTGGTGATTTCATGCGCGGCCCCGCCTCCGGTCTGGTCTGTTCCTCGGCCTGCGGGTCTCTTGGGGTTGCGATCTTGTGTGCCTTCCCGTTACCCAGGACCCCTGGTGCCGTGTCCGCCTGCCCCTTTTCTTATTTACTTGTTTGTTTATGCGTTTTTATATAGCACGGCTTTTTGCGAGGGCGTCGGAGCGCTTCGCAAGGGGGCAGATATTAACAAGTGTTCAACTTACAGGGGAGACGTTATGTCACATGAGGTAATGGTGACAATTGTGAGCAATCGGATTGCATGCGGCAGCATTCAGTGCATTACAGGAGGAAGGGGTGACGGGTGTGCAGGTTACAAGAGATATCGGGGTACATTTGGGTAGAGTACTGCATTCTTGCTGGATACCCGGGCACGGGTACAAACGTTGCGTAGGCAATGGTGGCACTTGTGCAAGTGTCTATGGTGGACAACTTGCCTGGTTGCCCGGGGCGCGCGCTGCTGCTCCTTGTTGTTGGCTGTGCACCTTGTGGCCGGTCTCCCTGTACGTGTTTGAAGGCGGAGGACCGGCAGAGTGGTAGCACAGTGTTAGTTCGTTTTGGCCTCGTTTTCGCTCTTCGTCCAGGACTGCTGTTCCCTCCCAGTCCACTAGTGTTCATGCTGTGGGGCTCAGAGGTTGGTAGCTTTAGATGCGAGTGGTGGCTGTGCTTTTCACTAAGACAGCTTGCTGAGAATCCCTCCGCTCCCAGACAGTCAAGCTTCAAGGATCATTTTCTAACTCCCAAGCACACGTAATTAGTGTCAACTTATTTCAACTTATTCAGAACAATACATATATGTTAAACACAAGGCACAAGTGAATCAATCTAGAAAAAAGAGAGTTTTCCCTAATGGACCCAGAAAGGACTGGGAAATATTGTGACAAAAAAGAGGGTTCCTTTCTGTGGTTCTTGAATAAGAGTTTGAATGTGACCTGTAAAGCTAGACACCTGCCTATACAACTTTTCTGTCCTCAATTACACATATTACAAACATAACATAAATTATGTCAAAAAAACCATATTCATTAAAAAACCATATTTATTAAAAAAGAAGTTACGTTTATCAAATAACTTGATATAAACAAATTCTTATACATAAAATTTCATAATAAATCACAGACAAATTTCAATGTATCAACATGTAGAAAATCAGTTAAAAAAGCCAGTGTTGCCGCGATTCGGTGCTTTGATTGTTGGAACACCTTCCTCAGGACTATGTTTAAAAACTTCTTCAATATTTATCGCATATTTCAATTTGCGGTACCAGTCTTGATCCTGGAGTTGAGGTAACCTTATGTAGTGTTCTACGCCTCTGCTTTTTCGTCAAAGGATCTTTTATAGTTGTTCGTAGAGTCGTGTACATTAAAGCATACACTTCATGGGGCTTTGTACGTTGCCGGTTGTGCCGATTATATACGCCTTCCCACTCCTTAGTTTCTATGGGGATTGTGGAGGTCGTCACTTCTTATTTTACTTGAAGCCGAACCTTTTTATCTTAATAAATATTCACTCGTTGCACATAATGTTAAATCATGAAACTTGTTTTACATGCAGTACATATCATGCTGTGAATTTATTCTTTTACACAAACATTCTGACAGTGTTCTTCTGTTTTCATTTCAAGATGCTCTATGCATTTCGGGTCTCACAGGACCCTTCAGCAGGAGCAAGTGCCATCTACAAAAATAATAATGCACAGCAATGAGCTTGACATCGCAACTGGGGTAAAAATATAACATATGGAAAAGAGCAACATGCTTGCTAGTAATATGTGATAACCTTAATCAGAAAAAATGTGTGTGAACCCAAACCATCACCACCGTGATTGCACTGAAACGCAAAAACAGAATGACCAGCTTACTTGATACTTTTGAAACGACGCTTGTGGTACCTAAAAAATTAAAACAACCTTCTGTAAAAGAAACCCTGTGTTACACTGATTCCTACGAGCATATATCAACTTTGCCTTCTGGACTTACCAAAAGGCTTCATGTGTTTCAAATCCTGATGTTTAAATATCCGTGCTTGGTAACTTGTTCACGGCGACTGCGTTTCAAATCCCTATAACAACAAGAGCATAGGCACAATGTCTAAATAGACCCTCTGTTGAAATGCCGTATTTAACAATTCCATTCAAACACGCTCTCTTGCTAAAATTCCACGAATCTTACAGGTTCCCTTGCAAATCAAGATCTAGAACTCCGCTCGACCGTCCTCCAAGTGAATACAACTCCCCAAAACTACGCATCCGCGAGACGCTGTTACCAACGAGTTCAGCAGTAAACACTAACAAAGGACTACTGTTCTTAAATGTAATGCGGCCGCCATAGTTGAGGGGGTAAAAACAACTCGGCTGAAAATTACAATTTTAAAAGAAAACCTGTAGCCTTGATTACTTATCCATGGAAAATTCATCAAAAAATATCGTAAAGAACAAAGAGTGTTTACAATGTATGACGCAGTACTATAAGGTCAAAACAAAACAAAAATATCACTCCGAAAAACCTCGTAATTCAACCCAAAATAAGTGGTGTGAGAAATATAAGTGTGTAAGCATGCTGAGACAGACCAGAATAATTTAAACAACATACTCGACCTATATACAGAATATATACATGTGTACTTATCAGCAGTTAACCACAATAATGAGCAAAGTTACAGAAAACAAGATAAATCTATCCTTTCATTTAATCCTTTCGGTTCTTGGGTACCCAGCTTTTTTATCCAAAATATTTCTCGCTGCAAAATGGGATCTAGTACGATCCACTCCTTCAGGGAGAACTACCTGTTCTAGCACTGAGAATTTTAATTGAGATATACTGTGTCTCTCATTGGTCCAATGGGATGCTAAGTTGCTTTTCATATTTTTATTTCTTATCGTACCTTTTGTGTTCTGAAATACGCACTTTTAGTTTTCTTTCTGTCTTTCCTACATAAACTTTCCCACAGGGACATTTAATGTAGTATATAAGGTTCATAGAATTGCAATCTGAATTATGATGTAATTTTATTTCTTTTCCTGATAGGGGATGTTTTATAGTGTTGCCAATGATGACGTTGCTGCAGTGCACACAGTTTGTACATTTTTTCATGCCTCTATTCACTGATGTATCTTTCTTATGAGTTGAGAATTTCAGAATCTCTTTCAGGTTCTTAGACCTTGTATATGCAAAGAGTGGTTTAACGTCAAATAAACCTTGAAAATCAGTTTCCTTTTCCAACAAAACCCAATGTCGGTTGATGATATTCTTGATTTTTTTGGGTACTCATATTGAATTTAGAAACAAATACGTGCCTTTCTTTTTTTAACCTTGGGTTTCTGAATTAACAGATTTTTCTGTTCCATGGCATGAATCCGTTTGTTTGCTTGTTCTCTGATGTTAGTTGGATAACCTCTTTGTTCATATTTTTTAGCTTGGACGGTCAATTGACTTTCCAGATCACTTTTGTCTGAGCATATTCGCTTCAATCTCATAAATTGTGAGAAAGGAAGATTCTTTTTGAGGCTAGGAGGATGAAAGCTTTGATATTTTAAAGCGTTATTGACATCTGTGTCCTTTCTGTAGAGTCGTAATCAATTTTTTGTCTTCTATTTTAAGCAACACATCCAAAAAAGATATTTGACGATCACTTATTCCATAAGTGAATTGTATGTTATCGTCATATGTATTCAATTGTAGAAGTTTTCTCTCAAGATTTTGTCTATCCCCAATCCATATGATAAAAATGTCATCTATGAACCTGCAGAACAATTTCATAGAAGTTTGCCATTCTTGATCATTGAAAATATTGTCGAACTCAAATTTGGCCATGTAGGTATTGGCGTACGCCGGCGCCCCGGAAAAGCCCATGGATGTGCCTTTCTGTTGCAAGAAAAACTGATTATTCCACTGGAAATAACTGTGGAACAGACAAAAGTGCAAAATTTCCAATATGAAAATTTTATCTGCTCTGATGTTAGTTTGCTGAAGTAATGCCCATTCAACTGCCTCTATTCCTGCTAAATGGGGAATGGAGGTATAAAGTGACTTAACGTCTACAGTACATAACAAGTTCTCAGTATACGTGACTTCTTCGATTTTATTCAGAAAATCAGTCGTATCTTTAACATATGAACGCCATTTTTGAACAAACGGCTGGAGAAAAGTGTCTATATATTGGCCTAAGGGCTCAAAAATGGTTCCACATCCAGTGACAATTGGCCTCATAGGAGGATTCTGAAGATCTTTGTGGATCTTGGGAAGCATGTACAGTTTGGGTTGTCTTGGTAAATCTATAGTTAGGAACTGTCGTGTAGAAGCTGTAATAACTCCTTCATCAAAGGCTTTTTCTAAGATCATATTGAGGGTAACTTTAAGCTCATTGATGGGATCCTCCTCAAGTCGTAAATATGTTGAAGTGTCTTGCACATGTTCATTCACCTTCTCCATATAAAAAATTGTCTGCATAACAACAATGGCTCCACCTTTGTCAGCCTTTTGAATTATCAGTTGGTCATTTTTTTGAAGATTCAATATTCATTTCCAGAAACACGTAACTCACATGATGGATGGCACTGATGCCCTTGTTTGGTGTAAAACATGATGCTTCTCTCTGGCTAATCTGCTCTATATCGCCATCACCTTCATTGCATTTTGGTTCACTTGTCCCTGTTTCATAGCATTATTTCTTATTATTCAGACTCATCCCTATACTACTTCTTTATGTATACATTATATCCACCACAACTTCTAGATTTTCTTCAACATCATCAACACGTGATCGGACTACTGTCCAATCACAGAACCACAATTCCCTGACTTCTCCACGTCATTAACACGTAATCGGACCTTAGTCCAATCATAGAACTCGATGTACGTAACTATGGCTACCGCCACACGTCAACTGCTCACTCACGGAGTTAATTACATTTATATTTTGCTTTCAAGTTCATTCCTGGTTTTATAAGCTACGTCAAATCCCGCCACGGGGCTTCAAGATCATTTCAGTTCAAGCTACGTTTTGAAGCTGTCGATCACGATCCTCCCGTTTAGCCAACACGTGATCATTTCTTCACATTAAAAAAACCCTCCTATAGGCTTTGTACACACCCACGTGACCCGGAACACGGATTCGAACACACAGTTTGAAGCAATACGTAAGTTTACCTCCACGCTCGTTATCTGGTATACTCCTCGTATTTCCCACCAACCTCAGACCACTTAACTTGTTTAGATTGGTCATTTTATTTTATTTTTTAAATCACCGCAACATCCAGAGTGATGGTTTTACACGCAGCCACTTTGTTTCTGACGAATTGGCCCGATTAAGTTTCCATTTTTTGTCTTTTTTTCTTCAAACATGCTAGTTAGCAGTCTCTTTTGTTTACTATAACGCTGACATTAATGTATTACCCTGTAAGAATTCTTTAGCTGCAGATTACACATGTGATATCCGTGTACTTTTGCTTTTTAATGAATACTAAGGTCCTGAATGTTTTCTTATCACTATTTTCAAACAGGCCCCTGACGAAGGGTTACTATCCTTTAACCCGAAAAGCATTGGGCATAATATGAACTATTGAATTTTCATGAATACAATGAACTTTCTCTAATGATGTCGAATTTTCAAAAGGAAAAGATGAATTAATAAAAGAAATCGTGAAATAGATGAAATTTTCATTTGTAATGTCATACCTCAATGGAACGTAATGAAAATTGATAAAATATATGAATAAGTGAGTGAAGAAACTCAGCAGTTTCATTTAAAAAGGAGCGCTTTCTTCATGATTTGTTAACCACATTTGGCACAAACACCTCTTAGATCTCATGCTAACACTGGCATGTAAAGTCGTGCTGAGTAAATGGAAGAGTGCATCCAAGGTTTCTTTTAAAATCTGGCACGAGTGGCTGGCTGTATTAAGGGATGCAGATATCGACGTTCTTCATTCATCACCTTGGCGAAAGCCCCACATCAAGCTCTGGAGCATACTTGACTCACTGGAACTTTGCTATGATCCACCGTAGGCTGGTTTGGTTGTTACACCTCTGCCCCATGCCCCGTTTAACCACATAAATGGACATGTATACCGGCGCTGTGAACCCGCTGTCTTGACCTAAGGCTTGTCTCTCAGGTTACGCTGCTGCTGTTCAGTTTTCTCCCTTTTTCTTTCTTTCCTTCCCGTTGTTCTCTTCTTTCTTTCTCCCTCCTCTTCTTCTTCTTTATTTTGGTCCTTCAGGTCCAATATCACATGCATGGCTTCATGCTTAGTACTTATTGACTGTAAATTATCTTTTTGTGATTTGCCATACTTACTTCCCTCGTGATATGCCTCTGGATTCTATTGCCTCATGTATGCATCATATGTGTCCGTCATGCATTATTCTGTGTATTCTTTTGTTTCTTTCGCCTTCTTTTGATCCTTCAATAAAAAAGATTTGAAATAAAAAAAAAAATAGACATTAAGGGGCCAATTATGATGGTGGTTGGTAAACCTCTGACCGCTCATCAGAGGCTTACCAATGGACATGGTAGGTTTACAGTCCGACCGCCCAATTATGATGTAGGCGGTCAGGGTGTAAACCGTCTAGTCTTTCAGACTGGCTTCTGACTGGCTGAAGGAGCCTGTGGAACAGCCGGAAACCTTTCATAATCCCCTATGGACGGCGTTTCCACGGTCGGTATTACGATGTTGGTTTCCGACAGGCTTTTCATGTCTGACTTTGACATGAAAAGCTTGTTGGACAGCGACTTTAGGGGCCCCTAGCAGGGCCCCCATCCCTCGGTAGCCTCCGGTTGGGGGCCGGCGTTTGGGGCACCTATGGTCCCCCCACATTAATCCCTGCACTGTGTGGCAGGCACCGTGAGGTGCCTACCGAGAGTTGCAGGA
This sequence comes from Lissotriton vulgaris, assembly GCF_964263255.1. Taxonomy (NCBI): domain Eukaryota; kingdom Metazoa; phylum Chordata; class Amphibia; order Caudata; family Salamandridae; genus Lissotriton; species Lissotriton vulgaris. The sequence goes on along the minus strand of NC_141700.1, from coordinate 230,529,740 downwards.
ATTAACTGAAGCTCCCATTTCTTCATGGGAACTTGTGCTGCAGCCGGTTTCCCACTGCAGCACAATCTTCCATAGAGAAATGGGAGATTGCCACAACACCATGTGCAGTCGCATTGCAATTGCGGTGTTGGGACCGCCGACCGGAGGTCGGTCTGTCTTGAGACAGCAACGGTGCGACAACATAATGATACCCGAGTGTTTTTGTTTTAAAGACTTCATTTTCTGTGTCGTGAGCTTGGCAAGATAGTCGACCCAGTCCAGATTTTAGTTTGCCCTTCTATGGTAGCAGTGTGCCAGGCTCATTTATGAATACTGTTTAACAGAGATGGCATATGGTCAATTGAAAGAGTTATGAACATTCATGATCATAGCACATACCTATGAAATGGGATTGTACACTTTGGATGAACTAGGTTCAACTGTGTTGGTGATATGAATTAATAGTCAGAACTTATCAATTAATGATTTTTAGTTAAACTTGAGGCCTAGGCCTTGGGTACAGGACTTAAGCGGGAATCACCTAACTGCTGGTTGTGTTGACAAAACATTGGAGATGTATTTAAACAATGAAAAAAAACAGCTCTGTATTCCACATAAGTTGTGGTTTAATATTAGTATTTAAATGTTTATGAATAGTGGATTGTTTCAGTATATGTAGGCTCATTGGTAAATATTTTGTACTGCATGATAGATGAAAGAATGCACCCTTGATTTTATAATTCTCAGTGAAGGTTTATAATTTTGCTAGTGTTAAGTTTTACATCAGGGTTGGGGTCAATGTATCTATACAAAAATTGTAATTAGATTAGGCAACACTCTTAGTTCTCAATGCTGTATAGAATGGGTGTTTTCCACCAGGAGTTACACTATGGTTTATGGATTGTCTTTTCAGAGCATGCCCAGCAGGTAGTTAAAACCGTTTGTAAAAATGTGTGAAAGTAAATGTAAAAATGTGTGAATGTAAATTTCAGAGGTGCACCACATTTGCATCATTACAAATACACAGCAATACAAATGGACTTCTTCAGGGCACAACAGTAGTAGGAAATTCAAATGAATAATCCGTTCTCACAACATCAGCACATTATTCATATGTGGTTCAGCTGTCATTACAGATGTATGTCTTACTGAAGTGTTTTGTCAGTGTCACCAAAATCGAATCCTCCACTGTATCATTAGTCTGTGGTAAATTAATTTTACCGTGTCATTTTTCCATATAATTATCAATAAAAGACAGCTCATTCAAATGAGAGGCAGAGTCCGTGGGATCTGAGTCATACGGGCTTTAATGGAAAATTTAATGGAGAATCCTCGAGGATTGGATATCATGTTCCATCACCTCTAAGGTTCAGGAAGGGACATGTAACATTTTATTGGTATTACACATTATATATAGTAAAATGGTACAATTGAAACCAATACAGTAGGCGTAACCGGTGAAAAAGAAAGAGATAAGAACACGTGCGTAACAGGAGGCGTGTAAAAAGGCGTACACATGGGCGTGCACTGTACATGTCAGAGAAACTTCACAAGAAACGTCACATGTGGGTGGATGCATAGAGAAAGTTGCAGGATCAGCAGAAACCTATGACCTGAATGCGCGCGCAACTGAGCATGACGTGTAACTGGGGAGAACTGGGGGCTTTGACTTTAGCACTAGTGGAGGAGACTGGTGTCTGGGATGTCAGGGCAACCTGTACCTATGGCATATCTGGTATCTCATGTTTGGAGGATGTAGTGTCTGAAGTAAAAGGTCTCTCGGGCAGAGGCCGTTCAATACTGAATGCTAGTGCGTGCATACTTGTCTTGGTGCAATGCACGGAGCCATGGGCCTACCATGGTAACGGGTTCAGTAAATCACTTGCAAGGAGGACAGGAAGGCCGGGCCCTTTGCTCTGTAGCCGGGAAGATGTTTACCTATTTCACTAGACTGGAATGTGTTTTCGAGGAGGCTGAGCAGATAACTGTAGGCAAAATACGATTTTGGCAGGCAGTCCAGGCCGAGCCGGGCACTGCTTCGCTGGCAGGAAGTAAGGCAGGGGTCAGGGATGCATACCAGAACAGCAGCTTTCAGAAACAGAAGCGACTTCGGAAGCCTCAATTCAGGGCCTAGCTCGGCAGGGCCAGGAAAACATGGCTTCGCATTAAAAGTGCATCATGTAAAGACGTTGGCAACATAGGTTTAGAAACCAAATTAATGTTGCTTTCTTGGAGAACTTGGTAGATAACATGTTAACGTTGGACGCAAATGCATTTGCATCTTCATTTTCGGCCATGGAGGGAAAATGCACGGAGGTCATGCATGTACATGGGACGTTGGGGTACACGATACGGGACATACCTGAACATATAAAATTCGATTTACCTAAAGTCCTTATTCATATGCATCCTTTATTCTGATTTAACCATGTGGAAGAAATAGGCTAAACTGCCCATAACAAAGCACTGCAATTGTGCTAAGTAGGGAAATCGACCCTACTCCTCTAGGCCTACAAGCCAAAAGAACTGAAAGAAACTGTTTTTTTAAAAATGTGTTTACATTTATCAGAATATAAATAGGTGCGTTCTATTGGTTTTGCCAATGCTTGTTGACTTTTAGGGCATTTCCTGTGTAAGCAGTAATAACTTTTTCCACTATGTTACACGTTTGGAATTGTAAAGTTATATGTGGTTTGTGATTTACTCCAGAAAATCCAGGATAAACTGCTATTAGCACAAGTCAGTGAATTAATTAATGTCATTAACATTCCCCTTGGCAGCAGACTGTATAGCCATAGTGGTGAACGTGGGAGGGACGGAAGCGACTAGTGGGAAGGGGTGGTCCTAGTTAGTGCAGGATGGATGGGTCGGGCTAAGTTTGAGGATGGGGTTGGGAGGTGATTTGCAGGCCACTTGCCCACATGGGATTTGGGGGATTGCTGTTCACGTAATCGGTATCCGGCGCGGAAGCCCTGGCAGTGACAGGCGGGCTTGGATGTACTCTAGCCCAACCTTGCAATTGGTCAGGCTGCACACATCGCCGGCTGTTGGTGCTGCGGCGTGCTCCCCTGGAGGGCTGTGGTTGCATGCTGTGGTTTGTACCGGCCCCCTTGTGAAGTGATGTGGAATGGATGTTGCTGTGGAGTCAGTGCAGTTTTGGGTTTTGACAATTGAGTGAGTATAGGTGTTTTGGTTTGGTAGTTCACATGTTTATAATCATAATGTTTACTTTTTTTGAGGTTCTGAATTGACGTATGGCTGTTAGAAATTGAAGGGGAGTTGGTGAGCGTGGGTGATTTTTGGGGTGGTGTTGGGGATGGTCTGTTTGAATTTGCAGTGTGCTGCGGAGTTCATGTTGGATATGAATGCATATGTTTTGAGTGGTCTTTGATGTGATGTTTTAAAAATGTACATTTTGTCACATTTTCTTGTGTTAATCTCCACAGACATGTAGAGAGTGGCAGATTGTGGCTTTGTGCTTGTGGGTTCAGCTGCAGGAGTCTCACCCCTTCAGTTGGGGGTTGGATGCCCTTGGGTCTGTGTCTGGGTCGGGGGGTGTCTCCAGCCTTTTCTGTAATGTGGCCTGTTTGTGATCAGTGGAAATGATTTTGAGCTGCTGGTGTTGTTCAAGTGGCCATCGGATCGGATTGCGTTGGTTCCAACATTGTGGAGGGTTGCCAAAGGCGACTGTCAGTTTGTCGGGCACAGTTGGCAGCGGTGATGTGGGCGGGCATTGGCGTGGGTCTGGCCTGTGCAGGGTCGATTTGGCTTTTGCAATGTGTTTTTGGCCACTGTGTACACCGGTGTGGCTGCTGTTCAGCAGGGCTGGGGGTTGGTGCTGTGGGTTTATTTTATGGAGTGGAGTAGCGTGTATTGGTGGTGGATTGGCTTAGAGTGGTGTTGGGGTGAGGTGGAGGGGGTATGGAGTTGGGTGGAGTGTGGTGGAGTGGAGTGGGTTGGATTCGGGTGGCGTGTACTGGATTTGGGAGGCATGTGGTGGATTTGGGGTGAGTGGAATTAGGTGCGATGCTTTGTGGCGGGTGGAGCGGGGTGGAGTGGGGCGGGGGGATTGGGATTGGGAGTGGCCATTGCAGACCACATGTTTTCGGTTGGGGTGACCATTGCATTTGCGCTGAGGTGCAGTTTTGTTGCGCGGAGGTGATCATGTGTGCGGGTGTCATCGCCTGGTGGATTGATTTTGTTTTTATTGTGTGTGGGTATGTGTGCTTCATTTGTACTGGTTCGGATGTGGTCTGGAACATTAGAGCAGTTCTTTTTTCTTTTTGTGCTGGGCAAGGTGGCATCCTGCACGGAGTCTCCTCTTGCATGGATGCTCGGCGGGATTGTCGGGTGGGTTCACGCCCTCTGAGGTCAGAGGGGGAGGGGTGGACTCCGGGCTCACTTTGAGGAGAGAGTTTGACATTGGTCCTCAGTCTTGGAGTGCGTGGCGGGTGTTGTGTGTTCTTCCAGGGGCTTGATTTCTGTGGGCGGGCCCTCTAAATCTTGTTTTTGTCTTATCAAATGTGGCCAGATGAGAACAAGATTTAAAGGCCGTTCGCTGGGAGAGAGTTTGTGGGGAAATGCAGTGAACGGAGTTTGGGCGGCGGGGGGTGGGGGACGGGCTCGGGATGGATAGCCTGGGGCTGGTGGATCCAGCAAATAGAGGGCCGGAGGGTGTGAATTGCAGGTCACCGGGCCGGATGGTGGGCGGTGACAAGTGCATTCCTCGGTTGGCTTTCTGGGTGTCCCCAGGATGTCTTTGGCAAATCGGATTGGTGCCCGGTCTGGTGGGCTGCGGCCTAGAGGGGCTTTGCCGGGGTGGGGTGCCTCTGTTGGGGTGGTGCACAGTGGCCATGGCGCAGGCTTCTGGTATGGTGGGCTGAGCTGCACACATGGGAACTGCTTGTGTGGAGCTCAGTTGCTGCCATTTGGTTGCGAGCTGCTCCTGGTCTGGGTGTGCATCTCCACTCTGGGGTGGTGGCTGGCGGGGACTTGGAGATCTGCACATGCAGGCTTGCCTTTGTGATTTGGGCTGGGTCCACTGTTGATGCACTGATGTGGGTATGGTGAGGGCTCGAGGCGGGGCAGTGTTTTCCTGCAGGTTCTCCCCCAATCTGCAAAAGGTGACATTTATTTCAGAGAGCATCTAGCATCTTGAACTGCTGGAGATCCTGACGGTGTTCCCTTCTATTTCTTGTTATTGTTTGGCTTGCATCTGCGCTATTTAGGTGTACATTCTGCATGTGCTATGTGTTTGGTCTGGTTGTCCAGATTGGGTGCATCCAGCATCTGGTGAGGTGGCTGTACATGGCGTTGCCGGTGTCTGGGAGGTGACCGGGGTGCTCAGGCAGTTCTGGGGAGGGACCGTCATGGAGGCGGGGAGATTGTGGTGTGCGAGCCTCGGACTTGTGTTGCTCCGGCAGACACTCTTGTGCCTTCTACACAAGTTGATCTAGTCCAGCCCATTAAGGACGCGGCGGGGCGCGGCACACAGAGACAACCTGACACATGTCCAGGTGCGGAGGAGGTCTCCAGATGGGTTCCAACAGGGACCCACAGCGTACCGTGTCATTTGGGCATTCTGTAATGGCTTTGAAATGTGTCCTTTTAGTTCTAACATGCAAAAGTTTTTAGGTGACGGTGTCTTGCATTAATGTGGCCGCAGTGAGAACTGTGCATTGTATGTAATTTTTGTGTGTGTACTTTTTGAAGTGGACCAACAGATGTGGGGCCCAAATCAAGGAGCAGTTGACCTCCACAACACAGTGGACATCTCATACAAAGATTAGTTTTTGTTTTTATTATCTGTGTAAACATTTTAGTAGTTATTCGAATTTTTTGTTGTTGTAATTTTGCATTTTTAGTTCCATAGTGGGATGTGGGTTTATAGGGGAATAGGGTGGGAAGTTATTTAATTGACTCAAATTGTAAAGCGCTCTGATATCCTTCGGGATCAAGTTTGCGCTATATAAAACTTTATAAATAAAAAATAAAATAAATATATATAAATAAAATAAGAGTTAACCTGCCCTTGTGTTTAAAGATCCCACCAGGTGTATGATCAGGGAGATGCCCTAATGATTCAGCCACATCTAAGGGTGCAGGGACTCCTGGAACAGAGCCTTGAACCTACTCAACCCTCCTTGTTGCAATAGCACATGGTGGTGGTATTGTCAATAGGAAGTCTTTCAATGACCAGTTAAGGGTCAGCAACTCCACCAGGCTGATGTGGAAAAAGAATTATGCCAGAGATCAGGGTCCTCCAATCTCTACCTCTCCCAGATGACCTTCCCAATCCAGCAGTGTCAAATCTGTTGCAACCATCAGCTCTGCATGGGGTAAGGAGAGGGGACTCCTGTTGGCCCAACTGAGGCTGAGCACCCACTACTGCAGATCTTTGCCAGTCATCTTGATACCGGGATGGAGTTCAAATTATTCCCCTAGTGCTGACCTCAGGGGTCTCAGATCCCACAGAAGCAACTGCATATGTCATCTGGCATGATCGTCGAGCAGGATGCAGGAGGTCAGAAGGCCAAAAAACTTCAGAGACATCCTCGCTGAGACTCAGGATTTAAGCTGAAACTTCATGTTTATAGTTTGTATGTCCTGGTCACTTGGGCCATGGGGACATTGTCGTTTTTTTCACTAAACTTAGCGTGAGCACGTTGCAGCTTGCCTGTTGCTTTGCACACATTACTACAAGTCTTTATTTTCTGCAATAATTGCAATAATTTCAATGGCTACTTTGACATGAGTACTCATCGCTGCTGCGTTTGCTCTCTCCATGTTCCTGGGATTTTGCCCTTGGAATTTTGTTCTGGCCAGACCTTAGCCAAAACATACCGATGCAGCTGCTTGGACAGCATACTTGGGTTTTTAGTGGGGTACAGGAATAGGTGGTAGACACTTGGAGAGGAACCTTTCCAGGGAGAAGAGAGAGACCGTACCTATGATGTAGATCTACTCTCTTTAGGCTAAGGTATGGGGTCTGCTGACAAAGCCGAAAGATATTTTATCATTTAATATTACTACTTCTTAGCTAGGGGAGGGAGGTTAGGCACTATCATCTTTTCTCCATTGTCTTTTTATGACGACATCTATTGTCTTCCTCCAGGGACATTTCACCCCATAACCTCTTAGGAAAGCACAGATCTACCAGCCTGATCACCAAGAACAATGCGTCATGGTGCACCTTTACCCCACTTATTTATTTATTGGTTTATTTATAAAGTTTTATATAGCGCTTAGTGAAAAAGCCATCAACAAGATCCTTCAGAATATCAACCCATCCAACCACTTCAGTGACCCATTACCCCCAGCCATCTTCAAAGAAATCAAGAATGTACTCATCCCCACCTGAAAAAGGATTGTAAACGCTTCGCTTTCACAAGGCACAATCCCAGACTGCCTAAACGCAGCTCAGGTATCACCTATACTAAAAAGAACTAACACAGACAAAGTGGATATCAATAACTTCTGTCCGTCCCATCTCCAACATCCCCATCCTAGAGAAACTCATAGTAAAATGCGTACAGTATGTTACTCCAGCAAACACTCTCATGCCTTCTACACAAGTTAATCTATTCCAGCCCATTATGGACACGGCAGCTGACAGACCAGATCCTAGCAGCAAAGCACAGCACACAGAAACAAGCTGACACCCATCCAGGTGCGGAGGATTTCTCCAGATAAGTTCCTGCAAAGACCCACACCGTACCATATCATTTAAGCATTCGGTAATGGCTTTAACCAGTTGGCTGCTAGTGGTTTCCCCTCCTGTGCTGGAAAGTAAGATTTATCATTGTTCATGACAAGGTCAGCTCGTCATAAGCACAGCTCCACTGTGCCTCATGACGAGCTGAGCTTTTCATGAGCAGGGAAGGGGTTAAAATATGTCCTTTTAATTCTAACATGCAAACGTTTTTAGGTGACCGTGTCTTGCATTAATGTGGCCGCAATAAGAACTGTGCACTGTATTTAATTTTTGTGTGGATACTTCAAGGAACGGTTGACTTTCACAACACAGTAAACCTCTCATACAAAGATTTGTTTTTGTTTTTATTATCTGTGTAAAAATGTAAGTAGTTATTACAATTTTTTTGTTGTAATTTCACATTTTTTGTTCCATAGTGGAATGTGTGATTATAGGGGGATAGGGTGGGAAGTCATTTAATTGCCTCAAATTGTAAAGCGCTCTTGATATCCTTCGGGATCAAGTTCGCGCTATATAAAACTTTATAAATATAAACCTCTCTACACCTTATGCCCAGGCCAAACTTAAACAATTCGAGCCCCGCCCCACCCCCCCACCTCTTTCGATCAAGGATATAGACCAACTCCTCATGATTAGCAAATCTGACTCGCCCTAGTTTCCCCTTCCTCCTCTACTCGTGGATCTCTTAGGAGACTGCCTAGGTCCTACATTCCATGAGCTATTTACCACTTCCCTACAATTGGGGATAGTGCCCTCAACATGGAAAAAAGCAACTCAGACCCTAATGACCTAACTAACTTCCGACACATTTCTCTGCCTCCGTGGGCAGCCAAAACTATTGGAAAAGTGGTGAATATGCAATCGACTCAATACCCCAACAGTAACAATCTTCTGCATCAATCTCAATTTGGATTTAGAGCCCTTCATAGTACGGAGTCTGCGTTGATGGAAATCAACCAATTCAACAAATTCACCCTGGTTGCAGGTCCAAATGCGGGGCTAATTTTATTAAACCTCTAGGCAGCTTTTGACAAGATTGCTCATGAGATCCTGCTTCATTGTCGCTCCCAGATTGGAGTAGAGGGGAAAGCCTTTTCCTCGCATATGTCATTTTTGGAAGATGGAGAACAGACAGTTTGGCTTAAGCCATACTATTCTGATGCCGCAAAATGTAATGATGGCGTGGCTCAGGGCTCAGCCCTTAGCCCCCATACCTTATAATATTGACATGACACCATTAGCGTATCTTATATATTCTTTTGGCATCTGTGTCATCTCCTATGTCGAAGACACACAACTACTACTGACCTACAATAATGAGCCTGAAAAATCTACCAACGTTGCTGATTACGTTTCAGCTGTGATGAGATCGTTGAGGGCAAATGCCCTACAGTGCAACCCTGACAAAATGGAGGTCCTACTATTTATCCAGTATTGGGGTATCTTTCATAGATTCATATGCCTGAATCATTCCCCGTCGTCGAGGCGGGAGTCCCACGGTAAAAATATATACAATAGCAGTGCCTAAAAACTTTCTTGTAGTAGGCTGGAAAAGCCTAAAGGCCTAGCTAGGCCCAAAAACTTAGCAGCCTATCTACCTCATTATGTAAAAAGACCTGAAATAGTAGCCTCAGCCAATCAGCTGTCCTCACCCTCTAGAACCTTCCCAGCTCGGGCAGGTCTCCTCAGATTTTCACCGCACTTCGTGGGTAAGGGAGTCTCCCTGAGTTCCTACTCAGTTTTTGTCTTTTTTCTCTTCAAAATGTCTGAAAAGAAGGCTCTTTTCAAGGCTTGTGGAACTTGCAAGAAGAAGAGGGTCCATGTGGACGACCAGCACTCTGACTGCATTTATTGTCTGCACCCTTCACATGTTGTGAAGGATTGTAGAATTTGTCGTACCTTCCCTTCAAAAACTGTCGGGGATAGAGAGGCAAGGGTTCTTTTGTGGTTAAAATAATCTTCCACAGATGATGAGGACAAGGCCTCTACCTCCAGCAAGAGAGCCAGATCCAGAGAGGGCTCTTCTCCTGAGAGGAAGAAAAAACTTAAATCCTCTCAAAGAGTCTCAGAACCCTCAAAGAGTGCATTGTCTCCTTCAGGACCGTCCACTGTGAGTACAACCCAGACTGAGACTGTTTCTCTGGTGTCTATTCGTACTACTACTTTGACTTCCACCTCGTCAACTTCTTCTGCTACGGTCACCACTTCGTCTATTACTTCTCCTCTGGTGTCTGCTAAAATTTTGCCATCTAAATCGTCATCGACTGTCCCGTCGTCGACGGCTCCGTCGACGAAGATCCCTTCAATCATGTCGACGAAGGCCCCATCGACGAAATCAACAGGCCCGTCGACGACAGTTCCGTTGACGAAGACATCAGTGGCCTTGTCGACTAAGGACTCGTCGACGAAGATACCATCGACGGACTCGTCGACGAAGGACTCGTCGACTAAGTCACCATCGACGGCCTCGTCGACGAAGACACCATCGACTACCTCGTCGATGAAGAATTCGTCAATGAAGACATCATCGACGGTCTCGTCGACGGCAACATCAATACCGCCGACGACCGCTCCGTCGACGGAAATGTCATCTGCAATTCCAATGACAACAGGTTCATCGTCATCGACTTAAATGAGAGCATTGACATCAGCTCATCTGCTGCACAGCACACCTCAGAGGATGCAATATACCCATTTTCTGATGAAAACTTATCAGAGAGACTACTCTCACATTTCTCCACTCGTACCATCACATCTTTTGGAAACATATATGGATGAATCGGATGACGGCGAAGAGGATGAGGGACCTTTTGGGGTTGCCCATCACCCTTCACAATTGAACATCAAGTATCAGGAGGAGGATGAGGACGATGACCAGGAGCATTATGAGAATGAAGACTTGTCAATGCCATACCATTCGCCCCATTCCAGACCCCCTCGTTCAGAGGACACAAGGCATCTACCACCTACTTTAATCCAAGATTTACAAGCTATGCTGGCAGACTATCGCCAGAGATTTCCTCCAGCTCCAGTTACACCTTCTGTGCAGCCTGTCCCAGTTGACATTCCAAGGCCTCCTTCGCCGCAAGCTTCATTGTCACCAAGGCAGGACACTGGCCCTACACCCTAAGTTGATACGGATACCTCTTCTCAGGATGATGATGAGGACAGAGAAGAGGGCGAGTTGCCGGATCATACACCTACGGATTCGTGGGATGATTATGTCATTCCCATGCCTTCACCGCCTGTTCCACGCTCGTCGGATTCTCCGCCTGAGGATATTGGCAGATTTCATAATATTATGCACCGTGCTGCTAATAGATTTGAATTGTCTGTCAAAGTTGAGCAGTCTGACTGCTTTTTGCATGACTTTAAAGAGGGGTATTGCAGAGTCACCAGAGCTATCCCTATTATCGATTACATATGGAAGGAGGGCCTCAACATCATGAAAATGCATGCTTCCGTTCCGGCAGTCCTTCCAAGAATTGAGAAGAAGTATCGAGCTCCACCTGATACCCCATCTTTCTTAATAGGACACCCTCGACCGGACTCGGTCATATCTCAGGCAGCACAACAAAAGTCCAAGAACCCTTCTACTCCTATTTCGACGCCACCTGACAAGGAAGGCAGGAGACTGGATGCAATAGGGAAGAAGTTCTCTGCTAATGCAGCAGCCTCCATTAAGGCAGCTAATTCGCTAGCAATTCTGGCCCGTTATGATAGACAGATGTGGTCAGATCTGTCTGAGTTCCTTGATCTGATCCCTGAGGATCGTCAACAGGAGGTACGCAGAATCGTCCTTGAGGGAGAAAGGGCGGCATCAGAAATCATTGATTGTGCCCTTGATATTTCCAACACCAACTTTAGGCAATTGGCGGGAGCAGCAGTCCTTAGGCGCCAAGGTTGGCTCAAGGCTACCACCTTCAGACCTGAGGTCCAAACAAAGATCTTGGACATGGCGTACGATGGGGATTCACTTTTTGAAAAACACATTGATGACGCTTTACTGGCAATAAAAACGGATATGGACACTGCCAAACCACTAGGTATCCTACAATACAAGAGAGGGTCCTTTAGAGGAGCAAGAGGCCGTGGTTACTCTTCCAGAGGGAACTATTCCAACCAGCAAAATCGACAGTACCAGTCCCAGTACAAACAACCATACTATCAATCATCCTACAGACAACCTGCCTCTGGTAGTTTCTCTCGTCAGGGAGGGAAATGGCGCTCAAACAATCAAGGGCGTGATTCCAGCAAGCTCAAATGAGCTTTGCCGGACGCCAGTCCTTCATCCTCCCCTTCCCGTGGGTGCCAAAATTTCCGCTTTTTACCAACAGTGGCGGAAAATAACTTCGGATCAGTGGGTCCTAGATCTTGTCAAGAAAGGACACACTCTGGAGTTTTTACAGAAACCACCAACCGCGCCGCCCAGGGGTCCCCCTCCCCATCGTCTTCACTTACTATTCGCCAGGACGCCCCTTTGCTGGGGCATCTGTGCGCTCAATAAATCCGTATAACATAACATAACATTCAAAGAGGCCTTAAAGATGCTACAAAAGAATGTGATAGAACGAGTTCCTGCCTCTCAGAAAGGGAAAGGATTTTATTCTCGCTTCTTCCTCGTAGAGGAAAATTCAGGAGAGTGGTGTCCAATATTAGATCTGCGCAAACTCAACAAATATCTGAAGAAGCAGAGTTTTCGCATGTTAACGCTAACAGACATTCTGCATTGTCTCAACAAAGGGGACTTTATGGCTTCTCTGGATCTGGAAGACGCCTACTTCCACATTCCTATTCACCCAAAACACTGCAAATTCCTAAGATTTGCAGTGGCTGGCGTCCACTTTCAATTCAAAGTGCTTCCATTCGGCCTGAAATCGGCGCCAAGAATATTTACCAAATGTTTAGCCCCGGTGGCAGCCATGTTGAGGTCACAGGGAATACAAGTTTTCCCATACCTCGACGACTGGCTACTAAAAGGACCATCAAGAAATTCCACGATGAGGCGGTCAAGAGTTCCCTCTCCCTATTCTCAAATCTGGGACTGACCCTCAATTCCAGCAAATCTCAGCTTCAATCTCGCCAGGAGTTGACCTTTCTGGGAGCGGTGTTGGACACATGCCAGTGCAAAGCTTTCTTGACTCAAGAGCGGCAAAACAAACTGCTAAAGCTGGCAAAAAAATATTTGCAAGAAGGTCACTTTCGGTTCGAACATTTGCTTCCCTTCTAGGGATGTGCTTGTCTGCAATCAGCCTCTTCCCTATGGCGAGACTCAGAATGAGGCCGCTGCAGGAGAAATTACTTCGATAGTGGAGGCTGTAGGAAGGTACATCCTGACTATGATTGCCCCCAACTTTTTGCCCTGTGTTTTAGCTGGTTTTGGACATAGTCGACCTGGGACCCTGCCAATCAGGACCCCAGGCCTACTGCTCTCTCTTTAAAATGGATTCCATGTACCCTAGGTACATTTCCAATTGGTACTGGGCCACCCTATCAGACCCTGTAACTCAGGGCATGGGTGTACCCAGGGCTGCCAGGGGCTGCAGCATGTATTATGCCACCCCTGGCTGGCCTCTTAAATTTGACACAACTGGCTGCACGACAGCTGGGGCAAAGTCGTGTAATCACCCTTTGCTGTAGGTGTAGTATACCTATACCTAACCCTAAAATGGACACACAGATTCCTATCAGTCACTCCTATGGCAGGCCTTGACAATCCTGAAGGCAGAGTGCTGGGAATCGTGTGAGATGGTGCTCTGGCACGAGCTGAGCCTGTCTGCAGCTTGCGGAATCAAGTCCTAATAGCTGTTCCATGATATCGCATACCATATACTCTTAAGTGCATTATAATCCTCGCGGTTAAATGCTATCTTTGGTATTGCTTTATCAAAACATGTCGAGTAAGGTGTCATACGAATTGGAATACTAACCCCTCGCCAATTCTGGCGACGGGGTTAGCATTCCACCCTTCTAGAGGGACACGACATGTATGTAACTGTGAACCCCGGTTAAAGTTAACTGAAGCCTCAGCTCCACAAAATGGATGCTGCCACCACAGACACGAGTCTGACCCCCTACAGCTGGGAGTCCTTCCAGCGAGGGGAGCCTGGACAAAGGGTTTCCTGTCAGGGGCGGTGCTAGCACCGTCCCAGACATGGTTTTGTGTATCCTGGGTAGGCAGGGCTTTACAGGAAGGTGACTGCTGAGTGGCACCCCGGTGCTCACTACGCATAGGCCGGTCTGAACCAGTTCCAGGGGCACACCAGCCCCTGGCCTGGGGAAGTCCGGCATGGCTGAGGGGTGTAACCACCCCCCACCTAGTCCCACCCATAGGCAGGACCTAGTCACCGGGTCAGCCCCCTTTTTTTAGTATAAAGATGGGAGCGGGCCCCCTGTTCAAATTAGATCATCTTTGGAATCAAGATACCACTTTCTTCGAAAGGACTTCACGATTTCTTCTTCAAGATTCTCCCTTGTGGCTAAGGAGTAGTCACCCTGCATCCGCAGGCACCATCCTAAAGAACACTGCGGTCTGCTGCAAGTCCTTCATCACGAATCCGACGACCCAGCACGACGAGACCCGGCTTCCCTGGCACCTCTGACCTCTACTCACCTCTACAGCAAAGCTGAGAACCGTGAGTGCGACGAGACCTCAAGGGACCGACGATCGCCAAGGCTGCACGACATCTTTATTGCAAGCCCACCGAGTCTTCCACTGGTGAGTGCTTTGGGGTCCGAGAAGCCCCAACCCTGCGCAGCTCCAGCACCCAAGATCAGCCTCCCTGCATCTCCACGATCGGCGTGGGGCCCTTCTGCTGTTTGCTGTGCACCGCGTTGTTTGGCTACTAGCCGGCTGGCTTGTGGCCTTCTGAACGACGCCCGACGACAACTCTTCTGCTGGTCTGGTTGCTCCAGGCTGGCCCTTGCTTCCTTGTTCAAGAGAGGCACCCCGGACCCTCCTGGTCCACTCCAGACGCCATTTTAGGTCCACCGCGTGGGCTTGAATTTGCCAAGGCTTTGTTGCCCAATCCTGGGTCCAGCGACGCCGACAGCTTCCATCTTCGTGGGACAGCTCGATCCTCCATCCTGGTCGCCGACAACGCCTCCTGGTCCGTGAGATCTTCGAGTCAAGCGTCACCCACTCACCTAGTCGAGGTGGCTACCATCCGGTGCCCTCCTGGTGCCCACTGACTACTGGCTAGTAGTCTCGAACTTGGTCCCCTCTGCTTTCAGGTGTCATCTATCTTCAAGATCCAGGCTTGGATCCGACTGAACTTTCTTCCCTGGTCACCGGCCAGCATCTTTTCTTCCGGCTCCTGGTCCGTCTACGAGGATTCCCGACGTCTTTTCAGACCTATGCAGCTGCAGCCCCTGGGCTAGGTAACTTCGGCATTTCGGTGCTCCAGCATAGCCTCACTATCCAAGGGTCAGAATCTACTTTCGTTTTCTCCCTACCAGGTCGGGTCCGCCCGAGAACACTAACTTTCTAATTCCTAGCTACCATAGACTTTTGTCCCGCATCTCGCGTGAGAGTGCACACACTGCACCCGAGTCCCCTAGGCCTCCTAGACGTAATCTAACGATTCCCTAGTCAAGTCCTAGCGATTCCAAAAGCTATTAGTACTGTACTTACCTGCTAGGAATTTCGCATTCCACTTTCAGAGTATATGGTTTTCCGTGCCCCTCGGGCATTTGTATATACTGCGCTAACTTAAGTATTTTTGTAAGAGTTTTGGTTTGTGCTTAGTACCCTGTCCTCATAAAGAGTACAGGGCTGTTGTGATCTTTAATAAATAACTGTTTATTTTCATAACACTTGTGTGGTGTCCTTTCACTGGGTATTCAAGGGGTATATGTGTGGTAAACAGCTGGCTTAACACGCCCTCTCGAGTCTTTAGTCTTAGACTGCTCGTATCCACGCTACTAGGATAGCTGGTCTATAAGGTTGACTTACAACCAATCATCAATAAGGGTTGCTGGACTGATACATAGTGTTCACTAGAATAGTGAGCACTGCATATCAGGCCACCTTCTCACATTGGTGAGCAGCGGTTGGGATTTGAGCTTGCTGTTGTTTTACCACACTGAGGTAATATAAATTTTATGGTCATGTTGTGTTCCCTAGCGAGTACCCCACCGACTCCATGTACGAGTTAAAAGTGCATGTAACTTCCCTCCTGTACCAGCTATGAAGACGCAAATACATTTGCGTCCAACGTTAACTTGTCCTCTTTCAGACCCACCATGAATGGGTTTGATGGTCCGTTCCTAAGTATGCTATGCCAACGTCTTTTTGAAGTGTACTCCTACGTTTTTCAGCCTGGCTGAAAGTAGGCCCTGAATCTCTGCCACCGAGCCTCTTTTCTGGCTTCTGACTGCGAGGGCCTCTGCCCAAGCAGCCCCCGTACCCGTGAACTCTGACTTACTTCTAGCGCGGCCCTCCGTGCTCAGCTCAGCCTGCTGCCTGCCAAGATTGACTATAACCTTCGAGTTATCTGTTTTCCTCCCCGAAGATACATTCCGGCCTGCTAGCTTCAGTAAACATCCTTCCTCAGCTACAGGGCTAAAGGGCCGACCTGTCTTTATGCAAGTAATTCATAGCCTCTGTTGCCATGCTTCCATGGAAGGCCCCATGCCCCCACGCTTCTCATACAGACACTCAGGCGCTTATACACGCACTCACAGCAAGTATAGAATAGCTTCTGCTCTAGAGACCTTTCTGCCCAGATAGCTTAGTTCCTAAACATCAGATATCGGATATGATAGAAGCACAAGTTGATCTGACATGCCAGACTTCTGTCTCTTTCCGCCAGTGTAAATGTCAAGTCCCCTGCACCCCGTCTATCACACGTCATGCAGCTGCGCGCGCATCCAAGCTTCCGATTTCCGCTGACATTGCAACATTCTGTTAGCACCACCCCTTGGTGCCACCCACTTGCGTCACCTATCAGTGACGTTTCTAGCACACACGCCTAGTTTACGCCTCTTGATGATGTACTAGCACCACGTGTATACTGTTATCTTGTCTTCTCTCAGCTGTTACGCCTCTTACATTGAACATTATGATGTAAATCAAGTATATAAGCTATGTATTGTCAATAAACGACGGCGCGCTCATCTATCCCTTCTGACATCCTGTGTGGTGGTCAGAACATGATATCCTGATTCCTTTATGAGGAATAAAACCCTTAGAAACTCTTACACCACGGACTCTGTTTTCCTTCATTTCGATTGAGTTATTATTGATTAAGTACTTACCTGCATAGAAATTAAGAGAGTAAATTAATTATTTACATCATTTTGGCGCCCGAATAGGGACCCCTCCCCCACCTCACGCGCCGGAAGGTGCGTTGCAATCCGTGTCCCCTGCCATCAGTTAGACGGACAACACGTGTACTGGCAGGATTTCCTGCATCCCCCTCTGACACACGGAGGTGACGAAGACTGCGATCAGTGCCCAGACGAGGCGGTGAGGAGTGCGGAGGATCCCGACCAGAGCCCAGCCGAAGGAAGCAAGGTCCGAGGTGTGAAGAGGCCCACCAGTTTTCCGGAGTTTTCCGAAGTTTTCCGAAGTTTTCCGAAGTTTTCCGAAGTTCCGAGTCGAGTCCAGTCGAGTTTTCCGAGGCCTTCTGTTTTCCGTGCTTCCCGGTGAGTACCATTGCTGGGTCGTATCTAGACGGGTTTGGGTACGCAAGTCCGGTCTGCACTGTTTTTAGGCAGTGTATCTGTACTGTTTAGCAGTATATAAAGTATTCCGAATTTCTGCACTGTTACAGCAGTGTATCTGTATCGTTGAGCGGTACATTCAGAGTAGGGGGAAGTTAGCTATGTCTTTAAATGTTTCATGTGATTAATGTCGTGGTATGAATGTGATTGTTCTTGTGTATTATTGTGTTTTTTTGTTTAAATAGTTACAGGCGAAATTAAGTATTAAGGATCAAGCATTTCAGTATCAAGTAGGCACAATGCCGTTTTTTAACAAATTAAAGCAGATAGGAACTAGGAAAGGGATGTTAGAGGAAGAGATTCCAATCCCCCCTAGGGACACTCCAGGTAATTTCATGTATAATAAGCATGGCATAGACGCCATCTTGTATCTAGAGTTATGGACAGATTATACCAAGCACCTAGAGGAAAGATACCGATGGCCAGTTAACGGAACATGGGATGCCGAGTGCATCATAAAGGTAGAAGAAATATTACGGAAAAAGAAAGCTAGACAATCTCAGAAAGACGCCATAGAATTTTGGCGTAAGGAATCACGTAAGCGTGCTGATAGAGCACTCCGTAGAGAAGACAGGCTTAAAGAATCAGAAAAGGCCCAAGAAAACGAATTAGTTACTGAGGGAATTCGAGTAAAAGTAGAACAAATAGATCGTATCCTAAATGGCAAAGTGAACAACATGTATCTTTTGGCCGATGGTACCCCTGACGCCATTTCAGAAATACCGAAAAATTTGCCGTCACCATTAGTTCCAACTAAAGTAATGCATAAGACTACTAAAGACATATTCCTAAATTCATATCTCGAAGATGTAGCGCCAGCTTACACCAATCTGCCTGTTCGTGCCCTGCCTACTGACAGGGCCGGGGGTGGTACTGCCCCCCAAGATCACTCTCAGCCGACACCGAAAAAGACTAGTCCCGTTCCGCCAGCTCCGCCACTTCCCTCACCTAAAACTGATCTGCCGAAACCACTTCAATCAGATCCTACTAAAAGACAAATTCAGATACTGACTACACACAGAGATAATGCCCAAGTTTCCGCTTCAGGAGGTGCGACCGCGGGTCTCCAGACCCCGCCACCGACTCACAGATTAAATCTCAGAGGTATGCAGAGTCCTTTTACGCACAGATCCCCCCGTTCTTCTAATTCATCCCGTCTTGATGCACTAAAAGAAAATATGTCAGTTTGTAGATATGATCCAGAACCTGGACAGGACGACTTAATGATATTAGCGTCTTTACGGTTAAGATCTGCTACTGATAGTTTGTTATGTTATGCAGGAATGAAGGAGCACCTAGATAGAATATATGAGTTCGTTCAAACGGGAAAGGACCCCGACAGTATTAAGGATGCCCTGGAGAAACAGAAAGTTACCATGCAAGCACTGATACTACGATTTTTCATAAATTGTCTAATAAGAGAACGAGACAGGCCCGGAACAGAGCAGAGTGAATTGGATGCATTGAACAAGTGGGGTCAAAATATAGCCGATGGAAAACATGACAGACAAAATTGCATAGAGGCCATGTATAAAAAGATTAAGAAAGCAGTGATAGCAGTACACGAGAAAGAGAAAGAAAAGGCTCCCTCCGAGGAGGAAGAAGAATCTGAAGAACTAGAACCGACTACAAGCACTATAGCATATGTAGGTAAGGGAACTTATCTTAGGAAGGGTATCCGTCCAGAAAGCAAGAGAGTTTTCTTCTCTGCCTTAACGAATCCGAATTCTGCTGAACATCAGTTCCAGGAAACTGATAAACGGCTTCGAGATCGAGTTGGGTACCATGTACTCAATTCTATGGATGAACAAGAATTAGCCCGATCAGCGGTATCATGGGCCGAAAATGCAGACATATATAATGATGACACCGTAGCACAGACATTTCTGAACCTCTCCCCCGACGAACAGAAATTAGCAGGTATATATATGATTCAGCACCTTCTCATTAAGTACAGAAAACATTATTCCGATCCAGGTCCCTTACATGAGACACTAGAAGCACTACTGATGGATAGATGGAGAGGCCTAAGCACTAAATTAGTTCAAATAATTCTAGAACAACGACGCAGATATGACACCTTTGTAAGTCCTGAATATGTTCCCGCCCCACCTCCAGAAAGGAAAATGTACCATATGCAGTGCGGGGGTGGTATTGAAAGTCAGAACCCCTTGCGAGAAGTGCACCCTGTTATGGGTGAGGATAAAATTTTGAAACGCGTGTATGTACACACGCCTCTAACTAAATTAGAACTGTTAGAAATGAAGAAATTAGTACCGTGCCATGATAAAGACCCTGCAGGTTTTCATAGAGAGCTCAAAGACATGTTACTGATGGGGGACTACACATATGATGATATCATGAAAATGTTGAAAGTATTATTGCCCACGGGTATATTCGAGAAATTAAAGGAAAAGGACTGGGAGGTGGGAGACGCAAAGATTGCCTGGGCAGAAATAGAGGATGAAGAAAAGAAACGGGTTCCAGGGTTAGGCCTTGGGGACAAAACTAAAGCATTACCAGGTTTAATAGTACAGGTCCTGCCCAGATTATTGACAACTAGAAAGGAGGATTGGGATGCAATCTCGTCCTGTAAACAGAAACATGATGAAGATACTAGCGACTTTTATTCAAGATTCGAGAAATGTTTTATTATCAATAGTGGCCTCCAGCCAAGTAGCGAGTCGTACCCACATCTTTTTGTATCAAAGTTAGTCGAGAATTCCCTACCGTTAGTTAAAAATAGAGTGTATAAAGTCGAGAGTACATGGCAAGCAAATACGCCATCCCAGATGTTACAAATGTTACAATATCACCAGAATAGAATTAGGGAAGAACAAGATCAGGAACAGAAGCGCATGAAAGACACGAAAATGAAAATGTTAGTAGCCCAGACGGTCCCATCCGACAGTCACAGGAAAGGTACGACCCAGACAAGTCACGCTGCAGCTCCTGTTAAAGGGACATGCAATTATTGCAAGCAGCCAGGTCACTACGTACACGAATGTGCAGTTCTGAAACATAACATAGCGACAGGTAAAACTAAAGAGAGACCACATCCGCCTAGACAAGACCATAACCAGCATCAGTCTACACAGAATACACAGCCCATGCATGCATCCGCACAGACAGCACAGACCGTAGCAGTACCACAGCCACAGCCCATTGCTGCAACTCAGCAAGTCTCACAACAGATGTACCAGTATGCCCAGTCTGCTTACCCCGAATATTCCCGATATACATGAAACAGCCTAGAGAGGGAAGGTGGCTTGCCTCTTATCGAGATTCCTGTAGATCAAGAAGGTCCTTATGTACACAGTCAAGTATTGGGGAAAGATAGAAAGTTTTTAATTGACACAGGGGCAAGTCGCACTACAATAAGTCATGACGAAGTTCCAGGGGCACCCCTCTCAGGCTCACAAAATGTTTCCCTTGGTTTTTCAGGACAACCTATTGTAAATGAAGTCTCAGAACCAGTTCCCCTGGCTGTGGGTCCATTATCACGCGTTACAGACCTGTTACTAACAAAATCATGTCCGGAAAATCTGTTAGGAATTAAAACACTGAAGGCTCTAGGGGCTATAATATGCTGCTCCCCGGAGGGAGTTAGACTCTTTCTGCGGGATTTCAAGGGTCATTACGTCCTTCGTGAGTTTGACGTCAGATTGAAAAATGTACCTGATTACTTGTGGGCAAAAGGCCCAACTGATGTAGGATGTATGCACATTACACCATACCGCGTTACCCTCAAGGCAGGTGTTGTATTACCCAGAATCAGACAATACAAGTTACCACCCGATGCTGTAGCGGCTTTACTGAAAATCATTGAAGAGCTCATTGCCCAAGGAGTGGTCGTCGAGACCGACTCCAATATCTGTAACTCTCCCATCATTCCGATTCTTAAACGTACTGATCCCAATGCACCGCCAGTATATCGGCTGGTGATTGATCTTCGAGAATTGAATAAATGCATTATCCCACAGTATCCTGTGGTCCCCGATATATCATCTCTCTTGACTGCTATTGATTCAGAAGCAACGTTCTTTACTGTAATTGATCTCAAGAACGCCTTCTTCAGCGTGCCTATTGATCCAGAGAGCCAATATCTCTTCGGATTCTGTTTAAATGGACGCAGTTTCAAATTTTCGCGCGCACCTCAAGGATTCACAGAAAGCCCCAGCATCTATAGTCAAGCACTGAAAAGACAACTAGATTGTATTCAAATGCCAGTTAACACCGCTTTACTACAATACGTCGATGATCTGCTGATCACCGCACGAAGTGAGCCCGAATGTGAAAAAGCATCACTGACAGTTTTACATTTCCTGGCCGACAAGGGACACAAGGTGTCTCCTTCGAAGCTACAATTCTGTGTTCAGCAAGTTGTGTACTTGGGTCACTTGCTGTCCAAAGTGGGGAGACAGCTCACTCCCGATCGCATTCAGTTAATTGTGAACATGCCGCAACCCAAGACACAAAAGGAAGTGCGGGCCTTCATAGGCCTCACCTCGTACTGCAGACAATGGATTCCCCAGTATGCATTTCTAGCTAAACCACTCATCCAGTTAACGACACAGGAGGCAGCGACTTCGACTGTCCTCCCTTGGACTCAGGAACACACACAAGCTTTTGAAGAATTAAAGAAAGTTTTATGCCAAGCACCAGTTTTAGCGACACCATGTTACAGCAAACCGTTTACACTTTTTGTTACAGAACGTGATGGCACAGCGTTGTCTGTCCTCACTCAAGACCAAGCAGGTTCACATAAGCCTTGTGCTTATTTTTCTAGTACATTGGATTCAGTAGCTCAAGCACTCCCTGCGTGCTTAAAGTCAGTAGCAGCAACAGCGTTAGCAATAAGACAAAGTGATTCAATTGTTTTAGGTCATCAGTTAACAGTTCAAGTACCACATTCTGTAGAGGTTTTGTTAAACAGAACCCAGACTCAACACTTAACTATAGCACGACTGACAGGTTATGAATTAACACTATTCCAGCCACACATAGAAATCAGACGTTGCAGCATCCTGAACCCCGCAACACTGTTACCTACAGTTATGACAGATCCAGCTCCGCATGATTGTATAGAAATAATTAATGCAGTAACTAAGCCTAGACGAGACTTAACAGATGTCCCATTGACAAATCCAGACCTGACACTTTATGTGGACGGTTCATGCATGAGAACAAGTACAGGAGAATTAGTGGCCGCGTACGCCGTGACCACTGAAACTGAAATTAAAGAAACACATCGTATTGACACCCTGTCTGCTCAAGCAGCAGAGCTCATCGCTCTGACTCGAGCCTGTATTCTAGCCAAGAACAGAAATGTTAACATATACACAGATTCCCGCTATGCCTTCGGAGTTGTACACGACTTCGGAGTCCTCTGGCAAGAACGAGGTTTTCTGACTTCCCATGGGGCCAAGATACAACATGGCCCCCTCATTCAAGCACTGTTAGAAGCAATACATTTGCCCTCGGGCATATCAGTCATGAAGTGTAAGGCACATACTAAAGTCACAGATTCTGTTTCCCAGGGTAACGACCTGGCAGACCAGACAGCAAAACATACAGCATTGACTTACACCCAGACTACTGATGTGACAAAGACAATAGTCCAGACCCAGTGTATGGCAGTTAGAGATCCCGCCCTAGATGTAATTGATATCCAGACACATGCTACTCCAGAGGAGATAAAGAAATGGACTGAACTAGGAGGGATTCAGACAGATCAAGGTTGGGTGACGAAGGGAAAATCTATATGGTTTCTCCCCGACTCAATGGTTCAAGTCATAATAAATACAGCACATAGTCCTGCCCATCTTGGAGAGAAAGCCATGTTAGACAGTTTACAGAATCTCTGGTACAACAAACACTTACGAGCAGCAGCAAAACAGAAAGTGCGTACTTGCATGATCTGTTGTCAGTTCAATCCAGGTAAAAGCGTCCCTGTTGAGCAAGGTGGATTTCATCCTCCCGATCACCCTTTTGAAGTCCTCCAGATGGATTATATCCAGATGAATAGCTGTAGAGGATTTAAGTATGTCCTTGTAATTGTTTGTGCTCTGTCCCGCTGGACCGAAGCATACCCAGTCCCAGACTACACTGCTCCGACCACTGCCAGACAGTTGGTTCGTGAATTCTTCCCACGGTACGGTTTGCCCCGTGTCGTGTACTCAGATAACGGACAGCCGTTCTCGTCCGAGTTGATGAGACAAGTTTCCCTCTTGCTAGGATATCAGTGGAGGTTCCACTGTGTCCGACATCCCGAAGCAGCTGGCCTTGTAGAAAGGCATAATCAGACACTAAAAATCCGTCTTGCCAAGATCTGTCAGGAAAAAGGGGTCGACTGGATAGTCGCCCTGCCCGTGGCACTATTCTACATGAGGATGGTCGCCCACTCGAGATCAGGGCTATCCCCGTACGAAGTGGTCTTTGGCAGACCGCCGAATATGTGGGGGACGCCCGTTCCGAAAAAGATCACTGATATTGATTGTAACATGTTGACAGATTACCTTGCCTCCTTGATGTCTGCACTCCAATCATGTCGTTCACAGGTTGCCGCAGCCTTCCCTGACAACACCGATGTAAAGGCGCATGAGGTCCGCCCAGGTGACCTGGTAGTCGTCCGGAATTTCGACCGGAAAAGTCCGCTGGAGCCCCGCTGGAAGTCTCCAAAGACCGTTCTGCTTACCACTAGGACCGCCGTGAAAATCGAGGGGAGAAAGGGGTGGGTCCACACGAGTCACATCAAACTATGCAATGAACTAAAAAACGGACTGAAACAGGACTCTGACTCGTCCACCCCCACCAAAGACTGTGTTGAAGCACAAGACGTTACTGTGCCTAAAAGAGAAAAGACTCCTCAAGAACTTTACCGAATGAAGCTTCGATCTAGCAAGTCAGACAGTTTAATTGTTTAAGTCCTCCCTTAGGTGAATCGGTTAAATAGTTTCTGACATGTATCCCCTAGATCGAGTTAGAGAGAGAGAGGAAAAGAGAAGAACATATTGCAAATCACTTCGTAGTCACTGCATAGTGACACTAATAATCATGTTTATTCTGAGTATTCTAATTATTATTGCCAGCATTCTGCTTCCTATGTACTGGCCTATTTTCAGGCGTGAACAATCTGCTTACAATGTCTCTGCTGAACACACTTTTAGTGAACTTCCTGCACATGAACTCTCTTACAGACTTGCGCTGCGCAACAATACATTCATTAGTATGTTACACCATTCCCATCAGACAAATAATGCTACAGACTGTTGGATATGTGGCCGACTCCCTCCCTACCAGAATTACAAGGGAGCTCTGCCTCTCTTTCCGTACCCATTCACTCACAATGGCTCCTGTGGAGCATGGTTTAAAATAATTAATTCTTTAGATCCTGATATTGCTGTTTTCGATGGGGGCTGGGTTTGGGGAAACTTGAACTTAGTCCTGCTCAACGTCTGTTATCCTGATCAAGAAGGACTTCCCACTCGAATAGGAACTGATCTAGAAAATGAAGTATATGGATTAGGTAATTACACAATTAGCCTTATGATCCTCACTGTTGAATCTGAAACTGCTCCAGTTCTGCCCCATATGTTAGTACTACCAGTCACAGGTGAATTATGTGTTAGCAAGAAAGGTTCAGTACACGTAGGTCATAGTAAATGCACTACTGTGGTCGAGTTCAGTGACCATGGTAAATCGTCCTTTAAAGCTATCAGTCATTCCTACTTTGTTTGTGGTCATACCGCATACATACGTTTGCCTCCAGATTGGGATGGTACCTGTTACATTGCCTTCCTTCTGCCACCTGTTTTCCTAGCTCCTCCTGATTACCATAGAAATACGAATCTAGCACCGAATAGACCCAAAAGAGATATTCCCCTTGTCGACTACACAGAAACGGCATGGGAACAGTACACTGATTTCAATAAAGGATTCTTTTTCTTCCTAGGACCTGTCCAAAACAGTAAATTAATACGCAGATTAACGAGAACACTCGAAGCAGTAGTGAACGAAACTGCCTCCGCTCTAGGTAACTTAACAGAGGAGCAGTCTGCTATACGGACTGTTGTCCTTCAAAATCGTCTTGTGATTGACGTCATCTTGGCAGATAGAGGTGGAGCTTGTAAGGTCATCGGGTCAAGTTGCTGTGTTTTCATTCCACAAAACGCACCATCTGTCTATCAAGCTATCACCCGTTTACATAAAATTGCAAATCAGATACATCAGAATCCAGGCACCTGGACTTGGTCCGGTTGGTTCTGGACTACGTTGACAGCTTGGGGATGGAAGATCTTATCGTTCCTAGGCATTGGCCTTGTTATAGTATTCAGTTGTTGCCTGTGCCTGCAGTGTGGGCCAGCGATATGTGGACTGTGTGCCACATCCTGCATTGAGCATTCCAGTTGCCTCTCAAACAGTCAAAGAAAGAAAGACGAACATATAATGTTACAAGAACAAACTGATCGATTTATGAGGATCGATATATCATGAAGGGTCCGTAGGGAACAAGGAGGGAATGAGGTAATATAAATTTTATGGTCATGTTGTGTTCCCTAGCGAGTACCCCACCGACTCCATGTACGAGTTAAAAGTGCATGTAACTTCCCTCCTGTACCAGCTATGAAGACGCAAATACATTTGCGTCCAACGTTAACTTGTCCTCTTTCAGACCCACCATGAATGGGTTTGATGGTCCGTTCCTAAGTATGCTATGCCAACGTCTTTTTGAAGTGTACTCCTACGTTTTTCAGCCTGGCTGAAAGTAGGCCCTGAATCTCTGCCACCGAGCCTCTTTTCTGGCTTCTGACTGCGAGGGCCTCTGCCCAAGCAGCCCCCGTACCCGTGAACTCTGACTTACTTCTAGCGCGGCCCTCCGTGCTCAGCTCAGCCTGCTGCCTGCCAAGATTGACTATAACCTTCGAGTTATCTGTTTTCCTCCCCGAAGATACATTCCGGCCTGCTAGCTTCAGTAAACATCCTTCCTCAGCTACAGGGCTAAAGGGCCGACCTGTCTTTATGCAAGTAATTCATAGCCTCTGTTGCCATGCTTCCATGGAAGGCCCCATGCCCCCACGCTTCTCATACAGACACTCAGGCGCTTATACACGCACTCACAGCAAGTATAGAATAGCTTCTGCTCTAGAGACCTTTCTGCCCAGATAGCTTAGTTCCTAAACATCAGATATCGGATATGATAGAAGCACAAGTTGATCTGACATGCCAGACTTCTGTCTCTTTCCGCCAGTGTAAATGTCAAGTCCCCTGCACCCCGTCTATCACACGTCATGCAGCTGCGCGCGCATCCAAGCTTCCGATTTCCGCTGACATTGCAACATTCTGTTAGCACCACCCCTTGGTGCCACCCACTTGCGTCACCTATCAGTGACGTTTCTAGCACACACGCCTAGTTTACGCCTCTTGATGATGTACTAGCACCACGTGTATACTGTTATCTTGTCTTCTCTCAGCTGTTACGCCTCTTACATTGAACATTATGATGTAAATCAAGTATATAAGCTATGTATTGTCAATAAACGACGGCGCGCTCATCTATCCCTTCTGACATCCTGTGTGGTGGTCAGAACATGATATCCTGATTCCTTTATGAGGAATAAAACCCTTAGAAACTCTTACACCACGGACTCTGTTTTCCTTCATTTCGATTGAGTTATTATTGATTAAGTACTTACCTGCATAGAAATTAAGAGAGTAAATTAATTATTTACATCAACACGTATCCTAAAAATATCTTGTTGAAAGATCACATAAGTACTGTTAGGTACATATAACTAAAGCTTAGAATACTCTGAGTTCTACTGAACCAGCTGTTGTAGCTCCTCAAGGCTTAGCACACCTTGGCTGCAACTCTAGCAAGGGACCAGTAGGTAACACATAGTGTAGGTAGGTGCATCACTTACACCACACTAGAAGCAGTATGTCGGTCACAGGAGGAAACACTGAGTCTCCCCTTGTGTCAGTTGACCCTCCACAGGTCATCCCTTCAAAATATACTGCTCTTAGCTTCCATGAGATGAGACAAGTGTGTACTCTCAGGAAACTAAAACAGGGGTCTAACCCCACCACTTCCTTTCTGATTGGTCTCCTAGAGGCTTATGATGCCAGTAGGGCTGGTAACCCAGACCCTTCTAATCCAGAAGGAAGTATGCCCTCCTTACAGGGACCCTTTGATAGCCAGGACCATCCCCTCCAGGAAGCAGATGATGCTGAGGATGAGGATGATGACCAGTTGTCAGGGGAGGAGGCAGATAAGGGACAGGTAGAAGTCAATAGACTAACCAGGTCCAACTTAAGCAGACATGAGCTTGGTACTGGGGGACTCCTGGGCCCACTCTCAGGTCAGCTTAACATTGGGAATGGACGAGTTAGGTCTCTATCAAGAGGCTCTAACAGATCCTTTCGAACCAATGGCTCTCTCAACTCTTCTCACAGAGGAATGTCTTCCCCTAAGAGGAGAGTGTATGAAGCTGAAGAAAGGGCAGTCAAACTGAGGATTGAAAGGGAAGAACTTGCCCTGGCCAAAGAGAGACTTGCCCTTGCTAGAGAGCAAGAATTATGTGGGCTAGTTCCCACTGGTGGCAGCAATAAACCTAGCAATAGGGAAAGGAGTTTTGATAAAAAGCACCTGAATAAGATAGTGCCCCCCTTTAGGGAAGGGGATGACATCCACAAATGGATTACTGCTTTGGAGAGAGCCTGCACTGTGCAGGGTGTTCCCCAAAGTCAGTGGGCAGCTATCTTGTGGCTCTCCTTTGATGGTAAAGGTAGAGATAAGCTCCTCACCACAAGGGTGGAGGATGCTAACAATTACCAAGTCTTGAAGAATGTACTGGTTGATGGGTTTGGTTTAACCACTGAACAATACAGGATGCTGTTCAGAGA
Organism: Lissotriton vulgaris; assembly: GCF_964263255.1. Classification (NCBI taxonomy): domain Eukaryota; kingdom Metazoa; phylum Chordata; class Amphibia; order Caudata; family Salamandridae; genus Lissotriton; species Lissotriton vulgaris. The sequence continues at coordinate 230,501,416 of NC_141700.1, read as the reverse complement.
CACCCAGAAAACTCAGTCTCAAGATTGGACTGACTTTGTTGATTGTGCCACTAAGGCTTTTGAAGGCTGGCTACTGGGTAGTAAGGTTACTGATTTTAAAGGATTGTATAATCTAATTATGAGGGAGCAAATCTTAAATAATTGTCAGAACCAGCTATTACATCAGCACCTGGTAGACTCTGAGTTGACCTCTCCACAGGAATTGGGTAAGAGGGCAGACAAATGGGTCAGAACCAGGGTTAGGCCTAAAAACCAGGGTGGTGACCAGAAAAAGGAATCAACCAAGCCTCAAGAGAAGGGTGGGGATAAATCCACAGAGAAGACTTCCCAAGGGCCCCAAAATTCCAACAAGGGTGGTGGGTCCCAGAACACTCCTTCAGAACAGAAGAAACCTTATTGCCATACCTGTAAACAGGTGGGTCATTACAAAAGTGATGCCAGTTGCCCTAAAAATGGTAATAAGGGAAATACACCCCCAGGTAATACTCCTAAACCTCCTGTTACCACTGGTGGTAATCCCCCAGGTGGTGGGAGTGCCCCCAAGAATGTGGTGGGCATTACTCTGGGCCAACAGGAGGACTATGGCTTAGCCAGGTTCCCTGACCACACTCTTGTCTGTGAGACTGGCATGGGGTTTGCCAACTTCACTACTGGACCCCACATTTTGGGCAAGTATAGACAAGAAGTTTTAGTGAATGGTCAGAAAGTTGAGGCATTCAGAGACACAGGGGCCAGCCTCACCCTGGTGAGTGACCATCTGGTCCCCTCTGCTCAACTGACCCCTGGTTTTACTTATCAGGTGACAGACATTCATGGAATGAAGAGAAGGCATCCCATGGCAGTAGTCAAGCTCAGCTGGGGTAATGTCACAGGGCCCATGAGAGTGGCAGTGACAGATAACCTACCTGTAGATTGCTTACTGGGGAATGACCTGGAACTCTCAGCATGGGCTGAGGTGGAACAAGAAACTCATTCCAGAATGATAGGCCTATCCAGACAGGTTAGTGGGGCAGTAATAGCTACAGCCCCAGTCCCAGCACCATTCCTCCCTGAAAAGGTTGGAAGGGCAGTGGTAGCCACTGCCCAGGCTCAGACAGACTTTCCAGAGCAGGATAGGAGGGCTGTGACAGTCACAGCCCAAACACAAAGTGAGTGCCCTCCTGAAAAGGTTGGCAAGGTTGAAATGGTCTCAGCCTCTACTCAAACAGACAGTGAGGTTGTGAAGCCTGAAACAATGGATCACTCCACTCAAACAGAGAGCGTTGAGGAGGAAGAAGAGTCTTCCCCCTCCCAGACACTAGGTGAGAGCCAGCCTCCTCAGGGAACTGACTCTACCCCTGTTGAAGGAACTGCCCCAGAGGTAGTCAGGCCTAGCCTGGCAGAGCCCCTGATGGCAGTGGACCCTTCCCAGGTGGGACCCAGTCTGGAGCAGGTAACCTGCACCTCTCTACCCTGCCTCAGTCAGCCCAGGGCTGAAGAGACCAGGGAGGCCAGTGGTGGACCCCAAAGGGCCCCCTGTCCAAAAGAACCCCCTAATCAGCAGATTAGGATCACTGAAGCTGGTAAACCTAGCCAAGTGAAAATAGAACAGACTCCTGAGGGATCCCCCTTAAAAGTAGTTAGGGAACTCCCACAGCTGGACACTGTTGGGCACAGCCAAACATGGGGCCTAAAAACCCCAGACCTGACCTGTCCCTCCAGTAAGCCAAACAGAGGGACTCAGCCTCCAGCTTTAGGTAGCCAGAGGCTGACCCTGAGAGCTCAGTGCATCTCAGCTAAAGAAAGAAAGGCACACATGATGAATGGTGATTGGAGGAAGTTGAGCCCAAAGGTAGAGGAGCCTCACTTCAGCACTCCATCCCAGCATCAGCCTTCGTCTTTCCCAAGACACACCAGAGACAGAGATTCCCTATGGTGGAGACCCTCAGATACCCTTAGGGTGAGGGGTTGCCTAGTGGACCATGACACAGGGGGAAACCAAGCCAGAGCTGGTACTTCCTTATATGGCCACTTAGGTAATAGAGGCTTACCTGGACAAGGATAGCCTTATCTCCTTTCGTTTGGGGGGGGGTTGTGTAGGAAGGTACATCCTGACTATGATTGCCCCCAACTTTTTGCCCTGTGTTTTAGCTGGTTTTGGACATAGTCGACCTGGGACCCTGCCAATCAGGACCCCAGGCCTACTGCTCTCTCTTTAAAATGGATTCCATGTACCCTAGGTACATTTCCAATTGGTACTGGGCCACCCTATCAGACCCTGTAACTCAGGGCATGGGTGTACCCAGGGCTGCCAGGGGCTGCAGCATGTATTATGCCACCCCTGGCTGGCCTCTTAAATTTGACACAACTGGCTGCACGACAGCTGGGGCAAAGTCGTGTAATCACCCTTTGCTGTAGGTGTAGTATACCTATACCTAACCCTAAAATGGACACACAGATTCCTATCAGTCACTCCTATGGCAGGCCTTGACAATCCTGAAGGCAGAGTGCTGGGAATCGTGTGAGATGGTGCTCTGGCACGAGCTGAGCCTGTCTGCAGCTTGCGGAATCAAGTCCTAATAGCTGTTCCATGATATCGCATACCATATACTCTTAAGTGCATTATAATCCTCGCGGTTAAATGCTATCTTTGGTATTGCTTTATCAAAACATGTCGAGTAAGGTGTCATACGAATTGGAATACTAACCCCTCGCCAATTCTGGCGACGGGGTTAGCATTCCACCCTTCTAGAGGGACACGACATGTATGTAACTGTGAACCCCGGTTAAAGTTAACTGAAGCCTCAGCTCCACAAAATGGATGCTGCCACCACAGACACGAGTCTGACCCCCTACAGCTGGGAGTCCTTCCAGCGAGGGGAGCCTGGACAAAGGGTTTCCTGTCAGGGGCGGTGCTAGCACCGTCCCAGACATGGTTTTGTGTATCCTGGGTAGGCAGGGCTTTACAGGAAGGTGACTGCTGAGTGGCACCCCGGTGCTCACTACGCATAGGCCGGTCTGAACCAGTTCCAGGGGCACACCAGCCCCTGGCCTGGGGAAGTCCGGCATGGCTGAGGGGTGTAACCACCCCCCACCTAGTCCCACCCATAGGCAGGACCTAGTCACCGGGTCAGCCCCCTTTTTTTAGTATAAAGATGGGAGCGGGCCCCCTGTTCAAATTAGATCATCTTTGGAATCAAGATACCACTTTCTTCGAAAGGACTTCACGATTTCTTCTTCAAGATTCTCCCTTGTGGCTAAGGAGTAGTCACCCTGCATCCGCAGGCACCATCCTAAAGAACACTGCGGTCTGCTGCAAGTCCTTCATCACGAATCCGACGACCCAGCACGACGAGACCCGGCTTCCCTGGCACCTCTGACCTCTACTCACCTCTACAGCAAAGCTGAGAACCGTGAGTGCGACGAGACCTCAAGGGACCGACGATCGCCAAGGCTGCACGACATCTTTATTGCAAGCCCACCGAGTCTTCCACTGGTGAGTGCTTTGGGGTCCGAGAAGCCCCAACCCTGCGCAGCTCCAGCACCCAAGATCAGCCTCCCTGCATCTCCACGATCGGCGTGGGGCCCTTCTGCTGTTTGCTGTGCACCGCGTTGTTTGGCTACTAGCCGGCTGGCTTGTGGCCTTCTGAACGACGCCCGACGACAACTCTTCTGCTGGTCTGGTTGCTCCAGGCTGGCCCTTGCTTCCTTGTTCAAGAGAGGCACCCCGGACCCTCCTGGTCCACTCCAGACGCCATTTTAGGTCCACCGCGTGGGCTTGAATTTGCCAAGGCTTTGTTGCCCAATCCTGGGTCCAGCGACGCCGACAGCTTCCATCTTCGTGGGACAGCTCGATCCTCCATCCTGGTCGCCGACAACGCCTCCTGGTCCGTGAGATCTTCGAGTCAAGCGTCACCCACTCACCTAGTCGAGGTGGCTACCATCCGGTGCCCTCCTGGTGCCCACTGACTACTGGCTAGTAGTCTCGAACTTGGTCCCCTCTGCTTTCAGGTGTCATCTATCTTCAAGATCCAGGCTTGGATCCGACTGAACTTTCTTCCCTGGTCACCGGCCAGCATCTTTTCTTCCGGCTCCTGGTCCGTCTACGAGGATTCCCGACGTCTTTTCAGACCTATGCAGCTGCAGCCCCTGGGCTAGGTAACTTCGGCATTTCGGTGCTCCAGCATAGCCTCACTATCCAAGGGTCAGAATCTACTTTCGTTTTCTCCCTACCAGGTCGGGTCCGCCCGAGAACACTAACTTTCTAATTCCTAGCTACCATAGACTTTTGTCCCGCATCTCGCGTGAGAGTGCACACACTGCACCCGAGTCCCCTAGGCCTCCTAGACGTAATCTAACGATTCCCTAGTCAAGTCCTAGCGATTCCAAAAGCTATTAGTACTGTACTTACCTGCTAGGAATTTCGCATTCCACTTTCAGAGTATATGGTTTTCCGTGCCCCTCGGGCATTTGTATATACTGCGCTAACTTAAGTATTTTTGTAAGAGTTTTGGTTTGTGCTTAGTACCCTGTCCTCATAAAGAGTACAGGGCTGTTGTGATCTTTAATAAATAACTGTTTATTTTCATAACACTTGTGTGGTGTCCTTTCACTGGGTATTCAAGGGGTATATGTGTGGTAAACAGCTGGCTTAACACGCCCTCTCGAGTCTTTAGTCTTAGACTGCTCGTATCCACGCTACTAGGATAGCTGGTCTATAAGGTTGACTTACAACCAATCATCAATAAGGGTTGCTGGACTGATACATAGTGTTCACTAGAATAGTGAGCACTGCATATCAGGCCACCTTCTCACAGAGGCAAGTCGACGGATCGTTCAACGATCGCATCAAAGTAACTTCCAAGATGAAGCAAGCCCTTCTTTGATGGTCTAAGGCGCACAATTTGTCGCCGGGCCTCACATTTCTCCACGACACACCAGAGTTCATCCTGACAACAGACGCTTCTATGGAAGGTTGGGGAGGTCACTTCCAGGACCTTCAGATTCAAGGGCGATGGTCTCGTCCGTACCGGCAGAAGCACATCAACAGCCTGGAGCTGAGAGCCATTTTTCTATCCCTAAAAGCCTTCCTTCCAAGGTCTGCGAATTCGTCAGTGCTGGTGCGCAAGGACATTACCACCAGCATGTATTATATAAACAAACAAGGGGGAACGAAATCTCTCACCCTGTCCTTGGAAGCTCAAGAAAGGTGGGAATGGGCCATACTCCATGGCATATCCCTCCGAGCAGAACATGTACAAGGTGTTCAGAACTCTGGCCGACAACCTCACCAGGGCTTTCACAGGCTGTCACGAATGGGAACTCGAACAACAGCAAGTGGAGAGGATCTTTCAAACATGGGGAACACCAACACTGGATCTGTTTGCCACGCAACAGAACAGCAACTGCCTATTTTATGCCAGCAGGTTTCCTCAACAGGGATCAAGGGGAAATGCCCTTTTGATGAGATGGTCCGGGATATTTGCATACGCTTATCCTCCGATCCCGCTCATCCTCCGATCCCGCTCATACCGAAAGTACTACAAAAGATGAAGAGAGCATTGCACTCTCATCCTCATTGCTCCCCGTTGGCCAAGGTAGTATTGGTTTCAGGAACTCCTTCTACTCTCTCAGCAGCCTCCACTTCGTCTCAAACCGACAGTGTCAATTTTAACAAGAGAAGGGGGCCAGATCCAACATCCGGATCCTCAGTCACTGCACTTGCACGCGTGGCTCCTGACTTCTTAGAGTTCAAAGATCTTAACATCTCCTCAGACGACTGCAGGGCGATCTTATCACAGGCCCGTGCGCAAAGTGCCATCAAGACATATCGTTTTAAGTGGAAACGATTCAGTTCCTGGTGTGGAGAAAACAATATTCATCCACTCCAAGCTCCACCTGAGGACATCCTTCCTTATCTACTATCCTTAGCTAGGGCAGGACTGGTTTTCTCGTCCATCAAGGTACATCTGGCGGCAATATCCAGATTCAGAAAGAGTTCCAACAAACCATCTTTATGTTCATCATCTTTGATCAAACAATTCCTTAAAGGGCTATTCCGAGCTTTTCCTCCAGTTCGGCCTCCTCCTCCTGAGTGGGATCTCAATATTGTTTTGTCCCAACTTCTGAAAAGGCCCTTTGAACCTATTCATAAGGCGGAGCTTAAGTTTCTATCTTGGAAAGTGGCGATCTTACTGGTTCTCACCTCAGCCCGCAGAGTCAGTGAGATACAGGCCTTCAGGATTGCACACCCTTTCTTGCAATTCTCTAGAGACTTTGTGACGCTTAGAACCAACCCAAGATTCATCCCAAAGGTGCCGACTCAATTTCACATCAATCAACCTGTCAAGCTCAAGACTTTTTTCCCGGATCCTAAAATTCCGGCAGAGAAGGTTTTACATTCCCTAGATGTGAAACGGTGTCTGAACTTTTATCTTCAAAAAACAAAGGACATACGCAAATCTAATCAGCTTTTTGTTGCTTATGGTCAAGCCACCTTGGGTCAGGCTGTAATAAAGGCAACTATAGCTAGATGGTTGTCATCTACGATTCTCTTCTGTCATGACAAAGCTAACAAACCTTTAGCAAGAAAGGTTAAAGCGCATTCCACCAGAACAATGTCGGCGTCGACGGCCCTTTTCGCTGGAGTGACGCTGGAGAACATTTGCCGAGCTTCTACATGGAAAAGTGTGCACACTTTTACGAAGCACTACTGTCTGCAGTCGGCAACTCAGGATGATACTGCAGTTGGGGAAGCGGTTCTGCAGCATCTTCTTCACTAAGATTAGACTCTTTATAGTCTCTTATCCTTCTTTTGACTGTTTTAATCATATGTATTTCATTATGATGTTTTAATCTTTTCAAACGCTGTCCTATTCTGTAATGTACTTTATGAAGGTTTTTTGATGCATATGTTATGTAAACAAATTTGTGCTCTATAACCTTTCAGGTTGTGTGGGGGTGTATACGATTTATTTTGTCTCCCACCTTCCTCTAACGACAGACATGATGTCACTGCTTGCTACTCTGATTCAGGCATGTGAATCTATGAAAGATACCCCAATACTGGATAGGAAAACAAGTTACTTACCTGTACCTACGGTTATCCAGTATTGGTATCTTTCATAGATTCACATGCACCCACCCTCCTCCCCGGCAGGGCATTTCTGTTTTATGGATACTTATTCTCACTTGTGCTGTGAAAATCTGAGGAGAACTGCCTGAGCTGGGAAGGTTCTAGAGGGTGAGGACAGCTGATTGGCTGAGGCTACTATTTCAGGTCTTTTTACATAATGAGGTAGAAAGGCTGCTTAGTTTTTGGGCCTAGCTAGGCCTTTAGGCTTTTCCAGCCTACTACAAGAAAGTTTTTAGGCACTGCTATTGTATATATTTTTAATGTGGGACTCCCGCCTCGACGACTGGGAATGATTCAGGCATGTGAATCTATGAAAGATACCAATACTGGATAACCGTAGTTACAGGTAAGTAGCTTGTTTTCTTCTCAACCATCCCATCTGCTGTGCATCTCTCCTACCAGACGGAAACAATGGGGCTTCTCGGCCTGCTCAGTACCAGCTGCCAGACATTGGAAAGTTCTCCTAGTAGCCTTCAGAAGCATCCAAGATATTTCAATCTCTCGCGAGCATTTGAAAACCCACCTGTTCAAAGCCAAAGATGCTTTGCCTGCCGTTTGGTTTAGCGGTGGGGCACTCTACTAGAAGCTGTGTGCTCTATATGACCCCATTTATTTGCTTGCAGAGGCCTGAGAAAATAGTCAAAGTGTGACATTTTGGTATTTTTCCAAAAAGGAAAAACAGAGCTGTGCATGAAAAAATATTTTTCTCTCCTGAAAATAACAACAAAGATTACTGTGCTAGGATTTGTCCCTTACCAGGTTTCAGATATATTGGGAAAATATTTTTCTTTCACCAAAGTTATTGCAGTTTAAAGTTGTTTATTATGTTTGCTATTTTTGTAGTTTCTACCTTCTTGCTATTTGTGAGGGAAAGCTATATATTTCTGAAAAAATACCTAATTCTGAGCACAGCAGGGGATAATTTGTTTAGATCACATCAAGTTCCCCCCCCCAAAGAAATTAATCTTTGAAATTAAAAAAGAATGGGACTGTAAGTGGGGAGAAAAGAGCACCCCATTTTTCATCTATAACATTTTGCTCTGAAGTCCATTTGCCAAGAGTAATATACCATTGCAAACATTACTACGTTCTTCCAGTATAATGTTTACAGGTCGACCAAACCCTGTAATACTCTGAACCATTAACTGAGCTGCAGCTTGATACTCCATTGTGTTTCAACCATGTATTGTTATGGATAGGTTATGGATGGGTTATGGATAGAAGTATTTGAACCACTATGATTTTAGGATTGCCCAGAATTGCAGCAGAAGTATTTGAACCACTATGATTTTAGGATTGCTCAGAATTGCAGCAGATTCTGAGTGTTTTTCCAAAGTTTGTTTTGGTGGACAGTGACCTACAGAAATGTTCAGTAATTAAATAGATGCTGTAGCCCACAGGTCTTGGTGGGCCTATTGTATGGGACATGGAAGGCCCTAAAAGGGTCCTTTGTAAAGGGAAGAGATGATGTTTGGATGAGAATCTTTGTGGTGATGTCTGCTTGCTGTATTTGGCTCCAGGGTCAACCGGTACCTAAGGAAGCCTACCATCTCATCACATTACCTTACATATGTGAGTGGGCATATTGTACTGGAGAGGAACAGGCCAAAACTGAGACTCTGTGAAACCAGTTTGGTCTTCATACAGTCCCAATTTTGGTATTTTCCTGTTGGGTGATAGACCCAGACACACATAATATTCTTCTTATCAGGACTAGTGCCGTAACGGAGAATATCAGGACTTTTTCCGTTGGCTAAAAGTCCAGGAGTTTGTCACATAAATGAGAGAATGTTGAGTTTTTCCACCCAAGCATTGGCCTTTTCATGGCTTTCTATGTAGGAAAACATCCAGTGATCCATTCGAGCAGCACCTCTTTTGATTCCTCTAGGTCTCTTATTCAGAAATGGCAAGAGATGATCGAGTTCCCTGGGTGCCGAATGACCTCTGGCCCGAATACTGTAGCCACTGTCCATGGAAACCGAGAGGATATTTGGTTTTATATAGGTATAGTGTTGACATTTGAATGACATTACCCCATATCTAACTCCCACTGAGTAGCAGGACTGAGGTTTGGTAATGTGACCTAATCCTAAGACAGTTCACACCTCACTGCACTCGCTTGCTTACTCTAGAAGACGACAGGGCTCACTGCATTCTCTAGCTCGCGTCAGGACATGTCAGCCTCCCTACATTCCCTAGCTTACTCCAGTACTGGTCAGGCCTCACTGAATTTACTAGCTCACTCCTAAGGGCAAAAATACTCATTGCCACTTGATAGTGGGAGAGCAGTTGCCCAAGCCAGGGCAGCCGCTCCCCCATAAAAACAATTCCCTGGTGTCCAGTGGGAATGCTAGCTCCCCAGGGGGTGCAGATTATGGGTAAAACCTCAATCTGTGAACTCTGGGGGTGCAGGCAAAGTATTTTTGTGGTCCTTGTGATGTGGGGAACAAATACCCATTCCACTCTTAGAGCTTTATTTAACAGTGATAAGGTCTAATTCCTGTTTCTATATTTTAGCTTCCTGATATTGCACCAGTATGTCTCTTTTTTATTTTTTTTTATTTTTGAAAACCTTTATTGTGCCTGAATAGAAGAACAAATACGGGCCTACAACCATCGGGCCGGCCACAAAACATCATTAGCACAAGTGCGAGCAATACAGTCCCCCAGCAGCTGCAATGAAGATGAGCAAGCAATGAACCATACATTGGAAAGAGTCGCGCCGCCGGGGGAGAGGAGAAGTGAAGGTTAATTTTAAAATTTTTATGCGTTTTCATCAAAAGAAGGCAGTGAAGGAAAAATAATAAAAGGATTCGAGTCCGCACAGTATCTTCACGTTATGGGTAGGCGACGTTATATTCTGAAAACATCAACGGAGGTTAACATCAAATACAGTGTGGCGGTGCAAAACCGTGGCAGCAATTTACTATCATTCATGCACCCCAAACATCGTCGCTCCAACCCTACCAACCCCAACCCAGACCCGGAAACGAACCAGAGTCGAAAGCGCAGAGAATAGAAAGGAAGGCCCATAGAACCAAGAGTATAGCAAGTTACCCCACCCACCCTGCAACATTGTGGAGGCTACGGCCTGCCCCCCCCCCCCCCCCCACAGAGTGCCTGTCGCCCCATAAAACCCGAAATATAGACGAGGAAGAATAAGGAGGAAATGAAAAAAGAAAAAGAGCATTAAAACCTGTAATATAGGGAGTGAGAGAGAGTAAACCAATCTACATTCCCAAAAAGAAGACGGGGAGGAGCCCACTTGTTACTAAAACACCCGAAGATCCCGGCCCTCCCGAGACCCACAGCATGAACATCGGCCATTATTGGAGCGTCAGTACAGTATCAAGTGATCTTGCAATGCAATTATGGAGAAACATCGTACGACATGCGCCCATTAGACACGTTAGCCAGGTCCACCCCCATCCCCTTCAGCCAGCAAAATCAGACAGCAGTGAGAGAGCAGCTTAGCCCTGGCCCGATCGTGGATGGAGCCTCACGCAGACTTCATCAGGAGAGCCCCTCCCCCCGTGCACATCAGGATAACATGGCTGCCTGAGAGAAGAAGACGAAGCAGGATCCCAAAATGGCCACCGGCCATCAGTATAAGGTCCTTTGTCCTCCATGATTAGGTCCGTAATGGCATCCAAAGAGTTGAGATTCCACGGGGAGAAAAGAGAAGGCCACCAGTCAAAAGTCGACACTTAGGATAAAAGTTGCTCAGCTGAGTCCCCCATTAAACTCGGCGGCGTAGGCAACAAGAAGGCAAGCCCGGAGGAAAGGGGAAACAATGTAGCAGTCGCGAGACTGAAGGGCTGCCAGTCGTCGGCTCCGATTGAGGCATCCGCAAGGTTAGCTGCAGAGCAGGCACAAGGAAACAATGTGGCTTCGTTGAGAGGCACAGGCAGACACACACTCAGCTGAGGGCAGACGCTGCGTTCGCGAGTCACGGTAGACATCATAGCGTCCAGCTGATCACCCAGTGCTTGGAAGCAATCAACCATCTCCGAACGGAGATCACGGAGGGCAGCCAGGATAGTGCCGTAGGATAGTGCAGGTTGCTGTTCTCTTGAGGCAGGGTCCAGCGCCGGTGCTTGCAGGTCAGTGTACCGCACCGGCAGGGCACGGCTGTCCACGGGCAGGAGAGTGGAACCTCTCTAGCCGCGGAAGAACAAAGGGAGTCATGGCGCCGGTCACAAAATAGTGGATCTGGGGAGGGTGCAGCAGAGGCGAGTATCTCGTTAGAGACCTTGAGACCACCAGCGTCGAAGGCAAATCCAGCACACCTCCCACAAGACGTCTCACACCAGGCTAGGCAGCGGAGAAAGGGTCAACTGTCTGCGCTGAGTTAGGTCGCCAGGCACCATGCGCCGCTCACCTTCCCTACGGAGCATAGAAAACACCATCCACGGGCTTCTCAAATCGGCCGTCCCGATACAGGCGTAGTCCGCAATGGACGTCGGCTTCAGTGCGGTGGTGATTGCTGCAGATGGAAAGACGCCGCCACTGAGTCATCAGCGCTGTCCAGCTGAGCGGACCACATCCGAGCCTCCAGGAGCCGCCGACGAGCGGCCATGTAGGCGAGGGTCCGGGGCGGGAATCGTATTTAGAGTTTCTCCAGCACCCGAGCACGCTAGAAGGTCGAAAGAGGAACGATGCGTTCAGCTCGTCCTCACACGCAGTCCGCCGCCAAATTCAACCAGGAAGATTATCAGGATTTCGCTGCGGAGCTCAAGGGCCGGCGGAGCCGGGCGACTACACGTCCGCTCCGGTCGCCATCTTGGCTCCTCCCCACCAGTATGTCTCTTAATGCTGAATGATGTGTTCTAGACATCAACATGCTGCACCCTTTCAAGTCATTGTTTTATATTGCTTGCACTACAACAACAGCAATATTTAATTAATCCTTTATTAAAAAAAAAAGTTCGAAAAACATATGAGGGGTTGTCTTCTGCTTGGTCCATTTGCAGATCTTAGAGCAAGTTGGACAAGGGATAATACATTTGTTTGTCAGGGTTGTAGACTTCACGAGAATCTCTACTCTATTACTCTTCTAATTTGCACATCCCAAAATTATTAAAAGATTTTAGAATTGACTTGAGCCCTGTTTTTCAGGAACACAAGGTTTCTAATCACAAACATGGTATCAGCCACTATGTAAAAGGTGAGAGCGGCCAGCTGATTTGTTAACTAAAATGCATCAGCAGGTCTTGGTCATTGTTGAAGTCCGTTTCACCAGCTTTGCTTTTTGTATCCTTTGACTCTGAGTTTCAATTATCCTTCCATCTTTGACCCTTAAAAGGGTAGTAACTTGCAGATATTAGTAATGGTGATTTGTGGGGAGAGAACTACATTACTGCTTTTTATTTTTTACTTGATTGTATTATTTTTACTGAAATTATGAAGATGTTATATAATGTACAATAACTGCCATTTGATGTGATAAATTCTTGAGCCAATGCCAGCAGTTCCAATGACTCCTCAAGCCTGCTTCCATCAAATGGGAAGCCAGTGCATTCCTGCAGTTGTGCGAGCCTTTGCATGAAGGTGTGTATCTCTAGTTGAATGTGTACCACCTGTTCTCATTACTTCTAGTAAAGTACTCGTCTTTAAATCCTTGTACATTATTACTGGGCAGTTGTAGTGGAGGCTCTTAGGCCCTGCTTTGGTATTTTATGAACCTTTTCACCCACATGTTTGTTAGAACAAATGACGGAGCTGAAGGATTATAGATAATAATGCATCTGTACACCTGACAGTGGATTTGCTGCTTCCATTGTTAGGGTAATCCTTCCTTTTTTAACATGAGCCATTTGTTTTTTTCACGTTCTAAGTAAATACATTTTTATATTATAAAAGTATGTAGACACATTGCCATGAGTTTGTTGGTTATTATTGATAAAATAAGTCACTTTTAAATCTGCAAGTGGATGCAGAACACTGACCACAATAGTTAAAAATGCTGATTGATTCAATTAGTGTCTTCACAATTTGATACATTCTATTTTTTAAGGAAATTCATTTGCATGAAAAGGAACCAAGTATAGTTAAAATACAGTTTAAATGGGGGTGGGGGGATCTCTTTTGTCTACTTTAGCACCAGTGTTCTCACCAGGCATTGCGGTGATGTTCCTTGAAGGGATATAAGGCACCATAATCTTGGCTAGTACATTTGGCTACAGATCTTTGAGGTTTTCTTTGTTCAGAATATAATGTTCGAGGCATGTGGGCTGCTGAATTCATATCTGTGCATAGATCGCCGCCTAGTGTTGGGTCCGGATGATTGATTGCTAAGACACGGACTGTTGAGCCGTTGCTGAAGACTCGTACTAGGCATCAGGTGGCCTATGAGACTTATTGACCTATCTGGCGTATGATCGACATTCTCCTGTGCAACTCTGTTGTCCTGAAGATGGTCCTATGGATCTTTGTGACCGACAAGGACCGAAACGTCGACGCCTAACACCTGTCACGCAATATAACGTTCAATTCATTTAAAACTTAATGTGTGAATTGTACTTTGTATATTTGATTTATATGTGGTCTTTTGTTTGTATCCACATTATTTTGCTGAAGGTGTTGTTGTACTACAAAATCACTTTGTTGTACCGATTGGTAGTACTTTTTGTTGCCAGACTTTGATTGTCCAAAAAATTAGTTATCTATATACCAAAAGAAAATATTAAAAAGATTCTATTTTTTGATACAACTGCTAGTGTTTCTTGTGAAACCCTCTGGTCGCCTTATTGAATTAAGTGTTCACGGACGTGACACTAAGAAATTGATAAATCGATTCCTGAATGATTCCTTCCTGGACATTTAGCTTATACTGTTAACTTAACCCAGTCCCGGGGGGATTATTGGGTGGCTCTGTTCTAATACTAGGGTCCGGATGATTGCACATTGTTGTCCTGGAAGAGTCTTCGAAGTATCATGAGATAGGTGGCTCCTCCCCTGGACTACAGTGCGCATGGGCATCGACTCCATCCCCAGATTGTTTTTTTCCGCCATTGGGTTCGGATGTGTTTCGGTTCCCTCTGTCGGAATCGATAGTTGTTTAACTTTCTTTACTTGAGACCAAAAGGTCTTTAGGACTCGCGTCGGTATTGTCTATCGTTCAGGTTGGTTTATTCATCGGCTCCGAACAACTGCTGCCCTTCCGCGTGCTGTCGGCGCGGACGGGCCTACACGACGCTCCAGACTACTTCATCATGGAACGAAGTCCATTTAAGAGGTGCCCAGTGTGTGCCTCAAAGTACCCGCACATCGACGTGCACCCAGTGTGCAACAAGTGCTTGTCACCGGACCACGACGAGGCCAAGTGTATGGCCTGCTCCAAGTTCCGGTCGAAGAAGACTCTCAAGCTACGCCGGGCCGCAAGACTGCAGGCCCAGAGCTCGGCACCCCCTCCGGCGAACATCTTCGAGGAGGCTGTTGACGACGACACCATCCAGAATGTCTCGGACTCTAACCCGGCGTCAGAGGTCGAGGAAAGCTACGACGCGGAAGACGAGGAGTTCGAGGAAGTCGTCGAGGAGGTAGGGGACGACGACGGGGCCATTGCCACCGTAGAGGATAGCTCGGAAGAGGAGCTTCCTCACTCTGACTCTGGGGCCAGCCACCATTATGAGGCCCAGGTCGAGGGATCGCCTTCGGGCCTTACCCAAGACCTCGATACCCGTCCCACGGCTCCGCCTTCCGGCCCGGCCACGGACATTGGTGCGGCACCACTCCTGGTGCAAAAACCGAAAGTGAAACCATCGGTGTTGACGCCACCAGTATCGAAACCGAAAGTGCAAGTCGCACTGGTTGGATCTAAGACTTCGGAGGCCTCGGCGCCGAAGAAATCCAAGATGGCCGTCGAGCTCAAGAGCCACGCCAAAATGGCCGATCCGAAGACTGCGGTGTCGAAGGCGAAGGCGCCCGACGCAGCTGCGTCGGCGCCGAAGTTGGTCGGCGCTCTGAAGAATGGCGTCGACGCCAAGAAGGTCGATGACCATAAAAAGGCCCCGAAGAAGCGCCAGGACGACCCCAAGTCTCTGGCTGCACCGCTTCCAGTTGACAAGGCGAAGGGGGGAGCTGCGTCGGCTCCGAAGACTGCAGCCTTGGTCGCCGACCCAAATCCGGCTTCGGAGGACTCTCTCGAGCCGGTCCGTCCCTCCGCCTCGTTCACCAAGAAGGTCACGGAGTCCCTTCAGCGTATTCGGGAGGGGGCCGCGGCGGTCGAGCCAAAGAATACTGTGCCGCCCAAGCCTCTGCAGAAACCGGCGAAGGCGCAGATTCTTTTCACGCTGCCGCCGAAGACGGCGCCGAAGGCTTTCACTGCGAAACCTGGGACCGGAGTGCCCTTAACGTTGACTTCGACGCCAAAGGCATCGTCGGTGGTTCCAAACCCACGACATCAACCACTAGCGGAGGAGGAGCGTCGAGAGGTGATCATCGACGCCAACACAGGCAAGCTATCTCTCCTTAAACGGAAGATCACCCCGGAGCCAGCGTTGGAGCATTTCCACATCCCACTTAAAAAGAAGTTGGACTCTGCGGGTACATCTGCCCCTATGGAGCCTGCATCTCCGCAAGGTCAGGAACTCTCACCCACTCATTCTAATGCTGGGGAGGGTGATGGAGACGACGAGGATGAGTATGCTTATCCAGTTTACTCAGACCCAGAGGATGTCACAGAGCCATGGTCTGCCGGGGGCGACCCTGGAGACCCTCATTCGGGACACGAGCCGCAGCTTTTTGCTGCAAAAACTTCCCCAACGGAAGACTCTGCGGCCTTCAACGCTCTGGCTGCAGCCCTTTCAATTAATCATGACGTCGACCTCCATGCAGACCCAGTTGATGTCGATTTTTCTTTTTGACACTTTCTCAGTGGCTCAAAAAACTGTTAAGACATTACCAATGCTCAAAGGAGTGTTAAAACATGCGCCAGAGGTTTTCAAGGAGCCCACCCGGGCAAGAGTCATTAATCCTCGTATTGACAAGAAGTACAAGGCAGCGCCCACTGATCCAACGTACATCAAAGGACAGTTGCCACTAGACTCTCTGGTTGTCTCCAACGCACGTAAACGAGCCAACTCACAGACCACGGGTGATGCTCCTCCCCCAGACAAGGAATCGAAAGTGTTTGAGGCTTCAGGAAAACGTATTGCTGCGCAGGCAGCCAATATATGGCGCATATCCAACACGCAGGCGCTACTTGCACGCTACGACAGGGCACACTATGACCCTCTAGAGACCCTTCTACAGCACTTACCAGATCAGTATAAGGAGGCTGCTGAAATGTTGATTCAGGAGGGAAAGCTTATCACTAATGCCTCAATTAAGTGTGCTCTAGATGTGGCTGATACCGCCTCACGAGCAATAAACACTAGCGTTCTACTGCGCCGACATGCATGGCTCAGAATATCAGGCTTTAAACCGACATTCAAACTACCATCCTAAACCAAACTGTCAATCCAGACCACCTGTTTGGGCCAGAAGTGGATGCCACCCTCGAAAAAATGAAAAAAGACACTGACACTGCTAAATCTATGGGTGCCCTGCAGTCCCAGCAGTTTCGGGGTGGTTCCTTTCGCCGCTCCAATAACAGAGGCACCTCAAGGGGTCAAGCGTCACAATCCACGCAATTCTATAAAAGTAACACCCAATCCTCATATACCAACAGGGGTCGGGTGGATACCGTGGCAACAACGTCAAAGGCAGAGGACGTGGAAATAACAGCACCAGGTCCTCCACCGCCAGCAAACAGTGACGCCTTGTCACTGCCCCCCGACCACGCAACACCGGTCGGGGGGAGACTCCAGCAGTTCCTGCCAGTGTGGAAGTCCATCACCACGGACCGGTGGGTCAGATCTCTTATCCAATACGGTTGTTGTCTGGAGCTCACATCCACTCCACCCAACATACCTCCAAAAAGCCGTCCTATGTCCGGCGAGCACTTGCACTTGTTGCAGCAGGAAGTCAACGTCATGCTGCAAAAAGGGGCAATAGAGCTCGTTCCACTGCAAGAAAGGGGTACAGGGGTTTACTCCCTGTACTTTCTAATTCCAAAGAAGGACGGATCCCTCAGGCCCATCCTAGACCTCAGACCTCTCAACTTGTACATTCTGTCAGAACATTTCCATATGCTCACACTGCAGCAGGTTCTCCCACTGCTTCAGCAAGGGGACTTCCTGGCAACTCTGGATCTCAAGGATGCATACTTTCACATTCCCCTGCATCCTTCACACAGAAAATATCTAAGGTTCACCATTCAAAACCAGCACTACCAGTTCAAGGTTCTGCCTTTTGGGGTCACCACGGCGCCCAGGGTCTTCACGAAGTGCCTAGCGACGGTGGCGGCGCATCTAAGACGTCAGAACATCCACGTCTACCCCTAGCTGGACGACTGGCTCATTCAAGCAAAGTCGGACCAGCAGTGCGCCGACGGTCCCACACTATTCACCTTCTGCACGATCTGGGGTTCTCACTGAATTACCCAAAGTCCCATCTCCAGCCCGCCCACATACGGCAGTATCTGGGGGCGACCATAAACACTCTGGCGGCCACTGCGCAGCCGAATTCAGTGAGAATCGCCAGCATACAGTCGCTGATCCAAAGATTCAGACCTCAGCACTCGCTTCCAGCAAGAGTGTTCATGCAGTTGATAGGCATGATGGCCTCCTGCATGTCCATTGTCCCGCACGCGAGACTACATATGCGTCCGCTTCAGGAGTGCTTGGCACGTCAGTGGACTCAGGCTCACGGGCAATTGAAAGACCTAGTGTTGGTGAGCGGTCGGGCATACAACTCTCTGCATTGGTGGAATCCACAAAACCTTTGCAAGGGCCGACCGTTCCAGGAGCCTGTGCCACAGATTATCCTGACGACGGACGCTTCTCTCCAGGGTTGGGGAGCGCATGTACTCCATTACACAGTGCAGGGACTATGGACTCTACAGCAGAAGAAGATGCACATCAATGTGTTGGAACTGATGGCGATCTTCATGGCCTTAAAGGCGTTCAAAGTACATCTGTGCAACAAGGTCGTGTTGATCCGGACGGACAACATGACGGCCATGTACTACATTCAGAAACAGGGAGGAACACTCTCCGCAGCTGTCTCATCTGGCTCAGAGCATGTGGAAGTGGGCCATTCAGAGGAACATCTTCCTCATGGCAGAACACCTCCCAGGCAAAGACAATCAGATGGCGGACCTGCTCAGCAGGCACAGCCACCAGATGCACGAGTGGGATATACATCCATCGGTACTCCAGCCGTACTTTCAAAGATGGGGTCATCCAGAGATAGACCTGTTCGCCACAAGGGAGAACGCAAAATGCCAAAGCTTCGCCGCCAGGTTCCCACACCCGCAATCGCAGGGCAATGCGATATGGATGAACTGGTCAGGCAAATTTGCGTACGCTTTTCCCCCAGCACCCCTGATACCGCTGGTGGCACGCAAGCTCAGGCAACACTCGATGACTCTCATCCTGGTTGCGCCGACGTGGGCTCGCCAACCATGGTACACCACGTTTCTGGAACTGTCCGTGGTACCGCATCAAAGGCTTCATCTCACACCCAGCCTTCTGACGCAGAGCCATGGCGACATTCAGCACCCAGATCCGCGACAGCTCAACCTGGCGATCTGGCTCCTGAAGTCCTAGAGTTTGGCTACCTCAACCTTCCTCCCAATTGCATGGATATCATTCGGGAGGCAAGAAAGCCCACTACTAGAGCCTGTTATGCGGCCAAATGGAAGCAGTTTGTCATTTATTGCGCAAACCACAACATTAATCCACTAGATGCTTCCATTCAGAACATCATCTGTTACCTGTTCCATCTGTACCAGTGTAATTTGGCATATACTTCCATCCGCATTCACCTGTCTGCGATGGCCGCATACCTCCAGAATAGACTGCACCTTTCACTTTTCAAAGTGCCTGCTATCAAAGCTTTTCTGGAAGGACTCAAAAGGGTCATTCCACCACGGACCCCACCAGCTCCAGAATGGAACCTCAATGTGGTTCTTACGAGACTGATGGGTCCTCCCTTTGAGCCACTACATTCCTGCGAACTTCAGTTCTTGACTTGGAAAGTGGCTTTCTTAGTAGCAATTACATCCCTACGTAGAGTTAGTGAGCTGCAGGCCCTCACAATCCAGGAGCCATTCTTCCAGGTTCATGCTAACAGGGTGGTACTCCGCACTAACCCTAAATTTCTACCCAAGGTTGTGTCTCCGTTCCACATAAACCAAACAATTGAGTTGCTGGTGTTTTTTCAAAATCCTGAGTCACTGGCGGAGCGGATGCTCCACACCCTTGACGTCAAAAGGGCCCTAATGTATTACATTGACAGGACCAAGGATTTTAGAAAGACTAAGCAGCTTTTCGTTGCCTTTGCGTCACACCACAAAGGTAACGCTATTTCCAAGGCTGGTATTGCTAGGTGGATCGTGAAATGTATTCAGATCTGTTATGCAAAAGCTAAACGCACTCTTACAATTCCACCGAGAGCCCACTCCACCAGAAAGTTGGGGGCCTCTATGGCCTTCCTTGGAAACATTCCCTTAGAGGACATATGTAGAGCAGCCACATGGTCTACCACACATACATTTACTAAACATTACTGTGTAGACGTGCACTCCAAACAGCAGGCAGCTGTAGTGCAGGCTGTTCTCAAGACACTTTTCCAAACTGCTGCAGCTGGCACGGGCGGCCGCCGCTAATGGAGGGACTGCTATGTATTCTATGCACAGATATGAATTCAGCAGCCCACATGCCTCGAACTGCAAATGCTACTTACCAGTATGCATCTGTTCTTGGCATGTAGGGCTGCTGACATTCATATCGCCCGCCCTCCTCCCCGGCGCCTGTAGCAGCTGCAGTGTTTACATACATTTCATAGCATGGTCATCACTCACAAAGTTCACTCCATCTCGGCCACAATGGCTAAAAACAATCTGGGGATGGAGTCGATGCCCATGCGCACTGTAGTCCAGGGGAGGAGCCACCTATCTCGTGATACTTCGAAGACTCTTCCAGGACAACAATGTGCAATCATCCGGACCCAACACTAGGCGGCGATCTATGCACAGATATGAATGTCAGCAGCCCTACATGCCAAGAACAGATGCATACTGGTAAGTAGCATTTGCATTTAGGCTTCTAGTTTTTTTTTCCAGAAAGCTTTCAGTGGTTTCTTTAAAGGATAAGACTTTATTTTCTTGTGTCTGTTAGCTGTTTCGCTGCAACATCCAATGGTTCAAAGCTAGTCTACCATATTGAGTGCTTACTTTGTTTCTTCTGCAATTATTTTGGTTTTTATTGTTTCCCGAATGACTTTGTGGTCTCTGCATATTTTTCTCTACTGTGCAGTTGTATTTTTGAATATGAGTCATGTGTTCCATCCAATGTGTGGCCGGCTTGTTTGTTTGACGCATCATCATCCTTGTTCTGGGTTCCTGTGCTTTCTCCAGTGTTTACTGCTTCCATCTCTTTCATTTTCACACTTTTTTCTGGTATATGACACAGTATTTAACTCACTGGCCTATTGTGGAGTTTCTATCCATTTGCCACCTTCCTTTGGTTGCCCACAAGGATATATGTGTTCTGTTTCAGTCGATCATGGTCTTGGCATTTTTTTAAAATGTGCTAAACAAATCTTACTTCTCATCCTACTTACTACCTGCTGAATTACAACTCTTTTTTTGTTTTTTTTTTTTGTTTTTTTTTTTTTTACATTTTCGTCATGGTTAAATGTTCAGCTGTTTGAACTCTTTTGTCAACAAGATATGGACATAAGGAAAGATCTGGAACGCTCTAAAATGTAGTATTTACAATATGGATAGGTTCAGGATGACTCCGCCCCGCCTCGCCCCCCCCCCTTTTTGATTTTTATATTCCAAGTTTTTGGTGTGCAGTTTGTGTTATTTTGATACTTAAAAGATGTAGACTGCAATCATGATCTGGATGCACTCTCCATTTTATGCCCAAAATGCAAATATGATCTCTTCAAAACACAAATGTTTTATTCTACGACTGTTCAGCTGGATAAACCAGGCAAATGTGCCTTGTTTTCTATGTTGAAATGGGGAGTAACATGGACTAAATGGGAGTTTTCGTTCCCCATTCTCATGTAATTGGGCACAAATTTTGCACCCGCTTAGTTTGTGAGCAATTTGGAATCACACATTTCTGGTTTCACTGTTTAAACGCATTTCATGAGTGGCTCCTTTTTATGTTCTAATGTAAGTCAGCGATAATCTATAACATAATATAGCAAGTTTAATGGTTTTTCTACTGAAGCATTCATTCAGTATGCATCTCAGATTTCTCCCTCCTTGGATCCTCACTAGCCTAATGCTTGCTTTAGTATTTTACTGTCTGTGCTAAAAATATTGCTTCAAAAAACTTTTTGGTGGTGTGGGTGCACAAGTATATGGATGAGACCGCTTGACGTTCATGAACTCTTGAATCTAGAGGTGTCTTAATTTTCAGTTTCCCAAAGCTCTGTAAATAAATGTTTGTTTACTATCAAGCAGGTTTTTTTTATCCGTGATTTGTTCAGTAGTTGGCTGAGGTAACATTTCTGTCCACTGTTGAAAGTTTGTGTTCTTTTGCCCCTACATGTAGCACTGGATGAGGTTTCTTAATCTCATAATTTTCTTTCCAAAGGTGAATGCAGAATGTTCCTAATCAAAAGTCCCATTCATCTAAGTGACCTGAAAAAGGTTAGGCGCAGCTGTTGGTGACTGCAGAATTTCAGAGACACCAGAAAGATCATTGTTGAAAGCCTATCTATTTCTCTAACCCTTTGAAGGAGATTTAGGACAAGGGTTAATACTAGTTGAACACATGCGCACTTCATAATGCATATTTTCACAAAAAATTGTGACTTATGTTAGCGTGGACATTTGTTCTATCAAATGGACATTAATAATTTCTTGTTGTAGTCCGTAAACCGGCTGTCAAAGTGTTCACCCCAGTCCATTGTTTCCTGCTTACACATAAGAAGGCCCTGCTCATCGTTGTAGTCAAACAGATGTCTAGTATGAACTGCAACAATGGTGCTTATGCAAATGTTAAAGATGAAGAGTAGCTGGGGTAATACGTGCCTCAGGCTGAAGTGGTTGAACAATATAACAATTAGTCGTATGTTTGGCATTGTCTCTCATCAAGGCTTATGTCTGAACCCAGGGCAACTAACTCTACTTCAAGTTGGAGCCGTTCACCACCTGAAGCTACAATGCTATTTGCCCTCCAAAGTGGATAACCAAGTACTCCACTTTAGCACTTTACTCACTCAGGTTAGTGAGACAGATCAGGCCAAGGCTTACTTAACGGAGTGAGGTGGGCTAGATACTTAGAATACTGTTTACACAGTAAGACCATCTGATAAGATCAGTTTCAAGTCATTTCTTTATGACCGTACACACATGACAAACATGCTACACATAAAGCTAAGTCTGTATGACCCTATGGGCCAGATTTCAGACCCCAAACAGTATTGGACAGTAAACACTATGAAAACAGTCAACATGGGAATATATAAAGTAAGTTGCAGAGGGTTACTTTTCAAAGCTAGAGCAACAGTACCAATGCTTGTATTGCAGTGGTCTGGCTTCAGCTGAAATGAAGTTATATGTTCCCAGTCAACCCACTGCCCCACAACCCAAAGGAAAATAAGTGCCCAACCTTCCTTGGAGAGGTCACCACTCTGGTTGTGTCAGGTGTCCTGGTAGAGGTGCCTGATGTCTCTACACACTTACTTGAGTCTCACTAGTGTAGCAGTCACTGGGCTTGCTGTTTGATTGTTGTGACTTGTCAAGGTGCCAGTGTGCCCAGATACCCTAAGATGACACAAAAAAGGAGTGGGAACTGTTCCTCTGGTCACAGGCTATGATTTCTAATAACTGGCCGGCCGGTGGGGTTGGGGTCCTATTGACGTGACATTTAATGGCAAAGCTGTAGACTATGCAAGAACTTGGACTGAGACCAAAGGTTCAAATGTTAAGTTTTTAAACGGGGCAATCTTCTGCTACGGATGGCAGCTGGAAGCAGTCACAGGAATCCTCTGTACAAGAGAGGGGTCTGAGGTGAAGCAGTGACAATAAGGAGCATCTCCTGTTTCTCCTGTCATTGATGTGCAGCAAGTCTCCTTGTGATTTAAAGTGGTCGTGTCTCCACAGCTCCCTTCCACAGGTACACATAGATATTTTGTTTTGTGCTGGGATGCTGCAAAGTCTGCAAACCTAGTTCCTTCTGTCAGACATCAAAATTCCTTTCTGCATGCATACCAGTCACAGAAACACCTCCTTAAGCCCAGACCCGGTTCCCGCATCAGGCAGGGATAATGGCATTCCAAGGGGATTCCACTCCTGGATCTCTCCTTATTCAACCCCGCTAGTGTGCGCTCCTTCTCAGAAGACAAGTCAAACGTTAAACAGCCCACTGGCTGATGGGCTAGTCTTTTACCTTTCTGTGATGTACATTATGATCTTACCAGGGTGTCACTTTTGAATCATGGTACTCTTCCAATCATGGGGGCATCTTTTCTGTGTTCATTGTGTAATCACTATATAGGAAGAGCCGTCTGCCATCTCCCTTGTGTTTTGGCCCCTTTGCGTCCTGTCCTCTAGGATAAACTTAAACTCCAGGTGAGGGTGCAGGAGAATGACCATCCCCCATGAAAGGAGAGGGGAGAGCTGCCCCAGAGTACCGAAATTCTGAGACCGATAAGAGCCGTTTTTTCCCCCAACCCACCAAACTTCTGCAAGGACTAGGGAGGGTCACCGGGGAGCAGGAATGTCCAGCGGAACATATACCAGCTTGGTTTGCTAGTAAAACAATGGCTCACCAATCCATCCTCATCCAGTGAACACACTGTCTCTCAACCAGCATATCCCAAAATGATAGAGGCCAAAGCAACCAAAGTAAGGAATACTGCACAGACTTTACCAGTAGGGTGCTGATATCCAACTCCTCCCAAAGGATACAGGTACTTCTGACTATAGATTAATACTTCCACCACTATCCATCTACTATAGCCTGGATAGAGAGGACTGTAGCCGGTCTTTGTAAATGAGGGGTGCACTTTCGTGTCTCTCTCTCGACCTGGAAGCAAGGGTTACAATCCATGTCTATAATGAGACCCTCGAAGGACGTGCATGATTGTGAAGCTCACTGAGGTAACAAAAAAAAAATCAAATAACCTGCAGCAGCTTTCCAATGCCTCGCTGGGAGGCAAACCTAGAGTAGGCAAGCTCTCGTTCCCAAGCTGAAGATTTTCTGTCCCAAGAATAGATCAGTCTCAGTTGGTTTAGGCATATAAGTTGAAAGCACAGCATTACAGATGATTTTTCTCACACTTTTAATTGCAGTGGTGCTGGTCCGGAACAATTACAGTAGATATGTTGAGCCCCATTACAACTTTGTTTCCAATGGTTACGGGAACTGAAAACCATGTGGAGATTTCATTGCTGGTGGGAAACAAGTCTGCACCAGTCAAACACGAGTATGCTGTAGGAAGTCACCTTTGACTCGAAAACCCTCTTCATTAAACTGAAATAAAAAATTAAATGTATGTTTGCATATGGTTCTCGGTTTTGGCACCAAAAAAGTTGTAGAAACGATAAGTGTGTTCTTATTTTCCCCAATACATTTACACTGACTAAGTTTCGATGCTGCAATGTCATTGTTACATGAACTCTTCCCTTCCTTTGGTGGCGTGGTCTTTAGAATACTTTATTTACAACCATGCATATTTTAACCAGTCTAGCCATTTGGCTGTAGAGTTGTGCGATGTACAAAGGCATAGATTTTCTTTGTGAAAGAACCCACCATCATACATACGTTTTTCAGAGGTTTCAGACACGACTTCATAGATTTAGGCATTTGTTGATGTTAGATTTGGCATTATCTCCACTTGTTACTGCCTTTTTTCACAATCTTATGCTGGTAATCCCCACTGTTCATTAGGCATGTGCTACACATGTCTTGCTGCAGTAGTGTAAGACCTTTAACAGCGGTAAGAGCTGGCTACTGTGTTCCTCTGGTGTTCCCGTTCAGCAGTCAAGCAACTCGAGTGTTTATTCCCCAAGGATATAGTTTTAAATAATTTGTTTAATCTTGCTAGTCAACACCACAGACGTGCTCGGAACTTAAAAAAAAAAGTTGGCAAATATTTAACAAGTACAGCTGTACCAAGTGAATATTTGGCCTTGTTGTGTCTGTGTACTTTTGTACTTTTTGGTGCGTGGTGACGGTTCAGTGGTTTAGGAAGTCTACATAAGCGCTGGTGAGACCGCTGGGCTTGTCGGGCTGACGTGCCAGCTGAGGTGGCTTCTGTAGTTATTTGGCAGTGGCTGCGTTAGAAAGATCATAAAATAGACTGCTGTTTTGACAACTCGGAACACAGCATGGTAAACACATACTCTAGTCTGAGTGTCCTTTGTAAATGCATCTGGTACGCACCCTGTCCTCAGGCACTGTGGCTACTAAAAGTGCCACGGTACATGTTTAATTTATTGTTGGGAGCCTGTTGTGTTAAAATTTCATCCTGAAGATCGTTCTTTTTACTTGCTTCTCCACTGATCACACGTTTCATAGTATCTGCAGAGAACTCTTGCTCAGGTTCACCGCAGGAGTAATACGTGAAATGCTTTAAACTCCTCTATCGCATTACTTTTTTTTTTTACCGTTTTTACAACAAGTTGCGCCTGCTTACAGGGTCAGACTGGAACAGAAAATAGGCCTAAGCACCAAATTAAAAGTGGGACCCATTAGTTAATTGGGTGGCTAAAAAAATGTCCCACATTTGCAAATCAGGGCAGTTTTATATCTTGTGAAGACATGGTGAATAGATGTTAGTGTGGGAGACTGCATGCTTTTGTGCATGCTGCGGGCAGTGTTTGTGGTAATATCCGGGAAATCGACAGTAACAAGTCCTGACAAGGCTGCAATGTCTTGCCTTTGTTAGAGCTGTTGGCTTTGCTGCTGTTTAGCATGGCTAAAAGTTAGAAGCATAGAGGAGAGTGGTGTAGACAAGAGTCTAGTGGTGTGGTGTAAAGTAGAGTAGTGTAGAGTTCCATAGTGTGGCATTGTGTGGAGTGGAGTAGAGTAGAGTGGAGTGGCGTAGAGTAGTACAGTTGTGGATTTAAGTAACTACGGCATCGCTGGAGATAGCAGATGGGTGAAAGCAACATAAATAAGAAGCTGTATGCCTGAAGCCAAGATGGCGGCTGAGTGAGACCTCAGCAACTCCTCTCCGCACCACTCCGGTCCTCTAAGAGCTCTTTTCAGCCGAGACATGCGCCCTGGCATCGGATGCTGGAACTGTTGGCATCACTGGAGTCACTGGCATTGCTGGCATACCACGGATCGTGGCTTGATCGAGGAGAAGAGTCCCCCTGACCTGTCACCGCTGTATTCCATCTCAAAGCCCGCGTTGGGAAGCGCTCACCCGGCTGGTGCTCACCGCATTCGCTGGCTGGGACTGAATTGACGAGTGCAGAGTCAGACTCTGGTTGCGACGAGAGAAGGAAGCGTGCACAATGGCAGCAGCTCGAGGAGGAGCACCGAGCAAAACGCGCTCCACAGCGCCCACTCCAGCAGCGGTTTCTCGGCCAGAGATAAAGGTCCACGCCAAAGCAGATGCGGGGAAACTGAAAACCGGCGTAAATTCCGGTAAGAATAGTAAAAATCTTGGGAGTAAAAATGCTAAATCCCCCTTGATCAATGACCCACCGGCAGTTAGGGTTTAAAAAACAAACTGTTCTTACTAATCTGTTCCCCAAGAAGCACAACGCGGATCTTAATGCAGATCTCACGGTAAAGCCTGCCGGCATAAGGGACCTGGATGAAAGAGGGCAAAAAACAATATCTGATTCCTTTTTTTTTTTTTTTAAATATTTTTATTGTAAAACAAAGGATTTTTCTGGCACACACCTAACACAGAATACAAATAAAATTAATACATATAATAAACCAAGGTTACTATCAAGAAAAACAATATAGTACTAAACATAACCTTCGACACAAAAAGAAGAAAGAAGAAAAAAGCTATTAATCAAATATAATAATACATCTGACTACACTTGCATTTGTCCTTTCCTTCCATCGATGTACCGGTTCCCAAATTCTCCTTCCCCACCTTTTTACCCTTTTACCTTTTTTCCCAAATATACCCTTTTCAAGGTTAAACGTCCCCAATAATAAAGCAATCCACTGCTGTATTCCCGGGGGTAGGGGGTCCAGCCAGACTCTAGCAATCAACAACCTGAGAACCGCCATCGCTACGAATATAAATTCACTATGGTCGCCTTCGCAACCCCTAACTCCTAACATAATTACTGTCGGTGTTAGTCACATTTAAAGCAAGTGTATGGGCCATAAATTCCTCAATACCCTTCAATAAGGGTTTTAATTTGGGACAGAGCGCAAAAATATGGATACTGTCTGCGGCCAGAGCATTACATCGCCAGCAATTAATCCCTTTAGTAGCACCCCACTGTGCTATGCGATCTGGCGTATGGTAAAGTTGATACAGCGTTTTGAAATGCTGAGATTGGAGTGGGGCAGAATAAAAGGCTGAACAACCTAACTCCAAGGACTTCAGAAAAACCTCACACGATATCCCTAATTTTCCAGCCCATTTATTACCAAATTTGTCAGTGTCGTCCTTCTTCGTTTCAGCCAACTGGGCATAAAAATATCGAATGGAGCACACCCCACTTTGCGCTATTGCTTCCATAATGTTACCTGTATTAAATCCTCCCACACCTCCTTTTTTCTTAGAAAAAAACTCCTAATCTGCAGATACTTAAAAAAACTATATCTTGCTATATTAAATTTAGCCATCAGATCTGAAAATTGAAGTATATTTCTATCTAAGTCTTGCATATCTCCTATTTTTTTAATACCTTTTCTATCCCAGTCTGCCATAATGGTATCAGAAAAAATTAAAGGGGGTAGGGACTTATTCCTATACAATCTAGTATACCTGTTAAATCTCCCTAATCCACAATTTTTTGCAACAGCAGACCATACATTGTAAGCTGCGGCAACTGTCTTGAATCGTGTACGTTTATAATATGATGAATCTGTACAATTTAAGAAAGCATTTACTGAATCTTCACCCAATACAATTGAATAAATCATAGTTGAGACAGCTTTAACTTTCAAATCCCCTTCATTTGCTCCGATCAAGCCTTGAATGTATTGCAATACCGATGCCCAATAGTAAAACCTAAAATCAGGAACCCCCCAACCTCCCCTGTCCCTTGGCAAAGTCATACATTTGTATGCCCGTCTTGTCTTCCCATACGACCAAATGAATTTATTAAGAATCGACTCCAGTTTGTTAAACCAAATTGACTCAAACAAAAGAGGAATTGTACGAAAAAAGTAAAGAAATTTGGGAAGTATAAGCATTTTAATAATGTTAGTGCGGCCCACTAACGTAAGCCTAAGATTATTTATCCTCATCAGGTCCGAACTTACTTTCCTCAATAAGGGGGAGATGTTACGATCAACTACTGTCCCTAAGTTAGGAGAAATTTCAACCCCAAGATAAACTGCTGCCGAGACCACTCGTGGATCATTACATTGAGCTACTATGTTTTTAATAATCTGTTTTGGCTCTATTAAGCTTGTAACCAGAAATATTGCCAAAATGTAGGGCCTCTTGTTCTATCTCACCAATTGCCATTACAGGATCAGGAGTAATTATCGCGACATCGTCTGCGTATGCCAACACTTTAACTTCTATCTCATTTACGCACATGGGGGGAATACTGGGATTAAGATTAAGATTGCGTAAGTACGGATCCATATACAGTGCGAATAAAAGAGGAGAGCTAGGACAACCTTGCCTTGTTCCTCTTTTAATCTGCACCGCCGTTGTTAATTCCCGATTGATTTTAATTCTAGCCGTTGGATCCCTATAAAGAACCTGAATTGCTCTTATAAAATTGTCACCGAACCCAAAAGTTCTCATTAGCTCCCACAAATACTCCCAAGCGACCCTGTCGAAAGCCTTCTCGGCGTCTAAAAATAAAGCCGCGACAGGGCCGCCAGAAGCCTCCATGGCATCAAAACAGGTGATCACAGTCCTAACATGTTCTGTAGTCCCTTTCCCCGGGATGAATCCGTGTTGTACTAGGGTGACTAATTTTTCTATGACAACTGACAACCTTGTTGCCAGAATTTTAGAATAGAGCTTCACATCAGCGTTCATTAAGGCAATAGGTCTATATGACCCAGGAGCTGTGGCGGGTTTACCTTTTTTCAGGATAACTATAATTTCAGTCCCGCCCCATGATTTTGGGATTGAGATTTCTCTCTGTGCTTGAATGAGTGTATCCAGTAGCTCCACTCTAAGAACTGATATAAAAGTTTTGTAGAATTCGATCGGTAGCAGATCTGGTCCTGCAGCCTTTGAGGATGGGAGATCTGATAGGGCTAGTGTCAATTCTTCTAATGTTATAGTGGCATCAAGTATATTTTTTTCCTCCAAATCTAGTTTATTAAGTTGACTGTTTACTAAATAATCCCTAACTTTGTCCATATCTACCTCAGTCTCCCGATCATATAATCCAGAATAAAACTTCCAGAATTCATTCCTTATTCCAGCAGAGTCAGAGATCAAGTTGCCTGAATCGTCTACTATATTTTTAATGTCCCCTGCATTAACTTTTTGTCTGGTCCTAACAGCAAGAATATGACCGACCCGCTCACTAAACTCACAAGCCTGCTCCTTCTTTGCTAAATAACTAACTGCTGTCTTATTAGTGATTCTTTCCGCTATTTCCGCCTTTAAAACCATAATTTCCAACAATTGTTGATCCAATGGGAGGCCCCTCATAATTAACCTACTTAACTCAGCCTCAGCGTTCAGAAGGGAATTAACTTGTTGATCGATCATTTCTTTCTTTTTTCCGTCTATATGTTGAAAAACTAATTGTCTCTCCCCTGACGCTTGCTTTGAAGGCATCCCAGATATAACCACTACTAGTGCTCCCCACATTGTTAAGCCAAAACTCACTGATCCACTTTTCCATATGCTTACAATAACCCTCATCTTGTAACAGAGCTCGCTCAAATGACCATTTATATGTTTTTCTACCTAACCCATTTAAACTAAGTGACAATAACAGTGGGTTGTGGTCAGAGACCAAACGAGGTAGCTTCTTAATCTGCGTATTAGAAATCAAGACATTGGATATTAAAAAATAATCCAACCTTACTGTTATATTGTGAGGAGCAGAGAAAAAGGTATCGCCATCTATCTGCGGGTGCAAATTGGCCCAAACATCTGAAAGAGCATTATGCGAGGCCATATCTACTATCGCCCTATGCACCCTTTTCTTCCTCCCCGTATAGGAATGACTCAGTTGTAGCTCAATATTTGCCGGTCGACTGATATTAAAATCTCCGCAACAAACAATTGGCTCCACCCAAGTTGAGAGTTCATGATCCAGAAATTGGAATATGTCTGGGTCATCGCACGTTGAGCCATAAACTGAAACCAGTGTGAACCTAGCTCCTCTGAATCCTATTTCTGTAATCACCCACCTACCCCAAATATCTTCTTTACTTCTAAACACTGTGCAATCCGCCCCTCTCCCCAAAATCGCTACCCCACGAGTTTTGGAGGCTAGTGTGGTATATGCTAAGACTTAAAAGCCAACCTGTTCTAGCAAAAAACCCTTTCCTCCCTCCACATGAGTTTCCTGTAGACAAATCAGATCAGGAGACATTGATTTGCAAAATGCTGAAACTCGCAGCCTTTTTTGGGAATCGTTAAGGCCACAAACATTAAATGACAAAATTTGACAAGTCATCAAAAAACATCAAAGATTAGCACCAACTTCCAATTCCAACTCTTAACCAAACCCACCGCTTCCTTCTTTCTCCATTTGTGCAAAGCCTGTAGCTGCCTCAAACTACGTTTTACTGTGTATGATGTGTGCCATTTTTTTTCCCTCTTCCCCCTCCTCCCTCCTCCCTGAACCCCCCCCACACTACCCCTCCCCCCTCCCCCCCTACAGGCAAATAGGTCACGCATGACCTATATGTGAACGCCAGGGAAGCAGCAGTCGCTACTCCTCCCCACCGCCAACCAGCATATCAAACTTAAATCCATTATTTGTTCTCCTTGTATCCCAAAACTTCCATCATGTAAACCTTCGCCTTAATCTCTGAAAAGAAAAATTTAAACTGGCCCTTGGTCACAATTTTCAATTTTGCAGGATATAACAAATAAGCTTCTGAGCCCAGAGCCTGAATATGTGGTATCAGTTGCCTCAACCTCCATCTACGTTCAACTGTGGCATGGCAAAAGTCTGGTCTTGCAAAAAAAGTGACGTTGTTATAGGTACGTCTCGACTCTGGCTTCGCTTTGTCCAATATCAACTGCCTAAGGAGAAAATTCCCTACAAAAATTAGCAGAGCCCTTGGGCGCCCACCCTGTACTCCAGCCTGAGGCTGACCCCTTTTAAGGAACAATGGGAAGCGATGGGCTCTTTGAATTTCAATTGCCCACTGCCAACTAGATAACTCCGGAAAAGCCCCCTTTAACAAATTTACCGCAAACAACCTGGGGTCCTCCCCTTCAAGACCTTCCTCCACGCCGAACAGTCTGATATTATTACGACGCTGCCTATTCTCAAAGTCTTCCAACTTCCAGTTGACGTCCTCTGCCACCTTTTGATGCTCTTCCTTGTATGATTTCAGGTCTCTCAAGTCGTCTTCCACTTTACTGGTCCTTTCCTCTACATGTACGACTCTCTCAACCATCTCATCTTGCCTTTTACTTATGGTTCTAAGTTTATTCTGTATCTTCCTTGATTCCTGTCTCGCCCTCCTACTCTCCCCTCTAGCCTCAGATTGCATTAATTTCAAGGTATTAAAAAGAAGATCAAGCGTAACAGGAGGCTGAGAGGATTGAGTAGAGCCTTGTTCCCCAATCAGTGTTGCCGGACTGTCTTGCTCCATAAACGAGAAGGTAGTAGTAGAATAATCCCAAGCTAGTTTTTTAGTAGGATCAGTAGTACTACTTGCAGTGGAAGGTTTCCTTTTAGAAAGGCGTTTTTTCTGTGAAGTTTTCCTAGCCGGGGAGCTGCTGACAGAGTCAATACCCGTGGATTCATCAGAACTAAGGCCCTCTGATGGCTGAGACTGCGACTGCGTATCTTCATCAACAGAGTAAAATCTCTCTGCAGAAGCTGAACCACTAGCGATGCCAATCTCGGCGGAGGTAGAGGATTCACCTCCTGATTTGATTCCCCCACTCTCCGTATCTAAGTCCATGGTTTCTGCCCAAGTTAGAGGTTTAGGCAGCAGTGTACCCGCATTATCCCCATCAAATGCAACAACCTCCATTACGTCATTTAACTTTTGTCCAGGTAGCTTGTTCCCCCAACTCAGCTCCCGGCCCTGGCGCCAGCATAGAAGACCTTCGAGTTTCATCCGGTAGCTCATCCGGTAGCTGAGTATTCATAGCCCGGTTGTCAATTGTATCTATAGGCTCTTTACCCGCTCCTTTATTTATATGTGTTTTTACTATTTGCCTCAATTCATGCGTCTCTGACCCCCGCTTCATCCCAGTCCCAGTGTAGGCTCCAGACTCACCCTCGGCAGCCACCAGGCCCGCATCTGTTCTCACCCGGAATGACTGCAGGCACTGCATCGGACGGCTTTCCTGCTGTTACTGCTGGTCTTACGGGTTGCCTAGCAACCCCGACACCGGCTCCGAGCCCTGCTCTAGCAACCGCACCGAGGACGCCGGCTCCAACGCCGACTTCAGCTTCTGAATCCGCTTCTGCGCTAAGATCCGCAGAAACACCAGGTTTGGTTGCGGGGGGTCCGCTACTTGCTGGGGTGTTTGCAAAACTTTCCGTAACCGTAGGCTGCCGCAGCGCGTTTTCCTTGGCTTTCGGCTTGATAACGTGTCCTGCATCTCTTACGGGTGCTGCACTGTCCGCTCCGTTTCTTTTTGCTGCCGACTTCTTTAGACTTGAGGCATTTTTTTGTGCAATAGTTATGGCAGGGCCAGGGCCAGGAGCTTTTAAATCCGCTTTACTTTTCTCTTTTTCTTTTACTGTTTGGCATTTAATGGTATCCGTGTCTGCCGGTTTCCCTCCCTTGCCGTCTTTGGTCTCGAGTCCACGCTGCAGGCGAGGAAGCATCTTGAACCAGGACTTTAGTACCAGTCTAACAACTTCTGATATTCTCCTCTTAAAACGCAGGGCTGTGCGTGTTATGGTATTTTTTCGTTGTTCCCAGGAAGGGAATATCGCAGTATTACACAAAAAAGGCATACAGCGACCTCAGGCCAAGCACCTTAGTTACTCCATTTCACCATTGGAAAGCCTGGCAGCGGAGAGGAGGAGAGCGCGGCTTACTCGCTGCATCCCTCGGCGGCCATCTTGCCCCCAGCCAACAATATCTGATTCCTGAAGACATCTCAGTAAACTATGAGGCACGATTATCATGGGGCTCAAGCAGTTGGACTACAGTTCTGCTCTCAAGTGACACTATAGCTACCCCACCACCAAGGGAGCAGGAGAGCATAGAAAACTGTCCACAGGCTACCGCTGCTGCCGATATCGTACCGGAGAGGGAGACAATTGACATTTGTGCACTAGAGAAAGAGGATCCACCTCCAGAGAAACAATCAAAGGGCACACAGGAAGCCCTCCTGGAGAACACTGAGCAGGGATATTTGTCTCGGGATCCCACAGATAACTTTTTCTCATTGAATGAAGAATCCTATGGGCCAGAATCCTCGGACTTACATAGTGGCAGCAGCGATGATGGGTGTGTTGATACCTCCGCAAGCAATGACAGCCAATGTGAGGGCAAAAAACACAAAGGAAGTCTAAAAAGGCCTCAGAAGGGAAGAAACTTGCCCAGAAGGAGGACACGGAGGAGGAGCCCGAGCCAGATCTCCGATGGGACTATTCTGACACCCAACCGCTCTCTCTACTAGGGGGGCATGGAATAATGAGCACAGACAAGAGATCTCAAGAGGGGGCGGACACACAGTAGGAATCGGCACAACCATCTGAGCCTACACTAGCAATGATTTTACAATCACTAAGTGCATTTCAGAATTAGGTCAAATCGGAAAACCGGCTTGTCCATGTGGCGGCGAAAAAACTTCAGGGCTCTGTTCGCAAAATCGGTAAGACCTGCTCTGAAATCCCCAAAAGAATGAGCATGGTGGAGAACAGAAAGATTGGAAAATACAGTGGATACTCTGCAAACTCAGGTTACATCACAAGGAAATGCAGTAACTAACATGTGGAAACTGGAAGAGGCAGAAAACAGCCAACGCCGAAATAATCTCCGAATTCTTGGGATCCCCGAAAACAGCGAAGGGAGTGATATGCGTGCATTTATCATTAACCTCTTTAAGAATGTGTTTACCGAACTAGTGCAATGGGACTGGGATAAAGAAATCCAGCGTGCACACAGATTCCCATTCTCACCTCCCAAATGCCCAAGCACCGATCAAAACTTTCCCAGAGTTATCCTGATATTTTTTGGCAATTTTTTACTGCGGCAGGCATTTTATGACCTCGCCCGGCCAAACAAAAAAAAGTCCTGGGAGAACTTTTAGTTTTTTGCAAAACCAGATTTCGCACATGCCACGGTGGAGAGGCGCTGAAGATTACAACAGCTGATTACACCCTTGCAGAAAGCAGGGGCCCTTACTTTTCTCCAGAACCCTGGCAAACTGAAAATAGTATCAGAGCCAAACCTTGTTTTTCACTTCAGAGATACAGGCAGAACAAGCACTGAAAGACATCATCGCAGGGAAAAAAAGGGACTTGGGGAACAATCATTAACTCTTCCAAAATTAGTTGGTCTATGACTGTAGCTTCTTGATTTATAGATATATCACTAGACTAGCTTTGCAAACGTTGTACTCCTTGCTTTTTCTCTCTGCCTGGTTGTGCTTCACATTTTTTCTCTTTTTTTTTTTTTTTCTTCCTCCTCGCGAGTGTCTGTTTTATACGTCCGGTGGGTTGGGGAAAGTGGCTGAGATGCCTGGGCAGGTCCTTATTGATCGGAGGAAGGGAGGGGTGCGGAGAGTGGGTGAGGCTGGTTATACGCTATCGCACAGGCTTAGGATTGAGCCTGGCGGCTTGATAATTGGAGGGGGGGGGGGGGGGGGTTCGACCAAAACCAAGGGATAGTAAACACAAGATGGGTGGAAAAGGTGTTGGGTGGAAGGGTCATTGTGCTAAGAGAATGGTAGGAAATGTATCTACGGAGCAGGAATGCTACTATAGTAAACAATTGAGGGCTGATCAAACAATAGCATGGCAAAGTTAAAAATGTCTTCGATTTAACATATGTGGTCTTAATGATATAAAGAAAAGACAGAAGGTTGCTATGGGGCTTCAAGTAATGGAGGCAACCATCGTATGCTTACAGGAGACTCACATCGAGGGGTCACAACAATATCTGCTCAAAACATTAGGGTATCAACGTATTACTGCCTCAACACAGGGGGTCCGAACCAGGGGGGAAGGTATCCAAGCGAAGGGGGGCGGGGCTGCATTTCATAAGATCATTATCCGATAAGTTTGGGCGATGGGCCATCACTGAATCTCACTATAATAATAGGTTAAATAGGATGACACTTTGTACTATATATGGCAACGTCAGTGATGACACAGGTGTGTTGGTCAGCTTCACCAATGAACTAGTACACGGGCCTCTGTCCCTGATCGTGTGCGGGGATCTAAACTTACACCTGCCAGGCGACTGGTCGATGGGCCTGGAGTTCAAATATCAAGGCAGGAAACCAAAGGTTGTTCGGGCTCTTAGAGACTTTTGTGTATTACACTGGTTGATCTATAGCTGGCAACTAAAACACTCCGGGGACCCTGGATTTACGTATTATTCCCATCCAAATTCCCGCCATTCACGGTTAGATTATATGTTTATTTCTAATTCCCTGAAATCCACTTTCAAGGTAGAAAAACTCCAGAGGGTACTTTCGGACCATAACCCGTTAGAATTAAGTTTAGCATGTAGTAAAAGTAGTCACATAATAAGGATGTGGACTTTTGAAAAAGCATTATTGAAGAACGAGAAATATTGCCAACATATGAGAGAGTGGATGCCGATTTATTTTATAACTGATAACCTGGGCAGTGCATCTATCGAGGTGGTTTGGGATACCCTGAAGATAGGGATTAGAGGAGAAACATTGCAATTTTCATTTAGGGCCACCAAAGAGGGGAAACAACACTTGGCAACGCTACAACAGAATCTGGGTGGAGCGGAGGAAAATCTGATCAAAGCTACTCCAGAGGGGCGGGTGACCGATAACTAATTGGCTCGGGTAGCCATTGCTAGAAACCTTATTTCTGAGATTTTAATGGAAAAGGCCATAGCTAAAGTAACAATCTATAGAGAAAAAACATACGAACTAAGCGTGCAAGTCGGTCATCAGTTAACGGTTCGCACCCGAGAAGAGATCTCAGTTAATGTAGTAAGGGAAATTAAGGATTCAGAAGTTGGTATGCGATCTGAACCAGCTGAAATAAGAGCGTCATGTCAGAGATATCAGGAGCTTTACAAAGAACCAGAAAGGGGACAGGAGGATCCGGAACTATATCTAGATCTAACTATTGGTAATAGATTTGATAAAGATCAAGATAGTCTATATATTCCCCAATATTGGGATGAAACCTTGCTTTCCATGAATACATTGGCGATTGGGAAAGCAGCAGGTATAGATGAGATCCCAATGGAGTTCTACGTCAAATTCGCAGATCAACTCAAAGAAATCATGTTAGAATTATTCGCTTACATATATTAGGGGGGAATCCACCTGTCTTATGGTCCACGGCAAAAATTGTGGTCTTTCTGAAAAAAAATAAAGATCCTCTGGAATTGGGATAATACCGCCCTATAACATTGATCAACTGGGATTCCAAAATCTATTCGAAACTCTTAGCCGCTCAACTTGCACCAATCATAGATAAAATCGTGTCTGATCGCCAGCATGGGTTTATCCCAGGGAGATCAACAATAGATCATGTCCAAAGAGTGATCTCCCTATTTGACTACACGAAGACGACCGGGGGACCCTATGGCGCTTATTTTGCTTGACGCGGAGAAAGCGTTCGGTAGGGTCTCCTGGAAGTTTCTGTGGGCTTCTATGTCCCACTGTGGGATCACTGAGGGATTCATAAAGGCCACCCAAAGGTTATACATCAATCCAGCTGCCAGCGTTCTGATAAACTGGATTCTATCTGAAAGATTCACTATCACCAGGGGGACAAGACAGGGGTGCCCCTGCTCCCCTCTTCTGTTCGCTATTTATATTGACTCATTTATTCACCGGCTAGAAAATCGTGTGTTTAATACCACCTATTCAAATACATAACCATGAGACAAAAACCCTAGCATATGCCGACTACATCGCGCTGTCACCAGCCATCCTAATAGGGCTATAAATGTGATAGAAGAGGAGGCGCAACGGTTCGGAATAGTCTCTGGTACAAACTAAATTCCGGCAAAACCCAAATTGTTCTCGAGAGGGACACACGAGTCACAGATAAAGCAGTGTACCTTGGCGTTAACATAAGTGCAAAAATAAAAAACATGGTTAGCATCAATATGGACCCATTGATATACCATACAAAAAAAGAGTTGATACGACTGAATAATCTGCATCTGACTATAGGTGGCAGATGCAATGTAGTTAGGATGCTCTTTCTGCCCAGATTTTTATACTTTTTTAGAGCAATTTGTTTGGAGTTTACTCCCCAGCTATTCAAAACCATCGAGTTAATGTTTTCAAGGTTTATTTGGGGGTTTAAGAGACCCTGTAGGGCCCTTAGATGGATTATGTTAGAAAAGGACAGCGGGGGATTATCAGTGCCCAATTTTAAACTATACTATTGGGACAACATTTTAAGGTATTGTGTGATACTTATCTCCAAAGAATCTAATGGCCACTCCATCCCGACACCACAAGAAATTATCCTGGGGGAGGGATGTGAAGGATGCTTGTGGCGACATATTAATGATAGTTACTTCAAGAAAGTTACATTTAAGACCATATCTAGTATATACAAATTATGGAGCAATATACGGAAACTACTGGGGCTGGGCCGCTACTCGTATTATAACCTGTGCGTCACAATAATGATCTTCCAGAGAACTTCCAGGATAGTTGTATGGATAGGTGGGTAAAGGAGGGGCTGCAACAGTTGGGGTGCTTTTATACACTAAAGGGGCTAAAGATTTTTGAGGAATTGCATATAGAGTATGATATCAGTCATAGGGACTTTTTTAAGTTTCTGCAGATCAGAGATTTTTTATCAAAGAAAGGGGGTAGTCGGTTAAAATTTCAAACTAGTCAAATTATAGAGAATTTATGTAAAAAATCCACTCCTAAGATTGGGGAGATATACAAAGCTATGAACACGGTATTTCCAGATGATATGGATAAACAATTGGCTGTCTGGCAGGCCAAATTAGGAGTTAGGCCATCAATCCCCCCTTACGCTTATGAATTATCACGGACATGCTTGATGTCTATTAAACTGCAAGCCTAATTTTATAAAACTTTCTTCTCGCTGTACTACACCCCTTATAAAATTGCTAAATGGGGGACCGGAAAGGGAACCACTTGCCCGTTATGTACACTATTTGAGGCTGACATCATTCATATGTTCGCCTCTTGTAATACACTTTCTAATTTGATAACGGAGATATCTGGTTTCTTATCAGAGGTATTCCAAATAAGAATGAGTATTTCAGTAGAAGAGATCATGTTGGGGGTAGCCAAGTGTAATCGACCGAAACCTATGCAGGGCCTGGGCCTCGTGGCTATGGCAGTTCTGCGGCTTTGTATTGCTTCATCATGACTAGACCCGAGTCCACCGGTATTTTCACAGTGGAGGACTAGGTTATTAGCGACATGTAGCCTCGAGGTGGCCATTTACAAAAATAAAGGGTGTAGCAAAAGAAAGGGGTATTATGATTTGGGAACAATTGCTTCTGTGGATTCAAAGCCACACTTGGGGCTGGCGCTCGCCCCACAGGGATATTTGTATATCGGTATATATCATGGCGATGTTAAGCTTTTCTGTGTAGGACCCTGCAAGCAGTGATGAATTGTATTGATAATGTATATGCAACTATTTCGTTTTACACCCATCTGTATATTATGGAACTTCATACCGAACTCATGTATGTAATAACTTGGTCCCTTTATTTTCCTAGTTTTGAACTTGGTCTTACGGGTGGGAGGGCGGGTCTGTGTTTGTGTTTGTGTAAACATTTGAAAAAAACTGTGAATAATGATGTTTAAAATAAAAAAAGATGCTGAATGCCTGTGTTAATAGTAGAAAAGTGCAATACACTTCGAGGTCTAATACCAATAGGCCTGATAAAAGAATAATATTTTGCTAAAAGAACACACACAACGAAGAACAAATGTTCTTGGTCCAAGCTTCATTGAGGGGCTAACAGAAGAAAGGAAGAAAGGCCTATGGAAGCTAGGCATTTGGTAAAATGCAAATGAGTGACAGTGAAAACAAACAATGTTCTGCTGTGGGCGTGTTGCAAGACCACTGAAAAGTAAACAATACGTCTCACAGCACAGCACATGCGCTGTGTAGGCGAGACCTAAAACCCAGACCAGAAAACCAGCCCGCAAACAGCCAGAAAGCCAGCCCATGCACTGACTAATCTGTCAGGCCAGCCCTTTGGGCACTGCCTGATTACCCCATGGTCCAGTTCGAACCTTCCTGCTTGATTATCAAATAAATTAATTCTGAAAAGTGTCAGGAATTGTAAACTCACTGACTCCTGCAGAGTAAAAGGTGTACTTTTCCACAGACATGAGAATAATCTATTTATTTTTTTAAATGGCGGTAGTAGTTTAACTTTAATGTTAACGAAAATGGTTCCTGTCACTGAATAATTTTTTTGCTTTAACATTAATTACATATTTGTGTTCGACTCTTCAATGCTTAACAAACATTGCAGTGATTTAACTCCATCCCAAAATATTTTCTTTTGCCTTTTTTTTAGACTGACATTACACATTTTTTGATATTCACAAACTGAGTTTTATTTTACTAATAGTAATTTTATGACTATGGGGACTTTGCAGTCGGGACAGAGAACTCTGCACATAAAAAGATAGGACCGGTCTAGCTTTCTATGAGCAGGGTCTCCGCCACGCATGCGAAGTGTCTGCAGTCGTTAAATTACTATTAGTAAAATAAACTTGTAGTTTGTGAATACCAAAAAATAGTAAACTTACATAAAAGTGTAGGTTTACCTTTGGGAATCAGGCCCGTAGTAGTTTCCTGCAACATTTATTGCCGTGGATACTAAAAAAAAAAAACAATACAAAAAAAACTCCACCTAAGTACAGTTTTCTTAACATTTAACACCTATCTGGGAGTTTTCTACTTAGGAAACCAAAGTCCTTTTATTAGTTTTCATTTCTCCCGACTTTATTGCTTTTTGTCCACACCCAGTCTTACTCAAAGCTTTATTTCAAATATTTTTTAATTTTGCTCATCATATCCAATGTCTGCTCCTACTTTGAACCTCCACTGCAACCCTTCGCTGATTTGCCAGATATCCTGTTCAATCCTCCATGACCTTATTCCTTCTTGTCCTCCTGCTTAGTTTACTGTGATCCTGTTTGATTTTACGCCACAACTTGTGCTGTTTTAACCTATTGATTTTCCCTTCAGCATTTGTGCAAATCACTGCACGAAACATTTCAGCTTTCTTCCCCTCTATGAAAATTACAGTTTTTCTTTATTTTTTCTATATCCTGCACAAGTTTTGCAGCTTGAGGCACTAATACGACCTTTACCAACATGAATTATCTATGTCTTTAATCGTTCACTGCTTTCGGCGGTTAAACACGTGTAAATGACAAAAAAATTATTTATTCCTTACAAGTGACCCTTTGTGAGCAGCATTCCCCACATGTTGCTTAGATGCTGCCTATTATTGACAAAAACCTCATTTATGATTCTTAGGCGATTTTCATTTGTGATGTCTAATTGAAGCGTTTCTTAATTAACAGATCACACCCGCTGCAACGTATGGATCTTGGATGGGGATTTGTACCATAAAGGTCTTCTGAAGTTTGCTGTTAACGCAGAATCTTTGCAGGAAACACTTGCTGTGTTTGTGGCAGATATGTCTAGACCATGGACTATTATGGAATCTTTAAATAAATGGGCCAGCGTTTTGCACGAGCATATTGACAAGCTGAAAATTCGACCAGAAGACATTCGCGATATGGAGCAGAAATGTAAGATTTTGTTTTTTCTTTGCATTTTAGATTGCAGATGAAAGCATTATCTTTGTATAAACAGTGCACACATAACCAGCCATTGTTCTGCTGGAATCGTTATTGAGCACAGCAATGGCCTATTGTTATTTATGGTTGTATGAGATCTTTTGTGTAAAGTGAATGCTGGTCACAGTTGGGATGGATGCTTTTTTTAAGCATTGATTAGCACATTCTCATTGGATATCTTCCATGTTTGGCATGCCTTGTTAGCTTATCAGGTTAAGATTATAGGTATTCAAGGTAAGTCCCAATTTTGGACTACATATAGTATTTGTTCCCTAGTTCAACATCTCCGGAATTTCACTAAGCTAGTGAGCATCAAACATACTCATGGCAAGCGCCTAATTTGATTGGCACCTCTAATTCTGGGACATTTTTTACGTTTGTTGTTGTATGGCCTGTACCAAGGGTGTTAAAACCTGGCGTTTGTTGGCCAACATAAGCATTGGGATGGTGCCAGTCTGTTTCCCCACACCCCCTCAGGGGATGTTGGCCTATAGTCCTGCTAGCTCACCATGCACCATCCGAGCCACTAACCTTGCAGCGCAACAAATGTGTGTGCAACCTTAGAACATGACAACCCTAATCCCCCAAGGAAATTGTGGTGACCGATCTAAAACCCATTTGTTTGGACTCTCATGCATTCCTAAAGAAGTACACAAGAAATACTCAGCAAGGCATTTCGATGTTTATTGAAGCATGGTGATCCATGTGTGAAATACGGGTGTTGGGATCATGAGAAGAATGCAACAGATAAGCGTAATTAATATTGCAAGAACAGTGAAAAGGATGAACGTTTCCACCATTGTGCTAAGACACTGTCTATAAGCAGGCATATATGTACCAGAATAGTGTACTCCTACCTAGCTCTCACTAACCTTGTCTTGCCTAGGGTGAGTCATCTGCCAAATCCCTGCCAGGTGGACTAACTCCGCCCTTACCTGTGGGTAACAGTCTTGGTGTAAAACTGGACATCGCTTGTTTCAGTAAATAGGAATCAGCTGAGCTGGAATTCCGATGTGAAGTTACCTCGCTGTGTGAGCTGAGTGCATCTCTTCCTAAACACTGGAGTGGTTGTGTATTCATAATAAGAGAAGGCTGTTTTGCAGCCTCTGTTTAGGCCACAGTTGTTTGTTCTAGTTGGATTGCAGTGTCGCCAACCGGACAAACAACAAACATGACATTTGTGCAGTGAACTTTGTCCCTCTTACTAGGTGTCATGGTAACGAACCCATAAACTAGAAATATAAGCAATGCAAATTCATAAAATGTTATCCTGCATTGACACACACGCAAATGTATGTCAAAAGTAATCGTTTAAAAGAGATGGCAACCTAAGAAACGTGAGCATGTCAATGCCGGTGTTTCTGCTAGGCCTATCCTGACCACGTGACATTGTCATAATGATTTCCAACTAGAATTTTCGCAACCACCAGTTTCAATGGTGCAGTTGCCAATTTCTGCAATGAAAAACCATCACAAAATACATTGCAGTCTTCAATCTGAGGATACATAGGTGTGAATTTGCAATTTTCATATTTTCTTTGTTGCCTCCTTTATGGTTTGTCAAAAGGCACATTGGCAGGGTAGGGGTGTGGGACTACCACTCCTATTGACAAAATTGTCCATGTTTTTGTGTATATAGAAGTGCACATACATACTGTGGTCTGGATGCCATTTAGTTTGCAGAGAGTATGGTATACAGGTTACTCTTCATTTGTGTTATCCTCTCAATCCTCGGGATCAGCGTGATGTTAAAATAGGGCCACCTCCAGATCTAACCAAACCCAGAATGCTGTAATAGCCATGGGTTAAGGAAGGATCAGGTGAGGGCAGAGAAAGGGGCGGGGAAGGAAGGGAGCAGCGGGGAGGGAAATCTGAAAGACAAACGACAATAACGTTGGTACCAGTTGCTGTAACTTCTGTCTCAATCAAACACAACAAACAAATGCTGTTCCCATCTACCTGTAAAGTAAATTAAAGGAACTGTAATATAGAAGATACACCTCTTCACCATAATCGGAGCCCAGGAAGGATACGAACGGTGCTATATCCCCTCCCCTGCAATACACAAAGAAGAACAGTCTTACTCTACAATTCTGAAATTCTCTAGTGGAAGGGTGATATACTATGCGACTGTACATACCCCATGACTCTTGATAATGAGGGGAAATTAGGGAGAGTCTTGAGCTTATCCATACGACCCCTGGGTTCATTGTACATGATAGATACAATAAGGTTCATAAACGGGTTCCGTCACCCAGTAGATTTGAGCCGTACAGTACCTGAGCTGTTCCAACGGTAAGTTTCTCTTGGTAACGTTGTGCTGTACTTGTCACACCAAGTACTCTTCGCCAAAGATGAACTGGTCCTGAAGAGTACTGCTTATATGTATGCAAGATCCAAATGATCCTCTACACGAGCCGCAAGACGCAGGCTCAGCCAACAGAGGACCGGCTTAAATAAGGATTTTAAAGACGAGATTTCGTCCTCCGCACGAGCTGTTGCAAAAAGGCTCACCAACGGAGGGCAACTGGGGCAAATAAACACGATCGTGGAGATCAGCTCCACACAAATCAACTCCATCCTCCACACGAGCGGAGGAAATTAGGCTCACCAACGGAGGGCAAAGAATGCTTGGTTAACAGCTCCTCCCTGTTCGAGTAAGCCCGTATTCCTCCGCATGAGCCGTGGCATACGGCTCTCCAACGGAGGAACAGCTGAGGCTCTTTACAACCGGACAAGTTGCCGGATACGCTTAATCGCGTATCCTCACGATTAAGGAACAAAGCTTTTCCTTAACTTCAGGAATAAACAAGAAACGTTTGTCAAGGACACCAGGAGCGCTAAGAGCAGGTCGACAGAATAAAAAAATATCCGACCAGAGGAACAGGAAGTTTCCTCCTATATAGGACCGCCCATCAGTGTGTTCCAAGCATTCTGGGACGTGTAGTTCTTGCACATATATGATGACACCCAGAAAGAAGACGATGTCCTGA
This sequence comes from Lissotriton vulgaris, assembly GCF_964263255.1. Taxonomy (NCBI): domain Eukaryota; kingdom Metazoa; phylum Chordata; class Amphibia; order Caudata; family Salamandridae; genus Lissotriton; species Lissotriton vulgaris. The sequence continues at coordinate 230,456,953 of NC_141700.1, read as the reverse complement.
GGCGCGCATTGGAATTATAACAATTTGCGATAAGGGGAAAAAAATCAACTAGAGTATGAATTAGAAAAGTAACATTTACCACATTTCTGTCTTCCAGTTTCTGGTAGCCCTTTAACACAGGCATAAACCCAAAAAGCATAGGCATAGTCAATAGATCTCGCCTTTGGGACCGTATAAGTATTTAGCCTTGCAACAGTTGATGTTGTTGCAGTAAGGATATTGTGCTGCATAACTAAATACTTATAAGGTCGCAAAGGCGTGACCTATTGGCTATGCCATTGCTCGTTTTTTCTTCTATCTTTCTTCCCCACCCCCCCCCCCCCACCCCCCCTGCCCCCACCCCCGCCCCTGCTCACACCACTGCCCCGCCACTCTACTCAAAGCCGGTCACTACTTTCTGCTTTTTGTCTCTAATTTGCGTGAGTGAAGGACACACTGCTGTTTATGAAAGGAAACTTTGCACTGGCCTCCCGCAGTTCGTGATGTATGTATGTGAAGCTTGCACTGCTACTCTCCCTGCTGCCCAGGTCTATCGGGCACAGCTCTGGCCTGCACTGTATCTCCTCTTGGTATGCATACCCTTGTACTCACGTGCAGTGGTTGTTCTAAGAGTGAGGAATATTTCCCTCACTTTGCCTGGCCTGTGTATAATGGAAGTGTGCCCTGCTGGCGACCGCTGCTAAGTCTTTGATTTCAGTAGCGGACAGCTGCAGTGGGCAGGGGGGCTGAGTAGTGCTTCTGCTCGCAGGCCCTGCCTTGCAGCATCAGTGACAGAGTTTTCAGGCACTTGGGATGGCAAGATGAGCCATTTCTCTCCGGGTGAAATATCCCCATTTGGAATCGTAACTAGTTCAGCAACAGCAGAAACAGTGGCAGAAAAAGAGTTCCAGAATGTTGGTGGGACACCAGGGTGTTCACCGAGGAAGAGGCACTGCCAAGAGGAACTGAGGAAGGAGTGAGAAGGAAAAGGGCCATGGAGGAAAAAAGTAAAGGGGTCGAAAGGCCACAGATACATTTTTGAAAAATAACTATGAAACAGCATTGAAGATAATAGATAATAATGAAATGGGAACCAGTGCAAATTAATCAGGGTTGAGTGCTCTGGGCGCACTGGGTGGTTAGACAAGCTAGCAGAGTTCAGAGGCCAAGAAGTGGAGGCTAACCCTAGGAGGGTGGGAAAACACTAAAGCCAAGGTGGGGGCAGGAGAAGGGGCAGGAAAAGGCAGAGGGGGCGATTTCTCAGTCTGGCAGTGGTATGTTCAGGAAGAAGTAGACCCCAGAGACTAATGACCCAGTGTAATTAAAAAAGACCCACAGTTCTGAACTCTACTGCACGGTGTAATGGAGGAAATTGAAACAGAGCGATGTAAGTTTTAGGATCTGGACGACGCGAGCAGAAGGAAAGAAAACAATCTGTTGTAGATAAAGAAATATGCAGAGCTCCAAGATTCAACATGACATCACCAGCATGAGTCTCTGTACATGATCTGACTGGCCTACCCGACAGTCAGTGCCACAGGGGCCACTTTAGCTTAAGTGCTGGACCAGTTTTGTGGGCTGATTTTGTGAACTGCATCGCTGCACCAGCATCAGTAGGTGCCTTAAGGTGGCGCTAGGTCGTGCACTGCTCGCAGGGTCAGATCGCACAGATCAGGTGCACAGAGCTGTCATATCGGGGACATACCCCGGCGCAGAGGCCCGAGTGTATATATATTTAAATTAGAAGTGAATCAGTTGAAACACCGATGACTGCATCTATCTTGACTGTGTTCATGGGTGCAAGCACTGCTGTTGCTCTCACTGTCTCTCGTCTGGCACGAGGGGCGATTGCACCGCTGCTGGCGTTACAATACCGACTTAGTCCATGACAAAAGCTTAAAAACATAAATGTTGCAAAAAAGGCAGAGGAGAGAGATGGAGGGGATGAGGGAGCTAGTAATTTTACTTTTTTTTGTCCAGCTTGGCAGGGATTTGAATGCCGGGGCTGTCAAGGCGTGCACACATTGCATTCTAATTTAAGACTTTAAGGTCACTGGAAGCAAATGGGGCTATGTTTAAATTAAAAAGTGGAAAAAAGGGAGAATGCGGCAATAAGAGAAACGAGCATTGTCTGTGCACGTGAGCGTCCGGGAGAAGCAGGAGTTGTGTGCACGTGCAGCCAATCCTTACAAAAACAAGATACGCAAGCAAAAAGTGTACGCGAGTTGTGCTCACGTGCGATGGGAAAAGTGAAAGTAGTCTGGCGACTGCTGTGCGATTTGCGTGCACCGTGACGAGAGAGGAAAGCCATATTGCGCCTCTGTTCGTCATTTTGCGCGTAAACGCACGCTCTGCGCCAGCCAAAAGCGTGTTACGACTTTTAAAAGCCCACACACTAAATGTTTGGCAAAGCAGCGCATGAGCTGGCTCAGCGAGACCTAAAAATCAAACCACAGGCAGAAGGTTTGAGTCTATGCATTTTCTTCGGGTAAAGCCTAATTTATTGCTTCTGTTTTGAGTAGTATCTCAGAATAATGTTATGATTGTGGGTATCCCTTTTAACATGAGTTGTATGCCTTAGAACGTGCTCTTTAAAGGTAATGTATTGGTCACAGATGCCTTTTTCCCTTTTTGAGGACCATCAGTGTTGCCATTTGCTTAAAACACTGCAAAACATGCAACTTACTGAGGTAGCACATCATTTTCTATTTATCCTAAATCTACTGTCTCATTGAGACAGCCCATTGGTTAAAAGATGACTATATGCCATCTCCTATTGACTGAAAGCGTATAAGCTAAAAGATATGAAACCTTACATTTCAAGCTTGATTAATCAAATGAAAACATGGGTATTTCTATTTTCACTTGATATTCGAGGATGTGAGACCATAACAGAAGTGGTATAGAATGCAACTTTAGAACATTGCCAGAGTTCTGTTCACACTAGGGCCAGATTAGAAGAACATCTAGTGGAACTAAAAGTATAACAAGCTTTAACAAAGCCAAAAGGTCTTGCCTACTACGAAAAAGCACAACTAAAATCTCGTCCAGAACTGGCTGCGTCTTATTGCTTTTTTTTGTTTTTCGCGGCTGTCAACGTGAGTGAGGGGGTACACTGAGGGAGAGAGGGGAAGGATGTGTGTGGAGGGGCAACATGATCAGTAGAGTGGGCTTTAGGCCATGATAATACTTTTTTTTTTTCTCAGACCCAGCACTGCCTGCAGAGGAAGATGGAGGGGACGGCATTTCATAGAATTGGAGGGGTCTTCAATAAAGTAGGCAGAGAAGGGAAATTAACAGAATATGCTGAAAATTCACAGGCCACATGTGGGGAATGAGTTGGGTACGAAAGGTGGACAAAGAAAAGAGTGAGTGAGAGGGGTCCTCGAGGAAAGGAACTGGTAGAGGAATAGCAGGGCAATTGGGAGGGGTAAGAGGAAGGTTTTTGTGAAGATGAAGTGAAAAGTACTGGGTGAAGTAGGAGTACAAAGAGAAAATTCACCGCTGCAAGATAGGAGTAGTACTGGGAGGCAGTGTAAGGAGGTTCTGGGTGGATGTTAAAGAGGCGGTAGGCGGGGACGGTAGATAGGTACTGGTTGGGGGTTGCTAGGGCAGTCACAACATAGTATGCCATCATTTTTGTGAACGAGTCCTGTTCCAACCAGTGGCGTTGTGCAATTTGAACAGTTAAAGCAGTTGTGGTACCAGTTGGCCTCCCAGAATGAGCACAAGTTCTTGATCTGCAGAGAGCTGCTGAGGGACAGCGTCCCAAAGCAAAGTGCTGCCATGCAGCAGTCCAGGATGAGCTGCTTCAAGTCAAGCAGCAACCTGGCAGGCGAACGCCCTGTGAAGCTGCGGTGCTAAGACAATAAACAATAGGCAGCAGCAACAGAGGTGGAGGCAGAGTACAGAAGCCAGGCAGTCCTCTGGGAGGGAGCAGTGGATAACCCCCTCCACGGTGCGAAACAGACCACCCTGAAGCCCTTTCAGTACACACTGAGACGGCCCGGCACACTGAGAAGTATTGGAGAGTGGTACATCACAAAACATGGTCTACATATTTAAAGTAGTAGCTTAGAATGGTCTTGGCCACTTGGGAGCAACAGTGTGTTTAACAAAATACAAGCAATGTGAGCAGGAAGTGGGGTAGTAGGGAGAAACCAGCATTAAAAATGCAATAGCTCTCGCCTTTGATTAAGTCAAAACCATTTGCTTTGCTAATGGTATTGTATAGCAAAGCAAATGGCTTTAACTTAATAAAAGGTGAGAGCTATTGAATTTTCAATGATAGTAGCCTTTCATGATTGAGGTTCGTGCTTTGAGCTCCCCCTCCTTGTCCAAAAAGACCACAATTCATGAGACAAGCCTATGTCATGGGGCACTCACATGATCTGTGGTCGCCCATGACAACAAACCGCAGCTGGGAGCCAGGTGTCATTGCAGTTGGGTACACTCAGGGCAGGGGTACACGTCCATCACCGTGCGAGGGATTTGCCAATCTCAACTTAGTTTGGTGATCATGTTCTGCAGCATGTAAGGAGATGAACTCATTAGTAAGGACTGCGACGAGGAAGACATGTACTTGGAGTAATGAAACTTTCGGGTAAGTAGCCGACCATTTCCGTAGTTCTGCCAGTTGTTACAAGGCAATGTGATAAAATGTGTTCAACAAGCATTTTTTATTGCCTCCCTTTTCCCCTTTCTGTTGGTTCCTCCTCGAACACCTCGCTCTGAGGATTCCATGAGAGCGCCTCAGTTATTGTTCGTTGATGCCGACTGGAGATTGGATCAATTAATAGACGGCATACTACAAGTGAGGGAAAGCCTATCCCTCACCTGGAGTATGCGGTCTTGTTATTCTCCCGGATCGCAACACCAGTCCCCTTTGTGCTAACCAGGTTGCAGCAACCTCTGTTATATATTAAATGTATTGGAAGCACTCCAACCCTTACTGTCACATTCTGGCACTTGTAATCTTACACTAATAGAATTAAAAAACACCAGGCCCTGGAATAACTCACACCACACCAATTCCTCTAATTCCCGAGCATAGGACACCATCTGCCAGTAGTAAAAGACTAGACAATGGCAGGCTCAATTTCTTCTGACTTTAACACACCGCACTGTGATGACAGTAAACCCAAGGACGTGGTCATCGCTGTTAACTGGATGAGGTGTGGGGTTGGGGGCTGAATTCTAGGTGTTAACAAGGGGAGGTACAGTAGAACTGGGCTCGAACACATAATGCTTTGTGTCTGGTTACGGAGTCTGCCACACTAATAGGAAAAGACAGTCCGTGAATTTCTTTCATTTCCTCGCTCCGGAAAGCAAATCGCCTATTTGAAGGTGCCCTCGTCCTTCCCTGAGCACCAGCTCGCCCATCTCTCTGGGCCTCTGCAGCACAACGGCACACCCTCCAACTCCTGTATATTTCGATTGGCCGGGTTGTGCTCCTCCATTCTCTCCGCAGGCATGGGGGTGTTGCTCGGTCGTTCTGCCCTTTCCGGCACCACTAGTCTTCCGTTGCCAGAAACAGCCAATTAACGACCGTGGGGCTGCAATGTTGTGGCGTAATCATGAAAAGAGGACAGAGGATAAAACCATGGACACGAAAAACAGGCTTTTTGGACTGCCGCAGCACTTTTTCTACTGCTTACAGGTCTCAAATTGGTGTGCTGGCGAAGTGTTGACAATAATCCAACCGATAAAGAGTGCACATCTACATAGTTAGCAGCATATACGTGACAGGTGAAGAGTCAGTAGTATTATTACGCTCGATGTATTAAAAACTCATATGTGTGTTTGTTCTGAAAATAAAAAAGTAACACACACACTTGGCAAGCTGTGTTTCTTTGTTATTTGTATACACCCGCCTCAACCGCCATCCGCATCACCTGGGCCAGGGCCTGCCAGCTGAGGGAGCTGCAGCGAGCGGCCTTCTGAGACATTCACCCGCTCCGGAGGAGGGCGGCGTGTCGGTGACAGGCCACTGAGGCAGGAGAAGGCGCTCGCAGGGCACGGCGGACGAGACGTTGATGCATGCGGCTCAGACACATGAAAATAAGAGGTGATAACTGAAACACGACGTGTCAGGGGTGAAGGCCAAAGCACGGGGATCTCAGAGGTGAAATCTGAAACACAGTGGAACTCTGGGTGAGAAATGAAACACCTGGGAAGTAACAGAGAGGAAGTCAGAGATTGAATCTAAAGCATTGTGGAACTGAGAATGAATTCATAGGTGAAAACAAGCGCTCGCTCGCCATGACGTATAGTTTTCTTTTTTTATGCCGTCCAACTTGGACGGCCTTAAAGGTTTTTTATCTGTTTGGGGCCATGTGTTTGGCCTCATAAAGATAGGAAACCTTTTACGGCAGAAGGAAGGCAGACAAGCCTGTCCAAGTGGGACGGCTCAAAGAGAAAAGTCTACGTCACCCAAAGCTCTTTCCCAATGGCTGGCCACAGTTTAGCATAAATGGTGACACCGGCCATTGGGAAAGAGGGGCGGGGCTTAAAGCCTGATACTGCCGCTCACTCAAAAACATAAAATCTCGCCAGTGAGACTGCGCATTTGCCGAGCACACGCAGGTGAGACCTAAAAACCAGTACTTCAATCCAAGAACGACCAGAGGGAGGAAACCAAAAAAGAAATCAATCAGTACTTGGTCCATACTCTATGCAATGGACAAACACACGAAGACAAAGCAAAACCGGACGTGATGAATGGATACTATGAACAATGAGAAGCAACAAAATGAGTGACGATGAAGCAAGCCAATATTAACTAATAAGCAGGATCGAAGCCTTTTTTATTTTTTATTTTAACAAAAGATCTTGCAAGTTAGAGCACATTCGCTTTCTCAGGTGAACCTTAAAATGTGATGTGTCGCTCTCATTAAAGGAGAGAACCAGGTTCTGTGTTTGCATCACTCCTTTACCACTTACATTTTTTAAAAATAATTTCTAATTAATACATTGTATCACCTTGTATTGTGTGTCTGTGTAGGATGAATTATTTGTCTAAAAGAAATAGATCTCAGAACCTTTTTTCTTGAATTCCTTGAGCTAATATATTGCAGTGTGTTGCAATTGCATTGGCCCGAATTATCAAAGTGCTAACGTAAAAATGTGGCTAACCTAGCTTAGCAAGAGATAAGGGAGAGTGTTTGTATTAAAAATGCTGAAACATCTTTTTACTCTTTACTGATTCGTTACTGTTGGTTTGCTGTTTTTCCATTTTTTTGACTGACTTCTATAAAATACTGCGAACTTGCTTGTCCTATTCGCCACCCTAAATACTTGAAATATACAGGCAACCTAAGCAACTTTAAGGTAACTGATTAGACTTGTCACAAGTCCAAATGATGAGCAATTTCCAAATATAGTGGACCTTGCCACAGTTATTTAGTCCTTGGGAAGGATGAGTGCAACATTTATTACTATACAGTTGAATCTTAAGTGAACAGAGCAAGGACTTTGTCCCTTTTCAGAGCAGTTAATCAGCTAGTAGGACTAAACGTCTTACTCTAGGAGATGCGCCAACTCTCAAAGAATCACTAACACATGGCTGGCTCTCTTGAGAAGGGCATCATGCTGCACAAAAATAAGACTTGTTTGCAGATCACTGCTAAAATCTAGGAGTCCGTTTGTTAGCAAAGGTTTTTGTTTCACTTTGATAAACTTTTATAATGTTTAAGTGTGACGGGTCTGCTTTTGCCCGCAATAGCCCCATCTCCCAACCCATTTATTCCAAAACTGTTGAAAAGTAGAGTGAATGTTGTGCTCAGCTGTGGAAGTTTAGAGGTGTAGAACAAGTTTGAAAGTAGACTTTAAACGACGACTATGTGCTTTTGTGCATGTTTGTGTTAACCTACTTTAGTTCATTCAGAGTCCCTGGGTGCAGGTGGACTGTGTGCTATAACCCAGCATATTGACCCTTCTCTGCCTATGTTTCGTCCTGCAGAGGTTGAAAATCATGTTGGTGTAAGAAGTATTTTTAATTTTTTTTTTATATTAATTACTTTAAAACAACTTGTAACAAAATCTTGAATTCGAATACCCGTGTACCATGATGGTATGGAAAAACGTTTTATTTCAAAAGTGCAATTTTACTCTCTTCTGGAACAAGTTAGAACCTTTGGCTAAAAAAGGTGATAGAATATTTTATTGGAGAGAATGTACATTTTCTGTAATTGGTTCTATTAGTTGTGAATGGTAAAAAAAAATTGAAGCGTTTGGGATAGAATTACAAATGATTAGGAAGGAAAATGGCTATATGCAGGTATTTATTTATCGATAGATGTATATATCGCAGACACAGCTGCAAGGGCAGTGGACTGCTTTACAAGTAAAGAACGATATAGAACAAATGACTGTCATTAACTGTCAGGGAAGAGCCAGAGTTTTAAAAGTAGATAAGCCATTTAGAGATTTGACCATGGGATCACATCATAATAATGACTTAACTTCTTATATGTTTTTGAAGGGACTGTGCAAACGATTGAGACTATTCGGTGGAGCAATCTGATGAGCAATGTGGTGTTAGATAAAGTGTTTCATTACAGATCGGAATAGAAAACATCTGAAATATAAATGCTTTTGAGTATGGTCCGGATTTGGTAAGTGTAATGCAGTAGAATAGGATAGACTAGGTTTATAAACTGAGTTGATATTTCTTCCATGGATAAAATATTGGTCAGACATGCAAAATGTAAGTCCCTTTTTTAATTATGGTTGAAATTCTTCATAAGAGGTATTGATAATCAGTAAAGCTTCACATTTAAGGTTTTATCTTGAGGCCCGTCCTTTTAAACCCTTACTGGTGCAAGACTGGATCTGGAAAAGCTGCGTACTGGTAGGTGGCTCTATCCCGACTCTGTCCCACTCGGGACATAACAGGAAGCTGCACAAAGGCACCACCCCTAGCCACTGACATTAGCTTCTATTGTCAGCACCCTTCAACAAGGATCCAAAGCTCAGTTTTTACAGATTTCGGTTGCGGCTGACCGGTTCTACAGAAGTAGAAAATACTATCCCGGCAGTGTAACTGGGATGTTGCTACCTAAAAATGAAGACTACAATCCGTGTTATGTGTTGAAAACAGGCATTTGTGACAGAGCCACACAAGGTCTGTCTGTTGTGTCCGGGAATCAAACACGACTAAATTCCTGTGACAAATGCTCCATGTTGCACCGGACGTCAATCAGGGAGCGAGAGGCCAAACATTACATGGCGGAACACAAGTAAAAATATTGGTCGCACAACAGTTTGTCCTCATCTAAACCTATGTTTGAGGTTGAAACACAAACAAGGTTCCTGGACTTCCAGACTCTTCCAGTGTGGGAAGGTCACGTAGTTGCGTCCGTGGGACCAACTGTGGCTTGATCTTCTTCCTTGGTGCCACTTCTCAATCTTAAATCTTGAAATTGAAAACAACCTCCCTATCTGACTCCCTTCTTACATCGAAGTGGCCGCAAATCATAAGCAGCTTCGATGCAATCCCAGCAACATCAGCACCATATCTCTTAAGGCAAAAACTCTATATGTACAAGCAGCAAGTCTTACAACAAAACCAGTAGAAGCATGGTAAAACTTCATCCTAGCTGTTGACGAGAAACTATTGAAAGGACCATCAAATAGTGTAAACTATCAAAAGGGAGCATCAACCAAATTACAATTCACCTCTGAAATGAAAACGCAAAAGCAGATCATAAACCGAACTTTGAGACAGATGCGGAAAGATCCAATAAATCGTGACCTACAAAATGTCCTACGGGAAGGAAAACAACCGCTAAAAAGGAAGAAATGGGGAAAAAAAGAAAAAAAAAGATGAAATATGGGCCATGCTTCTCCATGAAGTTAAACGAAAAAACAGCTCAAGGTTTTGGCAAATGATCAAAAGAATAAAGAATCCAGACCATCTTGGCCTAAATTCTAATATAACGAAGGAAGCATGGACAAAATACCTCTTCAAGCATTTTAACAGCACATCCGCTGACAATAGGGAGAGCCTTGAAGGAGGGATAAAAGGGCCCAGTAAAGAGATCTGCAGGGAAAAAAACAAGCAAAGGCTGCACAATGGCATCTATTCAAGAACTAGACCCAAGAGGAACCATGGCGCCTCCTTGCCCTTATAGGCTTGGAGGTCAAGTATTTTGAAGGAACTGTACTGGAGGAGTTAACATCATGGGCGTCCAAAAATTCCATCATCCCAATTAATCAAACAGGCTTTCACCGGGGTCGAGGGACCACAACAAACATGGCATTGACCCTGCTGATGGATGCAGCAAAAGAGACAATACTCCCTTCTTCCTTTGTTTTATTGACTATACTGCTGCTTTAGATCCTGTTGACTGAAACAAACTCTGGCGGAAACTGGATAACTGGGTAATACCTAAACGACTTTTAGACCAGTTGATATCACTGCACACAAACACCTAGATCAAGGTTAAATTGGGTGCAGGATCAGACCTCTCCAAACCCATTCCGACAACAAAAGGGTTAAAACAGGGCTGCTTTCTAGCTCCGTATTTTATTTAACATTTTTCTTGCAGACCTGCCAGGAGAACTCTACAACTGTCCCTGTCATGCACCAAAACTGAGGAACACTCCGCTGTCCAATCTGCTGTATGCGGATTACCTGGTTCTGATGAGCTGGACTCCGATCGGCCTCCAACACCTCTTGAATGTAACTCACGCCTTTTCGGAAAGGAATTGCCAGCAAACAAAGTTTGCCAAAGTCATGGCAGGGAATTACCGGAAAAAGAGGAAAATCAATTGGCATCTAAATGGACAAGGGCTAGATTTGGTAACTACCTACAAATACTTGGGAGTAATCTTGGACCACAAGAACTCGTTCAAACCCCAATTTGAGTCCTTGCGAGGGAAGGGAACCATGACTTATCTGGCGATAAAATCCTTAAAAGTCAAACTTCCCGACTTAACTCTTAACCCCTCGCTCCAGGTTCTGCGAGCAAAGCTACAGCCGCCCCTTACATATGGGAGTGAACCCCTTCAAGGCAAGGATGCGGCATTATTGGATATAGGGATAGCCAATTCATATAGGGCAATCTTCAGTCTGCCAAGATACGTTTCTGCAGCGCAAATACGGTTGGAATTTGGCCTTTTAAAACAAACACTGGAAAGACGGAGTGCGTATGTTACTAGCTGGCACAAGATTCGCAGTGCTGAGGTTGGTTCTTTAAACTCAAATCTATGGGAAGAGTTGCTCTGACACCGAAAATCCTCAGCCCGAGATTATTTATTTGATTCACTCCAAGCGTTTGGGACTAGTAGACCTCTGGGGCACCCCTACTGATCTCTTGTCTTTTAAACAATTTGCGAAAAAATCAGCACAAATAATTTCCTCCATTGAGGATAAGCAGGCTTTATCCAAAAGAGCGCATGGCTGGATCACACTCAGCGATTATTGAACACTGCAACCTCAATCGTATCTTAACATTGGAATGAACTTAAAGACGAAAGAAAAGTTAATGAAATTACGCCTTCGGGTAATTCCAGCTTCACCTCACTTGCCGCCTTGGGAAAGAAAAAACTTGCCCGCAGCAGTGTCGCTTGTGCAAAGTTGGCAAAGAAGATATCATTCATGTTATTTGCTTCGGCCCTAAATTAAAGGACCTTCGATACAATTTATTACGTCCATCTTTTAAACTACATGGTGTACGAACATGCAAGCAGACAGTCAAACTGTGTTTCAACCGAACCAAAACAAAATGAAACTGTTGGGTCACAACGTTTTTTTTTTGTCAAAAGTATTTTTATTGATCATTTAGCAGAGGAGAAAGAAAAAATCAGAAGAAAGAAACATGCAACAATCCCACATTGCAGCCCACGCAGGGGTTAGCCAAACATGTGCCCAAGGGCGGCCAAACAGAGTCAGGCTGGGCTGATGTACTCAAGTCTGTGTGATCGGTCGGAGACCCAGAGCGGTGCCATTCTGCCAACACAAGGGATAGTTGCCATTAGTCCTCTAGGGTGGAGGGCGCTGAAAAGTCACAGTTGTGTTGGAGTCCAGCAGCGCGAAACCCCAGTTAACCCCCTGTTAGATTGGCACGATTGGCACTTGATAGTGCTAGGAGTCCCTGCTGAGGGCCTAGGGCGTTGTGGCCATAATGTGCTAGAGCACTAGGCGGGGTGTCATAATCAACAAAGAAAACAGTCAATCACACCCCCCCCCCCCCCCACCCCCACCCTCTCCCTCCCTCCCCAGTGGTGGTAGCAAATAGCGCAGACTATGAACCAGATGAGTAGTGACAGGTATTCAGACTTGGAACAGGTGTAGCCTGCGGGTGCTAGGTGGGCAGACCGCGGATGTCAGGCCCCTGGAGAGGAAAGTCACTAATGGGCCCCAATGAAATTTAACGTTTTTGAAGTCGTCTAGAAAAATATCCGCCATCCTTTCCATACTAAGCAGTCTCCACAACCTCGAGTGCCAGAGAGAGATGGCCGGAGCCTCCTCCGTCTTCCAGGCTGCTGCCAAGGTAAATTTAGCTGCACCAATGCAGAGCCACAAAATCCTCTTGTCTGCCCTGGTTTGGTGCTCTAGGTCTGGATCACGGAGGCCCAACAGGGTGGCAGCCATCGAGGTAGGGACAGGATATCCCAGGATATCTTTAATTTGGGCCAGAATCTCCTCCCAGAATGGGCGGATAATGGGGCAGTCCCACCAGATGTGTTGGAAGTCCCCCAGGAACCCACAGCCCCTCCAACAAGAAGTGTGGCTCACGGTGTAGAGCAGGCAGACCCGGAAGCTGAGGTCAGACCCGGGACCAGGGTTCAATTCCCGACGCGGCAGGGTCTTGAGCTCAAATGTCCACGGACTCGATAATTCTCGCTTCGGTGCCTGCTCTAATCATGGGTTCTCACTCTGCAACTCTGGGCATTAAGCTTGCTTAATCTCCACAACGGCCCCCCTGCGGCGGGATGCCTGGCTTTCACCTTGGGGATACCCTGTAGGGGCTATCTCACAGGGAAAAGCCAGGACGGGTTCCCAAAGCAAGCGCCGGGAAACCTCCGGGTAGCTGTGCGCTCAATAAATGCAATAATAATAATAATAATAATAATAATAATAATAATAACACCTATCAGAAGTACCCGGAAAGATCAGCTTCAATTTGGCGGGGTGTAGGTACCAATCCATCAAGGTATTCACATGCGCCTCCCTAAGCTCCACCGAGTGATTACATTTAGCAATATCGGCCCATAGGTGAGACCACTCTGCGTCAGAGGTCGTGTTGGAGGATCCCTTCCCACATATGCATATACCTGGGCCTAGGGGAAGTGGTAGTGGCGAGAAGGTGCCCATAGATGAAAGTGATTGCCCCTCTTATTAGACGTAGTCTTAGTCAGAAAGGACTCTTATGGTGTAAGGGGTTCGGGTGGCTGCCTCCCGCACCTGGGGTGCGAGCACCCAGTGAAGGAGTTGAGCATGGTGGTATCGTTCGGTCTCCAGTACCCCATAGTCCCTCTTGCAGTTCTCAAAGGTGAGTGGGTCATAATTGTGGAACAGGTGAATAAGAGCCAGACACCCTCCGCCCCTCCAGGCGTTGAAAGGCCCCTCAAGGGATGCCGGGGGGAAAGCAGGGTTGAAATGAATGGGTGTGAAGGGGGAGGGAAAGGTGGTCCATCTATCATCAGTAGAAAGAGTCCCAAACCTTCAAGACGGTGCTAGTAGGGGTGCGGAGGTAAGCATTCTTTGGTCGGTCACATTTGGGCCGCCATGCCAAATCCCAAATCGTCCTCCCCGCCACGATTCTATCCATATGTAACCAGTGTTTCTCCGACTCTTGTTGTGACCACTCGACTAATATGCGGAGTTGTGCAGCCTTATAATACAGATGCATGTCTGGCAGTCCCACACCCCCCTCCTTCCTTGGTCTGCGTAGGATGGCGAAAGAGTGGCGCGCGCGGCCTCCTTGCCAAATGAAGCGCAGCAACTTGACCGCACCCGCCGACAGAATTCTGCGTCAAGATGTATAGGAAGGGCATGAAACGGGTATGAGAGCTTGAGGAGGAGGGTCATTTTGATTGCATGAATCCTCCTGAGCCAGGTTTCCATCTGGCCAGGTCTGACTGGATCTTAGCAAGCAGCGGGGGGTAGTTAGCAGCGTACAGTTTCCCCAATGGGGTCAGGTGGACGCCCAAATATTGAATGGAGGAGGTTGTCCACGGCAAGGGGGTGAGCGATTTAAGGTGGGGGATGTCTGACTGGGGGATCGTAAGGTTGAGGACATAGGACTTGTCGTAGTTGACCTTGAACCCTGCTATGCCGCCTGTACATGAGGGAGAGAATGAGCCGGGTCAGAAAGGGATAGAAGAACATCATCCGCAAAGAGTGTGATCTTGTGGGATTCCCCAGTGAAGGGTATTCCGCGGATGTCAGGGTTAGCTATTATTGCAACTGCCAGAGGTTCAATGCTAAGGGCGAAGAGTAGTGGCGACAGAGGGCAACCCTGTCTAGTGCCCCTGGAATGGTCAAAGAAAGGAGAAAGCTGACCGTTTACTGCCACCTGACAGCGGGGGGAAAGAAAGTTCGCTCGGATCATTGTTATGAATCTGCAGGAAAAGCCGAATGCAGCCAGGGTGCTGAATAGGAACCCCCAGTCCACCCTGTTGAACGCCTTCTCGGTGTCTAGCCCTACCAGGACCGCGGGGATGTTAAATTTGGTAGCTTTCTCAATAAGATGAATCACCCTCCGGGTATTATCATGGGTCTGGCGCCCTTTGATAAATCCCGACTGATCCGGGTCTATAAGGGCCGACATAAGATCGTTGAGCCGGTGGGCGATGATGGAGGAATAGAGCTTTGCGTCCAGATTCAGAAGGGCAATTAGCATGTAGGACGCGCATTGATTAGGACTCTTACCGGGCTTAGGGATGACTGAAATAAGTGCTTCCGCCATTATGCGGGAGGTTGCGCCTTCTTCAGCCATGTGGTTAAATAGTTGTACTAGATGCGAGCATAATTCAGAAGCAAAAGTTTTATAGAAGATGGCTGTGTACCCATCCGCCCCAGAGCCTTGTGGGGTTTTAAGGCCTTAATGGCTGTCAGCACGTCGTCCCTGGTGAAGGCGGCGGATAATGCCTCGTTCCATTCTGCCGACACCTGAGGCAGCGTCATCCCTTGTAAATATTCGGCTTGGGCAGTAGCCCCCAGGCGTTCCCATGTATAAAGGGATTTGTAAAAGGACCCAAAGAGCTCCGCCTTCGCCGCATCCTGCTGTGTCACCACACCCCGGGCATCCTGGATACCTCCAATGTACTCACGTTCCCTCTTATCCCGCAGCTGTCTGGCAAGGTGTCGCCCCACCTTATTGCCCTGGGAGTAAGAGAGCCGCTGCAGTTTCAGCAGGGTATATTCAGCTCTGATGTCATAGTGGGCCCGGAGTTTACCCCTGACGGCTGTCAGTCGCCTGAGCCCTATCCTGGAGGGATTCTCCTTATGCGCCTGTTCTAAGGATGAGAGCTCTGCCTCCAACTGTTCTCGCTCCCAACCGCGCTGTCGATTAAGAGTGGCATTCAGTGCAATGCAATGTCCACGAAGGTACGCCTAGAAGGCATCCCACGTAGTGTATACTGACGTGTCCCCCGAGGCATTGAATGTGAAGAACTCCTTAATGAGTCCCCGTAAGGAGGTACATGAGGGCTTGTCCCGAACCAGGGGAGTTGGGAAGTACCACTTGGGGCTACCGCCACTCCGCACACCCCACTGGAGTCCTATGGCAAGTAAGCTGTGGTCCGAAACCGAGAGCGGGTAAATCTTGGCCTCCCTCAGATCCCCCCCCCCCCTCAGTGACTGGCTCATGAAGAAGTGATCGATCCGGGAGTAGGTGCGTTGGACGTGGGAGAAGAAGGTGAAATCTCTCGACTGGGGGTACAGGAAGCGCCAGGCGTCAACAAGGCCCAAGTCAGAAAGCCGTTGTTGCGTGTCGGTGGAGAACACGCCCGTGGTTGATCTGTGGGAGTGAGTGCTGTCTAGGTCCGGGTGCCATACCATATTGAAGTCTCCCATAGCAATCAATGGCCCCTCCACAAAATCAGCAACGGCCTTCAGCAGTGTATGTAGAAAGGCATTTTGCCCTGTGTTAGTGCGTACAAGACAAGAAATGTGCAGAGTCTACCCCTCAAGAGGCCTTTAACCATGACCCAACACCCCTCTTTGTTACTCTGCACTCCCATAGGTTGGAAGTGTAGGGTCGAACGAAACATAAGAGCCACCCCCCTCTGCTTCGTGGCGGCTGAAGATCTGTAGATTAACGGGAACATCTTGTGCTTAAGGCGGGAATCCTCTTTTTTGGGCAGGTGAGTCTCTTGAAGGCCCACTATATCGAGGTGATGATCAATGATATACTTCCAGACCGTCTGGCGTTTTTGGGGGGAGTTAAGCCCCTTCACATTCCATGTTGCTAAGGGTGACATTGGAAGGTCCTACGAGATAGCCCTACAAAGGTCGGTAGCCCCATCATACCATAGTGTGGAGCCAGATGAAAGGACACCTCCCTCCCAGCCTGGCCCTCGAGCCTCTGTACCGCATACACCCCCCACCCACGGCAAGGGCAGCCCGCCCCACAGATTACACCCACCCGCAGTCACTCCCCCGCCCCCCCCCCATCGCCAACCCGCCCCACCAGCATAGTCCACACAATAAGCGCCACAAACCTACCCCCGCTACCACCACTGACTCACCCCACCCACCCCCCCCAACACAATACATTGAACAAGATAGAGAGAGTCAGAGGGACGCAGCGCCAGTCACAGTCCCTCCCGATCGTGTCGTCTGGCTTCGTCACGATCATGGAGAGAAAACACAAGTGTTACCTCAGGATGAAGGCTCCCACCGGCGCCTGCTGCTGGCCCCCTTGGGTTCATGAAGCCTCATCGTCTTGATTTGCTTCTGCATCAGTGACTTGGGCCACCGAGGCGACTGCTGCATCCCGTTCATGCTGCCTTGCGGGCAGGTCCGGTCCCCCTTTCCGCGAGGGCTTGCCTACTCTCTGCCACTCCGCTGAGCGCAGCCGCCGTCTGCCAGTCGAGCCACCGCTCTCAGACGCCGGCTCCGAGCGGTCCAGGCCCAGAAGATCCATTGCTGCCTCCAGGGAACGCACTTGGATCAGCTTGTTCTGTCAGCGGAAGATGGCACGGAAGGGTTGCCCCCAGGAATAGGGCACTTTCTGCTCCTGGAGAAAGGTGGTCACAGGCCTAAAGTCCCTACGCTTCTGCAGGGTGGAAGCTGCCAGATCCTGGTAAAGCTGCGGGCGATGGTCTCGGACCTGGAGGGTAGCCAAATCTTGCGCTTTCCGAAGGATCCGTTCCTTCAGTTGAAAGTCATGAACGCACACTAGGATGTCAGAGGGTGGCGCATGAGCTCCACGTGGCAGCCCCACCCTGTGTACTCGGTCCATGCGGATGGTCTGTATATCCTCCTCTGCCAGAATGTGTTTGAACAGCATCACAACGTACTCCGTCAGGTTAGCCCCCTCTCCCTTCCAGGGAACCGAACGGATGCGAATATTGTTGCAACGGGACCTGTTTTCTAAGTCCTCTGCGTGAGCCTGTAGGTCCAGGTTTTGCTCCGTTAAGCGATCACGTCCTGCTGGAGCTGATGGATGTCCTCAGCCGTACCCACATCGTGTTCCTCCAACGTTGCAACCCGCTCCCCCACCTTGTCCACATCTTTACTCACGTCACGTAGGTCTAAGGCCAATTGTGAGCGCAGCTCTTATGTCCTCTTTAATGGCCGCAAAGAGCTCCCTCATGAAGGCCTTGGTGGCGGGCTCATCGTTTCATTCTTTTTCGGGGTTTTGTCCAGGGTAGGTGAGGTGGAAGGTGCCGTACCCTTCGGGATCCCCTCCTTCCCCGGCTTGTCTTTTTTTGTCCTGTTGGACGCCATGGTTGCTGAAACGCGCCTCCAGGCCCTCACAGTTTTTAAGCTCCTGCCTCCAGGGGGAGGGGGTGAGCACAGGTGCCCCAACGTTGGTCAGGAGCGACACAGCCGTCCGGTACCTAGATACAGGACCCCACCGCAATATGTCCGTCCCACGAGACTCAGTGGCGGGGCTTCCGGTCAGCGTCGTCTACACCGAGGGTCATCTACACAGAGGGTCAGCAAGAGGCCGCAGTAGCCCACCATGTCGCAGTCTGATTAGGCAGGGTTCACACTCTCGTGCCAACGTTCAGGCATTAAGGGAAAACGGCAGGGGGTCCACACTGCTAGTGTCACTTCCCGCACCGGTCCTTCTCCGCACACACCGGGCCACCCACACAAGCCCAGTCGATCCGATGAGGCAGGAGGGGGGTGGGGGGCAGGCAATCACGGAACGGGCATCATCAGCATTCGTCTCACTCCACCGATCCCAGTCCGCCAATTTGTGGCTGAAAATCACGGGAGGCCCACGGCCGGATCAGCAATCTATGCAGGGGCGAGTCTCTAGGGGGGACTGTTTCTGGGCGGTCCCCCTCTGCCGGTAGCTGAGATAATCGCGATCTGGTCCAATCTCCTCCCGGGCCAGGCTAACAACCTGGCCCCAGCAGGCCGCCTATTACGCCACCATGGGCCCGCGATGTAGGTCCACCAATCCAGCCCTCTCAGTGGTGTGCGGGCTCCACACGGCGAGCCCGGTTCCAAAAGCCAGGGCTCCGCTCTTCATATACGCCGGAAGTTCAAGCTGCAGTACGGAGACAATCGCCGGCCGCCAGGTGCCGTAGGCCCGAAATCCCCGGGCTCTATTTTCGCGCCATCGGCGTCCGCGCAGCCGCCCCAGCTCCGTGTCCAGAACACTCACGGGCCCAGGTGCGCTGCCTCACTGTCGCCGGGGAGTCACTGCCTCGATGTTGCCCGGGGTCCGTCCCGGACCGGGGCGGGGTGAGGAAGCCGTGTGCAGGCTTCGATGGTCCCAGCAAGGGACGATGCCCTCAGGCGCCGTAGGCCCGAAATCCCCGGGCTCGATTTTCGCACCGTCGGCGTCCGCGTAGGCGCCCCGGCTCCCGTGTCCTAGAACACTCACGGGGCCCAGGGGCGCTGTCTTGCTGTCGCCAGGGGGTCACTGCCTCGACGTTGCCTGGGGTCCGTCCTGAACTGGGCTGAGGCGAGGTTGCAGGGCACGGGCTCCGATGGCCCCAGCAAGGGGCGATCCAGCTTCACTCCCTGGCGTGTCCCGCACTGGCCTCCGGTCTCTCCGCCGCCGCCGACCCAACAGCCGTGGACAAACTGGGACTCCCCAATCTTGTCACCGGGATCCGGGGGAGCGAGCGGCGTCGGGTCTCGGGCGTTTGGCAGTCCAAGAGGGTGCTAAACCATACTTTTAGATAGCTTGGCGCCGGAGGGACTCAAAAACACGTCCTATTCCGCCGCCATCTTGGCCACGCCCCCCCACAACGTTTTTAGGTCTCGGCGTCAACGCGCGGAAGCGCGTCTCCGCCGAGATCTTTTGTCAGGGACTATGCTTCCCAGGAGACAGCCTTGGCCACGCGCATTGCCTCTTCAAGGAGGCGATTTCCGCTGGCCACGCGCTCGCGAACGCGCTCAGCTGCTGTCTCCTGGGAAGCAGCTACACCACACGCGCATGCGCAGAAACAGCGACAGACACACACACGAGCGCTCATGCACGCACGCACCCACACATACAGCGAACCCACCCCCGGCGTCGCATGCATACACACACACACACGTGCACCGAGCATCCCCCCCCACCCCTCCGTTGTCGCACCCCCCCCCCACCCCTCCCCTCCGCCGTCGCACCCCGCCCCCCACCCCTCCCCTCCGTCGTCGCGCACACACACACGCAGACATAAAGGCATTCTCTCCCCCCCCCCGCCCCGCTCACCGGTCAAAGGCCCTCCGGACACGCAGACATACAGGCATTCTCTTCTACCCCCCCCCCCCCCCCCCCCCCCGCTCCGCTCACCGGTCAAAGGCCCTCCGACCGCGGGGCTCTCCCTCGGTGCTCCTCCAGGCACTCCGTGGGCGCGGGCTTCACAAAACGGAAGTCCCGCCCCACGATAGGTTTCGTTTTCTCAGTCCCGCCCCACGATAGGTTTCGCTTGCAGCTCGTTGGGTATAAAAGCTTGTCGATCCAAGTGTGTGTGTATTGCAGATGTTATCCCTTTTTAGGGCTGTTGTGTCTGCCATCGCCCGGACTGTTTGCTGTACTTTGTGCAAATTCGCTAGATTGATTCCCTGGATCCACGTGTACCCTGGACACAGCAGCAGGCTTTCTAGTTGCTAATGCAACAGGGTTAGATGGTGTAATTACGACTGTTGATTTCATAGCTAACTTGCTTGTGGCCTGTATGTTCAGAGGATCCGATGTTGCCACCTCATTCCCCTGGTTAGCGTTTGTATTCATACATGTTTGCTTGGGATGTGTGATGAGGCCCTCCAAAACAACAAACCTTGACCTCACCAGAGATTCGTAATTGTCCAAACATTCCTCTATCTTGGTTAGTTTTTGTGTAATAGGAGATAGCAAGGTAGTTAAAATACTCTCAAATGTCTTCCACTGTTCTAAATCACAGTTCGAGTTAATACCATTTCCCGCTGCATAATTGGTATCACCATCAACCAAATCGGCATTAATTATAGGACTGCCCTCCTCGGGTGAGACACTGTCACGGGTTTTGTTCGACCTTGCCACTTTTGCTCTACAAGGCCTTTGTGGTCCTCCCCCCCGCTTCCTTTTTACTGCCGGTTCCAGAGTTAATCATTTGGTAGAGGTTTTTTTATTTGGGGATGTGGCAGATGCACGTGTAGAGACGCTGGCTGTAATGTTACTTTGGGTCAGTGGCGATTTTGGGGAATCCTCTAGTGTTCCAAGGGGATATGGAACTTCAACGCCAACCTCAATATTAGTCGATGGTATAATAATGATTACATCTTGATGAGCTGGCGAGCGAGCTGTAGCTATAGTCCCTAGGGAAGATCTCCTATTTAATAACGGGACCAGAGACAACAGATGCTCGGTACAGAGGTCGCCCTAAGAATAAACTGATCAAGCGTCCCCACCACGCTGCCACCATGAGAAGTACCTAGGTATTTCCTTTCCTGTTTGCTCATCTTTAATAACTTAAGTGAACTTAAGCCAACTGGTAATGCAGAGTAGTGAGTGCAGAGTAGTGAGTGCAGAGTAGTGAGTGCAGAGTAGTGAGTGCAGAGTAGTGAGTGCAGAGTAGTGAGTGCAGAGTAGTGAGTGCAGAATCTTTTGATTTAAAGAAAAAAAAATGTCATGAGCAATGCCAATAGCTCTACCTTTAATGATGCCGAGACCATTGCATTGCAAATGCTTGTTTTAACTAGTAGCAAAATGACAAAAGAGCACGCTGAACGCGGAACAATAAAAGCAAGCCCCAACAGTTCGGTGATGGCGGCCTGAAGCATCTGAACTTTTTAATTATAATGATGACTATAAACCGACATTAAGTACATTTTTAAATTTTAGGAAGTCGCACAAAATTAATTATCAGCAATTTTTAGCATGGTTCTTATTGTTTTGTAAACGTTTTCATTAATCATTTACAAATAAAAATGACCTTACCTTACCAATCTTTAAAACGATGCTGAATGAATTCCCCAGCCATCCTCCATTCTGCAGCAGTTAATAGGCTCCTAAGAGGCCATACTGCAAAATATTTAATATAGGTTTGTTGAGATGGGAAACACCTCTGCATGGTGGAGATGTGTATCCCTGACCCGAGTGCTCAACCGTACTGTTGTCTGGATTCCTAATGCTGTTTTTTTAGACATAGTTAAACATGGATAATGCTGCTTTCTAATTCAGCAGTGCATGCGAAGTATCAATTGCTGCACCACTTACTTTTCTTTGTGTGGAGCATAAAACAAGTACAGATTGATTCCTCTTAATTAGTCTCCATCTGCTGCTCGCACTTTGAGATGCCATTGCTTTTTTGGCATTTATATATAGCGTGACCAAGACCTGACCCAAAAATATTGGAGCACTTTCCATGGGCACCAGTGACATTACACAAGGAGATTAGAGATTTTAGCAGAATCCCAGGATGTTGAGCTGATGCTGAGACTCGAACCTGGTTTATTAAAGCACCCCACAATTTGCAAAAAGCAGTTTGGACGAAGCGCTTTACTGAAAAGAGGATTTAATTGTTCACAACACATTATCTAATGCATGGCAATGTGGTCAGGTCCCTACTGCATTCTTGTTCCTTATCTGAAGTTATCAGCAATGGCCTAGCAGGATACATTTGTTAGCAGTTTGTCTATAGTTAATCTAGTTTCCCAAATGTATTTGAGAGGACTGTGTGCCCTCATATCACAATACTTGGTGAGAAATTACAAAGGAGCAATGCACATAGATAACGCCAGATGCCTTCCAATTACCATTCTCGTATCCTCTGAAGATCAAAACCGAATCCATTCTCATAGTATTAACATTGCTGCAAAGGTCAAAGCAGATATTGTTCCGTTCACAGCCTCTTGGGCAGAGCAGATCACCCTTCTGCCCAGGAACTCAATGAGAGCGACAACAAGGTGCATTTTCTTCCTGAAACACTCTAAAATACCATTGCTGTGTGAACTCTACAGAAACCAGACAACGGTCACGGTCCCTCTGGTATGCTACTCTACGCTGCTCTTCTCTTCTTTACACCACACCACTCCACTCTACGCCACTCTAACTTATGCCATCTACCCCACCCCTCACAATGCCACTCTACATTCGCCCATCCAACGCTACTGTATGCCACTCCACACAATGCCACTCTAGTCTACGTGCCTGCACTCAATGCTTCTCCCTCTTCTCCATACCGCTCCACACCGCCACACACTTCGTCACTCTTTTCTACTCTAGACCACTCCACGCTGCTTCACTCTACCCCACTCCACACAATGCCACTCTACTCTAGGCCAATCCAAACCACTCCATACAATGCCACTATGTGGCACTCCACTGTATGCCACTCTATTCTACGCCAATCTACACTGCTCAACTCTACTATACTGCTCTGATCTACGCCACTCCAATCTGCCCTATGCCACTCTACCCTGTGTCACTCTACCCTATGCCACTTGACACCACTCTACTTAACGTCACTCTACCCTGCTGTATGCTACTCAACCCCACTCTACTCCATAGCACTCTACACTACTCCACTTTCCTCTATGCCATACTGCTCTCCACCACGTGGCTAACTTTTAGCCATACTGGACAGTAGTCACGCTGCTGCACAAAATGGCTGAAAGACCTTGGCGTAGCCAATAGCTTTCACATAAGCAAGACCTATATGCTTTGCCAATGCTTGTTACCTTGTGTCATTGAAGTAAGGCCTACAGGCTCACTCTTCTTTTTATGGTTCAAATCTATTCTCATTATTCCAATGCAAAATAATACAGAAATTTAGTACGCAGCCAACCACATGCTGGAGGGGCTGCACAGGAAGAAAGAGTTCTAACACAACCAAAACATTACACCACTCATTCCCCCCTCTGTACTCACTCCAACATAGTGTGTTTAGACGTCATGTGACCCTCCCGTACCCTGCCCCTCTCCCTCCCCAGTTGTGCCCCGTCATTTAGCACAGTTAATCGCAGCAAGCGTAGATATCTAGGCCATGTCAGTTCATAAAAAGCAGCAATGAGCAGCAGTCTAGCTGATGAGTCAGATGTTCCCTACCCAGTATATGCCATATCCTATGGAGCCATGCTATGTGCGTCAGGAATTTCTCTCTGCAACAGGGCAAGAGAATGAATTGGAGTGCTGCTCCAGATGCCCGCCCTCTCTGAGATTTATGAGGAAAATTCAGGGGGTTGTGGAGACCCAGGATAATGTATCCTGGAAAGCGTGACAGCTGTGTGTCGAAAATGTGTCCATGTTAGTCAAGACTGCGTCCCAGTACTGTGTTAGTTTTAGACCGGCCCAGGGAAGTTGAAGCAATGTCCCAGGAGCCCCATAGTCCCTCCAGCAATCTACAGTGCGACTGTGAAATCTAACAGGTGTTTGATATCATTAAGTTGCAATTTTAGTAGCGGTTTCTATACTTTTAGCGTTCCGTGCGGTATGGCATGCTCTATAATAGATTTCCTTCAATTCCTTAAGTGTCAGTCTGTCCCAAATCAAGTTCCCATCTTCTCTGCCCTGAGTTTTCTCCTCTGTATGGGTTTGCAGCAAAAGAGCATATAGTTTGGTGAGGAGAAGTAGGTCACTTTCCTTGGACAGTAGCCACATTTTATGTTGCACCACAAGTGGGAGCTTGCAGGTATCGCAGACTCTCTGGCAACCCAAAGTCTGTATTGAGTTGTTCAAAGGGAATAAGCCCTGCAGCGTCAAGCATATTCCAGATAGGTCAACAGTCGATCTCCTGCCAGTCTGAACAAGCATTTGCAATGCAATAGGTCTCGCATTATTTAAGTTTGAGCTATTAGCATTGTAAATGGCAATGTTTTCATTTATGCGTTATTGTTTTTTTCTTTGCATAAAAAGGTACATATAAAATAAGTGTTGTACAAAAGTTATTTATGCAGTATTTTGAAAATAGCTAAATTAATAGCTTTGTCATTTACAATGCCAATAGTTATAACTTTCGCAAATGTGACACCTATAGCATTTGTAATGCAACATGTTTTGTATTTACGTGACTTAGCTGTATTAATATTACAAATTACAATGTCTTTTAATTTTTTTAAATAAGTAATACTTAAATAAAAGGTATTTTAATTTATAATGGCAATAGCTTAAACTTTTTTAAGTAACTTTTGTGAAGATTATGTTCAGAGTATTTTATTGTGACGAAAATCCAAGAACAGAAGTGAAATATTAAAATCTTTTTGTGACATTTGTAATAAAGTTTGAAACATTGAGAGAACATATTTGAACCAGTTGTTGTTGAATGGTTGCACAGATTGATGCTGGGGTGGAAATGTACTATAAAAACACGCTCAGAGCATGCCATAATATAACACACTTTGTGATGTGCTGTAGTGTAGGTGTGCTGCGTGTCTGCTTGCGGTTGCATGTGTGTGTTGCAGCATAGATAAATAGCAACCGTTGCTGTTTATCTATGGAATCATATGTCTGTATTTTGTGTTTGCTCGGTTTGTGTCTTTGTTGTTTGCGCATGAGTGCTTTTGTGCTTGTGTACACGTTATGTCAATTGTTGCATGTATCTGTCTGTCTTTGCTTTATTTTTTTTATATCTGTACATGTCTGAATTAGCTCATATGTGCGTGAGTGCTTGTGCGGTCCTATATGTAACAGTAATGAATGTAACTGCATGAACGTGTGGGTTTGTGCTTGTGTGTGTGCGCGTATTGGGGTAACTGTGCATGGTGTGGATTGCATGTTAGCATCTGTATGATTGTATGTATTTATAATTGCCTGTGTGTGACAAGTCGTTGTGTGTGCATGCATTTTACTTGTCTGTGTGTGTCGGTGAATTTGTGTGTAAAGATTTGTGGCTTTGAGTTCCTGCCAGGGTTAGAGCAAACCGCAATGATAGAGAGAGCGGGAGTGGGGGCTGGAGGAGGTGGACAGGTAGGGGGCAGAGAGGCGGTGAGCGCGTGTGGGCGGTGGAATGAGCAAGAGAGAGAGTTATGGATGTTCCCAGAAGGCAGTCTGCCGCTCCGGCCCTCAAAACGCTTCACTGGCTCCCCGTGAAGGAGCGGGTGAAATTTAAAGCGCTATGCACGGCCCACAAAATTCTTCATGGCAAGGGCCCCCCTATCCTTTTTAACATGGCCCGTCCTTATAAGCCCCCACGTCTTTTGCGCTCGGACAAAAAACATCTTCTGCAGTCAGCGAGAGTAAGGAGAGCTTGTTCTGGGGGCAGGCGTTTCTCTGTGCAGGTGGCGACTCTGTGGAACTCGTTGCCCCTTAAGATTCGCTCAGAGCCCAAGATCCTACTGTTTAGGAAACTTCTCAAGACCTATTTGTTCCCACAGTAGTGATTAGATTGAGCCTCTCCTTTTGGTCTGTTTCGCGCCGGGATGCCCCCGGGTAAGCTGAGCGCGTTATAAATTTCATATAATAAGAGGAGAGGGTGAGTGGGAGTCAGAGAGAGCTGGGGGAGGCAGGGGTGCGTGGGAGAGACGGAGAGCTAGAGAGAGCGAGGGGGAGGAGGGAATATATAATTTAGCTGCATTTATAAAACCCTATGCGGCTTGTACCAGCACAGCGCTATGAAAGTAACGGAATGATTGCAATTCTATGGTTCCTGAAAATAAGGGACGCACTAGAAAGGGCTGGTGGTTTCCTAAATATTGAACATTCTGTTCTGATTACAGGATGTGGTTTCTTTTTGTTGGGGGTGGCGGGGGAGGGAGTGGAGTGTCTCCCCAGTTTGTTTCACATCAAAGAGTTTTCAAATGTCGTGTCGTAAACACCTCCTACCGCCACCGTGCACATAAAAAGCCACGGCGAGAGTGCGGAAGAACCTGTAAAGAACTGTCGTTGTTGTCGCACTATTTGAACAGTTCAGAGTGAATGAAGAGCAGAAAGGTGTTAGCCTGGCTGCAGTCTAGCCAAATGCTCGAGCGACTCTTGAAAGAAGGAGCGAGGCATATTTTGCTGTTCGGTAGAGCACCCACCGCCTACACACTTTCTCCACCTGGGCAGCATTGTTGCAGTCTACCTAAATGACGTAAACAACTGAGAGGGTGTGGGAACCTATCAGCGAAGAATCATCCTTGTCAAACAGCATCTAAAATCTTCCCAGGATGCCTGAAAGAATCTGCGAGCATCAGCTTTGTCACAATATATCTTTAAACAACCACTTTGCTCATATTTCCTATTCTAGTTAGCCCCATCCGCACATACATCTATAGTTTACTTTTAAAAACAATTATCACCGCCGACGGGCCCGGGATTCCAGAGGAAACGCTGTGCCCGCCTCCCTGCTCGGGGCCGCGCTGCCATTGGCGGACCCCTGAGGCAGGAAGCCAGGCAAGGGGAGAGAAGACGTAGGCCGGGCCAGAAGAAAGAAGGAAGTCCCGCCTGCTGCTGGGCTATGATTGGCTGCCCGCCGGGATGGAGCAAAGAGTCCTCCCGCGGCCCGGGGCTCCCGTGAGCTACGAAGAGCCCCGGGGCCACCCCAGAGAAGAGAAATCCTGCGTAGCCGGTGAGTGGGGTCCGGTGCTGGTGTGTGTGTATGTGTACGATTGCGGCGGCGGAGGCGGGGGGAGTGGGGTCTTTGTATGTGTGCGTGCGTGTGTGTAGGTGCGCTGGTGTGTGTGTGGGGGGTCTCTGTGTGTGCGTGTAGGTGCGCTAGTGTGTGTGTAGGTGCGGGGGGCGGGGGGGTGTGCCTGTGTATGCGTGTGCCTGTGTATGCGTGTGGCTGTGTATGCGTGTGGCTGTGATGTGCGCATGCGTGAGTGTGGGTGCGCGTGCACGCAGCTGAATCCAGCCGAGGAAAAGCTTGTGGCAGTTTCTTGTCCTCCATTCCCCCGAGTCAGATAACTATAAGTCTCCACCCTGGACGCATCCTTCGGATGCGAATTCCAGGGCGAGACCTAAAAAGCAGTAGGATGCAGACCTGGAGTAAAAACTCAGTTTCCTAAGGTAGGCGTCAATAGTGAAGGCAACAAAGTCCAGGCTCGCAGAGAGGCAACTTGGTCCCAATTTAGGAGGGTGGCTCTAATAACAGGGGAGGAGTACAGCCCCCAGACTCTGTTTTTTCACAAAAGGGGATTTTCCCAAGCTGTTCTTCTGCTATAGCCTTATCCATGAAACAGCAATGTTTTTCGGACTGCTTACCATTCCACTCCACCAGGAAGTGAAGGTGCACCGTCTGGTAGTAGGGCACATGGCTAGGAACCCCCAGACCACTTAGCAGTGTGGTGATATTGCACAAGGGGTCATATGCAGCCTCCCTCCCTCTCAAAGTAGTTGATTTCTGCCTGAAGAGAGTGAAGCATGCCCACCAGCTGCTCCGAAAGAAGGGCCTGGAACAGGAATAAAGCTCTCTGTGGCGTGGTCATCTTCGGAGCTGTCACCCTTCCAAGCCATGAGAGCCTGTAATGTTTTCTGGTCGGACCTGTCGAAACAAGCCTCGGTAATTGATGGCCTTGGTAGCACCCACAGTGGTACCTTTCTGAATGCCGAGGTACAACACTGCAGAGTTCATCCACTTTACCGGATATCAGGTTACCAGCTGTGCCTGTACAGGAGGCGTGACCGAGAGGTTGAGAGCCTGCGATTTCTAGCTGTTGATGCGGAAGACCGTGGCCTCTCCCAACTAACCCAGCTTCTCAAAGAATACCAACAAGGCCCACAATAGCTCTTCACTATAATATTAACTGCATAGAGGTCAATGGTTTGCACCTCACTCCGTCCAGTAATACGCGGGTCATCCCATTGGCTCCATAGACGGAGCAAACGCAAGTGGCAATAACGGATAGCCCTGCCTCATTCTCTTACTAATGGGAAAGGGGGTTGAAGTCACTCCATTGGCTAGACTGATTCCTGAGGCGGAAAGCCGGGAATCAGAGGCACGCTTTTAAAAATTGTAAAATTGTAATTTTCTTGCTCTTTTAAACTGCTGTGTGTTGCTATTCTACCTGCTATACTTGCTTCCCCTGTAAGGTCTCCCGTTCTCCATGTGGCCGACTGAGGGCTGACTGGGGACGAGGGATCTCTCTCTTCTCAAGCGCATTTTTCGCGGGCGCCATCTTGGGGGAGTGCAGGTCGGCGGGCTAGTGCTCAGGTCTATACTGGGCATAGAGTATATAATGACTCTCTCAACGCGCACGCGCAGCGGCCGGATGGGGCCCGGGGCCAGAACCCCTGCTCAATCTCAGCACGGTCCCCTTAGATACTCCTGTGAGGCCCTTTTTTCTCTCCGGTATAGTCACTGCACCTATGAGACTCCCTTAAATTGTGATCTGAGCCCTTTTTACTGTCACGGTTGTGGCTTTCCATTATCACCCTCCAGATCTAATGTAAATATAGGCACTGCAGATCTTGTACAGACCACCCACTTGAGGAATAATGCGATGAAACCCTTAGCATTTACTTTATTCAGCCTTAACTGTAGGTCACTTCAAAAACATAAAAGAAACCTCTATGACCTACTTTCTGGCTCTCAGCCAGACGCTGTCTTTTTCATGGAGACATGTCTAATTGAAAGCTCCAGCCCTGATATTGCAACCACTCTCCCCCCAAACTACACCTTTATGGGGAGAAATCGTGTTCGCAAAGAAGGAGGGATAGCTATCATCTTCAAAAACAACTATAAATGTAAATGGGATGATTTTGATCTCCCTGAATGTGAGGCAGGTCTTTATAAACTGCTGCTCTCACCTAATTTTACCATCTCTGGAACTCTCATTTATTGCCCCCCAGGACCAGTTAGTACCTGGGCTTCCTCTTTTTCTGATCACATTGCCCAGCTTTTACTTAAGGCGCCCAACTTTCTGATCGTGGGTGATCTTAATATACATCTTAATAACATTTATCAAGCCACCACTGTCCATTTTATCGCGGATATAGCGGCGCGCAATATTATCCTCCATAATTCGGGTCCTACTCATAAAGCAGGCAACCTGCTTGATCCGATTTTTTTCTAATATTGCCACCATGGTATGTAAACCTGCTGTCCCCATTCTCTGGTCCGATCATTTTTTGGTCGAATTCCAAATTAAATGCGAGCAACCTCTGAAAAATCCTCTAGTTCCATCTGGGTCCAGTAATGGCAGAAATTGGAAAAATCTGGACATTAACAAATTGAATCTTTGCCTTGAACTCAAGACCAGTGGCTTCTATTACCACTCTGGAGGATGATGTAGTCATCTATCACTGGCTTAGTTCATCTATAGACTCCTGCCTTCCCCTGTCGAAGAAGAAATATAATCCTCATCATCCCCCTGCCCCGTGGTTCTCTGAAGCTCTTAAACAGGAAAAAACTAGGTGTAAAAATTTAGAACGACAATGGTGTAAATACTATGATCCCAAAATCAAATCATTGTACAAATCGGCCCTTAGTAATTATCATCTACTTTGTAACAATGCTCGGGCAAAGCACGTTAATTTAACTATCCTTGAAGCTCAGAATTGTCCCAAATACTTTTAAAGTTGTCAAGGAACTTTCTGGAGCCGCCTGTCAGCCCAAACCCCCCTGCCTTGATTCCAAACAGTGTGATGATCTGGCGGAATTTTTTGTTAACAAAATTGCTACTATTTATGCCGATTTGATAAACAGGCTGATAATTCTCTTACAATGACCTCAGCCATTGGTCCTTTTAATAAACATCTTTCTCAGGCACCCACAATAACTGATAATACTATTGGTCTAAATAAATGGACGCCATTTGATGCCACTACTTTTTGTAACATCTTGAGTGGCATCAAATCAGGGTCCCCAAAAGATACTTGTCCTCCTTCAGTTTTTCAAACTTTGAATCAGTCTACACTGAATTTAATTATGGAGTTATTGAACACTTCTTTATCTGAAGCCAAAGTCCCGGCAGCCTGGAAACATGCCATGATTGTGCCCCTGCTGAAAAAAGCCAATTCGGACCCTGAGGAACCATCTAATTTCCGCTCTATTTCTCTTCTCCCCATTTTTTCTAAAATTCTGGAGAAGCATGTTAACACCCATACCAACTTTGTGGAGACTCATGATGTCCTTCATACCTCTCAATCCGGTTTTAGGGCAGGCTTTTCAACGGAATCCACACTGCTGGATGTTACGGAAAATATCCGTCTACAAGTAGATAAAGGAGAAACCGTGGCACTTATTCTTCTTGATTTAAGTGCCGCGTTCTATACTGTCTCCCATACCATCCTTTTAACCACTATTCAATCTTATGTTATTACTGGCCTTGCACTTAAGTGGCTTTCTAGCTTCCTACTGCAAAGGACTTTCCAAGTTTTCTCTTCTACTTCCAGTTCCAAAGTCCATGTTTCTCAGTATGGAGTCCCTCAGGGCTCCATACTGAGTCCTCTGCTCTTTAATATTTATGTAAGTCCGTTGGCTAGAATAGCGGAGCAAGCTGGTCTCACGGTATATTCTTATGCCGATGATGCCCAGATTATTTTCTCACTTTCGGCCCAAACTAAGCACAATACTTCTGGGCTCCGTGCTGGGCTAACAAATATTGCCGATTCGATGCACACCAATAAACTTAAACTAAATGGCGGGAAAACCAAACTTCTTTTTGGTAACAACAAATCCCTCTGGGGCCCTCAACATTGGCCGTCCCAAATGGGATCCCTCCCGCTTCCTGTGCAATCGGCTCGCAACCTGGGCTTCATTGTCGATGACCAACTGACAATGAGGTAACAAGCAGTCAAAGTAGCTTCCACCTGCTTTGTCATTTTATAATGGCTGAGTAAAATTCTGTGGATGCTTCCACTGCCCACCCAGAAAACTGTAGTCCACGCTCTTATATCAACATTGGACTATGGGAATGTGTTATATCTGGGTGCAAGCAAAGAAGTATTACATAGGTTACAGATTGTACAAAACTCTGCCACCCGACTGCTTTGCAAACTCCCTACCAGAACTTCCATCTCAGCCTCCTTGTGTGATCTTCACTGGCTTCGGATCAACAACCGTGCCAAATTTAAAGCACTATACTATATGCACAACATTAATTCTGGCAAAGCACCTCAGTATCTAAAGGCCTTGGTACATCAATATCGCCCCCCGCCTACTTCGATCGTCTAATCAGTGCCAATTTAAAATCCCTAGGATCAGACGAGTCAGAATGGGTGGACATTCCTTTTCTTGTTTGGCTCCCTTCCCTACCACTTACCCACTCAACAACATTACCTCAAATTTTGTAAAGACTTAAAAACATGGTTGTTTAATCAATAACTCCTCCTTTCTATCCAGTCCTTTAGTTCTTTTGCGTTCCCTAGCGCCGGAAAACCTTCGGGTAGCTGTTGCGCTGTATAAATGTAATAAATAAATAAATTGGCACTCACTGTTGCTCTCCAGGCACAAAACCTGTCCCTGATGCCAAATGTGTCAGGGAGCATTGGCCATATTTAGAGGCAACACTATCAAATGCTTTTTAAGCGTCACTGGCAAATTAGCATTATTTCCCTTCGTAAGCGCTTCGCTTTGTTCACCAAGTGGGGAATTTGCTTAGTCTTTTCACTCACCTTTTTATTATGGCTGCTGTGTGCTTAACTAACCCTGGGCCTACATCAGGTAGATGTGGAATGCTGTGCAGCGCAGGAGTAGTGACTGTACGCTAGATGAATGTGTGGCAGGGAAGGAGACAATGCAGAGATAGAACAGTAGTGTACAGTGTATTTGTGGTTAGTTTTTGTATACCTATGAGGAATAAAATACATGAGATGTAGTGCAGTGCGTGTGCAATAAAAATGTGCTGGGTGTACCTGTGCTTGCATTAAGGTATAAAATGTGAAGTGTTGTGCAGCGCTCACATGGGGTGTGTGTGTGCTGGCAGCGTGTGTTTGGCAAATAGCACACCCTGGTACAATACAGAAAAGCTACAGTACTGAACAGTGCACAAAGACCATGTCTGTGCTGAATGTATGTGTGTCTCTGGTGGCTCAAAACTTAAGGTAACCATGCTGGACAATAAGTGTGATATGAATGTACACTGAGGGAAAGTGTGCCTGCCGTGGTACATTACATGACAGACCTTTGGTTCCATTTTTGGGAGTCCCAGACCTGCCTGGTCGAAGGCATTAGGAGTAGAGGAATCCCCCAGACCGATTTGTGTATTGCTGCGTTCTTGTAAACTGGGTAGGGCATACCCTGGAGGAAAGAAGGCAGACTTCCCCCTTTACACTTCAAAAGGTTGCTCTTGAATTTAGTGATAGATCACCAGGAAGGGGCCTGGAATCATCTCACGAAGGAGATTGGGCTTATAAGGGAATCATAAAGAGTAGGGCCAGGAGCCTGAGATTAAACTTTTGATACACATCACTATGACTAACATTGGGGTTTAAACTTTGGCCACTCGCATGAATTGTATTTGTGGGTCAGTCAGGTTTGGAGTCTTGCCTGCTGTGACAGACATGAAGAAAAAAAAGTGTACACTTCAAAAAAAGGCAGAACCCCAACATAAAAATTCAGACCCTAAATCACATTTTGGTGAGTTAAAGTAGGATATAAGAAGTGGAGGTTTACATCTCAAACTTTGTCATCTGCCAAGCAGCCAAACGCGCTGTGTGAGAACGGGAAGCCTTGCAAGACTCCTGTCTGTGATCAGCACTCTGAGCCAAGTCCTGCTAGTCTCCTTGCTGGGTGAGTGGACATCACCCAGCGAGCCAAGACCACCTGCCCCGGTGCACTGGCCCCTGCCTGCTTGCCCAAGACCAGTGTACCCGGTGAGGAAGTAGAGTGTTGGAGGGAGCCCTATAGGTAGAACTTCCTGAGCGAGGTGGGAGGAGAACAGCTGTGCACCGATCTGGTCATTACACTTTGTGCTGGAAGCACCAGAAATTCACCATCTTTTTGCAGTGATCCTGCATGCCAGAGGAGGCCTCTGTTGAACTCATTTGGGCAAGAGTATTGAGACTTGTGCCCACCTTTATCCGCGACCCTGTATGCCAGGAAGGGCTGTCTATTCCACTGTGGCCAAGTGTTCGGGTCGATGCCCTAATGGAAAGATTGTGACTGTGGCCGGCTGGTCAAGCCTGTACACGGAGACCTGCCCCTGACTGATTCCCTGAGGATAGCAAGAACACCACCCTCGCTGGGCTTCATTCAGGAGCTGGATGATAAAATCCCCCCTTTTTTCTGCCCACAGCCCTCTCCCTGAAGCATCTCTGATGGCTGAAAGGAACTGTGCTTGCCTGGTGCTGCTGCGTGAACTGCGAACAGCCGGACTATGCCGAACAGGATCAGGTCTCGAGAGCACCCGTGACGAAGGTACTCACTGCACAGCTGAACACTTCAATACCACTGTACGGTGAAGACTGCAACTGGCCCTCTGGGGCCCCGGGGGACTCATGTTAATGGTGCTGCAGCACTTACGACAATTTAAACATCTGAATAACAAGTCAAAGGGGAACTCTTGAGTATGACGTACTAGTAAGCATTCCATGGAGTTTGCCACCAGTGAATGGGGATTAATCCTGACCACGTTATAAGAAAGAGGGTGGACCAGTATTTGCCTGAAAACTAGTAGCGTTCGGACCTCAAGGGGATGTGTTATTGCTCATGAATGTCGTTATTCCTTTAAATGTGTAGAGTTAGAATAAAATACATTTTTTCTTATAAAAGTGTGCACTTCCAGTTAGGCGACTTGTTCGCTTACCTGTGTAATACACTTCGCCTACTCCCCTTCTCCTCTCCTTGAGAAACCTTTGACTGTTTTTCCACAACTACCACTGAGAGTTAAGTGCAGAAAGGGTACTTGGTACGGTTGCTCAAGAACCGTTGTAGGTCAGGCCCCAGGACATAGGTAGTAAAAAGGCCTAAACCATCATGGTTTGGTCGTGTATCCCCTGCATACCCCGTGGCCCTCTGAAAGGGTTTCTGACAGTATTCTCCTTCCTATGGTGCTACTTCCTAAACTACGTAGCCCTAAGGACTTCCAGTTGTGCTTTGCCTAGTGGGTCCTCCCTGCTGGACTGACTGACCCTGTGTGTACCACCTGATCCGCTTGCTCAAGTGACTTTGATGTGGAATTTGTCCGCACCAGCCTTGGATTAGGATGGTTTGTCTTCAAAAGCATGCCCCATATTGTGCTACACCATCACTAACGAACAGACCTATGTTGCAGATGATTTTGCCTCTATTCGGGTGTCTCAACTCCAGCATTGTTCTTGAAAGGAAGCCCTCTCTGATTTTGATGTAATATAGATGTCTACTGTTCTTTGTCATGAGGCGATTAGAAAGTGGATAACTGACTTCCGCCCCATAATACTGATGCTTCCTTTACATCGATTTGCAGAATGCAAGTGATATTGACATATTGCCTGAGACACCCCATGATTCACCATACAGCCCTCTAATTGAGGAGAGTTTTTCCTTCCTTTGCAGTTGCCATTACAAGAGCTGAGGAATTATTGAAACTCTTTCTTCCGACAAAGAAGATAAAGGCAAACTTGCTTTAAGTTGGGCCCCCAACTTCTGAGCTTCCTTGGCTCCTCAATCAGGCACTAATTGATCATACCTGGCAGTTTAGTATAAGCCGTTCTTTGCCCCTCTGTTAGCAGTCTTATGGCCAGACACCACAGATTGGCATTGACACCTGGAAGGTGGGGCAGACTCTTTACTCCGCAGCCTACACCAGAGATCCTAGTGGTGCAGCTCCAAGCTTCTTTCCATCTACTGCACCTGATAGGGAATGTAACCAAATCAGTTCAGTCGCCAAGAATGCCTTTTACTGGTTTTTTTTTCCTTCAGAATTATTCTTATTATTTAATTGGTCAAACTTTAACCTTAATTTGGCCTGCATGGTCTTATTACAGGCATTGGTTTGGCTGTGTAGGGTAGGGCCCCAATAGATCATCATTTCGTACAGTCAGGTTCGTGTAAGTGGTTAATTCCCAACTTGTTGCCTCTCATTGCAGTATACTTTGGTCAAACGTAATCATGTCTCAGTGGTATTTGCTGAAGCTTTGTGATTATAACTTTTGATCAAAAACTTTTAACCACTCTTACCCAGCCGATATCCTTCAGCTACCAATAGTCCAGTATCCCTCCTTCACATAATTAGTCCGCACCCACCTCATCAGACGATCACTTTTTAGTGTCCTTTGCCCTATACTGGCTGTTCATTATGCGCCTGTGTAGTTATCGACACTACTGATTGTGGCTCAGGTGGCCCTCTCTCCCATCCAGTGAGGTTGGCAGTGAAGGTTGCCCAGTTGGCTGAGATAGGATTTCGTTGCAAATTCCATTCTTCCTTTCTCAGTTCAGATTCCTCTGCTGTAGCCCATTTTATATGTTCGCTTTTCATTTGCTATGTGGTGAACCATTTAGTGACAGTCAGTACATACTGATCACTCGTTTGGCTTCCTCTGCTGTAGCCCATTTTATATGTTCGCTTTTCATTTGCTATGTGGTGAACCATTTAGTGACACTCAGTACATACTGATCACTCGTTTGGCTAAGACCGGCCCAATACAGTAAATTTAAAGCTCATTCTGTGGGTCGGCACCGGGCGGTATTATCCATTCTAGTTCCTGTGTTGCCCGGTGCCAGAAGGTAGTTGAGCAGGAACACACTATATGTATGAATCTTCCATCTACTAAGCAGCTTAGGGGGCATGACAGGTCTATGGTACCTGTTACGTTTAACCTATGAGGTGTATGGAGGTAGTTGAGCTGGGTATATTTAAATCTAGTGTTTCTAGATACTTGCCGCGCATGCTATAGCACCGTTACCCACTCTGTGGCCATCAGTTCCCTTCCCATTGCATTTTGACCCAGTCTGTCGGTGCCATTGACATTGAAAGGTTAGTCTTATAGAGCCAGGGCACCAGTTTCCTGCTACTCCCGATGTGAGGAATGTTTAAGTGTCATGCTACGGGGTTCCACATCTTCCTTCCTCCATATGTCCCATATCGAACTCCATTTGTCACATGTCATATGTCTGAAACTGGGAGATCTGCGAAGATTTGCAGCTCGCTGTTGGTGTTACAGTTTCCTGTGGTGGGTAGCCAGGCCTCTGTCCACGTAGCCATCCACCAGACTGAGCGTTATCTCCCGCCTCCTGCCCCCAGCCAAAGCAGGGGTGCTGGGGCATACAAGGATCTATGCACAGTTTTTCACACTACCTTCCTCCAACACCGCAATGTGATCGCAACAATCTGTGTGCAGTCCAGTGAATAAAAGGAACATCTTTTACTCAGGCAGTTCATCATTGCCTTTCTTGGATGGTTCTTGTCCTCTGCCTCACTATTGCCATATCCTTTGGTAGAAGGCAAGAGAGGCTCTAACTGCGTTACATGAGTATTCGCCAAGCATCTTTTGCACAAACCGTTCCAAGCATACCTTGTGTTCTGGATTTCCAAAACTATGTTAGTGTAATGGGAACCAGTCATTATCTGCAGACATGCCTGGATGTGACTACATGATTTTCAGGAGACGTCCAGTCGTCTATGATGGATATGCTCCTCTATTGGGCCTTTTTGTTTGGCAAAAAGTAAAATTTGCCCTGGAGAAATTTAAGTAAACGATACAACAGGATTTTCTATTGATTTTCGCCTCCCCAGCACACCGGTTACACTAGCAGTATGTGATAGTTTGAGGTTACTCCTGGGGCCACACCTTCCACAAACATCACAACCTATATTAACATTTAGTGACAGAAGTGGTACAAAAGGGAGAGGGCAACAGCAGAATTCCTCCTTCTCAGCTGGCATTCCAATAAAACTGCTCTAAATCAACCTTGTGCAAACATGAGTGACCAATGGGGAGTCAAATTCAACATTACCTTGCCAGTGGCTTATACATTTTACTTTTGGGGTATGAAAATCATTCAAGTTGTCCTTTCTGGATGACTGCTCTCTATACCACCGAGTTGCACTTTGGTTTTGGTAACTCATGCTGTAAACCTCTCCATGAAGTTATTGATGCTGCTTGCCATGGATGCAACCAGAAAGTGCCCGGAAGCGATTATTACTCCTGCTGTTTCCTGATTCCCCGAGAAGGATAGTGGCTAATGGATGAGTCAGTACCCCAGAGTTTTAAACTTTTCCCCCCTGAAGGGGAAATTCTGAATAATGGCAATTCTGCAAGTTCTGCTGCCCTTGGACCCGAAGGACTGACTGGTGTCCCTGGACCAGCAGGACATGTAATTTAATGTACTGATGCTGCAACCTCACAGGAAATGTGTTTTGTGGTGGGATTCACTCACTTTCAATTCACTTTACTGCCATTTGGGTTTACATCTATCCCTTAGGCTTGTACAAACCATTTTTTGCAGTTCATGAGTGCCGGTGTACCAGTACCTCCACAACTGACTGTTTATTCGTTTCAGTTACTATTGGACCACCTGCAGAGTACAATAAAAAAAACTTTTATTCAACCTGGGATTATCTGTCAAGGAGTCCTAATCCCACCCTTTGTCAGACTAAGGCTGCTTTTCACTGAAGCATTCTTAAATGTGCTCACATTGAAGACCTTTCTGCCCCTACCGCTAGTATGGGACATTCGGACCTTGATCCTGAGGTTTCTGGTGGAAGATATTACTCTAACCATGAGAGTTTTTTACGCTGTTGGGCCGGTTAGCATTATGCCATTTGTTTGGTGGTACATGTGAGCCCTTCAGTAGAACTTAATTCTGCAATGGGCCAAGCACTGGGGATGCCTGTAAAACAAGCACTGTGGTTCTGAGGAGGTGTTTTAGGGCCTACAGCGGTGAGTGATGGACACCAATCAGATGTGTTCAATAGTAGCCGATGAATCATTCTTTGGTTAGGAAAGTTACTGCGCAAAGTGTCTCAGATCCCCTTCGGAGTAATGCTGCCACATAAATATGCTGGAACTCTGTTCCATTTAAAGACTTTTCTGTTATGAATTAGCAGCGAGTTGATCCAGGTGCTCACCGACAGTACAATCACCATGTGGTTCTTTACTAAACCATTTTTAAACCATTTGGTGTGTGCTCATGCACTTTGTTTAGATTTGTTGAGGTTCTGGTGATGGCAAGCATTTTAATAGCACTTTTGCTGACAGTGAGTTATCTAACAGGATACCAAACATCAGGGCACATGAGCTTTGTAGTCTTGGTGGATCTTTTAATCAGTGCCGAAATCCTGAATGTGTGGCATTTTGTGCTTTTCAGGTACCACATTTGAGGCTCTTTGAAGGCACGTTGCACCTGTGGTCTGACTTCAGCCTTCCGTATGTTTCCACCACTGCCTCTCAATTCTGTGCATTCTGAAGATAGTTAAGCAAAGCGGATAGCAGGTTACTCTGATGACCCTGGATTGGGCTGAGGTGGACAGGTACTCACACTCCTGACCTTGACCATTTGCCCTCCACTTTAACTTCCACCTTTTGGGAGGACCTTCTATCTCTGCATCACAGCAACATGGCAAGGTTCTTCATCTAGACCTCCATAATCTACACCTTCATGCCTGGAACCATCTGAAAGGCTTTGATCTTACAGCGGAATGTTATGCCTTCCACCAGGTCTATATCTCAATTCATCTCCTAGCATAAGGAGAAGCATGGAGACCACTTACAAGCAACGTTTTCTGGTGTCCTATTGTTTGTTTTGTATTTGGCCCAGCATGGGCATGGATAAAGGTTATTTATTAACCCTTTTGGTCTTTCTTTGTCTTGTGTTCGCATCTACAGGGAACTTGGCCTGACCTTTCAGGCTCGACTCTTCTCAATAGATTAAAACTGATTTGCATGTGACTAATGTCTGTTTAGTGCAGCATAATGAATGAAAAATGATGGTATAGAATGCTGTCTGAGCAATCTCCATGGCTCGAGATTAATTCAAGCAGTTCTTTTGGTTGTTTGTTGCCAAAGAGGCCTTTCTTAGTCTGACAGATTAACCTGTTGTGATGGGTTTCCTCAAAGGACTCGCTCATATTACCCTGGTTCCTTTATCATGCCACATTGGGACCTGAATCTGGTCTGAATTGACCTTTCT
Organism: Lissotriton vulgaris; assembly: GCF_964263255.1. Classification (NCBI taxonomy): domain Eukaryota; kingdom Metazoa; phylum Chordata; class Amphibia; order Caudata; family Salamandridae; genus Lissotriton; species Lissotriton vulgaris. The sequence continues at coordinate 230,417,458 of NC_141700.1, read as the reverse complement.
GATATGTGCGCCTCTTGAACTGCTGCACCCTGTGGCTTCTTACTGAAGACTCTGTTCCTCATTGCAGTCATGTTGTATTAACGAGCTTCAGGCTTTGTTGGTTCATCTTCTTTTCAAAGTTTGTCCGAGTAACCGGTTCTTAAAACACCTGCATAATTTCTTCCGCTAGTGGGATCACCATTCCATTTGTGGCAGGCCATTATGCTTCTTACTTTCTTCTCTCCCTCACATCTGTCCATTGCGTGAGAGAGATTACACTGGCTGGACTTGCGGCATATCCTTAGTTATATTACACCACATTGATTAACTATTTTTTCGGTGTGAGGAAGGGGAAAAACCACCATCGAAACATCCTTATCCTGATGGATTGTCCTCTATCTCAAATGTGTTATTCCTTGAGCAAAAAAGGGCCCCTGAAGCCCTTTGAGAGCATTCCACTATGGGGAAGCCTGTGGCGAATATGGCTGTAGCACTAGAAGTTTTCATCTTGGACATTTGCCAAGCCACGATGTGGGCTTCTGTCTATATGCTCAGCAGGCACTGCATCTATTCTCAGTTCTGCATAGGTGGCGATTTTTCTTATTCGGACCTGCAGGACTTGAGATGTAAGTCTATTCCTCAGAAGCACTGTTATTTGGTAGAGACTTATTTAGTACCAATTTAAACCTGAGGGTAGACGAATCCTTCAGAAGAATAGTTTACTTACCTTTGGTATGTTGTTTCTGGTGGGTACGTTAGCTGGTTGATCCCTCGCCCACTGCCTAAATCTGTTCTATGCAGTGGACTTCTGAGTTTCATAAGGTTTTAAGTTAGATTCACTTACTGCTATTGATCACAACAATCTTGCCAGTCACATTTCCATGTCTGAGGGTTCAGGAATAAAACTGTTGCCTGCTCAGTTTCCTGTTGGTTAGTCTGTTGCGGGACGAAACTGCTGTTGAGGCTGGTGGGGCTGTCTACTAACTCACCCGCTATGGCAACTTTTTCTAGATCCAGTCTGCAGCCACAGTGGATTCAAAAGGTGAGCAATCTGCCAAAGAGGGTTACCGAAGATAAGTAATGTTAGAGTCAAATAGTTGTTAGGAAAATACAGCTGGCCTAATCTACTTCAGTGCCTTGTTGCTGTGCCTGATTTTAATATTACTTTGCGATATTACCACATGCGGAATGAATATGTTAAGCCCGTTTGTGGTTGTAAAGAATGCTTGGGCTTGGATAAACGTCATCCGTTTAAAATCTAAAGCCTTTAATTAACCCTACCAGCGTAATATTTATTGTGACAGACACTGAATCCCCACGTGCTACTGCTTGTTTCAGCAGTGTTTAGATCTGGTAACTTCAGAATGCATGCACCCAACCTGCCTTATAAATTACGATGTTGATTTTACAGTCAAAAATGTTTCATTAATTCAGGGCTTTTTTTCTCCTCTGTAGTGGTTAAGGACTTTCAGGAGTATGTGGAACCGGAGGAAGCATCTCCAGGATCACCTCGAAGAGGACCTTCTGGATCTGGTCAAGAAGATGAAAATATAATATTACCTCTAGGTGACAATATTCTGACTCACAACTTGGGCGTTCCTGTATTAGTAGTTTGCACAAAGGTAAATATGGACTTTCATTTCTTGGTTCATAAAACTGATGTTTGCCTTCCATGCGCTCTGTTTGAGCAGAGCCAATATTTGCCTCAGTATGCTTAGATATTTTATTGTAATGCTATGAAACGTATTCCAATAGTAAAATATTGCTTTGTGCAGTGTCTCTTAACAAGCTTGGAGGTGTCCTCTTTTGTTGACGAATTAGCTATGAATAAGATAAACATCCATTCCAGACCTGTTTATTTGCATGGCTATTCAGTCTTATTTTTTTACGTGCGGTTTTACTAGTGTGATTTTGTCTTTCAGCTACTGGTTAGGAAATGTTAATTTTATTCAGTGCCATATCTCCATTTGTAGTTGTAGTAAGATCTAATATCTACTTTCTAAGCTAGTTAATCTTTTACAAGCTTTTCACCACGAGAATATAAGTGGCAGTTATGTTTAAGTGCACCCATATTGTCTGTATACGTTTTCTATGTTTTGTGCCATAATCTGCAACCCACTGTTCCCCCCCCTCATCCCCTTCTCCATATCAGATCTGGTGGCTCAGGGGACTAATGATTCCACTCCCGAAGCCCGTGTTTGACCTCATGGCCTGGGGTTCACATCTTCGTGGGTAACAATAAACACCTATTTTTCAGTGCCAGGATGGCCCAAGGGGTGAACATGTGTTTACTAATTCATGTGTTATATGATGCTATTTGCTTCATTAAGGTATCTTGTCTGAAATAGTATTTCAAACTTTTAAATGCCTCACTGAAAATGTGAATATCTGAGTCGGACCAAACTAACTGTATGTAGTCACTTGATTAACCCAACCTGAGAATAATATATTTTTGCATCCAAAGCCAGAAAAATCTAGTGTCGTTCATGGTTCTTAGATAGGCCGTCATGCCATGTATTTACCTCTTCAAAGTATAAAGAGAGGAGGGGCGGTGTTGAAGGAAGACTGGAATAGAAAGGAGAAGCATAGAAAAAATGAATGAGCGGGATTGGCCATTTAGGTGCTTGTTTCCAGTCCAGGAAGGACCTGGCCTGGCAGTTCAGGCTGGACTGTTCCCATTGGACGCAGGGTCAAGACTGATTTGCATATGTCTGGGTCCAAACTGGAATGGCATGGTGGGCAAAAAAACGATTGATTTAGTCCCAGATCTCTGTACTGGGGTGAATGTATGACATTGTTCTGCATTCTGTCCATCAATTGTTCTTTATGCGCTTCACAGTGCCAAGTGTAATCTGTATAGACACCGTTGTGAAAATTTACATCCCAGGCATCTCTAATTAAATGGCATGTTGCCACTTGAGTAATGATATTAATAATTATTGAACTGGAGACATTTTATGACTGGGAAAGATAGCCAGCTGAGTCAGCCTTTTCCTGACTAGCTTGTAGTGACTTGAACCTGTGGTTGGGAATCGCAACTAAAAAGCTGAATAGGTGTAAAAAAAATCTAGGTATTACCCCTGTTTCCCCACCTCCATATCCATTGAAGGCCATGGATATGGATATCATGTTCTTTATAAACAGATAGTGTGAGGGTAAATGCTGTCTCACTAAATATTTGGAGACCACAGTGGTCATCAGGTACTGGTTATGTTTGTATCCATTAATGAAAATGGGGTAACCCAAAAGGATACGGACCTGGGTATAATGCAGTAAGAATAAACAATGGTCTAGAACTTTTTCTTTAAGGAAGCCGATTCAATCAGCACATATTCAAAAGTTTATGGGCGTTCCTTATATATCCGCACCAAACCATAAATGAACTCAGTTACTTAGAATAAAAAAAAGAATACCACTACAGCACCAATATATCAAAAGAGAGGGAAAACAATGTTTAATTCATTGTCTCTAGTCACGAAATTGATATTTTTTTACAATTTTCTCAATACTTTAGAGTAAAAGGTTGCCCAGGGGGAGCGTGCACAAAAAGAAGTGATCAAAGGAAAGTGCAGTGAATCAAGGGAAGAATGGAAATTCACAGAAGTAGACAGGATATTCACATTAATTTTCTGTGATTGCGGTCATACAATTTCCGTAATACAACAACCTGGCCCACTTGAAGGTTAATAACAACTAATTTCTAAATCATACAAACACAACCGTCATGTCAAATGTGTGCACTTTTTAGCAAAAAACTGGGTCCAAGGTGAGATTAGTATCGTCGACGTTTCGACTCGACTTAAGGTCATCCGGCGAGTTAAACCTGGACCGTGCGAGTCTTCATCAGGACATTCAATAGTAGGGCAACCAAGGGTTAGAGATGACCCCAAAGGTGTAAGGCTACACTGTGTATGCCTCGTACTCAGTCAAGACCGGATCCTTTTTAGTAAGGATGATTCAATCGTCCATCAAAATATGCTGTTCAATGTAGTCGTTTTATTATATTCAACTCCTTTTCTTTTTTAACATTTTTTGAAAACCTTTATTGTGCAATATTATCATACAGTTACGGGCCTACAACCGTCCCGGCCGGCCTCAACATCAATTTGCAGCACTTACGCAAAATATACTACCGCTCAGTGGTCCACCAATACAAAGATAGCAATCATTTCGTACAGCACATAAGGTAAACGTGACCACTGAGACGCAGGAGTAAAGAAGGTTAATTTTTAAAGTTACGGGTATGAAGGATCAGCTGCAATTCAATCAAACAAGGAAACCGAGTGGGCAAATCACATCAGGATGGCGATGAAGCATCTGGAAAATACCGATGCCAAAAGAAGTTTATCAGGATAATGGGATACATATGCACACATCGCACCGGTAATCGCCCACCCCAGGCAGGTGGAAGAAGACAAATATCACCTACAACACGATTGTGAGCTAACACAGCAAGGGGCACCACACTGACCCAAAAGAGGAAAAAGCGGAAAAGGGAAATAAGAAAGAAAGAAACAGTAAGAAAAAAGGCCCATGGTAACTAAAGGAGGACTAAACAAAAAACCCATCTCCCAACCCCCACCCTGCACCTCTGCAGAGGCCACGGCCTCCCCCCCCCCCCCCTAGCAGCGTGCCTGTCGCCCATAAAACGAGTACCCGAAATATAGATACAGCAAGAGAAGAGAACTAGTAAACTAGAGAAAGGGATAACCCATAAAGGCAAGAACAGAGAGAAAACGCAGCGAAGAAGAGAGGCCATAGAACTGAAGAATACTCGAAACTAAAGACCCCCCCTATCCCAACCCCCCACCCTGCACATCTGAAGAGGCTATGGCCTACCCCCCTGCCAGCGTGCCCATCGCCCCCCCCCAAAAGAAAAACCCCCAAGGAAGGGAAAAACGGGGAGGAGCCATCAAAACTGGACCCCGGTCAATCCCCGCCCCGCTCATACTGAGTAACCCAGGACCAGTCATAAGTAAACCCAGGGAATGTCAATCAGTTATAGCAGCATGAATAGAAAGAACAATAAAGCAAACCCCACCTAGTCGCTGGCTAGGCATCCGTCCCGTATTAGCCGGGGTAAATTCACCCCTGACCCGCTCTAATCCGTCCAGTGGTGCGTGTCAACTGATCAGTCGCCAAACAGTGCAATCCCATGTGACCCGAAGCGACAGACGAACAAAGCAGAGCCAATGCTCCAAGGGGCTCCAGCCGCAAGGAATCAACAGAACACAGTTCAGGAATGTCCAGGTCTAATGACAAAGTTCCAGGCAAGTCACGACACAACCAGGGCCGTAAAGGGTAGAGAGCCACAGCGACGGAGCGTAGAGGCGATGCAAAGCAGTTGAGCACAGGCACTGTTCCGTGGAAATGGTCAGCCTGTAGCATGGCTCCAAACCCCCACACAGCACTCGTACGGTCGGCAAAGTGAAGCCTGTCTCTCATACTCGCCGGGGCCCCCCCCGTAGCCAGGTGTAGGTGTGCAGCAACGACCCTTGTCGCTGGTGTAGGGTCGTACGTGGCAACCCTCGTCTGATGACCATCGGGGTTCCCATTCACCGATGGGACAGCTGTGGCATCCAGCTTTTGTTCGGGATCACTGACTCCACCCCTTATGGCGGCATGTAGAGAGCCGAGAGCAGCAAGTAGGTCTCGGATCGTGGGTTCCATAGTGCGTGCCTGGGCCTATCTCTGAGTCCCGTATTGTAACCCTTCACTCGGGGAAGCCCCAAACACCCGGGTACTCGCCTCGGGTCAATGCGATGAGCAAAAACACCACTGTCCGAGGTCTCCCAATATGGCGACAAAGTCCATTGAAGTCCGAGGGGAGCAGCTCCTCACAATGAAACTGGGACAGTGGCCAGGCCAAACCACACGCCAAAGAACAGACTGGCTTACGGCACTTAATTCAATCCCGGAGCACACCGGAGGTAAATCTAACCGGGCGGAGCTAGGCTCGGGTCGATCGCCTCGCACTTTCCAGCAGGCCGTCACCTTCTCACTCCAGCAGCCGATATAAACACCATGTTGACCGGCTGTGCTCCGCATGCAACGCCCCTGTCTCAGCACTTATAAGGCCATGTGTTACGGGAGGAGAGTTCTTCAGTCTTCGGGCACGTAGGAAGTCCCGGACACCGCCGCCATCGACTAGAGAGCGTTGCGTTAGTAAAAATGCGGTCCTAGCTCAGGATGGGCATCAGGATACGGGAGCAGGGCGTGGAGGTTCCTGGAGCCGGGCCTCTAAGCTGCCGTCGCGGTCGCCATCTTGGCTCCTCCCCCTATTCGACTCCTTTTCTCTCTTATTTATTGGCAGGCAAATTCTTGAACTGGTAGTCTCAGTTCTCCACCGCTCCTGTCCTCCAGGGATCAGGTAGCGTTCTGCCGTGTTTGTCGGTCTCGTAAGTTCCCAAAGTGTAACCGCTGTTCGGCGTGGCGCGGAAGGGACGGGCTCCCATATAGATATCAATGATAAGATCGACCGGGTACATCCATCGTACTAGCGACCAGTATTGAAGCGCCTGCGGAGGTAGATCCATGGTGTCTCTCTTCCGTGTTAGAACATGATCTTATCATTGATAACTATACGCTGCACATTTTGCCCGTTACCGCGGGGTTGGAAATATCACCGGCCACTAAAACGGTCACACTCAATACCACCTACAGCCCTGAAGAGTCACAAGCTATTGGCTCGCTTGACGAAACACAAGCCCGCTGGTTGTGTTTTTTGCTTGATGTCACCTCTCCAGAATGGGAGGCTTAATACATTTCTTTTGAAAAAAATGATCTCTGAGTCCATCTTGCTTCATCGATCATTACTTTGCTTGCTTTACTTTTGAAAACTTCTGAAAGACTAACTGTTCGTTACGTGTGCACTGGACGTTTGTATTGAATTGGGTGGGCCCTGACCACCCCTACAGAGGTTTTTGGGTCTCCTCTGACCGTGCTGCACCGTTCTCATAATGTTACTCTGTTGTACATTTACCGCTACCAGCATAGGCACCATCTTTTCTTGTACACCAAAACCCTACACAGAACCCACAACACATGCTTCTTTGTTCTCTGCTAAAACTAGGTGGACCAGTAGTAACACTACTGTACAGAGCACTAAAAGAAATAACACCGGTAGATCTGAGACCTCTGAAAGAGAAATGGGAATCGGAGCTCTGCAGAATCCATGTAGATTGAGAATGTGTACTATTACAGCATACATCAAATTTCAATCAATCAAAGTACTTGTAGAGCGCGCTACATACCTGTGAGGGTCCCAAGGCGCTGAAGGGAGGGGAGATGGGGAGGAGGGGTGGGGAGTGCTGCTACAGCTCGAAAAGCCAGGTCTTGAGGAGTCTTCTGAAGGTGAGTAGGTCTTGGGTCTGTCGTATGTGGGTAGGGAGTGTGTTCCACGGTGAGGTAGGAGAAGGATCTGCTGCCGGAGGTCGTTCGTTGGATGTGGGGGACAGCGGCGAGGGCAAGGCTGGCAGAGCAGAGCTGGCGGGTGGGGATGTGGAAGCTGAGTCTGCTGTTCAGGTAGGCTGGTCCGGTGTTGTGGAGTGCTTTGTGTGCGTGGGTGAGGAGTTTGAAGGTGATCCTCTTGTCGACGGGGAGCCAGTGTAGGTTTCTCAGGTGGGGGTGATGTGACTGCGGCGGGGGATGTTGACGATCAGTCGGGCAGAGGCGTTTTGGATGCGTTGTAGTAGTCATAAGTGTTTGGCTGGGATTCCTGCGTAGAGTGCGTTGCCGTAGTCCAGTCTGCTGCTGACGAGGGCCTGTGCCACCGTTCTTCTTGTTTCGGTCAGGATCCACTTGTAGATCCTGCGGAGGGTATTGCAGAAGGAGGAGGAGATGGCGTTGACCTGCTTAGACATGGAGAGGGAAGAGTCGAGGATGAATCCTAGATTGCATGCGTGGTCGGTGGGTGTTGGTGCTGTTCCCAGTGTGGTCGGCCAGCACGAGTCGTCCCAGGCTGAGGGGTTGAACCAAGGATGAGGACCTCCGTCTTGCCCGAGTTCAGCTTCAGACGGCTGCTCCTCATCCAGTCGGCGACGATCTTCATTCCTTCGTGGAGGTTGGTTTTGGCAGTGTGTGGGTCCTTGGTGAGGGAGAGGATGAGCTGGGTGTCGTCGGCGTAGGAGATGATGTTGAGGTTGTGATGGCGGGCCACTAGTGCGAGGAGGGCCATGTAGACGTTGAACAGCTGAGGGATGAGCCCTGGGGGACGCCGCAGATGATGTTGGTGGCTTCGGCTCAGAAGGGTGGGAGGCGGACGCTCTGGGTTCTGCCGGTGAGGAAGGACGTGGTCCAGTCAAGGGCCTTTTCTTGGATTCGGCTTCTAGGAGGCGTGTCTTTAGAGTGCGATGGCAGATCATGTTGAAGGCGGCTGACCGGTCCAGGAGGATGAGGGCTGATGTTTCGTCGTTGGCACCTGATGTCGTCTGTGGCGGCGATGAGGGCTGTCTCTGTGCTGTGGTTTAGTCTGAATCCGGACTGGGACGGGTCCAAGATGTTGTTGTCTTCCAGGTGGCGGGTCAGTTGCATGTTGATGATTTTCTCAATGACTTTAGCCGGGAATGGGAGCAGGGAGATGGGCCGGAAGTTTTTGAGTTCCTTGGGGTCTGTTTTGGATTTCTTGAGGAGGACGTTTATTTCGTTGTGCTTCCAGCTTTCCGGGCATGTCGCTGTTTCGAAGGAGATGTTGATGACCTTCCGTAGTTTGGGTGCGATGGCTGCGTCTGCTTTGATGAATACGTGGTGTGGGCACGGGTCAGACTGAGATCCTGAGTGGATGGAGTTCATGACCTTGCGTGTCTCGTAGTCGTTGATGTTGGACTAGGAGGTCAGGCGGTTGGCGCTGGTGGTGTTCACAGGGGAGTTGGAGTCTGGCGTAGTTGGGGCAGTCGTGGTGTTTAAGCTGTTGTGGGTGTCAGTGATCTTGCGGTGGAAGAAGATGGCCAGTGAGTCGCACAGTTTTTGTGAGTGCGGGATGTCGTTGGCGCTGGGGTTGCTGTCGTGTGCATTGTTATCCAAGCGGTCTTTGAAGGAGGATCTCTTGGCTAATCTGATGAGGTGGTGATGTCTGCGGGTAGCGTTATTGTGGGCTCCGTGGTTGTCTGGTGTGCATTCATGGAGCCAAGTCTTCTCCAGTTTTCGGCATGCACGTTTGGAGGCCTGGAGCTAGTTAATGAACCATGTGGCTCTTTTGCTGGTGTGGCTGTTGGAGGGTTTCTTGAGCGTGCGAGGGTGTTGGCGCAGTCGTCGATCCACTGTCTGAGGTTGGTTGGCGAGGTTATTGATCATGGTGGCGGAGTTGGCGGCGTCGTTGTTGTTCTCGAGGTGGAAGTTCAGGTCCCCAAGGAGGATGTAGTCCGTTTAGGCGAGTGCGTGGGTGCTGGCGTGGTCGGCGATGGAGTCGCTGAACTGAGCACGGGATCCGGGGGGGTCTGTAGATCAGTGTTCCTCTGAGGGTGGTGTTGGGATCGGTGTGTATCCGGAAGGCTAGGTATTCGGCGGTGTTGAGGGTGTTGTCTGCGTGGGTGGCGACTTTGAGGGTTGACTTGTGGATGATGGCTATTCCTCCTCCGATTCCTTTGGCGCGGTCCCTGCGGGTGATCTTGTAGCTGTCCAGGATGGCTATGGCGATGTCGGGCGCCGAGGAGTCGTTCCACCAGGTCTCGGTCAGGAAGGCCACATTTGGGGCGGAGGTGTCTAGCAGATCCCAGAGTTCGACGGCGTGTTTGCGTGCGGAGTGGGTGTTGAGGAGTATGCAGCGGAAGTGGTTGGGTCCAGTCGTTGGAGGTTTGATGGTTCTGTCGCAGGTGAAGCTGCAGGTGTGGCAGGAGAAGGGTCAGTTTCGGGGCGGCCTGGAAGCAGGTGTGGTTTCAGCTGGCGTTGAGAGCATGGAGGGTGCTGGCATCGTAGTGGATTCTGGTGTTGTGGCGTTCGCGGGGTCCAGGCGCGGACAGGCTTGCCTTAGGTGTGCCTTCGGCGTGCCCGCTTCTCGGCCTGCATATGAAGGGACTTGGGAGGGAGGAGCAGCTGGGAGGCGGGAGTGGGGAGTCCAATGGGTGCGCTGGGGGGCAGGGCCGCAGGGAGGCAGCGGCAGGAAGGCCGGGTAGGGAGCGGTGAGTCGCGGGGTGGAAGACGGCGGCAGAAGGGCATAGGAATCGGCAATGCGAGCGGGTCAGCTGGTGACAAGTGGCGGTGTCGGGGCAACCTGCCTTCAAGCAGGGTCAAAGGTCGCCCCCACAGACCATGCCAGGACCCCTCTATAGTCCCACGTTGCTATTGCTGCCTCCTCTTTCTTCCTGTGACTGCAGCCGGAGAGTAGCATCCTTAATCCCGTTTTGACCCTTCAGATCCTAAGGACGAAGTGAACAAGCATGCTTGAATCTTAAATCCAGAAAATCTGCATAATACAAATCAATGATTGTGCTCAGAATCGTCTGTCAATGAACGCTATGAATGTGAGAGTCCAGGAACTTGCCATACTCATCCTAACATAAACATACCCTACTCAAGGGATGGAAGAAATGCAGGTGGGTTAATCCTTGTCTCCGTGTCCTTAATACAATTGAAACTTTCTGTTACGATGGCTAGGACATTTTTCATTCTATGTCAGAACCGGCGAGGATTACCCTGGTTATCCACAACCTGCGAAGCAATATTATTGTCTGGTTTAGAATAAAACCTGATGAAAGTACAATCGAACGACTAGTCCGCAGCATTCAGGATCTCCTCCAGGCAGGCATCAAGGGAGAATACCGTGGAAGCCATTTCCCCTCTGGCAGAATGTGCCCCTAACATTTTAGGATCCATGGCAGCTTCCTGCATGGCCCAACGGACTCATCTGGCAATTGTAGGAGAAGAGACTGCTCTGAATGTTTGCGTAGGGATATCAGCAGTTTCCTTTCTCCATGGGGATGGATGTCCGCCATCATAAGCCTTTATACATCTCACAACACATAGTTTTGGGGAATGTGGAAAAGGATAGTTAACCAAATGAGTTACATTTCGTGCGGCTTGAAATATGTAAGATGACCCCTTCTGGGTTAAATACACCACCCTTTCTGTCCATTGCCCTGACATCTGAGACACACCGGCATGAGATTAGGCAGCAGAGAGTGGCTAATTTAGCTGAAATTTCTTTGCGCGACAGGTAGCGATCGGATGGCCAAGACAAGAATAAGCTAAGAACCTTGTTAACGTCCTACAGAACAGAGTACCTGGGTTCCAGATGGAGAGAAAGGTAAATGTTTGTCAAAAGTTTGTACACCCAAAAGTTTGTACCAGGTGGTCGCCCACCGGAAAATGGCTTGCTGAGATCACCAATCCTGAAAAAATCTATAGTTCTATGAGGCAGGCCCTGCAAAGCCAAGGAGGTGAGAAAGTTCAGAATGTAGACTATCTCTGGACCCACGGGATCCAGATGTCATGTATGACACCAGCCTATCCATTTAGTCCATGCTGATCGAGAACACTTGGCTGTGCTGCATGCCCTTGCCTTGGAGAGGAGGGACTCAGCCTGTCTCGAAAGACCTTGGGCTTACCAGTGTTCCCTATATTCCTCCATCAAATAAGAGACCGAGACCCCTCCAGCACTAGAGGATGGGGATTCTTTTCTGGATCTTAGAGGAGATCCGGAAACTGGGATAGAGGGATTGGAGAATCCCAGGAATGTTCCAGAAGAGCTGGATATTGAGCTTGTGATCTCCAGATCAGGGTCATTAGGATGATGTCCGCCACCTGAGCTGAAAGAAGAAACGGGTCCGTGGCCACTGCCTCTGCATCAGGGCGCCTTCTGAAGTACCCCGGGACCTGGCGGTCCGGGCGGGATGCAAAGAGGCGCACCAAGAATGGGCCCAACCATTCGCATAGGGTTTGGAATACCGGTGGATGTAGATGCTAGAGGCTCGCTTCTTGGAGATGATGTGAGTGCCAATCAGCTACCTGGTTGGCCGCCCCAGGAAATGTTCTACCATTATGAAAACCGGATTTTGCAGGTAAAAGCCTCAAAAATTGCAGGCGAGATCCAAAAGGTTCTTGAAGCGAGTACCTCCAAGATGATTTATGTATAGAACTGCTGCCACATTTTCCATCTTGAGGAGGACACATCACAGCGCTCAATCCTTGGACCAGCAACAGACCACTAAAGAACCAGCTAGGATTTCGGCCAATTGATATGCATGGATTTTTTTTGCGTGGACCATATTTCGACTGTGGAGAAATATCAACATCTCGCCCCCAGCCCATGCCACTGGTGTTGGACTCTATGACCAGGTCCAGAAGGAAGCTGAAAATTGCTTGGCCATTCCAGGCCTCCATGTCAGACATTTGCTAAACAGAATAGAATCCACTTGGGAGGTGTTGGCGGTCCCTACAATGGTGGGGAGCACACAGTGTTGTTTAAATACCCCTCACACACCAACAGGCCCCTTGGTGTCATGCTTCATCATCGGGGGGTTCGCACCCCTCTACGGGATGCTGTGTGCTACGACCGACTACTAAGTGGGAGCACTTTCTGTGGTTTGTGTGTGAATGCGTGTGGGGTACTTAAATGTGAGTGGTGGAGTGGTGAAAGTGATACTTTAAAAAAACACCTGGCTCGTGGGGTAGAAAAGACTTTAATTAAGCCCCCGGCTGGTATTATTAAAAAGGGTGCAGTGTGAGGTTACTGGTGAATAATTATGTACATTAACCTCTTTTGTGCATCGACATGAACATGTTTCGGAGTGCGAAACTCCTTCTTCAGGACGGGAAATGCACAAAGATCCCCACCTTACTCACATGGATGTAGATGTAAAAGTGTATTATACAAAAATTGTAACGTGAACTATAGGTGTTGAACTACAATTTAGGTACATAACACCTAGTCTCTGCGCCCATTTGGTGTCTTAATCAAGACCTGGAGGGAGAGAGGGACATAATCAATACCTTTCTCATTATGCAGTTGTGACTGTCGTATAGGTGTCAATGACCTTAAGGACAAAGAATATGCATATACATAGGGTTGCAGATTTCCTCCAAAGATCGTACACCCTGTGTATAAAAGTGACAAAAAAGGACAAGGACACACATATAAACACATACATAACACACATGTCCGATTTGGTATTGGTTCTAAAAGTTCCTTGAGGTATGTGGATAAAAAACAAGGTAAAAATTGTCTTACTTAGTGTTTTAGGTTACATTGCCTCATGAGCCATTCGCGCATTATTGGGGGTTCCATCATGCTAAGTTCAGTAATCTGTGGGCATGAGAATGCCTTGTTTAGGATCTGCTACTTACATCCACTGGTAACACTTCCTTTATGTCTGGTATGCTGGTAACTCACGTTTTTTCAGAAGACGATCTGCCCTCTTCCCCTCAACGCGGCTCCGATGGTTGTGCCGTTGAGGGGAGGGCTTGTACTTTATATACCCTGGTGTATCCTGTAAATTACCAATTAGCGGGTTAATTGAAGCCGGATGTAGGCCCAAACATGGGCTGTTATGCTTATCGTTCGCCGGTAACGCGCCATTGAACAGTGTTCGTTTCTGGCGCATGCTCCGTAAACGTCGTTCTATTGCGCAAGCGCCCTGGTCAAAGACTAGGCTGTTGCACATGCGTGGTTGGTACCGTGGATCGGCAAGTTAGTTATTGTAGTACCGGTGAAACACTCCATTCAGCATGATCAGAAATTTGAGCGCTCTGGTTGTGAAAAGAAATTAAGGGTTTTAATGGGCATGAATGTGAAAGTAAAGGTACATAATAAAGACTACTGCCCAAGAAGCACCCGTGAGTGCTATTAATTAAGCAAATGGCTAAGGAGAGTAGGAAAAAGCCAATGTCAGCTGGTCATTGCGCAATATGGCTATTTTAACATGAACCTAAGTCAAATACCAGTGATCATGGTATTGTTTGGAAGAAGAACAGACTCATCAGATCTGTGAGACAGAGGATGCAGAGGGTCATATAGGTTCACAGGTACCTCATGAAGGTTTTTATTTTATCGCAGTTGGCCCCATGGTATGGCATCATTGAGGCCTTCTGTGTCTGTGCCCAAACGGAAAACCCATCTTTGTTCCTTTTCAAAAAGGCCTGTTTCAGAGGGTAACTGTTCAATAATGGTCCAAAGTAGCTCATTGACAGTGCTGCCTCTCCAGGTAATGTGCTGCCATCTTCGTTGTGGATGTTCTACATCTCACATTACTCTTGTGTTCGTTCATCCTCACATTAACGGGTCTGCTGGTCATGCCCACGTATTCTAACCCGCAAGGACAAGTAATGAGGTACACCACGTTCTTACTGTTGCAATTTGTAAAATTGCGTTGTTCCCACTTGCTTCCATTTCTAAAGGTGAGAGCCAGTTTTTTTTCGTAAGGTGGAAGCTACTACAATTGCCACAGGGATGGTGTCCTTGGATTCCCTGTAGCCTGGTTTGTTGTTTGGGTTTATTAGGTGGTCTGGTGTGTACTAGGATGTCCTTAAGATTTTTACCTCTCCTGTGGGCAAATAATGGTTTCTCTAGGTCTAGGGTCCCGCTGGTTAGTATTCTCCAATGCTTATTAACCATCTTAGACACTTGGTTCGAGTGCGAGCTGTATGTGGGGACACATACTGGTCTTCCTTCAGTATTGTCTCTAGGGGCTCTGTCCTCCAACAGAGCTTCACGGTTGTTATTCCGTGCCCTCTTCATTGCTGAGTTAATTACTTTGTCAGGGTAATGTCTCCCTTTCAGTTTCTTTTTGAGGTCTTGGGCCTGCACCTTGTATTTGTTTATATCGCTGCAATTGCGGCGTAGGCGAAGAAACTGCCCATATGGCAAGTTTTCTCTCGGATGACGCGGGTGGAAACTGTGTAAGCAGTTCCTTGCGCTAGGTTTGAAATGAGTCTCTGTTTTAAGGTAACCTGAGTCATGGTAAATGTTGAGGTAGAGGAAGACCATGGATTCGTTGGACATGGAGTGAGTGAATTTCCAGTACGCATTTTGATTGTTTAGCCAAACTAGAAAGTCAATGACTGATTGGCTGTTTCCTTCCCAGATAACTAAGACATCGTCTATGTATCTTTTCCACATTTGGATTTTGTTTCTGAAAGGGTTGTCCGGGTGGAGAATCTTAGTGGTTTCTAGGTGGTGCACATACAGTCGCGCCAGGCTCGGCGCGAAAGTGCTGCCCATGCTGGTACCGTGGCATTGTAGGTACAGAGTGCCCTCGTACTCAAAGAAGTTCTTTGTTAAAGCAGTAGAGATGCACTCCAATACAACCCCTCGTGGGGTTTGATATTTCCATGTAGTTGAATGTAGTACTTCCTCAATGATGAGGAGAGTCTCGTCGTGGGGCAGGCTGGTGTAGAGGCTTTCCACATCCAAACTCAGCAGTATCTGTGAGTCGGGGTCAAATGGGAGGTCCTTTAATAACTGGAGGACAGCTTTTGTGTCCTTCAAGTAGGTATCCGTGGCCTGGACTAATGGTCTAAGAAAGGCGTCGGCAAACTTCAATAGGGGTTCCAGGATAGATGTTATGCCTGATACTATGGGTCTACCAGGTGGTTGTGTCAGGCTCTTGTGTAGTTTGGGTATGCTGTAGAAGTAGGGGGGTACGTGGGTTTTTTTGTGTGAGGAATTCCACTTCTTTTTTGGTGAGCCAATCATGAGATTGGGCCTCCTCAACCAGAACTCCTATCTTGATCCTCAATTGTTCAGTGGGATCCTCAGGTAGAATTCAGTAGTTTCTCCTGTCTGACAAAAGTCTCCTGCACTCTTGGTCATATGCTGTTGTAGTTTGTAAAACCACTGCTCCCCCTTTGTCCGCTGGTTTTATCGTCAATTCCCTATTCTGGGAAAGTTCTCTTATCGCTTCACTCTCCTGCTTGCTCATGTTTTGGAAGGTATGGTGATTGGTGGTGTCTAATTTGCCGAGTTACACCATCAGGGCTTTTTCGAAAGCCAAAACCTCAACTGGAAGGGCATGGTCAGGAGGTGTGAATGTGGACTTCGGTCTTAAGCCTGTGTCTGAACTGTCAGAGGTGACCTCTCGATTGTAGAAGAAGGCTTTTAATTTTATGCTTCTAATGAAGTGTTGTACCTCTGTGTGCAAACGGAACGTGTCCAGTTTGTTAGTGGGTACATATCTCAACCCTTTGTTCAGTACTTTGTTCTGTAGCTCAGTCAGAGGCCATGGTGTGATTATCGCTAAGTTCCCCTCTTGCTCGTGGAGGCTTGGTTGGCCAGGGCCCCGGTCATGCTCCTGGTGTATACCCTGGGGTCTGTTTCGTCCTCTGGTTGCCAGGTCACGTTGTTCCCCCTTCTTGTTCCTGCCTCGACGGGGTCCTTGGACCCATCCTAAAAAAGGCTGCTGATTTTGGGCTGTTCCCGAGGGGTCAGGTGCCCATTGTGGGTACATCGGTCCCATTGGCGGAGTCCCGTATTGGTATTGTGGGTACTGCGGTTGGCCTTGAAAAGGGTTATATTGTGGAGGACCTTGGTAACCTCTCCATCCTCTTTGGCGTGGATATTGGGGTCTATGCTGCCTGTATCCTCCCCTCTGATATCTTTTTTGCTGGTAGTTACTTGAGTTAGAACTGGAAGAGCTGCCATCAGACCCTACACTGTCTGTGTCACTTGTGGTGTTCTTTGTAAAATAGTCCGCTTTGGTGTAAGGATAGGCCCTTTCTGCTGTGAACCTGTCCTTATCTTTCTTGAGTTTGTTAAACTTGCTCTGTTTCAATGTTATCTCAAAATCAGACATCTGCTGGTTCAATTCTTCAAGCCTCTTCTTCAAGGCCGCCGGTGCGATAAATGTTTTTAACTGTACCTCAAGTTTTTGAATCTCTATTTTTAGCTCCTGGGCTATTCTTGTGGCAGTTTGTACGATCAACACAAGTAAATCTCTTGTGCAATGCCAGGAGATCAGGGACCAGGCTTTCTTGAATACTAGGTCATCTTGGAAAATGAAGGGTTCGTTCTTTACAATGAGACCATGAGGGGCTATTTTGTTCCTCAAATACTCAGTCATCAGGAGGCCATGCAATGCCGTCCTGATCTGTGTTTTTCTCAAGTTGGTAAGTTCATCCCAATCGGCCACTGCGGGGCCCGGGTCACTACTACTCAATCCTTCGAAAGGATTGATGGCTGTTAATATCCTGTCGATATCTTCCTCCCCAAAGGTGAGACCATGCTCGTCTTCCATTTTGATGTTGATGAGAGTGTTTCTGGCATGTCTATATGTGTCCAATAAACTCCCACAGCTGTGCGCTGTCTAGGGTCTGATGGCTGCTCTTCCAGTTCTAACTTAAGTAACTACCAGCAAAAAGGATATCAGAGGGGAGGATACAGACAGCATAGACCCCAATATCCACGCCAAAGAGGAGGGAGAGGTTACCAAGGTCCTCCACAATATAACCCCTTTCAAGGCCAACCGCAGTACCCACAATACCAATACGGGCCTCCACCAATGGGACCGATGTACCCACAATGGGCACCTGACCCCTTGGGAGCAGCCCAAAATCAGCAGCCTTTTTTAGGATGGGTCCAAGGACCCCGTTGAGGCAGGAACAAGAAGGGGAACAACGTGACCTGGCAACCAGAAGACGAAACAGACCCCAGGGTATACACCAGGAGCATGACGGGGGCCCTGGCCAACCAAGCCTCCACGAGCAAGAGGGGTACTTATGATAAACATCACACCATGGCCTCTGACTGAGCTACAGAAGTACTGAACAAAGGGTTGGGATACGTACCCACCAACAAACTGGACACGTTCCGTTTGCACACAGAGGTACAACACTTCATTAGAAGCATAAAATTTAAAAGCCCTCTTCTACAATCGAGAGGTCACCCCTGACAGTTCAGACACAGGCTTAAGACCGAAGTCCACATTCACACCTCCTGACCATGCCCTTCCAGTTGAGTTTTTAACTTTCGAAAAAGCCCTGATGGTGTAACTCGGAAAATTAGACACCATTTATCACCATACCTTCCAAAACATGAGCAAGCAGGAGAGTGAAGCGATAAGAGAACTTTCCCAGAATAGGGAATTGACGATAAAACCAGCGGACAAAGGGGGAGCAGTGGTTTTACTAATACAACAGCATATGACCAAGAGTGCAGGAGACTTTTGTCAGACCGGAGAAACTACTGAATTCTACCTGAGGATCCCACTGAACAATTGAGGATCAAGATAGGAACTATGGTTGAGGAGGCCCTAGCCCATGATTGGCTCACCAAAAAAGAAGTGGAATTCCTCACACAAAAAAAACCACGTACCCCCTACTTCTACAGCATACCCAAAATACACAAGAGCCTGACACAACCACCTGGTAGACCCATAGTATCAGGTATAACATCTATCCTGGAACCCCTATCGAAGTTTGCCGACGCCTTTCTTGTACCATTAGTCCAGGCCACGGATACCTACTTGAAGGACACAAAAGCTGTCCTCCATTTATTAAAGGACCTCCCATTTGACCCTGACTCACAGATACTGCTGAGTTTGGATGTGGAAAGCCTCTACACCAGCCTGCCCCACGACGAGACTCTCCTCATCATTGAGGAAGTACTACATTCAACTACATGGAAATATCGAACCCCAAGAGGGGTTGTAATGGAGTGCATCTCTACTGCTTTAACAAAGAACTTCTTTGAGTACGAGGGCACTCTGTACCTACAATGCCACGGTACCAGCATGGGCAGCACTTTCGCCGAGCCTGGTGCAACTGTATGTGCACCACCTAGAAACCACTAAAATTCTCCACCCGGACAACCCTTTCAGGAACAAAATCCAAACGTGGAAAAGATACATAGACGACGTCTTCGTTATCTGGGAAGGAAACAGCCAATCAGTCATTGACTTTCTAGTTTGGCTAAACAATCAAAATGCGTACCTGAAATTCACTCACTCCATGTCCAACGAATCCATGGTCTTCCTCGACCTAAACATCTACCATGACTCAGGTTACCTTAGACGCATTCCAAACCTACCACAAGGAACTGCTTACTATGCTTCGACAGTTTCCACCCGCGTCATCTGAGAGAACTTGCCATATGGGCAGTTTCTTCGCCTACGCCGCAACTGCAGCGATATAAACAAATACAAAGCGCAGGCCCAAGACCTCAAAAAGAAACTGAAAGAGAGACATTACCCTGACAAAGTAATCAACTCAGCAATGAAGAGGGCACGGAATAACAACCGTGAAGCTCTGTTGGAGGACAGAGCCCCTGGAGACAATACTGAAGCAAGACCAGTATGTGTCCCCACATACAGCTCGCACTCGAACCAAGTGTCTAAGATGGTTAATAAACATTGGAGAATACTAACCAGCCGGACCCTAGACCTAGAGAAACCATTATTTGCCCACAGGAGAGGTAAAAATCTTAAGGACATCCTAGTACACACCAGACCCCTAATAAACCCAACCAACAACCCAGGCTACAGGGAATCCAAGGACACCATCCCTGTGGCAATTGTAGTAGCTGCCACCTTACGAAAAAAAGCCTGGCTCTCACCTTTAGAAATGGAAGGAAGTGGGAACAACGCAATTTTACAAATTGCAACAGTAAGAACGTGGTGTACCTCATTACTTGACCCTGCGGGTTAGAATACGTGGGCATGACCACCAGACCCGTTAAAGTGAGGATTAACGAGCACAAGAGTAATGTGAGATGTAGAAAATCCACAACGAAGATGGCAGCACATTACCTGGAGAGGCAGCACTGTCAATGAGCTACTTTGGACCATTATTGAACAGTTACCCTCTGAAACAGGCCTATTTGAAAAGGAACAAAGATGGGTTTTCCATTTGGGCACAGACACAGAAGGCCTCAATGATGCCATACCATGGGGCCAACTGCGATAAAATAAAAACCTTCATGAGGTACCTGTGAACCTATATGACCCTCTGCATCCTCTGTCTCACAGATCTGATGAGTCTGTTCTTCTTCCAAACAATACCATGATCACTGGTATTTGACTTAGGTTCATGTTAAAATAGCCATATTGCGCAATGACCAGCTGACATTGGCTTTTTCCTACTCTCCTTAGCCATTTGCTTAATTAATAGCACTCACAGGTGCTTCTTGGGCAGTAGTCTTTATTATGTACTTTCACTTTCACATTTATGCCCATTAAAACCCTTAATTTATTTTCACAACCGAGCGCTCAAATTTCTGATCATGCTGAATGGAGCGTTTCACCGGTACTACAATAACTAACTTGCCGATCCACGGTACCAACTGCGCATGTGCAACAGCCTAGTCTTTGACCAGGGCGCTTGCGCAATAGAACGCCGTTTACTGAGCATGCTCCAGAAACGAACACTGTTCAATGGTGCGTTACCGGCGAACGATAAGCATAACAGCCCATGTTTGGCCGTACATCCACCTTCAATTAACCCGCTAATTGGTAATTTACAGGATACACTAGGGTATATAAAGTACAAGCCCTCCCCACAACGGCACAACCATCGGAGCTGCGTTGAGCGGAAGAGGGCAGATCGTCTCCTGAAAAACCGTGAGTTACCAGCATACCAGACATAAAGGAAGGGTTACCAGTGGATGTAATTAGCGGATCCTAAACAAGGTTTTCTCATGCCCACAGATTACTGAACTTAGCATGATGGAACCCCCAATAATGCACTAATGGCTCATGAGGCAATGTAACCTAAAACACGAAGTAAGACCATTTTTACCTTGTTGTTTTTTATCCACATACCTCAAGGAACTTTTAAAACCAATACCAAATCGAACATGTGTGTTATGTATGTGTTCATATGTGTGTCCTTGTCCTTTTTTTGTCACTTTTATCCACAGGGTGTACGATCTTTGGAGGAAATCTGCAACCCTATGTATATGCATATTCTTTGTCCTTAAGGTCATTGACACCTATATGACAGTCACAACTGCATAATGAGAAAGGTATTGATTATGTCCCTCTCTCCCTCCTGGTCTTGATAAAGACGTCAAATGGGCGCAGAGACTACATGTTGAACTAGAATTTCGGTACTTAACACCTGTAGTTCACGTTACAATTTTTGTATAATACACTTTTACATCTACATCCATGTGAGTAAGGTGGGGATCTTTGTGCATTTCCCGTCCTGAAGAAGGAGTTTCGCACTCCGAAACATGTTCATGTCGACGGACAAAAGAGGTTAATGTACATAGTTATACACCAGTAACCTCACACTGCACCCTTTTTAATAATACCAGCCGGGGGCTTAATTAAAGTCTTTTTTACCCCACGAGCCAGGTATTTTTTAAAGTATCACTTTTACCACTCCACCACTCACATTTAAGTACCCCACACGCATTCACACATAGTCCACAGAAAGTGCCCCCACGTAGTCGTCGGTCGTAGCACGCCGCATCCCGTAGAGGGGTGCGAGAACCCCGATGTTGAAGCATGACACCAAGGGGCCTGTTGGTGTGTGAGGGTTTTTTAAACAACACTGTGTGCTCCCCACCATTGTAGGGACCGCCACCACCTCCCAAGTGGATTCTATTCTGTTTAGCAAGTACGTTTAGGGAGACTGAATCCACTGTTTCTCTCCCTCCCTCCTTTGTTATTCATATCTCCATGTGAGACAGCCACCACTGAATCTCCTCCCAAGTGTCCTCTTTAAGGGGAACACTTGAGAGTAAGGCCTACCTTAGATGGTAGGCCTTTAAACTCTGGAGGGCCCTACAATGAATGGGGCCTAGGAATATGGCCTGGATTAAGGACTACATGAGTCCCACAACTTTTACTATCATGCCCGAACTGAGTTCACGATGAACACCAATGCGAGACGGAGTAAGAGCTGACTTCTGCTGGTTTAAAATGAACCTGAGAGACTCCAGGAGCGAGACTGCCATTTATAGATGCCGCAAGAGAGTTTGAGGTTTAGGTCCCTAAGGAGAATGTCGTCCTGGTAGATAAAGAGGCGAATGCCCCGAGCTCTGTCGAACTCTACTACCGAATGCATCACCTTGGTGCAGCACCAGGGGTGGACGACAGACCAAAAAGTAAGGCGGTGGTAAGGTCTCTCCCCACCACCATTGAAACTGGAGGAAGCGGCGGAGAGGAAGGAAATCCGGTACCGTTAGATAGCGTCCATGAGGTCCAGACGTGCCATCCAATCGTTGGGAAGGATAAGATCCAGGAGCAGATGGATGCCCTCCATCTTGAAATGCAAGTAAACCAACCACTTGTTGAATTCTTTCAAGTTGATTACTGTTGTCTGGCCACCGTCCCTTTTCTACACTAGGAGATTGCGTAAAAATCCTTGGGGGGGGGGGGGGGGGGGAACGGGGGGGGGGGGACGTACTCTGATTACCCCTTTGTGTAGTGAGTCCTATAATTCCACGTCCACCATAGTGGTGTGACCGGGAGAGAAGATCCGGGGGACTGGGACATTTTCTTGGTAAGGGAGTCATAAATCTCTATGTGAAACCCCCTTACAGTTGGAAGGATCCAGGCGCTGCTGAGGAAAGGTTTGTACACTCGCCTGAATTGGTTCCCTAGGTATTGCTGCTGCTTCGTCCTCCTCTCGCGGGGGTACCTTCGGGTGGGGTAAAGATGTTCGAACTTGGAGGCATCTTGGCACCGCCCTCCACTGTTGTCTTGTCCTCTGGTGGAGGCTGGGTACGGAGTGGGGCTGGCTGAGCGACAGCTACCTCTGCCAGCCCCGGTGAAAACCTGTGGCGTAAAGATGCACTTTATAGATGCCTGCACCTTATCTGGGGAGTTAAAGGTCTGGACAAATTTACACAGTTCCCATATGAATGGGTCCCCAAACAATCCCCCGGTCAATGGGGCCTGCCTCGGAGGTGGCTAGGTCTCTCAGCTTGGGCTTGATTTTGATGAGGAGCGAACAGCGCCTCTCTGTAGAGATGGCACAATTTGCGTTCCCCAGGAGGATGATGGCCCGTTGGGCCCAACGTGATAAGACCTCAGGAGAAATCAGTATGCCTGATACTTTCGCAGCCTCAGCCATATCGTAAGATACTGGTTAGGGGCCAGCCAAGTCTGGGAGCTTGTCCTGGCAAGCTCACCAAGACTGGTCGATCTCCTTTTTGTGGTCTTGCTTATATTTTCCTAGGAAGGTGGCCATGTGCTCATCTATGTCCAATGTGAGGGCCAGTTTGTTTCCCAGAGATGGGCATGATCACTCTGCCCTTAGGCAGTTATGGACTTCCTTATCCAGTGGCCTACGAAGCTGCCCTGCGACATAGACTGTGATCTTATCCAGACTGTGATCTTATCCACAGGTACCCATACCAGGGAACTGGGGTGCAGAAGACTCAAGATCCAACATATCGGATGTAGCCTGGGTGGCATAGCCGGCTAGCAATATCAGTGATGGGTGCCAGGGATGGGAGTCTGACTCCTGCTCCTCCTCTGAGCCAGAGGGTGAATCTGGGCCCTGTGGAGGTGTGGGTGGGCCTGGGGGACAGGTAGCACCCAAGGGTTGCAATCCTCTGGAGCAGGCTCTGGGGAGTACTGGGCCGAAGGCTGCTCGCGGATCATGAAGGCCCGCTTCAGCCTGTCAAATGGGTCCAGTTTGACCTAAGATACCAAGTTCCTCCTGTGTTTAGAGAGCTGTGGGTGCTGGATGTGGCCTTAGGGAGGGAAGAGGGGCTTAAGCCCTAGAGTGACTTATCTCCCCGGGAGGGATTTGAAGCAGTGCTCTGTATACTGCAAGAGTTTCTTCTCCGAGAACCTGCTGTCAGTACCACTGCTTTTGTGATTGAGGCGTCCATAACCTCACAAAAAATGGTCACCAGTGGGAAGGCAAGTCATGGTATCCTTCTTCAAGTAAGTCTCCTCAATGATGCGAATATTGGCCAATTAGTGTGAGCCAATTAATGAGTGGGTGTCCAATCGGGGTGAGCCTAGGCACAGCACAGGCCAATGGCTGAAGCAAATATGCTGGGATCCTAGCTGATACGCTGAGGGGTTATATAGTGGGGGTCAAACAATTATAGCAGCCCTTGGTACCAACAGGCCCAGGTCCTGCAGGACACCAATTGCCAACTTAAAATACCCTGGGGCTGATTGACTCACCTGGGCAGCTGTCCATGCTTACCAGAGAAACTCGCTAAGCCGAGGATACAGATCCCCTGGGTGGCTAAGAAGCTCTATACACCACCACCACGTCCACTACCACCACCACCACCACTACCACGACCACCACCACCACCACGTCCACGACCACCACCACAACCACCACGTCCACGACTACCACCACCATGTCCACGACTACCACCACCACGTCCTCCACTTCCACCACCACCACTTCCACCACCACCACGTCCACCACCACCACTTCCACCACCACCACGTCCACCACCACGTCCACCACCACGTCCACCACCACGTCCACCACCACGTCCACCACCACCACCACGTCCACCACCACCACCACGTCCACCACCACCACGTCCACCACCACCACCACGTCCACCACCACCACCACCACCACGTCCACCACCACCACCACGTCCACCACCACCACGTCCACCACCACCACGTCCACCACCACCACGTCCACCACCACCACGTCCACCACCTCCACCACCACCACCACCACCTCCACCACCACCTCCACCACCACCACCTCCTCCACCACCACCACCTCCACCACCACCTCCTCCACCACCACCTCCTCCACCACCACGTCCACCACAACCACCGCGTCCACCACCACCACGTCCACCACCACCACGTCCACCACCACCACGTCCACCACCACCACGTCCACCACCACCACGTCCACCACCACCACGTCCACCACCACCACGTCCACCTCCACCACCACCACGTCCACCACCACCACGTCCACCACCATCACGTCCACCACCACCACGTCCACCACCACCACGTCCACCACCACCACCACGTCCACCACCACCACCACGTCCACCACCACCACCACGTCCACCACCACCACGTCCACCACCACCACGTCCACCACCCCCATGTCCACCACCACTACGTCCACCACCACTACGTCCACCACTACATCCACCACCACCTCCACCACCACATCCACCACGTCCACCAACCCCACATCCTCCACCACCGCCACGTCCTCCACCACCGCCACGTCCTCCACCACCGCCACGTCCTCCACCACCGCCACGTCCTCCACCACCGCCACGTCCTCCACCACCGCCACGTCCTCCACCACCGCCACGTCCTCCACCACCGCCACGTCCTCCACCACCACCACCACCACGTCCACCACCACCACGTCCACCACCACCACGTCCACCACCACCACGTCCACCACCACCACGTCCACCACCACCACGTCCACCACCACCGCGTCCACCACCACCACCGCGTCCACCACCACCACCGCGTCCACCACGTCCACCGCGTCCACCACGTCCACCGCGTCCACCACGTCCACCGCGTCCACCACGTCCACCGCGTCCACCACAACCACCGCGTCCACCACAACCACCGAGTCCACCACAACCACCGCGTCCACCACAACCACCGCTTCCACCACAACCACCGCGTCCACCACAACCACCGCGTCCACCGCAACCACCGCGTCCACCGCAACCACCGCGTCCACCACAACCACCGCGTCCACCACAACCACCGCGTCCACCACAACCACCGCGTCCACCACAACCACCGCGTCCACCACAACCACCGCGTCCACCACAACCACCGCGTCCACCACCACCACGTCCACCACCACCACGTCCACCACCACCACGTCCACCACCACCACGTCCACCACCACCACCACGTCCACCACCACCACCACGTCCACCACCACCACGTCCACCACCACCACCACGTCCACCACCACCACCACGTCCACCACGTCCACCACGTCCACCACGTCCACCACGTCCACCACGTCCACCACGTCCACCACGTCCACCACGTCCACCACGTCCACCACGTCCACCACGTCCACCACGTCCACCACCACGTCCACCACCACGTCCACCACCACGTCCACCACCACGTCCACCACCACGTCCACCACCACGTCCACCACCACGTCCACCACCACGTCCACCACCACGTCCACCACCACGTCCACCACCACGTCCACAACAACATCCACCACCACGTCCATCACCACGTCCACCAATACCCCCACACGTACTTAAGCGCACCGCCCTTCATGGTATTTCCAAAGTTAAGCATACAGCCGGTAATGTCACCTATTTTGCCTCACGCACTTGCCCTCAACTTTTTTCAGTACCACAGACCAAGTTTAATTGTATTTATTTGAATACGCGATCTATGGTCAAACATCAAATGGACATCTTTTTAGTGCTGCGATCGGAGAAACCCGACATCATGCTTCTCACTGAGACTTGGCTTAACTTGGACTCATTACCAGATATTTTGGCGGCTGTCCCATCGGATTATTATATTTTAAATGTTAATAGATCTTCAGACAAAAGAGGAGGAGGAATAGCTGCCATTATTCATAACACTCATAAGTTTTCTTTACTCCCACCCCTTGTCCTCACTAGTTCAGAGAATATTGTTTTTAAAATGGACACTGATAGTGGAACACTATTAATGGTCCTAATATATCGACCCCCTCAATTCATGCCTACTTTTGCGGCTTTATTAGCAGAACAAATGGCCTCCCTTGTAACGAAGTATTCTAAAATTGTCTTGGTGGGGGATTTTAATCTTTGGTTTGATGCTACTGAGTTGGATGCCCAGACAGCAGAACTCAAGGACTTACTCTTAGATCTGAATCTAACTCAACAGGTCAATTCTCCTACACATGGAAAAGGGCATAGTCTGGACCAAATATGGTCTCAGAATATTCTCTTATCCATCTCCTCTATAACTCCTTGTATCTGGTCTGATCACTTCCTCATATACTTTACACTTACCATCGACAGAGGCAAAAAACAGTCACTTCAAATGGGTGGAAAAATCAGGAAATGGAAGGGCATGGATACATCAGGTTTTTTGGACACCTTGGCCTTGTCCCTCCCTTTAATGACTAAAGACATCGATGCCACGGAAGAGGCTTTCTCAAGCTGGATACGTCAGGCAGCTGATGTCTACGCTCCATGTACGATTTTCCCCCGCTCACGCCCTAATGATGCACATAAGTGGTTCACCCCACAATTGAAGATCTTAAAATTGGAAGTACGTCAAAAAGAGAGGAAGTGGAGGACCGGGTACTCATTACAAGATCAAGCAAATTGTTGTATGGCCCGAAAAGTGTACCAATAACTTATTCTAAAACAAAAAACTGATTATTTTTCTGCGAAAATTCTGAATTCTCAAAATAAGACGAAAGATTTGTTTAATATTGTGAATGATCTTAGTAATAGTGACAGAACTACTCCTCTTGTCACTCCTACACAGGATCTCTGCAATTCACTGAATGCTTTCTTTTTAAACAAAATCAGCACTATAAAACAGAGCATCTTAAACTCCCTGCCTCCCCCTCCTCTGGACGATGTTTACCATAATCCTTTTACCTTAGAAATCTTTCCCCCCATTGATGAAAAAACCTGGTCTGATCATTTTGCAAGGGTTAAATCTGGATCGCCTGATGACATCTGTCCTCCTCATATTCTTAGAGAGGTGGGGTTAGCAATCCCACTGGGCGTCCTTCCGCTGTTAAATGGTTCACTTACACAGGGCAAAGTGCCTAGCTGCCTTAAGAAAGCCCTGCTTATTCCTTTGATTAAGAAAGCAGGAGCAGATCCGCATGATCCGATAAATTACAGACCAATATCTCTGTTACCCTATACATCTAAAATATTGGAAGCCCATGTTTCCACAAATGTGTCCAAATTTATAGAAAAATCTGAATATTTTGAACCCAATCAGGCAGGCTTCCGTCCTTGTCATTCAACAGAAGCTGTGATTTTGGCGGTTCAAAATACTTTAAGGCGGAATGCTGATAAAGGTATCTACCAGGCCCTTGTACTTCTCGATCTCTCGGCAGCGTTCGACACGGTTGATTATTCCATTCTTATCAACCGTGTCGAACAAGCCGGCCTCAGGGGCCCTGCTTTGAGCTGGATCAGTTCCTTTATCACAGGACGCACGCAATCAGTAAGATTAGGCCCTTTCACAGCCCCCACTATCCCCACCACATGCAGAGTGCCTCAGGGCTCATCCTTGTCACCTTTATTATTTAATTTGTATCTTCGCCCACTATTATACTCCCTAAGGAATGCTAAAGTTACCATCTATAATTACGCGGACGATCTCCAACTCATCTTTCCTCTTAACACCAAGGACTCTGTGGTGGAATTTCATAACACCATGACACACACACATACAGAGATGGATGAGTCTTAACCATCTGAAACTTAACCCAGGCAAGACAGAATTGATCTTGCCTGGGAAAAGCGAACTAAGTTGGAGTCCATGCTTCTGGCCATCTAGTATGGGGGCTCCACCTATGAAATCGTCCTCGGTTAAAAAGTTGGGAGTTATACTTAGTGAGGATCTTTCCTTGAAAAGACAAGTTGGCACTGTAGTGTCTGCCAGCTTCTTTCAACTTAAGAAAGTAAGAAAAATAGCCCAGTTCCTTATGCGGGCCGCTCTTATCCAGGTTACCATTGCCCTTGTCCTGTCCCGTCTGGACTTCTCAAATAGTCTTTATTTGGGACTTCCAGCGGGCGTCCAAAAAAGACTCCAGTTGGTTCAGAATCAAGCCGCAAGGCTTATTCTTGGACTAACAAAGTGGCAATCCATTACACCTGGTCTGAAACAACTGCACTGGTTGCCTGTAGCACAGCGAATCGCGTTCAAAACTGGGTGTATTATCTTTAAAACCTTACAAGATACAGCCCCTAAGTTTATAAAAAACCTTGTTTCCAGATACAATCCACCATTAAATCTTCGCTCTGCTCAAAAAGCTTTGCTGATTGTTCAATCTTTTAAAAAGAAACGTCTTGGTGGCTGCTGCTTTGACCATCTTGCAGCCACCTTCTGGAATTCTCTTCCGCTGCACTTAAAAATGAGTGGAGATCTTCTCCGTTTCAGACACTCTCTTAAAACTTGGCTGTTTATCCAGGCCTACTGTTGAGCTGTATTTTGTGTTATGTTCCCTCCGATAGCGCCATGAAGCCCCAGGGCGTACGAGCGCTTAACAAATGAATATTAACATAATATCACTGAATCAAAGGAGAGAGGGAGGACTAGGTAAGCTAGTCTGAATCCCCGCTTTTATATATCAAAAATCAAGAAAGACTAGCTAGGTTTTTTACAGATAAGACTCAATGGAGTACGTATGTCAAGGAAAACCAGTAGGTTTTTTAGAAAGCCCTCACCCACCAACCTAGTTGGTGGCATGCTTCATCATCGGGCCCACTGGGTGCCAACAGATACCCAGTTTTATTAAAATATTTTTTACCCTCGGGTGCTGGGATTTTTGTATGGCTTTTTAAATCTTCACTTTCACACTCACTACACTGCACACTCAGTAATTATACCAGCTCCGCAGTAATCTGGCGTCGAAGCACACCCGGGGTACGTTAGGTGCCACTGTGGTGGGCCCGATGATGAAGCATGCCACCAACTAGGTTGGTGGGTGAGGGCTTTCTAAAAAACCTACTGGTTTTCCTTGACATACGTACTCCATTGAGTCTTATCTGTAAAAAACCTAGCTAGTCTTTCTTGATTTTTGATATTAACATAATATAACATAACTATTGGCATTGTAAATGATAAAGCTATTAATTTCGCTATTTTCAAAACCAACACATAAATAAAAAAATGTGTCATTTACAATACCAATAGCTCAAACTTTCCTAATGCGAGACCTATTGCATTGCAAATGCTTGTTCTCTTCCGTTTGAGAAATTAAGTTTGTTGATGTTTTAAGTAATGGCTGCTGTGTGAATAAAACAAAGAGAATAGCGTAATCCTCGCCTTTTGTCCCGACCTAGAATACAAAATGCAGCTTCTATACAACTCATCAAGTCACATACTTTAATTTGAGTAGGGCTGGAGTGGAACGCAGTGAGCCACACCAGAAGAGCTTTACAGAAAGGAGGGATCCCACCTGAGGTACTCAAAGCACTCATAAAGAGGATTAAATAAAGGACAAGTTGCTTTAAAATTACAAATTCACTGAGTCACAGAGTACTTGGTGTCTTTTCTACACCCAACAAGAGCAAGGGACAACTGACATCACTGAGAAGACATGATATTTTGGGGCAGACATAGACCAAATAAACTGCAGATGCATTGGAGAAGCACTTTAGCTCTACATTGTACTGAATATTCAATAAAGAGTTATTAAAACTAATTTTCCCACCTCAATTGCAACATTGTCCGGGGGAGTAACCGAAGATGATGATTTCAGTTTTACTCTTTTTCAACATAAAGAGTAGACGTCAATCCATAAAATGGTGGATCTTATACAGTTGTTGATTATATTGTGGAGAACTGTTGGTTGCCCTTAAGTTGGATCATCAATTGCTGTCATTTCAGCCTTACTTTGCAGCTGATTTTGTCCTGATTATTTTTCGGTGAAGGTATCATTGAAATGTTATTGCAGGGTCTTCTTGCCTGAAGTGGTTCACTGTTATTTTCCAAAATACATGGAGCTGAAAGTGTATTTGAACTGCTGAAACGTGCTTAAGAGATGTGCTGGTGCACATTTTGATGTTAATGTAAATTACTGTTTTCTGCAGTGTGATGCAGTGGGTGTCTTGGAGAAGGAACACGATTACAGAGAAGAGCACTTTGATTTCATTCAGTCGCATATTCGAAGATTCTGCTTAAAATGTATCCTTTGACATAGAGAAATATTATTTGAATTATATTTTTTTTAACGCAAGCTCAAATATGTTACTTTACTTTTAATGTTCATGGAATGCGAGTTAACTGTTCTAGGGATGAACAGAAAAGTTTGTATGTATCTATTCCTCACCATTATTTTACAGTCACAAAAACAGCAGAACACTTTACATCCCAGACTGTGTGGTTTACAGCAGTGAGTGACCAAGGCTATAGATGGTCTCGGGAGATGTTTTATTTTGGCATAGCCGTGAGAATTTAATTCATTGATTGGCATGCCACATGTTCTGATGCTATTTTTCCAGTATTACTTTGTGACTGAACTTATTCTATAGCTTTGGTTTAATTACTTATAAATCATTGAACATAGTCCCGCTCCAAAGTATTGCACAAATGTTTCTCCTGGTGACTAATAATATACTTATTATTTAAATATCTGTTTATTTTAACATTGCTTCTGATGAATACTTTTACATACAGATGGCCCACCTCTTGAATCCCCTACAGAGACCGACTTCAATGAGAAACAATGAAATGACTCTCCCATGCAAACTGTTGGCACTGTGACTCCAATACCCTTGTGTCTCACTGGATTTGAGGTCAAGGAGTTCCATATGGTACCACCCAGGCAATATGATGAGTTTGTTTTTTCCATGGCCCTGTGACTCCCATATGGAGTCCAGCAGTGCTCAGGCTCAGTGTTTGGTACCGCCGGTTCTACTCCCGGCCTTTTCAGCTCCTGAGGTGCTGGCTTTCATGCAAACCTTGCTAACCATGTTCTGAAATTCTCTGGTGCACCTTCGAGCCCCAAGGCAATTGTGGTGTCTTAGACTGCATTTGCTGGCAGTTCATTCCCCAGCATCAGTCACCTTCTGTACTGAGCCTGATTCTACTTTGAATACTGTTCTTCTGCCACCAAAGGCCTCGTCACCTAGGGCTCCATTTCCAAGTTCCAGTCCTGTGAGGTGTCCTTCTTGTGCGTCTCCTGCTGTTCTCTATCCTGGTACTTCAATTGAAAATTTTGCTGGTTCTAAAAATTGAGTTGAGGTGAATTCGGAATGTTCATACTCCGTAGAAGTTCCCAGAAACCACATGCTTCCAGCACTCATGGTTCATTTACTCCCAATGATTGGCTACAGTCGCTTCTGTACTGCATAACTTTGGAGGAGGTTTTGTGCAAGGGGACTGTCGTCATTGAACTGCATCTTCTTTGTCAGGGGTTAAAACAGGCATTTTGATTGAAATGCTGCAGATCGGTCGTTCTAATACGCAACCCTTGTTACCTTTTAAGACTTTGTTGGATTTGGTTACATCATCTTGGAATAGGCCAGCATCTGCACAAGGTATTGACTGTGAGGTGGCTTGTACCCAACAGTCCCGGAGTCACCTGCCATTTCAGTCTTCTCACCCAACCACAGGCCTGGGTGTACTGCATCCCGATTTCACTGATATCTGCACTGTTCCTTCCCTATCTGATGGGAAGTTTTTATGGATGAGATTGTTGAAAATGTTTTCCTCTGGATGATAGTCTGACACTTTGCTCCTGTAACATTACATGTATGTGATTTTTTTAGGTCTCGCCTGTCGATGCGCATGCGCATCGAGCAAGCGAGACTATGGTGGCTTATCCACTCTTTGTCCAACTTGCAAGGAATCGTGGCGATTCCTTGCAGTGCCCGTGACTTTTAAGCTCAATGCGCATGCGCATTGAGCTTAAAAGCGCGTGCACATGCCCCCAGCCGCCTGCCTTGCCTACTCTCCCGCCCCCTCACTTCTTGATTGCACGGCCGCTAGGCCGTGCCTCCCCTACTCTCCTCCTCCTACTCTCCTCCCCTCGCCGTCTGTTCCCGCACTCCTCCCACACCCCCGCTCCGCCCCCTCCCCTGCCTGCCATGTCGCGTCGCATTTCTCCTCCCCCCTCCCCACAGCAATGCCCTCCGTTCCTACTCTCATATTAAAGTGCATGGTCCAATGGAAAGGTTTATTTTAAAAAAAATCAACATTGCAACAGCCACATCAATGACTTTTTGTAATTTGCAATATATTTCATGCATATGTCGGCCTAGCAAGTGTTGTCATATGTTCTTTTTCTGACACATGCTTCCGGTAAAACTGCCAAGGCTAGTCTTATTGACTTACCAAATGCTCTTTTTATTTTTTTGATTGTGGGTGCATGCATTTATTTATGCAATGTACTTCTGCCTAATCGATAAATACATTGTCCGTGATAATGTGCACATCACACAGACACCATGCTGCTGTATCAGTGTTTCCGCCCAGAGTGAAAACACGGACATGTCGCCATGTCGCTATGTCGCTTTGGACTTTACACTTTTTGCTGTATATTTTTCCTGCAAATACTTCAAATATTGTCGGTGATATAAAGGCAATGTAACTTTAAATGTGTTTGTCGGACAAGGATCGGGAGAATTTAAAATGGTTGAAAGCAATCTGATAGTTTATGAATGTGGGAAAAATGTTCTGCTGTGGGAGCCGAGAAGCTCCTATCCATGGCATACTTCATTCCTTCTACTGCTACTTCATTTCAACCAGTAAAGACGTAGGGAGACTGCAGATCTCAAACGTAGTCTTCCTTAGAAATATAAATAATGCATCCTACCTGTGACGTCTACAGCAATGTGCTACGAAAGTGTATTTTTTTTATATGATGCGTATACGGCTGAAGCGCGAATGTTGTACTTTTCTAAAACTCTATGCAGGCTTTGGAATTTTCAGACCTGTAGCCACTCTCCTCCCCTCGCCGTCTGTTCCCGCACTCCTCCCACACCCCCGCTCCGCCCCTCCCCTGCCTGCCATGTCGCGTCGCATTTCTCCTCCCCCCTCCCCACAGCAATGCCCTCCGTTCCTACTCTCATATTAAAGTGCATGGTCCAATGGAAAGGTTTATTTTAAAAAATATCAACATTGCAACAGCCACATCAATTACTTTTTGTAATTTGCAATATATTTCATGCATATGTCGGCCTAGCAAGTGTTGTCATATGTTCTTTTTCTGACACATGCTTCCGGTAAAACTGCCAAGGCTAGTCTTATTGACTTACCAAATGCTCTTTTTATTTTTTTGATTGTGGGTGCATGCATTTATTTATGCGATGTACTTCTGCCTAATCGATAAATACATTGTCCGTGATAATGTGCACATCACACAGACACCATGCTGCTGTATCAGTGTTTCCGCCCAGAGTGAAAACACGGACATGTCGCCATGTCGCTATGTCGCTTTGGACTTTACACTTTTTGCTGTATATTTTCCCTGCAAATACTTCAAATATTGTCTGTGATATAAAGGCAATGTAACTTTAAATGTGTTTGTCGGACAAGGATCGGGAGAATTTAAAATGGTTGAAAGCAATCTGATAGTTTATGAATGTGGGAAAAATGTTCTGCTGTGGGAGCCGAGAAGCTCCTATCCATGGCATACTTCATTCCTTCTACTGCTACTTCATTTCAACCAGTAAAGACCTAGGGAGACTGCAGATCTCAAACGTAGTCTTCCTTAGGAATATAAATAATGCATCCTACCTGTGACGTCTACAGCAATGTGCTACGAAAGTGTATTTTTTTATATGATGCGTTTACGGCTGAAGCGCGAATGTTGTACTTTTCTAAAACTCTATGCAGGCTTTGGAATTTTCAGACCTGTAGCCACGTATAGTGTGTCTTTGGCAAAACTTCATTTCATTATAATTCAAGATATGTTACGAAGTTTCTCTTCCCTCACTCACCCTCACTCACCCTCACCCTCACTCACCCTCAACCCCTCAGCATCACCCTCACTCACCCTCACCCTCACTCACCCTCAACCCCTCACCTACCCTCACCCTCACTCACCCTCAACCCCTCACCCTCACTCACCCTCAACACCTCACCCTCACTCACCCTCAACACCTCACCCTCACTCACCCTCAACACCTCACCCTCAACCCCTCACTCACCCTCACTCTCACTCACCCTCAACCCCTCAGCATCACCCTCACTCACCCTCACCCTCACTCACCCTCAACCCCTCACCTACCCTCACCCTCACTCACCCTCAACCCCTCACCCTCACTCACCCTCACCCACCCTCAACACCTCACCCTCACTCACCCTCAACACCTCACCCTCACTCACCCTCAACACCTCACCCTCACTCACCCTCAACCCCTCACCCTCACTCACCCTCACTCACCCTCACTCACCCTCACTCACCCTCACCCACACTCACCCTCACCCACCCTCAACACCTCACCCTCACTCACCCTCACCCCCTCACCCCCACCCCCTCACCCCCTCACCCCCTCACCCCCTCACCCCCTCTCACCCTCACTCACCCTCAACACCTCACCCTCAACCCCTCACCCTCACTCACCCTCACAACACATATTGTGTTACAATAGGTGTCACATTTGCGAAAGATAAAACGATTGGCATTGTAAATAACAAAGCTATTATTTCGCTATTTTAAAAACAAGCACATACATAAAAAATGTGTCCTTTACAATACCAATAGCTCAAACTTTCCTAATACGAGACATATTGCATTGCTGTGCTTCTCTCCCCTGCTGCACTCTCCTGCTCTCTAGAGATGTAGCATAACGACGAGAGCTGCCATATAAGTCACGTAAATACAAAACATGTTGCATTCCAAATGCTATAGGTGTCACATTCGCAAAAGTTATAACTATTGGCGTTGTAAATGACAAAGCTATCAATTTAGCTATTTTAAAAACCAACAAATAAATAAAATATTTGTCATTTACAAAACCAAAAGCTCCAACTTTTCTAATGCGAGACCTATTGCATTTCCAATGCTTGTTTAAACTAATGTCGTTGGGTAGATGGCGCAGATTGTGGTTCCTCTCTTTCTGGACCACCTAGGAGGTCACTTTACTTATGTGGTTACTTATGGTTTGTCTCTAGCAATCTTCTTAGGTCTTGGCTTTGTGGCCCGATCTTTCGGCTCTTCTGTGGCCCTGTTTAGACATAGTTTGTTCGGCTTCTTGGACCCTCATTGATTGGCAGGTTCAAATGTGCTTGAGACCTTTCATGGTTTTTACCTCTTTAACAAGCGGATTTATCTATGTGTGGATGGAGCTGCCAAAAGATATGCTAATGAGAAATGTTGTTGACGAGCTACCTGTGTTATGAATATGCCCTATGGAGATAGTGGGTCACCTGATAATTTTACAGGAGTGTGACATTACAGGCCTCACCATTTCTGATAAGCAGCTGTTCCTGACCCCATTTGTTGCAAGGGACATGGTGATTTTCTACAGTACTATGGTCAGAAGTAGCAGCTGTTGTGTTGAATGCTTTCTTGAGGAACGGATCTGAATGGTGATTGTTTGTGAGAACAGTGCAGTTCAGGCTTAATCTGCATGGAGATTTACCCCCTGTGGGGTTTGCTATTTGTTTCTTTCTCGGCGACATGATGTATGATTCCGTTGTAAACTGAAGCCACTCAGTTTAGTCTCCCTGTAAAGAATCACATCCTTCTAAAACGGTGCCCTGTGGTCCATAAAGTGCAACTTAGTCTGAGGCTGGATGTATTATTAGGTCTTGTGATCGCTTGTTTCTTGATGGTACATTTCATCCTTTGATAGGGGACGGTGTTTTGATTAAGCAGCAGTTAAGTTGGTCTAGTGATCTTACGCACTTAGGAATATGAAGATGCCTTGTTTGGTTTTTAATTTTTGGTAGCCTGCCACATTAATGGGGATTTTTGTTTCAGTGGTTTGTTTTAGGCTATGACCGCCCCACGCGTTTTGTCTGATAGCAGGCGTACTCATTGATTGGCATGTGAAATACTTACCAGAAGTTAGAGTAAGCTTTACTCACCCTTTGTGTTCTTGTTCAAATGTGGCGACCTATTTTATGACTTATATATTTAATTGGTTTTACATAAGTACTTAATTGAACACACTATACAATACAGTGTATTTAGCAGCAATCTCCTTGAACTTTCCGCCCTATTTAAGGCATTTACATCTCAATATACCAAAAGTACAATCTACGCTAAAGTCAAGGAACCTGCATACCAGGCCCCCCAAATTTTACAATATGTTCCAGGGCAGCCCATGGTTTTATAGACCTAGCGATCAGCCTCTGCTCATTACTCCATTCTGTATGTCCATTCGTCCAACATAGGATATTGGATCCCTTTAGGCAGGATGGGTTCTTTTGATTTGCCAGTATGGCCAGGTGTACAATCTGGTGAATTTCACTGGTTAGCCTCCCAGGTACGGTGTCTACCACTGGATGATAACCAGTGTCCTCCATTTTTTAGGCTACCCCCTTCAATTTAGGCTAGGGTGCCTTCTGTTTCCTCACTCTTCTATGGGGCTCAATACTCCTGTTAGTGGATCAGCTGGTTTTGGACACTTGGCGTAGTATTGCATTTTAATATTTTAGGGCGGTTAGTAATTGGGGTTTCATCAATTTCAGTCAGGCATTATTGTTGTGGCCATGTTGATACCGTTATGCTTCTTACGTATTTAGCTTTCTTTGGAGTGAGGTGTGGCATAAGGGAGATGTAGATCGGTTGCCATTCAATGGTGTTAATTGAGATACAGCCTGATTTTTGACATTTTTTTGGCATACAATTTGTAGCCCTTTGTGCTTTCTATGGTTCCATTTCTTGAAAAAAGGAAAAATGCTCAACAACAAAAGAATGATCCCTTACAAATAAAAGTTTGAATAAAGGGTTTTCTGTGTATGGTTTGGACTCTGTACGATGCAGGTGTTTTCTTTAGATGTTTTGTAGAACATCTTCATTTCTTCTGTCAGATGAGACGCATTCCTTGCTATCGCCCTACATGTTATTAGCAAGAGATCCTGCTAGATGAAGTCAGGAGAATTGTTGTTTTCTTGGTGCTTCTTTGTTGCTAGCTTGGTCTTGCGGGGATGATTGCATTCATGGGTTCACATAACACTGTTCTTGCGTCTCCTCAGACCCTTCTTCCGGAATTTTTTCTTTAGTATTTGTTCAAGAGGTGAGAAGTCTGCAGAAAGAAGTATTTTCCAAGGATGAAGTTTTTGGTAGGTACACTTTCTAAAAGCAGATTCCTCACTGATTTACCCGCTTCCCCATTCTCTTTGAATGTAGAAAAAGGATTGGAGCTGATGTCACAGAGCTGGGGGTGGTTCCACATATGAGTACATGACCACACATCCGAATAGGCACTAAGGTTGTTTTGGTAATGCAGAGCCACTTGGCAGTGTGGGAGAGCTATTTCAGCTTTTTCAAATTCAGTCTGGCGCCTGTGGGAATTCATGAGGTGAGTAATCTCCAGGTAGCTAGAGTATTCACCAGAAACATCGATACGGAAGGTATGTAACTTAAACTTTGCAGTTTTGATTTCTGAAGAGACATGATCATTTGACCAATTAAACCTAGTTCCATCTGTGATCTATAATGTAATAACGTTTATTGTATAGTTAATTAAAACCATAGCATATAGGCATAAAATCTTTAAAATAAAACGGTATGAATCAGTTTATCTGACTCAATGAATACTGTAATCTTATTATTCCATTCTTTAAATAACGTATACAGTACCCTTATTATAATGCCAATTACCTCATTCTAACCCAGTCCGACATCAGCTCCATTAGTCCGATTAACCTAATCTCATTAACCCTAAAATTCATGTACTATAAAATGTAATCCTAAAACAGAATCCGCTGTATGTACACCATGGTAGATTATAATTTCTTGGGCTCAATTAAAATCATATCATAGTCTTTACTTGAGGGCCGATGGGGCAATTCAATCTGATCTATAGAATGTAGTCTATATAGGGAAAATATATGTATATTTTTCGAGGTCCTTCTAAATGGAAGCCAAATGCCATTGTTGCTTTATTCATTGGTACATTAGTTTAAGCCGTTCTGTGCTTTGAACTCTGTATTTAGTGTAACATCTCACTGAATGTATAGAAGATTGCATAAAAAGTGCTGCACAAACCAGAATATTATGCACAGTAACATATGTTAAATAATGTTTAGTGTGTTGTACTAAGGGTTAATAGATTATTTTCCTTGAATGAATTTGTTAGATGGAGCTGCCTTGATTTACACATCAGTTAAGGAAGAAAAGAACCTCGATTTATTATACAAGTATATTGTTCATAAAACATATGGTTTTCACTTGGCCACACCTGCCTTGGTGGTAGAAAAGGATGCAGTTTTTATGTAAGTATAAAAACAGTCCGCTTAAAAACAAATCCAAATGCATGTGTTTGTTGTTTTTGTGTATCTGCCCACTCTGTGCCCCCAATCCGCTGGTACTGGGACTTGAAAGACATTGCCAGGGTGTACGGCTGTGGTTAAAGACCACATGCTATGATCAGACTCTGTGAGCATAACTAATAGGGGCATGCTCTGTGTACTTGGCTGACAGAGAGACTGTCACCAAGGGGAGTGTGCCTAGATCCAATTGGAAACTACCCATGGCCAGCAGTGTAGTAGTACTGGTACTAGGCTTATGGCAGAGTAGTGAAGGCAGGGGTGCAAGCAGATGCTAGGCTTTGTTTTGATATAACACAACCTAACCTCAAAATTCACTTGCCAAAACGGAGGATGTGGTTGTCTGCAAAGATGGTAACAGACAAACGTTATTTAAAATAAAATTTAAAAAAAACCTTGAAATGCTTCTGTTAAATTGACCCCTGGATTACATTCCACATCTTAGGAGAACATTAGTGGTTTTTGGTTTAGATAGATGAATACCTAGATTTATTGCAGGTTGTATTTCTAAGGGAAATCTTTTGTGTTTTTACTTAAACATTGTCCTCCTTTGCCAAATCTGCACAAAACCCGCCTAAATAAAGAATGTACCCCAACCCAAGTTCAGACTTGTAAATTGTAAAGATTTGTTAAGCCGGGAATAGCAATAGCAGAGTTCACAAACATTACTTTTTCATTCATATTACCACACGGAATATTTTGTCATTAATGGGTATCGACTGTTGCACATCTTTCACCAAACTGGCATGGACACCATGTCCGTTGTGCAACATGTTTTTGTTTGTTTGGTGTAAAGCCTTGCATTGGTGTTTGAGAAACAACATTCAAAATATGATGCTAAAAAAATCCATTTTATTTAGAGCTGGTGACTTCAACATTTGACTCTGAGCTGGTCATCTAACATGCTGCCACACGTGCTTCATCATCCAAAATGAGCACTTCAGGCTTAATTCAGTGGCCAGTCACACTATTCAAGAAATAAAAACGAATCCGTGGCTGTTTTACACCCTATCAAGCTCCCACTTTTCATAAGGGTTACTAGGGCAATCTCGAGTGGAGTAAATGTTTTTTTTTTTTTTTTTTTTTTAACAACCAAACCAGTGATAATCAAAGTTTTTCATACCTTGCTATACTTGTTGGGAAATGGTCTGAACAAAGAAATTGTGCAAGGCGTCCCACAAAAACCTAGTTAATGTTTTTTGCTAGGTTTGTATCTGGAAGGCCTTGTGCAGGGGGTAGGCTGTAGGAAAGGTTACACTTTACATTATAATATCTTGTTGGTGCTCTGAGCGTTTGATACTGGCAGAGATAATAGCTGAAGGGCATATTCTGTAGGTATTGGCCATGGGCACAACCTAAGTTCAACCAGTGTAGACATCTGTTATGGGCACAGGGAATAGCCAGGGGTCTTTTTTTATCCACAGTACTAATGGGGTATGACTGGAAAAAACTCTGCTCTTTAGAGCGAGTACTGTGGGCAAGGGTATTGGGTATGAATTTTTGTCTGTACTCTATGGCCATTTCCCATAGGGGATAGTGCACCTTTTCATGAAGAACAACTTTTTAAGATCCACCAACCTGGTAGAATTGACACATTTGCCAATCAGGGTCGAGAATGTCATTTTTCAAATGGCTTCTTGCTATTTGAGATGGCCAAAATGATTTGAGAGTTGTACCCAATAAAACCAAGCCTTACAACACATGTTTTCAAGTGTGTGCCTTAGTTCTCTAGTACCTTCAACCTTTGAACATTGTTTGCAATGTAGTATGCAAGACAAAGAAATTACAATTACAATATTCAAACAATGATAAGCCTATTGGGATTTATAAGCTGAGAGAAATAGTCAAATTTAAAAAAATGGACCCGCAGTGAATCAAAATCCATTCTTACCCAAGATTTTTTATATTATGTGTTCATTTTAGGCACTCCTGGTCATTTCGACAAGCCACTCCTTTAGTGTTGGTATTGTTTGGTACCACCAGTGCCAAGATGGGGACTATAATCCTGGAGAATGCCATTTGTGCATTGAAGAATGTGTCCTAATTCAAACCCAAGAAGGGGTCTGGTGTGGTTGTTATGAAAATATATAATAACTGGCTTTTGGGAGCCACAGATCACCTGAGTTTGGTTGAGGCCAGCAGAATATCCGCTCTAGGGCAGTGTCTTGCGGCTCTCCAAATGAAGCTCTAAATGTCTGAATCTATCCTCTGTAGGGTGTTCTATTTTATTGAGCGCTGCAGCATCCTAGAAATGTAATTGTAGTTTGGTGCTACAGTCCTCTTTACAACCTATTCCCTCCCCCAAAAGGAGAAGTTTCCTTTTTGTCCCCACTATCCCCTCTCTCAACTAACCCCTGTACCCTCCCCCTTCCCCCTCCCAGACATGCAGTCCCACTAAACAACAAGACCTCTTCCTGCCCCTCCCCCATGCCAAGGGTAACAGATACTGCCCCCAGCCCCTTCTTCTACCACGGTACCACCCACCCTCCCAACAAAGCATGGGTCAATCACCGGCGGAGGGTGTCTTTTTTCCTTGTTCTAAGACACAACATTGGGCTCTGCTCCATCGTCTGCCTGCACCACCCGACCCCTGGCGACCTACTCTATTGCCCCCCCACTCCTCAAACACAGTCAATCTTTCCTATCCAGGGCAGTAATCCCAACAAGCTCCCACCCAACAGTCCTCGTCCTACCTGACATCTCAGGCCAGACCCACGTCAGGCAAAGGGGCCACCTCACCCCCTCCCAGGCTTCTAATATTGGGCCGCAATATATCTTAGAGTATCTCTTAGTATCGCTCAATTTTCCTTGGATATTGTCTCCAACCCGGTCTCCTGCGACTGCCCGCTTACCCCCCTTCCTAGCACAATGTAGCATATCATCCTATTACTGTACAAAGTTATCACATCTTGCTGTTGGATGACACTCACCCGTACTGTATCTCTTTTCTTTACTTAATAAATAAAAAAATGCAATACCAAGAAAAGTTGTATTTGTACTGTTCGTTGCAAGTTGTGGGCCCCAGCACTCAATTGTGGTACCCGGTTTTATGTTTCATCATCAGGTTTCAACCCAGAGTAAGTTCGAGAAGGTCAGAAAGGGAGAACAAAGTAGGAATAGAAAGATCCCAAAACATTGACAAAGTGAGGAAGGAGGCATGGAAAACAATCTGCAGGAGTGAGACAAAGGTTAGGAGGGATGGGTTGTGGAAGTAAGAGACATGAGGAGGAATTAACTAGGCCGTCTTTGTATTCAACTAATTTGGCTTTTCAGCATAGCCTTTTATGGGGTTATTTTAACTTGAGTTCTTTTTTGCAGAGAAACAACCTTGGTCCTGACAAATGCCTTCACGCCTGCAGGGTTATTGAAGGCAGAAACATGTTGACCAAATGTGTGGGTTACATTATTTACCACTTATTTTAGCCTCTATCCTCTGGAAATAATTGCAGCTGCCACGCCCTCCCAAAAAAATATAATAGTATAAAAAAAAAGTTAGACTGCCAGAGTTTAAGGGAGCAACGGAGGAGTGAGTGTTGGGTGGGGAGAAGGAACAGGAAGTAGTTTAGGGGAAAAGGTACTGAAAGCGTTTGAGGCTAGGCCTGGGGTGACCCAAAAAGCAAATCTATAAGTAAAAATACAGGGAGGAATGGGAAGCATTGGACTAACTTTGGGACAAAGACGAGGGAGAGGGCAACACAGGAATGTGCGGAGAGGGGTGGGTGACCGGGGGTGGGAAGAAGCACATGAAGTAGAGAGCTGGCAAACACAATCACTCTCTTGGAGTGCTGAAAGACAAAGAAAGAAGTAGTTCCCTAAACGATAGAAATGGAAGGGTGCTGGTCAGGTAAAGACTGGTAAAGTTGCTAAGCTCCAGGAAAGGACAAACACAGGAAAAGGACAACCAGACATGGACTAAAAAGCAAGCAAATTGGTGACAATAAAACAAACTAATGATAAGCAATGGACAGCCTTAAAACCCACTGTATGTTTTTGATGTCGTCCACACAAGGCATTTCAGCTACAAGCAGCTAAAATCCGTCTGGTAGGCAAGACCTAAAAAGGGGTCAAGAAAGCGGGTTTTGCAATTGAACATGATTTATATTGAACTTCACTGTGGCTTACAAAACACTATACAGCTTCTAGATTTCTTAAAATTAAAAGTGTAACAAATTCAGATGATATTTAGATATGGTAGGTGGTGTGTCTCCTTTCAAAACTCCGGGTGGATTATTTGTGGTGGTGGCTGCTTCTCTAGGAATGTGGAAGCATCAATTTGTCAGTCATCTTTGAACCTATAATAGAGATTATCAACATGCTTTACATTTCAAGGAGTCTAACAGAATCAGTGGGGTAGAACTGTGCCATGCCATTGCAAAATAAAGACCTCTATATGGGATCTGCATGCTTGAGTGATGTGAATGAAATCATGTAAAGTACTATTTAACAATGAAGGGTAGACTGCCTGTTTTGGGTTAGCAGCTTTGAATGCCTTACACAACTTCTAAGGTTGCATTGTCTGAGATTAGCAGTTAACAAGCAAGAATGTCGGGGGCGTGGCTAGCCACCTAAGATGGCGGTTGGGTCTTGGTAGACCTCCAGCCCCTCCGGGGGGTATTTACTCCTTCTATGCCGCCTTCCCTGGCCAACGGACGACCGGGAATATCAACACGGATTGGCTTGAGTCCCCTCCATTACCGTGTACCCTGTGTGATCCTTGAGACTGTGACAAAGAGGTTTGGAGCCCGGGCCTGCTCGCCTCTGTGTTCAGGCGGAGGCCGGGGACTTCGGAGTGACGCGGGCTCGCGCACAGCGCCGGCGGCCCAGCGCACCACTGGGCGAGGCCCGCCCGGAGATCAGAAGCACCGGGGGTGAGCTTGAGCCTGGCTGGGTGTTGCAACAGCTGTGTGTTCCTTGCCCATACTCAGGGATTAGATGCCTAGTGCAACCTGCAGCAACCTCTCAACGAGCCGCCGGTGGGCGGGCCCTCCACGCAGCTGCTCCCGCGAGGCGATTGCGCGCGGCCGCATGGCCTGATACCCGTGCCACCCTTGAAGCTGCTGGCGGCGGGGAGAGCCGCACCGGCAAACTTGGAGGATCCGACGAGGATTGCTGCGGTGAGTAAAGGCGCCCGCATTGGCCCGCACTGACTCGGACGTCTTGCCCCTCTGCCTGATCTCTTTGCAGGGCAGCGCCGCTGGGGTCCCGCCCTGCGATCTGAGGCCCGGTGTAGCTTGGATGATTTGAACGTGTGTGA
Organism: Lissotriton vulgaris; assembly: GCF_964263255.1. Lineage (NCBI taxonomy): Eukaryota > Metazoa > Chordata > Amphibia > Caudata > Salamandridae > Lissotriton > Lissotriton vulgaris. The sequence goes on along the minus strand of NC_141700.1, from coordinate 230,373,256 downwards.
GTGACTCCCAAAGAGAGACTGAGTACTTTTTCCGCCCCCCCCCCTCAACTACTGCAGGCCTCGCCCCTCTTACAACGGGCGCTGCCGCAGCAGAGGTTCTACACTACCCGACCCTTTGTGTGTTTACCCCAAGGTAGGGGCTACATCACCGACACTGGGTCGCCATCCTGGCTGGAGCGACCGGGGGGGCCTCGCCAGGCCCTGCAGTGCTGTGCACGTGCAGGGGGGCATGGCCAGCTGAAATCTGACGACTCCATTAACAAGCAGCCTCTCCTGAGCCACTAGCTGATTATACTTGGCATTGAGGCCTACACTGGCACACTTGACTTTGCTTACTGTAATCAATCAAGTATTTGTAAAGCGCACTACACATGGGGTGTAGGGGAGCCGCTACTGTTCGAAGAGCCAGGTCTTGAGAAGTCTTCTGAAGGTCAGAAGGTCTTCGGTCTGCCGTAGGCGGATGGGGTGGGTGTTCCATGTCTTGGCGGCGAGGTGGGAGATGGATCTGCCGGCGGCGTTCACTTTTCGGATGCGGGGGACGGTGGCGAGGGAGCCGGCTGCGGAGCGGAGCTGGCAGGTAGGAGTGTAGAGGCTGAGTCGGCTGTTAAGGTACGCTGGTCCAGTATTGTGGAGTGCCTTGTGTGCATGGGTGAGGAGTTTGAAGGTTATCCTCTTGTTGACTGGGAGCCAGTGCAGGTCTCCTAGGTGGGGTGTGATGTGGTTGCGGCGAGGGATGTCGAGGATCAGGCGTGCGGAGGCGTTCTGGATACTTTGGAGTCGTTTCAGGAGTTTGGCAGAGGCTCCTGCTTAGAGGGTGTTCCCGTAGTCCAGTCTACTGTTCACTAGGGCCTTGGTGACCGTCCTTCTCGTTTCGGTGGGGATCCACTTGACGATCCTGCGAAGCGTGCGGAGGGTGTTGAAGCAGGAAGAGGAGACTGCGTTGACCTGCCTCATCATGGAGGGGGTAGAGTCGAAGATGACCCCTAGGTTGTGTGCGTGGTCAGTGGGTGTAGGGGGTGTTCCTTATTGCAGTCGGCCACCAGGAGTCGTCCCAGGCCGAGGGGGTGGAACAGAGGATGAGGACCTCAGTCTTGTCAGAGTTCAGCTTCAGTTGGCTGTTCCTCATCCAGTCGGCGATGGCCTTCATTCCTTCGTGGAGGTTGGTTTTGGCGGTGAGGGGTTCCTTGGTGAGGAGACGATCAGCTGGGTGTCGTTGCCGTAGGAGATGAATTTGAGGTTGTGCAGTCCTGTGACCTGGGCGAGCGGTGCCATGTAGACTCTGAGGGATGAGCCTTGGGATACGCCGCAGATGATCCTGGTGGCTTCAGAGCAGAAGGGGAGGAGGCGGATGCTCTGTGTTCTGCCGGAGAGTAAGGAGGATGTCCAGTCTAGGCCCTTCTGGATTCCGACGTCGTAGAGGAGAGTTCGTAGTGCGCGGTGGCAGACCGTGTCGAAGGCGGCTGACGGGTCCAGGAGGATGAGGGCCGCGGTTTCTCCGTTGTCTAGCAGGGTCCTTATGTCTTCGGTAGTGGTGATGAGGGCAGTTTTGGTGCTGTGGTTGCTGCGGAAACCGGACTGGGACGGGTCCAGGATGCTGTTCTTCTCCAGGAAGCTGGTCAGTTGTTTGTTGACGGCCTTTTCGATGACCTTCGCCGGTAACGGGAGTAGGGAGATTGGTCGGAAGTTCTTGAGGTCCTTGGGGGTCTGCCTTTGGCTTCTTGAGTAAGGCGTTGATCTCTGCGATGGTGCTGCTGGCTTTGTTGAAGATGTGGTGTGGGCAGGGATCTGCCGGGGATCCGGAGCTGACGATGTTTATGATCTTGATGCTGTTGTTGATGTTGGTCCAGGAGAGCAGTCGGTTGGTGCGGGTGGTGGTCGTGGGAGCGGGGGTCTCAGTGGTGGATACGGTGTTGAAGCTGTCGTGGATGTCTGCGATCTTGCAGTGGAAGAAGGTGGCCAGCGCATCGCACAGGTCTCGTGAAGGTGGGATGTCGGTGGTGTTGGAGCTCTGGTTGGAGAGTTCCTTCACGATGTTAAAGAGCTCTTTGCTGTTGTGTGCATTGTTGTCTAGGCAGTCTTTGAAAGAGTTTCTTTTGGCGGATCTGATGAGGTGGTGGTGTCTGCGGGGGGCGTTCTTGTGGGCTGTGTAGCTTCCCGGTGTCCGTTCACGGATCCAGTTCTTTTCGAGTTCTCGGCAGGTTCGCTTGGAGTCCTAGAGGTCTTCGGTGAACCAACTGGCTTTCTTGCTGGTGTGGGTGTTGGAGGGTTTCTTGAACGGGGCGAGGGTATTGGCGCAGACATTGATCCTTTGTCTGAGCTTGTGAGCGGCGGCGGTCGGCCGGGTCTGCAGGTGGACTCCGGGCGAGGGTGGTGGAGAGTTGGTCTTCGGTGACTTTGCTCCAGCAGCATTGAGGCATCTGTTGGGGACGGTGGTGAGTGGTGGGTTTCCAGAAGGTGAAGTGGATGCAGCTGTGATCGGTTGAAGGAGACGTGGGAGCTTGCGGAGAAGATGGGGTAAAGCGTGTGGCTGGCGGAGTGGGTGGGTGTAGTGACGAGTTGTCTGAGTCCGAGGTTGTCGATCAGGATGGTGGAGTTGGTGTCGTTGTTGTTCTTGAGGTGATAGTTCAGGTCTCCGAGGAGGATGTAGTCTGTGGAGGCGAGAGCGTGCGGGCTGACTAAGTTGGTGATGGAGGCGCTGAACTGGGGTCAGGGTCCCGGGGGGTCTGGAGACGAGGGTTCCTCTGAGGGTTGTGTTTGGGTCGGTGTGAATCTGGAAGTGCAGGTGTTCGGCGGTGCTGAGGGTTTCGTCTGTGTTGGTTGAGATTTTGTGAGTATTCCTGTGGACGATGGCGCGATTCCTCTTCCTACTTCATTGGTGGTGCGGACCTTGCGGGAGATCTTGTTGCCTTACGGGATGGCTATGGTGATGTCAGGAGCCGAGGAGGGGTTCAGCCAGGTCTCTGTCAGAAAGGCGACGTCTGGGGTTTTAGAGTCCAGTCGGTCCCAGAGTTCCACGGTTGTTTGCGTGCGGAGCGGGTGCTGAGGAGGATGCATCTGAGGTAGTTTGGTTTGTTGGTGGGTGGTTTGGCGGGTCGGATGCTGGTGAAGCTGCAGTCCGGCAATTGAAGGGTCCTTGGGTGCGCTTCGGGGTGGCCCGGTAGCAGGTGTGATCTAGTCCGGGGTTGAGTGCGTGGAGGGTGCTGGCATCGAAGCGGATACAGGTGTCGTGGCGTTTGCAGGGGTTCTGGTGCTGGGCGCAGACTGGCACAGACGGGCTTGCCTTAGGTGCACCAGCTGCGCGCGGCTGCGCAGCGGCCGCCATTTAAGGGAGGTGGGAGGAAGGAGCTGCTGGGAGGCGGGAGCGGGGAGGCGAATGGGCACCGAAGGGGGCACCCGTCGCGGGAAGTGGCAGGGAGTGGAACAGAAGACAAGAGGGGTACAGTGTCGGACAAAACACGCTAAGAAGCGGTAGCAACAAAAACCAGGCACAGTACAGATAACAGAAGGCAAACACAGTAGAATTAGCAATTTAAGCAATTACCCAAGAGGCAAAAAACGAGCAGAGCCTACGGCAAGCTAGAACACAGTCACAGTGGCAGCAGCTGGGCTGGGGGCACTGGCGCAGTCAGGTGTAGCTGCACGGCGTGGGGGGTGACCTGCCCGGAGGCAGGGTCAAGGGTCGATCTCACTGCTGGGCAGCGGCCACCATATAAGAGAGGTGGGAGGGAAGAGCAGCTGGGAGGCGGGAGCGGGGAGGCGAATGGGCATCGAGGGGGGGCGGGGCCGCAGGGGACGCAGCGGCGGGAAGTGGCAGGGGGAGGAACGACTGAGGGAACAAAAGACAAGAGGGGTAAAGTGGGGGACAAAACACTCTAAGAAGCAGTAGCAACAAAAACCAGGCACAGTACAGATAACAGAAGGCAAACACAATAGAATGATCAATTTAAGCAATTACCCAAGAGGAAAAAAAACAAGCAGAGCCTACGGCGGGCTATAACACCGTCACAGCGGCATCAGCTGGGCTGGGGGCACTGGCGCAGTCAGGTGGAGCTGCGCGGCGTGGGGAGCGACCTGCCTGGAGGCAGGGTCAAGGGTCCTTTGGTCTACCAACCCTGTCAGCTATTCTGTCAGATGGGTGCTTTCACTGATTCCTTCGTGGGACCCCCCCAGCCACCTGATTCCCTTTCAGACAGGGTAGATCAGACGGTGGCACACATTCACGACCTACCAAGAGGGGATTGGACATACCCCTACAACTGCACAGAGTCCCGCCACCACCTCTTCTCGTCACACTGTTCCACCCCACTACGGTAAACTCGCATCATGGGCAGAGTCAGGGCGAAGACGCTAGATAGCCAACAAGGAGCGGGCCCCACCTCCACCATAGCGGAGCTCTCCAGTCGGCCTTCCTCTCTAGGGGCTATATCTTCAGAGCTTATGGCGAGTACACCCGACAAACTGCATTTAATCCTTAAGGAAATCCGCAATTCAAGGGCAGCGCTTGAACTACAGATTGGCACGCTCACTACAGGCCTTACATTACTCAGGGCGGGCCACGGAAAACTGGCTGACCTCGTCAAAGACAACTGACAATTCCTCAAGGATCTGGACCCTCGAGTCACGGCAAATTCCTCAACTTTACAGCACCTACAGCAACAGATGACGGGCCTCCTGGACCGGGTGGAAGATGCAGAAGGCAGAAACAGGGGCAACAACATCCGCGTCATAGGCCTACTGGAACGGAGTGAGGGTGCTAAGGCTGCAGAATTTATGGAAGCATGGTTCAGGGATCATATAGCTCAAGAGGGGCTCTCTCCGTACTTCTGTGTCGAACGGGCCCATAGAATACTGACCGGGCCGCCCAAGCCAGGCGCACCGCCTCGCCCACTAATAGTGAAAATCCTGAATTATAGGGACCGCAACATATTACTACAGAAAGCAAGAGAAAAAGCATTGATCCAGTTTGAAAACCACCGCATTTCGTTGTACCCGATTACACCATCGTGGTCCAGAGGCAAAGGTAGTCCTACTAAACTGTAAAAAAGAAACTCCAGAGAGCACAACTCAAATACGCACTTCTGTACCGTGCCAGGCTGAAAGTCATTTACAACAAAAAAAACTCACTTCTTTGAAAGCCCAACGGACGCCAAGTTATGGCTTGAAGTTATGTGCCTTGGTTCTAGCCAGTCCAGCCACTCAGACTTCTCTTCGCAGGGCTCCAGCAAACTCCCGAAACTGGGCTCTCGCCGGTCTCAGAAATCCAACCAGGGCAAAGGTGGCGCGGGACCATCGCATGAACAAAAATAAAAATAAATACATTTTGTGATCAGGAAGGGGTCCTTGCTGATGCCGGGGCATTCCGAGAAGACTCCAACAGAATCCCCTCTGACTCAGAGGACAGCACCCTGAACTCCGATTCCGAGCACAGTATAACTCTATTCCCCACGATTACACCCCGGGCAGCGGACAACATCATTGATAATTGAAGGCCGGTGGGGTCACTCGACGAACATGGAATTATTCTGGAACTGTTATTCTGCAAAAGCTACTACAGACAACATGGACTCCAACTCCCGGCGTCCATCGTATCCTTTTTTCACAATTTTCCATATGAACATTATCATTATGTTATAGCCTATGTATTGATATGGAAGGTCTGGATTGTTTACTAAGAATGTATGCATAGATCACCTCAATCTGCATACGAATATGGCTCTGTTTTGCAGGGACTCTGGCTATATCTTACATATGGTTATTTAATGCGGAAATACTATCTTTAAAGTGTCTAATTATAATCCCCCTCTGCTGGGTTCTGTAGAGCCGCCAAGAATTCAAGAATCTGGCGTCACTGTAAACATGACCATGGCTAATGGCAGCGGCCCCCCTAGAAGCGTATGCACAGTTATCTGTTATATCATTATTGTGAATTGTTGTTGGGCCCAGCGTAGTTCGGGCGCTGAGCCATGTTTTGTTAGTGTTCATGGGGAAAGTGACTCCTGGTCGATCCTAGTCTATTGGCGTAAATTGTAGCTCCACCCTATATACAGTGCCATGCCTAAAATGGATACCCCTTTAGGGTCTTACAGCCTAATCACATGGAATATATGTGGGTTGGGGGCGATTCAGAAGCGACATATTGTACATGCAGATCTCCTCCAGCGTAAAGCCATATAGTGTTCCTCCCGTTTAACCGAGTCGGAAACACAGAAAACACTTAAAAAATGGAGGGGGCAGATATACTCCACTAACTACTCGGCACACTGGACGGATCTCTGGTGATCCTAGGCAGTGTTTACGTCCCTAACTTTAATCAGGACTGCTTCCTGCATGGACTGGGTGCGTCATTGACTGACAGGGATGGTATTGCCTGGGTGTTGGGCAGGGATTGGAACGCTGTACTAGACATTACCCTGGATAGATATCACCCTCCCCTTCACGGTACGAATGCCAGTAAATTAGCTGACCTGTTCGCTACTGGGCTGACGGATTGGCGCTCTCATATACATGGCGAGGTCTACACCCGACTCATAAAGAATATTCATTTTATTCTCCGGTACATAGTCGCTATACCAGAATCAATAGATTCCTCTGCTCTAGATCTAGTGTCACTCGGGCCTGCCAATCCACATACCTAGCTAAAACCTTCTCAGACCACAGCCCCCTAGAGCTCCCACTTAACTGGGGTAGTGTGCCAACTCCAGTGCCCACCTGGAAGTTACACCCGCAATTACTAGAAGATACTCCATTTCGAACAGCCCTTTCCAACTCTATAACAAATTACATAGCTGAAAATTGGAACACGGCCTCCTCTAATTTAATTGAATGGGACGCACTAAAGGTGGCGGTACGGGGGGCATCGACAGGACAGTTAGTGGGGCCCGACAGGAGACACACCAACACTTACTCAGGGTCGAACAACAGATGACCACGCAGGAACAATAGGCAGTAGCAGACCCTGACAAAAAAGAGGCATTGCAGGCTGCCCGTGTAGATCACGCTGAAACACTAGAGACACTACGGACAATCGATCATAGGGCCTTCCTGCAACGCAAACGCTCAGAGGCTGACAGATCCGGTAGACTGCTTGCCCGCATAGTACGAGATGGGCCCGACCCGCCGGTCATAACCAGATTCCGTACACCTAATGGACAAATAGCCTATACCCAATGAGAAATAAACACAGCCTTTCATGATTACCTTAGTACGCTCTACGCTGCACCCACACATGAGGAGAACTCTTCTACTACGGAGTTCTTACAAGATTTACCCATTCCGGTATTCTCCGAAGTAATACAAAAGAGAATAGATGGCTCCATATCCCAAAAAGAAATTAGGACTGCGATAAAAGGTCTGAATCATAACAAAGCGCCTGGGATTGACGGGCTAACTATTGAATGTTATCATACGTACTCGGAGGTCCTAGTACCCACACTATAGGAATTTATAGGAAATTGGATATACGCCTAGGGATTTAGACCGGGGCACGCTGCACTCCCTGCTCTTACCTAAGGCCAAAATCCCAGTGGACAGCCCTCCCTTATTGAGGACTGCACTACAGTGCTGGAGGAAGGCGTTATTATATACTTCCTTGGCGACCCCCTACTCGACGAACATCCCCCTCTTGGGAATCCCCATACCACTAGGTAGGCTCACGGTGGCCAGAATACATGATTGGGTGTATGCAAGTGTGGAGGACGTCTGGGCGTTCTTCGGTAACGGTAGCTCGCTTTATCACGACTCCTTTCTTCACGCTACGGGCGCACCAACACGTCTGTACTGACTACACGCTGCTGTATCCCATTAAAAAAAAAACACATGGGCCCCACAATGTAGTGAACCTTCACAACATAATTTGGTACATCTCTTATACTACATGGGGAATGGCGGACACCTGGTCCGTTGGCTGTTCATGGGTATTCGGGCACACGCAGCAACCACACTTACATCCCTTAGAACTCAATGGTCCGAGGATTCTGCTACGCAAATCACTGACAAGGCTTGAAAGAGCATGCTAAAACACCCAAAACTAGTGTCCCTTAATGCTAAACTAAAATTTATTCAGGCGATGGTCCTTCATAGGTCGTATCTCACCCCCAAAAGGATTCATCGCATGTTCCCGGACGCCTCTCATTGTTGCCCCCGTTGTAATGGGGACGAGGCGGACTTCCTTCACATGCTGTGGTCCTGCCCTCGCCTTCGGGACTACTGAGAGGGAGTTCGCCAATCTCGGAGCGAAGTCACACAAATCGCTGTCTCGGATGATGCCCTGAACTGCCTCATAGGCCTCTGTAGATGCACAAATGTGCTGAAGGTACGACTGAGATTCTTAGACTTGGCCCTTATATTGGCAGTAAGAGCCCTCACCATGAGGTGGAAATCCCCCAGATGTCCAACGGTATCTAGCTGGCAGGACGACATGATCCAGTGGGGGAGAGCTGAGGGTGCACTCTTCGGAGGGAAGAAGAGAGGGGGTTACGAAAGCAACCCATTTCGATGGAGTGGGAGATCATGCTACATAAGTTCGAATCACTTGACTTACTGCCCCCACAGGGTGCCCCACCCCCATAACACAGTTTCACCCTGAGACTCTTTAACATTAGGTGCCGAGACTCCGACCCATACATAATAACCTGCGGGCGCTGCAGAGTCAAGTTACACTACTAACATCCCCTTTCGGTTACCATGGAAGCTACACATAGACTGATGAGGAGTGTGGGTTGGGAGGGCTAGGGAGGGAGGGGACATGGTTGAATCTGTTTTTCTTGTTAATTGGAAATGTAAATGCGTTATGCTGTAACTTTCTGTCATAGATGCAATGACTTGATACTCACGTTGCCATCAGGAATCATTTGTTCATGTTTTGGCGAATAGTATGAAAAACGTATGGTAGATTCATGTAACGTATATGTTGCACCTATCACAAGTACAAAAAAGACTGTCTCTTTATAATATTCATTGCATTGGATGTGATGTTAGTCATCAATAAAGTAAAGTATGTTAAGGAAAAAAACAAGCAAGAATGTCGTAGACCTTCAGTCATGCTTTGTAACGTGTTGCCTAAGTTAAAGACATCATTGCAGAATGGCTGCAATAAGTTTGAAGAGGAACGTGCTTTTTCTAGGTCTTGCTGTTACTTGCATGTGGAATACCACTAGATGCACACACCTGATTTCCATTGCAGATAGCAGTTCTGCAGATTTTTCTATACTTTAGTGTCCAAACAAGAGTGACGTGTCTTTAGTGATTAGCACAGGTTTATTGTTTAAGCAGTATATATGCACGAACGCAAGTCCCCCCCACCTACATGTATAAGATATGTCTGTCCAGCTAAATTGGCACAAACACGGGAGAGCAAAAAAGCTGCATCTGATAAAGATTTCTAGCCACAGAATCCTTACCGTAGAATATCCTCCCAAGTGTCAGACTGGATACGAGAAATATTTTGATGAGCAGAACCCCCGAGTGCCGCATGGTGGCATCGTTCGGCTCCACGTGTGGTCCGCGCCGCTTAGCTACCTGCGTGGTACATATACTGGCACCACGCCAGCGCATTGGCGTCACTTTTTTCTTTCTACGCCCATCAGCGTAAATGCAGAGGGCTTCCCCAGTCAATTTTTGACTGACCTTTTTTCCACCATCGGTGCGGTGCAGATTTACCCTGTGCGCTTACTATCATAAATTCCCATTGTTCATGACGAGCTCAGCTCGTCATGAGTGTACGAGAGGTGTACCTCATGACGAGCTGAGCTCGTCATGAGCATCGAAGGGGTTAAAGAGTTTTTGAGACTTAGTCTACTAGTGTGCAGGATGTCCACCATATAGGCAGGTTTTAAGCCATGCTGCGCCTGTCATCGACAGATGACGGTGATGGACTCTTATTTGGTTTGTCTTTGTTGTCTTGAGCGAGTCCACAATGCCAAGACATGGTAGGACTGCCATGCCATGCACCCTAAGGTGCTGAGGCAGCAACATGGGCTTTCCTGTACACGTTTACGAAGCACTACTGCCAGGACAGTTAGGTCACTGTGCCCATTCATACCCACATGACTTTTTAGTCTAATTGGTATTGTGGCCCCACCTGCGAGGAGCTATTGTTTAGATATATTTTCTAAGGTAAGGAATCTGTGGCTAGAAGTCTCTGTCAGATGAACTAGTCATTTACCTTCGGTAACGCCTTATTTGGTAGAGACTCTATAAAGCTGCAGATTCCTTACCGACCCACACTGCCTCTCCACTCTGCGAACGGATTTCAGAGTTAAAGAGTTGTTTCTCCTTTTATGGGCCTTAGCTTAATGCAGCAGTGGTCATTGTTCTTCGTGGCTCCGTGCTTCTGGCGTGGAAGGTCCCGAAAAGAAACTGACTTCAGCACGCTTAGGTGGCGCCTCTACATGCACCGCACACGTCATTTCCGGCGGCAACTATGCCTCCTTGAGTGGAACTACTTCACCTAGTGGCGTGCAGGGGACTGCTAACAAAAAAATTCCTGATCCAGTCTGGTCCCTGGAAATATTCTTTGGTAAGGAATCTGCACTAGATCGCCTCCAGCAGGTAAGGCATTACCAAAGGTAAGTAACTTGTTTTGCTAGCTCAAAACAGCAATCATATTGAAATTATTAATGTTACTGCTTGTTGCTGAAGTTTTGTTGTTGATGTGATAAACTAAATGCTGTGATAAAAATGATAAAATAATGTTTTATCCACTGTTGTAATTTTTCAAGACCTGCTGGTTGGGACAATGAAAAGAAAATTGCAATTTTGCACGAAAACCTTTCAGCAGTGAAACCAGACGATGCATATGAAGATTTCATTGTAATGCCTCCAGTAAGAAAGGTAAATCATTGTTTGTATTTTTATAATGTTGATCAAGATTATTTATTGATTGTTTTGCAACTTCCTCTTCAGCACTTTGTTGTGAACTCGGAGTTGCCCCAGTATTGGAACTTTCATAGATTCCCATGCTTTGTATCATTCCCCGTCATCGGAATGGGAGCCTCGGTAAATAAAAAATACCATAGTAGTAAGCACAAAGCGAAAAAATAGGCCTAGGCCTCATCTCATTTTATAGCTTATCCATCTCTTTTTGTAAAAGGGACCATATTCTTGCAACAGCCAATCAGAGCAGCCTCACCCCACAGAACCTTCCTGAGAGAGCCTCAGATTTTCTACAGCACATTGTGCAAGGGAGTCTCCATTGAGCTCTGCTCATTTTTTTCTTCACTTCTGAGTATATTTCTACAACTTTTTGCCTGTTTTTCGTCCTGTCTGACAAAGAGAAGAAAGCACTTTTTAGAGCCTGTGCTACTTGCTAAAAAAAGAGGTTGTTTGTTGATGACAAACATGAAGACTGCATATACTGCTTATACCCGTACCACAAGGCCACTGACCTGGTTGCAAAAAATGAAGGATCGCAAGGAAGTTCTGTCTTCGGACAGTGAGGGCTCTTCTGCTGTATCATCAAGAAGATTAAAGAATAGGGGTAGGTCTCCCCCTTCAACATCTAATGAGCCCCATGTGAAGGCCTTACCTGCGACCTCTGATAGGTCTGATAGGCCTGCTTCCTTTAAGTCTCTTCACCACTGTGAAAAGGAGATGCAGGGACAGCCTGAGGAGTTGCAACCTTCAAAAAAGGCTAAGAAAATCATCCCTGTAACTTCACCACCTTCAGAGAAAGAAAAAGGGGTGAAAAAGCCTTCATCTACGCCTCAGGACATACCTTCTGACAAGAAACAGCGTTTGTCGACTGTGAAGACCACCGGTACGTCGACGAATCCTGTCAAAAAGGACTTGTTTTTAAAATTGGCCTCGTCGACGATGGCTACGACGACGGCATCCTCACCGTCGACTATGTTTAAGATGCCTGATTCCTGTTCTTCGTCCCCGAAGCTGACTTTTTCGACGATGACGTTGAGGGTAGCGTCGACGGCGATAACTACGTCTACTTCGACGACGCCGGCTACCATGATTCTGACGACGAGCTCGTCGACGACTCCGTCGACGATTCAACCATCGTCGACGAAACCCATCTTACCGTCGACGACTCATTCGACGACGAGCACAGTCTCTTCGTCGGCGCTTCCGTCGACGAAACATTCGACGAAGATACAACCGTCGACGACGATCCCGTCGACGACTGGGAAAATCTGCATTTCTCAAAGGAAGAGACGTATAACACCAGAAATGACATCTCCACGGCTCTTTACGCTGCTGCCTCCTACCTTATTGCTTGATGATGACTCTGATGAGGAAGATGATAGCAAATATGGGCCAGCTTTTAGCCCATCTGACTTGCAGGTAAAATTACAGGAGGTCAGTTCTGAGGAAGGCGAGGCGGAGCAACTCCACTATTCTCCGCAAGACTGTTATGACCAGCAAGAGAGGCCTTGCATGCAGGATCATTCACAGAGATCTCCACGTCTATCTCAACAAGAGATGGTAGCGATGCCGTCCTCTTTCATTTCTGACCTGCAATTAATGTTGCAGGACTATCAGAGGCGTTTTCCTACGCAACAGGAGGTTCAACAACAACGTCCTCCCACACCTCTGCCTCGGGTATCGCAAGCAGTGGCTGACGCCTCCTTGACCTTAAGGGTGCATGACCCAGAGCCCGTAGAACATCCTCAGGAGGTAGTTGCCATTCGGGATGATGATGATGATGATGATACCTCATCTGATGCGGAGCAGCAGAGGGATCCTGACCAAGATCAGAATATGGACTGGAATCAAGATGGCCTTCAAGATCCGGATGTTACAGGGCCTGATACCACAACCACTCCTCCAGCAGATATTGGAGGTTTTCACAACCTAATGGAACGGGGGTCCAAAAGATTTGGTCTTCCAGTTCACACAGTTCAATCTGACTGTTTTTTGTACGACTTCAAAGAACCATTCCGGAAGTCGGTTCGTTCAAGCCCCATCATTGAACATGTTTGGTCTGAAGGGATAAAGGCTATGCAAAATCCAGCCACGGTCCTCCCAGTGCTTCCCAGACTGGAAAAACAGTATAGGGCGCCAGAGGGTAGCCCTGCATGTCTTACAGGTCAACCAAAACCAGACTCTGTTATCTCCCAGGCTGCACAGTCTAAATCCAAGAATCCATCCACGACACCACCTGATAAAGAGGGCAGGCGTCTGGACAATGTTGGAAAAAGATTCTCTACAATGGCCAGCCTACTTATTAGGGCGGCTAATGCTCAGGCGATTCTTGGGAGATCTGATCGCCAGATGTGGTGTGACCTCTCTGTTTGTGGAAGAACTTCAGGATGGGTGCAAGGATGAGGTCAGGAAAATCTTGATGGAAGGGGAGCGCGCCTCCTCGGAGGTAATCGACTGCGCTATGGATATAGCTACTACTGCCTTCCGAGCGCTAGCAGGCTCGGCTGTTTTAAGACGCCGGGGTTGGCTTCGAGTCACGTGGTTCAGACAGGAAGTACAGAACAAGGTTCTGGATCTACCTTATGACGGAGAGATGTTATTTGGTAAACATGTGGATGACGCCCTACAAGGCATAAAGAAGGATACTGATACGGCTAAGTTCTTGGGAACATTACAATACCGCAAAGTTCCTTTTAGGGGGGCAAGAGGAAGAGGTTTCTCATCTTACAGAGGTGGCAATCAACAACGCTACTCTTCCTACTCCCAACCTGGCCAGTCATACAAACCCCAATATTCACAGTGGTCAGTCGGGATCTTTCTCTCGCCAGGGGGGCAGGATTGCCCATTGCCTAAACAGCTGGAAGATCATAACATCAGACCAGTGGGTCCTGAACATCATCAAAAGAGGACACACGTTGGAGTTTCAAAATCTTTCTCCGAGAGCTCCAGACGCCATTACACCCAAACATCTAGGACTTCTTCGTCTCGAAGCCCACCAACTCTTCATCAAAGGGGAAATAGAGCCTGTACCTCTTTCCCAGAAGGGGAAGGGGTTCTATTCCAGGTTCTTCCTGGTTCGGAAAACTAAGGAGAAGTGGCGTCTGATTTTGATCTACGGAAGCTCAACACTTATCTCATCAAGTTGTCCTTCAGGATGATCACCTTCCAGGACATTCTCCGTCTTCTCAATCCAGGGGACTACATGGCAACCCTGGATTTAGAGGATGCATATTTCCATGTGCCCATTCATCCAGCTCACAGGCAATATCTTCGATTCACAGTAGGCAAGTGCCATTTCCAATTCAGAGTACTGCCTTTTTGTCTTCGGTCCGCACCAAGGATCTTTACAAAGGTACTGGCTCCTGTGGCAGCTTTTTTCAGGAAGCAGTCTTTCGAAGTCTTCCCATATCTGGACGACTGGCTGGTAAAAGCTCCTTCATTCCAAGAAGCAGCCAGGGCAGTCACGAGCTGCAGTCAACTATTCGAGCAGCTGGGCCTTCGGCTCAACAAGGAGAAATCGATTTTGCACCCCTCCAAGACAGCAAGGTTTTTGGGTGCGATCCTAGACACATCTTGCTGCATGGCTTTCCCTTCGGAGGAGCGCCAAACCAAACTGATTCGCTCAGCTCGCCTCCTGCACACAAGTTTCTGTCAGTTTGCCAATACAGATCGCTTCTCGGATCGATATCATCCTGCATACCATTGATACCACACTGCAGGCTTCGAATGCGTCCACTGCAAGAACAACTGGACAAGCAATGGCGTCAGGTAACATGCTCCTTCGACGACAAGATCGTGATCACACTGGGAATGCGAAAAGCAAGCAGCTGGTGGTTACTAAAAAGAGAATCTTTCAGTAGGTTTGCCATTTCAACTTCCACCATCTCCCACGGTGTTGACAACAGATGCTTCCATGGAGCGGTGGGGAGCGGTCCTTCAAGAACTGAAAGTCAGTGGTCATTGGAGCACAGTCCAGGGCAAGTTCCACATCAATCTACTGGAACTTATGGCCATCCGTCTAGCCTTACAGGCTTTCCTTCCAAGGATCCGCAACCGTTCAGTGCTGGTTCGTACAGACAACACCACGGCCATGCACTACATAAACAAGCAGGGCGGGACGAGATCCTGCACTCTTTCAAAGGAAGCACAGAGACTGTGGAATTCGGTGATCCAACACAATATCACTCTTTCAGCAGAACATCTGGCAGGCACACTCAATGCCACAGCGGACGCTTTGAGTCGCCAAAAGACTATCAGCCACGAATGGGAATTGGATCAGACCATTCTGGAGGAACTGTTTTCACGTTGGGGGACCCCAAACATCGATCTGTTTGCGACTCCTCAGAACGCCAAATGCTAGTGGTACGCAAGCCGGGATCACCATCAGGGATCCTTGGGGAATGCGCTTTTGATAGCCTGGTACGGCGCATTTGTTTACGCCTTTCCACCTATTCCGCTGATCCAGAGACTGATCCGCAAGCTCAAGGCAGAGCCGTGCAGAATGATTCTGATTGCAACAGCATGGCCCAGGCAGTTTTGGTACACAGAACTCCTTCTCTCCCAAGATCAACCGATTCTCCTTCGGCCTGTTCCGTCACTGTTAACAATGGCTCAGGGACAGGTTCTGCATCTAGACTTGAGGTCCTTTCAATTGACAGCGTGGCTCCTGAGTTCAGAGAATTCCAGGGTTTGAATCTTTCAGGAGAATGTAGTGACATTTTAGCCCAGACCCGAGCGCCTAGTACTAATAAGACCTTTTGGGCGAAGTGGAAGAGGTTCTGCCTTTGGTGTCAGAGACCAGGTCTACATCCATATACTTCTGCACCGCACCAACTCTTGCCATATATTCTGTCTCTTTCAAAATCTGAATTGGCTCACTCTTCTATAAAGGTACATCTGGCGGCCATTTCTAAATTTCGACGATCTTCATCGGGTCCTTCCCTTTGGTCTGCGAGGATCGTTAAACAGTTCCTGAAGGGTTTGTTCAGGGCTTTTCCTCCAGTCAGGCCTCCACCACCAGCCTGGCATCTGAATTTGGTCCTGTCACATCTGATGAAGGCCCCGTTTAAACCTACTCACAGGGCCGACATGAAGTTTGTGTCTTGGAAACTGGCTCTTCTCTTGGCCCTGACATCGGCTAGAAGAGTTAGTGTGCTCCAGGCTTTCACAATCGAGGAACCCTTTCTACAATTTAAGAGGGATGTTCTCATCCTGCGGACGAATCCTAAATTTATTCCAAAGGTCCCCTCAGACTTTCATCTTAATGAAACGGTGATCTTATAGTCCTTTTTCCCGCGCCCCTCCACGCCAGAGGAAAGGGCGCTACATTCTTTGGACATTCATGGATGTCTCAAGTTCTACTTGGAGCGGACGAAACTGCTCAGGAAGTCAGGAAGTCTTCCCAGCTTTTTGTTTCATACAGTGCTCCGAGACGAGGTTGTCCAATTTCTAAATCCTGCATTTCCCACTGGATATCAGGTGCCATCCAGTTTTGCCATCAACAAGCGGGAAAGCCACTTCAGCGAGCAGTTCGTGCTCATTCTACAAAGTCAATGGCTTCATCGGTGGCTCTATTCTCAGGTGTCCCGATCAAGGACATATGTAGAGCGGCGACATGGAGCAGTGTCCACACCTTTACTCGCCACTACTGCTTGGATTCTTCTGTGAAGGAGGATGCGGCAGTGGGCCAAGCGGTTTTGAGGAACCTTTTTGAATAAGTCGGTGAGCTTTCCTTTCTATCCCGCCTTCCTGTATTGCATATTTTGTATTACTTTTGGTTGTTCTGCTTTGTGATGCCAATGTGTATCTGTTTTTCTTATCAGGATTATGTATGACATTTACAGATATACAAATGACAAAATATGCTTTCTCTTTACTGCTATCTATTCTGATACAAAGCATGGGAATCTACGAAAGTTCCAATACTGGGGCAAGAAAACAAGTTGCTTACCTGTAACTTTGGTTCCCCAGTATTGGTAACATTCATAGATTCCCATGCACCCACCCTCCTCCCCTGGGAAAGCTCAGCCTTATTGTACAATGATGTTGCTGTTCACAACGGCTACGAAAATCTGAGGCTCTGAGGCTCTCTCAGGAAGGTTCTGTGGGGTGAGGCTGCTCTGATTGGCTGTTGCAAGAATTTGGTCTCTTTTACAAAAAGAGATGGATAAGCTACAAATGATAAGCTACAAAATGAGATGAGGCCTAGGCCTATTTTTTCACTTTGTGCTTACTACTATGGTATTTTTTATTTACCGAGGCGCCCATTCCGACGACGGAGAATGATACAAAGCATGGGAATCTATGAAAGTTACCAATACTGGGGAACCAAAGTTTACAGGTAAGTAACTTGTTTTCATCTTATTTACTTCACTCGAAAAGTCAAAGTGAAAGCCAATCAAATATTGCTTTATTTGAGAATAGCCAGCTTGTCAGGGTTTTAAAATAGTTGTCTTTTTTAATACACCTTTTTATTGGCCATTTCAACAAGTAACATACAGTAAGGTTTCATGGCACCACTGTGGGCAGTGGCACTACAAAATAGTAGTCCCTTCTGAGCAAGAGTGAAGAACTGCAGCTTGGGAGGGAAGTGTATAAAAACTGACCAGCTTTCCTTAGACACTGGTGCTAGGACACTGGATCAGTGGGTTTCACATAGAAGCAATTATTATTTTTTGGTTCTCTATGCAACAAGATGCAGTACATTATGTCAGACAAATCCCAACCTGTAACCTCCTAGACAGTCTTGTTAAAAATTTTAGTGTAGGATTAGCAAGAGCCACCACTCGACTCCTATGTTATCTGCCCCTGTAATGGTTTGTCCCTTCTTACTTAAAATATTCATTTAACGAAGGAAAAAGAAAGGGTTCCCACATTGTGACAAGTTTTTCTGAACCATTAAAATAACCCATCCTGCGAATATGCTTTGCTGAGTTAACCCAGTCTGTACAGGTGGGTGGAATGTGGATATTGTTGCAGTTACACTTTTCACCCTAAGTGGAACGGGTATGCCCAGACGTGGGTCCCTTCCTCACTGTGCCACTGGATTCAAGCTAGCCTGGCTGATAAAGGGTGACATACCCTGAAACCAGTCCCAGGAAGCTTGTTTCCTGTCCAGGGAGGACCTGGCTTTGCAGTTCGGTTTGGACTGTTCCCATGAGGCACAAGGTCAAGACTGATTCGCATATGGCTGGGTCCAAACTGGGGTGGCTTAGTGGGCAAAAGAACAATGGAATTAACCCAGATCTCTTGACGGGGGGAGAATGTTTGAATTATTCAGCATTCCATCCATCATTTCAATTTCTGACGATGGCGGGTCCGCTTTCCAAATCTCCTCTGGCATTGTGTGTTATGGGGGGGGGGGGGTATGAGTACGCTGGCTCTGTATATAATATTATCACTAATAGTAAAACCGTACAGAGAGTCCTGGGGTTCACCAAAGTTGTACAGGGCTCATTGCAAAACCCAAAGTGCTCTATTAGTGGTAGTGCGGGCGAGCAGCCTTAGGCCTAACACAGAGGAGTACAAGACATTTATTGCGCACACATGATCAGTAAGGACACATGACTCAAGAATTTTATAACATTTTATAAAATTATACTTTGTACTTTATTTGAAAACCCAGGTCTTTGTAATAAGGTATGCATGTTTTTAATTAAAAATACTTTTCACTTTCAAAAATCGATACTTTTAAACTTTTTCACACTGTCCAATGTTATCCTGTGGGGAAAACAATATTGTGGTTAACCAGGTGCGTATCTAACTTAGAATTTCAGTCTTCAGAGCCAAATGTCAGCAAGGGCCAGGGGTCAGGTAATTACCAAGACTGCACCACCAGAGGCACAGGGCCTTCCGGGTGCAGAGGTCAAAATCTGAGTTCGACCCAATGCTTTCCAATAGAGACAGGGGTTGCCTGGAGCCACACTACTTGCAGGTAAGTAAATTGGTTGCAGGGGCCAACATTTGAGGGTTAGCGCAAGCAGGGGGGGCCACAAAGCGCCAAATATACACCACGAGTGGCACAGGGGCGACCGGGTGCCGGGCGCGAATTCAACATTGGGCGCCCAATGCTTTTCAATGAGGATTGTCCTGACTGCAATGAGCTTGCAGGCGTTGTACCGGAGGTTGCAGGAGGAAGTCCAATGACCGCAGAAGAATGTGGGATGTAGAGGATCGTAGGGGCACGGTCAGTTCAGCTTACTAAGATTCAGGGGCTTCGAGTGCAGGGGTGCCACTGGACATCGGAATCTTCTTACCAGAGCCAGTCGTGGTCGGGGGAAGCCTCTTGATTCACACTGCAGGCGTCTTCTTGGAGGGCAAGAGATCTGCCAACGCTCGACACGAGGTCATGATCTCCGGGGAGACTACACTGCACAGGTGACCCACTCAGACTCGGGCTGTGGGCGTCTGGTGCAGAGTGGGCTTGCAACGCGGATCCACCAGGATCCGAAGTCTTTAGAGTTGGTTTCTATTGGACTGGGCTGCTGTCCTCTGGAGATTGCCATCTTTATTGAAGGCAACATTCCTCCCAGCGGTTTTGGAGGTCGTTGTTGCAAGACAGGTCGCAGGATCGTCGAAGCTGGAGACAGGCCGGTAGGGCTGGGGCCAAGGCAGTTGTCGTCTTCTGCTTCTGCAAAGAAAGTATAGGAGGCCCCCTAATATAAAGGTCTGGGACCAGGGGAGTAAGATTAAGAAAATGAGAATGTCCTCAGGGTCAAATGCTCCCGTAAGAATGGTCAAAAGGACTTTAGTACCCACTACAATTGTTTGTCGGCACAACCACCAAATACACCTAAAGTGTTATCTAAATAAAAAACAAAATAAAACGCTAAGATGTATGAGAACCCTGGATTGAGTGACAGCATGCAATTTTAACACTCACTAGAGAAAAGTGTTATTTGGATTTGTGACAGCCTGTTAAAATACTACAACACATAATTTTTAAAAATTGAACACGAATTTATTGCATTTTATGGATTACATTTTTTTTTCATACAATTGATAAACAGTCCACACAACATAATATTAGTAAATACAATTTGTTATACAATGAATTAAAAATTGTTCTTGAACAAAAGTTGATGCGGCGTTTCGGTTAAAAACCTTCTTCGGGACAGTTTCTATAAAGAAACACAAAATTACTCAATGGTAATATAAAAATACATACAATCCCTATGAACATGTATGTAATTTATCTAACTGTCCCAAATTACATTAAAGATAAATACAAATAACCTAGTGGTGCTATAATGTCTAAAACATATTTCTAGGCATTGCTGATATTTACCTAATATGACATTCATACTATGTAAACAGCATACAGTCAGATGATATTGAAATTCCTCCATCCTAAGTGAGATCTATTGTGTGCATGCAAGTGGTGTATATCAAATTGAATCTTTATACACTATTGTGGTTGTTGTGCCGGTAATCACGTGGGGTTTCACGCTATTGGGAAAATAAATAAAAGGGCACCCAGGAATTAAAGTGATCATTATGGGTAACATGGAGGATGATGCTATCCATAGGGTAAGAGTTTCTTACCTCAAACATTATATATATATATATATATATATATATATATATATATATATATATATATATATATATATATATATATATATATATATATATATATATATATATATATATATATATATATATATATATATATATATATATATATATATATATATATATATATATATATATATATATATATATATATCTCGCTTAGATTTTTCTTTCTGAGGTCAAAATGTTAAAAAAGGGGTGTCCTGTTTTAGGTCCACACTCAAGACACCAAATATCCCCCCTGATCAGACTGGGTATGAATGTGATTGATAATGTCTGGAAAATCAAAAAAAGAGTTTTTTGAGATTGTCATATACAAACTGTGAGAGCACATTTTCTCCTACGTTGATGGCAGATCATGATTAGGTAAAGAAATACCTTGTTATTAGATCTGTCAATTCCGCACTGTGTCGGAGGGGCCACCGATGAATTTAGAGTTGCTTTACTCCTACTGAAAAATAAAGGAAAGCTCTAATGACTCTTTTCTATAAATAATTTTGTGTTCCTAGTGAGATATCCCTCTTCTATAAAGAACTCACATAGAGTAGGGACTTGATAATTCACTGTAGCCGCGTGCTAGGTATGCTTTGTCAGCTGGTTCTAGATATGTGAAGTTTCTCGCAATATTTAGAACGTCTGTTGAAAAAAAAAAATTATAAAAAATTCCCTCTTTCATCTTATTCTTCAATTAGTTTTTAAATACTTATAGATGCTGATATATTAATTCTGGTAATGCATCTACCTATGTCGTCATGCTGCAACTGGGTTGTTATAAGCTAAATAGTCAGAAACCTAGAAGCCAGGGAACGATCATTCTATTGTTGTAGTGATACAAAAACGATTTTTTGGGGACATACGGTACTCGGTAGAGTACTATACATAATTAATTATATTTTGAAACATGGTATTTTACTTACAATGAAAGAAAACTGATATCTTTCACATTTATCAGTTTCAAATTTTGTCGATTTTTGGGATTGCTTTCCGTTCTGAACCGTTCTATTGGCCGGTTTACACCATTCCATTAATCATTTTAAAATCAATGCTCTAGGTTCTTTAAATGAACTCGGTAAATAGACGTATCGCGTGTGCTAGCCTAAATTAAAGAAAACCGGCTTTTATGCGTGATTATGCGTTTTGTATTGACATCCTATAACTTACAATGAAAGAATACTGATAATATCTTTCACAATCATATCGGTTTTGGGCTTGCGCTAAGATCTCAATTATTCCATTTGTCGGTTTAGCCCATTCGATTAGCCAGTTTAAAATTGATGCTCTAAGTTCTTAAAGTGAACACGGTAGATAGACCGCATACCGTGAGTTTACCCAAATTTACCATTTGCAGGTTTAACCTCTTCAATTAGCCAGTTTGCAAAAAGTGCTTAAAATGAACACGGTAAATCGACCGTATCCCGTAAGCTTACCCGAAATAAAGAAAACGGCCTCCCTGCTCCTCCGATCACAGCGTCCGGGGGTTCTGTTATTTTCAATGGAAAACGTTGTGTACTAGCAAATTTGTGTTTAAATACAAGGAGCCTATCTATTGGTCGATATGAGACGTAACGCTAATGGCTGTTATATGGTCACGTGATCGCGATATCTAAGTAAACTTGGATGTTGAGAACAAAACAACATTAAGGATAGGATAGTTTACTTGAAATGAAAATATATAGTTTATAGTGCTTTCTTGAAGCGTAGTTTATCATTGCTAACTCATTTGTTTGTTTATTATTTATAATTTTATATATATATATGTCATGTTATAAAATACACTCGCTGGGTTACTCGAGACCTATTTGGTCGCTTGCTCACATCATTCCGATATAGCCTCATCTTATTTGATGTCGATATATATAGATATTAGGCAAGATAAACATTTAGGATTTCTTGGTCGATGTTATGGTATTTCTACCTCATGTTCATAAAAGCTTAGCTGCTGTCACTCTCTAACGTTGTGCTCATGTTTAACAGCAAGAAAACGTTGTTGTACCGTGCTCTCCGATGAAAATAGAAAACTTTATTAGTTACAACTAGTGGGTCATAAATATTCCTTAATTCACAAGTGTAGTCCAAAACTAACAACCCAAAACTTTATTAGTTGTAGCAAGTGAGACATTGTTACTCATTGATAAAATAGTGTTATATAAAAGCTATTTCCACATCCTATTTTCACATCTTATAGTTTTAATTGAATAATACTCTTAAAGGTTTTCTAGTCAGAAAAAGCAGTGTTTGTTCAGCTAATTATACGTTTCCAGTCTTCTCTGCTGTTAAGTCCCGATCTAACGCTATTAAACCTTGACATGAAGTACTGCTCACGTTTTTTGCGCTTTTAGTTTAAATCTCCCCCTCTGGCATTCATGGTAACTGCTTCCAGGCAGCACCATTGGAACTCATTGATATTGTGGCCCTCCCCCCCTCCTCATCCCCCCTCCTCCCATGCAGCAGCTAATCAGCTGCCCAACAATTCCGGACTCCGTGCTGTAAATAGTAGGACAATCAACCCCGTTCGGTCTCCTGTTGTGAAATATCAAAGGTGCATGCTACCTGCTTGCTGCATTACAAGTACCAGACAATTGCCCTTATCAGACATGCATGCTACCTTTGCCTGTTTAGCCTCCGTTTGAGATGCTTGCATTTTAAGAAGTGGGGAACAGGTCGTCCTCGCCAGCTAGAGCACGCCAGGCCAAGGATCAAATTTGTTGCAGTAGGGAAGTTATCTTCATGATTAACAATCTGTGCAAATAGTAAGCAGTTCAACTTCAATGTTCAATATCTCACTTTCGAAAATGCCGCATTTGAAAAGGTATAAACTAGTAATTTTTAGACATTTGTTTAAAAGGGACATGGGCGGCTGAACTGCATATGTTCCCTAGTTAACCCCAGGCATTTTCCAAGTACTTGCAAAGCTGGGGACAAAAACATAGCATCAACGTCAGTATCTGGCTGGTTGTTTAAAGCCTTACCTACTATTACTATTGTCCTTTTCCACGATGCATATGCTTCTAATGAGATACTCAATTGAGAACAAAAAGCCTACGTTAATATTTTAAAAATTCTACCTCCTAGGCGATCAAAAGAGTTAAGCCACATCAATAGCCTTTGTTATCTTGCACATCAGCTTGTTTATTTAGAACCTAATTTAATGATTTGTGGTTCTATACCCTTATTATGGTGGAAAGTGCCAGTTCTGAGACTCCGCCTGTCCTCTCGCTTGACCCACAATGTTTTCGATATCACCAAAGCTGTATCTGGACCGTGAGTTATTGCAGAGGCAGAGCATCCTGAAGAGGTATAACAAGACTACTAGAAATAAAGAGGACTTCCGACGTTCAAAGGGAAGATGATTTTCCTTCTTCTCTTTTGATTGGATGCAGATGCGCTTGTCCGTACCCTCCTTCTTGGTCCAGCCTCCTCCTGAGAAGAAGTGCTTTATCCAGGACAGACAGATGAATCCGTCAACAGGGAAACTTTTTTTATCAACTGAATAAAAAGATGGCTTACAGGATAGTGTGTTGCACACTGCTATATACACCGGTTACACACTGAAGAGCCTCTGCAGTGTGGCCATGTTTGTTCCCTGATAAGCAGAGTTTGAAGATGCCAAAAGAGTATATATTTGGGGCGAAATAGAATTTCTGCAGGTCAAAGTGCACTTTCGATAGATGAACATGATTGCAATGTAACTATTTTTGGCTGATAAACTATTGTTTAAAGTAACATTCTCAGAACCCTTGGAGGCAGTCTTTTATACGAAATCATTAGCTACCAACAATTGACAAAGCCAGTAAGTATGGATTTAATGTGCCAACCCATGTAAAGAAGGAAATGCAGAAGGCTGCCTTTATGCATGAGCAGTTGATAGTCTGGAAGGTCTAAAATATTTTCTCATGCTTTTCAATTCAGACACTCGCTGCAGGTGGAGTGGTGCGCCCAAACTGCCAACAACTTTAGGTGAGAGGAAAATACTCTTTTGTATGGAGCCAAGACTTGATTGGCGAGGTCTCAAGCCAATGGCTGAAAGAGGCTGGTCAATAAAAGCTAGGTTGTGTTGCAGGGGAATTCCCTCAGTAATCTAGCTTTGGAAAATCTAGCAAATGTGGCACGATTATCTCTTATTACCGTTACCCGGATTTCCGCTAAAGGTCAATGGATCTTTGCCACCGTTTATGACCAGAGAGCTCCTACATAAACATAAGCAATTCATAAAATGCAAATTAACATTTTAGCCAATAATGAGCAGTTTTAAAGGGATGTATTTTCCAATCAAATTTAAGAATCTCTGACTCTTCATTCAGTAGTCCGGTATCAATCCGGTTACAGAATTGCGAACAGAAAAATTAAGTTAGCACAAAGCATCACTCTATCTATCGCCCTCACTCACTCTATCTATCGCCCTCACTCACTCTATCTATCGCCCTCACTCACTATATCTATCGCCCTCACTCACTATATCTATCGCCCTCACTCACTATATCTATCGCCCTCACTCACTCTATCTATCGCCCTCACTCACTCTATCGCCCTCACTCACTCTATCTATCGCCCTCACTCACTCTATCTATCGCCCTCACTCACTCTATCTATCGCCCTCACTCACTCTATCTATCGCCCTCACTCACTCTATCTATCGCCCTCACTCACTCTATCGCCCTCCCTCACTCTATCGCCCTCCCTCACTCTATCGCCCTCCCTCTATCGCCCTCCCTCCCTCTATCGCCCTCCCTCACTCTATCTATCGCCCTCCCTCACTCTATCTATCGCCCTCACTCACTCTATCTATCGCCCTCACTCACTCTATCGCCCTCACTCACTCTATCTATCGCCCTCACTCACTCTATCTATCGCCCTCACTCACTCTATCTATCGCCCTCACTCACTCTATCTATCGCCCTCACTCACTCTATCTATCGCCCTCACTCACTCTATCTATCGCCCTCACTCACCCTATCTATCGCCCTCACTCACTCTATCTATCGCCCTCACTCACTCTATCTATCGCCCTCACTCACTCTATCTATCGCCCTCACTCACTCTATCTATCGCCCTCCCTCACTCTATCGCCCTCCCTCACTCTATCGTCCTCCCTCACTCTATCGTCCTCCCTCCCTCTAGCTATCTATCGCCCTCCCTCTATCTGTCGCATCACCACAGCATCACTCAGCACCACCACAGCATCACGCAGGGGCACAACAACATCACTATGCGCTACCACAGCCTCACTGAACGCTACAGCATCACTCGTCACCACCACAGCATCACTCCGCAACACCACAGCATCACTGGTTCAAATATGTTCTCTCAATGTTTCAAGCTTTATTACAAATATCACAAAAAGATGTTAATATTTCACTTCTGTTCTTAAATTTTCGTCACAATATAATACACTGAACATTATCTTCACCAAAGTTATTTACAAAAGATTAAGCTGTTGCCATTATAAATTACAATAACGTTTATATAGGTATTAATTATTTAAAAAAATTAAAAGCCATTGTTATTTGTAATATCAATACATCTAAATCACGTAAATACAACACATATTGCATTACAAATGCTATAGGTGTCACATTTGCGAAAGTTAAAACTATTGGAATTGTAAATGACAAAGCTATTAATTTAGCTATTTTCAAAACCAACACATAAATACAATATTTGTCATTTACAATACCAATAGCTCAAACTTTCCTAATGCGAGACCTATTGCATTGCAAATGCTTGTTTTAAATTGAGTTAAAAGGGAAAAAGAGAGTGATACTATTGTGACAAAGGACAAAATGGGGGAGAAGGGACACAGCGGTCAGTCGGCAGGAAACCTTCGAGCAATGGTGGAGAAGCGTGGCTCAGTGGTTAGAGGCGGCAGACCCGGGAGCTGAGATCGACCGTGGACCAGGGTTCGATTCCCCGCCTCGGCGGGTCTCGGGCCCAAAATTCCACGGACTCGACAATTCTCGCTCTGGTGCCTACTCAACTCACGGGGTCACACTCTGCGACTCTGGGCAATAGCTTGCTTAATCTCCACTACGGCCCCTCGCGACGGGATGCCTGGCTTTCACCTTGTGGACACCCTGCCGTGGTTTCTCACAGGGGAATACCAGGACGGGTTCCCTAAGCAAGCGCCGGGACGCTTACGGGCAGCTGTGCGCTTTACAAGTCCAGCACATTTACATTTACATTTACAATATGGTGCATGCTGCATGATCCAATAAATGTGTCTGAAGGGGTAATCCTCAATCAGATGGGAAGTTATCCAGTATTGGGGTATCTTTCATAGATTCACATGCCTGAATCATTCCCAGTCGTCGAGGCGGGAGTCCCACGGTAAATAAAAAAGCAGTGCCAAAAGCACTTTGTAGTAGTAGGCCCTAGAAAAGGCCTGAGGCCCATATTATAGTAGCCTATCTACATCATTATGCTAAAAGAACCAAAGTCTTTGCTCCAACCAATCAGCTCACAGCACCCTCTAGAACCTTCCCTGCAGAGCCAGCTCTCCTCAGATTTTCACCGCACGTCGTGTGGAAGGGAGTCTCCCTGAGTCTTGACTCAGTTTTTTCTTCAGAGCTTCAAGATGTCTGACAAGAAGGCCTTGTTTAGACCTTGCAGAACATGCGAGAAGAAGAGGGTCCATGTGGATGACCAGCAGAAGGACTGCATTTATTGCCTGTATCCCAAGCATGAGGCAAAAAGCTGTAAGATCTGCCTTACCTTCCAAAACCTTAAGGGATAGGGAGGCCAGAGTCCTTTTGTGGCTTAAATCCTCTTCCACGGATGATGACGACAGAGCCTCTACCTCTAGCAAGAGGGCGAGGTCTCAAGAGGATAAGACAAGTGAGGGGAGAAAGCATGCTAAGACCTCCCACTCTACTTCAGGCTCTTCACAGAGATCCAAACATTCTGTCTCTGGAGCCTCAGCCACCAACGATCCGGCAAAGAAAACCGTGAGTAAGACTTCTTCTGTCTTTTCTCCAGTGACCACTGTCTCTACTTCAACCTCTTCTTCTATGGATATGATAGCCACTACATCTGTTACTACTCCGATTGTGTCTACAAGGATTTGTATTGTGACAAAAAACTCTCGTGAACGACTCGTCGACGAAGACGCCATCATCATCGAAAAATTCGTCATCCAAGAAGAGCCCGTCGACGAAGTCGTCGACGCCGCCGTCGACGACTGTCTCGTCGACGAAGAAAGCATCGACGTCTATCCCGTCGACGACGAGCACGTCTTCGGTTACCCCGTCGACGACCGTCCCGTCGACGGTGGCTCCATCGACGTCGAGTCCATTGACGACTGTCCCGTCAACGTCGAGCCCATCGACGACGGTCCCGTCGACGGCAAGTCTATCGTCGACGATGCCCTCGTCGACGATAAACCCGACGATAAACCCGTCGACGACGGCATCTTTTCAGCAGGTGGATGCACCTTGGTCACCGGGGCCATCAAGATCGATGGGATCAGCTTCACTGGAAATCAGGCCTTTTGTACGCCAATAGCGCCAAAAACCTTTCAACTCGTGTCTTATAAGAGACAACAAGGTTCATATATATCACCACTTATGCCTTCTCATCTTCTAGAAACTTATGCTGATGATGAAGAAGATGACTTTGAAGACGATGATGATGAGGGTGCTTTTGGTGTGGCACGTCACCCATCCGAGCTTGTCATCAAGTGCCAAGATGATGATGAAGACGATTCCTACGCTGAACACTACTACCAGGAGGATATCATAGTGCCTCATACATTGGAACATCAGAGACGGCCTAGGTCCCGGAAGTCACTCAGTTGCCGCCTAATTTGATACAAGACTTACAGGCTATGCTGGTGGATTACAAGCAGCGTTTTCCACCGCAAGTGCCTCAATCTGATACTGCAGTTCCTCCTCAGCAACATCCACCGGTTTCTCCAATTGTGGAAACTCCGCAACCGGTCTTGCCTCCACAAACTCCGGATACGTCATCGGAAGAGGAGGTAGAAGATGGAGAGTTGCCTAACATACCTTCATCAGACCCATGGGATGAATACGTTATACCCATGCCATCCCCTCCAACTCCACAACCTTCAGATTCACCGCCTGAAGATGTAGGTGGTTTTCACAACCTGATGCAGAGGGCATCAACCAGGTTTAAGCTCCCGGTTACAGTGGAGCAAACGGAGTGTTTTCTCCATGACTTTAAAGAGGAAACAAGAAAGATATCTAGAGCCATTCCCATTATTGAGTATATTTGGAAGGAAGGCATAAAAATAATGAAAAACCCTGCATCTGTGCCTGCTGTGTTGCCCAGAATAGAAAAGAAATATCGTGCTCCGCTCTCTAGTCCGGCGTGCCTTATTGGTCATCCACGCCCGGATTCGGTAATCTCTCAGGCGGCGCAACAAAGGTCAAAGAACCCAGCTACCCCTATTTCTACTCCACCAGATAAAGAGGGGCGACGATTAGACCTTATTGGGAAGAAGTTTTCCACTATGGCTGCAGCATCCATCAGGATAGCAAATTCAATGGCGATTATTGGGCGCTACGATCGCCAAATGTGGTCAGAGATGGCTAGCTTCATAGAGCTGTTGCCAGAGAACAAAAGACAAGAAGCCAGGAAAGTTCTAATGGAAGGAGAGCGGGCAGCGGAAGAATCCATCGACTGCGCTCTAGATATGGCAAATACGAATTTCAGACAGTTGGCTGGGGCAGCTGTCCTGAGACGTCATGGGTGGTTAAAAGCCACTACATTTCGTCCGGAAGTTCAATTGAAAATACTGGACATGGCATATGACGGAGAGTCCCTCTTTGGGAAGCATGTCGATGAGGCTCTCCAAACGATTAAAACTGACACAGATACTGCAAAGTCACTCGGATCATTGCAATATAAAAAAGGATCGTTCAGAGGAGCGCGAGGACGAGGTTATTCGTCCAGAGGAAGTTATTACCAGCAAGGCAGGCAATATCAACAATACCGCCAAAACTATCAGTCCTCTTATAGACAATCTGGATCGGCTGGTTTCTCTCGCCAAGGAGGAAGAAGGCGCGCAAACAACCAAGGACGAGACCGTCACAAGAAACAGTGAGAGCAATTGGGCGCCACCTCCAATCCCTTACCTTCCCCTGGGCGCGAAGATATCTGCATTCCAACAGCAATGGCAGAATATAACAACGGATCGGTGGGTGTTAGACTTGATCCAACATGGTCACACCCTAGAGTTCATCACCAAACCTCCAACAACTCCGCCCAGGGGTCCCCCTCGTCTTCACTTATTGTTCAAGGAAGTGCAAGCTATGCTTCTCAAAAACGCAATAGAGAAAGTTCCAAATCATCAGAGAGGTGCAGGTTTTTATTCCCGTTTTTTCCTCATAAAAAAGAAAACAGGGGAATGGCGACCGATCCTAGACCTACGCAATCTGAACAAATATCTCAAGAAGCAGGGATTTCGAATGAGAGACTCGAGAGAGACCGCTCCGACTGCAGGCGTTGGCCAAAAAATTGGCAAGAAGAAGGTCACTTTCAGTTCGCCTATTTGCATCACTTCTGGGGATGTGTTCTTCAGCCATCAACCTCATTCCATTGGCGCGTCTAAAGATGCGGCCACTGCAAGAGGAGCTAAACTGTCAATGGCATCAAGCGACAGGTTCATTCGAGGACACCATCACAATCACCAAAAGGATGGTGCATGCACTCCAATGGTGGTCTCAGATCAGCAATCTGGAACAGGGGCTCTCATTCTTGCAGAATCCTCCGGATTTTATTCTGACGACGGATGCGTCCATGGAGGGCTGGGGTGGTCATCTCCAGGACCTGCAAGTGCAAGGAAAATGGTCTCAGCAACACAAGAAATGCCACATCAACAGTCTAGAGTTGAAAGCCATTTGCCTGTCTCCAAGCGTTCCTCCCCAGGATAGTAGGATCCTCGGTTCTGGTCAGAACGGACAACACCACAAGCATGTTTTATATCAACAAGCAGGGAGGAACGAGATCAGCAACGTTATCCAAACAAGCCCAAGAGTTATGGAAATGGTTAACAGTTCACAACATAACTCTCAAGGTGGAACACGTCAGAGGCCTCTACAACACCTTGGCAGACAAACTGAGCAGAACATTGTCAGATTGCCACGAGTGGGAACTGGACCACGACCAGTTGAACTATGTGTTTCAGAGATGGGGCAAACCCAAGTTGGACCTATTTGCAACCCAACAGAACAAGAAATATCGGTACTACGTCAGCAGATATCCTCAACAGGGGTCAAGGGGGAATGCCCTTTCGATGCGAT
This sequence comes from Lissotriton vulgaris, assembly GCF_964263255.1. NCBI lineage: Eukaryota > Metazoa > Chordata > Amphibia > Caudata > Salamandridae > Lissotriton > Lissotriton vulgaris. The sequence continues at coordinate 230,342,552 of NC_141700.1, read as the reverse complement.
GGTCAGGGACCTATCCATACGCTTTTCCTCCGATCCCTGTGATTCCACGAGTGGTGCGCAAAATGAAAATGGAGAGTTGTCGCCTTCTCCTCATTGCTCCCAAGTGGCCTCGCCAGTATTGGTTTCAGGAACTCATGCTACTTTCACAGGAACCACCGATCAAACTGCGTGTAACTCCGAAGTTACTGTCACGCAACGAGGGTCAGGTACTTCACCCAGATCCTCAATCGCTGAAATTGCACGCATGGCTCCTAACTTCCTAGAATTCGAACATCTCCAAATTCCTCAGGACTGCCGAGACATTTTAGAGAAAGCAAGAGCCCAGAGTACATTAAAAACGTATCGTCTCAAGTGGAAGCGTTTTTGCGCATGGTGCATCTCTTGTGCTTTACACCCTATAGAGACGCCGGCAGAAAAGATATTACCCTATTTATTGCATTTAGCGCAATCTGGTCTTTCTTTTTCGTCAATAAAGGTCCACTTAGCGGCCTTATCCAGGTACAGAAAGATGACTAACACTCAATCACTCTGCTCTTCATCGCTAATCAAGCAATTTATGAGGGGTCTTTTCCGGGCTTATCCCCCAGTGAAGCCCTCACCACCGGAATGGGAGCTCAACACGGTTCTATCACAGCTGATGAAGCATCCGTTCGAGCCTATCCATAGAGCCGACCTAAAGTTCTTGACGTGGAAGATTGCTTTATTACTGGCGCTAACTTCCGCAAGAAGAGTGGGAGAAATTCAAGCTTTCACCATAAAGGAGCCCTTTTTACATTTCTCCCAGGACTATGTCACTTTGCGAACGAATCCAACGTTCATACCGAAAGTGCCTTCCCAGTTTCATCTAAATGAACCTGTCAAGCTGAAAGTTTTCTTTCCAAACCCGTCAACCCCGGCTGAAAAGACATTGCATTCTTTGGACATCAAACGATGCTTAAAATTCTATCTTCAGAGAACCAAGGCTTTGAGAAAGTCAGATCAACTGTTTGTAGCTTATGGCCAGACTACATTGGGGAAAGCGGTTACTAAAGCTACGATTTCAAGATGGATCGCATCCGCTATTCAATTCTGCCACGTCAAGGCTAATTGACCATTGACAAGATCTGTTCGATCTCACTCCACAAGAGCTATGGCAGCGTCTGCGGCTTTGTTTGCAGGAGTGACGCTTGAGAACATTTGCTGTGCTGCGACATGGAAGAATGTCCACACGTTTACAAGACTTTACTGCCTGCAATCAGCAAATCAGGATGATGCGGCAGTGGGCCAAGCTGTTTTACGTCACCTGTTTCCATAAGGAGTATGTTCAGGTACTGATGTTCACTTATTTCCTATAAAGTACATGCAATTCAATAGATTGTTTTAAATATGCAGACATATGCTAACATGTTGTGTATTTTTGTATGATGCTTAAGATTTCTCTCCAGAAAGAAAATGCATAATTTCATTGTTGAACTTGAACATGATTTATTAATAGATGAATCTCTAGGCGTTTGTTGGTTGTTGACGATACATTTATTGGGGTGCACTGCATTAGTCTCCCACCATCCGCAACCGACTTTGCCTGGCTTACTGCTTGCTATTCTGATTCAGGCATGTGAATCTATGAAAGATACTCCAATACTGGATAAGAAAACCAGTTACTTACCTGTAACTTCAGTTATCCAGTATTGGTATCTTTCATAGATTCACATGCACCCACCCTCCTCCCCGGAGAGTCAGTTCTCTAAGTTTGGGATACTTATTCCCACTTGTGCTACCAAAATCTGAGGAGAGCTGGCTCTGCAGGGAAGGTTCTAGAGGGTGCTGTGAGCTGATTGGTTGGAGCAAAGACTTTGGTCCTTTTAGCATAATGATGTAGATAGGCTACTATAATATAGGCCTCAGGCCTTTTCTAGGGCCTACTACTACAAAGTGCTTTTGGCACTGCTTTTTTATTTACCGTGGGACTCCCGCCTCGACGACGGGGAATGATTCAGGCATGTGAATCTATGAAAGATACCAATACTGGATAACTGAAGTTACAGGTAAGTAACTTGTTTTCTTCTCTTGCAGTCAAAACCCCTCAAACCATAGTGTAGTTGCCTTGCAACTATAGACGCTCTGTATGACTGCGTTAAATATGGATCTTGAAATAAGAATTAGAGTACTGTACACAATGGGATCAGAGTCTTAGAGAGTGGTGGCTTTCTCTGTCGGCTAGTCAGCCAAATCTTCGTATTTTGTGTGACCGGAGGTTGCAGTGCTCATGCCCATACAATAAATGCATTGCATGTGGAAGGAAACATGACTTGTTGCTTCATGTGCTATCCCTATTCTGTATGTGGCAAAAGCTTGCACTGCTGGTGTTTGTGTGATTCCTGCTGTGAATGTATGTGCCAAGATGTTTACTCTGGTACTGCCCATAATGTGCATTTCTGCATACAGGAATCATATTGCATGGTTGCCAATGTTTCCCTATGCATGTAAACAGCTTGACATGCGTCTTTACTGTGTACCTGTTATGCGTAAGAATAAAATGCACTGCTCCTGGCTATGCTGTACCTCGGACACGTAAGGCCCAATTGTACAGCTGCAGTCTTTGCAGTTAAGTGCTGTGGTTGAGCATGAAGGATGACTGCACTGTTGCTGTCTGTACTGTGCCTGTTCTGTGTGAGAGAACCTGAAATACTTCCGATCGGGCTGTATCTGTTCTGAGCATGAGTCAAGATTGCCTGGAATGCCTCTATTCTGTGTGTGTAGGAAGCTGAACCACGTGCATACTCTCAATTCATGCTCACTTGGAAGTTTTTTCGACTCATCTTCATACTTGAACAAGCATTGGCATAGCCAATAGGTCTCACCTATGGGACCTTATAAGTGTTTAGCCATGCAACAGTTGATGTTGTTGCACCAAGGATATTGTGCTGCACAACTAAATACTTATAAGGTCCCAAAAGCGAGACCTATTGGCTATGCCAATGCTTGTTTCATATTCTGGTCAGCCTCGCATGTCTCCCTGCACTTACTTCAAAGCATGACCATGGTCATTTTTTACTGCAAGCAGGGGCGTAGCTTTGCGGGAGAGGGGTGTTTTGGGTGTTATACCCCCCCTTGACAAATGTATTTATTTGATAAATAGTTGGGTGCAGCAGCTTTCAGTCAAGTCTGGTAAGGTGTAAGTCTGATTTCATTTGGAATTTTTAAAAACTCACGTACACGGCTCTGTTTTGAAGGTCTTTAAACAGAGTTATTTAAAAAAAAAAAAACCAGTTTTAAGTACCTTTCCCAATCCACACTGCTTTCCCTTTCGACTGGGCCTTAAACCCTTCTCATGCACTGCTTCTCATGTAATGATTAGCGGGATATGCAGGCGGGAGTGTCGGAAAACCTTCCTCCCTCCCTGCATGCTCCCCCCCCGTCCTACTGACCAAGTTACATCACTGATTGCTAGGTACATATAAACTCCTAAAACACGATGCAGAGGAGACGCATGGCCCCTGTTTGCAGTGGCTAAAGCTTTGTCAAATTATTTTAATTTTTTTCACTCCAAAATGGTATTTGCTGTTATTTTATGACCTCTTTTCATGCAAGGGCATACTTTGAATTAAAAAAATAAAACATAAGATACCGCCAGGAGTCTGATTAAAGCAGAAACAATTTCCTGGGGAGACTCTTTGTTAACTAGTTCCGGGAGCAAAAGTAAACAGTGTTGAGAAATGTTTTGAATTTCACTTGACAAATTACACCACCGTAATTTAAAGCGTGCCTAGGTTGGTCCTGCACATACATTATTGCGGGTTTATTTATTTTTAAAGTTTTATATAGCGCAAACTTTATCCCGAAGGATATCCGAGAGCTTTACAATTTGAGGCAAAGGTAACAAATCAGAACATTAGTCTAACATGGGGAAAGAAAAAATTCTTAGAATACATTTTCTGGACATTTCCTTTACCTCAGGAAAGAACGTAGAGAGGAGATGAGTGTGTGAGTGATTTAAATTTGTGTCGGGATTTTAACTAGTATTAGTATCTATATTAGTATCTATATTTGCGTTTCTAAAAAAAGATTTAATTAAGATAAACAAGTATTCCTATTAAAGCTTCAAATTACATTTTTTTAATTTGAAAAATATGGTGGTTTTGTGAAGTTTGAAGCATTTCATCTTTGCCACTCTATTTCAACCTTCCAGAAGGATTGCTGATCAACAAGTTAATCAAATATATATAAGATTCAAGATGACTCCACAATCTTTACCATTTGTCCATGTGAGTGACAACAGCTTACTGGACAATTCCTGTTTCAAGGATCTATGAAAAATCAAATTCTTTTAAAGGCCCCTGATCAGTTACTAAAGTCAAACTGATCAAACCTCAACATGCTGCTTATCCTTTGAATCTCAATGCTTTTTAAATGTGTCCTCCTATGTTCTTTGTTCCTCCATTTTAAGTCGTATGACTAGATTTTATATATGTTGTAATGGTTTTTATTAAACATACACAAAGTATTTCCTATTAGTGTGTGACAGGTATATAATGAGTTGTGGGTTGTTCATGGAAAACAAACAAACACTAGGTACATATTATACAAATTATACTCCTGGACAAGTGCTGCGAAAAGCTCCATGAGAACTAAGTAATTCAAATATTTAGGAAATATACAATTGAATGAGATCAAGTTTAGTCTCCTTGCCTCCTCTAGTGTTAATGGCTTCATTTCTGTGTTGGAAAGGAGTGATATAAAGAGCCTCATCAACTGAAAGCAACTTCATACATGGACAGTAGAATTAAACTACAAGACGGGGGGTCAATTAGGACTGAAGTTTCTTTACCGTCAAGCTCTAGCAGCAGAGAAAAATACAAATAGCAGAAATCAATTATGGGTGATACGGTCACTCACTGCTAGTATGCCAATCCAAAGCAAAATATCAGGATTGTCATACTAGCAGTGAGTGACCGTATAGCTCATCCAAAAATTTCTATACTGCAACCTCTATATTTATCACTTCTTTCCTGCTGTAGTCAAAAAAGAGGAGTATCAATACTATTTTTGTTTCGACAATTACAGGTCAATGCTTAATTGGTACAATTATTTCATCACATATTATTTGTCTGTAGAGGCCTTGTGAGATTGGGGTGTCAGATTGTGACCACTCATTTTCCCCTGTGGCCATTAGGGGTCACATTAGGTTAGTTTCCATTGGTACAGTTGAGAAGGTTTACTTTTAATTTTTTAATAAAAATGTGTTTAACTGACTGGGCAGGTATTTTCAGTATTTCCTGAGCATTCTACAGAGGAGGGTGACGCTATCTTGCACTGGCCTCACACTGTGAAGGAGGAGCACATATTCCTAGTCTTTGAAATTTGGAGCGGGGAGGCTCCGGTAGTGACAATGCTGAGAATTTCTCTTCAGCTGTTGGTGTGTGCAACCTTGCAGTGCACTTGTCCTCTGATGATCACAGGCCTGTCTGTCGGCCTCCAGTGAGCTCACATATTTTTTTTCTCATCCTTTACTTTGTGAAAATTAGTTTCAAGATTGCTTTATCCTATAGTTCAGGATACATCTGTGGGGATTGGTTAGACAGCAACCATTTAAAAAACAAAAACGAGTTATAGCCTATATTTAGTAGGGGGTTGTTTTCAGTTGGCACTTTTTCTGTATTTTTATTGGCTGCTAGAATATAGGCAGAAATCTGGCCAGGAGGTAGTACAGTCAGCGATTACTGCAGGTTAGCAATCTATGCAGAATGCCATGGGACACTCATGCAGCATTTTTCATCAAGCTTATTGACCATTTACACCCACAAAATCACAAGGGTGCACATGATTCCCAGAGGTGCCATTCCCTTCCTGGTTGCTGAGGAAAAAGTTTGGCCAGAAAGCAGTGTTCTCACACACCTCAGGCTCGGGAGCAAGTACATTTTCAGTTAGTGTTTTAAAGATCTAGTTTACCTCAGGATACTTAAAAAGAAACCTACGGTGGTTGCCATGGGGCAAGATGTTAGAACGCCTCCTAGATTAGGGGGATGTGTTTCTTCTTCTATTACGGAGTCAGTTTCATACTGGATAAGTAATACTATGGACAAAACCATTAAGAGTAAACACTGCTTAGAATATCCAAGATTACACAGAACGTGCACTATTTTGGTTTACTTGATGACTCCATGTTTGGCACTGCATGTGCACTATTTTGTGTTACTGAGGACTCCATAGTTGGCACTGCACACACACTATTTCCTGTTACTGGGTGACCCCATGTTACCAAGGAAGCAGCGTTCAAGCCCTTGCTTTTCCTTTAGAAATTAATGTTCTTATTTGCCGTAAGTTCAATTTGATCTACTGAAGTGAACTAGGACTGCATCTCTCACAAAACATTAGGTTGTCAAACTAAACCCCAGGAGTGGCAAACTGAACTCTTGATGACATTCAGTTGTGCAGTAACTTTAGCAGCAGTTGAAGAGTAAAGGTGGGGTAACCTATAAACCTAGGCATGACCAGATCAGTGATAGTTGCACCGAGAGACTGTTTGCCCTATTTTCACTTGAAGGAACAGGCCTCTGCTTCATTTGTTAGACGCCTCGTCAAGAGTAGTAAGTGCTATATAAATGCAATTTATAGCAGTTGTTTAATCTGGTGACAAGCTTACCCTAAACTATGTCGGTAAAGTTGTGGTCACCAGAGGAATGAAACATCCTGAGGTAATGCGTACTCTGTGAAAAATGACAACTATCTGTATCTAGGAGTTGCATCACCAAGCAGCATCTGGCATCCTGTTTTTATTCTTCCCTTGCAACTTCAATACGCTTAGACTACATCTACCACCCCTGCAATGGTATATATCTTGTGGCACTCCTGATGAAGGCACCTTCGGTGCTGAAACGTGCGTCGAATTGTCATCTCACAGCCACTTTTGCCATAGTCTTCGTTTTTTTATATTTCCAGTATCATTTTATAGTACTCTTGATTATTGACATCAATTTGTCTCTTTTTTCTCATTATTACCAATCATGTATGTATAATACCCATTGTGCAATAGACTCAACATCCTAATTCATGACTAATGTTTTTTCCTTTTTTATCAAACATTGAATAAAATGATAATTTGTATTTTTTAACAAATCCTGATTGTGTACACTGAGTTCTTTACTATTAATTGTCTCTTTCTATGTATAAACAAATGTTGATATAATGTTTATCAAGTTAACAGCCTAGGAATTGTTGTGTTCAATTGTTGTTATACCATGTCCTAGGAGCTCTAAACCAATCACAGGGGGTCCTTGCTACCTACATGCATCACTGAATTTGTGCATCACAGTGAGTCAACAGCAGGGCCTGAATTCATGGCATATGTTTGTATACTGGGGAATGGCCTGGGGGCAGTGGGCTACTTATTATTATTTTTTTTAAATATCTTTATTCAGTTTTTGCCAACAATTATCACCCCCCTCCCCCAGCCCAACCACCCACCCACCCTGATCAGACAAGTATACATACAACTTCATTGATCACTTTGTGTTGTAACCTACAGTAACATTTTGTTCCATAATACAATTGTTTATATAGAATGAAGAAGAAAAGAAAAAAGAAAAAAAACAAAAAAACAAATCTCCATTGCACAAAGGATTATCAGGGCTCCTTCATGGTATACAGCTACATACAACCTTGGGATTGACACCATTCTACTAGAGGGGACCACATCCTCAATCCCTTTTTACGCTGTTTACTGCCCTTCTGTTTATAAATGGCAGGCTCCATGTTAGAAATTGCTAATAGCCTAGCTAACCACTGTTGGAAGGATGGTGCTGTAGGGTCCAGCCAAGCTGAGGCTGTGCACAATCTTAAAACCGCCATAGCAATGAAAATGAGTTCATGGCCTTCTTTAGGAGTACTAGGATCGGCCGCCCCTAATAACATAACATCACTAGTCAGAGCTATATTGCTTTGGAGTACTGCAGACAAGACTTTCTCTATCTCTTGCTTTAAGGATGTTAATCCTTCACATGTGGAGAGATGTGTACACAATCGGCATTATATAACATACATCTTGGACAGCATGTCCCCTTGCCGCTCCCCCACTTAGCAATATTATCTGGCGTATAATATAAGAAAAAACAAGTTTTAAATAATTGTGTTTGTAGTTTTGTGGTCATGAGGATGGTTTGTGACATTAGATAAGCATCCTTAAATTCATCAATGGATATTCCGACTTTTCCCTGCCATTTTCGTGATGTTTTCTCCATATCATCCGGAAATAACGCATTAATAAGGGCATATATTCTCCCAATAGTCATTTTTTTAATGTGAATTATTGTTTCCACTATATTAACTTTTTCAAGCAATACCCCCCCCCCCACCTTTCGTGACAAAAAGTCTCTAATTCGAAGGTATTTATAAAAAGTCCTGCCAGTCCAATTGGAAACCTTTTTTAAGCTCTTCGAAGGATTGTATCCCTGTAGGGGAGAGAAGGCAGCTTATCTGGACTATTCCCGCCTCATTCCATTTGTTTATACAGCTATCTCTAAAGATTTCCGGAAGATTTGGATGTCCTATACCAAGCATTGTACTCACAGCCTTCTATACCTTAAGTCCACTATAAAGCGTTTTCAATTTAACTCTTTTATGATAGCTATGGTGCAATCGTGCAAGTGCCGCCAGAAGTATACTCTACTCTTACTGCCGAGAACTAGTTGAAAGATGGATGGTGTGCTGTCCCTGAGCGCTCCTCTGCCCCGATATTCTGTAATAACTTACTACTATATAATAGCACAGATGCTCAGTGTTGGACCTGAGATCTCCCAAGTCACATAGGGTAGCTTGGCACTAAGAGGGAAGGCCTAACTCAAAGGTACATATGCAAAGTTTGCGTCACACCCTTCAGTAACATAACGTCCATCCACTCAAAAATAAGGACCACACCAAGGTTAGAAAAATACGGCTTGCTTTATAAAAATTCTCTGCTTCCTCTTTGTTACTATAGGCTTTAGCTTCAGTACATAAAATAACGTCACATGTAATTAGCAGCAGGATTGTTTCATCACAAACATTTCTGACATTTTTCCCCCTTCACTCTGAAAAGAGAATTCCTTATTAACTCCTGCACATTAGTCAAACAAAATATGCTACCTAGATTTAGATTTCAGCAAGCATAACATTCCTTTCAGTCAGGTCAACCTGTTCATTTACCAAGTGATCTAACTACGATAATGAACCTTGGGTTACAGGCATCAATTCTCCTAGTAGCACAGTATTTTCAAGGATTATTTGATTGGAGGTCTGAAATCCCACAAGTAGATTATTCTCTTATTCACCTCCAGCCCTTTTAGATCATAAGGTCCAGCGTGAAGCGCGAAATTTCACAGTCCCAATCTGTTACACCAGTTACTCAACCTTTCAGTGAAAACCCCCACTAGTAGGTACGATAAGTTATTTATGGTGTCCCAAACTCGTGGCGTCGGGAGTATTTAATTGCCAACACAGTCCAAAGAGGAGTTGCCCCAAAACCTGTTGTTGACTGACTGGCCCCCCTTTTCCGTCTATTGTTAACCTGTGCCCGGCAGTCTTTGAAGACAGGTTCGGTGGCTCTCCCCTCCCTCCGTTCAGCACCGAAGCCCTCTCAGGCTCAGGGGCTTCTCTTCCCCTCTCACGGTCTCACCGCGTTGATGAGGGTCTCGTCCGTTTTCCACTCACGCTCCTGCTGGAGCCTCGAGACACTGAGATCCCGGCTCTGGTATGACTACGACCCCCGCGCTGCAAGATGCACAGCAGCTTGCGGGGCCGGAGCTCCGCCGCGATTTCCTCTGCGTTCCTCTCAGCTCTAAGTCCCGCCCTCCTCTCATCCGTCAGAGGGGGAGGAACTGCGCAGGCCAGCCTCCTTCAGGCTCTCGACACCCTTCTTCCGAGAGCTCGCTCGCCTGCGCCTACTGTTCTCCGTAACGCTGGCCACTCGCTCACTGCCCCGCTGACCCCAGATAAGACCGCCCAGCTAGCTTCTCACCACAGGGGGCCCAGGAAATCAGTGGCCGTAGTTCGATGACGGCGTGGTCACCCGCCAAACACTACCGGGTAGGTTTTAATTTCATCCGGCCAATATTTCTCTCATGGAAGGGGCGAGGAAGGGTTTAACCCCACAACCTTTAAGTCGACAGTTCAGGCGGGGACCCCCCAGAGGAGGAGAGAGCGAAGGCGCAACAATCCCCTATTAATTCAGGACCTGTTCCAACCGACTTCCCTAGCCAATTTACTACGTTCTCATAAAGGAAGGTTGATGGCTTCAGAAGTCTATAAATAAAGTAGAGCTGCCAGGGCTCAGTCAGTAGGCAGGGGGCTACATCGACAAGGTAGGGCCGCTGAACAAAAGGTCAGACTATCTCCTAACAGTGTGCTTGCCTCCCCACTCTAACGCTTCACTCCTCGCTAGGCTCTCCCTGGCTCTCTGGTCACTCCTCACCAACAGCTAAAACGGCCGCCCTGGTTCTGGCCTTATACAGGCTGGCTCTGGCTATCAGAACCCTCCAGAATGTTCTAGTACCTTCTTAGTGTAATCCAATGGTCCCTTCCCTTGAAGTGTCAGTTATGGCAGTTGCTGACCACCATTTTGCGTGACCCATACTTTCCAGTCAGAAAAGGCACCTAGGCCTCAGGGAAAAGGACTATGAGGGCAAAGAGCATCTAATTGTATTGTATTGTGGTATACTTATATAGCGCAAACCTGTCACCACCAAGGGCATCCTGGCGCTTTGACCCATGATCCAGCAAATTCAGCAGCTTAGCCTGTCCTAGGGAAGAGGTAGGTTTTCAGCGCCTTTCTGAAGGCTAAGAGATCCTCAAGACTTCTCAGGGATATTGGCAGGGAGTTCCAGAGTTTGGCCGCCGCTACTCTGAACGATCGGCCACCCATCCTCACTCTCTGGAAGCGCGGAACTATTAGTAGCCTGGATGAAGAGGAACGTAAAGCTCGGGATTGAAGGTACCAGGCAAACATTCTCCGCAAAGGGATTGGGCCCAGGCCATGGATAGCCCTGAACACAATACACGCTGCTTTGTAGCGAACAAGTAGATGGACCGGCAGCCAGTGGAGTTCTTGTAACGCTGCCGTGGAAGAGCTGTGGTAGGGGCGGGAGAGGGCGAGTTTGGCAGCCATATTTTTCACCCTTTGGAGCTTGCCCAGAAGTGTTACCGGAGCCTCCAGAAGTAGTGCGTTACAGTAGTCGAGTCGACTTAGGAGGGTACTTCGCACTACTTCGGGTCTGGCTTGCTCAGGGAGGAGGGGTAAAACCTTGCGCAGCATACGGATCAACATCATGCACGTTGAGGTGGTCTTATTTACGTGCAGATCCAGCTGCAGGTTGGGCCCAAAAATGACACCCAGATTACGTGCCGATTGTGCGGCTGACACCGTCTCTGAAAATGACGGGGGCCAAAAATCGTCTGGGAGATCTCGGGGAACTCGGTCGTTGGAGCAGTACAGGACCTCTGTCTTAGTTCCATTGAACTGTAACGAGTTCAAACGGAGCCATTCCGCTGTAGCCTGCATGCACCGGTGGAAGGTCTCCAATGGGACTGCGTCCTGTCCCTCCAGTGAAAAGACCAGCTGGGTATCATCCGCATAATTAAATGCGGAGATCCCAAATGATTTAATGAGCTGGACTAGAGGGCGGAGGTAAATATTAAAGAGTATAAGGCTGATACTACCCCCAGGTCAACATCTCAAAAATCCAGTGGACACAAAAATTAAAAGTATTTGAGGGGACAACATAAATAATTAATTAGGAGGGACTACCCAAAGGGCAGACAGGTCTAACACTCAGTAATATGCGTTTACATTTGGGAGAGCCAATCCGCCTCTATCCTTGGGAAGTGTAAGGAAATTATAAGCCCGGCCGGGGTTGCGAGTACACCCAGATAAAACTTGAAAACGTATGTTCTATTGATTTAAACCAATGAGTTGGAAATTCTAGGCATATTGCTCTGAATAAGTATAGAATTTTAGGGAAAAAGACCATTTTCACAGCGTTAACTCTACCAATAATAGAAATGTGTAGATTGTCTATGCATTGGACATCTTTCTGCATTGAATCCATCATTGGTTTTAAATTTAAATTCACCATATTCTCAAGTTTAGATCTACAAACCCCTAGGTATATATCCTTCTCTACCACTCGGGAGTCGCTCACCTTACTTTTATTGTTCAACACAATCAGCGTTTTTCCTTGGTTGAGTGCATATCCAGATACTAGTCCAAAGTTGTTAGCCTCATTTTCAATAGCATTGGCTGAATTAGGATCGCCTGTTACAATAGCTATATCGTTGGCGTATGAGAACAATTTGGTCAAATAATCCTGTGACAAAATCGGAGCTATTTCTCCATTTCCTTCTAAACTACGAATTAAGGGGTCGATGTAGATCGCAAAAAGCAACGGTGACCAAGGGTAACCCTGTCGTGTTCCTCTGGATATTATTACCTCTTTAGTTAAGCTGCCATTCACTAATAACACGGCCCTGGGGTTGACATACAGTTTTTGCACTGCCTTCTTTTATTCCAACCCTGGACATAGAAGCCCACAGAAATTGCCAGGAGACCCTATCAAAGGTCTTCTCGGCGTCCAGAAGAACCAATGCCATAGGGTCTCCTGCAACTTCCATACCATCAAATAGGGTGATCCCTCTCTGGATGTGGTTACTATTGCATCTCTCTGGCACAAAACCGTATTGACACTTGGCAATTACTTTATAAATAATAGGAGCGATTCTATTAGCCAAGGCTTCTGAATATATCTTTGAATCCGCATTAATAAGAGTAATAGGACGGTATGTGCCTAACCGTTCTGGAGGTTTGTTCTTCTTAGGAAAAATTACTATCTTCACCATGGACCAGGAGTTTGGAGGCTTACCATCTTTAAAAATGTGTATAATTAGGTCAATAAAAATACTTTTGATTCGATCTAGGAAGGTTACATAGAATTCTGAGGGAATACTATCCAGTTCGGTTGCTTTCCCTTTTGGCCGGGTTTTGATTGTAGTTACGATTTCTTCTATATTAGGGGCCTCCTCTAAAATAGCCTGATCTTTATCATCAAATTTATCGTTAACTACCCTATCTAAGTACCTTTCAGTATTTGCTAGGTCGCCCCCCCATCTCCGTATACAAGTCCCAATAAAATCGCCAGAATTCTTCTCTAATTTGTTCTGGGTTGTGGATTTTAGGCCTTCCAGAGGATCGTACATCTCGCGTATCAAATTTGATGAGGCTTGTTGCCTCATGCGTACGGCAGGCTGGTGGCCGATTTGCTTGTTCACCTTGTATACCCCGGATCATTAGGTTTTAAAGTCTGCCAGCCATCAACTAACCCATGCATATTACACATATGTTTTAGCGCCTTAAACACTTTAGGTTTGTGACCTACATATTTCCAGCCAACCTTCATTGACCAATCATTGGGAAGGTTGATATTAAAGTCCCCGCAAATCACTAACGGTAGTGGCCAGTGGTGAGTTAATTTGGGTTTGGTATCAAACTTCTCAGCACATTAAACCCACGCTGAAGCCAGTGTGGGATTTAATGGAAAATGCCCTTAGAGGGCATCTTAGAGATGCCTCCTGAAAAACGACTTCAAACTAGTGTCCAAGCTGAGTGGCTGCTCGCCAGCTGCCACCACCAGACATGTTTCTGGACCCCTTGTTTGAGAGTCTGCTACTCTTGGTGATCTGAAACCACTGCACATCCTGGGACGAGGTGCCAAGCCTCCTCCCCCAGGAGCAGGGTCCACGGAGGGGAAGCTTCAAAGGCTTGCCACCTGTGTGAGCTCCCCCAGGCCTTTGCGGCATCCAGCAACTGGCCCCCCACCGGTTCTGACCCCCATTTTGGGCTGCAGAATCAGTGGGAAAACCTAGGGGGTGTACCCACCCCAGTGGTCCCAACCTTTACCTACCTGTAACACCCCAAAATCTAGTATTTAGGGGCAACCCTGAACCTTGCCTCCTCAGACAAGAACCGACCAAGAAGGAGGACCGAAGAGCTGTGCTGAAACTAAGAAGACAAGGACGCCCCCTGACTTGACCCCAGCCATCCCAGCCTGTCCCCACCTCGGACCTGCTTCAGCGAAATCCAGGTGTGTCCTGCCGCCAGCAACCTCAAGAACCTAGAGGACCTGCCCTGCGTTCCACAAGAAAGACTTGGTCTCCCGTGACCTCTGGATTTGCTCACCTACAGACTCTGGCTCTGGCCAAATTCGTGAGTCTGCACCACTCTACACCCGATGCCTACGGCCCAGGTTTGAGTGGCCCAACACCACGAGGAGGTCTCCCCTCCGATCCTAACCCATGATCTGTTGAGCTCTGACCTGCCAAGCGAAGGCTTCAACCTCTTTCTGGAGGATCCCCCCCGACTGTGACCTGAGCTGGTAAGGAAATCCCGACACCTAAAGACACCCCTGCACCCGTAGCCCCACGGCCTTGGGTAGCCCAACTAATAGTATTCCAGCATTCCCAGGCATCCCAACTTACCTCTCAAACCGGTGGCCACCTCCAGAAGATCTTCGTCCCCAAGCCTGCAGTCTTTTTTGCAACCATAGAATCCCCATTGTGAACAGGGCACCCAACGCCAAAACATCACCCTGCACCCAGCCGCCCCTGCGCTGCTGCAGGTGTAATATGGGTGCTAACTCTGATCCCTCTTTGCCCTGAGCCTAACACTAGGAGCTTGACTCCCACAACCTTGTGGCCTGCTTGTGAGCAGCCACCAACCTGAGGCCCCCTATGCCCCGTTGGATAACATTGGTCCTCAGCACTCCTCACCCAGCCGTCCAAGTGCGGCTGAGGGTGTTTCAAGGGTGCGTCCTTGACCCTGGGGGAACCCTGGTTCTAACCCCAGAATACAAACTCTCACAAACTTGTTCTTACCTGTAAACCTGATAACTCAAATTCCTTCCATAGGATTGCATTGACTGTTTGTCTTGAAAATTGTTTTAAGTGTGGAGTTGTTTTTTATGGAACACTGACAAAACTGCAAATGTACTAAAAGTGATTTACTTATTTTTGTCTAGGAAATATCGAAGTGTGATATCTAGGCGTATCACACTGATTTAGCAAAAGTAATCTGAAAGGTAATCCAATAAGTAACGTACAAAGTAATCTGAAAAATAACTGAACAGTAATTTCGAAACCTTGACTTGCCTGTAATTCAATCATCTGCATTCAATTGTAAAACATTGCATAAGATTTTGCAAAGTATTATTTCACTTACCTGCATCAGGCCTGGCTTGGTTCTAGAAATAAAGTAACGTAATATTTTTGATAGAAACAAATTGGTCTTGAGTTGAGTCTTTGAGTGTGATATCACTTGTTACCGGAGTGTGTAAAACAAATGCTTAGCACTACCCTCTGATAAAGCCTTGTACTTTCCCACACTACCACAAATATAGAGTAAGGTGCTTTCTCCTTTTATCTCTGCCTATCTTTACGGTTCCACTGGACTCAATGCACACTATACCTCATTTTGGTATAGTATATACAGTCAGCGTACTACACAGACGGACTGACTTTTTTTAGCTCCGTTAGCCAAGACCTTTTTCATTTTACTAAAATTATGAGTGGAACATAATTACCTGCAGTGGTTTCAGCCAGACGTCCACCATTAATTTGTAGTTGGCGTCATTCACAATTTTCTCAACTCACTTCAGTGCCAACAGTACTTTGAATTGAGTTACGGCATGCCACCCTTTCACAAGAAACATATCCACACACAGCAGTTCCCTTCAGTGCCAGGGAGTACTATGGTAATGTGTATTTTTTCACACCCCAAAACTTTGTCTTTAGCAAATGTTGAGTGTCCGGTGTATACCCAAACAAAGTTTTGCAAAAACTCCAACAGAACAAAACGGGAATTGCCAGAAGGCTGGGGGCGAACTCCAGACCTACTGGGTTTACCAATGCTGGTTATTAAACTATATTCTTAATATCACTTACAGAAATGCTTTAACCCTCCCTGGGGCCTGCAAAGCCCTGTTCTAACACACGCATTGGTGTCTGGCACCCTCTACTGACATAAGATGGCAAGCGGTGCCAATGGCATTTGGCCTAGAAAGCAGTTGGTATCTACTGGTACCTACAAGTGTAGAAATGGAACAATACTGCAATGGCAAGAATGTCTTGTGCACAGTGAACAAACATACCCATGAGTGCCAAGGGGAGGAGTAATTTACAGAGAGGTGGAAGCAACAGTACAGATGGTGTAATCACCTCCTGTGCAAGGATATCCAGAGCTC
Organism: Lissotriton vulgaris; assembly: GCF_964263255.1. Classification (NCBI taxonomy): domain Eukaryota; kingdom Metazoa; phylum Chordata; class Amphibia; order Caudata; family Salamandridae; genus Lissotriton; species Lissotriton vulgaris. The sequence continues at coordinate 230,326,314 of NC_141700.1, read as the reverse complement.
CATGTACATGTACTGTGAAAAATAAATGTGTGCTGCTCTGCCCTACGTTTAATAGTTTTCTAAAGAAAGGAAGATAGCACTGTTTCTGCCCTACTTGCATCGCTCCTCTATAGAAAGGAAGCTTGCACTGTTTCTGCCCTATTTGTCCTCTATAAAAAAGGAAGATTGCACTTTTTCTGCCCTACCATTACCAGTCCTGTAAAGGAAGGAATATTGCACCCTCTCTCGCTATTTCATACACTCTTCCGGCCTCTGTCATATTGGTTCACTTTAGGTCTTCGAGCACAGTTTCTTTCCCTTGCCTTTTCAAAATGTCTGTCCCTCAAACTCCGCGTACACAGGCGCACCCTCTTTATCCGACTGGGGCCTACTCGCCCCTTCTTTCTCACACACTCTTTCTGCTCCTCTGTCTAGCGTTCATTCACCACTTCATTCACCACTTCATGCACTAATTACCTATCCCTCCCTCTTTTTCTTCCTTTCGGTCTATTCTGTCCAGCTCTCAACCCTATCTATTGATCATGCCACATAATTCCACTACACAATTCCACAACTAACAATTCCAGTTCAACCCACACAATTCCACTCTAATTTCACATACATTCACTACACTCCAAACCAAAAAACATTGGTAAAAGACATTGTCATTTACAATGCTAATAGCTCTAACTCTAAAATGTGAGACTGATTGCATTTCAAATGCTTGTTTATCTTTTCTTTCCCACTATTTACTGTATCAGGCGATTCCCTCCTTTCCCTTCCTGGGTATTAAATCACTTCAGTTTTGAGTTGACATAGGGGTCCTAGAGGATTGGAAGTGGAGACGTGGACTATCTTATTGCATTGTAGGATGATTCCTTAGCCACTTATCTCCACTCCTGTAATTCTGCACACAGTTAGATAATTTTTCTTTCCTTTGCAGGGTGTCTGCTGAGGTAGCAGAGGAGGTGCCTTTTTCAGTGGGCCTCAACAAAATGTGTTATATGGGTTTAACTATTACTCACACAAATTCAATGATAACTGTGTACATAAACATTCACAGCTGATATAGAATAAGCTTGGTAGGTGGGACAAACTGCTGGCTTCAGTGGGTCATACTGTGGTTTTTAAAAATGGTGGTGCTGACCAAGTTATTAATATTACCTGTTTGTTAACTCAGTTTGGATAACCCGTTGCCTGCTAATCAGGCACAAATACCCCTTGGCTTATATATGTGGATTGTTTTCAGAAAAAGAATGTTCTCCAGTATTGGATCTTTAGCAAATTCACATGCTTGAGTCATTCCCCTATCTTAAAGTGGGTTTCCCCCAATAAAACTAGAAAGCAGTACTATGTTAACCTCATCGCTGCTAGACATATTCCCCTCCGGTGCTGAAGGATAATGATAATGGGTGTGGTCATGACAGAACGGTTCCGTCATCAGCACAGCTCCACTGTGCCTCATGACGGAACCGTTCCGTCATGCGCATCGAAGGGGTTAAACATAACCTAGATAAAGGCTAGCAAACACTCACTTTAGTAACTTATCCCTATCATTTAAAAAGAATCGGCACCCTTTGGAACCCTCCCCTCAGAGGCTTACTTCCTTCAGATTTTCTACCGCAGTTGTGTGAAGGGAATCTCCCCTTAGCCCATGTGGAACCTGTGGGAAAACAAGCCTGCATTCTGAAGATCAAGATAAGGACTGCATTTACTGTCTCTGCCCCTCTCACAAGTTAAAGGAATAAAAAAAAGTCATACTTTTTCATCCAAAACCTTAAAAGACCGAGAAGATTGTTGCAAGTGCTTCAGAAGCTCAAAGCCAAGGATACTCCAATTTCTGAGAAGGATCATGATGATTCTTCAAAATCTACTAAAAAGTTCAAAAACTGGAAGAGCCCACTTTGTTCTTACCGGTGTCCTCACTATTTGATTCCTGCGGATTCTCTGCTGCCACTGCCTTGGGTCACTGCTGGGGAGGTGCGAGGTGCCTGGAAACCACCGCTGCACGCCTAAACTCACCTGGACCCGCTAAGACTGGAAAAACGACATAGATTTTTATTAGCCATGTTAACCATTCATATTTATGACATAATCACTTTGTCCCCTGATAACATGAATATTTGAATGTTTTTGAACTTAATGATGTCAACAAACAGTAATGTGACTGTCAGAATTGATAACTGATACCTAAGGATGTAATGGTTTGATTCAATTGCTTTGTATGTACTGTATATTATTTATGCCTGTGAACGTGGGGGACTGGCGGACCGGAATATCAAGCGCGGAGGCCGTATGTAGTGGGCAATGTTTGTTTATTCTTGCCACTGCATAGACAGAGTATGTAAGGGTTTATAAACAAGAAAACAAGAAGCAGCTCCTCTGGATGATGGTTGTGATCTGGTCCGGGTCACGCCAAGATCTGGTTCCTCCAGAGTTCGGGTCTGGGTTGGTCCTCGGAGGTTCCGGGAGAAAGAAACAAAACAAAGGAGCCGTTAGTCCCACCGGACTTGTTAGGTTGGAACCGTTCACCAACAGCCGGGTACCAGTGAGAGGGAAGAAACTACAGTGAGGAGGGGAAGGTAGGGTCGGGTCAGGATCCGAAGTAGGTCGGAAGTAGAGAGGCAGAACGTGAACTGTGAGAGAGGACGTGAGGGGGAAAGAGTCTCTACCTACAGTGCTGTACAGGGCTATGAAGTGCTTTACAAATAACTGCAGTGCTACAGGCGATTGCGTGACTCTCTGGTGACTCAAAAAGGGGGAAGTTATCTACAATGCGCATAACGTGCTACAGGGGCGGTTCTCGGGTACTCACACGCTCCGCCGCAACTCTCCAGGTTGAGTTGCGGCCGCTCCCCAGCCACCTCCTGCGGACTCCACCAGTCCTCGCTCCACTCGTCTTCTTCCTCGGCTGCCTTCTCCGTCACCGCTCCGGTCTGGGTCTCCTGCCACGAGCTTGATCTGACGTCCGTCTGGTTCCTGCTTCCGGCTTTTCCAGTGTCCGGTTCCTGGTTGGGGGAGGTACTTCAGGGGTCGGGCTGGTGTTTCCGGGAAAAGGTTGCTCCTGATTGGCTCCTGGAATAGAGGACAGAGGGGTGGGTTTCTGGTTGGCAAGGTTGTTGCTGGGGACGCATCGGGGTTGCATTTCATGTAGCGTGAATGTCCGAAGAGACGCGGCCCAAGTGAGGTAAGGGATGATGCCGCATCACAATGCCTAGGTCCACTTATATCTTCATTGTTCCTAAATGGTGATATTTACATACCAAAACTACATTTCCCAACATCCTGTGTGGAGCGCACATACCGCCGCACTGCTGAACGCCAGGAGGCGTTCAAAGAGGGACGAGGGCTCCCACAGCGCGGGACGCGCCCGGGCCAAGGGCGGGCCCGTCCGTGCCCGTCAGGGGCAGGAAGAGGCAGGGCACGGCCCCCCCCCCTGGTTGCTTTTCTCTTGGGCGCTGGAGTATAGCTGGTAAGACTCAAGTTGAACAATCTCCCCCAAGCCTTCCGATACACCATCAATAATGGACTGGTCCGTATTGAGACTTTAAGACCTTGTCAATATCTGCTAAGGCGATATTGAGAACTCGGATCTGTGAGTCTTAAGGTCAAATGGATCGTGGACTGCATTGTCACATGCACTAACGGATATTGGGGGGGCCTTTTAAGGTGCGAGCTAATTTAGGTTGGTGAGAATCAGGCTTTAACCAGTGTTATCGGATCCCCCCCAAGTAGTAGGCACCAATAGATAATAGCTGACTGGTAGAAAACAAGTGTAGTTGGGGCCACAATCATCACATCACTATACCACGCGGCTGGCCTGTATGTTTTCCCCTTATACTGCTGCTTCATAGGCCGATCCTATGAGTACTGCGAAACGCAGATAGTCAATAGACCAGGAGCATGGATAAACACATGGGTGCAGCAGGCAGTTTAGATGCCTTTTTAATTAGAGCAGAGTCGCTGATTACCCATGAGATACAAATGACAGAAAGGTATCACTTGCCCCCTTCAGTTTCCGCTGTTAAGAGAGGTAAATATACCTTTAACAACCACAATAACAGTCCAAAGTGGACATGAAACATCTCCCTCGCTAAATTCAATCCATATATCCCCAAATCAAGCATCGGATGACGATAATAGTCTAAGAATAGGAACTAGATCCCGAGCTCGAAAACAAACAGAAAAGGCTAGAGGGAAAGCTTCTAGAACATGACAGAAGTGCGCAAGGGGGGTGTGGGGGGTTAGAACTCCAGAAAACATGGGGTTTAAGGCCTGACCCCCAGGTATTTCAACAAATAGAGGAACAAACAGTGGAAATACTAAAAACATGTAGCACACCGACAGAAGCAGACTTTATTCCTACCTCTGAGAAAGAAAACGTAAACCCTGAGGCTCTTGAGATTGTAATCATTGGGATACTGGAAACAGCATGAAGATCCATGATAACCCAGATAAGTGGCTTAATAGACAAAAGATTTGGTTGCATGGAACAAAAGATTGACCAGTTGAATGAAGCTGTAGGTAACAGAAGAGACAAAATAAACCTTGTACTGAAGAAATGGGTTGCAATCTAAGGCAATCAGAGGAGCCCCGGTCCCTGAGTCTCATTGGAGAGAGTGGTAGGCCACAGGAAATCCCTGTGCCCAATCTAATAATTCGAGGAGATAACCGTTAAAGGGGCACACAACAAAAGGTGCAAAATAGGGGTGGCATAATGAGGGGATCAGGGCCAGATAGAATAAAAAACCCACAAGATAGATCTTTGAACCCAAGTTCTGATATTTTAGGTCTACCACCTGCCTCATGTCCACATGTATTAATCCTAACGGGGGAGCCAGTACTAAAAAATGGACAGAGCTAATCTTGGACGATGCTCCGAAGTAAAACAGTTGATTGGTTGACAAAACATGAACATTTCAGACCACGAAATACCAATGAAATCTTGATGGTCCGCAAAGTAGGGTGGGTTGGCGATTCCCCTAAGAATATAGATGGCGATTGTATAATGGTAAACTTCCGTCGCCAACACTTGGACAGACCTAATCGAAGCGGCCAAATCTAAAGAACAAGTAGGCTTTTGGCGTATAATAGCTAAAGGCAGAAAGACATGCGGGGAGGCCAAGGACCTCTTTCTGGATGCAAAAATCTGGGAGGACCACTTTTCTAAACTTTATGCTGTAGATCAAGTGGTGGAGATACCTTGCTCCATACTAGTAGTTCATTATTCCACCATTAATAATCTCTATTTTAGCCTGGAAGAAACACTATTGGCTTGGCAATAAAAGCTGTTAAACCAGGGAAAGCTCCAGGGCCCGATAAAATACCAGGAGATCTACTGAAACATGATAGTAGTGGTTAGGGCCCTTCATTAATCATCTTTGTACAGACCCCCTAGGATATAGCGTCATGGATTAGAAAATTTAGCGGCACAAATTTGGAAATTTAGCGGCACAAATATGGAAATTTAGCGGCAATTTTGCGGCATTTTATTTTACTCATAATCATTCATTTTCAGCCTCAAATCCTGAAGGGTCTGTACAGTGCATTACACAAGCGGGGGAGGGGGGGGGGGGGGTAGGCAGCGCCTAGGACTGGACTACCAGTGCGTCATCCCCTGTGAGGGTGCTCTACCAATGTCGCCTTGTGGTACCCGCCAGTGACGCCACCCACAGCATTGTTCAGACGGCGTGTGCTGTCTACCATAGAATTTGTATTCGAACCCCTAACCTTCCAATATATATTTCTGTAGCACCAGACTCCCCAAGCTTTTTATTGGGTGGGAGGTGGATTGGGGGCGGGTTGGGGTTCAAAAGTGCCTCCTAGGTACTTCTCGGCGTGTCCTTGCATAAACAGTGCCATGATCTGTGCTACTGGTCTGCAGACTGTCTTCATATGTGCATCGACATGAACAGTGCTGTTTGTAGGCAGCCTGTCTGCAATTGTGCTGTGCCACGGGCTGTACTATTGGTCTGCTGCCTGTCCTCGTATGTACAGTGCCATGGAGTAAGCTATTTGCCTGCTGCCTGCCCTGTTCTATGCAGTGCCTGGGGATGTGCTGTTGGTCTGCAGCCTGCCCTCGTATGTGCAGTGCTAGTGAGCTATCGGTTTCCAGCCTGCCCTCGTATGCGCGGTGCCATTTTTTTTACTACTGGTCTGCAGCCTGTTTGTGCAGAGCCATAAATTGTGCTGTTGCCTGCTGCTTGTCCTCTTCCATGCAGTGCCTAAGGCTGTGCTGTTGGTCTGCTGCCTATACTCGTGCATGCGTGCAGTGCCAAGGCCTGTGCACTTTTGTGTTATGTTATGTTATGTTATGTAAAACAATTTGTACCGCGCACGTACACCGGGACGGTTTCTTGGCGCTCAAAACAGACATAACAACTGAGGCAGGGAGCATTACTCAAAGGCCAGCTTAAAAAGGTGGGTTTTCAGGGTTTTACGGAACAAATCATAAGTAGGGCAGTGACGAAAGGGCACAGGAAGGGAATTCCAAAAAGTGGGGCCAAGAAAAGAGAGACGGAGGCCACCGTGTTTTTTCCGGCGAATCGGTGGAATGCAAAGAAGATTGTTGGCAGAGGATCGAAGGTGACGGGATGGGAGGTATCGCCTGAATTTGGAGGAAATGAACTCGGGGGCGTGATTGTAAAGGGACTTGAATACGGTGCAACCAAGTTTGAAGGAGCACCGTTTGGCCACAGGGAGCCAGTGAAGGTTCTTCAGGAGAGGGGAGACATGCTGGTGTTTAGGTTGACGAAACACCAGGCGGGCCGCCTGGTTCTGGATTAGCTGGAGTTTTTGAAGCTGGTAGGCGGGAATCCCTGCATACAAGATGTTAGAAAAGTCCACCCTGGAAATGACCAGGGCCAAGATGGTAAGAATGAGTGCCTCTCTGGTTAAGAATCTACAGATCTTGCGAATCCTGCGCAGCTGGAAGAAGCAGGATGATGTGACTGCAGAGATCTGAGATTTCATAGATAAATCCTCCGAGATGATCACTCCTAGACTTTTCACGGTACTGACTGGACGAGGGGGGGCGCCAAGGGAAGATGGCCAAAAGTTGTCATTCCAGGGGTTAGTGGAGCCGCCCACCAGAACGAGTTCCGTTTTGGACGGATTCAACTTAAGTTGGCTATGAGCCATCCAGTCAGAAATATGTAACATTGTAGTTTGGATGTTAAGACCGGAGGTGGGGGAAGTGTCCAGGGGAAAGATCAATTGCAGATCATCTGCATAATTGTAAATGGTGGCAGGGGAGTGACGAAGGGACGCCAGAAGTGGTTGCATGTATAAATTGAAGAGGAGCGGGGAGAGGGCTGAGCCTTGGGGGACACCACAGGTGAGGGGAGAGAAAGGGGCAGAGAAAGTAGAAAGGTGGACAGCCTGGGAGCGGCCGTGTAAGAAAGAACGAACCCACTCAAGGGCGGTCCCACGGATGCCGGCGTTGTTGACACGGTCGATCAGGATGGTATGATCGACCGTGTCAAAAGCCGCCGACAGATCTAACAAGACAAGAGCCTGGGGGATGTTATTGTCGGCGCCGGTTCTAAGAGTGTCCATCACTGCAGCAATCACCATCTCTGTAGAATGTAGTGGGCGAAAGCCAGCCTGATGAGGGTCCAAGAAGGAGGAAGTTTCCATAAAGGAGCTGAGGCACTTGGTAACATATGTCTCCAAGATCTTTCCCAAAAAGGGGAGGAGAGAGATAGGTCGGTAGTTACTCATCACAAGAGGGTCTGCGCTAGGCTTCTTCAGGATAGGTAACACAATGGCCTGCTTAAAAGCCTCAGGAACAACCCCTGATGTCAGCGAAGAGTTGAGAAGAGCCAGGGCAGGATCAGGGCAACGCCCAAAAATTTCTTTGAAGATGTGAGGAGGGCAGCAATCCCTGGGGGAGCCAGAGCTAACTTTGTGGAGGAGGCTATGAAATTCCGTGGTAGAAATGGGAGGGAAGGTGTGGAAGGTCTGAGCATTTTCAGAAGGGAGAGGGAAAGAGTTGGAGGAAGTAGGCGGGAGAATGTTATTTTTAATTGTAGAAATCTTGTCTAGAAAAAAAGAGTTGAGCTCATCGCACAAAGCCTGGGTGGGAGCAGGCGGGAGGGTGATACGATCAGGGAGGGAGAGCTCATTGACAATAGAGAAGATGTCCTTAGCTTTTGAAGCCGACTCCAGGATCCTGCTTGAAAAGTAGGAGGTCTTGGCCTCTAGAATAGAAGATTTGTATTTATTTAAAAGAGTGGTGAATTCAATCTTGAGTACGGGGTCGTACTTCTGGCGCCAACGACGTTCAGCCCGGCGAAGGGCCAGCTTATCCAATTTAAGCTGGTCCGAGAACCAACGCTGAGCGTCGTGGGGGCGGGAGATTTTAATGGGCTTAGAAGGGGCTACGACATCGACAGCTGCCTTCAGCCAACACTCAAGAGTAGAAGCTTGGAGGGAAACCGATTCAAGGACAGAAGGGGTTGAAGCCGCCAGAAGCGAATGGAGAGTAGTCATGTTGGCATTCTTCCAATTACGGGCCATGGTGCCAGCAGGGCGCGGAGGACGATGAAAGCTGGGCAGGTTGACCGAAAAGGAAACAAGATAATGGTCGGACCAGGTGCAGGGAGTGACCAGGGGGGGCGAAGAGTCAAGATTAGCCGACCAGACCTGGTCAAGTATGTGGCCCTTACAGTGAGTGGGAGTGAAGATCAGCTGCTGATAATTCAAGCTAGTAAGAGTTCCTGTAAACAGTTCTGACAGGCGGCTCTCTTGGGGATCAGAAGGCCAATAATTAAAATCACCCAAAATAAGAATCTTGGAGTGGTTTATAAGGAGCTGGGAAAAGAGTTCCCCAACTAAAGAAGCAAAGGAGGGCATATAAGTGGGAGGTCTGTACATGAGAACACAGACAAGAGAGGTAGAGGGTGAGCGAAGCAAAATGACAAGGGTTTGGGAGTGAGGGATAGGGGTGCAATCTAGCATGGAAAAGGCATGTTCTTTGCGAATAATAGCAGCAACCCCGCCGCCAACTTGCCCTCCGAGGCGATTGACATGCAGGATGTAGTAGCCGTTGGGGAGAGCGGCGAGAATATCGGGTACAGAGTCTTCCGTCAGCCAGGTCTCTGACAGGAAGAGAATGTCTGCCTTAGTGTCATCTAGTAGGTGGAAAATCTCGAGTTGATGTTTCACCATAGAGCGCGTATTAAGGTAAAGGATCTTTAGGGTGGTGATAGTGGGAGTGGGGGAAAGGGAATCAGAAGGTGCGGGATCAGGCGGGGAAGGGAGCGCCGAGCAGGGGAATATAGAAATACTGCATTCCTCAACCCTCCTGACAGCCTCAGGGGGCAGCGGTACAGGGTGTTGTAGAGAGCATAGGTCCGCTGAGGAATAGCGGAGCGTGGGGGCAGGGTGGAATGCCGCTGAGCGCGACCCGGCGCGGACGGGCGCAGACGGGCAGGACTTAGGCTTGACTTCGGCGCGACGTCGGCGCTCCCGCTGCGCTCGTCCGCTGCGCTTCCGCCATTCCGGCATTTTATGTGGGAGGGGCGTTTAACCACTAGCCCGCTGACCTGCACTGTGTAAGGCAGGGCGGAAGTGGGGAAATGAGGCGGGTCAACGGCGCTCTGCAAGCGACCCTCCGCACAAGCGGCACTCAGCCGAGGCGGACCGGGGTCTGGAGCGTGAAGAATCAGGTAGGCAGCACTCGCTAAGCGCGAGAATGGTAAAGCACTGAGACGTGATAGAATTACAAATACAATGTTAAAACACACGAAGCAAATATAAAAGAAGCGGAGAGCCGCTTTAAAAGCTATTGATCAGCTTAGCAATTTTAATTAAAATGAGGCGAGTAGTTGCACAGCCTGGGTCGCTGTGTCTATCAATGGAGACCCACAATGCAAAAGAATTTATACACGATGATCAACAACCACTAGCCCGCTGACCTGCACTGTGTAAGGCAGGGCGGAAGTGGGGAAATGAGGCGGGTCAACGGCGCTCTGCAAGCGACCCTCCGCACAAGCGGCACTCAGCCGAGGCGGACCGGGGTCTGGAGCGTGAAGAATCAGGTAGGCAGCACTCGCTAAGCGCGAGAATGGTAAAGCACTGAGACGTGATAGAATTACAAATACAATGTTAAAACACACGAAGCGAATATAAAAGAAGCGGAGAGCCGCTTTAAAAGCTATTGATCAGCTTAGCAATTTTAATTAAAATGAGGCGAGTAGTTGCACAGCCTGGGTCGCTGTGTCTATCAATGGAGACCCACAATGCAAAAGAATTTATACACGATGATCAACAACCACTAGCCCGCTGACCTGCACTGTGTAAGGCAGGGCGGAAGTGGGGAAATGAGGCGGGTCAACGGCGCTCTGCAAGCGACCCTCCGCACAAGCGGCACTCAGCCGAGGCGGACCGGGGTCTGGAGCGTGAAGAATCAGGTAGGCAGCACTCGCTAAGCGCGAGAATGGTAAAACACTGAGACGTGATAGAATTACAAATACAATGTTAAAACACACGAAGCGAATATAAAAGAAGCGGAGAGCCGCTTTAAAAGCTATTGATCAGCTTAGCAATTTTAATTAAAATGAGGCGAGTAGTTGCACAGCCTGGGTCGCTGTGTTAGCCATGTCCTGTCCGCCTCTTATAGCACATCAAGGTTCCTTGATTTTTTTAACTGTCTGAGCACAGCCACGTTCTCCTTTTGTGCCGTCAAACACTCCTAAGTATTATGCAGGCACTCAGTAATTGGTCCCGACAAAGCACAATCCCAACTTTCACCAGTATGTTAATATTTCAGCCTCCTGCCCTTCAGACGCGTTGTGCTCCTAGCCTCTGAACATATACTTTACTAGGGAATTTTGAATTCTAGAAGGTAAAAGCAGAATTACTGTACCCAGCACTTCCACCTCACAAAATCAAAAATAATGCAAGTGGACAAACAAGGGGGAAGTGACGCTCGGTGTACATTCAAACTGTTCATATGCTTAAATCTTCACAACAGTATTTTAACAGCATTTCCTGCCGAAGCTGCATTCCGCCGTGTTTTCATTTCAGTTTTGGGACAAAAAAAATTACATTAAATTTTCCACGTGGTTTTCATCTTTTTTTAACAAGGATCTGAGCCCTTCCGCTGTTTTCGGTCCCCTAAAGTGCCTCTTTTCAATTCTCCAATGTTAGTCGCAAAGCTGCTGCATATTCTGGCCAAATGAGACGAGTGCAGAGAATGTGTCAACAGCCATTCAAGTGGTCAAGTTTACACTCGGTCAGACTGTAAACACACTGCTCGCATGGGGAGGGCAAAGGGTTGATACATCAACTACCCTGCTAAGTAGCTAATTAACTCTCATGGATTAGGGAGGCGGGCCAGGGGAGGAAAGGCCACAAAGAATTCATTGAATCACAAACTCTGTATGACATTTCCGGCGTTAGTCTAACACAAGCCAAGTCAGCAACTAATTCCCCTTCTTTGTAATTCAAATACGGGCGCTCTCCCGTTTCCTTGCATACGTCGTGACGTATGCGCTTACAGGCAATTAAAAGGCATAATTTTTTATGGCTGCCAGGAGACCTGTTTTTTAGCGGCCGAAATACTAAATATTGCTGTTATCGCGCTTTTCAGCCGATTTCGCGATTATTTTGTGAATCGCGAAATGCTGGAGGGTCTGTTTGTAACTCAGTTGCTGCAGGCTCACCAGTACCAGAAACATGGAAAGGGGCGGAAATTGTCACAATCTTTAAAAAAAGGTAATCTCAGTGATTCTGCAAATTACTGACCAATTAGTCTTATTGACATTTTACAAAAAATATATTCTAGGCATTTTTTATGAGATTGAATGATTGGCCTGTTGAGAATAATGTGATTTCAAAGTTCCAGGTGGGATTTAGAATACAAACGAGTACAATTGATCAGACTTTTAGATTTTTATGTTTATGCTGGAAATATGTAAATATAAAAAAGGTCCATTTGCACATTGCTTTTGTAGACTTAGAGGCCCCTTTTGACCTTGTACCCCGAAATTTACTTTGGGAAGTATTGAAACATCTAGGCTTCCCTGCTACGCTCCTGACGCAAATAATAAGATTGCATGAAGTAAATTTTGCAAAAGTAAGATGGGGCCCGAGGGGTGAATTATCAGAGGCAATCCCGATAAGAAGGGGTGTACACCAGGGGTGCGTGCTGGCACTTACACTATTCTTGCTCTATTTTAATGATAGCCCGAGTTATTTATTCGGGTGTGCACATGATTCACCTAAGTTGGGTGGGAATTTTATGCCACCTCTTTTATTCGCTGACGACACCGTACTGATATCTAAAACCCCTAAAGGTTTACAAGCTTTATTGAATTCTTTTAATACATATTGCAATGAAAAGGTCCTTGAAATAAATTCTGGCAAAACAAAGTATATGGCAATAAACCCACACAAGTCTTTTAAAAAGAATTTAGCCACTAGAGGATAAACGTAAGAGTACGTACATTATTTTAATTATTTAGGGATAATGTTGGACTCAAAGCTGTCTTGGAAACAGCAGCTGGAAATAAAAAAGATTGTCCAACTCCAAAATTCGTTTCCTATAATAAAGATGCATGGGAGTAGTATCTCAAAGGCGATGACTCCTGCTTTGGAGGTCTTCAAATGCAAAGTACAAGCGGCTTTGTTATATGGCGCTGAAATTTGGGGACCACATTGCAAAAGGAGTTTTGAATTGGGAGATAATAAATTCATTAGACGAATACGGGGGTTGCCATTCAGAACACCATTAATACCTATTCTGATGGATTTAAATATTAAATGCCCGGACCACCGTGTAGTACTAAGGCCCTTCTTATTCTGGGTACGACTTCGGTCAACTCCTGAATTAACCAGCTATAAGGAGGGTCTGCAGGAGATTTTAGAAATTGACAAAAGTAGGGGTACCCCGTGGATAAAACATGTCGCGGTTTGGTTCGAGAAATTAGGCTTGAAGAACTTTTGGGAAGCTCCGACACAGTTGACCATGTCTAGCAAAAAATTGATAAACTATTTTCTGGATAAAATGTTGTTCTTTAGTAGATGTTCATTACCATGCAAGTGTATGACGTATTTATTTTAAGACGATGTATAAAAGAAGAGGTCTGTTGCATTGTAAGTCGAAGCTCAGATTCCAGTTCTACAGAGCTGACTGACATTCCGCAAGTGCATTTGTTTTTTATATTAAAGTTTGTACTATATTGCCAGCAGAAGTCGTGTTGTGTTTACTTTTATTCAGCAACCACCCTATATGACCACTTCCTGTGAGGGAGTGGGAATAAACCTGACCTAGAGTTCCTAGTTTCACCGAAAGCAAGATGGTGAAACCTCCTTTGACTGTCCACTTTAGGGGTGTGCTCAACCTTTAAGTGTGACGCGCCTCCTGACTAGCTAATTTTCCCACCTGCTCTGGTACCAAATGAACCCCAGGGCAGGGGATGGCATCTGCCAGGTCTGGGGGAAGCCAGGATCACATATCAAAGGTGGCAGGGGCTTTGAACCCGCTGCCTTGATATGCTAATCACTAGCCATACTGTTGAAGGAGGTGTGAACACCTTCCTCTGGAGCAGGCATTGTTCCTGTTTTCTGAGAGCACATGGTCTTGCCTCTGGGGAGTCTGTGGTGACATGCTGGTCGATACCAGTCGGCCAATACACTCGAGGACTGGTAGGTTTTCCCAGGGCACCTCCAAGGTGACCTCTGGATGCATGTCATAATAAATCGAACACTCCGCATCAGTGTATATTTATTATGATGAGGTGTTTGATACCAAACACTTCTTTTCAGTAAAGCCATTATGTGGCAAGGTAACTCGCAATTACTCATGCCCAGTACATATACTTAAGATGGCTTCCGTGTTCACTTGCAATATCTATTAATAGAAACAGACATCACAGGGGCGTATCTGCTCATACAGATATGTTCTCATGTGCAATATAATGCACCCTGTCTTACAGCTTTTAAGGCCTGCTGTAGGGGTGGCTTTCATATAGTACATGCAGTGTATGGGCATTGCACACAGGCAGTGTTGTGTTTTCAGAAGGGCTTGTGCCCTTTTACGTAGACTGTTGTCAGTCTGCAAGTCATTTTTAGGTCTCGCCTGGCATTGTAGCGCGAAAGCGCTGTCGCCAGCGAGATCTATTGTGATTGACTTGCCTCCGAAGTGGTACAGGCCGCTGCACGAGCAGTTTGTGGTCTGTGGACGCCCCGTGCTTGTAAGACACGCTTGCATTTTGAACGCGCCCGCAAATGCATGCACCAGCCGCCCCCAGCCACTACATACATACTCGATCGCACGCTTGTGAAACGCGCTTGCAATCTGAACACACGCACACACACCCCAGCTGCCCCCAGCCACTGCACTCGTACTCCACGCACCAGCCCCCACGGTACAACAAAGCCCCACTCACAGCACTTGCATTGACGGCCGCGCTCAGCCGCCACTTTCTGCCACCACCGCGGGGCTCTTACTCAGGCATGGGAGGCCCGCGTCACCACTTTCCAATTGGCCAGCCACTCCGTGGGCATGGGCTTCCCCCGGAAGTCCCGCCCCACAACAGGCATAATTCTTCCGGAATTCGCACCAAATCGGGCCGGCAGCTTGTTCTAATGAATAGGCCTGTCTTTATGTGCTGGAATTTGAAGGTCCGTGTACACAGTGAGCTCCACTGTTGCCTGAGATGCTCACTAGTAGCTGAGCAAGAGTTTCATACAGCCACGTGAATGCCATGAACTCTGCCTTCGCTTCGTCGGGGGTGTAGTCTTTTCATTTATGCTTGCGTTTCCGTAATTATGAATGAGTATGGCCGGGAAAGGGGCTGAGGGAAAAGACGGGCAGAGAAGTTGAAAGGCAAGATGGCGATTTGTAAATGCAGTTTTAACACCGAAATCTAGAGACTATTAGAAAACTAAGTAGACCAGCAACGCGCCATATTTAAAACACTTATTGAGAAAAATTGAATTCTCTTTGCGATAAAGAATTACTTTGGTTGGTAGTAGACTGTAAATTGGTACATATATTAATCGAGGGAAACAAGCAGAATCTGTTTTTGTGTCTGTCCACGTAGTATTTATTTGGTCATGCTACTTTTAAAGCAGCTTTTTAAATACTGATTTGGATAAATACGACTTGCAACCAATTATCCAACGTCGTGTAGTAATTATGTTAAAAAACATTGGACACCTTTGTACTGTACTTACTCTGTACATTCAATACCTTCTAATATAGGGGTTGTTTTCATAGAGTTCGATTGTTTAAAACTTTTCTTATTTGGGGTTTAGCCTAGTCCTCTTTAATTTCTGTAACCCTTGTTGCGTTGTTTTGGCGTGATAGTCGGTTGGTGTGACTTATTTTTCTCTGTAACCAAGTGCTGTGAATGAACTGCGAGGTGACATGTCAAGGAGCACTGTAAATAAATAGCAACTGAATGCTGCGACTCTAATATATCTGCTCTCGTTTCCTTAACAAGGAACATTGGCACCCTATGATAACCTCCCTTTCTCCCAGGGGAGCCTTACATCCGACTTTGTCTCTCGCTGCCCCAGCCATTGTTTTATGTTTTTCATTCTTCTATGAATGACTTTTCTAGAGAGGCGGTGAAAGATGTCATTCACTTCATTACTCAACCTTCTGAGCGGCAGAGTTCAAAGACAGGTTATGTTTTAAACAGACTCTTAGCATGAAGAAGACTTGTTTTGCCATGTCACCCGCCTTCTTCGGATGTCTCTGTTGTGAACCAGGCGTACTAGATGCCTTCGGATGTATAATCCCACAAGACTTTTTGTGTTCAGTGTTCACGTGGCATGCAGCCATTGTTAATGCAGAAGTGTCCCATGAAGCTTTCCTTTCATCTCTGCAGTTGTAAACCTGCAGGGAGCATCAATTCCAGGGACCCGAGTCACAAATCAATGCTACAAAAAGTTCACACTTCTGTAAATGTCCAGCTATATTTCAGTAGATTTCCGACTGTTTGTTGATTGACAAAGAAACTGCAAATTATACCTGGTGTCTGGCTTCAGGAGACCATTTATGAATTTACCAAGTACTTACAAGGACATAGAGATTGGCCATCATTTACCAATGTTTTTCTTAATTGTCATTCTCATTTCCTTGCTTCTTGTTCAAAAAGCGTTCCTTCTCCTTCTTCCGCCTGTCTCTCCTAGAGTATAGCCTCTTTTCCATTCTCTTGACAGCCTCACTCATGTTCTTACACTGCTAACTTTTTTGGAACTTCTTTTTGGTTTACCACTCCATCGAAATACATATGTCTTCCAGCTTTCTTCCTCATTTGGTTCTCATTCTTGTTTTCTCCACCGCCCTGTACTCCTTGTTGCATTTTTTTAAAATCACTGATCTAAGCAGCGTTCACCGTGTTAAATTTGGCAATAAAAAGGTAAATGAAATGGCTCACGCAGCATTCTGCCGGGGCACGCATTTGAGGGTTACGTATGCGCGCGTTAGCATTTTTACTTACATATGCGTACACAGAAAGAATGGCACACCGACTACCAACGGTAGCTATATAATTGTGCCTTTTGTAGTTGTTACCCCCCCCCAACACACAAGGATCAATAGCATCTGCAAAACCTAGAGGGCTTTCTGTCCCGCTCCCCACCCACCCCATATTCCTGCCTCCACCACCAGGAAGGACAAATTGGGGGTAGATACCCCACTGTGTGTCCTCAATGAGACCAGAACACTACTAGGACCCTTGGTGTAGTGGGCAGGGATTCCTGGGGGAGGGGTGAACTCCCACTCTTTGAAACAACACCTTCTCAGAGACTACCCTCCTATGGTGATCCCTGAGCAAGGGTCCACCTTTGTAAACGGGAGATTAATTCCAATGCAGTGCCTCTCGCGTGGTGCTTGGGAGGGGCGGAACTATGCCACAAGTGCAACCTATTTTTAGCTGTCGCTCAACACATCTTTAGTTGTTTGCCACACCTTCCCATCCCCACAAAAAAAATAGATGGCGAGCAGCCTTGGGGGTCAGGCTACTTCAGCCTTTGCTTATTTCCCGTTTGTTTAAACGCACAGGTGTATTGAACCAATTTAGATTTTTGCTAAGGTGATTTAGCAAAAGAGACCATTTATTTATTTGCAATATTATATAATTTTTACATGAAATCAGTTACTACTGCATAGAAGCAGGGGAGAGATGTGGCGCAGCGAGCAGATCGGCTGACTCTGTAGCGTGGGGCTCACAGTGCGATTCCCGTCTGAAGCTTAGCTCCGCAACATGTGACTCTGGAAAATAGTACACTTAAACTCCCTGACGGCCCCTCAAACCCTGGATACCCTTAGGGGTGATAAGTTCGCACTTTACAAATGTGGAATTATTCTTCTTATTACAAGAGAACGATTACGTATGTTTCCTTGTATAGAATCAAACACGGGTACATCTGAAAAAAGAAGCCTGTATCGCACATGACCATTTTTAGGTCTCGCCTGAGCCAATGCGCTTGCAAGATTATAGTAAGGGGAAAAGAACAGTCTACCAAAAGAGCGGATTAGACACAGTTCATGTGATCTATGCGCATGCACAATGCCAGCCACCTCACACACCACCATTTGTCTGTGCCTCGCATCAGACATCAAAGGCTGCCGCTCCCCCGGCCCCGCATCAGACTTCAAAGGAATGCGCTCCCGCTCCCCTGCTACAGCAATGCCGAGAGCTTGTCTCCGCCTGCTCTCCTGTGTGCTTGCATCTTCCTTCCTTGGTCCTGGGTGTTTTTTACGTGTTCTCCCATTCAGTGCCTTCTCGGCCCTGTACTTCATTGCTGTCCAAGCCCCATCCGCCTGCTCTCCTGTGTGCTTGCATCTTCCTTCCATGGCCCTGGGTGTTTTCCATGTTATCCCATTCAGTGCCTTCTCGACCCTGTACCACCCCATCACTCAGGGGCACCACCCCATCACTCAGGGGCACCACCCCATCACTCAGGGGCACCACCCCATCACTCAGGGGCACCACCCCATCACTCAGGGGCACCACCCCATCACTCAGGGGCACCACCCCATCACTCAGGGGAACCACCACATCACTGAGGGGCACCACCACATCACTGAGGGGCACCACCACATCACTGAGGGGCACCACCACATCACTGAGGGGCACCACCACATCACTGAGGGGCACCACCACATCACTGAGGGGCACCACCACATCACTGAGGGGCACCACCACATCACTGAGGGGCACCACCACATCACTGAGGGGCACCACCACATCACTGAGGGGCACCACCACATCACTGAGGGGCACCACCACATCACTGAGGGGCACCACCACATCACTGAGGGGCACCACCACATCACTGAGGGGCACCACCACATCACTGAGGGGCACCACCACATGACTCGGGGGCACCACCACATGACTCGGGGGCACCACCACATGACTCGGGGGCACCACCACATGACTCGGGGGCACCACCACATGACTCAGCCCAACCACATCATCACTCAGCACCACAACAGCACTGTCCTTGCTTGCTACCAATAAACATTGCCATAGTCAATAGGACTCGCATTAGGAAAGAGTAAGATATTGGCTTTGTGAATAACAATGCTATTAATTTATATATTTTCAAAGCCAACCCATTTTAAAAAAATGTCATTTACAATACCAATAGCTCACACTTTCCTAATGCGAGACCTATTGCATTGCAAATGCTTGTTATAGGGGCATTTATCCCAGTAAAGGCGAGCTCACATTGTAATTTCTATCCCAACATCCACTATAAATGTATACTTGATCATAACTGCATATAATGATATATATTATGATGTTTAACTGCTACCTATTCGGATTCAAGCATGAATGATCCAATACTGGTGAAGGAAACAAGTTAGTTACCAGCAATGTTCCCTCTAATATTTTTCCTCTGTGTGGCAGAGTACGGTCTCTGTGTGCTTCAGCCAAGGCTATGTGCGCCAAGAACCCGACCACACGTGTAGACCAGGGCTTTAAGTGGGATGAAAAAACTAGGGGTCTCTCGAAGGGGTGTGACCAATGCAATTAAGGGCGTGGCTTAAAAGCAATTAAGCTAAAAATCTGTGCTTGGCATAGTGTGCCACCCAACTGATATTTTGCTTCTTCTGTCAATGCATCCAGATATGTAATACAAGTAACATTACACCTACAAGAAGCCAGGACTATTGGCTTGGTCAATGGTTGTTTGTTGCATAAAGTTCTATATATTGTTGGAAATGATTCCGTTCTTGTGATAGTATTTGTGGCTTAATGATCTAGCTGCTGACTTAGGAGATGGGTTTTGAGTCTCAGGTCACTTAACATCCTGTGATTCTGGGCAAATCAATTAATCTCCCCATGCATACCAAATAAATAAATAAATCCTGTAACGGGCTCCAATACTTTTGGGTTAGTTCTGCACTATATAAAACTTGCTGCATTTCTTTTCTAAATGCAGGGCTGATGGTTTGCCTTTTGAAAGAATTTGTTTAATGCAGCCCTTGACCTGCGCTTTGATTAACAAAAATACTTTCAAGACGCCCACAATTAGTCCCACAGCCACACTCTAGTTGGAAAAGAAAGGCAGCAAGTTCACAGAGAATTTTCTGCCTTTCAGTGCCTTAACGCTCTCTTGGAATGTGCTGTGTGTGCGCTCTTCACACACAGCACTGTGCGCTCGGGAGGACAAAGGTGTGCGTGCACGTGCGCGCACCTTACAGGGAATAGTGGTTACCTGTAACTATAGTTCTCCAGTATTGGTATCGTTCATAGTTTCACATGTGACCCATCCTCCTCCTCTGAGAGGCTCAACTTATCACTGCTGTGTCATGTTCACACTGGTACTTGAAAATCTGAGGAAAGGAAGCCTCTTAGGGGAGTGTTCCACAGGGTGCTGCAGTTTGGTTCTTTTAATTGATAGGTATAAGTTACTAAAGTGAATGTTCTCTAGCCTACACCTAGGCTATGTTTAACATAGTACAGCCTCCTAGTTTTACCGTGGGACTCCCACTCTGACGACGGGGAATGATTCGAGCATGTGAGTCTATGAAAGATAGCAATACTGGAGAACTAAAGTTGCAAGTAAGTAACTTGGTTTCTTATGTTGAGTGACTATGTTTGGGCAGACAAGTCTTCCCGGATAAATTATTGAAAATGTGAAATAGGCAAATTAGTTGTCACCAGCCTGTTACTATAGTACTGGGCAGCTCAATTGCAACTCATGGCTGGCTGGATTAAACAACATTTCACTGATTTGACAGATGGGTTGGAGAGTAAAGGGTTGACTAAGTTGGCATTTCATAGAGCTTCATTTCCAACTATGGGTGGCCTTAACCTATTAGCTGGCCCAGCATAAGTGGTGTATAAGGTTTGGCAGTACATTAAATTCTTTACCAGACATACTCTATACATGCATAGTGTGTGATTTCCGTGCTTACTTAAAAACATGGGAGTAGGACATGTCAGTGGTTCTCAGATTGCAGACATCTGATGTTAGGCAATTTAGTTGATGATGATTCAAATGGAGTAATAGATGAGTAAGCCAAGGCATGATAGGAGGTAAACATAAATATATCCAGCTAGGGTACCCCTTGCAGAATATGTTTGGATGCTTTCCTCATCAGTGCTTCTGTTAGTGCATTACAACGCATGCGTGGTTAACACGAATAGCCTTTACCACGCATACCTTTACTACGAGATACGTAGTAAAGGCATGTGTGGTAAAGGCTATTCGTTAAAAAGGGGGCGCGGGGGTCTCCACCCCCCCCCCCCCCCAAAAAAAAGCGGGCGAAAAGAAAAGGGGGCTTGGGGGGGTTCTCCCCCCAAACAAACGCACCTGATAAAGGCAATCGATGTTAGAGGGAACAGAAGTCTCACTTCCGTTTCCTCTTAACGACGGGAAACATGGGAAAAAAAAGAACATGAAGAACAGATGAAAGACGAGACAAAGTGGAGAGGTAAGGGGATTTTAGGATAAAAAAACCGAAGGGGTAGAAATTTAGGGTAAAGGGCAGGATAGGGTTATTTGTAAGAAGGGTTTAGGGGTAGCGGAATAACCTTTAACAAGAGTATGCCCTTACCATGCATACATTTACAACGAAAAAGTGTAAATATATGCGTGGTAAAGGAATATTTGTGCTAAAGGTTATGCGTGGGAAAGGCATTCGCAGTGTAACGCATGCGTGGTAAAGGCATGCGTTGCAACGTAATGCGTTGTAATATCATACAACCCTTCTGTATTACAATAAGAACATCTGCTCGCGCTCCGTACACAGTAGCCCGTAAGAGGTGGAATACAAATTTGTGCTTCAAGTTATCAAATGCACAATGACTTCAGTTGATCAAGAATGGAGGCGATGCTGCAATTGCCATGCAGTGCCCTCCATTAACTAATATGGTGTAAAAGACTACATAGGGTACATATCTCACTATTGTGCTCACCTACATTTGATTCACCCCAGGTTTGAGACTGCCCCCATCGTGCGGCATCACTGCTTCATTTGTGGATGTAATTTGGGAAAAATGTATGATACCTGGTTATTAAGAGCGAGTATTCAAAAAGTTATTGATGCTACTAAAAGACAATTTGAATGTCTGTTTTTAGAGGAAGGAATTGTTTTCATTGTTTTAGTTTTTTTTTTTTTTTTACAGCTAAAACCAGAATTCATAGTTTGGCTACCTTGTACTGCCTGGACCTATTCTGGAAAGCCTGCAGGCCCACTAAGCGCTAAGTGGAAATGGCTTGTGCACTTCTGTTCCCCAAATAACATTAACCCACTTACCCCTCCAGTGCAGGATATTCTCTGTTAATTTATACACCCGCAGACATTAGGGTTGCCACATGAATGCAAAACAGAACACTTTCTTCTCTCAAAATTCTCGTTATAAAAGCTTTTATGGAGGGCCTTAAGCAGGTAATGCCACCTAGGGTACTTCCTGCCGCAGTCTGAAATCTTAACATTGCAATCTCCAGACGAATAGGGCCACCCTTTTAGCCCCTGCAGTTCCTATTTTGGAAAGTTGCCTTCCTCACTTTCAAGAACCTTTTTTCCAAGTCCCCAAAGATAAAGTGGTTCTCAGAATCCATCTTAAATTTTTACCCAAGGTGGTCCTTGTGTTCCACCTGAACCAATCCATTGGTCTCCCAGTCTTCTTCCTTCAACATGACTCTGTAGCTGAAAGAGCATTCCACATGCTTTAAGTCAAGCATGGTCTTATGTATTACATTGACAGAAACAATTGTTTGCAGCTTTCTCTCAGCCACATAAAGGCCATGCCATATTGAAGGCCGGGAATGGCAGGCAGATAGTTAAGTGTATCCAGACCTGCTATACTAAGCTAAAAGAACCTTTCCTTCCCTCCCCAGGCCACGATTCACTTCCAAGCAGGGCGCTACTATTGCTTTCTTCAGGAACATACCTATAGCAGACATATGTAGAACTAAAACTTGGGACACCTCACACTCATTTCCGAAACAAAATTGTGTGGACAGCCTATCCAGTGAACAAGCCCGAAGCGGGCAAGCTGTCCTCCAGACTTAATAAAAAAACCTCTGCACCATCAACTGGCTAGCTACCGCTTAGACGGGTACTGCTTTTCAGTCTAAGCACAGCATGTGTATCTACAGCCACACAATGCTAAGAACGCAATACATGGCTTACCCTGTAAGCATTTGTTTGTTGCATGTAATGCTATAGATTCACATGCACTCCCCATCGACCCCTGGAGCCAATGGTTGATAACAGATATGCTTCTTTTTACTATGATTTTTTTTGCAACAAAATTTTATTATCTTAAAACAAAGGCGGGTGTGAACATATCAGTGTTCCAAAACCCAGCAGCGTGTTCTGGAGTACAAGCAATTGGTCAATCACATGAAGGATAAGCTATAACTAATCCAGTTACTCAGACTCTGTCACACCTCCATATTTCCTACCCTCCTCCAAAACAATGACATGCCTCTTAGCTACAAATATACATTCTAGCCATGGGAAAGTCAATTGTTCACATTGACAACCATTGTCGTGTTTGAACCTGGTGGGGCACTCTCCAATCTCAAGGATCTTCACCCTGCCAGAACCCCTCAAACTCCACCTTTGTCCGGCTTGGTCACATTCTGCGGGGGAACCCTTTGGAGAGTCCATGTCCAGCTCTTTCATACAGTCAACCAGCTCTCTCATCTATGCCGAATCATTGGAGCCGTGCCTTGCCAGAGCAGCACACTTTCAAGACCAGCCTACTTAACAAGCTCATCACGCCATTTAGCCACCCTGTGACCTCAACTGGCTTTCCAATGCATCGTAATTTCCTGCTTAGCAAGGATTATAACTATATATACGAAAGTGGGGCAGGGAGCTGATAAAGGTCCAGTACTTGTGCTCCTAAAACATCTGTAAATCAAGGAAGTACCTTTTTCAAAGAAAAGGCAAAAGGGGAGCTAGGTTAGAACGAGAACCCCAGGGAATCCTTGTGATTCTCCAGTATTGGGGTGTCTTTCATAGATTCACATGCCTGAATCATTCCCCGTCGTCTGAGTGGGAGTCCCACGGTACATAAAAAAGCAATGATATGCCTGTAATAACCAAAAAACCTTGGTAATAACCAACCAGGAAGTAAAGTAGCCCTAAGCTACAGGAGCAAAAGCTCCCACACTCATGACTATCTTAGTCATTTTGTATAGACCAAACTGCAGCCAATCAGGCGACAGCACCCACCAGAATGTTCTCCCCAGAGGCTCAGGCTCTCCGATTTTCTACCGCTCGTCGTGTGAAGGGAGTCTCCCTGAGCTCTGCTCAGTTTTCTCTTACTTCGGTAGTTTTTTACCTTCTAAAGATGTCTACTTCTAAATCCCTTTTTAGGGCTTGTGATTCCTGTGCAAAGCTAAGGCTGTTCAAGGAGGATCCTCACAAGAAATGTATATATTGTCTGTATCCAGATCATGAGGTGAAGGAGTGTAAAATCTGCAGGACCTTTCCTCAGAAAACCCTCAGGGACAGAGAGGGTCGTCTTCTCCTGTGGCTCCAGAAGATAAAGGACCAAGATAACTCCGTTTCTGAGGTAGGGAGCATCGTCGCGGGGTCTTTTATATCCTCTAGGAAGAGGAAAGCTGAGGTTGTTAGCTTCTCCTGGGGCGAAGGTGTTGAAAAAAGCCCAATTCTCTCAGGATTCTGGTGTGCCTTCTACTTCAAAAAAGGCTTCTCCACCTATTAAACCTGGTCCTAGTGTGCCCTCAAAGAAAACTGGAAAATCTGCATCTTCCAAGACAGCTTCTCATAAAATTTTACCTCAGGCTGCTCCTTTGACCACTTCAGCATCAAAAATACAGCTTCACCGTCGCCATCTCTTCATGTGGCCACCTCTTTAACATCTACGGTGACTTTCTCCTCACCAAAACCAGCTATGGTGATGTCTACAGCCTCCTCACCATCCACGGTGGTTCAGGTCCAAATTCGACCTATCTCATCGACGAAGATAGTGCCATCTACCGTCGAATCTTGAAGGTGTCGTCGACTTGAAAGTCGACGAACATCTTGCCGTCGACGACGCTAGCCCTACCGTCGACGACATCCTCGTCGACGAAGATACCGTCGCTGACATCCTCGTCGACGAAGAAAATACCCCGTCGACTAAGGTGCTTCCGTTGAGGACGTCATCGTCGACGAAGAAGACACTCTCGTCGACTAAGTCATCGTCGACGACAATGTTTCCGTCAACGGACACACCGACGACGAAGATTCTTGTTCCTCAGTCAGATACAGGTTTTTCACCGCTGACGGTGGCAGTCGACGCCCCCACTGTCAACCTGTACGGAAATGCAAGTTTGTTCATCCAAGCCATCCGCAATACTTCTGCCTTCACCGTCTACCACAGCTTCAATCTTGGAAAAGCGTGGTTCATCTTTGACAACTCTGTCTCCATTGAAATTGCCAGAAAAAATTACTAGATTCTGAGGAAGAGGAATCCTATGAAGATGACACTTTCCGTGCAGCCAGAAGCCCATCTGAGCTGCTTATAAAACTTCAGGATGTGGAACAAGATGAGGAACAATTCCTTGAACCTTTTGGTCGGGCTCCTGTGTCTGCGCCTAGCACACAAATGCCGCTGGACCTGTTGCATAATCTTCAATATATGTTAAGCGAATATTATCATCGTTTTCCCCCATCCGAATCAGGTGATTCTCACTTCTCTACGCCGGTGCCAAGAACATCTACGGCAACACTAAGACCTCCAAGACCAGCTTCTCCGCTGCCAACTACGGATATACGGCCTACAATACCTTCTTCGCCAGGTCCATCTCATCATACGCAGGATGATGATTCTTCGGGAGAAGAACGAGAAGAAGGCGAAGTAGACCAGTCAGTATCGTCGGAGTGGGATGAGTATCAGGCACAAACTCCTTCTCCAGTTGGCCAATCTACGGCGGATTCTCCGCCGGTGGACATCGCAACCTTCCACCAAATCATGGACAGGGCAACAAAGAGGTTCCTCATCACAATGGAAGCTAAGCAGGATGAGTGCTTTCTATATGATTTTAAAGATTTACCGCAAAAACAAAGTTGGTCCATCCCTATAATTGATTTTATCTGGAAGGAAGGTCTAAAGGTAATGGCGACGCCAAACTCTCTACCTGCAGTTCTACCTCTGGTAGATAAGAAATATAGGGCGCCTAACACGTCACCGGCATGCCTTATTGGCCAAGCAAAAACGGATTTTGTGGTTGCCCAGGCGGCTCAGAGGAGAGCCAAAAATCAATCTACGCAGGTCACTGCTACCCCGGATAGGGAGGGAAGACGCCTCGACTCAATAGGAAAGAAGGTCTCAACTATTGCGTCAACTACTGTCCATGTCGAGAACTCCCTTGCAGTCCTTAGGAGGTATGACAGACAGATGTGGTCGGACATATCGCCGTATATTGAAAAACTTTCAGAGCCTGATAGATCTGAAACCAAGAAGATTTTACAAGAGGGAGAATGTGTTTCATCTGAAAATATTGATGCTGCAGTGGACGTGGCTGCCACAGGTCTCAGACAGCTGGCGGTGCAGCTGTTCTGAGAAGACCGGGATGGTTAAAATCTACATCCTTTCGCCTGGAGGTCCAGTCTAAGATCATGGACATGGCCTACGATGGAGAGTTCCTTTTTGGACAACATGTGGATGAGGCTTTACAAGCCATAAAGAAGGAAACTGAGACTGGCGGTCCCTGGGATCTCTTCAATTTCGTAAATCTTCCTTTCGTGGAGCAAGAGGAAGAGGCACTTTCTCTAACAGAGGAGGTTATTCACAGCAGCGTTCTACAACAACTCACAGGGTAACCAAAGATAACAACCATACCGACAAAAGTATGGTCAAAAGAGAAACAACTACTCAGTCAAGAGGAAAAACCTCCTATCGAGGAAGAGACAACAACAAGAGCAAGTGAGACAAGCATCCTGCCACCACTTTTACCCAACCTGAAGCAAATTGGAGGAAGAATATCCCTAACTACTCAAATTGGTCCAAGATTACCACGAACAGATGGGTCCTGGACGTGGTATTCAGGGGTCACATTATGAAATTCGTCAAAGCCCCTCCAAATTCTCCCCCAAAAGGACCACCACCAGCTCATCTCAAGGAGCTGTTCTCCCAAATATATTCTATGATTCGAAAAGGAGCTATTGAGAAGGTACCTCAACATCAAAGAGGAGAAGGATTTTATTCGAGATTTTTGTTAATTCGCAAGAAGTCGGGTGAATGGCGCCCCATCCTCGACCTGCGTGCCATCAACAAATACCTCAAAAAATTGTCCTTCAGAATGTTAACGCTTCAAGAAATCCTCCAGTTTCTTTCAGAAGGGGATCACATGGCAACACTCGACCTTCAGGACGCATACTTCCATGTGCCCATTTTCCCAAACACCAGAAGTTCTTGCGGTTCAGAGTGGCTGGCAGGAACTTTCAGTTCAAGGTCCTCCCCTTTGGACTACGATCGGCCCCCAGAGTCTTTACAAAGATGCTAGCTCTGGTGGCAGCCCACTTGCGATTGGAAGGAATTCAGATTTATCCATATTTGGACGACTGCCTTATCAAGGCCAGTTATTTCCTCACAGCAAGAACTCACGTTCAGAGATGTCTGTCGCTACTTCAGAGCCTAGGTTTCTCGGTAAATTTCGAAAAGTCATCTGACTCCATCACGGAGAAAATCTTTCTTGGGAGCGACGCTGGACTCAAAGCTCGCCCAAGTCTTCATATCAAGAGCAAGGCAGTTGAAGATTCACAATATGGCATCTGCATTGCTAACTGTAAGTGCGTTTCTGTTCGCAAATTCAAGTCTTTCCTAGGGATGATCTCGTCCTGTATTCCTCTCACCCCCAACTGCCGCCTAAACATGAGGCCCTTACAAGAGGAACTCAGTCTTCAGTGGATACAGGTAACAGGATCATTCGAAGACGTGATCAACATAACCCCTCGGATGAGGAACTCCTTTCAATGGTGGATGCAAAAGTGCAACCTGCAGACTGGATGTGCATTCCTAACAGAAGTGTCCAGATTCATCGTGACCACAGATGCTTCTCTGGAAGGCTGGGGCGCCCACCTTCAAGGAATGACAATCAGTGGCAAATGGAACATACAGCAGAGAAAATGGCACATAAACCTCTTAGAGTTGCGAGCCATTTTTCTCGCCCTGAAATCCTTTCAAGCAATTTTAGAGGGCTCTACGGTTCTAATTCGAACAGACAACACAACCAGCATGCATTACCTGAACAAACAGGGAGGCACAAGGTCAACCGATTATCCGATCAGGCACAGGAGATTTGGAATTGGGCCCTGGATCACAACATCAATCTGTCGGCGGTCCATGTCCCAGGGGTTGCCAATGTACTGGCGGACTCCCTCAGCAGGTCTGATGCAGGCCATCACGAATGGGAGCTACATCAACCAACCCTGGATCACATATTCCAAGAGTGGGGTCATCCCGACCTGGATTTGTTTGCGACGAATCAGAACCGGAAATGCCCACGCTTTGCAAGCTGGATTCCCCACAAGAACTCATGCGGGATGCCCTTTCGATGAACTGGTGTCGGATATTTGCGTATGCTTTTCCGCCGATTCCTTTAATTCCCAAGGTCATCAGGAAGATGAGGAGACACCCATGTCGTCTAATCCTGATTGCTCCAAGGTGGCCCCGACAATATCGGTTCACCCAGCTGCTCCTCCTCTCTGAGTCCAGACCGATACAGCTGCCTCGAATACCGAATCTCCTGACAATCCAAGAGGGCCAAGTGTACCATCCGGACCCAGTTTCGTTGAAATTAGCAGATTGGCTACTCAACACAATGAATGTGCCAGCTTAGACATTCCTCAAGATTGTCAAGAAGTTCTTGCTAATGCTAGAGCGCCGTCAACGATTAAAACCTACAAGCTCAAATGGAAGCGTTTTTGTGCCTGGTGTCAAGCTGGTGATCTGCATACCATTCATGCTAGACCAGAACAAATTTTGCCTTTCTTTCTGCATTTGGCTAGATCGGGTTTGGCACATTCAACCCTAAAGGTATTCCTGGCAGCCATTTCCAGATTTCGTCAGGACGGAACGAACTCTGTTTCCTTCAAGAATAATTCAGCAATTTTTTAAGGGTTTATTTCGTATGTTTCCTCCAATTAGACGACCACCTCCATCTTGGCATTTGAACGTGGTGCTAGCTCAACTCGTGCGTCACCCCTTTGAACCCATTCATAAGATTGATCTCAAGTTTCTTACTTGGAAGGTCTCTTTGCTATTGGCTTTAACATCGTTTAGAAGGGTCAGTGACATTCAAGCATTCACTTCAAAACCGCCTTTCTTACAATTTACCTCAGACTCTGTGGTGCTACGTACCAATCCTAGGTACATGCCCAAAGTTCCATCGGATTTTCACCTAAATGAGCCAGTGATCCTAAAGACATTTTTTCCAAATCCACAATCACCGGCTGAAAGAGCTTTACACTCTTTAGACATCTGGAGATGTCTCAGGTTCTATCTTCAAAGAACGGCAACTGTTCGC
This sequence comes from Lissotriton vulgaris, assembly GCF_964263255.1. Classification (NCBI taxonomy): domain Eukaryota; kingdom Metazoa; phylum Chordata; class Amphibia; order Caudata; family Salamandridae; genus Lissotriton; species Lissotriton vulgaris. Next base: position 230,297,361 of record NC_141700.1, on the reverse strand, counting down.
AAGACAGACCAATTGTTTGTGGCATATGGAAGACTGCACCAAGGCTGCCCGGTATCCAAGCAAACTATAGCCAGATGGGTCTCGTCAGCAATTGGGCTATGTCATCAACAGGCAGGAAGACCCTTGCAGTCTGTACCAAGAGCGCATTCTACAAGGCGGTTTCCTCTTCCACCGCTCTATTCGCTGGTGTGCCCCTGCTACAAATCTGCAGAGCTGCAACGTGGTCCAGCAGGCACACTTTTACAAGACACTACTGCCTGGATTCAGCAAGTGATGCAGATGCTTCGGTGGGAAGAGCAGTTCTACGCAATCTTTTCAAATAAGGTGAGCCTCTGTTCTCCCTCCTCCTCTATGCTCTTGTTTAGACGCTTCTAACATGTTTTTGGTTACTACCTTGCATGCATATCTGCTGTATACTGCAAACGTCTTACGAGCATAATGTTTTTTCTTGTACTGCTATCTACTCTGATTCAGGCATGTGAATCTATGAAAGACACCCCAATACTGGAGAAGAGCAATAGTTACTTACCTGTAATCTGTGGTTCTCCAGTATTGGTGTCTTTCATAGATTCACATGCACCCGCCCACCTCCCCTCAGAGGCTCCCTCAGGCAATTATGTTGGTTTCACTCCTGTGCGAGAAAATCTGAGAGCCTGAGCCTCTGGGGAGAACATTCTGGTGGATGCTGTCGCCTGATTGGCTGCAGTTTGGTCTATACAAAATGACTAGGATAGTCATGAGTGTGGGAGCTTTTGCTCCTGTAGCTTAGGGCTACTCTACTTCCTGGTTGGTTATTACCAAGGTTTTTTGGTTATTACACGCATATTATTGCTTTTTTATGTACCGTGGGACTCCCACTCGCACGACGGGGAATGATTCAGGCTTGTGAATCTATGAAAGACACCCCAATACTGGAGAATCACAAGGATTCCCTGGGGTTCTCGTTCTAACCTAGCTCCCCTTTTGCATTTTCTTTGGAAAAGGTACTTCCTTGATTTACAGATGTTTTAGGAGCACAAGTACTAGACCTTTATCAGCTCCCTGCCCCACTTTCGTATATATAGTTATAATCCTTGCTAAGCAGGAAATTACGATGCATTGGAAAGCCAGTTGAGGTCACAGGGTGGCTAAATGGCGTGATGAGCTTGTTAAGTAGGCTGGTCTTGAAAGTGTGCTGCTCTGGCAAGGCACGGCTCCAATGATTCGTCATAGATGAGAGAGCTGGTTGACTGTATGAAAGAGCTGGACATGGACTCTCCAAAGGGTTCCCCCGCAGAATGTGACCTAGCCGGACAAAGGTGGAGTTTGAGGGGTGCTGGCAGGGTGAAGATCCTTGAGATTGGAGAGTGCCCCACCAGGTTCAAACACGAGAACCACAGATTACAGGTAAGTAATTATTGTTCTTATTTCTTGGTGACCTCAAATCCAAATGGATGTAATGCTTCATCATAGGGCGTGCTTCTCATTTGGGCCGGCGCTGCCTGCAAGAGGGCTCTTTATCGGAGATCTTTACAGTTTTAAGTTGTAATGAGTGTGTGTGAGGGTATGGAATGTGTAGGGTGGAGGCAATGTAGATGAAGTGTTAAGCAAAACCAATTAAAACTGACCGAGGGATACCGTATTATTTAATTATATGATGGTTCCCTTGGCAGGGATGAAAACAGTGAGTAGGAGGCTCAACGGACCAAGATAGGCTAACGTATAAATTTGATCAACCTTTTTCACGCCTTGTGGTCCGTGGCGTTTATTCAGGATCTAAAAGATCTCTGCCCTACACTTAAACTGGAATGCGTAGTTCCGGGTACTTCCCTATTAGAAAAAACTTTGATATGATTTTCCAACCTAGATAAAGAATACAAATAAACATCAAAAACAGGTTTTCATAGCGCTTGTAAGTAAATCTTGCTGGATTAGGCATACTGGTTGCTAAAGTCTCCTCGTAGTAGACCTACTCAAGCTTGAAAAGGGCACTAAAAAAAGTCGCTCTAAAAGTGGTAAGTGTACATATTTACAGCAGCCAGGCAAGTAACAACACATGTAAACAATACAACCTGGATTAAACGACGTACAACATAGTATGTAAAAATATAGGGTAGTGAAATCCCCATAGGTGAGAGTAGTGATCTAACCCTTAAGAATCACTCTGTCAGGCCCCTTAGGTCAAAAGCATAGCGCAGAGCGCTGCTACTAAGTAACTTTAAAATACAATAGAGAAGTATCACCACAAAGGTATGCAAAGTACTTCAATAGAACAGAGAAGCGTGCCTGCAGAAAGTATACAATAGAGGCTGAACTCACGTGGTCATGGGTAGAGAGTGCCAGAGACTTAACCTTCCTCTGCTCGCCTGGTTTGGGAATTGTGCTGATGCTTCTCTACTGTATTTTACAGTTTAGCAGCAGCGCATTTCTAATGATTCGTCAGATGACACCCTGTAGGGCATTCCATAGAAAGGTGGTTACGGAAGGTGCCAGCGGCCATGGAAGGTGCCAGCGGCCATGGTCAACAGTGAAGGGTGCCAATTTCTCCATGTATCATAAAATGTGTATGTTCGTGGTGGTTGTTGAACTACATATGGAAAGTATTAAGAAATTATGTAATTTGTAATATGTAATATGTGGAGTGCTACTTAATGTAACAAATTCCTTTTCCTCTGAAAGTGGTCTTCTTGGTATTTAGAATAAGGTACAACCATCCTCCTGTCAATCCCTATTAGAGTGGCAGACTTTTTTGTCAGTTTTGGTTGGACTAATGTGTACTACAAATAGTGAAAGTGTTGGTCCATAATGTTCAGAAGTTTCATTTTTTCTGTGCTGGTGAATTAAACAAAGGGGCAAACATATTCTTCAGGTAATTTCATTCTTTCTGGCAGAATATACATATCTGGTCATTGTTGAGACAGAAAAGTCCTTTGCATGGTAAAGATGTGTACCCCTGCCCTGGGTGCCCAACTGTATTGTTGTCTGGATCTCTAATGCTGAATATTTTTTTTTTGTCTCAGTTAAACACGGATCCTGCGGCATAGGCATTTCTTCTAGATTTTGGACTTGTTGGACCAGGAGGGGCGCCCGATGCGCTACCATCCTAGTTGTGGAATACTACTGCCTTAACCAGGAGTGACAGCACTAGCCGGGTGGTGGCAATATAATGGTTCATTATCATAGTAGACACCGTGTTTTTAGGTCTCGCCTGTCGATGCGCATGCGCATCGAGCTTGCGAGACTATGGGGCTTAAACAGTCTTTAACCAACTTGCAAGGAATCGTGGCGATTCCTTGCAGTGCCCGTGAAATTCAAGCTCAATGCGCATGCGCATTGAGCTTGAAAGCACGTGCACATGCCCCCAGCCGCCTGCCCTGCTGCTTTCACACCCTCTCCACGCCCTGCTCCGCCCCCTCCCCTGCCCGCCGTGTCGCATTTCTCCTCCCCCCTCCCCTTCTGTGCCTTCCCTCCGTCTTGTCTCTTTTGGCCCCCCTCCTCCTCCTACTCTCCCCCCCCCCTCCTCCTCCTACTCTCCTCCCCACTCTCTCTCTCACAGCCTCCCCCAGCTCCGCCCCCTCACTTCTTGGTTGCACGGCCGCTAGGCCGTGCCTCCCCTACTCTCCTCCCCCCTCCTCCTCCTACTCTCCTCCCCCCCCTCCTCCTCCTACTCTCCTCCCCACTCTCTCTCTCACACAACCTTGCCGCTCCGGTTTGGACCCCCAGAGCGTTTACTTTTCAAAGTAAGTCGCAGATTAGTGCGTTACTTGTTTACCTTGTTTCCCCTTCTCTTTGTTCTTTGTGCCATTTGTCCCCCTCTTTTATTTGGCACAGTCGGCTGTACCTGTGTAACCAGCCTCATATTTTTCAAAATAAATAAAAAAAACGCACATGTATATAACCACACAGAACTCTCAAGGGCCATTGCTGAAATCAAGCGCCATTCACATTTGGCTTCTGGCAGCTTAGCCTACATCATCGGGCAACATGTCCGCCCCTTTTGGTCATTTGTTTTCTTCACCGAGAGTGACAGCATTTTGCTCTTAGACATGTGCAGGCAACCTAGAAAGTAGTCCAGATCAGAGCCGTGGCTGGTGGGCCAAAGTCTGCTTTTATGTTTTCTTTAATAATATTATTTGCAGTTTTTTTTATTAATTTATATTTCAATCGTTTATTTTTTGTTTTGCTTTTTTTGTAAAACAGATGCGCACCATCCTTAGGCAGCACCGTTATGTACCCCTTCTGTGCCCCGGATCTCAGAAACAGTATATCCGAGCACATGCCGCATGCGGCCCAAAGGCGTGCTCAGCAGGCATTAAATAAAATAAATACATGGCCGCACGTGTTTGCAGCGTCTTTAGTTTGAGGTGGAAATGTCTGCATGGCGCTGTATTTACTGCACGCTGTTACAGGCTAACCTGACCTGCACCATGTGCTGCTTTGAAATGTCATGTTGTCACACGCTGTGATACATTGTCCCCTGCAGTGATGCGCAATATGGAAAACCTCGACATGAATAGATTAGCCCCAGGTTCACTGTGCATTCCTCGCGCCCTCCTGGCCTTCCTCCACCCCGCACGAGCCCTCTGCATGACCTCAGTCTCACGCTGTTCTTCTATACTTACAGGCTGTCTTTGCTCTACCTTTTCCCTCTAATCCAGGGCTGGACTGGAAACCCAAAGCAGCCCTCCTCCGATGGAAATACATGCGCCCCACCCTCTTGCTGTTTGCTCTCACTACCCCCTCCCCCCTCCTTTCTTCCCCTCCCTCCTCGTTAGCTTGTCTCTGTTTGAGGTAGTGTTTAAAATACTTCAGAGCAATCTCAAGAGCGTGGCAGTCTTTTTTTTTTTTATAATTCATCTTCACAACTTCGCGCGCGTGCACTCCCCCCACCCATCCGCTTTCCCAGCCTTCTTTCCGAGTGTCTTGTGTCTGAAGACATCAAATTGCTCTGCTGCTTGATTATACAGTGTCCTGTTTGCACGAAATCTTAACGTCTTCAAAGGGATGAAAGGCTACCTCAGTCCTGACAGACTTTGAACTTATGACCCCCACGTTTACACAGATGTTGCAGGCATTAGAAAGCATGAATGTAATAGACTCCCATATATGGCATTAGAAAACGTGAATGCATATACACAAATGCAGAAATCTGCACAGTTGTACAGACAAGGAACACCAACTGATTTCATTGCCATCTTTTTAATCATGATTATCTCTCCACTAGGGAATTTAACAGTAGTGCCCAAGACTAATAGTCAACAGAACCTGCTGTCAGATTTCAGTTATTTACAATAGTTTAAGCTATTGCTATTATAAATTACAATTTTTTTAATTTCAGTATTAATTATTTAAAAAAATTAAAAGCCATTTGTATTTGTTAGATGAATACATCTAAGTCACGTACATACAAAACATGTTGCATTACAAATGCTATAGGTGTCACATTTGAAAAAGCTTAAAGTATTGGCATTGTAAATGACAAAGCTATTAATTTGGCTATTTTCAAGACCAACACATTAAAAAAATTGTCATTTACGAAACCAATAGCTCCAACTTTTCTAATGCGAGACCTATTGCATTTCCAATGCTTGTTTTTTACCCTGTGTCATTGGCTGTGTCATTGGAGGGAGGCCTATCGGCTCAGTCACCTTTTTAAAAGTTCTGCTGCTGTGTTTTTAATTCACCCTTGGCCTACATCAGGTGAAGTAGAAGTGTGTGCATGGTGAAAGCGTGCTGGGTGCATGTGAGTGCACAAGACACACTACACAGAGGGTGCAGTGTGAAACAGAGTGCACATGATAAATGTGTGCGCTGGCAGAGGGTGTTTAAAGTTACACACTCTGGTGCAGTACAGAGAGACCGTAGTATTTAAACATGTGCGCAGACTGAGTGCTTGTGGAAACACTGGTGGTAGCATTGTACATGGGCACAACAATACTAGACAGTGGAGTGTACTGTGAATGTATGCTGAGTGCAGAAGTGCCTTTATTGGAATATCACAAGGACGGCCTTGAGTTCCATTTTGGGAAGCACAAGCCTGCCTAGTAAAAACATGAGGAGTAGAGGAAGCGCCCTCAGACAGAATCATATATTGCTGCATTCTTGTAAGCTGGGTGGGACAAGCACTGGGTGAGGGGGAGCCAGGCTCTCCCTGTGCATTTCAAAGGGCTCTTTGATTCAGTGACAGATCACAAGGAAAGGATCAGGACACATCTCAGATAGAGGGAGATGGGGCTTATAAGAGAATGTAGCTCTTCTGAGCGAGGAGCTTGTCGGATCGACTTGGCCATCACCCATGTGCGGAATGTCACAGCAACCCCATATGCCAGGATGGTCTGCAGAAGAGGCAAACATGACTCGACAATGAGCCTAGTTGGAGTAACCCCGTATGCCAGAAGGGGACGCTCGAAGCGCTGAGGCAGGAGGTCTGAGTTGTGGTCTGTGATCCGAATTGCTGCTACACCACGATGGTGTGGCTTGGTTTCCGAGGAGGACAGAGGAAACTTCTTCAGAGCCCTGCCGGAGCAAAGAAACTGCCCCCACTGTTTAGTTGGCAAGTTGTTCGACATATCAAAATGGGATGATGACATGCTTTTCCAATCACCCTCAAAAAACCATAAAAGCAACCATAGAATTGTGGACAGCTTAAAGCACAGACCAACCAAGATTTCATTTGTAATTTTTTGTCATGATGGCAGATTTACCAATGCAATATACCATTACGTCCAATAGTTGCTTCTGTCTGTGGGAATATATAGGGTTTGTAGGTTCCTAAAAACATGTGATATCCAGAGCCAACAACTGAGCTACAGCTTATTTTGATTTTTTCATTGTGTACTCACTTTAAAGCAATTCATATGGTAAAATGTAATAAATGAAAAATGGTTATGAAAGAAACCAATTTATTTCTGGAACGAGATCAAGATACCTGATTTAGGAACTGTGGCAATTTGTACACTTCTGAAATTGTAGTTACCCATTCTGTCATGTGATTCACATGGCATTGTACAAAATGTCTTCTTTCTTTCACGCTGGCTTACGGTTGGATGCTCACAAAATGCACAGAAATCCAATTACTAATTACAAATGTTGTACTATTCTCTGTTCCCTCATTTCTCCAGATAAAAACACTCAACTTGTGTGATTGGGCCTAGAGGCCTCAACACAAAACGCAGCAAAACGCAACCTGGAGACATCTCATTTCACCTAGCACAATATTACATTTTTTAGGTCTCGGCCTGACGTCAGCAGCGCATGCGCTGCTCTCGTCATACGGGACTTATTGGAATCGATACAATTCCAAGAAGCCTCATCCCAGCTCTGCCTGCAGATTTCATTTGTGCGCGTCGTTTGGCGTCGCAAATTATGCCTAAAGCAGTGCAATGATTGCACTGAAGGTATGTCAATTCTTCCTTGTTGCCACCCTGTCTTCTTTTAGGCATGCCCACTGGGATTGGATCGTTTACAGGAGGATTTACACTCTTTCCTTTAAAGGACTATAAGCACTTTTTTTCTAATTTGCAGCGCCGTCCACACGCTTGTAATGGCCTGCTTCAGCCCCCCACCCTCACAAAATGTGGAATTCTGCTGCATCATCAACGCACCTTATCTCTCTGGTGTTTAGCTTTTTAAAGCAATCTATTCATGCATTCATTTGCGCATTATGATGAGTATATATTCATGTGAGGCAGGGTTGGACTACAGAGGTATGTTTGGATGGTCAGAGCCTTAAGGAGCCAGAGAACTAGGTCAGCAGACCTGCTTTAGAGAGAGAGAACCAGGAGAACTAGGTCAGCAGAGCCTTTAGAGCCAGAGAACTAGGTCAGCAGAGCTGCTTTAGAGGGAGAGAACCAGGCCAACAGAGCTGCTTTAGAGGGAGAGAACCAGGTCAGCAGAGCTGCTTTAGAGGGAGAGAACCAGGGCAGCAGAGCTAGTCTAGAGCCTAAGAACCAGGTCAGCAGAGCTGCTCTATAGGCAGATACCCAGGTCAGCAGAGCTGCTTTAGAGCCAGAGAACCAGGGCAGCAGAGCTGCTCTAGAACCAGAGAACAAGGTCAGCAGAGCTGATTTAGAGCCAGAGAACCAGGTCAGCAGAGCTGCTTTAGAGCCAGAGAACCAGGTCCGCAGAGCTGCTTTAGAGCCAGAGAACCAGGTCAGCAGAGCTGCTTTAGAGCCAGAGCACCAGGTCCGCAGAGCTGCTTTAGAGCCAGAGAACCAGGTCAGCAGAGCTGCTTTAGAGCCAGAGCACCAGGTCAGCAGAGCTGCTTTAGAGGGAGAGAAGCAGGCCAGCAGAGCTGCTCTTGAGACAGAGAACCATGCCAGCAGAGCTGCTTTAGAGCCATAGAACCATGTCAGAAGAGCTGCTCTAGAGCCATAGAACCAGGTCAGCAGAGCTGCTTTAGAGTCATAGAACCAGGTCAGCAGAGCTGCTTTAGAGCCATAGAACCAGGTCAGCAGAGCTGGTCCAGAGCCAGAGAACAAGGTCAGCAGAGCTGCTCCAGAGTCAGAGAACCAGATCAGCAGAGCTGCTTTGTTATGTTCTGTTATAAAAGGATTTGTATTGTGCTCGAGTGTCCTGGCACGTGCGTGGGCTGTGGAAGAAGGGGCAGGATAAATTGATTGACCAGTTTAAACAGATGAGTTTTTAAATGTTTTTAAAAAAGCAAAAATCCTGTGTATGCTGTAGCTCCACGGGGAGAGCATTCCTGGCAGCTGCTGCCTTAACAGAGAGGGACTGGCCTCCCAAGCGTGCCCTATGAAACCGCAGGATGACCAGCCGGCGCTGAGTGGCAGATCGTAAGGGGCGACTCAGCGTATACAGAACAAAACGCCTCCTGAGGTACGCAGGCCCGCGGCCATGAATGGCCCTGTGAGATAGAATAAGGACCTTGAATTGCACCTGCTGGGCCACAGGTAGCCAAAGCAGATCCCGCAAATGCTGCAGGACACTAAATCTCCGAGAGATGTCGAACAGGAGTCTGGCTGCGGCATTCTGTATGGTTTGAAGTTTCTTAACCAGATAGCCGGCAATGCCAATGAACAGAGCATTGGCATATTCAAGGCGGGAGAGGATGAGGGCGCGCGCTACTATTTCTTTAGCCTCCCTCCGAAGCAGTGGAAAGAACCTTCGTAAAGCCTTAAGGGTTCCGAAGCAGACTCCAGTATGTTTTTGATGTGTTCTGCAAACCAGAGACCTTCACCAAACCGCACCTCAAAGTTCTTTGCCGGGTCACCCACAGAGCGGGGGCATGGGACATTAGGAGGCCACAAAGATTCTCTGAAGGTAGGGGGGAACTGGCCATACAGGAGTACCTCCGACTTATCCTCATTGCACTGAAGTTGGACATGTGCAGGCCAGCGGAAAACAGACGAAAGGCAAATCTGAGCGGCATTGGTATCCAGATCAGAACCCCTCCAAGTAAATAGCAGTGGGTGTCATCCACGTAGGCTATAATTTTTGCACCCAGTTCCTCCGCAAAAAAAATCAGGGGGGTCAGATATATATTGAAGAGCAGGAGGCTCAATGTGGTGCCCTGAGGCATTCCCGTTGAAGGGGAGAGAACCAGGCCAGCAGAGCTGTTGTAGAGCCAGAGAACCAGGTCAGCAGAGCTGCCGTAGAGCCAGAGATCAGGTCAGCAGAGCTGCCGTAGAGCCAGAGAACCAGGTCAGCAGAGCTGCCGTAGAGCCAGAGAACCAGGTCAGCAGAGCTGCTGTAGAGCCAGAGAAACCAGGTCAGCAGAGCTGCTTTGAGGGAGAGAACCCGGTCAGCAGAGCTGCTCTAGCTGACTGACTGACACTGACTGACTGACTGACACTGACTGACACTGACTGACTGACACTGACTGACTGACTGACACTGACTGACACTGATTGACTAACACTGATTGACTGACACTGATTGACTCCTGACACGGACTGACTGACACTGATTGACTGACACTGACTGACTGACTAACTGACTGACACTGACTGACACTGATTGACTACTCTCTACTACTCACTCTCTACTCCTCACTCTCTACTCCTCACTCTCTACTACTCACTCTCTACTACTCACTCTACTACTCTCTTACGCTCTCTACTACTCACTCTCTACTACTCACACTCTACTCTCTACCTCTTTCTACCTCTCTCTACTACTCTCTGCTGCTCTACCTCTACCTCTCTGCCTCTCTCTACCTCTCTACGCGCACACATATGCACATATATATGTATATGCATTTATATATGTATGTGTGTGTATATATATATATATATATATATATATATATATATATATATATACATACATATATTAACATATATAATCTGCATATCTATATAAATACAAATATAAATGCATGCATACATATGCATGTTATGTACATGAAAGTTTGAAATACACTAATAAAAGCAAAGCTAAAAAGCCATCTAATTACAAACAGAATTGCTTTAACTTAAACGAGGGTGAGACCTATTGAATTTTCAATGCTGGTTTAAGACTGTGGGTAATTGCAGAATTTTGGCCTGAGTTGATCCTCCACCCAGGGAAACCTACCAAAGATGTATGAATACTAGAGACCGAGGTGAGTCTAGGGTAGTGTCTTGTATGGATCCCATGAAGGTTTTCTTTTTTACGCAGAAGGCCTTGCAAATCTCAAAAATTGACTAAACATTTTTCCTTACTTCTGTGAGAGAAAGTTGCGAAAACTGCAGGGATCTGCAAAATTCCTACCACCCAATGTTCTCGCACTTCAAAATACAATGTGGTGTTTAAAAAAATCTGATTGAGCAATAACCCGGTTTGGCAATGTTAAGCAGCTGAGGATTTTGGGCACATTTCCTCCTATTTCTGTGAGGAAATGATCAGGAATCGGCATATTTCATATCACCCAGTGTTGACACACTTGTCCTAATAAAAACAGTATCCCACTGGTGTGAATGGGCCTAACGTATGTGTCTCGAAATGCACCAAAATGTAACATTCACAGATCAATTTTTTTCCGCACAAAACCAATTCTATTTTCCGATGTAGGTAGCTGCGAAGTCTGAGCCCTGGCTCCGCCACCACTGTGGGAAACCTACCAAATGCAAATATTTCTGAAAGCTAGAAATCCTTGCTTTTGTGGATCCCCCTACCTTTTCTTACCCACAATACCATTTAATCCTTAAACTTTAGCAAAAATATATAACTTTCTTCAAAATATGAGAACTTGGAAGATTTCCCTTGGTGGCAGCCCAGCACAGGCCCAATTAGAACAGTTTTCTCCATCATCGAACAAAGTCATTTTGGCAGTGTCTTCACTTTGCCAATTGGGGGCAAACTCCCTATCTACCTCTCCGGCGCACCCCTTTTTGTTGGTTTCCGACTCCCCACTCACCTTTGCTAGGTGGTGCAGAAAGCATGGGGAAATAGATTGGTGGCAACCAAGCCAATAGTCCTCCTAAGGAATGGAAGGCCGTATTGTCCCTTCAGGAAGAGGTGTGGGGAGGCATTGTCTGATACCAGGTGGGCAACCCTTTTTTCTATGCTGGGGGTAGTGCAAACCCCCAATTGGTATAATCCTCCTATCTACCCCTGTGGGGCAGGTCTACCCCAAACTGCCTCTCAGCGGGGACAACAAATGTATATGTCATGGTGTGTCCACGCCTATTTGTATTTTTTTTTTTTTTTTTAAAGAGAAATCAAATTCGAAGAGTCTAGTGGACTTTCTATCTGCCACCCCTTTCTTTGCCAGGGGATGGAGGGGAAAAGGGGGGCAAGCACCTAACCCAGGATGTCATCTATGACATGGTTTGTCTTTGCAGCTTTATACTAGACATGGGATTTTTAAATGCACTAAGCTTGAGGAGAAGGGCAGTCTGGTAATAGGAAAGCTGATGTTTAGTATTATATCCACTGCCACAAAATAGCTCGGTGTCCTCAAGAGTATCCTTTCACTAGTGCTTCAGATCTGTAACTTTTTGGCCAGTTGCCTTTGGAAAACATTGTGTAAAATGCTCACATTTCCTAATTTGGTGTTTAGGATTGTGGTAGTGGAGAACCCTTTGGCTCCCTATTTGGGCTTGTATGCATCAGCCACTCACTCCATCATATTTGAGGCATATGTTTACTCGTCACTAGTTTCAGATTTCACCAGTCATCGCTGAATTAACTTGATTATTGGACTAAAAATGGTCAAAACACAGTGTCTGAGAATCAGGAGGCAGACTGGGCTACGGTGAGGTATGCCAGAAGGTTTAACTCACATGCTACTTCACTAGTTCTGGAGGTCTGAAAGCCACAGCTACAATCTGCAGCCTTGTATAGCCCTACCATGGGTGTTGCAGCAGTCCCATGGCAGTCCGACCGCCCAACTTGTAATAGGGCGGTCAGGCCGGATGTGCCCGCACCGCCACCATGGCTACGACTGTCAATCAGACTGCCGTAGCCCTAATCAGGCCCTTAGACTTTGGAGAAAAGCTGCATTAGGAACTTACAGAGCTGAAATAAGATTGCCAAGCCGTAGAGCACTGAATATGCCCTGGTTTGTGCCATACAACCTTTGTGAAGCTGAAGTCAATTTATTGTTGGTACTCCCTTAAGTCCATAATTGTTGCCTCATTTGGTTTCTCTAAAAAAAAAATCTACTGAGAATCAGTTGCCCAAACCAGATTGTTGGAACCTAATCGAAGCTGTCTTACGGAGTTCTTTTTAATGCATAAAATCCTCCTCCTGTTTGATAGCCAACTAGATTCTATCAAACCTCAATATGCTAATGTACTGTTTGAAGTTTAGGTTGGGTATTTTATCTTTATAGTCGCCCACATCAAAGTGGGACAGAAATGAAATGTGATCAAGCCATTGCCTTTATTGAGAGCAGATTTCTGAGACAGGCGTGAACTTAGTTGGTCTTGCCTGAGGCAGCGGATGCGCAGTCGCTTTCAAGACATTTCATTAACTTAGGTGGTGCTTAGAGCCCACCCATTGATTTCCATTGGTTGGCTTTCTCACTCATCTCTTTGGTCACTGCATGTCCGCTTTACTTCCAATTCATGTGTTTGTTCTTCCCCTGGAGCATGGCTCAAGTACAGCTTCCTTTCCCAGTTCCCTTCTGCTGCTTGCACTTTCGGAACTACTTTGTGCGTTTGTTTGCAGTCCAACTCCCCCCTCCTCCCGCCCCGGGTTGCAGCTGTTTTTTTAAAAATATGAAGCATCAAATCGGTCCAAGGACAACAAGGGCCTTGGAATACTTTACTTTAGCACTATATGCCAGTTGTCATGTATAGACAACCGACCACTGCTGTACCACATGGCTAAAAGATATTGACTAAATCAATAGCTCTTGCAAACATGCAACTTATTGGCTTTGCCTATGCTTGTTGTTTTGCTGCTCTTCCTCAAGAATAGATTAAAATGGACCATTCCAGTCTTTCAAAATATGGGCATACTGAACTATTTGGATGTGTTTAGTATAGTTAAATTCAACACATCTGCAATTGCTGGACAACCCCTGGAATATTTTTATATTGCTAGTTATTTTGTAGCAGCTGGTAGGTTGAAAAAATTACGTCGCCTAAATATGATTGTATGATCCCCGTCTTTTTTTAATTGTATTTTATGGATTTCAATATGTTGCACTTTTAATATTTGTAATATTTCATCTGTACCTATGAATTGTGTGATGTAATCTGACTGCGTGCCTTTTATGATTTTAATTAATCGATTAAAGTGGTTTTGACTTGACTTGACACATCTGCTCATTTGGTCTTCATTGACTATTGCTAATTATACATCTTGCCTGGATACCTAGATATTTATTTGTCTCTCATGCCATGAGGTTTCTTAGTTGTTTACATAGCTGGTGTGTGATTATAAGTGGGCTTGAAAAATTGCATTGTACTTCATCATTTTTATTCATCTTGATTTATTATGTAGTAACCAGTCATAACCGGGGACCTATTATACAATTATGTATAACTACCCATAATCTGGGATAAACTTTTTTTTTCATTTATCTAGTTTAGTGGAAGCTCAGTTGTATTAATACATTGTTTTTGTATTTAATGTGTTTTATGGGATTTTTAGTACTTTACTGTTTAACCCTTTCCGTGCTCGTGACGGAACCGTTCCGTCACGAGCCTCAGGTGGGCTGTGCTGGTGACGGAACGGTTCCGTCACGGCCCGCTCGCCACTCTTGCGCGGCGAGAATTCCGCGCCTGCGCTGACGTTCTGAAGAGTGGGCGGGCCGTGACGGAACCATTCCGTCACAAGCACAGCCCACCCGAGGGCCGTGACGGAGCGGTTCCGTCATGAGTACAGGAGCGCGGCGGGCCCCGCCTCCCCCTTAGCGTTGCGGCGGAATAGCCGCCGCAGCTAAGGGGTTAAGTAACAATATTATAATTGTTATTAATCCTTAAAGTAAAACTGTAAAGTAGTTTTTATTTTGAACATAGCCACTCTTTCTCTGTCTGTCTCCACTCTTTTTTGAGTTGCCTGCAGGGTACGTGTTTATAACCCTTTTGAATGTTTTTTTTACAGTTAGTGCATGATAAAGAGCTAGCAGCAGAAGATGAGCAGGTGTTTCTTATGAAACAACAGGTAAGCGCAATTAGATCAGTTTTTATACATTTACATTGTGAAAACAGCGTTACTTTATGTTCTAGATATATGTCTGTGTTTTAAAACATTTTAGGTGTATGTACTTTTTACTACAGTGCAAAGTAACCTTGGTAGCTCTTTGCTAGTATTTTTCTTGTGCATGATTCTCATGCATGGTTAAGCAATATTTACGTTTCAAAAAGAGTGCTTAAACTAAATTAAATTGCAATCCCACAACTTTCTGCTTCTGAAATGACCACCTTCTCACAGGAGAACAGGTCTTGCTTTTTTGTAAACCAGTGAGAGTGTGGTGTTGCTGTAAGCCCTGCATATATTGTCAAAGTTTGTGTGCATCAAAAAGAGTGCTGTGTGGCTGAATGACTGCAGGAACGGAGCCTAATGTGGATTGGTTCTGTACCTTCTGGTAAGTGGCAGAATATGTTTAAAGAGTAGTAGTGAGGAGTCAAAAAGGTATTTGCACCAAAGATACAGCCTTTGGACCTGTATCACCTAAGAGGAGGACTGTTAGTAGGTGTAATGTTGCTCTTTTAAATTCTTACCTTGTGATAAACCTCTTAAGAGTAAGCACAACCCTACTTAGCATCACAAACAAAAAACATAAACAAACGTGAATAAGGTGAACTCGGTATGGTATATACCAGGTATTGCTGGAAGGATGATGAACATAGCACTTTGTGAGGTCATAGTCCATATTGCTTTAGGATTTCGTACCCTCCTCAGTGTATAGTAACACTGTATACAGGCTGGTGGGACACTTAGAATTACCACATACCTGACACCTTCGTCCTGAATGAAGAGTCAGAATTGATGGTGGTAATGATAGCTAAATCCATGTGTGAATGAAGTATGTTCCAGAGACCTGTTTAATCAGACAGGTGAGGTTATCTCGTGTACGTATGACTTTAATGCTAGCAGCAAGGTGGCATGTTTTTGGCCCCCTCTGTATCAGGATGCAGTTCATAATACTTGAATTTGGCACATATCCAAAAGTGGGGTAGTCTTTATTTCATATCTATAATGAATCCCAGATAGAGGAGATCTAGATGGTGGCACTGTTATGTTAGTTTGGGTACCGGGGATGTGGGACTGAAAACACGCACACTAGGACAGAATGCCCATCGCATAGATGTCCACTTGCATAGAAAACATTATATGAACGCCTGAACTAAATCCACAAAACTCTTTCGACAGCGATAAGGCTAAGGATGTGCTTATGGGAAGGGTAAGCTTTGGGCTTAGGGATAGGGTGCAAGCATGTTTGGCTAAGGTGATGCTTTAATCTTAGGATTAGAGTATAGTTTAGAACGAGTTGATGTAGTGGTTAATTAAATTATAGTTATTACATTGTATACCCTCCTGATGGATGTCTTGGTTCAGTGTAGCGGCTTCCTTATATTGTTAGCTCCTTATAGCAGCATTTTTTATAGTATGGTATATTGATTTGCACACCACACTCACTCCTGATACCCTTTTCCAGTTTTGGCATACAATGCCCATTGCAGATGCCATACTGACTTACATAAGGAGTGGCACAGAAGGGTGCCCATGCTAGATACGTGTATCAATGAGTTGTCCTGCTATTTAATTTGCCAAGCATACCAGCTGGTGCAGTATGCATGGCACGGTCAAATGTTTGTTCTGCTGGTGGCAATTGATCACTCGTATGTGGTTCTAGAATTGATGGAAAACTGGCACCGTGCCTCAATTGCTCGATTTTCACCAAAGGAAGTTACTTTGCTGCTTTCATGACATTTCAAGAGTGCAAGAATAATGCTAGTTCATTAATCTGAAAGAGACACGTTAGTGATAGATTCCTTACCTTAGAATAGATTTCTTACCTTAGAATATCCCCAGGCGTCAGACTGGATCCGGAAATTTTTGCGTAGCAGTACCCTTGCGTGTCAGTAGGCGTCTGCGGCTCCGCGTCCGTCGTCAGCGTCGTGGGCGCAGTGATGATGTCGTCGGAGTACTTAGACGCCGCCTCCGCGTGCTGACGTCAGTTCTTCTTCTTTTTTCCGCGCCAGCTAGCGCAGATCTGGAAAAAGTTGTACCCAAGTCACTTTTTGACTAACCTTTTGAGATCCTTTTTGATCCATTTTTCACAGTCTAGCGACTCAAACGATGCCGGTAGGGATGCCCGGGTTCAAGCCCTGCGCCGAGTGCAACCGACTGATGTCTGTTACCGACCCCCATCACCGTTGCCTGGACCACGACGACAAGTCATGCTCCGACTGCCGGGCCCTGACGTCTAAGGCTAGACGGGAGCAGTCCTGTAAGCGACTCTAGCTTTGGCAGTCTGCCCCGCGCCGCTCGAGGTCCCGGTCCGAAAGCAGGTCGAGGGACCGGTCGCGGGGCCTGAGCCGCCACAGTTCCGGGAGTCTTCTTCGGGCTCGAAGTCCTCAGGTAAGAGGCACAAGAAGTCAAAGAGGCACCATCGCTCTTCTGACTCCCCCCGACGCTCTCGCGACGCGGCCGGGGGTTCGGGCGACAACGCCCATGCGGCTCCGCTGAAGCCGTGGGTGTCGCGGCCTGCCCCACACCTGCCCTTCCCTGGGCAGGACGCGACGCCGGGGGAGATTGCTGACTTCCTCATGGCCACAAGGTCGCTCGCTCTTCCGTCGGGTTCACCGGCGCCTTCGGGCCAAGCGGTTCCGACTGGGTCCCCACGCGGGCCGGGTGCTTCGGCACTGGTGCCGTCCAGGGCCTCGGCCTCTGCGCCTTCGGCGACTTCGGTCCCGACGCCGCAGGGCCCCACTGGGTCCGGTTCCGGATCCGGGTCGTCGCCGGTAGACTTAACGACCTCGCCGACGCCGGCCCCTCGGGTGTCGCCCCCGGCGCCGTCCCTGGACGACGTCGTCCCTGGTCCTGTCCTCGTTTCGGGTCCGACGCCGGAGCGGCGCCGCTCTCGACGCCGCTGATATATTTTTATTTCAATGATCCGGCCCCATCTTTTGAGCCTTAGTACCAGGCAGTGGGTGATGAGGAGGATTGGGAGGGGTCTGAGGACCCTCTGGCATGGGAGTGTCAGTCTTCTGTGGACTGGACAGGAGAGCTTGGGGAGGCCAGTGGGCTGGACACTTCGCCCGACACCTGCTTTGTCTCCCCTCCTAGCATGGCTACGGAGGAGGGGGCTGCTTATAGCGTGGTGCTGATGAGGGCGGCCAAGGCCCTAGGCCTTGAGCTCCCCGTCGCGGCCGTGAGTACTAACCTCCTCACTGAGGTCCTTAAACCGCAGTCAAGCTTGGCCGAGCCTCTGCTGCCTTTTAATGAGGCCTTGTCAGACGTTCTTTTGGGCACTTGGTCCAGGCCCGCCACAGGACAGCCTGTGGATAGGAACGTGGCCAGACGCCACAGCCCGGCTCCGGGTGACCCTTGCTTTCTGTCTACCCATCCCACCCCTGAGAGCCTGGTTATCCAGGCCTCCAATTCCCTGACCGCATTCCCGTCAGCTCCCCCCGATCGGGAATCTAAGAGTTTCGAGAATTACGGGGAGAAGATATTCTCCTCCCTAAGTTTGGGATTGCAGTCCGTTGAAACCGCGTGCCTCTTGGGCCGCTTCACCCACTCTCTGTGGGACACGGTCGCGGACGTGCTGCCACACTGCCCGTTGGAGGTACGGGCTAGACTTGGCCACGCCCTGGTGGAGGGCCGGGATGCAGCACGGTATTCCATCCGGTGTGGGCTGGACACTACCGACTCTCTGGGCAGAGCGATGTCAACGACGGTGGCGATTCGTCACGCCTGGTTGAGGTCCACCAATTTCTCGGCCGATGTCCAAAACACACTTATGGAGAAGCCGTTCGATGGCCGTCGCCTCTTTGGCGACAAGGCAGACCATGCGCTTGAGCGCTTTAAGGACTCCAGGGCTACGGCCAAGCCCTTGGGCCTCTTGGCCCCGCGCCAGCAAATGGGTGCCTTTCGCTCCTTTCGTGGCCAAGGAAGGGGCGCACCACACGTGCCGCCAGCCACGCACCGCAGTCTACTATCCAACGCGGTGGCGGACGTGGAAACCGCTGTGGCGGTGGTCGGGGTCCACGGCGAGGCCAGTCCACACCTACCCCTGCAGCATCCGCCTCAAAACCTTCCTAGTCCGTGCTTTCAGGCCCATGTGACGCTAGTGGGGGGCAGGGTTCGCCATCACCACTCCCACCGGTGCACTGTCACATCGAACAGGTGGGTGCTGCAAATCGTCTGAAGGGGCTACTCCCTCCCCTTCGAGACGACCCCTCAAGCCATGCCACCACAATGCCACCGCATATCTGGGGATCATCTGCGGCTTCTGCAGGAGGAAGTTACGGCCCTCTTGGCCAAGGGGGCTATCGAGCGCGTTCCTGGGCCGGAAGTAGGGTGTGGTTGCTACTCCCACTACTTTCTGGTACCCAAGAAGGGCAAAGGGGGCCTATGCCCTATCTTGCACCTCCGGAACGTCAACGGCTTCCTCTGGAAGGAGAAGTTCAAGATGCTGACACTGGCTCACGTCTTAGCTGCCCTGGACCTAGGAGACTGGATGGTAGCGTTGGACTTGCAGGACGCTTATTTTCACATCCCCGTCCTGCCGGCCCACCGGCACTACCTGCGGTTCACGGTAGGCCACGAGCACTTTGTTTACCGTGCTCCCCTTCGGCCTTACAAGCGCCCCACGGGTGTTCACGAAAGTGATGGCGGTGGTCGCAGCTCATCTAGGCAGGTTAGGGTTTTTAGTCTTCCCCCTACCTCGACGACTGGTTGTTGAAGGTGGGCTCGCCCCAAACAGTCGTCGGCCACCTCCAGATTATGGTAGACGTCCTGCACCAGCTGGGGTTTTCCATCAATGTGCCGAAGTCACACCTGTGCCCTCTCTCAGAAGCTCCTCTTCATCGGAGCGGTTCTCGACTCGGCGCAGTTTCGGGTTGATCTACCCGAACAGCAGGTCCGGGATATTCAGGCTCTGATTCCACTCTTTCAGCCTTTATCCCGGGTCTCAGTCAGGTTGACGCTGCGGCGTCTGGGGCGGATGGCCTCCTGCATCCTTCTGGTGCATCACACCCGGTGGCGGATGCGGGCTCTGCAATGGGACCTGAAGTTTCAGTGGGCCCAGCATCAGGGTAACCTCTGCGACCATGTCCTGATCTCAGAGGGCACTGCGAGACAGCTGTAGTGGTGGCTAACGGACTGCGATTGGGTCAGCGGTAGATCCCTCTCCCTTCCCCAACCGGAGCACTTGGTTGTGACGGACGCGGCCCACCAGGGCTGGGGAGGCCACATGGGAGAGGCGGAGATCAGAGGACTCTAGTCTCCGGCGGAGTCCCGGCTCCATATCAACTTTTTGGAGCTGCGGGAGATTCGTCTAGCACTGAAGGCATTCCTCCCCTCTGTCCGGGGGAGTGTCGTGCAGGTGTACACGGACAACACCACCGCCATGTGGTACTGCAACAAACAGGGCGGGGTGGGGTCGTGGACCCTCTGCCAGGAGGCTCTGCACCTGTGGCAGTGGCTGGAACATCAGGGCGTGACCCTGGTGGTTCAACACCTGGTAGGTTCTCTGAACGCCAGGGCGGACGAACTCAGCTGCAGGTGCATGATGGATCGCGAATGGCGTCTGAACTCGGACGTGGCACAAGATCTCTTTCTGCAGTGGGGAGAGCCTTGGTTAGATCTATTCGCCACCGAAGAGAACGCGCAATGTCATCAGTTCTGCGTGTTGGAATTTCCAAGGCGGCACTCGCTCGGAGACGCTTTTCGTTTCGAGTGGAGTTGCGGTTTGTTGTACGCCTTTCCGCCTATGCCACTTCTGCCCAGAGTGCTGAAGAAGATCAAGCGCGACCGGGCACAAGTCATCCTTGTGGCTCCGGACTGGGCACGAAGGTACTGGTATCCCGAGCTACTCAGTATGTCAGTCGATCCCCCGGTTAGTCTGCCTCTTCAGGAGGACCTTCTGTCACAGCAGCAGGGGACGGTCCTCCACCCGAACCTGTCCAGTCTCCACCTCTATGCTTGGAGATTGAGCGGCGGCAGTTGAGGCCATTTGACTTGCCTCCTGAAGTCTGTAACATCATTCTGGCAGCCAGGCATCCCTCCACAAAGTCGGTATACGCCTGCAGGTGGAACTGATTTGTGGCATGGTGCACAGCAAAGGCTGTGGATCCTCTCTGCACCTCTTTCTGAGGTTCTTCTATTCCTTCTTTCTCTTTCCCAGCAGGGCTCTGCTCTGGGCACTATCAAGGGCTACCTTTCTGCCCTTTCAGTCGTCCTAAGGCTGCCTGATAAACCATCTTTGTTCAAGTCCCCTATTGTAAATCGATTTCTGAATGGCATCACACACACGTTTCCACCTGTTCCCTTCGCGATGCCCCAGTGGGACTTGAACCTGGTTCTTACTTTTCTGATGTGCGCTCCCTTTGAGCCACTTCACAACTGTCCTATCCGCCTTCTTACCTTGAAGACTGCCTTCCTGGTTGCCATCACCTCTGCCAGGAGAGTGAGTGAGCTCCAGGCTCTATCCTCTAAGCCTCCTTTCCTTTCGGTCCATCCGGACAAGGTTGTGTTGCGGACAAGGCCCTCTTTCCTGCTCAAGGTAGTCACAGCCTTCCACATCGGGCAGTCCATCACCTTGCCCACCTTCTTTCCGCCTCCGCATCCCTCGAAAGAGGAAGAGAGGCTCCACCGTCTGGACCCAAAACGTGCGCTCTCTTACTATCCTGGATCGCACAAACCAGTTCCAGGTGGATGACCAGCTCTTCGTTGGTTACGTGGGTGCTAAGAAGGGAAAGGCGGTGCACAAGCGGATCATCTCGCGGTGGATCATCTTGTGTATCCAGGCGTGTTACTCCTTGGCGAAGAACGAACCCCCTGTTGGGCTAAGGGCTCATTCCCCTCGGGCCATGGCGACTACAACTGCCCTGGGCCGAGGAGTGCCCTTGCAGGACACTTGCCAGGCAGCTATGTGGGCCTCGCTGCACACGTTTGCAAGACACTATTGCCTGGACAGTCAAGTCCGGAGGGATGGCTTCTTTGGCCGTTCCGTCCTCCAGGACTTTCTTGTGTGATTATTGGTTCGTAGACCCACCACTGGGGTTGGTGTTGCTGGGGTATCTATTCTAAGGTAAGGAATCGATCACTAACGTGTCTTTCAGATGCACAAGTTACTACTTGTGTAACGATATATCTGTAAGAGACATTAGTTAGTGATAGATTCCTTACGGACCCACCCATCCTCCCCGTTCTGCGAACCGATATCTAGGGTTAAGGTCATCCCCTTTCAGGGCCCTTGTTTCATTGGCACCAGTATTGGTTTTTAGCATGGCTCTGCGTTTCTGACGCGGCAAAGCTGTGTCTAAGAACTGACGTCAGCACGCGGAGGCGGCGTCTAAGTACTCCGACGACATCATCACGGCGCCCACGACGCCGACAACGGACGCAGAGCCGCAGATGACGCCTACCGACGCGCAAGGGTACTGCTACGCAAAAATTTCCGGATCCAGTCTGACGCCTGAGGATATTCTAAGGTAAGGAATCTATTCTAAGGTAAAGAATCTATCACTAACTAATGTCTCTTACAGATATATCATTACACAAGTAGTAACTTGTGCATATGGTAAAATAGTCACCTACCCATGTCTTGGTGTTAGCCGTGTCCTTGAGCTGGAGAAAAGTAGGTAGTCCATGCATGTATTCACATGTCGTAGCTGCAAGATCATTATTGTGTGCAGTTTCTGTCTCCTGTTATACCCCTTTTTAGGTCGAGCCTAACGCAGCGCGCAAGCGTTGCTTAGGAGTGACCTCTTGGAATCACTCAGGACTTTTTGGGAAACTTGTGCATGTACTACTGTTTCCAATGAGCCCTCGTGCATGTGTGGCGTTTACCTTGCGGGAGGCAGCATGGGGCGCACTGTGTGCTATCTATTTGATTTCCTATTTAAAAGGCTTCCTTCACGTTGTGGCTGCGCGTCCGGGCACTGTTTTCTGTAAACAGCTGCATTCCTCGCTATTCCTTGCTTTCACTTTTGCCGTTGCGCGTCTGAATCGCTCTGAACTTCCGGCCTACACAAGCGCGCGCACCACTCATTGGAGGCTGCAACTGCATTCCACCTTTGTTCTGCTTGTTCATGCAATTACATATCCCATTCCGTGTTGCAGCAATGCTTTGTGCTGAGGGCTGAATTCCTGTCCTGTGGTTCTGAGCAAATTACTCTTAGGGGCTGGCAAGCGGAACTGATGCAGAGATTTTATGCGTCTCCTGTCCCCAGGGATGAGGGGGCATGGTGAGGCTCCGGAGCACTCCACAGACAGCATATGGACAGGACGCTGTTCTACACATGACGCAAGAAGCTTGTAAGAACTTTAAGCGCACTCCTCTGGCTCGCAATGGCCACATTTTCCTCTTGCAAAATAAAGGGGTTTGGCAGGGGTGTGCGCAGCGTTGGGTTACGTGAATTTGCTGCATGGCTGCTTATAAACAGAAGGGGAGTCGGAGTCTGCACCGAATCCACCTTTGCTCTGGCTCCCAGTGACTGCAGCCCAGGGGGAGGTAACTCGCCTCGTGTAAGGTTTCCCTTTGAGAGAAGCCGGCGCTGGCTGGGGGAGGGAAGACAGAAAGGCCCTAGGATGTTTACCCACAACACTTCAAGATGCCTCCTGCAAAGGCCTTTCCACATCAAGTTTAAATAGGCACCAAATAACGATTTATCTGAAAAGGTAATTGCCCCGTGCAGGGCCCTTCTCCTGCTTCACAAACCCAATGAGACAAATGACCTCAAATAATAGGCCTTTAACTGGACACTTCCGTAGACCGGTCTGTGCAGTTGTAAAAGTTTTACATTTTATTTACAGTGTTGAGCAACGTGGAGCCCGCAAAGAATGCCAGCTGCTTTCCGCTTGCTAAAATATGGATGCCCTTATCCTACAAATAGAAGTTGCCACCTTAATTTCCAAGCAAGACTAATGTGCTCATCACCTTTAATTGTTTTTTCCCTAAATACTAGTGCACCAACAGAAGCCGGTGGGTTGTTTAGGAGGGCAGATCTGCATTGAAGCCTCAGCTGGAGATCATGCTTGAAGTCTGATGTTTAGGCTTTCGCTTCCTAGTGCAGTGCACAACCAGAAGGGAATGCGCATGCGTCTGGGATCAACAGGCGAGCTTTTGAACAAGCCTGTAACAGCTTGCTCATTCTTTCACCAGAAACGTGCTTTTTAAAAAAAAAATCTTTTTATTAACATTTGAAACAAACATAAAAAGCATTAGGTGACGGGCAATCAATCACAACCAATGTACATACGTTTCCATGTCGAACATGTTATCTAGGATTTTACTCTGGGTTAGGTGACTCCAACGTCCCAGCGTCTTCCACAATATACGGAGGAGTACATATATCCCCCCCCCTATAGGAATTCCACGCACCCCAGACTTTCCCCCACTTTCGGGCTCGACCCCTAACCACAAACACTGACCTCTCTCTGAACATGCACCAATCAAGGTCTTCCATCCATTTCCCATTTTCCCCATAATATTGCAATGTTACGCTTGGCTATCATGCATGCCAGTGTCACCCATTGTTTCCCGTATGTGTTTAGGTCGGTCGGCTCCCATACATTAAGATACATCATCGGGCCACCATCGGCACTTCCATCCCCAGCACCTCCCGTATCTTGCCATGTATTCGGACCCAATAGTCCTGTATTTCTGTACAATGCCATAGGATATGCCTGTATTTCTGAACAATGCCATAGGATACGTATAAAAGTACCCATCTCCCCACAACCTCTACGACACCTTCCATCAGTCACCAAACCCATCCTTACAAGCCGAGGACCTGTTGCATATGAGCAGTGTAGGATCTTCAATTGAACTAGTCTTAGTCTCATTTGGACCGCGACCACCCTGGGGGAAGACACTGCCTCTCTCCAGTCATCATCTTCCAGCACAAAGCCATCCTCACTCCATTGACCTCTAATTTGAACCAGAGGGTCCTCCGTATGGTTAATCAGCTTTTTGTAGATCAGTGAGATATCTTAATAGGGAGGTGACCGTCCAGGACTAGATCCCCCAATCGGGAGGCCTCTGGGAGCTCGGTCCCCCGGGGAATCTTTGCCACCAAGGCATGCCTAATCTGCAGATATCAGAATCTTTCGCTCTCCCGTAACTGGTGTCTGTCCTGCAGCGCTTCAAACGTGAGAACTCCATCCTTTCCCCACACATCTTTGATCTGAGAAATCCAGATAAGATCCCAACTATCAAAGTCCTTCGATTTCCACAGACTACCGAGGTCCTCTGAACTCCATAGCGGGGTGGCAGCGTGATCTTCTCATCCCATTTAAGGTGCCGATTAGCTGAGTGCCACACTTGAACTGCATGTGCTGCCGGTCCCACCAAGAGGGGCCGCTTCTTTCTAGCATATAGGGCTTTTGTATAATCTCCGCCTGGCAACTGGCCCCTGTCCATCGCATACCCAGGATCTCCAGGAGATCCGTAGATCACATGGTTAATCGCTGCGAGCTGGGGGCCCAATAATACTTCCGGAGGTCCGGTAGTCCGATCTCTCCGTCATACCAGGGCAGGGTGAGTTTTTAAAAAATATATATATTTTATTGCATGAAAAACATTACAATACATGAGCGGACTGTGCATCACACCCGGACGGAATTATGACAAGTTTGAATGCAGCTCCATGAGGAGACCTAGGTACAAATAACATCGTAGAATCATGAATTTGAGGGCAGCACAGCATGCATAAATCAGACAAATCGTCTAGTTGTATTATGGCCAAATATCAGTGCTCAATTAGCGTAACAGGAACCTAAAAAGGAAACCACACCCAGCCCCAACCCCCTCCCCCCCTTGGCTCAGCCTGCTTATAAATGGGCAATGAGACATGTATCAGTGTCAGCCTTATTTCTCTCGTCCAAAGCGCCCATCTAACGGCGCAGGGCTCTGCATCCCCAAGACCACTGCCACAGCAACATATGAAATTCAAGCGGGCCTTGGGCTTAACGGAGAAACAGGTTCCTCCACTATAGTGCTGAGTCCGGCGAGCCAGTTAACCTACCCCCCCTCCCCACCCACCCACCCCAGATTGCGCTTATGACCACCTAGCTCCATGCAGGAGATATCAATAATTCGTACCCAACAGGCCACCTCAACATAGAAGAGCAGCGAGAACCGGGCGCCGCGCCCCTCGGAAGTACCCATGCCTAACAGGACCCAACCCCACAGACAGCCCCTCACACATCAATCACCAGGGGGATCGTGCGACTCCCTTGGGGGATCCAGCCACAATCCTCTGTTGTCTGCCCACCTCTTCCATATTTTATAGTGCTTCCGCGGGCAGCCACAGGAGACGAAGATGGGTTGTTCAAGCCCCATGTTAAAGTCTAGACCATTCCTCCATGCAGAGAGCGGGGGCCCCGATCACTTTTCAAGTTCCTGGCAATGTCTCGTTTCGCCAGGGTAAGGCCCAGAAGCAGCAAATGCCGTTTATAGAGATTGTCGCCTATCCCGTCCATCACATGGAGAAGGCCCAACTGCGGGGTGCGCGGGAGCATCCACCCCAACACCTCCGACATGCAAGCGAAAACCTCTCGCCAAAAGCGGTCCAGAGCAGTGCATGACCACACTGTATGGAGAAAAGGGCCCTCTTCCTGACCACATCGGAGACACCGCGGGGAGCCGATCAGACCCGCCCGCCACAACTGGACCCGAGTAAAATAGACACGATGCAGAAATTTGAATTGAATGAGCCGTAGACGCATGGCAATCGCGGCCCCCTGTGGGGCCGCAAGGGCCTCCCTCCAGTCTTCTTCCTCGAGGGCGCCAACGTCTTCCTCCCACACTACCCGCAACCTGTCTGTCGACTGAGCACTGTGAGTGACCAGGGTCTTGTATATCCTTGAGATCTTTTTGGTCTCCAAATCTCCCATTAAGACTTTGGCCTCCAGGGAACTAAACTCCGGGAGCGCCTTAATGCCCTCCAAGCTTGGGGAAAGGGCATGCCGGAGCTGCAGGTAGCGGAAGAATTGCGATCGAGGCATTTGGAATTCCCTCTGTAGGTCCGTAAAGGACTTTAGTGTACCATTCCGCACTACATCCCCCAGGGTCGAGATCCCAATGGCATCCCACCCTCTAAAGCCCTGCAACGTTGCGAGCTCCGGCAAGCGTCCGTTGTGCCACAGGGGGGGTCTCGTCTGTCAATTTATTCCACCACCCCATGCGCTTCAAGGAGTGGCGCCAAACACTAAAGACTAGTTTTGTAACCGGCGGCAGATCCCTCCGCAGCGGTGCAGAGTACAACAGCGTGTGCAGGGTGTGTGGCTCCATCAGGCGCCGCTCCAGTGCGTACGCCGGATCCCCTCTGTCCCCATACCACCACTCATTCAAGATCAGGAGATGGGAGGCTTGGTAATAGGAGAGAATATCTGAGGTCGCACACCCCCCACAGTATGTGGACAGAAAGCTTGTACGAATCGCGACCCGAACCGCCTTACCCGCCCAGAGGAACTGTCCCAGCGCAGAATTTACGTGCGCGAACCACCTGGTCGCAATCTGATATGGGTGGTTTTGCAGCTGGTAGAGCAACCGCGGTAATGTGACCATTTTGAAGATGGCCAACCGGCCATAAATCGTAAGGGGGCATACGGGACCAGAGTTTCATGTCCGATCGCGCGCGCTCCCAAACCGGCGCCAGATTCCTTTCCCATGACACCACGGGGGCGTCCGTGAGGAACACTCCCAGGTATTTGAGGCCTCCAACCGCCTTCTGCAGCGTGTCAGCCCAGGGCCCTACCGCTCCGGGGTTCCCCAGTATCCATATCGTGGACTTCCAAGGTCTCATATGTAGTCCGGAGGATTCGCCGAAAACTCTCATGACCTCCAGTATTCTCGGCCCTGACCTGTTCAAGTCCGTCAGAAAAAAGAGGACATCGTCCGCGTACAGCGCTATTCTATCAGAGGCCCCCGGAGCCCACTCAAAGCTCTTCAGCTGCGCGTCCATACGGACCCATGCCGCTAGCGGCTCCATTGCCAGGGCAAAGAGGTAGAGGGACAAAGGGCAGCCCTGCCTCGTGCCACGCTGCACCGAGAAGCGAGAGGACACCGCCCAGACACCCTCACCGGCGCAGTCAGCTCGGGGTAAAGGAGGCGTATATATGACAAGAAGCGTTGTCTGCGCAGGAGGGCGAAGAGGTATACCCAACTGAGGGAGTCAAATGCCCTATCCATGTCCGCCAGGAGAAGAGCAGCTGGAGTCCCAGACAGTCTAATCGCCGCCAATGCCACATGCGCCCGCCTGATATTATGGCGCGTCGCCCGTTGAGGCATAAAGCCCGCCTGGTCTGGGTGAACCAGGGCTGATATATGTGGCATGAGACGGTTAGCCAACGCCTTGGCCAACACCTTGACCTCCACATTCAAGAGTGAGATCGGACGATAGGAGGCATGTTGCTCCGGGTGCCGACCCGGCTTCAAAAACACCACCACCTCCGCATGTCGCCAGTCCAGGGGGCGCCTCCCGCCCTCCCTGGATTCCTCCAACACTGCCTGATAATGTGAGGCCAGTTGGAGGTGGTATCGCTTGAAAAATTTGTTCGTTAACCCGTTAGGGCCCGGCTCCTTCCCGGAATTAAGCCCCCCCAGGGCTCCAGACAGTTCCTCATCCGATAAGGGTAGGTCCAGCTGCGGCTGCGTCTCATCAGACACAGCTTTCGGCTGGAGGTCCCCAATGAATCTCTCCACCCACTCCTCTTTCAGGCATTCCCGCGGGGCATAGAGGTCAGCATAGTATTTAGGGAAGCTATCCGCTATCGGCTGGGGATGTACCAATGGCAAGCCACTCCCATCCAGAATACCTGGAAGGGCCTGGTGACGAAGGGTCCCCTGGCAGTCTATGTAGCATTTTGCTAGATTTATCTCCCCATTGACAAACTCTGCTATGAGTTGCCAACCATGCCTGTCTGGCCTCATCTAACATAAGAGAGGCATACGACTGCTGAGCTTGAAGCAGGCGTCTTACCCTCGCAGCACCAGTGTCCACCCTGCTCTGACGCTCCAGTCTTTCCACCTCCGCCTCCACCAAAGCTTCTCTGCGCCGTTTGCGCGCAGCCGCGCACCAGGCTATATCTGCCCCTCTAAGGGTAGGCTTCATTGCAGGGCAGGGTGAGTTTGTTGAGTGCGATTCGCGGTCTGCCTTCCCAAAAGAGCTGCCGCTGGAGGGACTCTATTTCTCTGAAGTACGAGAGGGGCACTGGGTCCATTGCATTTTGGAGAACATATAAAAAGCGGAGAAGCGCCATCATCTTGAACAATACCGCGCGACCCAATAGGGAAAGCGGCAACGCTTTCCAGCTTGCTACATCTCTACGGAGCCTGTCTAGTGGTGGCCCGAGATTATTATCAAATCGCCTCTTTGAGTCCTTAGTTACATAAATGCCTAGGTATCGAAATCCCACTGAATCCATCTGCAATGGGCAGGAGTCCGGGACAATCGGAGGATCTCCGCTAAGGACAAACAGCACTGATTTCCCCTAATTAATGGCAAAGCCTGAATATCTTCCAAATATTGCCATTACATCAAGAAAACTGATAACCGATCAAGGACTCTCTGGAGGATATCAGAGCAAAATATCATCCGCGTAGAGAGAGATTTTATCCTCCCACTCGGGGGTCCGTCTCAACCCACGAATCGTCCTATCCCAGCGCACCCATGCCATGCCGCGAGAGGCTCAAGTGCCAATGCAAATAGCAGCGGGGAAAGGGGACATCCTGCCGCGTGCCCCTTCCCAAAGGGAAATCATCCGATCTATGGTTGTTCACCACCACTCTGGCAAGAGGACCCGAATACAAAAGGCGGACCCATTTGATTAATTCTTAACCTATACTCATCTTGCCCAAAACTGCATATAGGAAGGGCCATTCACTCTGTCAAACGCCATAGTTGCGTCCAACGAGAGCAAGACCGCAGGCTCATGTATCTGAGGTGCTCCGGCTATAATTCCGTGTAACCTCCGAATGTTAAGGGCTGTGTTGCGACGGGGCAAAGCCCGATTGATCCGGATGTACGATGGTCGTGATCACCTTGACCAGCCTCGTTGCCAAACTTTTACCAGTATCTTCAGCTCAGCGTTCAAAAGTGAGATCGGCCGATAGAAGGAGCACAGCGTACGAGACTTACCTTCCTTGTAGATAACGACTATGTTTGCAACTCGTTGATCATATGGGAGTCTGCCTTTCTCACTACTTTCCTCAAACATCTCTCGGAGAAAAGGCGCTAGTCTGTTGGCATTTAATTTGTAAAGTTCTATAGGGATCCCGTTAGGGCCCGTGGCCTTCCCGGAATGCACCGCTCTAATAGCCTGGGCAACCTCATCATTAGTGAAAGGAGAGTCCAGGTACATCCTGTCGTCCTCCGAGAGTACAGGTATTTGTATGTCCCGCATCATGGTTTCGTTATCAGCCTCCGTATATTTTCCCGAGGCCGTGTACACCGAACTATAGTATGCAGCGAACTCCTCCACCATCTACTGCGGTTCCGTAATTCTACCCGAGCTCTCTGTCTGCAATTCTGGCACCAACCTGGACCCCCAATATCCCTTCTCCAGCCACACGATCAACTTCCCCGCCTTATCTCCATGCTCATGCACTCAACTTTGGGTGTCCGCATGTTCCCCGGCCCTCCCACGTGCCAGTCTCCTATATTAATCTCTGAGGAGACTCCGTCATTGTTTCTCCTCCGGGGTACTAGCTCCCGACTCTTCCCCTTCCAGTGTCGCCAACTCTGCTTCGATTCTGTCCACCTCCGCGTGGCCCCTCCTCTATTTTCCGGCAATTAGCGATAGTACCTCCCATCGGATCACAGACTTATAGGCCTCCCACGGGGAACCACCTGACTCCACGTTCCTACATTAGTTTGAAAATACTGGTCCGTGATCTGCATGATTTCTATTTTGGTGGCAAGGTCTCTTAGATGCCAAGCGCTTATGGGAGCTATCCGACCCACGTCTCTCTGACCCACCTCTACTTTAAGCCAAAACAGTGAATGATCAGATATCCCTCTGCCCAGATGCCTCACTTCCCGGATCTCCGCCAGCTACGACGTCGGCACCAGGATATAGTCTAGCCTTGAAAGGGAATGATGGGCGGCTGAGGCGTGAGTGTAGTACCTTTCCCCTGGATTACGCAGGCGCCATCCATCTGCGAGTCCGGTGGTTTCCAAGAAATCTGATAGCCACCTTTGTGACTGCGGGAGGGTCCTAGCGGGATGTCTATCCAATTCACCATTCACCACTGAATTGAAGTCCCCTTCCACGATCAACAACCCCATGGGTATTGTCCAAAAGATTCTGCACAGGTCCCGAAAGGTGTCACCCTGTAGGGCCTGGGGTACATATATTGACAAAAACGTAACAGTTCTTCCCTCCCACAGCCCCGAGACGCCAACATATCTGCCTCTAGTGTCCTCCCACGTGGCCTGTATAGTCCACGGGAAGGATTTCCTGACCAATATCCCTACCCCTCTAGATCCCGTGGTGAACCCGGCATGTGCAATCAGTTTGTACCCACCTTTATGCAGCGCCATACAACGATTACCAACCAGTTGGGTCTCTTGCAGCAACACAACATCTGGGGAGTGTCTCCTGATCAACTGACAGACCATCCCCCTCTTTATCTTGTCCCCTAGTCCATTCACATTCCAGCTGAGCATGGCTATCCCCAACCCTGACTTACTAGAAGACATAGAATTGGTACATCATTTCCTCGTCACCCAATGCCAAAGAACAAAAACCAAACTTAAATCCTGCTATGCATTGTAGATTAAAAATTACTGAACAATCCTGCAGTCTTCCACCTCCCCCAACTCTTGCCCCACCTCCCCCCGCCCTGCACCCCTGCCTAAAGCTTGCGCTCATCCCCAACCAGCAGTGTGCCTGTCGCCCCAACCTACTCTACAACTAACTAAACGTAGTAATGGAGGAGAGCCTGGGAACAACCCCCACCTCTCTCCCCCCGCCACCATGCTGCCCGGATATAATCAATTCCCCAAGACGATCACTTCGGATTAGCAGCATCAGGAAAGCAGTGCTCCCCAGCACTCCCCCGTGTCACACTCATGATACATTAGTCCCACTTCGGACCCGTGCCCCAGTACTATTGTTTGTCCGCCTCCCCTCGGGATTGACCCTCAGTTTCTGCTGTGTATGCGCTGTCCAACCAATCCGCCGCCACTTCAGGATTGTCAAAAAACCAAGATTTCCCATTATGCTCCACTCGGAGGCGGGCCGGAAACATCATGCTGTATCTCACTCCCTTATCACGTAGTCTCCGCTTTACTGCTAGAAAGCTCTGCCTCTGTTTTTGCACCGCTTGTGTAAAGTCCGGAAAAAAGGAGAGGGTCGCATTTTCAGTTCGCAGTGGAGGCCCCACTCGGGCCGCCTGAAGTATGGCATCTCTGTCCCGAAAGTTTAGGACCCTAGCAATCATAGGGCGGTAATGCCCCGGGTCTGGTCCGGCCCCCGGGGACCCTATGAGCTCTCTCAACCATGAAGAAGTTACTGAGGCCCTTTGGTTGTAGATGTTGAAGTATCAAATCTTCAACAAACAGGTCAGGCGCCTGTCCCTCCGACTTTTTGGGCACTCCCAGAATTCGAACATTATTCCGCCGTGCCCTTCCTTCAAACTCATCCAGTTTACGATCCGCAAGAGTCCTCGAAGCCTTAAGATCACGTACCTCCAGCTACAGTTGATTGACGTCATCAACTAGGCTGGTCGTTTTAACCTCCAGCAACTTCACTTTCTCACTAGTCTTCGTGAGATCCGCTCTAATCAGCCCCACCTCTATGGTAACTGTATCAAGCTTGGTATCCAGGGCTTCCATTTTCTGGCCTAGGGATGTCTCAACTCCCGTTATAGCTGCCATAAGATGTTTGAGAGTTGGCTCCGCCACTGCCAGTGCGTCATCCTCACACCCCCCTTGCGGCCTTTTGGTCTCCACCGGGGAGCCGTTCGGGAAGGTGTATCTGTCTAGTCTATTGGACTGAACGGTCCTGACCCTTTAGTGTTCCAGGACAAATTTAAATCTGGATCCATTTTAGTCGCCATTTTACACCTTTATTACCACCAACGCCCCAGCTCCGGACGATCTTGTGCAGTGTGCCCTCTGCTTGGAGTCTTCCGAGGGGCAGACCCACCAAGACTCCACCTGGCAGTCCATTGTCAGTGTGTTCCCTCTGAACCCGGCCACTGCCCCACCAACAGGAACACCAACAATCCTCCGGGAACGCACCACGCACAGTCAAGAGTTACTGATTGTTGGGTGCCTGCAAATAGGCGCTCTGGTCCCGGAATAGTCATTCTGGGTAAGCCTCCCGCTTCCCCTGCTGGAAAGCCCTGTCCACACCAAGGCGAAATTGATTCCATGTACATTAGGTACTCTCCAGTTTAGTTACTGGGGTACCCTTATGAGTCCCTAGTATATGGTACCTTAGGTACCACGGGCATAGGTAACCCCAGAGGCCTACCAGGAGCTGAAGCATGTATTATGCCACCCCTGGGAAGCCTTCCAAAATGATACCAGCGGTCTGCTACTACAGCCTGTATAAGGTGGTGTATGCACCCCTTACTTAGATATAGGTTCCCTATATCTACCTTATATCACTACACATATGAACCTTTCAGTCACCCTTATGGCAGGCCTGATCAAACCTTAAGGCAGGGTGCTGGGTTTTGTGTGAGAGGGTGCCCATGCATGAGCAGGGCCCCTCTGCAGCCTTTAGAATTTATTCTCTGGGGCTGTTCTCTGATACAGCCAGCCCATATACTCTTGGGTGCATTATAGCCTTGCGGTAAATGCTAACTTTGGAATGGCTGTAAGGAAACATGTTGTGTTTGGTGTCAAACACTTTGGAATCCTACCCCCGCCAGTTCTGGCGGCGGGGGTAGAATTCCACCCTTCTAGAGGAAGAGACATGTTCACACTGGTATACCCGGTAACAGTTTAAAAGAGCCCTGGCATCACAAAATGAATGCTGCAGCCACAGACACGAGTCTGGCCTCCTGCTGCTGGACGAAACTCAGCTAGCGGAGGCCTGGACAATAGGATTCCTGTCACAGGGAGGGGTCTCCACCTCCCAGACATGCTTTAGTGTATTGGGGCTGGGTGGGTGCACTCCAAGAGTGCTTTGAAGTCTGCACTGGGGGCACGTTTGGTGTCCCAGTGCGTAGCCCAGCTCATACCGATTGCAGGGGCTACCAGCCCCTGCTCTGGTGTGAAACTGGACAAAGGAAATGGGTGTAGCCACCCCTCTTTCCAAACCCTCCCATAGGTGGGTCCCCAGAGTATGTCAAACTCCTACCTTGGGTATAAGAAAGGAATCCCTGACTACAGGACTTCAGATTACACCTGGACGAAACTCTGAACTGAACACTGGAACTTTGACTATCTGCACGACGCTGGATGACTGAAGAATCTTCCTTGGAGTAAAGGAGTTACTCCCCTGCATGGCAGGCACCAAAGATTCATCTGACCAGTCTGCATCTCCGAGGCTCCTGACAGACTCCGAAGTAATTGCAGCCCAGGAGGTGGATTTCCAGACTTTTCCGAGGCCGACCTGAGTCCCCAGCAAAGCTGAGACCTGCAGCCCTCTTGAGTACCGTGGAACAGACACCCCTGGACACCGTGCACATTTGCAAGTACATATGCTTCTTGGCGATCCTTGAGGCTGTGCTTTGGGTTACTTGTAGCCCAGACCCCAAGCAGCATTTCCACTGAAGATTGTTGGCCCACTTCTTGTGATTTCTCTCGAGGGACCTACGCGATCCCTGGCCCGCATACTGTTGGGTCCCTGAGAAGGCAACTCTGACTTTCCTTGAGCTTCCCTGGTTGCTCCAGATGTGCCCTGACTCTCCACCACTTGGTTAGTCCCCCAGACATTGCTGGTCCGCACCGAAGCATTTCTTCACTTTCTGCGTGTGTTTCTGTTGCCAAGGCTCGTTGGGTCCAATCTGGTCACCGACGCCGCAGCACTCAACATCCTTCGTGGGACAGCTCGAATCCAGCACCTGGCCGTCGTCGACTCCTCCTGGTCCTCGTGGCTGCAGAGTCGAGCTTCACCTCTTCACACCTGAATCACCTGAAATCGGTGGGCATTCGTCTATCGTGCCCCTGGCCACTGGCAAGTGACCCAGACTCTGTCCCCTCTGCTTTCATGTTCTTCTCACCTTCGATCCAGGCTTTGATCACACAGGACACTTTCCACTTAGACGGCAGCAGCACTTTGCAGCTGATTGCCATTGAAATCAACGACGATTCCAGACACCAAAAGACACCTATGCACCCAGCTTCCCTGGGTGAGGTAACTCGAGTACTCCAGTGCTCCCGTGGGTGTTGGCCCTAGAACCCCTTAAGTCTAAAGGGGTTTGCTTAAAGTCCTCTCCTAAGTGTCCTTAATCTTTAAATTTCCAACCGCGACTTTCCGCATTTAAGTTAACAGCGATTTGCTGCTGTGTTCTCACACTGCATGCGTCCCCCGTGGGTCCCCTGTGTCACTACCTTGGGTGGTTCCTTGTGGCCCCAGCACTACTAAAGGCTATAGGCCTTGGGTCTAGTCAAGTCATGGTTCTTATACGACTTTCTTAATATATGGTTTGGTACGCCCCTAGGGCTCAACGTATATTGTGCTATTTACTGAAGTTCTATTGCATTGAAATTGTGTACTTTGCTCTGTAATCTCATAAAAGGATTACTAGAGAGTGTTTAGAATAAGTACAAATATTTTATATATATACCTTGTGTGTTTCTCCTAACATTTAGACATTCAAGAGGTTATAGTCTGGTAAACTAAGCTGCTTTACACTACTTCAAGACTTAGCCTGAAGACTGCTCTCGATAGCTACCACTAGGATAACTTTCCATAAAGGTTGTCTTAAACCGATCATCAATAAGGGTTGTTTGGACTGGTGCAAGGTGCCCACTAGAATAGTGGACAGCATATACCAGGCCAACTTCCCACACAGTGGGTATGTGAGAGAGCTTCTGTGTGCTTTAAATTAGTTACCTTGGGTATTTTCAGGCTCTCTTTGTGCAGTGACTTATACTAAACTGAAATATGACACTGCAGCAGTTTGTTGCCAGTTTTCCATTGAGTCAGGAGAAGGGCTTTGCATGGTATGAAAAGACTGGGGGGTGGGTCTCTCATAGGTGGGTGGCCAATGGAATTAAGGGCGTGGCTTAAAACACTTAAGCTAAGCATCTGTACTCTGCATAGTGTGCTGCCCTGGTATTTTGCTGGTTCTGTCCATACATTACACCTACAACAAGCTGGGACTATTAGCTTTGCAAATGGCTGTAGGTTGCATAGCAGAAATAAGCAACAACGATGGCTTCATTGTATATAATATTGAAAATGCTTTCTTCTTGTGGGGGAGGTTGTAGTGTTAGGCTAAAGCTGCCGACCTTTGAGCAGAGAGGGCAGGTTCAAGCCTGACGTCGGCTCAACAGCCTGTGATTCAAACAGGCATTGGCATAGCCAATAGGGCTCGCTTTTGGGACCTTATAAGTATTTAGTTATGCAGCACAATATCCTTGGTGCAACAACATCAACTGTTGCATGGCTGAACACTTATAAGGTCCCAAAGGCGAGACCTTTTGGATATGCCAATGCTTGTTTCACATGCGTTTTACCATCAACACACTGATAACTATCTTCCACTTGACTTCTAATAATGCTTGCTTCTGGTCATCGCCCATTAATCTAAAGGGAGTATCCTAAAAATTGTAGAGCAGAAGGTCATCTGACTATTAGGGGCAGTGCAACAGTGTCTTTCTGCATGGTGGACTTTAATAGATTGAAAAAAGATATGGTTTTCAGAAAGGTGGATTGAAGCACACTGTACCAAGGCAACAGAGGCAGCAACAAGATAATAATGTAAAGTATGGAATTCCAACTGTATTCTGAAAACAGAGCAGTTTAATTGTACTACAATCAGACGCTTACAAAGAGAATGTAGAGGTACTATATCTAGAGGAAGAGATTGTTTCTGGAGTTTAAGCCTTTAAATCCTTTTAAAAGACCAAGTCAATTGCTCTAAATGTAATTGACATGAAACATCTTTGGATCTGAAAGAGACACGTTAGTGATAGATTCCTTACCTTAGAATATCCCCAGGCGTCAGACTGGACCTGGAAAGTTTTGTGTGGCAGTACCCCTGCGCGTCGGCTGTGGCTCCGCCTCCGTCGTTGGCGCCGGGATGACGTTGTCTGAATACTTAGACGCCACCCTCGCGCGCTGACGTCACTTCTTTTTTCCGCACCAACAAGCGCAGATC
The DNA here is from genome assembly GCF_964263255.1 of Lissotriton vulgaris. NCBI lineage: Eukaryota > Metazoa > Chordata > Amphibia > Caudata > Salamandridae > Lissotriton > Lissotriton vulgaris. The sequence goes on along the minus strand of NC_141700.1, from coordinate 230,260,517 downwards.
CGGGAAGAGCAGTACTCCTTAGTCACTTTTTGACTAACTTTTTTCGGTCTATTTTGGATCTTATCGAGTCGTTTATCGACTCCGGTGCCCGTAGGGATGCCCGGGTTCAAGCCCTGTGACGAACTACTGTTTCTTACAGATATATTGTTACCGAAGGTAAGTAACTTGTGCTTTATGTATTCAATAAATGCATGTTTACAAATCTCTGATAGTATATGATATTCGAGGCATGTGAGCTGCAGATAGTTCACTGTGCATTAGATCGCCACCTGGTGTTGGGCTCGGATGATTGCAGGTTGTTGTCTTCTTTCAAGCAGTCTTTGCTAGTCCCGATAGGTGACTCCTCCCTTGGACAATACTGTGCATCGGCTCCATTCTCCGAATTTTTTTTTTCCGCCACTGGGTTCGGATGAAAGTTTCTACGCTCCTGCCAGAAACAGTTTTTCTGCAACTTCGAAGCACAGAACTTCATAAAACAATTACTACCTGCCTTCGACATAGACAGCGGCACCTTTTGACGCCAAAGTTTCTATTCCGGTCATCCAAGTGGGCCTCTGGGCCCATCGACGCCGTGCGGCATACACCATATGGAAAGGACTCCGTTCCGAAAATGCCCGTAATGTCAAGCAAAGTTTCCACATAGCGACCACCACGAGGTTTGTAACCTCTGCCTGTCGCCGGACCACAACGAGTCGACCTGCACAGCCTGTGTTCCTTCCGCTCAAAGAAAACCATCCGAGACCGGAGGGCCCGTAGACACGAGATGAAGAGATCAGCCCCAGCACCGGAAGACATCTTCGACGACTAGGCTCCACTCGTTCCCGAAGAAGACTCCCCGGATCTCCAGATCGTCTCCGAGGCAGATGACTCCGATGACTCCATTCCATCGGGTCAGCGCGTGAGTACTACTGCCCCTGCACCACATACACCCAAGCAGAAGGCAAAGGTCAGCACTCCGCCTGCTGGGCCGAGTCGAGACCGATCATCTACTTCGAAAGTCCCGCCTTCCGGCTCGACTCCGAAGAAATCTTCCACGCCTTCTGGTGCCTCGACACCAACCAAGAGTCTTCCTTCGGCTCCGAAACAAGGTCCGCCGCCTTCCGGTGCCTCGTCACTGAGCTAGACTCCGTCGACACCGAAGCCAAAACACCCTTTGGCTCCGACACCGAAAGAAGTGCAGACACGAAACCTGTTTCGGCCCCAAAACCGAAACCAAAAGACGGACCTGCTTCGAAGCAGCACACGGTGCAGAAAACCACAAAGCCTGATTCTAAGGACTCGGAGCCCCCGAACATGCCTTCCAAGCCAAAATCGACACCTTCGGCGCCGAAACCTAAGCCACAGGACCCTCTAATACCTCCAAAGGCTAAAGACACTCCACAACCTACGCCGGCACCGAAAAAACCAGCGCCGAAGAAGGTTGTGCCTCAAGAGGACGTTTTTCGACCAGATCCTCAACAGAAAAAGATCACATAAATTCGGTCCTTTCTTTGTCCAGCAACTTTTTAGTTGTGGGTGATCTTAATGTCCATCTGGAAGACCCCACAAATAGTTTGGGCAATTATCTCATTGCCGACCTGGCTGCCATGAACCTCACCCTTCAGAATAATGGTCCCACCCATAGGGGCGGTCAACTACTAGACCCCATCTTTTCCAATATTCCTCAGTTATTCTGTTTTCCATCCATACCGATTCTTTGGTCTGACCATTATTTAATTGTTTTCAATTGTCATTACTGATGCTTTGACTAGTAGTAGATCTGTTGAAAGCATAATGAAGAGAAGACTGGAAAAAATTAGACATAGGCGCTCTCAATAAAGCTCTGGCTGACCACTCGCGTTTAGCGGGCCAGACCTAGCAGATATTGAAACAGAAGCTTGTGCCATGAATGCCTGGCTTCGTAAAGCCATTGATACTTGCCTTCCTTCAGTTTTGAAGAAAAGTTCCACTCACAAAACTCCCGCCCCCTGGTATAATGAGTCTCTTCAAATTGTTAAATCCTGATGCAAAAAATTAGAACGAGACTGGAGAAGGGATTATTCGGCTTCCGCTCGCCTCGCTTATAAAACTGAGCTGAAGCATTATCACAAAGCCTGTGCCCAGACTAGGGCAAGCTATGTGAATAAAATGATTTCTGAAGCGGTTAATAAATCTAAAACTTTGTTTAGCGTGGTCAAGGAACTTGCTGGCTCCATGACTACAGCCACCCCTCCCTCCCTATCTAATAATAAATGCGACGAGCTCGCACAGTACTTTATCTCAAAGATAGAAAACATACATCAGGACATTGCCGCTCATAGTGCTAGTAATATTAGTAAGAGTTCAGTCAACCGGCTTTGTCGTTGGTGGGGCCGCTGTCTCCCCAATACAATCATCGGTTCCACTCCTGTCTTGGCCTATTATTCTTCCTTCAACCCTCTTGGAGACCTTGAGCAAGGATAAGTCTGGCTCGCCTTTGGATCCGGTACCTGTCTCCATACTCCACTCCTTGGAACCCCCCCCCCAGCTTTCTACCATCTGCACGTTGCTTAATCACTCCTTACATTTGGCTACTGTCCCCAGTTGCTGGGAGCATGCTATGGTCACCCCACTTTTGAAACAATCCACCGCCGATCCCAATGTCTCTTCCAACTATCGTCCCATTTCTTTATTGCCTATTTTTTCTGAAGTCCTAGAGAGGCATATTCACGTACACTAGTCTCAGTACGTTGCGCTCAACAACTTATTACACACCTCTCAGTCCGGTTTTCGCCCGGGATTTTCCACCGAGACTACTCTCTTGGGTGTGACTGAAAATCTACGCTTGCTTCTGGATCGAGGGGAAACAGCCGCACTGATATTGCTCGATCTCAGTGCGGCATTTGATACCGTATCCCACAACATCCTCATCAGAGCTCTTGCGAACATTAGTATTGGGGGTATATCCTTGGATTGGCTCTCGTCCTTTTTGAAGGATCGGACTTTACAAATTTTTTCTCACTCATCCACTTCTAAAACATATTCTTCCTCACATGGTGTACCCCAGGGTTCCATCCCGAGTCCTCTTTTGTTTAATCTTTGTTACCCCTCTGGCTTATATTGCTCAAAGGTCTGGTCTGAATTTATTTACCTATGCCGACGATTCTCAAATTGTTTTTTCCCTATCCCACGCTGACCCTACTTCGCCATCCCAGCTGCAAACAAGACTCCGCGACATAGCTTGCTGGATGAACAGCAACCTGCTGAAATTAAATGGCGGGAAAACTGAGGTCCTGGTATTGGGTAACAAACCAGATCTTTGGAGTCCGAGGCTTTGGCCCTCTGCCATGGGTGCCCTGCCGGTTCCGACTGAACGTGTGCGTAACCTTGGAGTGACCATCAATAAGGGGTTATCCATGAAAGACCAAGCCAACCAGGTTGCAGCCACCTGCTTTACCATCTTGAGGTGGCTCAGAAAAATCTTCTGGCTACTCCCCTCGGACACCCGGAGATCGGTGGTGGACGCCTTGGTGACCTCCAGATTGGACTATGGCAACGTGCTCTATCTGGGGTCTACCAAGGCGGTTACTCGCCGTCTCCAACTGGTCCAGAATGCCGCTGCTCGGCTCCTTTGTGGTTGTCGAAAAACGGACCATATCACGGAGCGTCTGAGGGAACTCCATTGGATCCGCATAGAAAGTCGTGTAAAGTTTAAAGCTCTCAGCTACATGCACAAGATTAAGGCGGGTGTAGCTCCCCTTTACCTTCAGTCTCTTGTTAAGCCCTACATTCCTTCTCGCTCCCTTCGCTCCTTTTCTCAACACCTATTCTGTGTGCCCAAGTTCAGGCTGTCAAGAATGGGTGATAGTGCCTTTTTTACTCTAATACCCAAACTTTGGAACTCTCTCCCTTTGGCTATTCGTATGGAGGATAGCCATGCTTGCTTTCGTAGGGCAGTGAAGACCTGGCTCTTTGATCAGTAGTTTTCTTGTCTTGGGTCAGGTTGTTTTGGTCAATTAGCGCCGGGAAACCCTTTTGGGTAGCTGTCGCGCTTTACAAACTCAATAAATAAAATAAATAAATAAAAAATAAAGTACAAACCACCATTTTGAGCCAGCCTTTTAACCAAAACCAGTTATTTGGTCCAGAGGTAGATACTACCCTCGAAAAAATGAAAAAGGACACAGACACTGCCAAGTCTATGGGAGCCTAACAATCTACCCCAGCCCGAGGCTCCTTTAGTCGCTCCTTTTACAGAGGCGGCTGCAAACAAACTGGAACAGACGCTAACCCGTCTTTCAAGACACAAACCTCCTCTACCAAGAGTTACTATAGAGGAGGATACAGAGGCAATAATACCAAGGGCAGAGGTAGAGGTAATAACACTTGAGCCTCTCCCGCCCCTAAGCAATGACTTCCCTACGCCCCCCGCAGAATTCCACTCCTGTAGGGGGCAGACTGACACAGTTCCTGCGTGTCTGGAACTCCATTACAACAGACAAGTGGTTAAGATAGATTATCCAACATGGCTACTGCCTAGAACTTACAGCAACCCCTCCACACATACCTCCCAGACAGCGTCCGATGTCTACCGATCATCTAGCTCTCCTCCAGCAAGAGGTTCTATCCCTTCTACAGAAGGGTGCGATTCAGATAGTCCCTTTACAGGAACAAGGGACGGGGTTTACTCTTTGTACTTTCTAATTCCCCAAAAAGACGGGACCCTGAGACCGATTCTAGACCTCAGGCCCCTCAACCATTACTTACACTCAGATCATTTTCATATGATCACTCTGCAACAAGTGCTTCCACTGCTGCAACAGGGAGACTTTCTTGCTACATTAGATCTGAAAGACGCCTACTTTCACATCCCTATACATCCTGCTCACAGGAAATACCTACGGTTTGTACTGGAAGGACAACACTATCAGTTCACGGTCCTTCCATTTGGAGTGACAACGGCACCAAGAGTATTCACAAAGTGCCTAGAAGTCGAAGCAGCACATCTGAGAATACAACAGATCCATGTCTTCCCTTATCTAGACGATTAGCTCATGAAAGCCAAATCTGCCAGCCAGTGCGTTGCACACACACACCAAACGATCCAACTGCTGCACAACCTAGGGTTTACAATAAACTACACCAAGTCGCACCTAGAGCCTTCGCACGTACACCAGTATCGAGGGGCTACAATCGACACGTCTACAGCTCTAGCTTAACCCAGCCCAGCCAGGATACGGAGCATTCAAAACTTAGTTGCTGTTTTTAAACACCAACAATCTCTCCCAGCCAGAGTGTTCATGAAACTCATAGGCATGATGGCATCTTGCATCTTCATAGTTCCACACGCAAGATTGCAAATGCGTCTGTTACAAGAGTCTAGCACAACAGTGGAACCAAGCTCATGGTCAATTAACAGACCTGGTGTTGGTGGACAGCCGCACACATCGCTCTCTGCGGTGGTGGAACACCAAAAACCTGACAAAGGGGCCGCCGTTCCTAGAGCCAGTTCCACAAATAGTGCTCACAACAGATGCATCCCTTACAGGATGGGGAGCCCATCTCCTACGACCTACCACTCAGGGTCAATGGACCGCTCAACAGCGGCTACTCCATATCAACCATCTCGAGCTGCTAGCAATATTCCTAGCACTCAAGTCCTTCCAACTTCACATGCAAGGCAAGGCTGTCCTCATCCGGACGGACAATATGACAGCCATGTACTACATTCAAAAACAGGGGGGGGGACACACTCTCTGCAACAGTCAAAGCTTGCACAAGACATTTGGAGATGGGCCATTCCTCAAAACATACATCTGTTAGCAGAACACCTTCCAGGAGTTCACAATCAGATAGCAGATCGGTTGAGTCGACCGGCACAACAGAATCACGAATGGGAATTGCATCCACAAGTTCTTCAGCCATTCTTCCAACTGTGGGGTCATCCACACATAGACCTGTTCGCCACCCACGAAAATACAAAATGCCACGCTTTCGCCACCAGGTTTCCACACCCACTGTACGAAGGCAATGCAATATGGATGAACTTGTCAGGCAGATTTGCGTACCCTTTTCCGCCTCTCCCACTAATTCCATTAGGGGTGCGCAAGCTCAGACAACAGTCTCTCAAACTGATACTTGTAGCTCCCACATGGGCACGCCAACCGTGGTTCACCACGCTGCTTGAACTCTCTCTAGTTCCACACCAAAAGCTGCGGCTCACTCCATCTCTGTTAACACAGAACCATGGCGAAATCAAGCTCCCAGACCCACACCAACTGATTCTAGCGATCTGGCTCCTGAAGTCCTAGAGTTTGGTTACTTCAACCTACCACCAGACTGTATGGCCATTATTAAAGAAGCCAGGAAAACCACTACCAGAGCGTGTTACGCTGCTAAATGGAAGAGATTCACAATTTATTGCACGAATAATCAAATTGACCCCCTGGATGCTTCCATCCAGAATATCATTTGTTACCTTCTGCAACTACAAAGATCTAATTTGGCATATTCTTCCATATGCCTGCACCTTGCAGCAATTGCAGCTTATTTACAGAACAGACAACATCTGTCTCTCTTCAGAGTTCCCGCGATTAAAGCGTTCATGGAAGGCTTAAAAAGGATAATCCCACCCAGGTTGCCTCCTTCTCCTGTGTGGAAACTAAATCTTGTCCTTACCAGACTTATGGGACCCCCTTTCGAGCCCCTACATAGATGCGAGCTGCAATTCCTAACATGGAAAACTGCTTTCCTTGTTGCTATCACCTCTCTCAGAAGAGTAAGCGAAATACAAGCTTTCACTATACAAGAACCATTTTTTCAAATCCATCCCAACAAAGTGGTTCTTAGGCCTAATCCAACATTCCTCCCAAAAGTCGTCACTCCTTTTCATCTCAATCAGTCTGTCGAGCTTCCTGTGTTCTTCCAAAACCCAGACTCAGTAGCAGATAGGGCTTTACACTCCCTAGATGTTAAAAGAGCTCTACTCTACTACACCGACAGGACTAAATCATTTCGAAAAACTAAACAACTGTTTGTCGCTTTCTCTCCTCCGCACAAGGGCAACCCCATCTCCAAAGGCGGGATTGCACGGTGGATTGTAAAGTGTATACACATATGCTATATAAAAGCTAAACGTATACTAACAGTTCCTCCTAGAGCGCACTCCACTCGCAAAATAGAAGCCTCTATGGCTTTCTTAGGAAATATACCACTAGAGGACATATGTAAGGCAGCAACATGGTCTACACCACACACGTTCACTAAACACTATTTTGTTGATGTGCAAGCCAAGCAGCAAGCTGCGGTAGGCCAATCTGTCCTTAGAACTCTTTCAAACTACTGCAACGGATACAGGTGACCACCGCTAAAAGGGGATAATGCTGCACAATCGATGCACAGTGTACTATCTGCAGCTCACATGCCTCGAACGAAAAATGCTACTTACCAGTATGCATCTGTTCTTGGCATGTAGAGCTGCAGAGTAGTACACGCCCTCCCGCCTCCCCGGGACTTGTATCCGTTCCAGTTCTCATCTTACTTAGATGCATACACATGGCCATCCTTATTTTCTTTACTTCTACTGACTCCATCATTTCCCATCATGACGAAAAACAATCTGAGAATGGAGCCGATGCCCATGCGCAGTATTGTCCAAGGGAGGAGTCACCCATCGGGACTACAAAGACTTATTCCAAGAAGACAACAATCTGCAATTATCCGAGCCCAAAACCAGGTGGCGATGTAATGCACAGTGTACTACTCTGCAGCTCTACATGCCAAGAACAGATGCATACTGGTAAGTAGCATTTTCCTTTTTTCCTAAGTCAGGGCTGACTCAGATGACGTTAATATGGATTTCTTTTTAGTGTTAGTTTTACATTTATTGTCCAATTCGAAAAAAAGCCAATCCTTTAGTTAACAGGAAAAACAAACACTGGCAAAGCCAATAGGTCTTGTCTTTGAGACATGTTGTTTTTTTGCTATGCTTTACGGCATCCCTGAGTGCTTTTTGTGTTTTTTGCTTGTTATTTACCAATCAAAGTTTAAAAGGTAAATAAAAAGGAAAAAAGTAGCACATAAGCGATTTATTTGTTGTTTGTTTTGTATTTTTGCTGATGGGGTATGGGATAGGGGAAGCAAGACGGAGGCCAGGTGATCAACACGGAGGGCATGCACAGGGGAAGAGACACGACTTGGAGAAATGTGGCGCTCAGGGGGAGAAGAGTAGCACATGAGTGAGAGAGCAACATGGTACTGGTGTGGGAGAAAGATAAGACTGAGAAAGCATACCGGGGAAGAACATGCTGGAGAGAAGCACACAGACTAGAGCGACACAGAGCCACGGAGGGTAAAAGAGAAGTAAGCCAAGGAAACAGCTGGAAAATACATTTACTTTCATGGAGTGCTTAAACAAAAAAAGAAAAGGGTAGTGCCTAAAAAGTAAGGAGAAGGAGGACACACGTAATGTAAATGTAAATGTATTTGAGCTTGTATAGCGCACAGCTACCCGCAGTGGGTTTCCCGGCGCTTGCTTAGGGAACCCGTCCTGGTATTCCCCTGTGAGATAGCCCCGGAAGGGTATCCACAAGGTGAAAGCTAGGCATCCCGCCGCGAGGGGCCGTTGTGGAGATTAAGCAAGCTATTGCCCAGAGTCGCAGAGTGTGAACCCGTGAGTCCAGAAGGCACCGGAGCGAGAATTATCGAGTCCGTGGAATTTTTTGAGCCCAAGACCCGCCGAGGCGGGGAATTGAACTCTGGTCCAGGGCCGATCTCAGATTCCGGGTCTGCCGCCTCTAACCCCTGAGCCACACTTCTCCACAATGACCATGCTGCAGGTGATGGACAGATAAAAGAAGAGTAATGAAAATCCACACCAGCCACAAATAAAAAGCATTCAAATGAGTGACCATAAAAGCCAACAATGGTGAGCCAGCTTTAAGCTGACCCCAGAATCTATTTCCTAAATTACATTTCTCAGCATACAGCCATTCATGAAGTGCCTTAATTCAGGGAAGAAATCATAAGCAAAAGCTCAATGTATGCATTTGCAGAAGACAATTTTGTAATTTTATGGGAATTTGTATTGCATCTCCTGGTGTTATTAAGTGTTCATAATGTCTTTCCAGTCGCATCTTTCAAAGCAGCCAGCAACACCCACAAGAGCATCTGTAAGTGATTTTTTTTTTAATACATTTGTGCATTCTTAAGAACATTTTTATAAAAGAAATAAGATGTCGTTTGCCAATCCTTTTAAATGAATAATTATGAATTTAAGACTATAAGATTAAGTGTTAAGCCAATCCAACTGTTTACTAAACGTTTTATACTGTGCATAGAAAAAGTTGTTTGGTTAATGACTAGATATAGTAGCTCTGAATGTGAACTCTTTTCACTTAACCTTTCTGTAAAAATCTTTTGTAACTGAACTCTCGGATAACTTGCCTATCAGAGCAGGCACTCTTGCTTAAATTCATTTCGTTGACTGCATTGTATTTTCAGAACTAATCTAATGAGAATATTGTTTTCAAGGATGTTACCTGTCCCAAAAGTGTTAGATTAACAAGTGCTCTTGTTAAACTTAAACAGGATTTGCTGCTGGCCATGTGTTTAGTAGCTACATAATTATGCAAACTCAGTTGATCTCCAAAACAAACCAGGCATATTGCTTCAATTGCTTAACATTTTAATCTTCAATTCAGAGGCTTCATTTCCACGTAAGGGTCATTATGTTAGAATGATAATTGTTAAGAAAGATGAGAATCTTGCAAATTCACATTTTTTGCTTCTCTCTCTTGTAATGAGAACATAAAAACCTGACCTTTCACTTACAAACCCCTTTTATAATAACCAAGAAGTAGCACAACTGTCAAAGACAGTCAAAACAACAGTGGTAATGAGGGAACTTAAGACTGTGATGAGGAAGAGTGGGACTCCCAATTAATGAAGTTTGCGCATAAGTAAATAAGACGTTGTCACTTTGACCCTTTTCTCTGTGACAGTCCAGACATTGTGAAGATATACTGAGCTGTGCCAGTCTTTCATCAACAATGCTTGGCATTAACTAAAAAAGTCATTTATCACCCATGACCAGATGGGTGGTTTAGTTCCAGGACACTGTGTACGAAAGACAGCAAGCATTTTTATAAACTACCAAATCAATGGTTAAAAAAGCCTCTTACTGTCAGTTATATTTTAAGACCTATCTGCATTAGTGTCCTATTACTAATAGGCATATATATCCATTAAAGTCCAAACTAATAGATGCAACCAAGCCAGTGAGAGGCAAGGCCACCATTGATATCACTCAGACAAATCCCTCCACGTTTGCCATATCTACATATTTCTGTGTATTTATATCCCACACACTTTGCGCTTATCCAACCCTGTATAGGGCCAAGCCACCGAGAACAAAATCACGGAGGTCATCTAACAAGTGAATTAATAAAATCAGCAGCTCTTAATTGCTGTCAATAGTGATTGTTCTGTTCAGAGTATTAAAAGGTTATTCAAGAGTGTGGGCCAAGCACCTTTTGTCACCACATGACCTCAATCTAGTCTAAGGAAACACTTGCAAAGACACAACCCGAGAATGCAAGCAGTCTGCTAAGTTGAAGTGATGTCATCTACTTATTGAGGTAACTTGGTGACAGGACACTGAGGCATTTACATACTGATGGTAAGAATGGTAAGTTTACTCAGGCCTTCACTGGCCTGCAAATGAGTACCTTTCTTAATAAGTGGCACCATGTCTCACATCGAAGGCTGGACATCAACAGATGTGTTTTGTACTCTTTTTTTTCATTTCATATGCTAAGTATCTAGTAGGACACCACCTAAAGCATTTCATTATTAGTTGAAACAATTAGCTGAGAACACATGACAACTTTGTGAAAGTACTGAGGAAGACCGCTCAAAGTTCACATTTATACCAGGATTCCTTGATGACCTTGCCAATGTGTGAGATTTGAGACTCCTGCCATCATCCCAGGCGAAGCTTATGTTCTTAAATAGACTGTAAACCCTTGAAGGAACTCCCAAAAAGATGGGTGGTGAGAGATGGCATAGGAGAATGCCTTTGACATAGTATTACTTTTGTCTTTTCAATCTTCGATAAACTCTCATTCACCTCTTTAAAACATTTTAGTCAGGCCACCATTCAGAGATATCAGGGTATTGTCAGCAGAGTACTGTACTTTTGGTTGGGCTTGAAGCTTCGTATACAGCTTGAACAACAGGAGGGAACACACTGATCCATGAGAAGCGCCTACGTTGATTGTCAGGAGGACTGAGGAAATTCTTCATAATAAAGACCAAAAAGGGCCAGAATAAAGTAAATGAGGACAATTTGAGAATTCGCAAACGAAAGATGAAGAGCAGGACAGAGTAGCCTCATAGGCTCTCATTATCTGGCTAAAAAAGATACTGCACCTTTAAAAACCCAGAGACCACCAATATCCCATCCTGTGCAGCTGGTGGCAGTTGCTTCAGTTCTTTTTTCCGGCTCCTGCTGAAAGGATCCCGAATTACTGAGCTCAGCCATTTTTAAGACTTTCTCTTATTTTTTTTTTTAATTCATTCGATGTTTTTCATCTCTCCCTTGCAGTTTCTGCCTTTTTCTAACAGAACATGGTGTTCTATTATCAAATAAAATGCTCTTTTTTTGGGGGGGGGCAATGACCTACCTGGGGGAGCAAAACCCTGCCTTCTTGGCAGCATATTCCTGAAGATTTTCAGCATACAAGAACATTTGTAGCATACTCTGAAGAAAAGGGAGAAGCAAACATCATCTGAAGGTAGGACTTCAGAGCGAGGAGAGGGTCAGTACTCTACCAGGGCTCTGCCATTTACCTGTAAGGGGCGAGGAGAGGGTCAGTCCTCTACCAGGGCTCTGCCATTTACTTATGAAGAGCAAGGAGAGGATCAGTCCTCTACCAGGGCCCTACCATTTATTTCTAAAGGATATTCTTTTCTGGTCAAAGATGGACGTCTACGTCTAGGGCATTGATATTGTGAACGTCAACGTGTAGCTTGTCAACGTTATGACCATCAAAGGTCCAAACCGATTCTTTCAGTCCCAAAATGCCATTGACGTCAACTTTGTTTCAAAGCACTCCCAGAGCTGGAGCTTTCACTTTTGGGCTCTGGAATGCAGTAAACCCTATTGGTTAGACATATGACTGCATTGTGTGGCCTAAAAATTTAAAGGAAAACCTCTACCGCATATGAATGGTTGATTTGAATTGGAATAATTGATTGACAGTAGTATTGGTGAACATTTGAATACATAGATTAATTATAAATGCATTTGCTTATGGTTATTCATTTCATGAGTTTTACTGATGAAGCCTAATAAATAAGTGCTTACTGCCTACACTTTTTAATAGTGTGGTGACATCTTATTAAAGCCAGTAGGACTGATCTGTATATGTTCATGTAGTAACCCTCTTGACAAAGCCAGTTGACCTGCCTTTATATGTAATGTTACCCCCTTATGTTGTGATGCTACATCTGGTATAGATTTGGGGCATTTTGATTATGGGGTCCAGGGCCCACTAGGAGTGAAGTGTGATATAAGGGTGTCACCAAAGGTATTTGAATCCACCTATTGCACATATATTTATTTAAATGTGTAGTAGTTAGTGCTGTGTGTAATAAATTAAATTTTCCTTTTTAAAAGAAAAGGCACTGACTGGACGATAATATATTACATATTGCATGTTGTTGTGTGCCAGGGAATCAAAATTGCTAGACCCTACCACCTCCCCGGACTAGGCCTTGGACTACTCTGCTTTGCTACCCTGAGAGTCAAGTGCTACAATGTGGCACTTGATTCCTTGTAAAGAAAAAATTGTGGACCTATTACTTGCGTAGGACTTACATCCTGATCAACTAATAAACCAATGTTCGAGGCACGTGGGCTGTAGATCATATGCTTTGCATACTACTGCCATCTAGTGTTTGGTCCGGATGCTTGCAAGTTGTTTTTCTTCGAATAAATCTTTCCAGTCACAGGGTGAGGTGATTTCTCCTTTCGGTACTAGTGTGCAAGGGCATCGACTCCATTGTTAGATTTTTTTTTTCAGCCATCAGGTTCTGACGTGTGTTGATGCTCTCCGGTTTGAATGAGTTCTTCGGTTCCCCTCGACGCGCAACCATCTCTACCTCGACGGAATTATTCTTGTACGCGTTTCCCTCCAATCCACGTATCGTTTCAGTTACTAAAAACTACTTTTGATCTGAAAGCCTCTTGGATGGACTTCCGGCCTAGCCACGTCGGATCAGCTCTCAGTCAATGGAACAGACACAGTTCAAATTTTGCCCTCAGTGCCACGCGAAGTATCTGCGCACTGAGTCACACAAAGTGTGTAACCTGTGTTTGTCTCCGGAGCACAAGAAGGAAGACCATGACGCAGGCAAATAATTTAGATCGAAGAAAACTTTTAGTGATCGTCGGACCGTATGTCCATAAATGCAGTGTCAAAGCATCAAAGATACACCAGACATCTTCGGTGAACATTCCGATCAATAAGATGTGGGGGCATCAGCGTCGGAGGAAGAAGTCTTCACCGGTCAGGATTCCGGATCGGACCTCAACGTAGAGGAATTGCCACAAGGACTGGCTCACGTGAGTACCGAAGAACCCCTGCCCCGCCAACTTCCCCAGAAAAAAGAAAAGGCCTTGGCACCACCTCTGCCATCTGGCCAAGGTCTGCACCAAGTTGATGTTTCCGATGCCCCACCCCAAGGCTAAGGGTCCGAAACACGCTGTCGAGCCTTCCGGTTCCGTACCTACTCACCAAAAGCCCTCTTCGGATCCGAAACCATTGGATCGAAGCAAAAATCTGGCTCAGAGCCGAATCTTTCCACGCCGGAAGCGAAACAACCTTCGGAACGGTGTCGGCACTGAAAAGACTGCCGCCGAAAATAAAATATGCCTTGTCCGATCCGAATTTAGACGTTGTCCCACCAAAAAAGGTTCGGAAACAAAAATAACTCTATATTAACCCTGAGACAGGTCGTATAAACTATCTCAAAAACACAAACTTCTAGATGAGGACACTTCTTACAAACCTCCTTTAAAAAGGAAAGCTGAGGCCACAAGTCCTTTTCATTTACCACCATCATACTCTCCACCACTACCATATCCTCCTTCTGATCCTTTACAGATTACACCTCAGGATTCTCCGCAGTCTCACCACGATAATGATGACATTGATGATGAGGGTACACATATGCCAGTAGACCCATGGTCTGACTAAACTATTGAAAAGCAGAGCTCCTGACTGGAACATAGCCGCAGCACCGAAGACATTGCCAATGCGCACAGGTCTCAGACACACAGGCAGAGACCCCTGAAATGTTGTCCCCCGTAGCTAGGAGTACAAACAGGAGAGGAACCACCTCTCACAATTATAGCACCTTAGTGTGTGCTACACATACAGGGCACTGAGAACACAATAGACCCCTGTACCACCCTTACACATAAAATGGTCCTGAAAAAAGCCAGTTTAGGAAAAAGGTCTGGCTGAAACTAGTAGACCACACTGGACGTGGGAGACCATAAGTCTATGCATATACATCTTAAAGCCTTTGTTTTAACCCTGCCAAGTACCAACCAATAAAGTATGTTTGGGACCCTTCGGACAGAATTTTAATACCTCACGCAACGCATCAACACCCACACTCACATAACAAAACCTGCTCTGCTGTAGTCCGGCTTCGTAGCACACCTGAGGTACACTCGGTACCTCGGGTGGGGCCCGATGTTGAAGCATGCCGCCAACTAGGTTGGTGGGTGAGGGCCTTCATAAAAAAACAACTGGTTTTTCCTCTGCAGACACTACACGTACATTGTCATAGTAGCTACTTTTTCTTGTTTATCTGATAAACTATTGATTCCCAAACAGATTACGACCTGGACCTTTACACTGCCAAGCCATCGCCCCCAGATGACAATATAGCCTACCAAGAGCTCATTGCCAGGGCAGCACAATATCATGGAGTGGCACTACATAAAGAGGCATTAGAGGAAGACTTTTTGTTTGAAACCTTAGTGTCCATACACAGGTCTTCACAAACACTTCCCTTGCTTAAGGGCATGATGAGACACGCAGATGAGATTTTTAAGGATCCTCTGCACACTTGTATATTAACTCCTAGAGTTGATAAAAAATATAAGGCCTCTTCCACTTATCCAGTATTTATCAAGGGGCAATTACCATTAGATTCACTAGTTGTATCAAATGCTTGCAAAAGGGTTAATCCCCAAACATCTGGGGGCGCTCCTCCACCGGATAAAACGCGTAGCGGCACAGGCGCCCAAACACTGGCGCATTGCAGATATGCAAGGCCTTTTAGCCAGATATGACGGGGCCCACTGGGATGAAATGGAGCAGCTGTTTCAGTATCTTCCAGATGAGCATAAAACCAGAGCCCAGGACTTAGTAAACAAAGGGAAACTAATTTTCAATTTGTCAGTAAGGTATGCGTTGGATGCTGCTTATACCTCCGCTAGAGAGGTCAACACGAGATTTCTTCTTAGAAGACATGCTTGGTTAAGGATCTCAGGATTTAAGCCCAAGGTCCAACAATTCATTCTGAACACACACTTCAACAAAAAACATCTTTTGGACCTGATGTTGATCAGGCATTAGAAAAAATGAAGGACACAGAGGTCGCCAGATCTATGGGAGGTCTCCATGTCCCTTTCAATAGAGGGTCCTTTTACTGAGCGGGGTCTAAGACCACACCCTCAAACAAAATGCATCCACTTATAAGGGTAACAACCAGTCATCCCCTTTAAGAGGATTCTTTTGGGGAGGTTACAGCGGGAACAATTCTAAGGGTAGAGAAAAAGGCAGAACTCCCCGTCATTCCCCTTCCCGTAATAAGCAGTGCCTTCCCCACACTTCCCCTCGACTATAGCACACCTGTTGGGGCAAGACTGCAACATTTCCTCCCCATTTGGTGGTCTATAACTACAGACAAATGGGTGTTAGGAATTACCCAACATTGTTTTTGCCTGGAGCTTACCACCAATCCTCCAAACATTCCACCTCGTTCTCACAAAATGTCACCGGAACATTTACACCTGCTCACACAAGAAGAAAAGCCTATTTTACTAAAAGGTACTGTTACAATATCAAGGGTCAGGAGTATACTCCCTGTATTTTCTAATTCCCAAAAAGGACGGCTCTTTGAAACCTATTCTGGATCTCAGAGAACTAAACCTCTACATACTGTCAGAATATTTCCACATGGTGACACTTTAACAAGTGCTCCCACTCCTACGGCAGGGCAACTTCAGGACTACTCTAGACTTAAAAGACTCATATTTCCACATTCCAGTTTACCCTGCTCATCGCAAATGTCTCAGATTTGTGATAGCAGGCCAACATTACCAATTCAAAGTACTACCGTTTGGAGTCACCAATGCTCCCAGAGTATTTACCAAATGCCTGGCAGTAGTCGCAGCTCATTTGAGAAGACAGCACATCATTGTATTCCTATACCTGGACCACTGGTTCATCAAAGCCAGCACTTACTAGAAGTGTCTCCAACACATTCAAGCCACAATCCAGTTGCTACACCAACTAGATTGTACAGTGAATGCCCTACGGTCCCATTAGCAACCTTCCAACATACAGACTTAACCGGGAGCCACCATAGGCTCTCAAAGAGCTCAAGCCCCTCCCTCTGCAGTCAGAATTCTCCATATTCAATCTATTCTAACTCAGTTTCAGCACAACCAATCATTACCAGCAAGGGTCTTCATGCAACTGCTAGGAATGATGGCGTCTTGCATAGTAATTATTTCCCATGCAAGACTTCATATGCGCCTCCTCCAAGAAGGCTTAGCAAGACAGTGGAACCAGTCATAGGGTCAATTGACTGATCTATTGTTGGTAGAAGGCCGCACCCATCGCTCTCTGCAGTAGTGGAACCCACAAAATGTATCCAAAGGGCGGCCCTTCATTGACCCTGTTCCACAGACAGTGTTAACAGCAGACACTTTGAGCAAGTGAGCCCCCCAACCAGTGAGCAATCACAGTATCCAAGGATTGTGGAGTCTAAAGCACAAAAGGCTTCATAATATCACCTGGAACTACTAGCAGTGTTTCCAGCGCTCCGAGCCTTCTAAACTCACCTCATAGGCAAAGCTGTTCTAGTCCGCACAGACGACAGGACAGCTATGTATTACATACAAAAACAGGGGGACACGCACTCTCCAACTGTTACGCCTAGCACAAGCCCTTTGGAAATGGGCTATACACCTCATAATTTATCTCCTGGCAGAGCATCTTTGAGGAATAAATAATCAGATTGCAGGCCTTCTCAACAGACAGACAGACAGCAAATACACAAGTGGGAACTTCATCCTCAGGTTCTCCTCCCATACTTTCAGGAATGGGGATTTCCTCACATACCTGTTCGCCACAAAGCAAAACGCAAAAAGCCCAAGCTTTGCCTCTAGGTTCCCACACCCGCTCTCCAAAGGCAATGCCCTATGGATGAACTGGTCAGGGATATTTGCTCACGCTTTTCTGCCTCTCCTACTTATTCCGTTGGTAGTTTGGAAAGTTAGGCAAACAACCCGCACACTGATTCTCATTGCTCCCACATGGGCACGTCAACCATGGTTCACCACCCTGCTGGAGCTGTGCGTAATTACACACCAAAAGCTGGATCACACGTCCAGTCTCCTCACTCAGAGCCATGAGAAATCTGGTATCCAAATCACAAGGAACTCAAACTAGCGATCTGGCTCCCGAAGTCATACAGTTTGGTTATTCACAATTCCCACCAAACTGTATGAATATCCTAAAAGGGGCTAGAAAGCCTACTACTAGGGCATGTTATACAGCAAAATGAAAACCGTTTGTTATCTATTGAAACAATAACAATATCAATCCTCTTGATGCTTCTGTACAGAACCTTATCTGTTACTTGTTACATTCACAGCTGTCTGGACTAGCCTACACATCCATTTGCTTGCATCTTGCAGCAGTAGCTACATTTTTACAAAGGAGACAACACTTATCTCTATTCAGAGTACCAGTGATTAAAGCATTTACGGCTGAATTGAAAAGAGTGATACCACCAAGAGTCCCACCTGCACCAGTGTGGAACTTAAACATAGTTCTTACATGATTTTTGGGTCCACCATTCGAGCCAATGCACAGGTGTTAGTTACAATTCCTATTGTGGAAAGTTGCTTTCCTCATAGCAATAATCTCACTGAGGAGAGTTGGTGAACTCCAGGCATTAACTACACAAGAGCCCTTCTTTAAGCTTCATAAAGACAGAGTGGTTCTTCAAACCAATCCTCAATTTCTTCCTAAAGTAGTTTCTGGCTTTCAAATCAATCAGTTGAGTTACCTGTGTTCTTTCCTCAACTTGATTCTATAGCAGGACGAGCTCTACACACACTTGATGTTAGAAGAGCTCTACTATATTACCTGGAAAGAACAAAATAATTTGGTAAAACAAAGCAGCTTTTTGTTGATTTTTCACCACCAAACCAAGTCAATCCCATTTCTAAATTAGGCATTGCAAAATGGATTGGAAAATGGATTCAAACATGTTATATAAAAGCAAAAAGAACTTTGAATATACCCCCTGGAGCGCATTCCTCTCGCTAGATAGGGGTTACTAAGATTTTTTTTTTGAGAATATTCCCTTAGCTGACACTTGTAAAGCAGCAACATGGTCTACACCCCACACAATTACCAAGCACTATTGTGTAGATGTATTAGCGAGGCAGCAAGCTAATGTAGGCTAGGCAGTACTTAAAACACTGTTTCAGACAACTGCAACAGCTACAGGTTAGCCACTGCTTTGGGATTATACTGCTGTATAGTCTATGAAAAGCATGTTATCTACAGCTCACATGCCTTGAACGGATAATGTTACTTACCCAGTACGCATCTGTTTTTGGCATGTAGAGCTGTAGCTTCACATGCGCCCACCCGCCTCCCCGGGTACCTGTAGTTGTTCAGTTCTCAGTTTACATTCGCATGGACATCTCTATTCTACACTTACTAACTCCATTCTCACCCTCTGCGGGAAAACAATCTAACAATGGAGTTGATGCCCATGCGCACTATCACCGAAAGCAGGAGTCACCTTGTGACTGGAAAGACTTCTTTGAAGAAAAACAACTTGCAAACATCCGGACCTATCACTAGATGGCAGGAGTATGCAACGCATGTGAATCTACAGCTCTACATGCCAAGAACAGATGATTACTGGGTAAGTAACATTATCCTTCTTACACTGGGTGTATGAAAATGTCCCTTTTTGAAGTGGTTGTCCCCACTTGTTGCCTGGTACCTGATGTGATTATGACTGAAAGTGCACTGGGTTCCTGCTAACCAGTTCCACAGTGCCCAAGCTCTTTACCAACACTGTGCAATTGTTCCCCCAATTGACAAACCTTTAGCACCCTCTGAGTCCCTAGTAAATAGTCCTTTGGTACCTGCGGCCTGTGGTACTAAAGAGGGTCCCCAAGGGCTGTAGCACCCATTGTGCCAATGTAAGTGACCATTCACCAAGCATATGCACGACTGCCATTGCAGGCTGCATGTCTTGGTGCAGATAAATGTGAAGACACATGTCACACCCCTACATCAGGCCTGACCGCTCTAAGGCAGGGTGTTTAACCCCTTCGCTGCTAGGCCTTTTCTCCTCCTGTGCTAAGCCTTTTTTTGGTGATTTGGGGTAGTGCGCGCTTAGGCCCCTGTAACTTTTTGACCACATAAGGTATCCACGCCACATTTGCGTCCTTTTCTTCCAACATCATGTGGATTCTAAAGGTGCCCAGGGTTTGTGGATTCCCTTGGAGGGGTCCCAGAAATTAAGCAAAATACAGTGACATTTTAGTTTTTTTTAGAAAAATGGGAAAAACGGGCTGCAAAGGAAAGCCTCTGAGTTTTTCCCTGCAAATGTTATCAAAATAGGGTTTGTGGGGCTGAAATCTCCATTTTCTCAGCTTTTAGGGAATGACAGTCTTTTGACAGCGAGCCAACATTTTTCACAGTTTTGGCATTTTTCTGGGACATAGCCTATTTTTGCTATTTTTAGAGCTTTCAACCTCCTTCCCGTTAATGGTAGAAATGAGGTTGAAAGCAATAATGGATCCTGGAAAGCTATACATTTTCGAAAAGTAGACAACATTCTGAATTCAGAAAGGGGTCATTTGTCTAATCCATGGAAGTTTCTTTATAGAAACTAACAGTTAAATATTGGAATAATTGAAAATTAGTTGAAAAAAACTGCCTTTTGTCTCAACGTTTTCACCTATAACTTCTTGTAATTTTGACAGTTCTTAAAAAGCAATACATCCGTTTGACCTTCCTGGTTGTGGGGATATATAGGACTTGTAGTTTCACCAAGAACCCGACGAACCCAGAGCCAAAAACTGAGCAGCAACTTGCAATGGTATTTTATTATTTACTGGGTATAGAGCACTTATTTTTTTTAAACGTATACATGGAAAAATCGGTATGAAAGACACCTATGTATTTCTGAATTGGGTACAAATTATAGAGTTTAGAAACCGTATATATTTGCACATTTTCAAAATTGGGAATACTCGTACTAGCATGAGAATTATTGGTCATTTTTCAAAAATATTTTTTTTACACAATGTCTTTCATTGGGAAAGGAGAAATGCATGAAAACTCAATAGGTAATAACAGTTGATTTACAAATCTGAATTACTCTAAGTCTCCCGATAAAAACGGTACCTCACTTGTGTGAATCGGCCTTGTGCCTGCGACGGGAAAAGGCGCAAAATGCAACGTGGTCACACCTCAATTTTGCAGTTAAAAATTGACCTTTTTATGGCAAAGGGCCTAGCTGTAGTTTGTGCACCCTAGCTCTGCCGGCACCTAGGGAAACCTAGCAAACCTATACATTTTTGAAAACTACACACCCAGGGGAGTTCAGGATGGGGTGACTCGACTGCCTCCCACCAGGTTCTGTTACCCAGAATCCCTTGCAAAGCTAAAACATTGACCAAAAAAACGCATTTTCATCACATTTCTGTGGTGAAAAGTTCTGGAATCGGCGTGGATCAACAAACTTCGACCCACCCAGCGTTCCCCCAGGTCTCCCCAAAAAAATGGTACCTCAATTGCCTGGGTCTGCCTAGTACCTGCGACAGGAAACCGCAAAACACAACGTGGTCGCACCTCAATTTCGCAGTGAAAACGTGCCCTTTTTTTGCAAAGAGCCTACCTTTCGTTTTTGAACCGTAGCACTGCCGGCACCTAGGGAAACCTAGCAAACCTATACATTTTTGAAAAGTAGACACCCAGGGGAATTCAGGATGGGGTGACTCGACTGCCTCCCACCAGGTTATGTTACCCAGAATCAATAAACAAATTTCCACCCACCCAGCGTTCCCCCAGGTCTCCCGAAAAAAATGGTACCTCACTTGCGTGGGTGGCTCAAGGACCCGCGACAGACAAGGGCCCCAAACCTAAGGAGGCGACATCAAAATAACCTATCACTAAATAACCGGGTTTTGCAAGGGGGCTCACATGAGTTTTTGGCCCGGGGCTCGGCGGCCATCTAGGGAAACCTACCTAACCCACACATTTCTGGAAACTAGACACCCAGGGGAGTCCAGCGAGGTATGGCATGCGTGGGTCTCCCAAGGTTTACCTACCCAGAATTCCCTGCAAACCTTAAAGTTATGTCCCAAAGCAGAACAGACTTAAAATGAATTGTTTAAAAATGTAGTGTTTAGGATTGACAAATTAAGCAACTCACCTTAGTCACAGGCCTTTGGCCCACCCACACAAGTGAGGTATCATTTTACTCGGGAGATCAAGGGGAACGCTGGGTGGTAGGACATTTGTCCTGGCACGGAGATCCCATGCAAAAATGTATGGAAAAGTGTTTTTTTTTTTTAACCTAAATTTAAGGTTTGCAGGGATTTCTGGGTAGGAAAACATTGGGGGACCCACACATGCCATACCTCCCTGGACTCCCCCGGGTGTCTAGTTTTCAGAACTGTTTGGGTTTGGTAGTTTCCAAAAATGCCCGCTGAGCCCCGGGCCAAAAACTCAGGTGCCCCCCACCCCCAAAAAAAGAAGGTAATTTTGCTATAGGTTATTTTAATTTCTCCACCGTACGATTTGGACCTTTTCCTGTTGCAGCCACTATGCCTACCCATGCAAGTGAGGTATCATTTTACTCGGGAGATCAAGGGGAACGCTGGGTGGTAGGACATTTGTGCCGGCACAGAGATCCCACGTAAAAATGTATGGAAAACTGTTTTTTTAACCTAAATTTATGGTTTGCAGGGATTTCTGGGTAGGAAAACATTAGGGGACCCACACATGCCATACCTCCCTGGACTCCCCCGGGTGTCTAGTTTTCAGAACTGTTTGGGTTTGGTAGTTTCCAAAGATGCCCGCCGAGCCCCGGGCCAAAAAGTCATGGGAACCCCCTTGCAAAACCAAATTGTTTTGAATGAATTAAGTTTTCAATTTGAGAGCGTGCGATTCTTGGGACAATATTGCATGGAAATTGTGACAGACATTTTCAAGTTTGCAGGAGATTGTGGATAAAAAAAACAATAGAATTCACCAGAAAGACATGACCATATACTCCCATGGTTGAACAATAATATCTAAATTTAGTAAGGTATTTATAGCTATAATGTACACCTTAACAGAGTTACTCAAAAGTGAAACATTCAAGCACGGCTACCTATTCCTCAAAGACACACACATACAGGTTGGATTTGGCACGAGGGCGATGATGGTTCAGTACATAAAATTTTATTAACAAGATATTTCAACAAAATGAAATGCTCCGTCAATAAATAAATGCATAAAAACCGAACCAGTGACTCGCAACTCGTGATCTGTAAAGCCACGACAAGGCACCAACCGTTTTACAGGCCATTCACGCACCTTTCATACCTGATACACACCAGACCATTGACACCATCCGGAAAGAAAAGCAACACATTACAACATTCACAAAAAGGGACAAGGTACACCCTACTTCAGAAAGAGAAAAAAGACGAATATTACTGCACAGCCATCTAATCCGCAAGCACACACACATACTGGTTGGATTTGGCACGAGGGTGAGTGATGATTCAGTACATACAATTGTATTCGCAAGTAATTTCACAAAAATGAAATGCACGACGTATAATTGAAAGTATGATAAACTGAACCACTGACTCGCAGCTCGTGAGCTGTAAAGCCACGTCAAGGCACCAACCTCTTTACAGGCCATTCATACACCTTTCGTGCGTGTGACACATGCAAAACATTCACACCGCCAGCCGCGGACCCATCACATTACAACACTCACACCAGCAGACAGCGCCATTCAAGGGCCCATCACTTTCACACGCCCACATTTCTGACACTGCAACTACACAAAATGATGGACTGCGTGGAGTGTCACTCAACTAGCAGTGTGTGTAGTGACCAACAGAAAGTAACTACTCACACACCGCCAGCCGAGCGCCAGTCCACCCACACCACCATCCAAGCACCAGACCATGCACACCACCAGCCAAACACCACTCGGCGCACACCACCAGCCAAGCACCTTTCCACGCACACCGCCAGCCAAGCGCCACTCCACACACACCACCAGCCAAGCACCACTATGTGCACAGACAGCCAAGTACCACTCCACGCACACCATCCAGCCAAGCGCCACTCCACACACACCGCCATCCAAGCACCACTCCACACACACACACACCGCCAGCCAAGCACTACTCCGTGCACAGACAGCCAAGTACCACTCCACGCACACCATCCAGCCAAGCGCCACTCCACACACAACGCCAGCCAAGCACCACTCGGTGCACAGACAGCCAAGTATCACTCCACGCATACCATCAGCCAAGCGCCACTCGGTGCACAGACAGCCAAGTATCACTCCACACACACCACCAGCCAAGCACCAATCCAAACACAACACCAGGCAAGAGCACGCACACCGCCAACCAAACACCAGACCACGCACACCGCCAGGCAAGCACCTGTCCACACACAACGCCAGGACAGCACCACTCCACACACATAGCCAGCCAAGCACCAGTCCAGGCACACCACCAGCCAAGCACCAATCCAAACACACCACCAGGCAAGCGCAAGACCATGCACACCGCCAACCAAACACCAGACGACACACACCGCCAGCCAAACACCAGTCCACAGACACCGCCAGACAAGCACCAGTCCACAGACACCGCCAGCCAAGCGCCAAACCATGCACACCGTCAGACAATGGACACTACACGCAAACCAACATCCTACTTTAGTTTTTTTTTTTTAAATAAAAGAAAAACAAAAACAAATTGCAAATTGATACAAATCTACTAACAAATCTACTAACACAACAACTAAATGTAAAAAGACTACACAAATGCCAACTTTGAAACTGAACAATACGTTTTAAAGAATAAAGACCAACCAGTTCACTTTACCACTCATGGATGCTCCCAAAAATTCTTTTGCGTGTGGTACAATCTAAAACAAGCAGGTACACACAGCCCGGGGTTTGAAGGGCAGCCGGGGCAGTACATACGAACCTCCTTCCGCAAACCTCTTCGCCAACAGACTCTACATCTCCGACTGGGAAAGTCTTTTGAGGTTGTAGGAGGAATTTGATCAGGAAAGTGGCGATCTTTCAGTCTGGCAACATCCTCCACCACTCCAACTCTAGGAACAATTGCCTATTCCACTAAAACAAGGCTGCCTATTACAGACTACTGAAACTTTACAAAAGTCATCTTTGACTAGGGACAAGATTTCTGGAACACAACAAAAGCATTAAAGGTTGCCAAGTGGAAAAGATGGATAGCCAACTTCTTGTACCAAATGTAAGCCTTACGAAAAGCAGCATACGGTTCCAACCTCTGATCTACTCTGTCAACACCGCCCATGTACTTATTATAGTTCATTATGCACACAGGTTTGCACGCTTCTGCAACCTGACCCCAAACAGTCACCGCTTTAGTGCTTTCATCATGTATGGAAGTCAACATGTAGACATCTTTCCTGTCTGAAAACTTCACAGCTAGAAGCTCCTCACAATGCAACGCAATGCACTGCACTGTCCCCGAGCAAGCTTTTGACAAACAAGTTCTTTTGGAAAACCTTTACGGTTTGAGCGGATTGTGCCACAAGCAACAGTGTCCACTTTGCCCAATTCCCTGAACAACCGCACACCAGTGTAGAAGTTATCGACATACAAATGATGGCCTTTGTTAAAAAATCCACGACCAAGTTCCCACGCAATTTTCTCAGTCACTCCAAAAGTCGACGGACAACCAGGGGGGTTAATCCTGGATTCCTTACCAGTGTACACCCTGAAATTAGAGACATATCCAGTCTGACTGTCACACAGCATATAAAGCTTAATTCCATAGCATGCCCTCTTACTAGGAATGTATTGCTGAAAAACCAAGCGGCCCTTGAACAACACCAAAGACTTATCCGCTGCAATTTCTTTCCCAGGATAAAAGATCTCAGGAAATCGATCAACGAAATGATCAATGACAGGCCGATCTTGAAAAGACGGTCACAATCAGGGTGATCTCGCGCCAAAGCAGAACTATTGTCAACAAAATGCATCATCCGAAGCAGAAGCAAATACCTATCACGACTCATGACTGCCGGAAATATAGCTGTTGCCATCAAGGGACTAGTAGACCAATATGAAGCCATTGATGGTTTCCTAAGCAAGCCCATCAAAAAAGTTAAACCCAAAAACTTTTTCATCTCCTCCAAATTTGTGGGAGTCTACCGGGTAGCTCTAGCGTGGGGCTTAAGGCTGGCACTATTCACCCTCAAAAAATTTTCAGCATACAAATTAGTCTGCTCTACAATCTCTGCCAAAAACACATCATCCATAAACAACTTGAAAAAATCAATAGGCAAAAAGTTTTCAGTGTTCACCCTACACCCTGGCACACCAGTAAATTCAGGCAATGCTGGCTGCACCATGCCTGGTGCAACCCAGAGGTCAGAACGTTCAACGTTAAGTCTTGCAGCCACAGGGTGCCGCCCAGCTGCCTCTTGTCTCACTACACCAACTGGAAGTGTAGCAGCCCCAGGCTGCAGCCCAGATGTCTCTTGCCGCACTATTGGCACAGCAATGTCCTCCGCAAGCAGATGCCCAGTTGCTAATGTGACCACCAACTGTGTTGTGACGGGGATGCACCGGGAGGGACCCGAAGACTCGGTCAGACTGATTTATGGACTATGCATTGCTACGGCACCGTGGGGCTCCATGAAGTGTATCTTGCTATGTAATTGTTTTGCCTGCATAATGATGCCACTGTCACCCTTATCATGTCTGAGTATCTGCAATAAAAATTGTTTAAAAAAAAAAAAGCAATGTCCTCCGCAACCACAGGCACTTCATCCACACCAAAAGTAGCTTCATCAGCACTCAGAGTGTCTTCATCAGATGAAGCCATGTGTAGAGAAAACTCACTACCTGAATCTTCACCTCCCACCTCTGGCTCAGAATCAGAGTCAGTCTCTGGACCATGGTCAGAGGAAGAATCAAAAAGCATTCCAACAACTTGCTGAGCAGTAATCCGGCGGCGAGCCATTATCCTTACAAATAAAGGAGTCTGCACAAACAACTCAACAACCCCAACACTGTGCAAAGTAAGTTAAAAAATGTAAGCCTTTATCACAAATATCTATATTTAGAAAAAATATACAATTCACTTACAAGAGACAACTACACTCACCAGCACCTACTCTGCAAAGACACAGCAAATAGGCAACGATATCCCACTAGAAAGAAGAAAAAAAAACTTACATCTACAGAAGTACACATCAAAACAAATGCAAAACATGTTTTACAAGCACAAAAAACAGAAACCAAACATACTCGTATTACTACACACTTTGCAAAATAAACAATTGCATTACAATTGAACAAAAAAAGGTCTCTTACCAAACACATGCAACTACTGAAACAGCAGAACAGAACCACCAGTAACGGAACCGCACACTGCAACAATCTAAAGAGAAAATAAAACAAAACCCATTAGAAGAAACAAAAACAACACGCATTACAACAGGCTATGTCACAGGGTATGTCACAAATGGGGTGTCTGTCCCCATGGGGGGCAGAATATAAATCATTATAAGCATGGGCCCCCTGGAAGCAACCCTACGGAGGGCAGAGAGGCCAAATAAAGACACGGCAGAACATACTTTTGAAAACAAATGGGCCCAAGGAAGCAACCCTTGGCCAAGGGGTCGCTCCCTTTAAAAAAAAACATTCCCTTCGAGTCTAGTGGGCTTTTCTATCCCCCACTGGGTCCAGAAACGGTAAAAAAAAAACAGCCGATCTGCTCCCAGGGGGGCAGAACAGTCTACAATATTTATATTGCCCCCTGGAAGCGACCCTTGCCCAAGGGGTCGCTTCCTTTATAAATATAATATAATCCCTGGTGTCTAGTGGCCTTTTCTGCCCCCCCCCCCCCCCCCGGGTCCAGATCATGCGCTAACACGGGCCTATACTAAATTCCTATCAACAAAAATAATAATCCCTTGAGTCCAGTGGGCTTTTACTAAAAGAAGAAAAGTCTATACTAAATTTTTATGCCCCTGGAAGCGACACTTGCCCAAGGGGTCGCTTCATTTACCAATATAAACATAATCCCCTACCCCCCCACGGGTCCAGATTCCCATAAAAAACGGTCGATCTGCCCCCGGGGGGGGGGGGGGGGCAGAAAAGTCTAAACAAAAATTACATGCCCCAGGAAGCGACCCTTACCCAATGGGTCGCTTCCTTTCATCATAAAACATAATCCCTGGTGTCCAGTGGGCTTTTCTGCCCCCCCCCCCCCCCCCCGGGGTCCAGATCACGCGCTAACTCGGGCGATCTGCCCCCAGGGGGGCCTGAAAAGTCTGTTTCAAATTATTAGGCCCCTGGAAGCGACCCTTGCCCAAGGGGTCGTTTACTTTTCCAAACAAAAACATCCCTGGTGTCTAGTGGGGCATTCCTGGTGCAGGATCGCGACGCTGTGCGCGATCCTGAACCAGGAATGCCCTGCATTGGACATCAGGGGAGAGGAAACAGTGTTTCCTCCCCCCTGATGCCTCAAGGCACCGAGAAACGACCCCCCCCGCCCCACCGGAGAGCAGGAAACACACCTACCTGCTCGACGCGCTGGAAGGAAATGGCTTCCAGCGCGTCTAGCACTTCCTGATGATGTGGGCGCGCGCAACAGCGCCCTGACGTCACCAGGAAGTGCGGGGGGCGGTGGGGGCAGCGGAAAGTCTTCCACTGCCACCCCCACTACTGGCAACATGATCGGTACAGTCTAATACAAAGCTACCCCGTCACTGGGGAAGAGTCCTCCAAGCACTGCAAAGAAGACTGAAAAAGTCTTGTTCACTTAGTTGTGTTTAATAAAGTTTATACATCAATGATTGGTTCAGTGTATCTTTTCAATCCAATAATTTCATGCTAGTGTCTGTTTCAAACATATGATTGGTTGCTTCAAACGTCAAATGCATATAACAGGTTTTATGTGTCCCAATGCATTTCGGGCTCTCACGTCAGCCCTTCATCAGGGAATTACTCTACAAAAAGAAAAAGGCATGGCTGTCAGCCTAAAAGGAAACTTCCAATGTAAAACATGATCTCAGGGTATCTAACCAAAAACGTGCATGGCAGTGGTGGACCTGTGAAAAACGGGCTGTGCAAGATTGAGGCATGCAAGTGCCTTGGTGACGTGATTCATGGATAATCAACACAGTGGAAACCATTCAAAACGTATCGTACGATATTCAAATATGCTTTGAAATCAAAAGCCGGTGTATCTTAGTAACCAGAATAGTGAAACGCTAATGTCCGTGCAGTGAACCCAAGTGCCCCTGGGTGCTAATTTAACGCGAGTGAGATTAATGCAGTGTTTACAAAAAACGTGACTTTGTGATATGCAATGGGAAAAACTCACTCTCACGTTTGCATGTGGAGTGCTTCGACCTGCAATACATAAAACAGCGAGCGACTTTAACTTTCGGCATTGTTAGTGTGCACGCTTGAGAATACAAAGTCCTCGGGAGAGGTACTTACTTTGACGAGAAGAAGTTGTACACAGTGAGGTGAACCGCTAATCCTCCGTGATATCAGCGTGTGACTCGTGTAACGCGGTGCTTAATTAAATCAACGAGTAATGTGAACATTGAAGATGGACTAAGTCCTCTTGGTGCAGCGCCATCTTGGAGTGGTGAACTGATCAGTGATGTGCTATTGTGATGCCCATAGCATATTTGTATGGGTGGACAGGGTGCAAATATCAAAGTTACCAAGGAGTTCATGTAATTAGATATAAAGCATAAAAGTACATATGATGGAAATAGATGTTACACATCGTTCAAAGACATAAATAAACAATATAAGCAACATAAACAAATGATCGCTCTATATAATGCCTGGTGCTTATAAGTAACAAAGGAATTCCATTCTATCGTTCAGCCCATGCGGTTGCATTGTCGCCATATAGCGAATACAAACGTTCTCACGCTTTAGAAGTGTGTTTTTGTTTTGTTTGGTAGTTTTGACTTGCTCCAGAATCAAGAATTTCCATTGGGCTACGGTGTGGTTTTTCTCCATGAAATGTGCTGCCACAGTAGATTTCACATTCTTGTACCAACTCGACCCTCCCTGGAGCTGGTTCTGATGTTCCTGATCCACATTCTGATCCCCAACTCCGAGACAGAAGGGCGTCGTCCGATGCAGACTCCAGCGCCAATTGGAGCCTTGCCTTCCAGGCCTGAGCTCGGGCTCGTGGAGGATTGGGAGGGATCGCTTGGCCCTGAGGAATATCAGCCTTTAGATCCACAAAAGGACTAGTATGAGAACTTGGTGGAGGCCCGTGGACAGGACATTTCTCTTGATACTGGCATGCTTTCTCCTCCTACCTTGGCTATGAAGGATGAAGCATCCTTTGAAAAGGGCGGCCGAGATCCTGGATCTTAGCCTGCCTTCAGTGGCTGTCAAGGCTAATGTCTTTATGGAGGTGCTTCAGCTGGGAGTGTCATCCTCAGAATCACTTCTCCCATTTAATGAAGCCCTTACAGATGTCCTACTTGGGACCTGGTGCAAGCCCAGCACAGGGGCTCCTGTGAACAAGACCATTGCCCCCCATCACCCCGCCCTCTTTAGGAGACCCCAAATTCCTCACACAACACCCTACCATGGAGAGCTTGGTAGTCCAAGCTGCTAACTCCCATGTAAATCCTGGTGCACTCCCTACACCCCACCGGATACGGAATCCAAGAGAATGGACACTCTAGGGAAGAAGATGTTTTCTTCCACCAGTGTGGCACTCAGGCCAGTGAACACTGCATGCCTTTTGGGCCGTAAATCCCATGCTCTATGGAATTTGGTTGCAAAGGTGCTGCTCATGGTTCCGTATCTGAAAGTGGTGACAGATGTGTCACTCCTGGGATGGGGTGGCTATCTGGGAGAGGTGGAGATCGGAGTCCTCTGGTCTCCAGTGTAGTCTGGACTCCACATCACCCTTCTGGAGCTCTGGGTGATCCAGCTGGCATTGAAAGCCTTTCATCAGCCTTTCATGGATGAGGCCCGGACCATACTCTAACAGACTGTTGTTGATGGGGAGAATGTAGCTAAGTTCACGATCAGAGGTTGACTGGATACCTCCTACTCACTGGGCAGAGCGGTTTCCTTGACGGTTGCCTTACGACGCCATGCTTGGCTGAGACTGGCTCTTCAGGGTTTCTCCAAGCACCGCTTATGGACATTCATTTTGATGGCTCCCATCTCTTTGGCGACCAGACGGATTCAGCAATGGAGCACTTTAAGGACAGCAGGGATACAGCCAGGTCCTTGGACGTTTTTATGGCCCCTTGCCACACTCAATGTTCCTTTTTCTCCTTTCGTGGCTATGGAAGGGGTTTTCAGCTGCATCTATACCCTCACACCACAGCTGGGCGCAAGCTTCCCAGCCTCTACAATGCTGTGAACACAGTGCCCAAAGGCCTCTTCTGATGAGTAGCCAGCTGTTGGACAAGTCCACTCCCACAACAGTCTTATAGTCTGCCGTCTTACCATCATGGGCACCCAGTGGAAGACTGGATATTCACTCTGCTTCCCCACAGTTGGTCTATAACATCAGACCGAAGGGTTATCCTAATTGTACGGAGGGGGATACTCCCTCTCCTTCATGACTACCCCTCCACGCCACCTGCTTGCGACAGGCTGACGCAGGACCATCTCTCCTTCCTTTGCTAGGAAGTGACAGCTCACTTGGCAAAGGGAGCTACCAAGAGGGTACCGATGCCAAAAGTAGGTTGTGTTTGCTATTCCCACTACTTCTTGGTGCCCAAGAAGGACTGAGGCCATTTTCCTATTGTAGACCTGCGTACTCAATTTATTCCTCAAGAAAAAGTTCAAAATGCTCATGCTTGCTCATGTCCTGTCTGCCCTGGACCCGGAGACTGGATGGTAGCGTTCGACTTGTAGAAGCATACTTCTACATTCCCGTCCTGCATGCCTCAGGCATTACCTGCAGTTCACAGTGGGCCATGAACACTTTCAGTGTACCATACTTCTTTTGGCCCTATCAGCGCCCCTTGGGTGTTCGCTAAAGTGATAGTGATGGTGGTTGCAGCTCATCAGTGGAGATCAGGGGTGCCAGTCTTCCACACTATTAGCGACAGGCTGTTGAAAGCGGGCTCGCTCCAGGCTGTTGTCTCTTACCTCCAGACTGCAGCTGACCTCCTGCATTCACTGGGGTTCACTATCAATGTACCAAAGTCACACCTGACTCCCTCTCAAACACTCCTTTTCATCAGACCAGTTCTGGACATGGTGCAGTTTCGGGCCTATCCTCCTGAATGTCGAGTCCTGGATATGCAGGCTATGATACAATGTTTCAGCCTCTGTCTTGGATTGCAGTGACACTGAATCTAAGGCTGCTGGGCCTCATAGCCTCCTGCATCCTGCTTGTGACACATGTTTTCTGGCATATGCAGGCTTGGCAGTGGAACCTGCGGCTCCAGTGGGTGCAGCATCATGGTAATCTATCCGACACGGTCCAGATTTTGAAGAGATTTCAAAAGATCTGCAGTGGTAGTTAACGAACCGCGATTTGGTCAGCAGCACACCCCTCTCCCTTCCCCTACCGTATCTGAAAGTGGTGACAGATGCGTCACTCCTGGGATGGGGTGGCTATCTGGGAGAGGTGGAGATCGGAGTCCTTTGGTCTCCAGTGTAGTCTGGACTCCACATCACCCTTCTGGAGCTCTGGGCGATCCGGCTGGCATTGAAAGCCTTTCTT
This sequence comes from Lissotriton vulgaris, assembly GCF_964263255.1. Classification (NCBI taxonomy): domain Eukaryota; kingdom Metazoa; phylum Chordata; class Amphibia; order Caudata; family Salamandridae; genus Lissotriton; species Lissotriton vulgaris. The sequence continues at coordinate 230,228,227 of NC_141700.1, read as the reverse complement.
TTCATCAGGACAGTACAGGTGTTTCACGGTGTGAGAAAGTGCCATCTTTCTTGCATGGTATGCCCCCACTTTTTGCTGAATTGCTGATGTACTTTGACTGCCAATCAGGTGCCCAGGGCCTGTGTTCCTTCTCTAAAACTGTAATGAACCTAAACCCAATTGGCATCTCTGGGCACATGTCAGCCCCTGGTAAATGGTACCCTAGGTACCCAGGGCACTGTGACCAGAGATAGCCCCTGAGGACTTCAGCACTTATTGTGCCACCCTTAGATGCCGTGTACCCTGACACACACACACTGCCTTTGCAGGCTGAGTGTCTTGGTGCAGAACAAACCAAAGAGTCAACATGACACACATCCCTGTGTGCCATGCCCGCAACACACTGTCCTGGCATTCCTCAGTCACCCCTCTAGCTTGGTGCCCTATGCCGGTGGTGTGGGTACAAGGGCATGAGCCCTGTACCCCTAGAGTACCCAGGTCCATTCCAGGGCACTGTAAGTGCAGTGCTGCCATTAAGAGTATATGGTGCTGGGAGGTCTTCATCACGAACTCCACAGCACCATGATTGATACACTGAATACTGAAAAGTGCTTTCGGCGCGGAGGGCCTAGTCGACGCTCCAGACTCATCGACCATCATGGAAAACCGAAGTCCATTCAAAAGATGTCCGGTGTGTAACTCGAAGTACCCACACATCGACGTCCACCCGGTGTGCAACAAGTGCCTGTCGCCGGACCACCACGAGGCCAAGTGTATGGCCTGTTCGAGATTCCGGTCCAAAAAGACACTCAAGCTCCGTCGAGCTGCGCGCCTGGAGGCCCAGCAATCTGCACCGGCGCCTACGGACATTTTCGATGCTGGGGAGGTCGAGGATGAAGATGTCCAGGACATCTCGGAATCTAACCCCGCGTCGGAGGTCGAGGACGACTACGACGCCGAGGCCGAAGATTTCGGTGAAGTAGTCGAGGAGGTTGGGGACGACGACGGGGCCCTTGGGGCCATGGAGGATAGCTCGGACGAAGAGCTTCCTCAAACTGACTCTGGGGCCGTTCAAATCAATAAGGCCCAGGTCGAGGGATCGCCTTCGGGCCTTACCCGAAACCGTGATATGAGTTCCTCGGCCCCGCCTGCTGGCCCGGCCGCGGACATTGGTACCGATTCACTCCCGGTGACACAGAAACCGAAAGTGAAATCTACGGTCTCGACGCCAGAGATATCGAAACCGAAAGTGCGCATCGCATTGGTCGGATCGAAGACTTCGGAGGCCTCGGCGCCGAAGAAACCTAAGATGGCCGTCGAGCCAAAGGGCCACGTCAAAATGGCCGACCCGAAGGCTACTACGTCGAAGCCGAAAGTGAAGGGGTCGGACACGGCCGCATCGGCGCCGAAGACAGTCGACGCCGGCAAGGGTCGACTCGATCACAAGAAGACGGTCGATGACCCCAAAAGGTCTCTTACCGACCCGAAGAAGCGGCCCGACAACCCGAAGGCCCTCTCTGCCCCGCTTCCACACGACAAGGCCAAGGGGGCTGCGCCAAGTGTGTCGATTCCGAGGGGGACCTCGAAGGACTCCACTCCGAAACCTACCTCTAAGGACTCTGTCTAACCGGCACGTCCATCTGCCGCGTTCACGAAGAAAGTCACGGAGTCCCTACAGCGCATAAGGGACGGCGCTGCAGCAGTCGAGCCGAAGGACCCTCCGCCGGCCAGGCCTCTGGAGAAACCGGCGAAGGCGCCCACGCCGATCCTTTTCACCTTGCCTCCTAAGACGGCGCCGAAGGCTTTCGCTGCTAAACCGGGGGCCGGCGTGCCCGAGAAGGTATCTTCGACGCCGAAGGCATCGTTGGTGGTCCTGGGCCCACGGCCTCGACAACTTTCAGGAGGAGCGTCAAGAACATTTCATCGACGCCGAAACGGGCAGGCTTTCCCTCCTGAAGAGGAAAATCAACCCGGAGCCCCAATTGGAGTCGTACAAGATCCCACTAAAGCGGAAGATGGACTCTGCTGGTACTCCAGCCTTGGTAGAGCCCATTTCACCACAAGCCCACGAAGTCTCGGCCACTCACTCCGATGTGGACGCTGGTGAGGGCGAGGACGAGGATGAATATAGCTATCCCGTCTACACAGACCCAGAGGATGTGGCAGAGCCCTGGTCTGCTGGTGGTGAGCCTGGGGACCCACATTCTGGCCAGGACCCTCAGCTCTTCTCCGCTAAAACTTCCCCCACTGAAGACTCTGCGGCTTTCAATGCACTCATTGAGCGGGCAGCAGCCAATCACAACGTCGAGCTGCATGCTGACCCTGTGGACGTAGACTTCCTCTTTGACACCTTTTCTGTCTCTGAAAAGACTGTAAAAACTCTGCCAATGCTGAAGGGTGTTTTAAAGCACGCTGCTGAGGTCTTCAAAGAACCCACCAGGGTGAGAGTCATCAACCCGAGGATCGACAAAAAGTATAAGGCAGCGCCCACTGATCCAACTTATATTAAGGGACAGTTGCCTCTGGACTCCCTGGTTGTCTCCAATGCCCGGAAGAGGGCCAACTCGCAGACTACGGGTGATGCTCCTCCCCCAGACAAAGAATCGAAGGTCTTTGAAGCTTCAGGGAAGAGGGTAGCAGCGCAGGCAGCCAACATATGGCGCATCTCAAACACACAGGCGCTCCTGGCGCGCTATGACAGGGCACACTACGATACCCTAGAGACCCTTTTGCAACACCTGCCCGATCAATATAAGGAAGGGGCTGAGATGCTAATACAGGAGGGGAAGCTGATCTCCAACGCTTCTATAAAGTGCGCTCTAGACGCGGCTGACACCGCCGCACGCGCCATTAACACTAGTGTGATGCTTCGCAGACATGCCTGGCTAAGAATATCTGGGTTCAAGCCGGACATTCAAACCACCATCCTGAACCAAACGGTCAACCCAGATCCCCTGTTTGGTCCTGAGGTTGATACCACCCTTGAGAAAATGAAGAAGGACACCGACACTGCAAAATCCATGGGTGCCTTGCAGTCCCAGCAGTTTCGGAGTGGGTCCTTTCGTCGCTCCAATACCAGAGGCACCTCAAGGGGTCAACTTTCGCAGTCCGCGCAGTTCTACAAAGGCAACACCCAGACTACTTATGCCAACAAGAGTCGAGGTGGATACCACGGCAACAGTGCCAAGGGCAGAGGACGTGGCAACAGCTCCAGGTCCTCTACCGCCAACAAACAGTGACGCATTGTCACTGCCCCCGACCACACAACACCGGTCGGGGGGAGACTCCAGCAGTTCCTGCCCATGTGGAAGTCCATCACCACGGACAGGTGGGTCAGAAAGCTTATCCAATTTGGTTATTGTCTGGAGCTCACATCCACTCCACCCAACATACCCCCAAGGAACCGTCCTATGTCAGGCGAGCACTTGCGCTTATTGCAGCAGGAGGTCACAGTCATGCTGCAAAAAGGGGCAATAGAGCTCGTGCCCATGCAGGAAAGAGGCACAGGAGTTTACTCCCTTTACTTCCTGATTCCAAAAACGGACGCATCCCTCAGGCCCATCCTGGATCTCAGGCCCCTCAACTTTTACATCCTGTCCGAGCATTTCCACATGCTAACACTGCAGCAGGTTCTCCCACTGCTACGACAGGGGGACTTTCTGGCAACTTTGGACCTAAAGGATGCGTACTTCCACATTCCGCTACATCCTTCACACAGAAAATACCTCCGGTTCACCATCCAAAACCAGCACTACCAGTTCAAAGTTTTGCCTTTTGGGATCACCACGGCACCCAGGGTATTCACGAAGTGCCTGGCGACGTGGCGGCACATCTACGACGTCACAACATCCACGCCTATCCCTATCTGGACGACTGGCTCATCCAAGCAAAGTCAGCCCAGCAGTGTGCCGACCACATGTCCCACACCATTCACCTCCTGCACGATCTGGGATTCTCACTGAATTACCCAAAATCCCACCTCCAGCCCGCCCATATACGGCAGTATCTGGGTGCGACCATAGACACTCTTGCAGCCACAGCCCAGCCAAATTCAGTGAGAGTCAGCAGCATTCAGTCGCTGATCCAAAAATTCAGACCTCAACACTCGCTTCCAGCAAGTGTTCATGCAGTTGATAGGCATGATGGCCTCCTGCATCTCCATTGTCCCGCACGCCAGACTACATATGCGTCCGCTTCAGGAGTGCTTAGCACGTCAGTGGACTCGGGCTCACAACCAGTTGAAAGACCTAGTGTTGATGAGCGGTCGGGCATACAACTCTCTGCATTGGTGGAATCCACGAAACCTTTGCAAGGGCCGACCGTTCCAGGAGCCTGTGCCACAGATTATCCTGACAACGGACGCTTCTCTCCAGGGATGGGGAGCGTATGTACTCCAATACACTGTGCAGGGACTATGGACGCAGCAACAGGGGAAGATGCACATCAATGTTCTAGAACTGATGGCGATCTTCATGGCATTGAAAGCATTCAAAGTACATCTATGCAACAAGGTCGTGTTGATTCGGACGGACAACATGACGGCAATGTACTACATTCAAAAGCAGGGAGGCACACACTCTCCGCAGCTGTCTCATCTGGCTCAGAGCATGTGGAAGTGGGCCATTCAGAGGAACATCTTCCTCATGGCAGAGCATCTCCCGGGCAAAGACCATCAGATGGCGGACCTGCTCAGCAGGCACAGCCACCAAATGCACGAATGGGAGATACATCCATCAGTACTCCGGCCGTACTTCCAACGGTGGGGTCATCCAGAGATAGACCTGTTCGCCACGGAAGAGAACGCAAAATGCCAAAGCTTCGCCGCCAGGTTCCCACACCCACAGTCGCAGGGCAATGCGATACGGATGAACTGGTCAGGCAAATTTGCGTACGCTTTTCCCCCAGCACCTCTGATTCCGCTGGTGGCACGCAAACTCAGGCAGCACTCGATGACTCTCATCCTGGTTCCTCCAACGTGGGCTCGCCAACCATGGTACACTACGTTTCTAGAACTGTCCGTGGTACCGCATCAGAGGCTACATCTCGCACCCAGCCTTCTGACGCAGAGCCATGGTGACATTCAGCACCCAGATCCGCAACAGCTCAACCTGGCGATCTGGCTCCTGAAGTCCTAGAGTTTGGCTACCTGCACTTACCTCCCGACTGTATGGACATCATTCGGGAGGCGAGGAAGCCCACTACTAGAGCCTGCTATGCTGCAAAATGGAAGCGGTTTGTCATTTATTGTGCAGACCACAACATTAACCCGTTGGATGCTTCTATTCAGAACATCATCTGTTACCTTTTCCATCTGTACAAGTGTAATCTAGCCTATGCTTCCATTCGCATTCATCTGTCTGCAATGGCCGCTTATCTCCAAAATAGGCAGCACCTCTCCCTCTTCAGGGTGCCTGCCATCAAGGCTTTTCTGGAAGGCCTCAAACGAGTCATTCCGCCACCGACCCCACCAGCTCCTGAGTGGAACCTCAATGTGGTCCTTACCAGGCTGATGGGTCCTCCCTTTGAACCACTGCATTCCTGCGAGATTCAGTTCTTGACATGGAAAGTGGCTTTCCTCATAGCAATTACATCGCTACGGAGGGTTAGTGAATTGCAGGCCCTCACAATCCAAGAGCCGTTTATCCAAATTCATTCCAACAAGGTGGTGCTCCGCACTAACCCTAAGTTTCTACCCAAGGTTGTGTCTCAGTTTCACATCAACGAAACAATCGAATTACCTGTTTTCTTCCAAAATCCTGAGTCACTGGCGGAGCGCATGCTCCACACCCTTGACGTTAAACGGGCCCTAATGTATTACATTGATAGGACCAAGGATTTTAGGAAAACTAAGCAACTCTTTGTCGCCTTTGCGCCACACCACAAAGGTAACCCCATTTCCAAGGATGGTATTGCTAGGTTAAATGTATCCAGATCTGCTATGTTAAAGCAAAACGCACTCTTACCATTCCACCAAGAGCCCACTCCACCAGAAAGTTGGGGGCCTCTATGGCATTCCTTGGAAACATTCCTTTAGAGGACATATGTAGAGCAGCCACATGGTCTACCACACACACATTTACTAAGCATTACTGTGTTGATGTGCACTCCAAATAGCAGGCAGCTGTAGGGCAGGCTGTTCTCAAGACACTTTTCCAAACTGCTGCAGCTGGCACGGGCGGCCGCCGCTAATGGAGGGACTGCTATGTATTCTATGCACAGATATGAATTCAGCAGCCCACATGCCTCGAACCGAATATGCTACTTACCAGTATGCATCTGTTCTTGGCATGTAGGGCTGCTGACATTCATATCGCCCGCCCTCCTCCCCGGCGCCTGTAGCAGCTGCAGTATTCACATATATACTCATAGCATGGTCATCATTCACTGAGTTTCACTCCATCTTGGCCACAATGGCTAAAAACAATCTGGGGATGGAGTCGATGCCCATGCGCACTGTAGTCCAGGGGAGGAGCCACCTATCTCGTGATACTTCGAAGACTCTTCCAGGACAACAATGTGCAATCATCCGGACCCAACACTAGGCGGCTATCTATGCATAGATATGAATGTCAGCAGCCCTACATGCCAAGAACAGATGCATACTGGTAAGTAGCATATTCGTTAGTCTCCAATGATTGCGCCACCAATTAAATTCGGACTACCCCCGACCGCTCGACCCAAAGCGTTCGAGCCACAGAAGAGCACCGACACGTCCAAAAAGGTGTCGGTAGTTTCAAGGTCTCAGTCCATTCAGGAGGATGTAGTGTCCAGGCACCCTCCTATGACAATTAGTCAAAGCTGTTCATCGACTCAGATTCTGGCAGACTCACCATCCACAAAAGGAAGATCGCTCCAGAACACCCTTTAGAGTCATACAAAATACCTCTCAAAAGTAAAAGGGATTCTGCCACCTCACCTGTTCTTTTTGAGCCTGTGGAGTCCTATGCCCAAGACTATGCCTATTCTCCCACACGCATGAATGAGGATGTGGGGGAGGGATACAATGAGGATGAATTTACTTATCCCGCTGACACAGATCAGGAGGAACCTCAAACCTGGATTGACCCTGATGAGCCTCACAACACGCCTGACACTCAGTCCTACACTGTCAAGCCCTCGCCTACTGAAGATACGGCAGCGTTCAACGCATTGATTGAAAGGGCAGCCAATAACCATGACGTGGAAATGCACGCTGACCCAGTGGAGGAAGACTTTCTGTTTGATACTTTTTCAACTTCAGAAAGATCGGTAAAGATATTACCTATGCTAAAGGGTGTCCTTAACCCCTTCCGTGCGGGGCGTATTTTCCGCCTGTGCTGACTCTGCCTTGCGCGGGCGGAGTCATGACGGAACGGTTCCGTCATCAGCACAGCTCAACCGATGCTGATGACGGAACCGTTCTGTCATCAGCATGGAAGGGGTTAAACATGCTACTGACATTTTCAAGGAGACCACAAGGGCAAGGGTTGTAAACCCAAGGATTGGGAGGAAATAACCGGCCTGCGCCTGTGGACCCTACGTATATCAGGGGCCAACTCCCATTGAACTCCTTAGTAGTGGCTAATGCTCGCAAGAGAGCAAACTCTCAAACAAGTGGTGATGCTCCTCCTCCGGACAAAGAATCCAAAATCTTGGAAGCTTCTGGCAAACGTGTAGCGGCTCAAGCGGCTAATATTTGGAGGATCTTAAATACACAGTCCCTATTAGCCAGATATGATGGGGCTCACTACGTCACGTTAGAGCAGCTACTACAACACCTGCCTGATGCTTATAAAGAGGGAGCAGAAATGCTGATACAGGAGGGGAAGTTAATTTCCAATGCATCCATCAAGTGTGCACTCGATACAGCAGCTAGGGCCATCAACACTAGTGTGATGCTAAGACGCCATGCCTGGCTCCGCATCTCTGGTTTTAAACCAGAGATACAAACAACTCTGCTCAATCATCCGATTAACCCTGACTTTCTTTTTGGTCCTGATGTAGACACGACCCTTGAAAAGATTAAAAAAAGACACTGAGACAGCGAAATCCATGGGGGCTCTGCAGTCACAACAGTTCAGGGGCGGTTCCTTTCGTCGCTCCGGTAACAGGGGAGCCTCTAGAGGTCAAGCATCACAGCAAGCCCAATACAACAAGGGAGCACGCAGGCCAACTAAATAAAGAACAACAGGGTGGATATCGTGGGAACAGCAACCAGGGCAGAGGACGTGGAAATAATAATGCCAGATCCTCCGCCACCAATATACAGTGACGCCTTGTCACTGCCCCCGGACCATATAACACCGGTCGGGGGAAGACTTCAGCAGTTCCTGCCAGTCTGGGAAGGCATTACCACAGACAGGTGGGTGAGACAACTTATTCAGTACAGCTATTGTCTGGAACTAACCTCCACTCCACCCAACATACCCCCAAGGCACCGTCCTATGTCCGCAGAGCACATGCACTTATTGCATCAAGAAGTACTCTGCATGCTGCAAAAAGGGGCCATAGAACTCGTGCCTTTAGAACAGCAGTGTACTGGGGTGTACTCACTGTACTTCTTAATCCCAAAAAAGGGCGTGTCTCTCCGGCCCTTTCTAGACCTCAGACCCCTGAAACAGTACATCTTGTGACAACATTTTCACATGCTAACTTTACAGCAGGTTCTATCATTGCTCAGTCAGGGGGACTTCCTAGCAACCCTAGACTTAAAGGACGCATATTTCCACATCCCCATTCACCCAGGACACAGGAAATATCTCAGGTTCACCATAAACAACCAGCATTACCAGTTCAAGGTCCTGCCTTTCGGGGTCACTACTGCCCCCGGGTGTTCACCAAGTGCTTGGCGACAGTGGCTGCGCACCTTTGGAGACAACACATCCATGTCTATCCTTATCTGGACGACTGGCTTGTCCAAGCAAAGTCAGCCCAACAGTGTGCCAGCCACATGTCCTGCACAATTCACCTCCTACACAGTCTGGGATTTTCACTAAATTATCCAAAATCACACCTTCAACCCGCACATGTGCAACAGTACCTAGGTGCGACAATAACACTCTGACAGCAACAGCGCAGCCGAACTCTGCCAGAGTCAACAGCATGCAATTGCTGATTCAGAAATTCAGGCCCCAACACTCACTCCCAGCGCAGGTGTTTATGCAGCTGATAGGTATGATGGCCTCCTGCATCTTCATAGTCCCACACGCGAGGCTACACATGCATCCCCTTCAAGAGTGCTTAGCACGACAGTGGAACCAGGCTCATGGACATCTAAAAGACCTAGTGTTGGTGACCGGTCGTGCATACAACTCTCTGCATTGGTGGAACACACAAAACCTTTGCAGGGGACGACCGCTCCAAGAGCCTGTCCCACAAATAGTGCTAACAGACGCATCTCTCCAGGGCTGGGGAGCGCATGTCCTCCATTATACCGTGCAGTACTATGGACGACGCAGCAGCAAAAGATGCATATCAACCTGTTGGAGCTGATGGCAATCTTCATGGCAATGAAGGCATTCAAATTGCATTTGTGCAACAAAGTCGTGCTGATCCGGACGGACAACATGACTGCCATGTATTACATCCAGAAGCAGGGAGGCACACACTCTCCACAATTGTCTCATCTAGCCCAGAGCATGTGGAAGTGGGCCATTCAGAGGAACATGTTCCTCATGGCGGAACATCTCCCAGGCAAGGACAACCAGATGGCGGACCTGCTCAGCAGGCACAGCCATCAGATGCACGAGTGGGAGATACACCCCTCGGTGCTCCAACCATATTTCCGCAACAACAAATGGGGTTCTGGCTCAAATGCAGTAAGGCTGCGCCAATATGAGAATCAACAAAGAAGTGCCAGTACTGCACTTTCAGGTTCAATATTTACAAAGAATTGAGTAACAATCCTCAATTCGAAAGACCACTCTTTTAGTCTAATTTCTTATAAATGCTTGTTTTTATTTTGAGTTTTGTTTTTTATGTATTTTCTATTTTGGTTATAAAACCTTTTTCAACAAAGAATTTTTTTTCAACAAAGAGTTATTCACAACAGAAGAGACATGAAAAGGTATATACAAATAACCTTCCAAATTATCACAACTTAAATGCAATAAAATATTTGGTGAGTACATTAAACATTCAATAGACAACACTGAGTGCACTTAGAGACAGACATACAAGACTAGCCGAATTGGTGACACAGTGACAAAGTAAACTGTTCTAAAACAAGTGTAAACGCCCTGTAATTAGTAAAGTTTTTTTGAAAACAGGTGCGGGTACTTCTACTTAATAAACCACTTGATAATGAATATTTTTCACAATAGACCATCCAATAATTCAATTTTTGGGTACAATCATGAGAAGATTGGTCTATTAAGAGAACGGAGGTCAAGAGAACAGAGGTCGACGCGTTTCGAATCCCTTGAAAAGGCAGGGATTCTCATCAGGACCATGTGGGCTCAATCTGCACTTTATGGTTCAGTGGTCGGTCTCCCAAAAGTGGGCAGCAGATTTGGATTGATAAGCAATGTAGCAACGTGATCAGTTTCCGGTTTAGTCAGTTTCGTTGTATAGAGCAATACGGTGCTAGTTCTTTTAGTCTCCTCCATACGTGTCTGAATCTCTTGCTGAAACGCGCCTCAGCAAGAGATTCAGACGCGTATGGAGGAGACTAAAAGAACTAGCACCGTATTGCTCTATACAACGAAACTGACTAAACCGGAAACTGATCACGTTGCTACATTGCTTATCAATCCAAATCTGCTGCCCACTTTTGGGAGACCGACCACTGAACCATAAAGTGCAGATTGAGCCCACATGGTCCTGATGAGAATCCCTGCCTTTTCAAGGGATTCGAAACGCGTCGACCTCTGTTCTCTTGACCTCCGTTCTCTTAATAGACCAATCTTCTCATGATTGTACCTAAAAATTGAATTATTGGATGGTCTATTGTGAAAAATATTCATTATCAAGTGGTTTATTAAGTAGAAGTACCCGCACCTGTTTTCAAAAAAACTTTACTAATTACAGGGCGTTTACACTTGTTTTAGAACAGTTTACTTTGTCACTGTGTCACCAATTCGGCTAGTCTTGTATGTCTGTCTCTAAGTGCACTCAGTGTTGTCTATTGAATGTTTAATGTACTCACCAAATATTTTATTGCATTTAAGTTGTGATAATTTGGAAGGTTATTTGTATATACCTTTTCATGTCTCTTCTGTTGTGAATAACTCTTTGTTGAAAAAAAATTCTTTGTTGAAAAAGGTTTTATAACCAAAATAGAAAATACATAAAAAACAAAACTCAAAATAAAAACAAGCATTTATAAGAAATTAGACTAAAAGAGTGGTCTTTCGAATTGAGGATTGTTACTCAATTCTTTGTAAATATTGAACCTGAAAGTGCAGTACTGGCACTTCTTTGTTGATTCCCAACCATATTTCCAGCAGTGGGGTCATCCAGAGATAGACCTATTCGCAACAAAGGAAAACGCAAAATGCCAAACCTTCGCCGCCAGGTTCCCACACCCGCAGTCTCAGGGCAATGCGATATGGATGAACTGGTAAGGTAGATTTGCGTATGCTTTTCCTTCGGCAGCACTCATCCCGCTAGTGGCACGCAAACTGCGACAACACTCCATGACGCTCATCCTGGTTGCTCCAACGTGGGCAAGGCAGGCGTGGTACACCACCTTCCTGGAACTTTCGGTTGTGCCTCACCAACGACTGAGCCTCACTCCCAGCCTCCTCACTCAGAGCTGTGGAGACATTCAGCACCCAGATCCACAACAGTTGAGCCTTGCAATATGGCTCCTGAGGTCATAGAGTTTGGCTACCTCAACTTGCCAACTTGCCCCCTGATTGTATGAACATCATCAAGGAGTCCTGGAGACCTACGACCAGGGCATGCTATGCGGCCAAATGGAAGCGATTTGTCATTTACTGTTCCAATAATGACATAAATCCGCTGGATGCGTCCACTCAAAACATTATCTGTTATTTGCTGCATCTATACAGATGCAATCTGGCGTATAGTTCCATCAGGATACATTTGGCTGCAATGGCAGCTTATCTTCAAAATAGACAGCATCTTTCTCTTTTCAGGCTGCCAGCCATTAAAGCTTTTATGGAGGGACTCAAGAGTGATTCCTCCCAGACACCCTCCTTCACCTGTCTGGAATCTGAACGTGGCTCTCACCAGATTAATGGGACCACCCTTTGAACCTCTTCACTCTTGTGAGATACAGTTTGACATGGAAAGTAGCTTTTCTAGTAGCAATCACATCGCTAAGAAGAGTTAGTGAGCTTCAAGCACTAACTATTCAAGAGCCTTTCATGCAGGTTCATGGTAATAGGGTAGTGCTGCGTACCAACCCTAAATTCATGCCTAAGGTGGTGTCGCAATTCCACAATAACCAAACCATAGAGCTGCCCGTTAACTTCCCAAATCCAGAATCAGTGGCAGAACGTGCACTGCACACTTTAGATGTTAAAAGAGCTCTCCTGTATTACGTTGACAGGACAAAAGATTTCAGGAAAACTAAGCAACTGTTTGTTGCCTTCTCCCATGGGATTGAGGTGCCGGAGCTCCGGAGATCCAGAGGACGGCCTTGCTGCAGCACGGCGGGGCTGACCTGGTCGGCCGGACCAGGGTGCGAGCGACATGACCGAGGAGGTAGCCTGGGTCGCCGGCGAGAAGTGAGGCCGCGGAGACGAGTGGTGTGGCCGGAGCTTTCTGTTTCACCTCCCGGCTGCCGAAGATAACTGGGGGGCGATAGGAGCAGTCTGCGGCCTGCCGGAGCCTGGAGCTGGGGCCTTCCCCACGGCGAAAGGAGGAAGACGACGGCTGGTGAGCTGGTGCTTGGGGTGGGATGCATCGGCCAAGCAGAGATGAGAGACAGTGAGAGGCCGCCATTTCGGTGAGACGCGCCCTTCAGTGCCCGGGCCCTGATGACTGCAGTTGCTGCTGCCATTGCTGAGGGCCAGCGAGCCGCGGTGGAGGCGGTTGCAGCGGAGAGAAACCCTTCCCTGACTGCGGGGGACCAGTGAGCTGCGGTGGAGGCAGTCACTCCGGACAAGAGCCCTTCCCAGACTGGCTGATTTCCATGATTTTCCCAGGCCGACTGTTTGCTTGCCATGTTTCTTGGGTCATTGGCGGGAGGAGGGGACTGTTGGTAGTTAAATGGTCAAGCCCGATTCACTATTCTTCCAATCATCCGGGGATGATGGACAATATGATGATGCTTCTCTAGTTACGTTTTGGGGTTTTCTTTGGGGTGGGGTATTTGGGGGGAGGGTTCTGTTGTTCCAAGTCCACCGGGCGCTGAAGGTCTTGTCAGATGCCCCTTGCATGAGTGGCCTATGGAGGTGAGGTGTTCATGGCCCTGACCAGCCTCGCACGAGTGGGCCTCCTCTGCCCTTTTTGACCCTAATTGAGTAAATGCCAGCTGCAGAGCTTAAAGTCCTTTCGTTAAACGTGAGGGGTTTGAAAAACCCGGTAAAGCGCAAGGCAGTCCTCTCATTTCTGTAACATTCCCAGGCGGACATCTGCCGTCTACAGGAGACACACTTGTTACAGAAAGATTGCCATCGCCTCCGTTCCCGGAAGTTCCCATTGCAGTTCTATTCTTCTAATGCTACGAAGACTGCAGGAGTTGCAGTTCTGGTGGCCCAGAGATTTAAGAATAGAGTGCTAGACAAAGGGGCAGAGATTAAGGGAAGGTTGCTGACATATAGGTGTTCACTGGGCACCTCTATGTTTACTATTGTTCTGTTTATGCCCCAAATGAAGACCAGGAGAGGTTTTTTCACTTAGCCAATACTGAAGCTTCCAACACGACAGACCGCAATGTCTTACTGGGGGGAGATCTTAATCTGGTTTTCGACAACACTTTGGGAGGTGCGCTGGCATGACCTATCTAATCAGGTGCCCTCACCTCTGTGGGGCTGTCTCGCTTGAGCGAGTTAGGCTTAGTAGACTTGTAACGCAGTTTTCACCCCCGGAGCCAGGAATACTCCTACTACTCTAACGCACACAAAACATATGCCCGCTTAGATTATCTACTAGCCTCTTCTTCCGTGCACGCGCTCACGACCACTGTTAAAATTGGGACTGCCTCTCTTTCAGATCATGCACCGGTGAGCGTTGTCCTCTCCCTTCCTCCTGCCCCACGCACGACACGAGGCTGGCGCCTTCGGGGAAAAATTACTACACCGCAAGGAGGGGGTTGCATGAATACAGAGGGCTATTACTGTCTATCTCACACACAATAGTAAGGCAGACACCCCACTTGCAACACAATGGGCAGCATTGAAGGCTGTACTAAGGGGCGAGTTTATAGCAATCTCAGCTGCAGACAATATTGAGCGCAGGCGTAAACAAGAGGAACTCACTCAGCAGACTCGGGAACTGGAACAAATGCACCAGCGAACAGGAACTCCTCGAATTTGGAGGCAACTTAAGGCAGTGTGGCAGCAGCTGGCGGCCATAGATCAGGATCAGGCGCAATTTGCGGCATTGAGGTTAAAGCACGCATATTATACTGGTGGGGATCGAAGTGGGCGTCTACTAGCTCATAAGTTGTGCGAAGCCTGGCAATGCCAGAACGTGCAGGAGATTCTTCGACTGGACGGTAGGCGCGTCTCAGAAGACGCTGACATCGCCTGTGCCTTTAGCTAATTTTACGCCGACCTCTATGCCAGCTCCCCAGCAGGGGCCTCTGCTGTAAAGGCTTTTGTTGATTCCGTTTACATTCCAACCCTTACGAAAAACCAAGCAGAACACCTAGCGATTGACATCCGGCCAGAGGAGGTTATCGCAGCTATCTCTCGCCTAAAGTTGGCGAAGACGCCGGGGCTTTTAGAAGACGTTCTGTACACAAGTTGCCCCCCCCCCTTCTTACAAGACTTTTTAATTCTTTTTAAGAACCAGGGGCGATCTCCGGGGAGCTCCTGGAGGCTACTATCGCGGTCATTCCCAAACCAGGGAAGGATCGGTCTTAATGTGGGGCATACCGCCCTACCTCTCTCCTTAATGTCTAACTTAAATTATACACTGGAATCCTAGCAGCTTGTCTTGCACCCCACATGGGTGGCCTAATTGACCCAGATCAGGCGGGCTTCATCCCGGAGCGCCAAACCTCCGATAACACTAAGAGGGCTCTGCATCTTGTATAAAAAGCTGCACTAATAACGGGGGAATTTATGATGCTGGCCATCGACACCGAGAAGGCGATCGACCGGGTCCACTGGCCCTATTTAGAAAGTGTTTTCGAGAAGGTGGGGATGGGAGAGTGAATTTCACACTTAAGTTTTGAACTGCTACAGATTCCCAACTGCGGCGGTCCGAGTTAATAGCTGCACTTCCCCCAGGTTCGCCATTGAACGAGGTACGAGGCAGGGGTGTCCACTGTCTCCCCTGCTCTCTGCCCTCTACATGGAGCCGTTGGTACAGGGAATCAAGTTCGGAGGCTACATTCACACAATCAGTCTTTATGCTGGCGATGTCTTACTTTCCTTGTCTCACCCGAGAGAGTCGCTGCCTGAATGCCTTGAGGACCTGGAGTCTTCTACTCAAGCGGCTGGCTTCAACATAAGCAAGTCGATGGCACTTGATCTGTCTTTGGTGAGATCCACTCGAGAGTTTCTACAGAGATCGTTTGTCTTTCACTGGGCGAATGATGCAATCCCATACTTGGGGATCTAGCTGGCCCCTTCGCTTTCGGCCACAGTTAGCATTAATTATGCTCTGTGGCGCCAGAAAATCAGGCAGAAATTGGGGAGGTGGAGGCACTATCCTTTGTCCTGGCTGGGCAAAATGATGGCAGTGAAGATGACCATTCTTCCCCAGATCCTATATTTGTTTAGTACCCTTCCCCTGCGGCCACCAACGGGCTGGATCCAACAAACCCAGTCAGAGCTGGCTCAGTTTATCTGGCACGGTAGGAAACCGTGCCTAAAGTTGCGACTAGCGACACTTCCCCCGGAGTGTGGGGGACTTGGCTTCCCGGACTTGTTCCTCCACTTTCAGGCGGCCCAGCTCTGTCTTCTCGTGGAGTGGAGCATATGGGAGTCTGAAAAGCACTGGCTTTTTGAGGATACCCACTCCAGGAGATTCCCTTCCTTTGCAGGCAGCACAGACCCCCTAATTAGTATGCCTCATATATCACCAGGGTTCCCATGGAAGTTTGGGACCATACCAACGTCAAGCACAAGCTCACTACCTTCCCGTCCCCAATCACCCCTTTAATGGATAATCCTGACTTTGCCCCGGGTATGGACTCGGTGGCCTATGCAAGATGGAGGCCAGCTGGGTGTAGGTACCTTTTCCACTTGTACGCGGTGTACGGTGTCATGCCCTTGCCTCTTTTCTGAAAAGAGTATGAGTTGCCGGAGTCGGAGAGGCTTCCATACCTACAAGTGCGACACTGGGCGCTTAGCGAACAGGTACGTCCCATAGCTGACAGGCAGCTGCTGCCGTACGAACACTGGCTGATTACGGGCAAATCAGACAAAAAACTTATTTTGGATTTGCACAAGATGTTACAAGCTAAATACACTCACATTTACAGCTCGGGAAAGGCATGCTGGGAGAGAGAGCTGGGGAGGACACTAAGCCATAAAGAATGGGAAGGCATATATTATAGGGCCAGGCACTCTGCATACCACATGGGGCTTACGGATACACTAACCAAGTTTGCAACCTACTGGTACTATACTCCTGAGCGGCTGCACGCGATGGATCACTCTAGAGAGGCTACATGCTGGCGGGGCTGTGGTAAGGTGGGCACATTGGTACACTTGCTTTGGGACTGTGTTCACCTTCAGGAGTACTGGAAGCAAATCTTAGATGAGGTGGATGCGCATGTTGACACAGAGATCCTGCGATTTCCCTCATACGTACTGTTGGGTCTACCAAACCTAGTAACATATCCGTTGCGCTCCCGCAGGGGTCGCCTGATTGCTATTGCGCTGGGCTTCGCCATGCAGAACATTGTCCATTGGCGCATTACACACGTCCCTACATTCCAAGGCTGGCTCCATCTCTTGTGGCACGTGTTTGGTATGGAGAAGCTCTCTGACTTTGGCGGGGGAAGGAGCTAAGTACGCAGAGTTGTGACAACCCTTTCTGTCTTTGTTGGCCTTGGAGTTTCGGGAGGTCACCTGCCCCCGCTATCTACGCTTACTACACCTCTCTAATGTGGAAAGGCGACGACAAATTAAGTGGGTGTGTGCTCTTAGACGAGTTGAATGGTGGACTTGGAACGGGGGGAGGGTTAGGGTGGGTGTTTGGGGGCTTTGTCTGCTTATGTTTTTTTTTCTCTACTTGCTGTTGATTGTTTTGCACATACAAAACACACTTCGGCGGGCCTTTTTCTGCAAACAGGTATGGTTTCACCCGTCTTTTCTGCGCTTTGGGCACTGCTATACAATGAGCGACGGGGGCTATATGGACAGATGGTTTTTAGGTCTCGCCTTTACCATTCCGAAGGAATGGGAAATGGCGAGAATTCAAGTGCCCAAAATACTCGTGAAACCACGGGTTTTTTCGTGCGTTTTTTTTTCGAGTTCACGTGGCCACAGGCACGCGCTTTTGGGCCATAAACTTTCATCTGTTCCCCAGCTCCAGCACCTCCCCTCTCTCTCCCCGCGCACAACCTTCCTTGGATTTCTCCTCCCCCTCCCCAGCCAGCTTCCCCCAGGCCATCTGTTCCCCAGCTCCAGCACCTCCCCACTCTCTCCCCGCACACAGCCTTACTTGGATTTCTCCTCCCCCTCCCCAAAGAGATTCTAATCTGTGCTTTTCCGCCAAAGCCATTACAACTTCAACGGCTGTGTCTCCATAAGAAAATGAATAGTTCTACAGCCGTAATTGGGCTTGATTCTCTGGTGAAATCCCTCAATAAATAGATGCAGTTGTGCTACATTCACGTGAAGTAGCAAGATGTTATACCTACTTGCAAGTAAATAAATGTTTCTTTTGAAGACTGTGTTTTTTCTCACATATGCCTTTGTTAGCAGTCTTATGGAATTGTCCTTGTGTTGGTGCTCGTTTAACTCGTTGCTTGTTATTAGTGTGTTAATGTTCACTCCCGTAAAAATAAGCAACCTGGATCATTGTGTTTCCCCTCAAAAGAGGCACCTCCGTGAGGCATTTCATGTGGTTTGATGTTTTTCCGACAGCCCGTATCACCCATCTGCTGAGCTCTAGTCCCACCCAGCCCACGTCCTGCTTCCGTAGAGGCTAAAATGACCGCACTCATTGGTGACGCCAAATTCACTTTTCTGGGCTTTCATTGGGGGAGTCCGGCACCACAGCCTGCCTCTCCCCTTAACGCTAGGGGCAGGGAAGACTGATGCTAGTGTGAGAGATTCGGAACTTTCCCTCAGTTTCCTTTGGCCGCTCCCCCACTAAACTCCACATTGTTGTGGCAAAACCAAACTGATCAATGCAGTTTCCTTTAATAACTTATTTTCCTTCCCTTTGATGCATTTTGCTGACAATACTTTTGACTTCTAATTTCCCAGATAGGCGCTCAGCGTCAGGTGTCGGTGGTAGTTCCTATCCTGATAGTTTCAGTTTTGACTTGCTACTTATTTAAATAGAGAACTACAAGTACCAGGAAGCAATTAACCTCATGCCCGCTAGCGGAATTCCGCTTGCACGCTGAAATTTTTAAAAACGCACTTTACGTCACGAGCTGGGCTCGTCATCAGCGTGCGAGGAGGCTACGCCATGACGAGCCCAGCTCGTCATCAGCGTGGAAGGGGTTAAAGGGCAGGGAGGCAAATGATGGTTTGATATCTATAATCTATGCGACCTGCTGGTCTCTTACTTTGGTGCTTTTCTTTGAAGCGTTTATGCAGTAAAAATCTGTCCCCGTGGAGTGGGTCATCAGTTGTGTCTAGGAGGCTAGAATAACCTGCCTCTGTAGTAAGTGACCCGACCGCTGAGAGCGGTAACCCCGCCTCCACGCACCTGAACATGTGGGTTTGATCAGTTTTTGAAATGGGCTGAAGAGTGGTACAGTCCTGTCCCGTGGAAGGGAGCCGGTGTTTTTTACGGTCGTCCACGTGAAAGTCGAATTCACACGCCTGGATTGGTAATTTTTCCACTATTCAGTTATTTAGATGCCTGGGCGTCTCTCTGGCCAGCTATCAAGATGGCGGGCAGCTTGAGTCTGATAGCAGCACCGGGCTTGATTTCCTTGTCTGTGCTGCAGTCTGTAGCGGCTGTGAACGTACTCCTTGTGTCCACGATAAAATGTCTTCAAGACTTACACCGTCATCTCCTCCAAGAGGGCAGTGCTCAGTAGGCGATCACATGCACTGTGAACATTAGGGTAACAGGTGTGTGCATTACATACTATCCATATTGCTTTCTGTCCATAGCTGCTTCTTTCAATTGTATACACTTTTCGTAAGCAGCGCGGCACAGGAGGTGTGCTGTGCTGCTTCCGAAAAAGTTGCATTTTTCTTTCTTTCTTCTGCTTTGTATTCTGGTATCTGTAGTTCTGCATTATTTATCATTGAAAATTGAATAGCCGTAGTAAAATGGGGGGCAAGAACATAATCAGTAGCGAGTGGAAGTCCTGCTCGAGACACTGGAGAACCGGGCATCTCTGGCTCCAGGTTACATGTGGTGGGGAGAGGTCTGCCGTCCCGGTCGTTACCGAGTACTTTGTAAACTGAGGGGTAGTGGTGGTGTTAGCGACTTCGCTGTGAAGCACTAGCAGTTACTACAGCCGGTTGATGTCACTCTCTGTCTCACTGCTGATAGATATGTATCACGAGCAGGGCGAGACTATGGAGAGATGAGTGGTAGTGTGGTATTGGGTTCTCCAGGCCTACATACTCCGCAAAACCCGCTACACCATTAAAAGATGTTGGCACGGAAACTGGAAAATGCAAAAGACAAGTTTATTAAGACCCCATGGGGTGGTGGTACATTCCTACAGCACC
Source organism: Lissotriton vulgaris (assembly GCF_964263255.1). Taxonomy (NCBI): domain Eukaryota; kingdom Metazoa; phylum Chordata; class Amphibia; order Caudata; family Salamandridae; genus Lissotriton; species Lissotriton vulgaris. The sequence continues at coordinate 230,208,311 of NC_141700.1, read as the reverse complement.
CTTCGGCAATGCAAGAAGTATCACACCGAACATCGGTGCGAGACCTCTTTTATACAGTTTTACAGTAATAAAAATGTAAGCGTAACACATTTACAGAGGTTTAGGTACATATATGGTCATTTTTGGAACACAGCCAACTCATGGGAGGAGTTACAACACCACTGGTCAGTTTGGAGGGACATTCCTAAGTGATGACTGTCCACTAGTACAAAGGGCTTAACTGCGCATGTGTGAGCTTGACCAATACTAAAAATAGCCTGTTGCTGGGCAAACTCGAGTGGTCAGTGGTACAGAGAAAGGACAAAAGGGTATGCTGGCCACGAGGCGACGCATTCATATGAAATGGCCGCCGGCACATTCAAAATGGCTTCCGACAACCATAGTCAAGATAAGGGAAATTCGTGTAGCAAAGCTTAATGCTAACCCGATCACCGTCAAATTACGACAGACGACCCTTTTAGCGTTTAGCTGAAGCTACCTCATAGTGGACATAATCAGGGTACTCATCTTCAATATCAATGGACATAATTTGCGCTACTTCTCTATGAATCATTTGTTCATTCTTGGCAATAGCTCGTTTGGATGGAATACAAGCAGAAAGACAAATAGAACATAACATAGGGCCGCACTGGATACAGAGACATAGAAAGAATAATATCCCAATTATTACACATAGGATCGTCAGCAACTTCCAACCCCACGTACTAAGTAATGTCCAAAACCACCCCGAAAATGTCCATGTACCATTATCAGGATGTATCTCAGCAGCAATTTTATGTAATTTAGATATTGCATCATATACAGAAGGTGAATTATCTGGCACGTATACACAACAACTACTTCCGATAATGCGACATGCTCCTCCACGATCGTTACAATTCTAGTAATCTGAAGTTCCTCTGTTAAGTTTCCTAAGGCAAAAGCTGTCTCATTAGCAACAGCTTCTACAACACGTGTCAGTCGTCTTATTTTTCGACTATTTAAAGCAGCTCCAACAAATGAAAAGAGACCTAAATTAAAATCAACATATTGTTGCAAAGCAGTGTCAGTTTGGTCAATTTCATCGAGAACTAATGTTCTCTTCACTCTATTCAATATAAAATCGTGATACAACACATAATCATTATGATACATAGGCGGGGCGATAAACACAGGGGGTTATACAAAGGATATATAACATGTTCCTAACCATCCTATAGGGAGACGGTGATAACCTTTATTTCCACGTAAATGTAATACCATTTGGAGTGTCAAAGGTGAGAGTGGTTATGTTATGTTATGTTATGTTATAGCGCTCTTGTATAGCGCACGGCTACTCAAAAAGAGTGTCCCGGCGCTTTCCACCTGCAGCTCAGAATAAAAATAACACAACACAGTAGAAAAATAAGAAAAAGAAAAAGAACTGAAACTGAAACAATAAGAACAGCCTAAAGATTAAAAAGCCAAGTCTTCAGGCTTTTCCTGAACTGGAACAAATTGGCAGTGCTGCGCAGCGAAAGAGGAAGCGAGTTCCACAGCTGTGGAGCTTTGCAGCTGAAAGAGCGTCCTCCCATACGGGCCTTCCTCACCCGAGGGACTACCGCTTTGTAAAGGGATTCCGAGCGCAAGGAGCGGACTGGTCGATAGAAGGCCAGTCTCCGCCGCAGGTATCCGGCCCCTGATCCAAACAGGGCTTTATGCATCAGAGTCAGGGACTTAAACTGGATCCGCTTCCGGATAGGCAGCCAGTGTAATGCCTGTAGCAGCCCGGAAGCTCGGGCTCGTCTACGCAAGCCAAAGATAGCCCGGGCGGCAGAGTTCTGTACCACCTGTAGGCGCTGAACTAGGTAATCAGGGAGGCCAAGGAAGAGGGCATTAGCATAGTCTAGCCTAGAGCCGACGAGAGCCTGCACAGTAATACGCCTGTGCTCCTCAGACAGCAGGGGCAGGAATTTACGGAGCATTTTCAAAATTCCATAACAGGTGGTGTTGCATTCACTTCTTCCTACTGGGATTGTACCTTTATTACGAACACAAATATCGGCTTTCGTATCAATAACAGTAATCACGTGCAGATTAGACATATTTACATTTCTTTGATTGCTATAAATTCGTGGCGCGGATACGTTGTCAGGACGGTTTTCTTCCCATTCGAACTTAGTTCCTTCAGCTTGTGGATAACCATCTCGATCATTGAAGCAGACTTTGTTGAGTCGGAAAAGTAGTCCACCTTTCGTTGGCCATCGCAAAGTAAACAAAAGTGTATACCAGGCATTGCAAGAACCATTATGGGAAAACGGGAGTGGAATAAGTGGTGTGCCTCCTTTCTTTTGATGTCCAGGCAACATCCCACATACCCAACAGTTCGAAGTATTAGTCATATTGTGGGTGTGATGCAGAATCTGGATGAAGCTGTTATTCAAATAAGTCTGTCTGTGTCGTTCTTCATGATAAGGCAGAGTAAAATGAAAATGTTCAGACGGAATCGGGGTAGTTGGCAATAAATGTTCCCTTGCCGGCACCAGGAGTTCTACTACCCAAGCTATCACAGCTATCACCACGATTGTCAAAACAAATAGTACTGCACCAAGAATTCTCTTATTTCGCATTGTAGAAGATGCCATAGTTCAAAAGTTCAAAAATGTCTCAAAAACAACTAAAAAATAAAAATATGAGTGCTGAGCTCCGAGGTAGCCGTTGGTTTCTTCTCCGAGATTCAAGACGGGTGTCGCTACACTTGGCAGAACAGATCCCCCCCCCCCTTGATATTCCCGGCTTCCGTTTCACAAACCTGGAGCGGTAACTCAACCAGTCTCGCACAAAACAACTGCTTGTCGTGGTCGTAGATTGTATCTCTCTCTTCCAGAAACAGTGTGGTCCGGGAAGGCTCCCTCCGATTCAGTAGACGTAACAGCTGGGCTCTTCTCCTCGTCCAAGAAGTCTCGATAATCAGACAGCACAGTTGGATTCACCAGATCCGGAGAGACATGGCGGCAGTGAGTGGAGTGCACCCACCGCTTCCTGTTGGTAACTCACACAGCCGTACGAGTTGCAAGAAGCACTTGCTCGGGGCCACGCCACCTCGGCTCCAAGCTGCTTGTTCTCTCAAAGGATCGGACCATCACATGGTCCCCAGGACGAAGATTGTGAGCCTCTCCAATAGAATTATCAGGGAGCGCTTCTCGAACCTGTTGATGAATGGAAAGTAAATCATTTGTTAATCGTGCCAATTAATCGTTCATCATTATAGAAGGCACATCATGTAACAATCGAGGCTTAGGAACTCCCCATATATTCATAGGCCTTCCAAACACCACTTCATAAGGTGTGAGGCCAGTTCGGGAATGAGGCACTGATCTGATAGATAGCAATGCCAGAGGCAGAGCATCCGGCCATTTCAAAGACGTGGATGCCACAATCTTTGCTAGCTTTAACTTCAGAGTAGCATTATATCTTTCCACGAGACCTGCTGACTGCGGATGAAATACAGCATGAAATTTCTGCTGAATTCCCAATCCCTTCATGACGTATTCCACAATTTTCCCAACAAAATGAGGACCGTTATCGCTCCACAAAAATTTACAAACACCGTAGCGAGGGAAGTACTCCTTGAGCAAAACCTTAGCTGTTGTCAGCGCTGTATTATCCTTCGTGGGGAAGGCCTCAATCCATTTACTGAAAACACACACCACCACTAAGACATACTTAAGGTTATTGCAACGCTCAAGCTGAATGTAATCCATTTGCAGTACTTCGAATGGTGCAGTAGGTGGAACAAACCCTCCTTTCGGAGTATGGGTCCCTTTTGCAGGATTGTGCTGTAAACATATCAGACAGGTCTGCACTTCTCTTTTGGCCGTATTGGCAATCTCAGAATGCTCCCAAACTCGCGTTAGCAATCGAGTAATTGCAAGAGCTCCAACATGTGCCAATCCATGTGTCATTTGAACCATCGCTTGCAAGTAAGCTGCAGGCAATTTCCATCTTTCCATATCTTTGCTTCGCCAACAACCCTCATCATCCAGCACTCCCTCTGCTGCCCAGGTTGCGAGTTCTGCTTCAGACGCTGATTTCTGAATGTCTAGTATCTCCTCTCTAGCATCATGCCATTGCTCAGCCTGTGATTTCACTACATACATTGGCGAGGCATTTCGTAACCTAGCAGTTTCTCTCGCTATGCTATCTGCAAAAGCGTTTCCTTGTCCCACTTTGTCAGTGACTTTCTTATGTGCACTGCATTTGATTATCGCCACTTTCTTTGGACAAATTAACGCATTCAAAAGATCACGCACTAGTTCTCCGTGCATGATGTGTACTCCATGCGCAGTCAGAAACCCTCGGTCTCTCCAGAGTAGGCCAAAATCATGCGCTACTCCAAAGGCGTACCGGCTATCAGTGTAGATGTTCACACATAAGCCAGCACTCAATTCACATGCTCTTGTTAAGGCTATCCGTTCCGCTGCTTGGGCCGGTTTCTGTGGTATTCGTGCTGCTTCTACCACCGTCTTAAGTGTCGTGATCGCATATGCTGCAGAAATTGTGCCATCTGGCAGCCTTAAACACGATCCATCAACCCACAGTTCCCCATCCACATCTGGAAGTGGCGTATCCTGTAAGTCGACACGACCCTTTGTTTGTTCTTCAGTCAGGAAAACACAATCATGGTATTCTTCCTCCTGGCCTTCAGCAACTGGATACAGCAATAAAGTAGCAGGGTTCAGGGTAGCACATCTCTTTAGTGTGATGTGTGGCGCCGACAGTGTGAGCTCATATCCTGTTGGACGTGCACTGGTAAGATACTGGGTCTTTGTTTGGTTTAACAGAGCATGTACCGCATTGGGAACTAACACCAGCAATTTGTGTGACAAAACTATTCCCTCACTCTGCCGTTTATCCACTGCTGTTGCTGCAACTGCTCAAAAGCACCCAGGTAATCCTCGTGCTACAGGGTCAAGTATTGCCGAAAAATACGCGCAGGGCCTCTGCTTATCCCCGTGTGTCTGCACTAACACTGACAATGCACACCCATCTTTCTCGTGTACATACAACGTAAAAATCTTCGTGTAGTCTGGTGTACCTAACACTGGTGCAGAACAAAGGGCTTGTCTCAATTGTTCAAAAGCATTCTGGCATTCATCTGTCCATTCAAGGGGCATTGGTGTAGTTTTGGACAATAGTGCTAACAAAGGTTTTATAATGTGCGAAAACCCCATTATCCACTGCCTGCAAAAAGACGTTAAACCTATAAAAGCACGCACATCTCTCTGAGTGCGGGGGACTGGTGTATCTAAAATTGCTTGAATTCGATCAGATGTTAATGCACGCCCCTCCTTAGACAAAAGATGACCGAGGTAGGTCACCTTTGGTCTACAATATTGTAATTTCTTCCTAGATACTTTGTGGTTATTCTGAGCAAGAAAGGAGAGCAAAGCAAGAGTACTCTCTTCACACTGTGCATGCGTGTCTGCAGCAAGTAAAATATCATCAACATACTGAATGAGAGCCACTCCAGACTGCAAATCAAAAGAATCGAGCTGTCTTTTTAAAGCCTGGCTATAGATGCTAGGACTTTCTGTATAGCCTTGAGGAACTCGACAAAATCTATACGATTTATTATTTAATGTGAAGCCAAATAGATATCTGCTGTCGGGATGTATGGGAATGGAAAAGAAGGCATTTTTGAGATCTATCACAGTAAACGTGGTAGCAGTGGGCGGAATCAAAGTAAGTAAGGTGGTGATATCAGACACCACCGGATACTGGGGCACTACAATCTTGTAAATTTCCCTCAAATCAATAATATATCGTTAGACTTTGTCATCAGTATCTTTCTTTAAGATCGGAAGAATCGGGCTGTTACAGACATTGTAGGGAACTTCATCCACTACTCCTGCAATAATCAAATCATGTACAATGTGAGTTAAGGCAATTCCACCTTCCCTAGAGATTTTGTATTGTGGTACACGTGGCAGAGACACACCCTCCTTAACAGTTATTCGAATAGGGGGAATAAGCATCTGTCCCACATCCGTGTCCGATGTAGCCCATAACGTTTGTGGGAGAGAGGCTAGCGCTTCAATTTCTTGCATAGTGCACAGTCTCCCTACATCTGGATAATTGTCATTCAAAATAACCCGCACTCCTTCAGGAGCGCAGCGTATTGTCGCTCGGAAGTATTTAAGCAAATCTATGCCCATAATATTGTCTGGAGTATTCGGCGACAATAAAAATGGGCACGGACCAAAGAATCTGTCAATGTAAAACGTAAGGGGTTGTGACAATGGGCTAAGAGAGGGTGTTCCATCGAACCCTATAGATGTAATCGTTTCGCCAGACAGGGGAGCCCTTGGAAAAAAGTTTTTAGACAGAGCACTACGAGTAGCTCCTGTATCAACCAGGAACTGATCAGTAGAACCCAAAACGCCCGCTGATACATATGGACCTCTTTGATCTACTGGTGCTTCAACCGATTCCACACCCCATCCTACGCAATCCTATGCATGCACATAATCCTGGGACTCCACATTCTCACCCTCCGATATCTGGTACTGATTTCGTCGATCAAAAGTATTATGATCATCCTGACCACGACCCCTCGCCTCAAACCTGCCACGATCACTTGCTCCACCCCTCGCTCCTGAATAACTATTCCGTGTCCTTCCACCTCCTCGGCCACGCTGATTACGTTGTTCCCGAAGCACCGGACAATCTGAAGCCCAATGTCCAAACTCTTTACAGTATGCACACTGATCCTCAGCAATGTCGGAACGACCAGAGGACGTACCATACCCTCCTCGCCTGCCTCTATCGTTCCCTCTAGGCTGCGTAGCACGAACCTGAGCCAACATCACTTTCGTCTTTAATTCCTTTGCTTCCTTATCGGTACTTTCCTTAGCCTCGAATTCCTGTCGCTCATAATACTGAGCCATAGTCAACAAGGACGCAGGGGTCGCCGTGGTCCAGGAACTTTCGCTAGTATTTAAACGTTTTGCAATCTCCGGCAGGAGATTAGCCACATACTTGTCGACAAACAAATGCCTACCCGTGTCATCTGTTAATAATTGCCCACTGTAATCATGAAACGCTTCTTCAAAACGTGAGAAGAAGTCAGACACCGACTCATCCTGCTTCTGTTTGCAAGAGGCTAACTTAGTCCAATAAATCTTTTTAGGGGGAACAAGCGTTTTTAATTTATTCAAGATAGCTGTTGGAAGATCTAAAATTAATTGACACGGCTTACATGCAGGCTCCCAATCTAAATCAGCTTGGGCTAAAGCTTTCCAATCCGCTCCCAAAATCGCTTGATCATCAAACTTACGAATCGCTCTCCACATATCAGGGGGCAATATTAACCCAAAGAAAAGATCAATATCAACTAACATCATAACACATGAGGAAATAGCCCCTTCCACTCCTTCATAGAATGCTGCTGGATTCTTACGGGGATCAGGTAAAGCATTTTTCAGTGCCATAACATCTGCTCTATTCCAAGGTGTATAAACACAATTATATACAAAATAACCCTTGGCATCCCCAGACAATTTATCATCACTTGTACCTTGCCCTTTAGGAGGGACATACAAAGGTGCAGCTTCACGCATAGGCATAACATGAACCGTATAACTCTTATCTGTTCCAAAGATAGAACACTCTTTGGATATCTCCGTCGACCCCGGCGCAGGCACATCTGATTCTTTTCTTGCCTCCCGTAATCTTGACGCCGCATCCCGTAGCTGGACCAACCGATGGAAAAACCCATCCGCATCTGCAATAACAAATAAACCTTTACGCATACTCTCACGATTAACTGATATATCCTTAGGCTCTAGATCAGTCGAATATTTCCTAAACCGATCTACAACTTCATCTCCAAACTGACTCAAAAAATACAACCGTTCTCGTTCGGACCACTTACTCATTTCATCATTAATCTCTGACATAGTTATTTTGTTCAAATTTAGTTTACGGGCAAAACTGCGCAATTCCGCAGCCTCACTAGCACTTAGCCTCATACTCTTACTCCCTTGACCTTCTCCGTCCGAGTCCTCGTCTGGGGCCGTAGGCAGAACATACGGAGGCGGGCACCGATCTAATAATGAAAAATCATCAACTTCATTAGTAAGGACAGGATAAAGCGGACGTTTGCAAATTACGTTCCCGTGCCTCCCTCTTTCTTCTCCTGCAACTCCTTCTCCTCCAGCTGTAAAGCCTTATCCCGAGCAGCCTTCCGCTGCTCTTTGTCCGCCAAGGCTATTTCACGCTTCATTCGTTCGCGCACTGCTTTCTCCCACATTCGTACACAATCAAACATATCTTGTCTAGACCTACGCTGAAACAAACATTGCTCCACATACTGAACCTTTCGCGAATCAAACGACCCATGTAGTGGCCATTGCAACTCGGGATCAGATTTAGTATACTTGTTCCATAATTTACTGTATAATATAGGGGGAAGGCCAAATTTGATATACATTTCCCGATTGGGAGTCCCCTCTGGGGGAGCCGGCTGAGATTCATTTAATCGATAAGTGGTACCATTTCCAAGACAGCACATTCCTCGAAGTGTGCTTAAAACAGGAATGTCAAAAATATCACGGAAACGTGATACCACAAAAATGACACTTAATATACTCCACACAAATGTGCCGTTCAAACAAAAACAAGTTTAGAGAAATATCTCTACATGCCCACCTATGTGAAGTGCACTGCACATATAATTCAAATCATAGAATCAAATGTTAGCTAACTCAAAACATATTCAAAGAGCCACAGTAAGCGTCCGTAGACTATCTTACCAATCACAAGCTTACCAAATTCTCAGATATCCAGGTTCCAACTGCCAAGGTCTTTGATCGAATCAGCCAAACCGGCACTGTACGACAACTCGAACGAGCAGGATCTCAGTCGAGGACCGGCGCCACCTGGAAGGTCAGATCAGAAGGAAAGGAAGAAAACACCTTGGGTGCCAAGACTCGGGTCACTCAGTGGCAGCGTACGCGTCCATGGCGAGTTTCCAATCCTTCGTCACGACCTCTCCTTCGGGCATCCGAGTCGCCGATGAGTCCCTTCGTGGTCGCCAATTTGTGGTATTGGGTTCTCCAGGCCTACATACTCCGCAAAACCCGCTACACCATTAAAAGATATTGGCACGGAAACTGGAAAATGCAAAAGACAAGTTTATTAAGACCCCATGGGGTGGTGGTACATTCCTACAGCACCCTTCGGCAATGCAAGAAGTATCACACCGAACATCGGTGCGAGACCTCTTTTATACAGTTTTACAGTAATAAAAATGTAGGCATAACACATTTACAGAGGTTTAGGTACATATATGGTCATTTTTGGAACACAGCCAACTCATGGGAGGAGTTACAACACCACTGGTCAGTTTGGAGGGATATTCCTAAGTGATGACTGTCCACTAGTACAAAGGGCTTAACTGCGCATGTGTGAGCTTGACCAATACTAAAAATAGCCTGTTGCTGGGCAAACTCGAGTGGTCAGTGGTACAGAGAAAGGACAAAAGGGTATGCTGGCCTCGAGGCGACGCATTCATATGAAATGGCCGCCGGCACATTCAAAATGGCTTCCGACAACCATAGTCAAGATAAGGAAAATTCGTGTAGCAAAGCTTAACGCTAACCCGATCACCGTCAAATTACGACAGTAGTGAGGGAGTTCATGAAAGACGTCATGGTGGGGTGCCCAATAAAAAGACTGTTGCACCGGGTGCCAACACCTCGGATGCCGGCCCTGATCACAAGGATCACTGTGCATTCCCATGGTTATCCATATAGTGATTCACACACCCCTCAAGGCGCCTCCCTGTTTTTGGGTAGGTTTGTGCATGAATATTTTAACAGGAGTTACAGCACTGCTGTTTTCGACATCAATGAGAATCTGGTCCTTGAGTGATGTCTTCTACCCCTCTACCCCCCTCTATCCCTCTTCTACCACTCTGCCCTTCTACTCCTCTACCCCTCTATCCCTCTTCTACCCTTCTACCCCTCTATCCCTCTTCTACCCCTCTATCCCTCTTCTACCCCTCTATCCCTCTTCTATTCCTCTATTCCTCTATCCCTCTTCTATTCCTCTATCCCTCTTCTACCCCTCTACCCTTCTACCTCTCTACTCCTCCACCCCTCTACCATTCTACCCCTCTACCCCTCTACCCTTCTACCACCCCTCCAACCCTCTTCTACCCCTCTTCTCCTCTACTTATCTTCTACCCTACTACCCCTTAACTACCCCTCTTTTATCCCTCTACCCCTCTTCTATCCCACTACCCCTCTACTACCCCTCTTCTACACCTATTCTACACCTTTTCTACCCCTCTACCCTACTACCCCCTACTACCCCTCTACCTCTCTTCTACTCCCTTTTATCCTCCTTCTACTCCCTTTTATCCTCCTTCTACTCCCTTTTATCCTCCTTCTACCCCCTTTTATCCTCCTTCTACCCCCTTTTATCCTCCTTCTACCCCTCTTCTACCGCACACCATCACTCGGGGCCCGCACAGCATCCCTTAAGTGGCACTTTTTAATTAAAACTTTTAAGCATGCTGCACCGCAGCCACACTTCTGTACAGCACAGCTTAAACACATTGGCAAAGATTTGCTGTACTACGGTGGAAATTTCTGCAGCAGGTTACGTAGACGTCACAATCCTCCGCCAATAAATAACGGACATGCGTTTATTAGGCCAGTGGCGAGCCACTGCACAGCTGCAGAGGCCTCGTGTCCAATGAATGACCAACAAGAACTCATCTCTCCAATCATATGATAAGGGGTTTCTTAACCAATACAAGGTATGCATGCTTTCTGATCACTAATCCCAAATGTTTGCTTTTATATGATTGGGTTTGAGTACCTTCTTTGGTGTCCCCAAAGCTGCGGTTCTTCGCTCTCCCTTGAATACGAACAGAAGACGTATGTGAAAGGAGTATTAACGGAAAATGTATTCCTGTCTCAATTAAAGGGCTGTCGAGTAACAGGGGGTGGGAGACCTATTATTAGGGTGCAAACCTTTCTGGGTTTCCATGTGACTGTTAAGAGCAAGGTGAGACTTTAAGTAGGGGTACCAGATTACTGAAATAGAGGATACTGTGTTTCCAGTGTAGACTTTTCAATATACAAGTGATTCTTTTAAACTGCTCTAACTAGCGAGGACTGCAACCACCAAAATGCACTAGTTTATTAGGTCTTGCCTTTTCCATTCCTTTTATTTAAGTATTAATTATTTTAAAAAAATTAAAAGCCATTGTTATTTGTAATATCAATACATCTAAGTCACGTCAATACAAAACATGTGGCATTACAAATGCTAAAAGTGTCACATTTGCTAAAGTTAAAAGTATTGGCATTGTAAATCACAAAACATAAACATAAATATAAAATGTCATTTACAAAACCAATAGCTCCAACTTTCCTACTGCGAGACCTATTGGCAACGCCAGAACTTGTTGTGTATGTGCTATGATCTTTCATTAAAAAGATGTAATACTAAAATGCTGTCCCTGGCTCAAGTGTAACTTGCGCTGGAAGTGAAAGACTGGATGTTGTCTGACGACCTACAGGGCATGTATTTGCACATACTCATTCTGCAGTCACACAGGAAGTATCTTCACTTCAAGATCAGATCAGCTCACCATTGGTTTTTGGTCCTTACTTTTTCTCTAACTTCGGCTTCATGGGTGTTCACAAAGATGACTGTGGTCGTTGCCCATCTCAGACAATCGGAATCCCGGTCTTCTCTTACCTGGATGACTGGCTCCTCAAGCATGTTCCCCAGAGATAGTGTTGCACCACCTGTAGTCATAGCAGCTCTGCTATTTGACTTGGAGTATCCAATCAACAAGGCAAAATGTCAATAGGCGCCCTTCCAGTGCATCCTGATCATAGTGGTAAGAGTGACACTACATTGTGTCAAGCCATTTCCCCTTCCTAGAGATTTCATGACATTCAGGCTCTTCTGATATTTCAGAACGGAGCACAAGTCTCAGCCCTGATGGGCTTACGCCTGCTAAATCTGGTAGCTTCCTGCATTCTGATAGCCACTCACAAATGCTCGCATGAGGGCCCTCTGGTGTTGCCTCTGCAAACCGTGGCCCCAGCTTAGCAGAGATCTTCGGCGTTGTCTTGCGATCTACAGAGACACAGAGGTGGGTTTTATTTGGGGGAGCTTAGAAGGCAATCTGGAACAAGGGAAGCAATTCCGAACCCAGTGGGCAGTGGCTACACTGATAAGATGCTTCCACTCTATGGTGGGGAGTCCATCTGCAGAACAGAGTTCTTTTGCTCCCAGAGGCACTAAAAGCCTTTCTGCTGTCACTTTGCAGCCAGTCAGTCCAACACTTGACAGACATTACGACCTTGATGTAGTATATCGAGAAGCAGGAGGTTGTGGGGTCACATCTTCTCTGTTGGGAGGCTCTGTGGGTGCCAGAATTTCACATCTGATTGGTAGCCAACCACCTTGTAGGAATACTGACTACTTTAGCGTACAGCCTCAGTCAGCATTATCTTGCCGATCACCAGTAGAGTCCTCATACAGAGATAGTCCAGCACTTCTTCAGCCTTTGTGGCACGTCTCTGATGGATCTCTTTGCAACATGCAACAATGTTCACTGCCTGATGTTCTGTGTCTTCCAGTATTCATTGCAGGGAGCACTTGTGGAATTCTCTGCTTCACCATGTATTTCTTCCCATACTATTGATTCCTTGGGTCCTTCTGAAGATTTGCCCAATTAATATTGACCGCCCGCAATCACCAAGATGGGTGTGTAAGCAGACATGTTAAATCTCTCCCTGTGCCCACCACTGTATCTCCTTCATAGGTTAGAACGCCCCCTCAATCACAGGGACTGCTGCTGCCCCCTCCAGAGTCTCCCTTCATGCCTGGAGATTGAGCAGACTAACCAGAATTGGCTTTTACCTCCTGAATTGTTGGATGTTACCTTCTTTGCGCGCAATCACTCCCCCAAAACAATGTACTCTGGAAGATGGGGTAAGATAGTCAGGTGATATACAGACAGTTGAAAAGACCCTCTTGAAGTCCACAAGGCAGATATTCTGTGATTCACCCTGCTGTTGACACAACAGGAGTGTGCAGTGGAGATAGTTAAGGGCTACATATCATCATTTTCAGCTCTTCTGTCTTCCGGACCAGCCATCCCTGTTCAGATCATTTGTAGTCATGATGTTTCTGAATAACCTCGTCATCAAGTTCCCCCTTCTCCTTTCATAATGCTGCAATTGGGTCTAAATCTTGTTCTTACGTTTTTAATGTGATCCCCATTTGAACCACTACACAGTTTCCAGATGCGACTGCTTACTCTCAAGACAGTTTTTCTTGTGGCCATCACGTCGGCAAGACATGTTAGTGAGCTCAAGGTGCTAAGCGTCAAGACTTCCTTTACTACTATCTTTACCGGAAAAAGGTGGTTTTCAGAACCCTGGCTGCTTTCCTGCCCAAGGTGATTATGCCCTTTCTTTTATGGCAGTCCATTACCTTACCAACTTTCCTCCCCCGCATTCGGCGAGAGAGGAATAAAGGACCCCTTGAGAGAGCAGCCAGCTGTTATATATTGTCAGATCCAAGGAGATCAAAGTGAATGACGAGCTGCTAATCAGCTGTGTAGGCAAAATGAAGAGCAAGGCGGTCCACAAGGGAATGTTGTCTATGTGGGATTATCTCACACAGTAAGTTATGCTATGGTTTGGCTCACAAGGAAACTCCAAAATGTATCAGGGCTGGTTCAACCAGGGTAAAATGTTCTACCTCTGTCCTAGCAAGTAGAGTCTCGTTTGCAGAGATGCATTGTGGCGATTTGGGCTTCTCTCCAAAGGTTTGCAAAGCACTACTACCTGGACTCGGAAGTGCAAAGGGAGGATCACTCCACACTCTGTCCTTCAGGACATCTTAATTTAGCCAGCCATTCACCTACCTCCTGGTTGGGTACTGATTGGGGAATATATTCAAAAGGTGTGGAATCTCCAGGTACAAGTATCCACAGAAAAAAGTTACTGACATCCAGTAACTACCTATCTGGTGGATAGGCAAACTACCTGTAGATTCCACACCAACCAGCCCTTCTCCCCTTTTTCAGGGCTGATTACTAAGTCAATCATTTAAAAACTTCCTAATCATAGAAAGTTTGACGTACAGGATGTCCTCTTATATCTCATTAGTGCCACACAAGACTGCACCCACTGTAAGAGTGCCTCACTCATGAGGCAGTGGTAACCAGATACGGGTCTTTGGGAGGATGCAGTGTTGGTAAAGCCATAACTCGGCACTTTTCTATGGTGGGACAGCAACAACCTATTGCTCGGTAGGCCTTTTCTCAACCCACTTTCCCTGTTGACCATTTCAATAGATGCCTCAGTCCTGGAGTTGGCAACTTGCCTCGGCCTCATTACAGTTACTGTACAAAGAACCCACATCAGGGGAGATATATCAGCTACCTGGAGTTCTTGGCCATCTGTCTAGCCCTCCGAGCTTTCTTCAAGCTCGTTTGAGGCAAAATAATCCTCATAAAGACAGATCACTAGACAGACCAATATTATGTCTAGAAGCAGGGGGGACACATTCACCCCAGCTGTTGACACTCGACTGGATGCAATGGCACGGGGCAATTCGCAACAATATCCAGCTCTTATCTAAATAGTGCCACACCCCAGACTGCACATGCACCCACTGTAAGAGTGCCTTATGAGGCAGTGGTCAGAAGCGGAGGGCCATTAGGAGGATTCAATGTTGGTAAAAGCCATAATTCTGAGTAGTTTTCTGTGGTGGGACGGCAACAACCTGTTGATGGTGGGTTTATTCTCCTTCCTGGACTTCTTTCCAGAGCTTTCAATGTGAGAAGGCTTTGATGCTGAGGCAAGTGAATACATCCTTTGAGGCTCTTTCACTTGTCTTCCCAACACCCTTGGAGCTGAGGTCCTTCAGCTTTCATCTCAGTTTGATATCTTCTCAGTCATTCAATATCCTTTTCGACTATTTTTTTAGCAAAACTCGTACTCTTTAGTGGTGAAAGAGGCTGAGAAGACATCCAAACACACCAGGCGTAGGTCTTTTTGGCACCCTTAAAACATCATGGCAGAAAAAAGTGGCAGAACGGGCAAAAAGTCCTTCAAAGCTTCCTTGGAAAATAAGTCTTTGATAGAAGTGAAACAAAATCTCTTTTCTGACCGAAAAAGTGGGCAATACACCCACCGTTCTCCGAGATCCCACTACTGGAAACAAAACTGTATCTCTGAGGTAACTGAAAGTGCAAGGCTTTGTGTTATGGAAGTCCCAAGAATCTTAGTGAAAGGAAGCCTGTTCAGATCTTTGAATGTGAAAGACTGTGGCTACTGTTTGTTGCTTTTTTAATACAAGTATCCAGTAGCAATTTGAGTTTTAGGTGCTTCAGCGTAATTTTGTGTGGGGATTTGTTTTCATAAAATGGCTCTAAAAATGATGACACTCAGCCTTAGATGTGGAGATTGCTTCTCAGAGTTGGAAATGCTGGACTTTTCACCCCACTTTGTTATTTATATCGAGTTAAAGTGTTCCCGGGTCCAGAAAGGCAATAGGAAATTATTCTTACATTTAGGACTTCAATTAAGATACCTACAATACAGAACCAGGACTACAAGGAAATAATTTACAAGTAAGTTTGAAGGGGCGGGTTGAAGAAGTGTATTTTTGAGGGAAAATCAGATTTTAGTCAAGAGATACTGCTAATTAAGGGAGAACTACAAGGTGTAGGTAATGTGTATTTGGAATTGAAAATGTTGTGTCAGTAGCCACCAAGATTTGATATCTAGTATCAGACAAATACATACTTCATGTAGTTGAAAAGGGGTGTTTTCTATCATTACTAGCGTTCAGTGGGAGCCTGGAGAAAATAAAATGATTTGCAGAGCAGCCCTTACAATATGTTTGGTAGTTCAGCTCCACAGCAGTAACCATCCTGGTGGGTGCAATGTTCTGGTAATGTTTAAAAATAGAGGAAGCTTGCACTGAAATAGATTAATACACATATTCCTGGGTTCCATATAATTGTTGGTTCCCCCTTGTCCAGTGCATCATAGTTGCATAGTTTGTGATTGTAAGGCTGAATCCACAGATGGTTGTTTGTTTTTGTCCTTTATCCATCTCAATTTCCATGTCGCTATTTCCAGCTGAGTTATGAGTCTGCAAAAGTTTAGTGAAGGCAATTGTTTATTCTTCTTGTATCTTGTGTGGTTTTATGTTCCTATTTTGTCCTTGTAGATGTTAGTCTACATTACCTCCCTTTTTTTGACACCAAAGTCAGAGCGATGGAATCCACTTTGTGACAGCCCTTAGAGAAATACTTCTGCACCATGTAATAATTAAGAAGAGTAAAATATTGAAGCTACTGTCTAAATTAAGTTTTTTTATACAGTTCATTTTTTAATTGAATATAATTTTTGGATTTACCACATTTATTTACAACAGGAATCTCCTGCAAGAGCTCCATCAGGCTCTCCAAGAACCCCAGGCCGAACAGGTCCTACCAACACTACCAGTGCCTCGCCAATGGCATCTGTCAAAAAACCTGATCCAAATATTAAAAGTATGTGCTCTAAACTACAAAACTGCATTTGTAGCATTTGCAACTACTGAAATGTATACACTATAGGTTTTTATTTGTTGGGATTTAGCCTGAGTTGAAATGTGTGCTTTTCCCACATGTTTATGTATATTTTCATTATGTACGGTTGGGGTACTTTTTTTCCTTATGATCCTTGTAGTACACAACTTCCAATACTTTTGGTGTCAAGTTGCTTCTGTGTCTTGCTGATCCAACCTCATTTTGTATCATATTGTATTTGTAATTACATTGTGCTTTATACCCTGATGAGACAATTAAGAACATTAGCAGGCGAGTAACAAACTATTTATAAACAACACAAGAAAAAACTGGTGGTCTAAAAAGGAAAAAGGTCACAGAGCACAGGTAATGGCAAATCATATACTTATATGACAGCTAATCGTGGTGAGATAATACTGACACAAGTACAACTCCATGACAGAAGAAACCCTGAGGAGGGGAGACAGAAAATCAGGATTTCCATCAACTGCCCTTCGTGGCCAGTGTCATTATTTGGAACTCCAAAAGTGCCCCTGTCACCTCCGCTCTTCTGGCAGCAAGCCAAACGCTAGTGAACTAGGCGTGATGTGAGGCCAATGATAGACAAATGACAGGCTGAGTATCTCAAGGAAGTATACTGACCAGACTAGTCAACAGAAGCAGTGCAAATTTAGAATTATGGATATGTGAATTTAAAAAGTTCAACAGTAGTCCAGAATATAGTTATTAGTGACCACTGGTGAGCTTGTTAAACAGTGAAAACAAAACAACAACAGAAAAACCACAGTGTAATTACAAGTGATCGATTACTCCTCCCCCGGCGCAGATTCCACCTGCACTACGTCCGAAGCCGATGCTGGTTGTGTCCCCTGCCAGCGTCGACCCCAGTCTCCTCCCTGGACTGGATACGGAGCTGGACCAGCGTTGACCGATGCCGAAGCCCATGGGAACCTTTGTGCCCTTGTTCTACCCTGGTGCTCCAATCAGGCCAAATTGGCAACCAGTTGAGGGTGGGGAGGACTGCGAGGGGTCTGGAGACCCTCTGGCAGACCAGTTAGAGTATGACCTGGACTGGAGAGTGGAACTGGGGGAAGCCAGTGGTCTGGATACTTCCCCAGACCTTAGCATGTTGTCTCCTCCTACTGTGGCTACGGAGGAGGGAGCTTCTTACGCAGTGGTGTTGCATAGGGCGGCGGAGGCTCTCAACCTCGAGCTACCTACGGTGGCAGTCAGGACTAACCGCCTGACAGAGGTGCTTCAGCCAGCAGCGAGCTCTTCGGAGCCCCTGCTGCCATTCAGTGAAGCCCTAACCGACATCATTTTGGGCACCTGGTCCAGGCCCAACACAGGGGCTCCTGTGGATAGTATGATTGCCCGACGCCACCGCCCGGCCCCGGGTGACCCCACTTTCCTCTCCTAACACCCCACCCCTGAAACCTTGGTGGTCCAAGCCTCCACATCCAAAGGTGCATGCCCTAACACACCACCTGATGGGTAATCCAAAAAGCTGGAACATCTTGGGAAGATGTTTTCGATCTCCAGCTTGGGACTGCGGTCGGTAAACTTCATGTCTGTTGGGCTGTAATACCCACTCTGTGTGGGATACGGTGGCGCAGGTGCTGCCCCAGTGCGCGGAGGAGGGCCGGGCCGTACTCTCATGTGCAGTTGCTGAGGGGAGAGACCCAGCGAAGTTTACCATACGATGTGGACTGGACACCGCCGACTCGCTAGGTAGTACAATTTCAACGTCGGTAGCCCTTCGATACTACTCCTGACTGGATCGACTGGCTTCTCTGGGGATGTCCAAGGTACCCTTATGTTCATGCCCTTTGATGTCAGTCGCCTGTTCAGCGAAAAGGCAGACAGCTTACTAGAGCAATTCAAGATCTCACTGGCTACGGCCAAGTCCTTAGGCCTCTTCACCATTTCCCCTGCGCTGTCTGCTTTTCGCCCCTTTTGTAGCTATGGGAGGGGTGCCCCTCCATGTCCCACCCAGGGCCACAGGCCGGCGCAAGCTGTTCAGCACCTGTGTGGCCGGGGATGTGGGAACCACCGCCGTGGTTCTGGGGGCCAGCAAGCGGGCTAGTCCACCACCGCCCCCTCTGCAGCAGCCACCAAACATTCCTAGTCTGACCTTCCGGGCCAACAATCGCCAGTGTGCTGCAGGATTCGCTATCACCTGCCCCACTGGCGCACCAACACGTTAAACAGGTGGGTTTTGCAGATAGTCCGAAGGGGCTAATCCCTCCCCTTCGAAACTACCCCTCCATCCATGCCACCTCAGTATCATCGCATGTCGGAGGATCATCTGGCCCTTCTCCAACAGGAAGTTATGGCTCTCTTGGCCAAGGGAGCCATCAAGCTAGTTCCTGCCCTAGAAGTAGGTTGTGGTTGCTATTCCCACTACTTTCTGGTGCCCAAGAAGGACAAAGGCCTGCGTCATATCTTGGATCTCAGGAACGTCAACTGCTTCCTCCGGAAGGAGAAGTTCAAAATGTTGATGCTAGCTCAGGTCCTGTCTGCTCTCGACCCTGGAGACTGGATGATAGCATTGGACTTGCAGGACGCTTATTATCACATCCCCGTCCTGCCGGCCCACCGGCATTACCTGCGGTTCACGGTAGGCCACGAGCACTTTCAGTTTACCCTGCTCCCCTTTGGCCTTACCAGCGCCCCTCGAGTGTTCACGAAAGTGATGGCAGTGGTCGCAACTCATCTGCGCAGATCAGGGGTTCCAGTCTTCCCCCATCTCGACAACTGGCTTTTGAAGGCGAGCTCGCCCCAGGCTGTCGTCTCTCACCTCCAGACTACGGCTGACCTCCTGCATTCGCTGGGGTTCTCCATCAACGTGCCGAAGTCGCATCTGACTCCCTCTCAGAAGCTCCTATTCATCGTAGCAGATCTGGACAGAACGCAGTTTTGGGTCCACCTCCCGAACAGCGAGTATGGGATATTTGGGCTACGATTCTGGTCTTTCAGCCTATATCCCGGGTTTCGATCAGGATGACCCTCCAGCTACTGGCCAGATGGCCTCCTGCGTCCTGCTGGCATATGTGGGCTCTGCAGTGGGACCTGAAGTTCCAGTGGGCACAACGTCAGGGGAATCTGTCAGATTGCATTCAGATCTCGGAGGGCACTGCATACCAATTGAAGTGGTGGCTAGCGAATCAGGATATGGTCGACGGCAGATCCCTCTCCCTTCCCCAACCAGATTTCACAGTGGTGACCGATGCATCACTTCTGGGATGTGGCGGCCACATGGGGAAGGCGGAGATCAGAGGCCTCTGGTCTCCGGCCGAGTCTGGGCTCCATATCAACCTTCTGGAGCTTCAGGCGATTCTTCTTGCACTCAAAGTATTCCTTCCTTCTGTCCGGGGAAGAGTAGTGCAGGTGTTCCCGGACAGCCCCACCGCCATGTGGTACTGCAACAAACAGGGTGGGGTGGGGTTGTGGACCCTTTGTCAGGAGGCTCTCAGTCTCTGGACATGGCTGGAACATACGGACATGTCCCTGGTGGTTCAACACCTGGCAGGTTCGCTGAACACCAGGGCAGACGAACTCAGCCGCAGGTGCATGATGGATCGCGAATAGCATTTTCACTCGGAGGTGGGGCAAGGTCTCTTTGAACAGGGGGGAGAGCCTTGGTTAGATGTATTCACCACTGAAGAAGACGCGCAATGTCAGCAATTTTGCGCATTGGAATTTCCAAGGCGGCACTCTCTCGGCTAAGCTTTTCGTCGCGAGTGGAGTGGCTGTCTTCTATACGCCTTTCCGCCTATACCACTTCTGCCCAGAGTGCTGAAGAAGATCAGGCGTGACCGGGCCCAAGTCATTGTTGTGGCACCGGATTTGGCACAAAGAGTCTGGTATCCCAAGCTATAACTCATGGCCATACATCCTCCGATCCGCCTGCCTCTTCAGGGGGATTTTCTGTCGCAGCAGCAGGGAACTGTCCTTCACCCGAAACTGTCCAGCCTCACCTCCTTGCGTGCGTGGAGATTGAGCGGCGACAGTTGTCCGCTTTCGACCTTCCTCCCGAAGTCTGTGATGTTATCTTGGCAGTCAGGCGTCGCTCCACTAAGACGGTATATGCCTGCAGATAGAACAAATTTGTGGCATGGTGCACAGCAAAGGCTGTGGATCCCCTTTCCACCAGTCTTTCTGAGGTTCTCTTGTTCCTCCTTTCTGTGGCCCAGCAAGGCTCTGTTCTGTGCACTTTAAAGGGCTACCTCTCTGCCATTTCAGCCTTTCTTAGGCTTCCTGATCAGCCTTCTCTTTCCAAGTTACCTGTGGTAAATCGCTTCCTTAAGGGCATTACTCATCTTTTTCCTCCTGCCCCTTCGTAATGCCCCAGTGGGACTTTATCTTGGTTCTTACATATCTTATGTACGCTCCCTTTGAGCCACTATATAACTGTCCTCTCTGGCTTCCGACCTTAAAAACTGCCTTTCTGGTAGCCATCAACTCTGCGCGCAGGGTGTGTGAACTCCAAGCACTTTCTTCTAAGCCTCCTTTTCGGACTGTTCATCCGGACAAGGTTGTCCTTCAAACTCGTCCTTCCTTCCTTCCCAAAGTGGTTACTCCTTTCCATGTTGGACAGACCATCACTTTGCCCACCTTCTTTCCGTCTCTGTATCCTTCCAAAGAAGGGAGGCTCCACCCTCTGGATCCAAAGCGTGCGCTTTCCTTTTACTTGGATGGCACAAAACAATTCCAGGTGGATGACCAGCTCTTTGTTGGCTATGCAGGCGCCAAAAAAGGTTGGGCCGTGTACAAACAGACCATTTATAGATGGGTTGTTTTGTGCATCAGCGCTTGTTATTCCTTGGCTAAGAAGTAGCCTCCAGTGGGGTTGCGTGCCCATTCCACCAGGGCGACGGCAGCTACCAGTGCTATGGAACATGAAGTCCCCCTTAATGACATCTGTCAGGCAGCTACATGGGCATCGCTGCACACATTCATAAGACACTACTGCCTGGACAGCCAAGTCCAGAGAGACTGCTTCTTTTGCCATTCTGTTCTCCAGGAATTTCTGGTGTGAACTTGGTTCGCAGACCCACCTCCTGGGTTGGTATTGCTGGGGTATCTTTTCTACAGTAAGGAATCTATAACTAACTGTTTCTTTCAGATGCACAAGTTCTTACCTTTGGTAACGATATATCTGTAAGAAACATAGGTTAGTTATAGATTCCTTACCACCCCACCCATCCTTTCCGTTCTGCGAACTGACTTCTAGGGTTCAGGACTTCCTTTCAGGGCTCTAGTTTTGTGCACCAGTGGTCAGTGTCTTGCATGGCTCTGTGCTTCTAGTATGGAAAGTCGTGTACAGAACTGACATCAGCGTGCGAGGGCGGCATCTAAGTAGCTACCCGACATCATTCCGGCGACCACAACGCCAACGACTAACATGGAGCCAACCGACGCCACCTTTCAACGCACAGGGATACTGCTGAGGAAAAACTTCCGGGATCCAGTCTGACGCCTGGGGGTAATCCTAAGGTAAGGAATCTCTAACTAACCTATGTTTCTTACAGATATATTGTTACCGAAGGTAAGTAACTTGTTCTTCAGTGATAATACTGCTCCATTTAAATGAAGATATGAATGAAAGAATAATGTTCCGAATCAGTCTTTGTACTGAAATGCATGCAACTTGCAATTCAGAAGAATAATTGCAGAGATAGCGCCAAAGGACTATTTTGACAAAAAAAATAGATTAAAGTGGTGTTGTATTCTCCTTCGGGAGTGCGACATGAGCTATGTAGATAAGTGCATTATTTATTGAGCGTCCGCAAAAATGACTTCCTCTTACCTTAGTTTCCAAGCTACATATGTGTGGCTGCCAAGTGGTTCAACTCATCAGTGTTGTAGTGTAATGTGTTTTGTTTTTTGTAAAGTACAAGCAATGCCATACCAAGTACAGCTGCAGGTCACTCTCATTAACAACATAACATCGAGAATAATAAATCTTTTCACAGTTAAAACAAAATCACAGTTCTAAAAGCCAGAGAGCATGCATAAAGTTTCTATGCATATTCAAGATCCAAGTGCTCTAGGGGAACGAAGATCTGTCATTATGTGTTGTAGAAACAGATGGACACATTTTCATGTCATCCCACAGTCTCCTTCTCTCCAACTTATATAGTATTCCCATTACATTTAAGCCCATTACAAGGTTAATGGGCTTAAAGAACATCCCTTGGTGTTGCTGGCCAAAGCCTTTTTTCTGTTCCCCTGTTTAAATGCAGCCAGTGGAAGGAAACTATATTCGTAAGTTCACAGCTTCTTATAGATTAAATGTTGCACTGTTACGTTAAGGCAACCAAAGAGCTCTCATTCGATATGTTTCCACTTAGTAAGGAGGCACCCTGCATACAGGGTGTGGCTCTTAACATAATTTATTTTTCTTCTAAGGATCTTGTTATGAAATGTGATTTTTCTTCAGTTATCCTTTAAAATATTTTCTAACCAGTAAGGTGGCAGTGCATTATACCTTCACTTTTTTCTCAGCCTTTAGAGGTCTCCACTGAGAAGAATTCAGCTGGTTTACATCAGTGATAAAAAATTAATTTGGAAGCATAACACATATTCCTATATTGTAGATTCAAATTTGTGCATATCTGTGCCATCTCGTATTTGGAGTCTGAAATGACACCTTATATTCTTAAAGCTGACATCTCTAGTTTCATAGTGGGATCTTCTTTGACATACCTATTAGAGCATTCTTTCAAGATTCTGAAGCCAAAATCTTCATTAATAAGAGGTTGAAACTGCCTTTTTAGAGTGCCTTTTAGGGCTTCTCAAAATCTAGTTGTCTTGTAAATGTTCCTCAGCAGTTGCTGCTGACATCCTGGAGGCCACTCATGTGTCAACACTATGGAATATGCATCCATTAGCTTTGTAGTCTTGTATCAAAACTGCTGTCTGTCAGAAAGAAGGAAAAACTATTACATTTCTCATCTAAGCACCCTTTCTTTTATTTTGAGCTTGTTGTTCTAGCAACAGACAAGCTGTAATACCACTTTATCCTAGACAAAAAGGAGCAAAGAAATTCACCCTTAAGTGATATTTGAGAAATACACTGCCACTCAGAAGCAGTAACTTTAACTCATCCCCGCCAATCTAAAGCATTCATGGGCCAAGGAACGTGTGAAACCTCTTCAACCATCTTCTTCAGTGGTAAGAAACAAAAGACAATAAGGTGCTGAAGTCCAAAAAGGCTTCTCCTATCATAACCCTTAAGTAATTTTACATGCCACCCCATCTGAATTGTCTGGCTTGGGAAGTTGCCTCCCCGAGTTGATTAAATCACTCAATAGAATTTAAGAGAACAAATCAACACACTTTTGCTATATCCGGTGATGTAGCAGAAAAAAGAATCTATATATAATTGGATACAGAAAGGAAATATTCAGAATATAAGCTCTTTACTAATTTTCCAAAAGCTAAACAAACACAACTCTGGATGTGTGCCATAAAACATATCATCGGTATCAAGAAAAGATTTCCTTTCTGTGTTATTAACTTTTTGAGTGACCTATGGGCCTACGCACATTTATCAACTTTAAATTATTTTTGCACGACCCTGAAATTTCTTTTGTCTCTCAAATTTTATTCTTTAAGGAAAATTTTTGTTAAAACCATTTTTTAATCCACATATTATATGACATTTTTACAATCGTATACTCTGGTACAAGTTCCACACTTCCTGTGACAAATCCTTTTACAAATTCAAACTCAGAGTAAACAGTTCATACAGTGTAAACATAAATCACAATTTAATAAATAACATCCTAATGAGCAATATTAAAACCAGTAAAAAAAGTAGTTTGTCGACGCGTTTCCGTGCTTTGTTCTAAATCTTATAACACCTTCTTCAGGACAGAGCTTTACTCAAAAACAGTGTTTCTTCATTCTAAAAAAACGAATACATACAATTAGTATCATTTATCTAATTGAGAGAAAATGTCATTCTATCTTGTCATGTACATGTTTTATAACGTGTCACTAGTTAATTCATTGATATTTATGTAAAACAGCATTCTTACTTCAGTTATCTTGCCATAGATCTTTCACTTGGGGTCTGGACCTTTCAGATTTATGTATTTATGGTCCTCTTCGTGGACGCTACCAATGTGTATGCACCACGGCTTCTATAATGATGAGGGTAAACTTTTTTGTAAGATTCCCTCTTATCAATTATAGAAAGAAGAGTGATAATTCCGTTTAGTAATACTTACTTGAACAGAGAGAATGATGTTCTCTGTGTCTATTTTCTTTTCTGTGACTTTCAATCTGCGCAGGGTCTTGTATCAATACGGGCTCAGTTAATGCCTGTAAAGTTTAAGGGGTCATATTGTTTGTTTTTGTCTGAGTCTTAGTACGCCTATTATGTCTGAACTGGACTTCATGCACATACATACCGTTGGAGTTTTTGGTTGCGATCACTCGATAAGAGTCTTAGGAGTTCCTCGCACCTCAGTATCGTCTGCAGGGTATTTCACAAATTTCCCCTTGTTAGATCGATTTCTGTCTCTAAGTGCTCCAATTATCACCTAAAAACATGAAGCATTCTTATTAAGTGTGTCGTCCGATTTGGCATATTGGCTAAAATATTGGGTGAGCTATTCATTAACCCCATCCTGTTCATAATCGGAGGCATTTCAACTCTAATTCATGCCTCCATGCCGACTAAGTCCAGCGCTAAAATACTGCTTGTTGTTTAACGTCTTGTGGTCACTGGGCCATTGTAGCATTATTCATGTTTCTCTGAAATCTGTAACAATGCCCGACGTTTTCTAAACTTAGGACACTAGGCATCCTCACAAAGTGACTTAGCGCAATGTTTTACCTGTATCTGCTACCGCTTTTAAAACTTATGAGACGCGGCAACCTCTTGAAATGAGATCGCGTCTTTGGTGATCTCATTATTAATGTGAATGAGCCCTCCTCAGCCGGTTACTGTTTCTTAATACCTGAACCGTTTCCCAGCATTCTATAAACTACTACGGGCAAAACATCCTCTTAGGATAAGGACGCACTGTGTTGAATATATCTCTAGAGTTTAAGGATGGACTATGAAGGCAAAGCATGCCACTAGAGTTTAGGCGTGTTGTTAATCATGCAGTCCACCCCTTCCCTCACATGAGACAGTCTACCCGAGTACCCTGTCCCATCCAGGTCTCCTTACCTAGTCGCCCGTATTGCGTTACATCCGACACGTCCTCTCTCCCATCAGCGGAATGAGGACGGACGGAGACTTGTGCTATTTATAGGGATATCTCATCTCACTAATTATTTAATGGGCATCTATTAACTAATTTACTTTTAACCTTTACCGAACCAATGTCAGACGCCATTTTAGTAGTTTTTAACAATGAAACGCTTATGTTCCCCGCTTTACCCCTGCATCGCGTCTTTACGCGCCATTTTTGTAGTTTTATGGGTTTTTGTATCTTATTCAGTTCCGCGCATATCGTCATTTGTTTACACTCAGTGAGGATTTAAAATCTCCCTCACTTATCCCATAATATATATTGCATTTATTCCCTTTTTTTCTTTCGGCGGTGTTTACTTAAAAAAGGGGCAAACTACCGTCTAATCACGGAATGGCTATATCTCCGCGATCGCCATTTTGGTAGTTTTAAGTTATATTCCGAAACTCGCCGGGCCATAAATCTCCCTGCTCAATTCGTCTCTATTCGAGGCATTCCGCTATACATCTCGCTACCATTAATTATTTGTGGCAGATGTGTTGTATATATATTATGCAAACATCTTACCCATATCGCTGTTGCAGTAACTTTTTGGCCAAATTATATTTTGTACAGGCATAGGATTAACATAGGATTAACATTGGTAACATCTCTATTGTAACCAGTACACCAATTATTTTAAACCCTTCATACGTTATATGGGATACTCCATTGTTTCCACAATATAAACATTCTACATGCCTTTTCTAAACTATATTTTGTACAGGCATAGGATTAACATTGGTAACGTCTCTGTCTCCAGGTGTATGCCCGCCCTCTATCAAACTGAGTTTTTAGAGGGCGAGGGCAGCCTATGATGAAGCATGACACCGGGCGGTGTGTGAGGCCAGTCCATTAATTTTTGAGATGCCCCCACTGGTGACGCATCTTGAGGAAACCCTGGGAATCGGTAGGAGGCCGTACTAAGGACAGCCCCATTTTGTGTATACATTAAGAAATAGAAAGCCCTAGATTCAGCGTACCCAACTGTCACAAATAGACCGGATTCAGTAATTGCTTCAGCAGCTCATAGAAGAACCAAGACTCCAATAACGCTCTCATCCAGTCCGTCTGACAAGGATAGCAAACGCTTTGGCAATCTGTGCAGGAGAATTTCCTCTGTGGCAGCTACCTCTATTAAGACAACCAGTGCCCAGGTGATTCTAGGTCTTAATGCTCGCCAGATGTAGCATGACATTGATCCATTCCTGGAACTTATTCCTGAGGATAAGAGGGAAAGGACAAGGGCTAACCTAAAGGAGGGAGGCCTTTCATTATGGACACAGCAGCGGATGCTTCAAATGCAGATTTTTGACAATTGGCAGGTGGTACTGTTCTAAAGAGCCAAGGCAGGTAAAAATCCACATCTAAAATCTTAGACATGCCTTTTGATGGGCTAACTCTTTTTGGTAAGTATGTTGATAAAGCCTTAAAGCCGACACTGACCTCAAAGGTGCTAGGACTTTTGTAGTGTTGCAGATTTGGGACGTCTACTTTGGACTCTTGCAGTATTGCAGATTTGGGATGTCTACTTTCCATGGCTCACGAAGATAACCAATTTCAGAGCGAGAGTAAGCCAGTATAGAGGTCCGGTACAACCTTATTATCCTCAAAGACAGTCTTGATATGTTCAAGGATACTCCTTCAATAGAAACTA
This sequence comes from Lissotriton vulgaris, assembly GCF_964263255.1. Taxonomy (NCBI): domain Eukaryota; kingdom Metazoa; phylum Chordata; class Amphibia; order Caudata; family Salamandridae; genus Lissotriton; species Lissotriton vulgaris. The sequence continues at coordinate 230,180,815 of NC_141700.1, read as the reverse complement.
AAGGCAGACTTACGTAAGGTCTTAAGGCAGAATGAGAGGTCCCTCACAAGCACAAATCAATGTCAATCAGAAAAGAGTATCACTCCCAGCTCATACCCTCTTTTTTTTTAATCTGGAACTCAGAAGTTTGGAGGAGGGGGGGGGGGGTAATTTTCCTTTTTGTTCGTGTATGGAGGAATATGTCAGCAGACAAATAAGTGATACAAATTGCCTAATCGGGCCAAACAGTGGGGTTCATTTAGAGACCCCCCCCTCAGTTTGTCCACCAAGAAAGGAACACCATCTTCATCTGAAGGAGCTGCAAATGAAAATTCTCATGCTTCTCTTCAAAGGAGTGTAGGAAGCTGGCTATTTATATACTATACCAAAGTAAGGTATAGTTTGCACAGAGTCCAGTGGAACCCCAAAGGTAGGCTGAGGTAAAGGTAGATAATACCTTACTGTTTATTTGTGGTAGTGTGTGCGAGCAGTAAGGCTTTGTCAGAGGGTAGTGCAAAGCATTTATTGTTCACTCTCAGGCAAGGGATGAGGTTACATACTTAAAGAGTGAACTCAGACCAGTTTTATTGTATACAAATTTTATTTAGTTATGTTTATTTCCTAGAACCAAGGAAGCCAGGCACAGGTAAGTGTAAACGGTACTTTTCAAGGCAGGTTGAACCATACCAGCAAGCTGAATGAAAATGACTTTGTTACAGGTTTGTAAATGATTTGAATACCGTGGAAATTACTGTTAGATTACTTTTGATTTCTCTGCAGATTACTTTATAGATTACTTTTTCTACTCAGTGTGATATGCCTAGATATCACACTGGGACATTTCATAGAAAAAAGACAAGCATTTACAATGCAATAGGTCTCGCATTATTACAGTTTGAGCTATTGGCATTGGAAATGACAATGCCTTTTATTCATCTGTTTTTAAAACCTGCAATCGGTGCAAAAAACACGCACTTTGAACATATAATCCTTGCTTACAAAGGCTGGCAGTAAAAGAGACTGCCAGCCTTGCTTCTCATAAGCATGGACTAGAAGTACAAAGCGCTTGTTTACGCTCTGATGCAAATGAATAAAAGGCATTATTATTTACAATGCCAGTAGCTCAAACTTTAATAATGCGAGACCTATTGCATTGGCATTGTAAATGACAATGCCTTTTATTTATGTTTTAAAAAAAACAAAACTAATAGGCACTGTCATTTACAATGTCAATAGATTAAACTTGCAGGTTGCGTGCTGGACTCCTGAATCGTGAAGTAGGGTCTCAGCCTTTAGAAGGCTCAATTTAGTGACTGGGAAGTATCCAACGTGGTATTTTGTGAATATTATTTATTATTAAAGCGTCTCCCCCTTCGTTGAGACGCTTACGTGGCAGGAAGATCGATGCGACCCCTGAGGGTGTCTGGATCGAATGTTAGGCTTGGCTTGGTGTGTCTCCCTCCTGCGGTCAATAGAAGCAGTATCCTTTGTAAGTAGATATTAATAAAAGCTTGACCTCATTAGTAATGCGCGCCGGCAGCCTGTAAATGACTCCCAGAGCCGCATGCACGCACTGCTCCAGACACTGCAAAGCACGCCAAGGCGGGTCATTTTCAAATATCGTGTTGCTCCAGTCTGCGGACCATGAGGTTACGTCACATGGGGCTGTAGGACTGGGTGATGTGTAAGATGGACCAGCGACTCATGGCAACGGATACACTTCTTTCCATCACTCCTAATTTCTGATATGTACATCCTCAAACTCTCGGCCCAGACCCCCCCATCCCCCCTCCATTCGTCACCATTTTACGTCCACCTCCCCTTTCACCAATTGCCTGGTCCCTACCGACTCCCCAAAATTATAACCTGTATTCCATATATGTATCACGGTATCCGCATTTGATCAACACCTTCTACCCAGTGGCGGCTCCTCTGCGGGCCTCGAGATCAAAGGCCTTTATCTAAAAAAAAAAAGCTTCACTCAGCATTTCGGTTTATAATGGAAATTGGATTTCTCTGAGCTGACAAAGAGAGGTTTGAAGAAAATCTCGACAGGGAGACGACTACATGGAAACCTAAATATAGCAGCACAGCGCTGCATCTCCTTGGTGACCGGCAGGTCCTCACCTCATCGTGGCCGCTGCTGGGAGTCTGGGCGGGGGCGGCGGGTCCTCTGGATTCCGACCCAGGGTCCCAGCTGCCGCGCAGCTACCAGCCTGATCACGAAACTGAAAGCTATCGCGTTTGGGGGAAAAAAGCCGCAAGTGGTGTCCGTGCGCGCCCATATGCTTTCAATTATCGCGCCCGTGTCTGGGCACAATAATTGAAGGCAGAAATGTGCGTGATAGACACCAATAGGCATGGGGCGGAGCTATGCGCCCCCCTCTGGCCTATTGGTGTCCATTTCACAAAACAACAAGCAGGGAAAGGCCAATCGCAGGCCGCAAATGGAAAATCACATGCACGAGTGTGTGGAATTTCCAGGTTCATTTGCAAAACCTGGACAAAAGGACTCTTGCTGCGCGTACATGCGTGCTTCCAGTGTCTCTTTAACAGCACACAACTTCTTAATGTAACAAGACCCTATCCTAAATCTAAAGTGGGGATGAGGGCAGTTGTAGCCGTTAATGTTACCTCGCAACATTTGTGCTAAGTATTAAATCCTGTCTCCTCTGGAGACAGGCAAAAAGGCAAATTCACTACCATCAGAGGAGAGAATTCTTAGCCTGGAGGAGAGTTTAGCCAAATAGGCTGTATCTACCCATGTCTTGATCAGAACTGATGTCTAGTATGCATTTTTCCGACTCGGAAAGCCTGTGATCCCCAGGAGCCACAGACACGACACTACACTGGAGCATTCTGCTGTGATGACTGTGCTGCTTTGTGCCCATGTAGCTGAGCTAAAGGTGATCATGTGCCCTACATTCTCAAGTGGTAACTGAGCGTGTGCTAGAGGTTGTACCACTGTGCACAGATGTTATTGAAGGAGGTAAAACAACCTCAATCAAGTTAAATGAGGAAACCTCTACGGCGAGAGGCAGTAAGAAATGACATCACAGACTCCTCCACTGAAGGAAGGACACCGAAACATAACACTATACTCCGAGTCTAATGGAAAAGCATCATTGTGCATCAGTATTCCTGTTTAGTATGTATCCAGCACACACTATATAATGCATTATCTGCTGCATAAATTGACAAAATATTTGTTTCGAGAATAAAAAGCAAAGTTAAAAAATGTTTCACATCGAGTTCAGCCATTCATTGTAATGTGTTCACTATTAGCATCAACGCTATTCACTCAACGGCATTCCAACTTAAAAAGAATGTAAAATTACTATGCGGTTCTTAAGTGTTCCTTTAACGGAATTTTAAGCCACATAATTGATCTTTCTTATCCGCGCACTTTATCCAAATTGGCCACATAATTTGGTACTCCAATTTTGTAAAACTGTCTTGGCAAAGCTGCATAAATATGGCGAGTGTGGCTATAACGAACAGGCATGACAAAGGTATCAATACTCCATACTGTGTGAAAACTTAGAGGCCACATTGACGGTTGCGGGCCTTAGGAAACAGAAAACACTGGGCAGACAGAACTGAGCTATGGGACAATATTTCTGTTGACGCTTGCAAGACTGGCTGAAACTTTCAGAGCCTGAAAATCTAGAAGTGGGTACTGCAGAAATAAATACAGATTACAGGCCTCGTAGAAAAAGCAGCATGTCATGTCGGGAGCAAACACAACCACAAGCCTAGCAGAAGCTGTCAGTACTCTCCAGGTAAGCAGCCAGACAGACGTAGACAAAACTCTCAAGGCGAGAAATCCACCTTAAGAGGAAGCAACTCTTTAGGCCCGGTAACTACATTATACGGGCGGGAGACCTAAAAGAACAAGAAACGCTGCACAATACTCTGGGAAGCTGAAAGCCCTGAAAAAAATGAATATTCCAGTTGAGCAGCCAAATAAATGGAAGTATGTCTAGATGAGGCCTTCAGAACTACTGAGAAGGTTTACGACAAAAGGGTTGCATAGCTGGAAGGAAATAATGAAAATGAGATGGCTCCATCACTTCTGGACAACACTGCTCCAGGCGATGGGCGATCAGAACTAGAATGTAGAATAAAATCCAGCCGTACTGAACGACTATCCAGATCCGAGGCCTCCACAAATGGATTCAACAACGCACCTTGCGTTGATTAGCACAATGACAACGTTACTAGCTCCACTTCCCACTCCGAGTAATACAACTACACTCGACAGAGCTGACAAGACTCATTTAATAAAAAGGAACTCTGTCCACAACTGGACCCTCGACCCTGTGACCACGCAGGTCGCTCCCTCTGCCACCGCGCAGACCCCTTGTGCGCCGCTGCTCCTCTCGACTGCTGCCTCAGCTGACTGGCTTGTGCCTTCCTCTGCTGCCTGCTGTCTGGTTGTGGGCCCCTTCTCCTTTGTGCTTCGTTTTTTTGCCCCCTGGTTTTTTGCCCCGTGTGTCCTCCTCTCGGTGCCCCCTGGTTCGCTCCCTGTTATTTCGTTTTTGTGCCCCTTCTCCTTTGTGCTTTGTTTTTCTGGCCCCTTGTTTCTGCCCCTTGCGTCCTCCCTTCTGTGCCCCTTGGTGTGCTCCTTGTCTATTTCATTGGTGTGCCCCTTGATCCTATCACTGTGTTTTTGCTTTCTGTGCCGCTGTGTCCTCTACCCCCCCAGCCCCCTCTTGCCTTCTGTGCCACCCGCTTTCCCACCGCTCGCGTTCCCCGCGGCCCCGCCCCCCCTTGGCCGTCCCGCTCCCGCCTCCCAGCTGCTCCTACCTCCCTCTCGCAGCGCAGCGGCCGCGTCGATGGTGCGCCGAAGGCGCGCTTAAGGCATGCCCGTATGCGCCCAGCGCCAGGACCCCTGGCCCTCGACGATGCCAGCTCACCCGACGGACATACGACGCCGCCACCCTCCACGCACTCGACGCTGGCCGGAACCCCGCCTGCTACCGAACCACCCCGAAACGCACCCACCGACCCTTCACCTGCCAAACTTGCAAATTCACCTGCCTCCGACCCTGCCCGGCACCGCCAAGCCTAGCACCAGCAACAATCACCTCAAATGCATCCTGCTCAACACCCGCTCCGTCCACAGGCACGCCGTCGAACTCTGGAACCTCCTTGACGCAACATCACCAGACATCGCCTTCCTCACAGAAACCTGGATGAACGCCTCCTCAGCCCCCGACATCGCCAGAGCCATCTCGGATGGCTACAAGATCACCCGGAGGGACCGCGTCAACCAAACCGGAGGAGGCGTCGCCATCATCCACAGAAACACCATCCGAATCACGACCAACTCAGACGACATCCTCACCGCTGCCGAGCACCTTCACTTCCAGATACACACCGACCCAAAGACCACCCTCGAAGGCACTCTCATCTACAGACCCCCGGGACCACACACACAATTCAGCGAAGCCATCGCAGACTTTGTCAGCCCGCACGCCCTAACCTCCTCAGACTACATCCTCCTAGGGGACCTCAACTTCCACCTGGAGAACAACAATGACCGAAACACCGCCACCCTGCTGGACAACCTCGCCAACCTCTGACTCAAGCAACTGGTGAACACCCCCCCCCCCACTACGCAGGCCACACGCTCGACCCAATCTTCTCCTCCAGCAAGCACATCTCCTTCAGCCACTCCACCGGACTACACTGGACAGATCACAGCTGCGTCCACTTCAACTTCAGGAGAACCACGACCTACCACCACCCGCAACAGGTTCCCTGCAGAAGCTGGAGCAAGATCACCGCCTACCAGCTCATCACCTCCCTCAGCCAGAACCCTCCCACCAACACGACGGACCCCAACGAAGCAGCCTGCAACCTCACGCAGTGGCACCTCCCTCAGCCAGAACCCTCCCACCAACACAACGGACCCCAACGAAGCAGCCCGCAACCTCACACAGTGGCTCACCAACTGCGCCGATGACCTCGCACCACTGAAAAACCCTCCCAGCAGACCCAGCAGCAAGAAAGCCTCGTGGTTCACCAACGACCTCAAAAACTCCAAAAAAACCTGCCGCCCCCTCGAGAAAGACTGGCGCCTCGACCAGACAACAGAAAACATGACAGCCCTCAAGAACGCCACCCGCAAACACCACCAGCTGATCCGCACCACCAAAAGGACAACATTCAAAGAACGATTGGACAACAACACCCACAACAGCAAAGAACTCTTCAGCATCGTTAAAGAGCTCTCCAACCCCAGCGCCTGCAACAACGACATCACACCATCGCAAGACCTCTGCGACTCACTCGCCTCATTCTTTCACCGCAAGATCGCCGACATACACAACAGCTTCATCGCACAGACCACGCACCCAACCAGCGTCCCTACCACCACCCTCTGCACCTGGACCTCGGTCATCACCGAAGACACCACCCGCACGATGAACACCATCCACTCCGGCTTCCCAACCAACCCATGCCCACACCACATCTTTAACAAAGCCGACTCCATCATCGCACCCCAACTCCGGGACGTCATTAACCGCTCCTTCGCATCCGCCAGCTTCCCGGAAAGCTGGAAACATGCCGAGCTCAGTGCCCTCCTGAAGAAACCCACCGCGGACCCCACGGACCTCAAGAACTTCCGCCCCATCTCGCTCCTCCCTTTTCCTGCCAAAGTCATCGAGAAGACCGTCAACAAACCACTCTCCGCCTTCCTCGAGACAAACGGATCCCTCGCAGTCCGGTTTCCGAGCAAACCACAGCACGGAGACTGCTCTCATTGCAGCTACCGACGACATCTGGTCCCTGCTCAACAACGGGGAAACAGCTGCCCTCATCCTCCTGGACCTCTCAGCAGCCTTCGACACCGTATACCACCGCACCCTGATACAGCGCCTCAGCAACACCGGAATCCACACCCAGCTGATCCTCTCCCTCACCAACGACCCCGCCAGAGCCAGCCTCCAGGAAGGAATGAAAGACATCGCAGAATGGATGAAGCTCAGCCGTCTGAAACTGAACTCAGACAAGACGGAAGTCGTCATCCTGGGCCCATCCCCCTCTGCCTGGGACGACTCCTGGTGGCCCCCGGCACTGGGCACCGCCCCCAAGCCAACGGACCATACACGCAACCTGGGCTTCATCCTGGACTCCTCCCTCACGATGACCAAGCAAGTCAACGCCGTCTCGTCATTTTGTTTCAACACCCTGCGCATGCTCCGAAAGATCTTCCAGTGAATCCCCACCGAAACCAGGAAGACTGTCACACAGGCCCTAGTCAACAGCCGTCTGGTCTACGGGAACACCCTCTACGCTGGAACCACAGCCAAACTCCAGAAAAGACTCCAGCGCATACAGAATGCTTCGGCACAACTCATCCTGGACATCCCCTGCCACATCTCTGCCCATCTGAAACACCTGCACTGGCTCCCCGTCAGCAAGAGGATAATGTTCAGACTCCTCACCCACGCACACAAGGCACTCCACGACATGGGCCCCAATTACCTCAACAGCCGCCTCACATTCTACACACCCACCCGCCAGCTCCGATCCGCCAGCCTCGCCCTCGTCCCACGAATTCGCAAAGCCACCGCCGGAGGAAGATCCTTCTCCTACCTGGCGGCCAAGACATGGAACTCCCTCCCCACCCACCTACGGCTGACCCAGGACCACCTCTCCTTCAGGAAACAACTCAAGACCTGGCTGTTCGAGCAGTAGTGACTCCCCCCACCCCCCACCCCCCCCCACCCCCACCCCCCTCCTCCCTCCTCCCAGCGCCTTGAGACCCTAGCGGGTGAGTAGTGCGCTATACAAATTTGTATGATTGATTGATTGAACTGGTTCAAGACCAGATCTCTAAACGAACTTCAAATCCACCCGAGTAAACCGTTTATCATTGAGAGGTACCCAATCCAGTTCCCTTTGCCCTGCTCCTCCCCCTTTTCACAGAAGACCAGTCTATATCGGGCCTTGTATTTCTCACCAGGCCCGATTTTCATCTGCGCTCATCGCCACTTTGTTCTCCAACAGCAACCCCTTAGGCCAGGGGTCTCCAAACCGGTCCTGGAGGGCCGCATCCATGCCAGATTTTAAAAATTACTACATGTATCTCAATGGGGATATCCAAAAAATCTGGCATGGATCCGGCCCTCCAGGACTGGTTTGGAGACCCCTGCCTTAGGCCTTGTCACACCTCCTCACGTACCACCTCAACGATTCTAGCCAAGACATACCCACCCCGTCTATATAGACAGTCTTCTCATTCTGTCTCCCGGCAGGTCAACTGCATCGTTTCTACAGTATACCTCCGTACCTCAGAGGGGATCCCCTCACTCTACTTCCGCCGCCATTGCCTTGGGCTCTAGTGCTCCTTTCTCCCTCTCTCCCGCGCGCGACCGCTCTGAGCCAACCAAACAGCGGGTACAGCAGCTTGTGCACCAACTGATAACAGTGCACAAGCTCAAAAGCCAAACTGGATAACTGCGCATGCGCGTGAACTACAAAACGCTACTCGTACCTGCGCATGCCACTACTTTAATTTGTGCGCAGGCGCACTCGAGGTCATCGGAGTTGCACGTGCAGTCTCACAATGAAGCTTGCGACTTTCTTTTCTCTGATTGCAGGCTCATGTGTTCTGCGCATGTGTGCTGGTGAAGTGTCTTCCCATTTCTCATCATACACGCCCTTTCAGCGGCTCTAATTCCCGAACTGCGGACGCCAGATTTTTCGTCAGTAAAAAGGCGACCATCCGAATACATAACAAGCCCACCCTGTTAAAGCACACTTCAATTTCTTTTGTGCTTGTTACTGAAAGCAGTATTTAAAGCGCGCCCTGTCGGAACGGCTCACAGTGGATGCTAGCGCGTGTTCACATTTCCAGTCCGTCTCTTGCGAGTGCCCATCTCTTGTCTCGCATGAGGCAACTCCGTAACAAAACTTTTCGCTGGCGGCAGTGCTTTGCGCTGCATTCGCCAGGCGAGACCTAATCAGTAAAGCAGATAAGGGGATAGGGGGCCTCTGGTTGGTGGCTCCTCACAAGCAGGTCACAAGGTTGTGGGAGCAAAGCTCCTGGTGTTAGGCTCCGGGCAAAGGGGATCCTATATAACATGCAAGGTGAACCCACAGAAACAGAGGGGCGGCCGTGTGTAAGGTGCTGATTTGGCATCTGGTACCCTGTTGTTTTCAATGGGGATTCTCCATTTGCAACAGACTACAGGCTCGGGGACGAAGATCTTCTGTAGGTGACCATCGCTTGGAGAGGTAAGTTGGGATACCTGGGGATTCTAGGACACAGTCAGTTGGGTCAACCAAAGCTGTGGGAGGTTTGGTTCGGGGGTGTCTTTAGGCGTTGCATTTTTTCTTACCAGCTCCGGTCGCGGTCAGTGGGATCCTCCATAAAGGGGCTGCAGGCAAAGATTGGAGACTCGAGGCAGGTCAGAGATCACTGGATCTCTGATCAGGATCGCCGTGGAGACCTCCTCGTGGTGTTGGGCCTCTCGAACTCTGGCCTTTAGTGTCGGGTGCAGAGTGGTGCAGACTCGCAGATTTGGCCGGAGCCAGAGTCAGTGGGTGAACAAATCCGGTGCTCACAGGAGACAAAGTCTTAGTTTGGGAAGGCAGGGCATATCCTCCAGGTTCTTGGGGGCTGCTGGCTGTAGGACACACCAGGATTTCACTGAAGCAGTTTTAAGATGGGGACAGGCCGGTAGGGCTGGGACAAAGTCAGTGGTTGTCGTCCTCTTCTTAGTTCAGCACAGCTTCTTTGGTCGTCCTTCTGGTCTGTTCTTGTTTGAGTAGGCAACTTTCAATACTCATTTTAGGGATGTGACGGGTAGGTACAGGTCGGGACCAATGGGTCCCTTCCCTGGAGTGAGTACATCCCCTATTATACCACCCTCTAGTGGGAGGGGGACATGCTTCTTTCTGGTTGGCTGGGTCCCCCAAACTGCAGGATGGCAGGGACTAAGAGTTTCCAACCCCACCTGAGGGGTGGGGTTGGCAAAGGTGGGCACACCTCCCTTCCTCACTTGGTTTTCCAGCGGATTCTCCCACCCAAAGTGGGAGCGGACCACTTTGACCGGAAGGGGCCAGTGGCTGGAAGCAGGAAATGGCTGGGGTAGCTCACAAATGCGGCAAGTTTTTGACGTGTTCCCTTCCTGGACCCTGCCCATCTGAGGACCCCTAAGAGCAGGAGGCTCGACCCAGGGGTCCAGAAACATGTTTGTTGGTGGTAGCTGGCGAGCAGCCACTCAGCCAGGACACTAGATTTAGGTCGTGTTTCAGGGGGCATCTCTAAGATGCCCTTTGAGTGCATTGTTCATTAAATCCCACGCTGGCATCAGTGTGAGTTTAATGTGCTGAGAAGTTTGATACCAAACTTCCCAGTTTTCAGTAAGGACATTATGGTGCTGTGGAGTTTGAAATGACAAACTCCCAGGAGCATATGCTCTTAATGGCAACACTGCACTAAAATGTCTAAGAATTGGTTTAGACACTGTAGGGGTGTAGGGCTCATGCACCTGTACCCTCACTTCTGGTTTAATGCACCCAGCTAGAGGGCTGGCTTACCTATGCCAGAGCAGTGGGTTGTAGGCATGGCACACAGAAGTGTGCCATGTTGACTTCACTTTGGACTGCACCAAAACACACAGCCTGCAATGGCATTGTATGTGTGTCTGTGTGTGTGTGTGTAAAGGTACAGGACCTCTAAGGGTGGCAGAGTAAGTGTTGCAGCCCTTGGAGGCCTTCCCTGGCCACAGTGCCCTTGGTAGCTATGGTACCATTTACAAGGGACTTACATGTGGCCAAGGAGAGCCAATTGGGTTTTGAATCAATGCCGGTTAGGGAAAGAACATAAGCACTGGGTACCTAGTTGGCAGAACCCAAGGTACGCTCAGTCAGAGTACATCAACAGTTTGACAAACAGTGGGGGTAACCATGCAAAAAGAGGGCACTTTCTTACAAGGAGCTGTAGAGATTGTCCCCAAATCGCAAAGGAATCAATGAGTTTATTCCAGGTTCTTCCTAATCAAAAAAAAAAGACAGGTCAATGGAGACCAATACTGGATCTGAGAGAGCTGAACAAGTTTCTAAAGAAAACAGTCATTTTGGATGCTTACTTTGCTAAAAGGGCTCCTGGTGATGCAGGAAGACTATTTTTTTTTACCTCCCTGGACCTTTGGGATGCATACTTCCACATATCCCTTCATTGAAAACAATAAAAGTACCTTTGATTCTCAGTAGTGGGTCAGCACTACCAATTCAAGGTGCTGTCTTTTGAAAATCAGCACCCAGAATATTCACCAAATGGCTCGCATCATTTGCCGCTTTCTCAGGAGAAAAGGTCACCAGTTGTTCCTCTATGTGGAACGACTGGTTAGTCCAAGCGCCATCCAGGGAAAGGGCAAAAGCTTCCACAAATGCTTGCCTCAGTCTGTTCCGGATATTAGGTCTCACTTTGAGCAGGGAGAGGTTATTGGTAGAACCCCAAACAAAGATCCAATTTCTGTGAGCAATACTCAGTTGGGAATAGCCTTTTCATAGACCGAAAGAGTGAGAAAGTTACAGACAGTGGCAAAGGCTATTGCTGGAATACAATCAATTACAGTGAGGCAATACAAGTCCCTGACAGGCCTGATGGCATCCCATATAGGTCTCATTCCATGTTGCAGGCTTCGTATGAGACCTGTTCAGCAAGATCTGAATTTGCAGTAGAAACAGGTAGACGGCTCATGGGAAGATATGGTCCGTGTCACAAGGCACTTGAAACAAACTTTAATTTGGCAGAGGATGCCAGTAAACCTAAAAGCAGGTCTTTCTTTCCTGCCAATGGGTCCATGGACGGAAGGAGAGCTGACTTGCAAGAGCTTTCGATCCGAGGCCTCTGGTCAGATGCAGAGAAGAGGCTCCACATCAATGTTTTAGACCTCCGCACCATCAGACTAGATTTAGAAGCTTTCCTCCCCAGGTTGGCTGGTCAACCAGTCCTAGTCACAACAGACAACACAACATCCATGTTGTACCTAGCTAAGCAAGGCTGAACACGGCCCAAGATCCTTTCAGAAAAGGCTTAGCTGAGTGGAACTGGAATATTTCTCACAGGATATATATTGTAATGGAAAATCTGCCAGGCTGTCAGAAAGAGTAGGCAGATTTACTCAGTCTGCAGCTGTTGGATTGTCATGAGTGGGAACTAGAACAGAAACCAGTGGATTACAGTTTCATTCCGTGGGGTCACCCCACAATTGATCTGTTTGCACCTCCGAACCACAGGAAATGCCTGTGCTTCGCAAGCAGTTTTTGGTGTCCAGGGACGAAGGGCAATGCGCTTTCAATCAGTTGGTCCAAGATATTTGCCTATGCCTTTCCTCCCTTTTCCCTGATATTTAGGGTGTTGAAGGTGAAAATAGACCATTGCATTCTGATCCTCTTTGCCCCAGCGTGTCCTTGCCAGTACTGGTACAGAAGCTACTGCAGTTAGCAGCACATCCAGCTGTTCCTTTAAAGATGCATGCCAGGATATTGTCCAGAAATCATGGAGAGACTCTCCACCACAATCCCAAGTGTCTTGAATTTGACAGCATGGTACCTGGCTACCTAGAATTAGGCCATTTGGCTCCACTGCAGGAGTGTAAACAGATTCTGGTGCAGGCTCAAGCTCCAGCCACTAGCAAGACGTACAACGCTAAATGGAAGCTTTTCTGTGTCTGAAGCAGTAATAATGGTCATTCGCGTAAGATAGTCTTCTCAGATCCTTCCATATTGGTTAAGGTTGGCAAAGAGTGGTCTCAAATATTCTTCAGTCAGGGTGTACCTGGCTAAAATCTTGAGATTCAGAAGAAATGACACTTCGACTTCTACTCTGTATTCCCAAAGGATCATTAAACAGTTTAGGGCTCTGCGGAGCATTTCCATCACTTCGACTTCCTCCAGTTCCTTGGGAGCGTAATACAGTCCTCAGCCAGCTGATGTTACCTCCTTTTGAGCCTATACAGAGAGCAGACTTGGAAAACAGTGCTACTCCTGTCTCTGGCAACTGCTTGGAGAGTTGGAGAAATTCGGGCATTCACCATCCGAAAACTTTATTCAGAAAGGAAAGTGATACTCTGAACCAATCCTAAATTCATTCCTAAGGGGTCCATTGACTTCCATTGAAATGGGCCTGTCGTTCTTAGATCCTTCTTTCCCAATGCATCTTCAACAGCAGAAAGATCATTACATTCTCTAGACTTGCTTAGATGTAGCAAATTCTATATAGACAAAACAAAGAACATGCATATCAGACCGGCTATTTGTATCATTTGGTCTACCGTGAAAAGGTCCAGCCCTGTCCAAACATGAGATAGCTCGTTGGCTCTCAACCCGTTTTGCTTTCTGTCATGCCAAAGCCAAGTGTCCTCTCCAGGGTTGAGTGAGGGCACATTCTACCAGGAGCATGGCTTCAACTGCAGCACTCTATGCTGGGATGCCTATGAATGACATCTGCCGTTCAGCTACTTGGAGGAGCAGGCACACATTCACAAAGAATTACTGCCTAGATGTGGACGCAGACGTTAATGCAGTTGTGGGATAGACAGTCCTGTGAAACCAGTTTCATTGAAAGGTGAGCCTTCTTCCCTCTTTGTTGTGTTTAATAATGTAAACTGCTTATTATTCTTATTCAGGTATGTAAATATATAAAAACAAAATCCAACATTGGAGAATAAATTAGTTACTTACCTCTAACTCCAGTTGTCCAACATTGGTATCTTTTATACATTTACATGCGATCATCCCTCCTCCCCGGTCAGAGGCTCGCCATATTTGTTCTCACACTTCGGTTTTGAAATCTGAGCCCTGGTGCCCTCTAGGGAGAATAGGAGAGCTTATGCTTCCACTTCTTTGGCTGAAGTTTTTTTTTCTTCAAATGAGGTGAACATACCATGACGTTTCAAGCCCATTGTCATTGTACATTATATACTGTATGCTGTTTATTTTACACTGTATACTGCTATTTTAATTTACTGGGAATCCCCAACCCGACGACAAGAAATGATTCAAGCAGGTGAATCTATAAAAGATACCAATGTTGGAGAACTGGAGTCCCAGGTAAGTAACTTGTTTAATCTCCAACTATCTTTAACCCCTTAAGTTTGGCCGTTGGATGTTTCGAGCACTACCTTGGTAGTGCTGCGCAGGTCCAACGGCCGACGCGACCCCGCCTGTTTTGCGGAAGTGCCGCACTGCCGTGGAATTGCGGCCGCGGCAAACGGGTTAAATACCTGGATTTACGTAACCATGGTAGGTCAACATCATTGCCAAGAATATTTAAGGTCTGGAATCTGTGTAGGATGCATAAAATATAAGTGTTTCCTTTGAATGAGAAACAATATCCCACTCAATCGAAACATTGGCACATTCAATCTAATCCTCGCCAATGAGCAAAACAAATGTTATCCAGCTTTGGTTTACTTTGCAATCTATTATTTACTGGATTGACTGCTAAACTGTACAAGCTGTCTACAGCAGTGAGATTTTCCACTGTGATCTTTTTCTTTTTTTGTATTATTTTAAATTGCATAAACTTTCAAACACGACATACATTATTGTGAGCAGTACAGTAGAACGTCGTAGTTGACAGTGATCAATTCAGTAACAAGTGATATATGAAATGAGACAGTGACATTTCAAGAGGCATTGGCAGATTAGAGGCAACCACGTGATTCAATCCAGGTATATACGCAAAGTAGACTTAGGCAGATACAGAAAACATCATCCCTTCGCTAGGTACATTATCATACAGTTCTAGTACCCTCCGTTCTACACAACTTTAAACTATGATAGAAGCGCTTCCCCACCCTCATCAGGCAGGCATCTCCCAACATTTGCGTTCAGGGCGTTACTTGTTACCTCCGGCTCGGGACTGTCGGCCGACGAGCATAGGAGATAGGGGCCCCCAGATGTCCTTAGGCCTAGACGCCAACAGCTGAGTCTCTGCATAGATTGCAGCCTGTTCCTGACAGTATATAATGTCTTGCAGCCAATCCTTAAATTTGGGGGCTCTCCCTCTCCCCCAACGACAGGCTAGCCTCAGTTTTGCCAATAACAAAGCAATGTTAAGGAATTTTCTACAGCCATTAGGAATAAACGCAGTATGACCCAGTAGCATGATTAAGGGAGCTCTGTCAAATGTGATACCCAGCATAGCCTCTAGGGCCACGTGGATTTGCGACCAATATTGCCCCACAGCAGAGCATTCCCAGGCCAAATGGTAAAAACCAGCACCAGGACTCAGACACCTCTCGCAACGATCAGTATTGGAAAGCTGGAACCTGAACTTCCTTTCAGGAGTATAATAGATCCTCTGTAAGAATCTATAGTGAATAACTTTAAATCTGCAACTAGTTGAGATATTGTGTGTTAGTTCACAGCAGTACTGCCATTGCTCGCCCGTGATGTGTCCACCCCTAAGTCTGTACTCCAATGCAGTCTGGTCGAACTGTCTATCCCTTGACGCTGGGACCTTATACCGTTGTACAAACTAGACACTAAGTGCGTGCCCTCCATGGAATGTAGAAGAGCATTTAGCGGAACCAGACCTTCAGGCTCTTGGGGGAAATCTGGCAGAATGGCTCGCATACCTTGGCGTAGTCTCACATAATAAAAAACCTCCAGTGGCGTGTGGATGATTGCCTTAAAGAACTATTCCTTGGAGCGAAACACTCAGTCTAAAAACAACCCCCCCCCCATGTACTAACCTGCACCCGTTTGCACATACTTTGAACCCCAGTTTCCTGTAGGAGCTCTAGGTTCGGATGATAAGTAAGTGGCATGCGTGGGGCATACAACATCGTAAGGTGCAAGCAATACGCCGCCAGGCGTCAATCGTACACAATACCGTTGTAGGTGACGTCTCCAGTATTTTAGCAGGACCGTGTAGGATACCGCTCAGGGGGTAGGGTCAAGCAATCCAGTCCTCTACAGACAGTTGAGGCATGAACAGCGTAGGCGCCATCCAGTGATAGGGGTAGTGCGCCTGTGCGCTCATATGATAAACCTCAAAGTCGGCAATGTCAAATCCCCCTTTGTCACAAGGCTGCGCCATGACCTCCCATTTCAACCTTGGTTGCCTCCCGCCTCAGACTAAGTGGATCAGCTCTGATCGCAGCGTTTTGAAAAAAAAAAGCTCCTGGGTAATACGGGATATTAAGAAAAAGAAGCGGGCAATATCACCATTTTGATGAGTGAGGCTCTGCCAGCCATTGAGAGGGGCAAGGATATCCATCGGGACACAGTGGTCGTCCGCTTCGTAATAGCAGTACCATAATTCAATCGTAATGTTTCATCTCGATCTTTGGACACCTGAATGCCCAAATACCGCAAATCTGACTGGCACCATTCTAAGGGGAAGTCCAGGGGAAATTCCGCGACAGCAGGAGTAAGTGGGAAGAATTGGGACTTACCCCAATTAATGGTAATCCCAGACAATCTACCAAAAACTAAAAATTTGCGTAACAAGGCATTTAAATTCCGCGGAGGGTCTTTAACATACAAAGTTACGTCTTCAGCGTATAACGAGATAGAAATTTGGCGCTGGAAGCACTGAAAAGCACTCTCCTGATGAATCTGGCATAGCCTACAGGCCAACGGCTCTATCACAATAGCAAAAAGGAGAGGGGATAGAGGACACCCCTGACCAGTGCCCCTCGTTATAGACACTGAGGAGGAAAGACAACCATTTATCAATACTCTAGCAGTGGGCTGAGTTTTCAGCAGTTTCATCCAGGCAAGATAAACTCCCCGAAACCCCATTTTCTGCAGTACAGTAAATAGGAAGCTCCATTCCACAGAATCGAATGTCTTAGAGGCATCAAACACAGCAGTTACCAGAAAATCCGTAGCTATCGTTTGGATAAGGGAAAAGAGAGTACGCAAATTGTGGCTGGTGACCCTACCTTGGACAAAGCCTGATTGATCTGGGAGGATTATTTTGGTCATTAGTAACGACAGCCTGGTCGCAACTACTTTGGCCAATATCTTTACATCACAATTCATCAGGGATAAAGGGCGGTATGAGTCACAGACCTCAGGGTTTTTGCCTGGTTTTAACAGTGAGGTGATCACTACTTCGCGCATGGACAGAGGAAGTATCCCAACCTCTAGTGATTCCTCAACCTCTAGTGATTCCTCAAATACCTCGCGCAACACCGGGGTCATAATGTCTATGTAACATTTTTAAAATGGTGCTGGCAACCCATCTAGCCCCCGGCGTCTTATCATTCTTGAGGGACATTATTGCATCGCATATCTCGTCCAGCTCAAGGGGACCGTTCAGAAAGGACCTGTGAACGTCGCTCAACTAGCACAGAGCAATCTCTCCCATAGTCTTCTAAATCTACGACGCCTGGACTGCCTGTGGTGTAGAGATGCGTGTAATGTGAGGTAAAAACATCTAGGATCCTAACATTATCCCGGCATACCTCTCACCCTAGGCCTGTAATTTCCAATATGTGTGTACTTCCCCGCTGGTTAGGTGTAACCCCAGTGAGAGCCTTCCCGGGCCTCTCGCCTTCGTCATATTTGCGTGCTACCCAATAGCGGCCACGGAATTTGGTTTCCCGCGCAGCTTCCTCCTCGTACTCCGATAACTTGTCCCTGCCCCATAGCGCCACTTTGCATACTTCGCTCCAGCTTCCGTAAGTCGTTCTCCAAGTTATGTAGTGTCCCCTGTATGTCTCGCAACACCCCACCACTCTTAGCTATACAGCAGTTTTGAACTGTGACCTTAAAGGCCTCCCAGATAACCTCTACACTGTCAACTGAACCTTTATTGCATGGAAAGAAATCCTTGATCTCTTGTCCGAGCTCTTCCAGAAAGACTGCATCCAAGAGAGCAGGCGGCTGAAGACACCACGACTGCCGAGGCCTATCATACCCAGGTACCTGCAAAGTGACCAGAACCGGACAATGATCAGAGTAGGTTCTAGCCAGATGTGTCACCCCAACCAGCCCAGAAACCAACCCCTTAGACAATCCAACTGCGCCCAGGTGCCTGAGTAAGATGTATAATGAGTGCCATCCCGCCGCGCATGGTATAGGTATCTCCAGCCGTCCACCAGCCCCCCTTCCTCCACAATGCCCTGCAACGCCTCCCTTGCTGTCCTATTAAATTGGGCGCCTCTGTCCGCCCTATCCAGGACTGGGTTAAACGTCACATCGAAGTCCCCTCCCCAAATAATGTGCGAGGATCCAATATCTACAATCTTTCCCCACAACATAGTATAGAACTCAGGGATATCCACATTCGGGCCATAACAGTTGACAATGGTAACAGTCTCATGACCCAGTATACCCCACAAAATGACATATCTCCCAGAAGTGTCAAGCATCTGTCTGAGGGGCGTAAACGGTACATCTTTTTTAATCGGTATCGCTGTTCCCTTGCCAAAGGATGAAAAAGAGGAAAACAGTCTGACAGTGGCCCACCTGCTAGCGAAAGTGCTGCGAGACTGCGGGTGTATATGTGTCTCTTGCAATAGTAAAATCTGTATATGATGTCTATCTACATATGCCAGTATCTGTCTACATTTCCTAGCATCCCTAAGCCCTCTGATATTCCAAGACAATATTCGAAGCGTTGATTCAGATCCTGTGTTTGCCATAATCGCGTAGAAAACCTGTGCAATACTGCTACATCATAAGTCATTGATCACCGCCTCCGTCAAATCTACAACTCCTACTCATCTCACAACATACATCCGTACAGTTCTTGCATACTGCAGTCCCCATTACCACCCACCCCCTCCCACTGAATCATCCAAAACATGCCAGCAATATACCATCCCACCCCCCTCCCTTCCAACAAACCATGCAAATTGCAATAGGGGTATTCCCATTGGGACACAGCTTCCCAGGTGGCACACTGAAACCCTGTCCCCAAGTTGGAAACCAACTATGTAGCCTGCCTCCAGCAAGAGACAGGGGTGTCCGGAATAGGTCAATTACGTGTAACTCAAGGTCCCATAGCAAATATGAAATAGGGAAACAATAACCTGTAGATCAATCCGGGAAAGCCCAAGCAGGGGCATCCATACAGTTAAGCAATATAAGAGCGGGAGACAGCCGGGTCCCCACCAGTCAAGCAGGACCACTCGCTCGAACCTCTCAGGATGCGCCTTGTCATAGCAGATCATTAACATCTTAAAGTGGCGCCTCACCAATACCTTCCTGCTCCTTATCCTGCACATTTCGTCGCCACAGTGTCTTTAGAAACTTTTCAACGGATTGTGGGGAAGCGTGTATGGTCTGTTTCCCCTGATGCGTCACTCGGAGTAGTGCATAGTCCACCTGCGCCTGCCAGAGTTTTTGCTTGCCGCCATTGAACTTCCTCCTCTCTTCTTGCACCCGCATGGTGAAGTCCGGGAAGATGGTGAACGTGATGCCCTCAAAGTGAGTTGCTTCTTCTCCCTGGCCACCTTCAAAACCACATCCCTATCACGATAGTTGAGGAGACGGGCAATAATAGGCCTGGGTGTGGCCCCTATAAATTGGGGGGGAAGCATTCCCTCATCCGTGATCGCCATCAACATCTTCTCAACATATTGTTCCATCCTACCAGTGTTGGTACTCTCCGGTACTCCCAGTATACTCGCATTGTTGCGTCTGCTGCGGGCTTCGATGTCCTCATTTTTGGCATCAATAACGCGCATAAGCTTATCCATTTGCGCAACAGCATTTCTCAGTTGTACCGTAATATCTTTTGTCAGAAATTCTTTGCTCTGCCTCTTTAAGTCTGGTGTCATGTCTATCAAGCCTACAGGCAATAGTGTCTAGGCGACTGGTCAGGGTGTCCACCTTGTCCACTATCGTGGCGAAGCCCTGCCGCATTTCTGTGAGCATAGTTTGCATATCCGTGGCTGGTCTATGGGTACTGCCCTCCGCCACCTCCTGCTCTCCACCCTCCGATGTCGCGGATCCTTGTTTAGTGCCCCTCTTGGACTCAAGCGTGAGCTGCGGTTGTTGGGCGTCTAACTTGCCCATGTCGTGCCACTCTGCACCACGCGGTGCGAATAGGGCCAGGTATGAGGGCGATATCAGTAACCAACCGAAGGCAACAGCACCCTCACAAATTCCACTGCAGTCTTCCCGCGCGACTGGGTTAGCACACCAGGGCTCACAGGCACCGACACCGACCAGGCAGTCAGGATGATGGCACTTAGAGTAACAGGTCACCGCCATGCACCCTCCAGGGCACCCTTCCCAATTGGCCGGTAATGTGGCACACACAAAGCACCAGCCACCAACAGCGGGAAAGACACGTCACGCACTGGCTGCGTAGTTGCACTCCAATCCACCCCGCAGCTGCAGTGGCTTAATGAAAGGGCAGCAGGTGACGCAAGTGCCCGCACCTCGGGAGTAGACAACACCAGCGTCTTATGCCTTGACAAGGGAAAAAATACTCAGTCGCAATCCCTGTGGGGGCACTGAAGGATTCCGCCGTCACTTCCACCACCAGGCGGGTCACAGGCAGCACGGGGCACCCCCGTTGATCGAGAAAGTCAATGCCGCAACATGGCCGCCGCCATTTTATATGGAAGGTCGGGGTTATCAAAGAGAACCGCTCCACACCCAGCAGACTTCGAGCAAGTGGTATACCCTCCGACTTTCCGCCCACACTGCAGAAGCAGCAGTAGAAGATTCCTCAGCAGCTCCACCGCACTCACCACAGCCTGGTCACCAGCAGGGCTGACAGGGACAGCTGCGTGGCCCTGTCTCCTCGTAGAAGCCCCGGGATTCGCGTGAGTCTCGTAGCCGCCCCCAGCTCCATGCCGCCGGACAGCTCTCACCGCAGAAGTTGGGCAGCACAAGCCAAAGTCCGGTAGACGCGGAGTAGGTTTAGCGCTGCACCGTCCACACCAGCACCCCCCCAGCAACCAGCAGCCGTGGGTGACAGTTGATTTTGAGGACGAGTACACAGGATAATTTAAGGATAGTGTTCCGGACTGCGGGAGCCTCACAGAGCCGCAGCCTTTCATCAAGCGCGCCACCTAGCCCCCAGATTTCCCACTGTGATCTTAAAGGAAGTGTTAGATTTTCAGTGTTTTATGTCATACTAGCATTGACATTGACTAAAAAATAAAAAAAGACCAATAAGCGCCAGCTGAAAGACCGTTTTAACCTACTTAGTTGTTTTATGTACTCACACATTATTTCACTGCTTACCTGGGAGACATTTTTGTTTGTGTGTACAACGTTGTTGGCTGCAATAAACTTTTATGCTGTTCATTTTTCAAATTGGCGGACAGATAATACCTCCGGGTCAGCTTGTTGCTCAAAATGGGTCCAACTCTTGACAGCCTCACATCTGTTTGCTATAACAGCACAGAATATTACGATGGTCAAACGAGGGAAGGAAAGGATGGGAGCAGTAGGGAAGGAGATCAAAGAGAAAAAAAATATCATCAACACTCATTGCCACACTTGGAAACCAATAAATGCCCAATTCTTCCCCCCTCAAATGAACCACCTGTAACGGAAATTAACATCTGTGATTATGTGAATGCGTAGGACATGAACTTCTGTCTTTATCAATATGAATGGAGGTCATGCAAGGAATGGAGATTATAACGTTTATAAGACACACCTCCTTCTTGTATATATGTATGTATATATATATATATATATATATATATATATATATATATATATATATATATATATATCAACAGTGTCTTGTCTTATGTATATTTTACATAATATAACTGTTATACCCACGATAAATATGTATACACCAGACATCAGAGGCGAAGAGAATGACACTGCACTGTATGAAACACCCCCTGTTAAATGGCAAAGATGAAAACATCAAAATTATCCTTCTTTCCTTAAGCTCCGTAATCCTCCATAAGCACAAACATAAAGCAAAAGGTGTTTTCTCTTCTAAGGACAATATGCTGTTGAAATCTTCATGGCATGTGCATGAAATACATAGTGTTTAAACGATGTATCATTTTTCAGTGCAGAATATGTTCCTCCAGATGGTCGTAACACCCAAAAATTACTTTCTTGAGATAAGAACAGACAGTCGTTTACTCGTAGAAGCCCAAGAAATGTCTAGAGAAAGGTACCTGGAGCACTCATCCACAACAAATGGAACAGTTTAGAGTGTCTGACAAAACACGAAAGACTCCTCACACAGAAAACGTGCAGAGAAATACAATAGTAGATTAAAAAATAAGCAAGCTGCTGAGGCAAAATAAAGACAACAGCACTGGACAAACAAGGCGGCCAGCAGAAATCGATTGATGCCGAAGCACCCTTACCGCACCAATACCACTAATAAAAATCAAAGCAGTGGGACATGCTGAAATCCTTGAATAATCTGCATCAGAGGGCTTTTTATATCCCTGACCTTTCTTATCTCCAATCGGAAATCATAAGAGGCAGTGCACAACCTCATGGGACATGTAGTTCCCTGACAGTCACCATTTCCTTAAGGATTGCAATATGGCGACACATCTTTGTATCGTTCTTTCCACCTGATATATATATATTTTTTGTGCGTCTCTATTTCTGTTGAGCCCACAGCAGCATTCCGGATATAAATAACATACCTGTATGTCCATGTGTGCACTGTGAATGAGTGTGTGCATGTGTATGTGCTTGTGAATGGTGGGTGTATGGATGCATGTTTGTGAATGAGTGTGCATACGGATGGGGGTGTGTGAGTGTGGGTTGAAGACATTTCTTGTGTGTGCCTGCCCTGCCCCTGCTGCACATTATTGGTCATGACTGCTTGCCATCTTAGTTATTAATCATCGGTATCAAGGCAGGTCACTTGATTATAAAGGCAAATGTACTTAAAAGTAATTCTGAATCTCACTTTTAGGTGGTGATGTGCAGTGTTCAAGAATTAAGTGAATGTGGAGGTCCTTGATCAGAAAGAAGTAGGTTTTCCACCACCTTAATGAGAGATTGGTCAACTCAAGTTATTTAGGTGCTTGGAGAGGTGGGCAGAACTTTATGAACAAGCAATGAGATTTTTGTGATTATGGTTGAGTAATGAGAGCACCTAAAAATTTAGAGGGAGCCAGGTGGGGCTGGTAGATGGAGTGGGGTGTTGATATTCAGGATCAGGAAAGGTTTGAGTTTCTGAATGTACAGGCATGGTGGCTCATTGAGTTGAATGTCCACTACTAACCAAGTTTAACTCCTTGCAAGGCAAACTGTACCCTTAAACCTATGGTCAGAAAATTGAGTAGCATTTCATATTTTTAGTAATCTGTTAATTAAAGTGCTTAGAAACAGTAGTATGAAGTGCTATATAAATACGCTTTTGGCTGCTGGCAGCTTAATTCAGGATGAAACTGCCAGCTTTTTATCGATGGACGGATGTATGGAGAGTGGTTCTATTGATGGTTTGTGGTGCAGAGGTTGGTGATGTGAAATAGCCAGGGAAAGAGTATGTTTTCAATAGTGCAGGTCTAAAGTATGGAACTGCCTGTGTCAGTTCTTTGACTTACAGCAGTGCAGTGGTGACGGGGATGTCTGAGAGATGTATGGAGGACCAGGAGAGGGCCTGTTGGTGGACCTGCCCACAGTTCTCCACATTATGACTGGCCGTTTGTGATTGTACAGTGGCATCTATGGTGTGACTGGATGCTTAGATGGTAGCCCTATAGGACAAAACTAGGTTAACGAAAGTATCAGTATTTAGAGTTCTTATATTGAAAATGTGGTCCTCCCTCCTGGAAGCAGTCCTGGAATTCCTTGACAAGGAGGTCCTCCCCACTAATTTGCTTGTTGTGGAGGAGAGCGTGTGTAAAGCCTTAAGATGCTAAATTCAGCCGCACTTACAGAAACAAATGGAACTGTGATATTAATACTGGACAATTCCAGTGAGAGAGAGGCAGTGCTAAGCAGTATAGGGATTAGTAAGGAGGCAAGCATAAAGGGGAGTACATTATTTCTGCTCTCTGGCAATAGTAAACCCAAGCAATTAAAAAGACAAAAACTACAGCAGAAAAAGATTTCTAGCCACTCCATGTCGAATCATTCTTGAGGCACTACGCCAGGTTTAGTTGAAAAAGAAAGTCAAAGTACATATTCTTACTATGTTATAGGCAGCAGAGACATTTCTGGTTGTGATGTTCATCAGGGATTGCATGGCTGACACTTGTTGAATGCAGAGCCTGGTTCTGAAGATATTAGACTCTTTGTTGTTGGCCAATAACCACTGCCCTGTTAGTGACAGGGGATAATGAGGATTTGGTCTGGGATTCAGAATTTTTTTCCTTCTTATGGGAATAATGTTCTTACCTTTTCCCTTAACTCCCAACCCCCTCTTTTCCTGGCTCTTAGTTGACATCATATGTTTGCATTATGAGGTGTTATTTTTCCGAACTGGGATAATAGTATGGTCACTCCCCTATTTTAAGAGTGCAGAGGAGCTTTGTCTTAGAACTAAATCAAATGACTCCTTGTGTTTTGCCAGTAAAGATTATGAAACATAATCAAGTCGTGGCGAAGTGGATCTGTGAGCAGGGCTTTGTGGACACTTAGACAGGCGAGTGTATGAACAGGGTGAGAGTGATTATTTGCCAGTGTCGTGCGTGGATGCTGGAGAATTAAGAATTACAGTGGCTGATTTAGAAACTGAAAGACCAGGATGAAAATGAAGTACTTTTAAATCGGTCTCTCCACCACTATTATTTATTTAATATTGTCAATGCAGGAAAATATATTCGATTACTTATTACTGAATGTATTTTTTCCACTTGGAAAATAGTTAATTGAAATTGCATAGATCCAGTCCAACCACTCAATAGCATAGTTGTTGAACCCAAAGCTGTCTTCTTAAATAAAGAATAAACAAACAAAAGAGGAGTACCATCAGAAATTGCTTAGATAAAGCGGTCTGAGTGGGATGACTGAAAAAAGAAAAAAGAAGAGAGTCCTTCCTTTATTAATAAACCCCTCACTCACCGACCTAGTCGGTGACATGCTTCATCATCGGGGTCCACCCTGATAGCCGAGTGCCATCAGGGTGTGCTGCGACACCTGGACTACAGTGGAGCTGGTATTTGTGTGTGTGAAGTGAAAAAAGTGTTTAAAAATTGTCCTGGTATACTTGTGTGAGAAATTTATTCGCAAGGAACTGGACAATATTAAAGTTAAATGTGTGGATACAATAAGGTGTTATGACCGTGTGTATCACTTATGTGTGAGGTCTACATGTTTCAACCCGCAGGATGGAAGGTACCGGGTTTTCGTCAGGACCGGGAGGAAAATGGGTGGTCAGGAAACACTAATGCCCTGCCGTTCCCTAGATTCCTGTACACTACTGACAATTTTGTCAAAGTGAAAAAGGAGCTCAAAAACAAAATAGTCGAGCTAAAATCAAAAAGACTCCTATTACGGATCTTTTAGGCTTCACAGGGTGGAGGGAAGGTATTAAAACTCAGACTGCCATATTAGTTTAGTTGAGTTTAGGATTCTATGTACCTACTCTCCTCTCCGTGCCTCCCCGCCTCCGATGGCACTCGCCTATCAGGGTGGACCCCGATGATGAAGCATGTCACCGACTAGGTCGGTGAGTGAGGGGTTTATTAATAAAGGAAGGACTCTCTTCTTTTTTCTTTTTTCTTTTTTCAGTCATCCCACTCAGACCCCTTTATCTAAGCAATCTCTGATGGTACTCCTCTTTTGTTTGTTTATTACTGATACCCAGGGGACTAGGAGTACTCTCCGTTCACGTTTGTGAATCAAATCCCTCACTCTCTCTTTTGTTTAATTATATTCTTAAATAAAGAACCAGGTCAAGTAGGTTTTCAACTTTCACAATTGGGGGCATTTACTAGTTACATAAAATTGAGAACTTCAGTTTTAATTAGCATATTATTTGGAACATAAAGGTCTGGTGTTAGTCACCTACAATCATGTTATTACACTGATTAAGCAAGTCTTCATCTGTCTGTAAATGCTTAAGTGGGTAGGTTGAATGCAAAGACAGTGGCATGAAACCTAATTCATAATGAAGTGACCCACACTGTTAAATATCGGGTTTAAATGCACACTTAGTTAATGGTGCTAAATTTCTTTAATGTGAGGAGTAAAAGAAAATGGTACATGCATGGTAATTTTACCTTTGTCAGGAAATCATATCTGATTAAGCTTTTGGGTGATATTTCCAGATGCAGCTGCAAGTGAAGGTGTGTTGGCAAGTTTCTTTAACAGTCTGTTGAGTAAAAAAACGGGCTCGCCTGGGAGTCCTGGAGCAGGAACGGTAGCAGGAGGAGTGCAGAACACAGCCAAAAAGTCTGGTAAGGCACACTGACTATAACACAGTTTTGATATATGCTCTTGCCTGTTTATCCTCCTCTAATATGTTATACGGGTCTTCAAAAAACATTTTTCATCTGAAAAGTACAGCATAAATTGCTATTCTGGTTGCTACCACTTCACACAGATTTCTCCCTTTATGAATGCTCTTTTTAAGCTTCAGTCTGGTTCGAAATGTGATGATACATTAAGTGTACATTAATTTGGCACAATGGGATAAGAAAATAAGTTACTTCCCTGTAACTATAGTTCTCCAGTCTTGGAATCTCTCATAGATTCACATGCTTGAACCATTCCTTGTCATCAAGATGAGAGTCTCCGGTATATCAAAATAGCAATGCACGATTAACATAAACTAAAAATATAGGCCTAGGCCCATTTCAGTTTTGTAACATATCCCTATTGTTTTGTAAAAGAGACCAAACATAGGTTCTCTTGTAGGAAGTTTCCTTATATAGTCATAGGCACTTGAATAGTCCCGCCCACGTGCGGAGACCCTGGTGAACTTTCTGAGATTTATCTTCCTTAGTGGATATTTTTCGCCTTTCTGGCCTGAAAAGACACTTAAGAGATAGAAAGACAATAATGCAGCCTAACTAACTAGGCTACACTGGCCAGTACTTCATCTTGAAGTGTCAAAAAAAAGATAGCCAGCAAACTTACATTTTGCAACTTTATGGAGTTTCATACACAGAGAAAGCTCCCCTTCATAAAACACCTTTTTTTGTGTCATAATTTTTTATTGGAGTTCAAAGATAGGCAATTTCATAGGTAGAGATGAAAGGGTTGGACAGAAAAGCCCCATAGGATGCCATTATATGTCTGAAAAAAGAAGCTATGCCTTTAAGAGTCTCCAGAGACCACCAGTATCCCATGATGCGCAGCCAGTGGCAGGTACTTCAGTTCTCTTTGAAGGAATAGAGAAGTGAATCTTCGTCAAAAACAAGGTTGGTGGAGGGTCTAAGGGGAAAATTATTTAAAGACCAAAGGACAGACTGACCCCTTATTCACAATATAACAATACAAAAAGGACTGTCAGTGGTCTGTACAACTAATGGGGGCAAAGAAAAATGTGATGGACTCTGTGTCTACCTGTAAAGTGTGTACAACAAAAAGGAAATGAATCCCATCAGCCCACCCATATGGCAGAGCTTCATCATCTGGGATAGAACCAAAGATGGTCCGGTTAAGGAGCCACACACCTGTTGGAATTATGTGCTTCTCCAAACCCAAGGAACCACCAGTGATGGATCGTACCAAAAATCAAATCAGTTTGAAATGGTGTGGGATGTTAAATTGCAGTGAGAAAAATAAGTGCAAAAAGAATCAAAAAGTGAGATGTAAAATTGGCTACCATGATTTAAGGAAAGTTTTATTAGGGAAAATCATGGTGTCAAAATTAAAATGAGTGCGAGACAGTTTGAAATAATAACTGTCTATTAAGGATGGTGTTTGGTCAACATGTTTCAGCCATTGTAGGAAAGTTGAGCCTACCCGGCTTTCGTCAGGACCTCTTGAACACTACTGCAATTAAGCTTGACCTAAGCTTAGTGAAAAAAGCAAAAGTTAACACAAATTAATGGTACAAAACATCCTACCGTACATTGGATTTTCCAGACGGGGATGTCTGTTTCATGAAGTATTTAGGATTCTTTCCTAAAAAGGAAGATGCACAACATGGGACAACAAATAGGTAGAACACAGACACACATTTTTATTGTTTTTGCGCCGTATGTTTTTTTTATGCCAATAGGTCATTCTCCAAAACGATAGAATTTTTTTTTATTTATTTTTACTCACCCAAAAAAGCTTGGGAGAAAGCCTCACCTCTTCCTGGCAACTAATCAGGGTTGGAGGCTCCGCTCTAATTCCTGAAATAAAATAGTGGGTGTCTGGTTAGATCACATTCTATTGGCTGACATTGCAGTTTCCACTCTGGTCCTACAGCTATTGAGCATCCTCATTGGCCCATGTAACACATATTAACTTCCTTCCTGTTCCAGTCAAGTAAAAACGATTTCATTGGCTGATAATGCAGTTTCCACTCTGGTCCTACAGCTATGGAGCATCCCCATTGGCCCATTTAACATATATTAACTTCCTCCCTGATCCAGTTGGTACCTCCCCCTTGGCTCAGGATCAGTCCAGGGGTACCGACGGACAGGTGAGGAAGCGACGCCAGCCAAGCTCATGCAGTTCTCTAAAGCGAAGCGGTTTTCTACTTCATACTTAGGAGAGCGCTCATTTTCCAGCTTTACACAGCGAAGTGTTTCTCTATTTTCATTTCTTAGGAGAGCGCTCTGGATATCAGCATACAGGCTGTTGGATTATTATTACAAAGCGGAGTTTGATGAGCTCCTTATGTATTATTGTTACTAAATGAACTAGGTTCGCTATCAGCCAGCCTTGAAGAGCTTTTTTTCACTGCTCTTACATTGATATACTGTTAAAATCAGAGATCCGTTACTATCTGTGTCTCATTCTCAAGGCAGCCCTTGCAGTTGCTGTCTGTCATGTACTCAGAAACAATGCCTAGGTTTTTAGCACTTTGTGCCAGTGAACCATTAGTATGGATGTGATCTAACCAGACGCCCACTATTTTATTTCACAAATTAGAGCGGGCCTCCGACCCTGAGCAGTTGCCAGGAAGAGTTGAGGCTTTCTCCCAAGCTTTTTTGGGTGAGTAAAAATAAATAAAAAAACATATTTCTATTGTTTTGGAGAATTACCTATTGGCATAAAAAAAACATATGGCGCAAAAACAACATTTGTGCCTGTGTTCTACCTATTTGTTGTCCCTTGTTGTGTATCTTCCTTTTTAGGAAAGAATCCTAAATACTTCATGAAACAGACATCCATGTCTGGAAAATCCAATGTACGGTAGGGTGTTTTCTACCATTAATGTGTGTTAACTTTTGCTTTTTTCACTAAGCTTACGTCAAGCTTAATTGCACTAGTGTTCAAGAGGTCCTGACGAAAGCCGGGTAGGCTCAACTTTCCTACAATGGCTGAAACATGTTGACCAAACACCATCCTTAATAGACAGTTATTATTTCAAACTGTCTCGCACTCATTTTAATTTTGACACCATGATTTTCCCTAATAAAACTTTCCTTAAATCATGGTAGCCAATTTTACATCTCACTTTTTGATTCTTTTTGCACTTATTTTTCTCACTGCAATTTAACATCCCACACCATTTCAAACTGATTTGACTTTTGGTACGTTCCATCACTGGTGGTTCCTTGGGTTTGGAGAAGCTCATAATTCCAACAGGTGTGTGGCTCCTTAACCGGACCATCTTTGGTTCTATCCCAGATGATGAAGCTCTGCCATATGGGTGGGCTGATGGGATTCATTTCCTTTTTGTTGTACGCACTTTACAGGTAGACACAGAGTCCATCGCATTTTTCTTTGCCCCCATTAGTTGTACAGACCACTGGCAGTCCTTTTTGTATTGTTATGTAGAGAAGTGAATGCCTATTTTAAGTTACAAGTATGTCTGTTTATTCCACCGGAGAGGAGGAATGTCCAGAGGTACAGCAGTACTGGATCAATGTAGTATCGAGGATCCGTGTAAGGGTGGGGACTTTAATAAATGCCAAACCAGGACAGTGCCTCCTGGGGCTGGCCCCTCAACCCAAGAAACGGAAAATGGTCAATTAATTGCTACAGTTATCTCTGGTATTGGCCAAACGGAGGGTGGCTATATACTAGATGAGTGTACGGACCCCAACATTCCAAAGCTGGATAAGGGATGTGGGAGAATGGTCTCTTGCAGAAAAACTGCATATGAAAACCTGCCGGAAGGATAAGAAGTTAGATAAGGACATTGCAATCTGGAGAGAGTTATGCAGGGAGTTGTTAAACCTAACGTGAAATGGAAATGGTCAGGTCAATGGATCTGACAGCAGTGGCGAAATGTAAAGTTGGTAATTGTGCAACACCCTGGCAATGTACGATGCTAAGTATCCCGCAGTGTCATAAATAATTAAATAATTACGATGTGTGTCTAGGACTCGGATGCAAACTGGAAGCATGCTGGATGGCGATATGTTGTTAAGCTCTATGTACGACCACTCAGTTATTGTGTGAAAAATTTAACAAATAAAGGGTTGGAGGAGGAGCTACGCTACGATCCAAGATGGCCGCATAAGCTCCCGCTCCGCCGACCTCCACCGGCAGCTCGTATATCCTGCCCTTCATCCTTCCAGCACGCCGGACTCCCACACGTATGAAGTGCTCCTGACTCCTGCGGTGCAAACCCGGACCCTCCAACTTAGCGGGTGACAAAGTTACGTCGAATTTACTTCTGGGCCTATTCCAGAGCTTCCGCCGGGACCTCGATTTCTGGTCCATCCGGGTTGGATGTGATCAACATCGGCTGTGGGACCAGGGTTGCTTCCGGTCTCCCGACCTCGGTCCAATCCTTCTAATTCCAGTTGGCAACTGAGTGAATGGCTTTATCCAAGGACACGGCACAGTGACGCATGTGATATCGGTGACCACGGTCGGGGGTCCTATGCCCGGTGACCCCCTGGGGGGCCCGGGTTGTCGGGCTGGCCCCCGCGAGTGGCAAAATACCGACCCTGCCTGTTGTGTGAGCGCTCGCTGTTGTCATAAGCCCCGTGTGTGCCTGGTTCCTGGACGGTGTTTCAGGGATCCAAATCCTGCCTCGTCTCATGCCAGAGGAGATGGGGGAGACTGACGGTACACCATCGCTGAGGTCCGTAATGGCCGCCATTGGGGCGCTCCGCTCTCACTTTGCCGTCCTGTGCCAACGGATGTCTGTAAAGCTGGATAACGCACACTTGGAACCAGAAGCGGATAATCCGACAAGTTGTCAGCATGCCTTGGACCCCGTGGATTATTCTCCGCACCATTTAGAGACCCCGGGACGGAAGCCTGTTTTAGCCTGTTTTGATGACTCTGGCCTTATGGAGGGTGCACCTGTGATCGTCGTTGGCTTTCCCTGCTCCATTCCTGTTCGACGGAACATTGTTGCTAAAGGTTTTTACCGCCAAGGACAGTTCTTCAGTGACTTTCGGAGAGGTTTGTCTTCCTTCTTCATCCTCTATTGTCGAATTTTCGGATGCCGCCATTTTGTCTCCTCTCCTCGATCCGTCGCCATTGTTTTGAACTGTCTTGGACGCTTCGCTTTCTTCGTGATTGCTGTGGCTTGGACGACATGGGCTTTCGTGAAGAACCGAACTGGTCAGGGTTGACTTTGACATTCGGGGTTAGCTTTTTTATCTGTTTTATGCCGGATATGCACCGTGTATAATACTGGGAGACGGGAGGTTTTTTATTGGAGTTCTCCCCATGTACGTGTTCAATACTTGCTTTAATGGTCGACATGGAATTTGGGGAGGCTGCTGCTGGTGGGGTGTAATGAGGACCGGGAGTGTGTCTATTGCTCTCCTCCTCCGCTTTCTTTCCTTTCTTTAGGGCAGTTCTGGGGCGACAGGCACGCTGTTAGTGGGGTTGGCCGTAGCCATTACAGGGGTGCAGGGTGGTGGGTGTTGGGGGGGGGGGGGGGGGGGGGGGGTTTATTATTTTAGTTTGTTTTGTTCTATGGTCTCTTTCTTTTCTCTTTCTCTTAGGTGGGGCTTCCCTTCCTCTTCAGTAGGTTGGCTGTCTCTCTCTATCTCACTTCTTTCTCTATCTGGCGTCTATACTTGCCTATGCCTTACTATCTCTGGAGGGTGGGTTTTCGGGATGATGCTCTAGCTGAATTGCTCGCTATTATACTGATTTTTGCTCCTTGTCTGCCTTAGCGGGCGTAGTATGTTTAAGGCTGTAATGTTCATCACCTGGTTCTGGTTACACTGCGGGGTACGTCCCCCCATCTCTTCTTAATTCTATTCTATGGTGTGACGCCATCGATAGTGCAGCCACTGCTGCTTCTTCATAACCAAAAAAATGAAACCTTTGATATCCTTCGCTTCATGGCACATGCAATCATAAGCTATGCTTGTCTCGTTGATATTACGCGGTCGTATACATTTGCATGCCACCTGAATCTATATCCTGAGTTTGCGGCCGGCCCCTGTGGTTGTAGGTCTGCGCTTGTAATGCTTTGATAATTCAATAAAGGTTTAAAAAAAAAAAAAAAAAAAAGGGTTTTTTCTTTTTTTTTTAAAGATGCGCCGTACCATTTCTCTGAAATGGAAAGGGCAGTTAGTTTGTACTAGTGCCTGTATCTCAGCTGAAGACCTTGCAACCTGGAGATAAAAAGTATTTCGGGCTGAGGTCAAGGGCAAATTTTTCTGTAAAAGCATGGCTTTCATTCGGCTCAAATTATCAAACCGTACAAAGGGAACATTCGCCAAAGGCCATAACCTTGCCTCCCTGAATGTGTGGGTTGTTGGCAGCAACATTACTTGTATACAATAATTAACCCTGGAACTTAGTGATGATGTGCGATGCCTGGAAGCATCCCACAACAACCTTGATCATTCAGCATTAAGTAACTCCCATTCGAGTGAAGGCTGGATTAATCACGGCAGCTGGGGAGCCTTTCAAATCACAGGATAAGTTAGCTACTGAACCATTACATGCCCCATGAAACATAATATCTTGGTAAATGAGAGATCCACTCAAAGAATTCTCGCAGTCTGTACTGCTGAGAAACACTTCAGTGTCCCTGCATATACATTTATACAATAATTCCCAAGATTCATAGATGAATTCCCTACCCGTTGCTTCATACCTGCCTACATGGTGTGTTCTGGGAAATAATGAAACTGGAAATTTGTTAGTGGTAATGTTATATGGCCATGAATTTATCATTGGGTGGACAGTGACTCTGCCATGGTGAAAGGTAATTGGTCCCATTTTTTAATGCCCAGCATTGTGTATATCGCATCCATTTGTGCAATTGTTGTCTGCTTTTCAGTCAAATTATATGCAGAGAACAGAGACATAGTGTGGATATGTCGCCAGGACACATAACCAGAGCGCAGTGATTGTAGTGTCCTTAATAACACAATAGAATGTTACTGTGATTGCTTATGTTGTTAGATGGACAGATCCTGTTCCATCATATCTATAGCAGAAGATACAATGTTGCCCAGTGAATAAATTCTGAATGTCAGTGTGGTCATACATTATCCACCAAAGCCTTTACCAAGTTAACTTTGTCAATTTCACTGAATCTCTCTGGAGCTTCCTGTTGGGAGATTTTCCAAATTTCATTATAAACCGCATATAAGAAGCGTTTCTGACGTGGCTTTCATGGACCTAGTAAAAAATCCCTGAGATCCATGTCATCTGACAGTGGCGACCAGTATTGCTTCACCTGTGACAGTGTTGAGGTTCTTAGCCAATCTAGGCATAACTTTTAATCCTGTATGATGTCACCACCCCCGGATGTTCTCGTACATTGCGTTAGTCGGGCCCCTGGATACTAAACCCTTCGGTGGCACCCTTGAATCTTGACTGACACCTATTTGTGTTGATCGGCCAAACTAACCATCCCTTCCAATTGAGGTCTGTTTAATTGTTTGAAACTTTGTGCATGATGTCATCGAGTGCTCCCCACCCTTTTCTGTATAATTTTGCCATCCCTCAAAGGGTGTTAGAGAAGGAATATAAGGTGTGTTTAGGTCCTTAATCTTGATTTACCCAAGACAGGAAGTCTGTTGCACAGTTTTGTTCAGGAAAATCATCTGTTGTGGTATAAGACATGCTCTAAATAGTGCCTCAGTTCCCTGAACCTGCCATTCGTTAGTACCCCGGATTGATTTTATGTCAATGTTTATGTCAATGATGTCTTTCCATAAGTCGAACCCCTGTTCAGACAGTTGGGCAATGAAGGATGCTGAATATATCGGTTTCGTGTTAGTGAGCATATTTTTCTTTGCAGATGTAGGTGCAAGCTTACAATAATATGAGCGTGTATGTGATGTATGAAACCCATAAAAATAAGCAAACCTTTGTGAACTACCTTTCGGTAGTGTTGGGCAATATTCCCCATTGGTGGTATGTGAAAACATTACGTGGTGCACTTGTTTTATGCAGAAAGTGATTACCATAATGTTGGTAACAATACATGGTATCAAAATCAGATGAGCCATCAAACATTTCATTTTTTGAAAATGCTGCAGACAGTTCTAAACCAGACAACATATTAACAATTTCAAAATCCCAATTATCAGAATATATACTTGAGGTGATGATATCATTTAAAGAAATTTCGAATACATGTGGTATTTTTAAAAGTTCAGTGGGACCAAATACATCATATGAAACTATCCGGTCAGGAGCTGCAACTGCTGTAATGTTCACATGGGACACGTCTCTTTGTTATTGATAAGATAATATAAGGTTTCAATACCAAGTTCACTTTTGATCCTACAGAGCGTTCTGGGAGATAGTGTCCGTTCACGGTCAAGGAAAGGACAGTTACTAAACGTATCCAGAATAGTAGAAACTACACTATGACTGGTTTACTGGTATACCGGCCACCAGGCCCATCCAAAGCTTTCAGGGAAGCGCTTGTTGAAACCGTCTGTACTTTGGCGGTCAATACTTCTAACTTTACAGTCCTGGGAGAACTTAATCTACATTTTGATAACCATCTAGATGTGGATGTGGCCAATTTGATGGCAGATTTAGCGGCTTATCAGCTTGCGCTCCGACAGGGTGGCTAGCACCATTGAGCGGAGGGCGTGGAGGTGAGAGACAGTCACTTCCGCTGAGCGAGGGGCTGGTTAGCGGTCTAGTGGCTGGGAGGCAGACGGGCTGAGGGCTACAAAAGGCACTGGAGATTCCGCCCGCGTGGTGGCGAGTGGGCAGTGGCAGGGCCCATAGCTGCTTGTGTGGCGCCAGCGCGCTGACTTTTTAAATTGGTAAACGTGTGCTTTTTAAAAGCGGACTCTGCTGTATTTTAATTTTGCTGTGTATTTTAACGGAGACTCTGGTGGGGCCAAGCCCTTAGCGGCTGAGGCTTCCCATCCCCCCCCCGCACTCCCCAGACTTACCTGGACGCATTCGGGGCGGCTGTCTTGTCTTTCCTTCCTCCACCCCTCGTTCCGACAGGGTGGCTAGCACCATTGAGCGGAGGGCGTGGAGGTGAGAGACGGTCCCTTCCGCTGCGCGAGGGGCCGGTTAGCGGTCTAGTGGCTGGGAGGCAGACGGGCTGAGGGCTACAAAAGGCGGATGTCCCTCCGGAAGCGCAGCGGGCGCGACGAAGGCGCGCCGAAGTGTCGCCAAAGTCGAGCCCGTCTGCGCCCGTCTGCGCCCGTCCGCGGCCGACTGCGGGCTAGGGCGATAACCCCTGCTCCACACGGTAAAATCTATTGGGACAGGGAGCTGCTCCTTAGCCTGCGTCCGGAGACCACCTACCCGTGTAGGCATGGTTTGACAGCTGAATGTGCTCATTGTCGGTTCCGCTTCGTCACCGCATTGCAAGGTACTGGGGAGCAAGCCGCGCTAGTATGTGACCTTCTTAATGTGAGATCACTGCGGAAGCATAGGCTTGATATATTCAATCAGCTCACGGAAAGACAGTTTGACCTACTGTTCCTTACGGAAACGTGGCTAGACCAGTTCTCTGACTCGGATATTATCGAGGCTATGCCGTAGAATTACTCTATGGTTAGGCAGGACAGGCCAGTGGGGAAAGGAGGGGGGATTGCGATTATTTTTAAAAAATATCTTGGTTGTCTATTGGAGATGGCCCCAGTCGCAGATAGCGAGGCGGGAGCCTTCACCATAAAAATCAATGGGGGAATGACGATCAAAGGCTTCCTTATATATAGACCTCCGGGGCCTTGAACCAAGTTCAGGGAGAGTTTGTTAGATAACGTGACAGAGGCAGCGTTACGCAGGGATAAATTCCTATTACTGGGAGACTTAAATTTACACCTGAATAGCCCAGGGGATAAAGGAGTGGAGGAGTTCTGCAGGGACATTCAAGCCCTTCAGCTAGAACTTAAGATCTCAAGCCCCACTCATCGTCAAGGCCATCTTTTGGACCCGATCTTTGCAAATTGGGGAGGGGTTGAGGTCTCTGCAGTTGAGCCGATCCCCTGGACAGACCACTTCCTGGTGGTATTCTCCATAAACAGCATTAAGGCCATAAAACATATTCAGGCACCCCTGAACTATCTGAGGAGGAAGTGGGCAAAAAATTCTCCTTGGAGGATTTTAATGAAGCACTGACACGGGAAGGCCAGCCAGGAGGAGAGGACATAGAATCGGATGATCTTAACCTGAATATGCGCATTAAAGAGGCGCTAGATCATACTGCACCACTCAGCCGAACATCCGCGGGCGGCCGCTCGAAGAGAACAGCCCCATGGTTCAATGGAGAGCTGCGGCGGACCAAGGCGGAATGTAAGCGAGCGGAAAGATCATGGAGGGTAGCGTATGACAGTCAGGCCAGGGAACTGTTTTTAGAAAAAAGGCGGATACATCACAGGCTGATTAAGAAATCGAAGGCTGCCTTTTACGCAGGAAAAATCCTAGGGGCAAAGAACTCGGCTAAGGAGCTCTTCTGCATTTATAAGTCCTTGACAACTATAGATTCTTCTGCAGGCCCGGAGAATTGTTCGACGGAATCATGCGATCGTATCGCCGACTATTTCTCCACTAAGGTTGCAAAGATCTATTAGACCTTCCCTAATCCTCCCTCCACAGGGGTTGAGCTTGATGTAACATCTGGGGGCATGGAGAACCTGGGGCTTCTTACAAATTTCATCACCCCCCCTCCTGAAGAGTTAGTCAGGATATGTCTCTCTGTAAAATCTGGCTCCCCTCTGGATCCGGTGTCCCCTAAACGTTTGGGGGACAGCCTGGAGGTCCTGGAGCCTTATATAAGGCATGTCCTGGATGTCTCTTAAGTCTGGCATGTTACCTAAGGGGTGGAAACAGGCAGTGGTGCTCCCCCTCCGGAAGAAACCACACATTAGTTTTGAGGTGTTAGAAAATCTGAGGCCCATCTCTCTCCTGCCTTTTATGTCCAAAGTGGCTGAGAAGGTGGTAAACACCCAAATTATGGAATATGTGGAGGAGACAGGGTTGCTCCATACTACGCAGTTCGGCTTTAGACCTCGCCATTCGACAGAGTCTGCCCTACTGATGGCAACAGAACATCTGAGACAGGGTGTAGATGAGGGGCAAACGATGGCCTTGATCCTGTTGGACCTCAGCGCGGCGTTCGACACTGTAGCACACTCCACCTTGCTACAGTGTCTGAGCAGAGGTGGCATCGCTAATACTGCGCTGAGGTGGATCCAGGCCTTCTTAATGGGCAGAAGCTTCCAAGTGAGGCTAGGAGACTGCTACTCCAAAGGGGTCTCTTTGGGCCAGGGCGTGCCTCAGGGCTCGTCTCTGAGCCCGACCCTTTTTAATCTGTATGTAGCGCCTGTTGCCTCCATTGTAGAGAGCCATGGCCTCCAAATAGTTTCCTATGCCGATGATACGCAGCTGGTTATCTCCTTGTCGCACGCGCCCTGTCTTGCGGCAGATAGCTTCCGGTCGTGCATGAAAGATCTTGCCGACTGGATGGCTATGAACTGTCTGAAACTTAACGCCAGAATACTTGAGAGCAAATAAAACATAGACAGGGTCAATCTATATTTAGAGAGACATGTCCAGCCGGACAGTGGTCTTTCAGAGTTTTTACTCAATTTTCATGTAGTCATATCACACAGAGTACCTTCCACAGATCAACCAGTGTGGGACACAAGCCTGTGCCCAGCACTTACAGAACGGGTACAAAGGGTGGATATAGAAAGCAAAGAAGGGCTTTATAAGGCAAAACAAGTTTCTCTGACATAAATGCAATTGAAATACATTGAAAGCCTTAACAATAATATAGCCTCTAAATGCCAGTTTTCTAATTTAATTGGCAGCTGAATTTCCAGGAAGGAATATCCTCTACCGACTGACCCGGTTCCCCTGGCTGCCGACGGATACCACTGAGTTCCGCGGCCCCCGCCGCCCGATTGTGGGCGCCGTTTTCTCAGCTGCCAATCAAATTAGAAAACTGGCATTTAGAGGCTATATTATTGTTAAGGCTTTCAATGTAACTGTCCTGATGATGGTCCCCGTGATTTACTAGGGGTCCGAAACGCCGT
This sequence comes from Lissotriton vulgaris, assembly GCF_964263255.1. NCBI lineage: Eukaryota > Metazoa > Chordata > Amphibia > Caudata > Salamandridae > Lissotriton > Lissotriton vulgaris. The sequence continues at coordinate 230,142,440 of NC_141700.1, read as the reverse complement.
CGACCTTTTAAGCACCAAAACAAAACGTGATTACTATGTGTTCTGCGGTGCTTAGTTGTAATACTCTGTACATTTGCATTTATGTCAGAGAAACTTGTTTTGCCTTATAAAGCCCTTCTTTGCTTTCTATATCCACCCTTTGTACCCGTTCTGTAAGTGCTGGGCACAGGCTTGTGTCCCACACTGGTTGATCTGTGGAAGGTACTCTGTGTGATATGACTACATGAAAATTGAGTAAAAACTCTGAAAGACCACTGTCCGGCTGGACATGTCTCTCTAAATATAGATTGACTCTGTCTGTTTTATTTGCTCTCAAGTATTCTGTATGCATGGGACCAATGTTGTTTGATAAAAGTATGTTCCCCGAGGTCCCAGCTGACTGATTTGGGGTCCCTTGTTGTTGTAAAATGAAACTTAACGGCAGCAAGACAGAGGTGCTTGTGGTGGGGAGAGACCAGTCTGCTTGGTCGTCGGCTTGGTGGCCATCCTGTCTAGGGCCGACCCCCACCCCCTGTCAGGAGGCAAAAAACCTGGGGGTGTGGTTTGATGCGGGTCTCACTTTTGGGCCCCAAATCAACCGTGTGGTGGGTATGTGCTTTGGAGTCTTGAAAAGGCTGAGGAAAGTTCTGGAACTGCTGCCCATGGAGACCCGTAAAACCCTGGTACATGCATTGGTGACCGCAAGGTTGGATTATGCGAACCTGCTGTACCTGGGGGCACCTGGGAAAAGTTTTGGTCGCCTTCAAGTGCTGCAGAATGCGGCAGCACGTCTGATCCTCAGGCTGCCCAAAAGGGCGCCCTCGAGGGAGGCCTTGCAGAAGCTACACTGGCTCCCTGTGAGGAGCAGAGTAGAGTACAAGGCCCTCTGCACCTGCCATCGGATTTTGAATGGCAGGGCACCTCGACCACTGCAGAGCTTGATTGAATCCTATGAACCTGCTCGAGCGCTAAGATCTGCGGGTGGGGGACTGTTGAGAATCCCCAAGGTGAAGAAAGCCCGCATGGGAGGCAGATCGTTCAGGTACTTAGCGGCAAATCATTGGAACAAACTTCCGGTGGATCTACGTTTAGAACCGGTAGAAACTAGGTTCCGTGCTAATTTAAAAACTTACCTATATGTCAGATAGACTGCCCGCCCTTCAGTTAAACTCCCAGCTTCCGCCTCTCTCACCTTAGCGCGGGGGCACGCCGGTGTGCGTAACTCAGCGCTCTACAAATGCCCCTATTATTATTATTAATATTATTGATCAGCGTGTCTCTGGCCCTACACACTCGGCTGGTCACTTGTTGGACCATGTTTTTACTAACATTTCGTCTCTCACGGTCCAACCGCTGGTCCCGATGGCATGGTCGGACCACTTTTTGGTCCCTTTGTCTATTCAGGGCATTGCACCTATGCGTAAATTGAACAACCCCCACTCTTTTAAACGCCCATGGCAGAAGCTAAACTGGGATCAATTTTAAGTCCATCTTTCGACCTCCGTTCCGTCGCAGCCGAAGGACCCTGATAAGGCCAATTCTGCCTTTTCAGATTGGATTAATCTGCCGTTGGATAAGCTGATCCCAGCTAAGTGGTCCCCCAATCGTATGTCCAAATCGGATCCATGGGGCAACGAAAAATTAGCACTGCTGCGAAAAATTTGTATAAAATGCGAAAGAGCTTGGAGAAGAGACTTTGATCCTCGCAAAGCGGCTTTCGCCCCGGCCATGGCACTGAGTCGACGCTTCTGGCGGTGACAGAACACCTTTGAACAGCGTTGGACGCAGGACAGACATCGGTACTGATACTTTTAGATCTCAGTGCCGCGTTCAATACTGTATCCCATGCCATCCTGCTACCCCGCTAAGTTTCAAGGTGATCTTGCAGTAGTTGCCGAATGGATGACCGCTAACTGCCTCCAGCTGAATGCAGGCAAGTCGGAGGGTTATGTAATGAATACTGGTGGCCCATGAATCTAGGCACCCCCCTCCTCCTAAACAGGTGGTAAAGAACTTAGGGGTTTGGGTAGACTCCTCTCTTAGTTTCCAGATTAAACAAAGAAGGTGGCGGGCAGCTGTTTTGGTTTATTAATCTGGCTGAAACCTATCTTAGGTTTCTTTGGTGCCCCAACCAGACAGATCATTATTCAAGCCTTGATTACATCTAGACTTGATTATGCAAACTCTCTGGACCTAGGGGCTAACAAGGCTGAAATACATAGGCTACAGCGAGTACAGAACGCCGCAGCAAGAGCTCTTCTGGACCTGCGTAAAGTCTGTTCGGTGACCAGCTCAATTTGTCGCCTTCATTGGCTGCCTATGGCTCAATGAATCAAGTTCAAGGCTCTTTCTATAGCTTTCAAGATTTTGAAACTGGCCTCCCCTAATATCCTGACAGATCTGCTCTCTTTTTATGTTCTTCCCCGTCAGCTTCGCTCCATGCGCCAACACCTGCTGGTGGTCCCTCGGGTTAGGAGAACCCGGGCCGGAGGCCGCTCCTTCCGGTACAGAGCGGCGATTCTTCGGAACTCTTTGACACCCTATATTCAAGGTCTTGACAACTGGTCTGAATTTAGGAAAGCTGTTATAACCTTTCTCTTTCCCATTGTGTAGACTGCTTCCTGTGCTGATGTTGCCTATTTTGCTGTTAGCGCCGGGACGCCTCTTGGCTGGGACAGCTGTCGCGCTCTATAAATGATTAGAATAGAAATAGAAATAGTATGCCAGTGAATAACCATAGCTGTAGCCATGTTGAAACTAGATATGTCTTTTTCAGTAGAAATCATGAAGTTGTTTTTTGTGGGAAACTGGAGCTGGCGGTGACTCAGGTTCACTTGGATCCAGAGAAAATGTGTAAAAATCAACGAAGTAGCCAGATGCAGTTAGATTTATCTTTGGAAGCTCAGCAGGTTTTGTCGAACTGGCAGTTGTCTCCTGTAGTGGCATATTGATGTAGATGTCGGTGGTAGGCCGAATTGATATTTGTGTTTCACTTGAATTTTGTTGATGTTCAATTTTAATAGGAATGAGTTCCATTTCATTGTTGGTAACTCCATTACTATGAAACGTGGACTCTTCAAATGTTATAAGACTTTCTGTCTGAACTTCCTGTATGGTAGCGAGAGGAGACCTGTGGCTACCCAGGAGTCCACGTGGCTTGGTATTCAGGATCTGCCACATAGTGGGGTTTGATCAGCTCAATGAAGACAAATCTCTTTTCTTTCTTGCTGGCAAGAGGCGGAAGAAGTACTGTTCTTGTTCCTTCGACAGCCAGGACAGGTACAGGCTTTCTGTATGATGGCCTAAATTCTTTCTTGTACACAATCTTTTCTCTGACCTGATCCCCGACATTTGGGATCCAGTCAGGTCTTGCCGTTACTGATTTTACTTCCCCAGTGGTGGTGCGTTTTACTTGCACGTTGCTTTGTAGTGCCCAGAATTCATTAAGACAAACGTTTACCAATGTCAAAAGGTTTTTCATCTTCCACTGTGCTTTCATAATCAAGATGCGGTACCCACATTCTGGTTCCAAATAGAACTTCAAAAGGGGTAATGCCTCCCAGGGAACTTCGTGGCATATTATTTAGCGCCCTCTGGCCCCATACAGGTGATTGATCCAACTTACATCCGAACCGAATACCCGGGCTGACAAAAATTGCTTTAAGTCACAGTTTTTCCTCTCCAAGAATGAATTTCCCTCTGGATGGTACAGAGAGGAGTACCACAGTGCAACCCCCAAGCTTCCCATGGCTTCCTTGTAAGCCCTAGAGCTAAACGTGGGGCCACGGTCAGAATGTAATGTGCCAACTGTGTATGTCCCTATGAAGGCTCGCAAATCTTTTAGAACGGGTCGATACGTCAGCTGAGAGCTGAGGCCAAACCCATAGGAATCTAGAACATAAATCCACTGCCACTAAGATTGTAAGGGGCCACAGTGGTCCAAATAGACACAAGCGAGAGGTCTGTTTGATATCAGAAATAGTGTTTCTGGTGGGCGTGCTACGGTCAAACCCTTCGTCTGCTGACAGATGTCGCACAAGTACAAACGCTTTTGTCTGTTTGTTTAGACTTGGCCACCAATAGCATTGTTTCAGCAATGAAATAGTTGCTGTTACCCCTGTGTGTGCAGAACCCAGACCCTCGTGTGCAGCTAGAATTAAACCTAACCTGAGATCCATCTTTGGTATTACTCATGCCCTCACTCCTGGAATTAGAGCATACTGAATATTTTTTGCATCTAACTTGTAGGAGTACTTGAGTGGAAAGCTGGTTGGCAAGGCTGTGCTGTTTTTCCGTGAAACAATCACAGCTATCATTGTGCTTCCATCCATTCTCGTGCTAGAACGAGTGATTGCAGTTACGGAAGCAGTTCATACTGCCCCCCTTGCTGCTTCATCAGCCAATGAATTCCCTTCAACGTGAACACCATCACGTTGATGACTCAGCAGGTGTATCAAGTGAGTTCTCTGCAAGTCTTTTTTTCAACTCTGCCTTTTTTCCCAAAGCATTTTGAGCTTTATTGTCTAACCTTTTGAGTCTTTAAACCTATTCTGACCCCAGTAATGAAGATAGTCATTATAGGATTGGACACAATAAAACAAATCACACACTATAAGTGAGCTTTTAATTCTGCCAGCTGTGCTGTGCAATCTCCTAGAGACTGCGTCTTTGTACTGCTAGGATGGAACTTGTCGTCCTGCATATGTCCTTTTACAATCCCACAAGCTGCGCTGTGCTGTTTCCTTCCTATGGCAGGCTGAGCAGAACCGTCAGTGTAAATGATGTATTCATACTGATCTAGAGGCATAATTGTGTTCGGGAGAGGATATTCTTGTTCGTGTTGCAGCAATGCCTGTGTTTTTAGTGTAGAATCAAATTTGTAGTCTACATCTGCTGCAGTGAGAGAATTAGTCCCACTGTATCCATCTTGGATGTAAAGCTTTAGGATTTGAAATGCTAGTCTTTGTAACAGCCTCTAAGGCAGGTACAGAAGTCACAACAATTATTAGTTTATCCTGACCTAGTGCTCTTTCTCTCACTACAGCAGTCTGTACTGCTGTCAGAATTCTCTGTATAAGCAAAATGCATTTCAGCGTTTGTGTAGCAGTGTGCTTTGTATGCAATGGGCACTGTTGCTCCTTCATTGAAGGGTAGGTAAGTTAATCCCAATTGACCAGCGATTACACAGATCACTAAATTTGTGGTATTTACACGTTTGTGTAGGTGTTTTGAAATTATCTGTCAGCTTGTAAGGAACATAGGATATCCATGTGTTCCTGTGTCCAATGCCTAATTAAAAAATCAGGTCTGAATAAATCGTAGAAGGTTTTACTTTTTCTGCTTAATCCAAAATGTATTTTCTGAAAACATTTCAGAATCCCAATATGCATTGTAAGTTTTTCATAGTTTTTGGAGGTTGGAGCAGCGCACAATTTTCGAAAAATGTATCTGCTATGCCTTTTCGTTAACTTGATAACTCGTATCCCAAAAATAAGACATTGAGGTGGGCTATTTTTGATTTTTTAAAGTTGAATGTGTAGCCCTCAAAGGCGAAGCCCAAAATGATGTTGCTCACCCTGGTCAAATGGTCCCTTAAATCATCATCCGTGAGATAAATCTCTACATAGGACAATGCTTCCTCGTCCAAATTTTAGGTTTAAAGCATTTTATTGAGACATTCACAAATGAAAAGAACAACAAAACAGTTGTCACAAAGAAGCAGTGCATAAGATACAACCATATAGTAGCGCACCTGCGCGCAAGGGCTCTGCAAAACGTAACGTTCATCCAAATGTGATGGTTGGTGCATATGCTGCAACAAGATACTTCAAAATGAGCAAACCCCCAAAACCCCCCCCACCTCTTCCCAACCCCGCAAAAAAAAAACCTCCTCCCCCGTCCAGTGCCACCGTCCCTCTCCCACCTCAACCCCCCACAACCGCCCCTCTCCCCCAGCTGCCCACAGTCCTAGGCACGCTGGTCATCTGAATCCGCTAGTGTAGTTAATCTCAACAAGCGGAGATATCGGGGGCATGTAAGTTCAGTAAATTCCCATACAAGCAGTGAGGAAAACGGCTGCCACAGGTCATTAAACTGCCCCACCTCTCCCGCCACCATAAGCGATAATTTTTCCGTTCCCAGGACATGCCATAATCTATGCAACCAACCCGTTGTGGAGGCAAGTGTGGTGGTGCGCCAGTGAATAAGTATATTTTGCACGGCAGAGCCCAGTGCTCTCGCAATTTGCCTCCCTCTACGAGACCTTCGAGGATACATTAGCCCATTGGGTAAGCCCAACAGTACGTATGCTGGGAAGCGGGGTAATTCAGTATTGAAGTTTGAGTCAATCTCATCCAGGACTTCCTTCCAGTAGGGGGACAGTAATGGGCAGTCCCATAAAACATGAGTGAGGGTGCCTATCTGCCCGCAGGCTCGCCAACAAGTGTTGTCGATGTTGCGATTCATCTCATGCAGTCTCTGTGGCGTGTAATACCAGTATGTGGACACTTTAGTGAATGTTTCTGTAAGCTCAGTGTGATATGCGGAGTGGTGAGCTCGATAAGCGATGTGGTCCCAATCCGTGTGACTTAAGGATCTCCCCAGTTCTCGTTCCCTACCAGGGTTATAAAGATCAAAGGAGGAAGGCTGCAAGAATTTATACAGATCTGAGATAAGTTTCGTATCTGAGGTGCGCGTTACAAGCCATTTCTCATAGGGAAGGAGCTTCCTGTCTGCCGACTCACGCACCTGTGGCTGTAGCGCCCAATGGCGCACCTGCATGTAGCGCAACCGTTCCATTTCAGGCAATTGATATTCTTTCCTGAGGTCTGGAAACGGAATGACGCCTTCCTGACTATATACGTGAAATAGCGCTCTGCATCCCGCAGCTCGCCAGCGCACAAAGGCCCCTGGTTCCATCCCAGGATGGAAATCCGCGTTGTCAATCAGTGGTGTGAACGGTGAGGGGAAGGTGAGGAGTGCGTGCATCGGGTTTGTGGCGTCCCACTCTCTCATCGGGACCCGTGTGATAAAAGACGCGTATAAGTTGGGTGGGCGATGTGCCCTACGTAAAAAGGGCACCTCTTGCAGAGTCCGGCCCACCACCCCCTGGTCTTGAAATAGCCAGTGTTTGTCAGACTCCCACTTGCTCCACTCCACCAGGTATCGTAATTGAGCTGCCTGAAAATATTTGCGTAAGTCCGGTACCCCCAGTCCCCCCGCCTCAGGTGCCAGTGTAGTCAGGGCCCTTTTAAGCCTGGGCTTGCGACCCTGCCATATGAAACGTGCAATGTCCGCCTGAATCTGCTGGAGCCATCCTTTCGGGGGCTGCAGCGGCAGGGCTCGAAACAGGTATAGCGCCTGCGGCAGGATGGTCATCTTCACCGCTGCAATTCTGCCCAGCCAGGACAAGGTGCCTTTGCTCCAGCGACCCAGTTCTTCCTTTATTTTCGTACCTAGGGCGGCATAATTAGCGGTCACCATAGCGGGTAATGTGGGTGCCAGAAGTATGCCCAGATAGGGCACCAGATCTTTAGACCAGTGCATGGGGAACCGGCCCTGCAAGTCAGTTCTAGTGGCAGCAGTCAGCGAAACGTCAAGGGCCGCCGACTTCCCCATGTTAATCTTGAAGCCTGCGACGGCAGCAAAGGCCTCTAATTCATCAATGCACGCTGGGAGTGCCCTCTCTGGATCAGCTAGTGTCAAAATGATGTCGTCTGCATAGAGACTAATGGTATGAGTATACTTCCCCATCCTTATTCCCAGCGCATTCGGGTTTTGGCGTATCCTCTGGGCGAGGGGTTCCATATAAAGTGCGAATAGGAGCGGAGACAGTGGACACCCCTGCCTGGTGCCCCTTTCTATCGCAAACTGTTGGGAGCTGCAGCCATTAACCCGCACCACTGCCGATGGGAACTTGTAGCAATTGAACACTAGGGTGCGAAATTTCTCACCGATGCCCGCTTTCGATAGGACCTTCTCTAGATATGGCCCCTGCACCCGGTCAAAGGCCTTCTCCGGATCAACAGCTAGCAGCATCCTCTCCCCGGGTATCCGGGAGGCTTTCTCTAGTATATGGACCACCCTCTTGGTGTTATCCACCGTGTGCCTCCCGGGGACAAATCCGGCCTGATCCGGGTCCACCAGTCCCGGGAGATGAAGCGCCAAACGGGCCGCCAGGATCCCAGTATACAACTTGAGATCGATATTTAAGAGAGAGATCGGTCTGTAGGAACTGCATTGCGTCCGATCTTTCCCCGGTTTAGGGATGACCGAAACTGTTGCTCGAAGTAGATCTTGGGGGATAGCTCCAGGAGTGGAGAAGGAATTAAAGAGGCGCGTGAGGATCGGGGCTAGCACAGGGCAGAACGTTTTATAGAAGAGTGATGTGTAACCGTCCGGGCCCGGGGCTTTCCCGTGTTTAAGCCTGGAGATGGCTGTAATCACCTCCTCGACTCGAATGTCCCTTTCGAGTTATTCGCCTGTTCCGGAGTGAGGGAGGGAAGGTCAACCGAGGCCAGATAGTCCGCTTCCGCCTGTGCCGACGGGGGTTCGCCCGTATAGAGGTCAGCTTAGAATCGGCGAAAGCCCTCCGCTATCTGGCTATCCTCCGTAACCGACACCCCAGTAGGTGTCGATAGCTCCTTCACCAAGTGCTTTTGATGCGCTTACCTGAGCTTGTGTGCCAGAAGCCTGCCACATTTGTCTCCACCCGAATAATATGCGTACTTCAAGCGTAATGCCGCATATTCCGCCCTGTCCATATCTTTCCTCGCAGCCTTAAGTTGCTTCCAGATTCTGGGAGCTCCCGTCCTCTGGTGAACCTGTTCTAGCTCTCGCACTTTATTGGTGAGTTCATCCCGCTTCTGCTGTCGTTCCCTATTCTCCGCGGAGGAGATGGCAATGAATTCCCCTCGGAGCACTGCTTTCAATGCCGCCCACTGTGTCGCCAGGGTGGTATCAGTATTATCATTATGCGTTTGGTAATCACTTATCGAGTCGTGAATATGCTTCACCACCGTCTTTTTATGCAAAAGAGTATCCCTGAGGCGCCAGACCCCACGCCTGGGCGACATCTGTGGCAATTGAATCGTCCCCGTAACAGGGGCGTGGTCCGACAGAGAGAGAACCCCTATCTCGGAAGCTGTGGCCAAGTCACAGACCGGCCCCGTGACTAACAGGTGGTCAAGACGTGCGTAGGTCTTATGTGCGTGCGAGTAGTAGGAATAGTCTTGGGCGGTGGGGTGGAGGCGGCGCCAAAGGTCGTGGAGAGCTAACTCCTCCAGATGGCGTTTGGCCGTCTGCGAAATTCCCCCCGTCTGCGGGTACCTCTGCGTTGACCTATCCAAGAGGAATCTAATACCATGTTCAGGTCCCCCCCTATAACTATGTGCCTGTCTGGGGTGGCGGTGACATCCACCATGACCGAGTGAAGGAATCGTTATACATAATCGTTATGGGCTATACATTGACCCAATAGTGAATATCAACCCCCCGTACTTAACCCTATAAGTGAGGAGTCTACCTTTCTGTTCAGCAAACTTATGTAGGACCTCCCCTTTAAATGTTCTGGACACTAGAATTGCTACCCCGGCAGTCTTGGTAGTATTGCAAGAGAAAAATTGTGTGGGGAATTTGTGGGAGCGCATCCTCTGTCAGTCTCTGGCCAGGAGGTGAGTCTCCTGCAGGAGACAAATGCCTGCGCGTGTGTTTTCCAGTAAGGAGAGCACTGCCTTCCTCTTGACAGGGTTATTTAACCCTTTCACATTAAGGGTGACTACTGTAAGAGCTGTCATCTGTGTGGGTGAAACCAAAGTTCAAGCAGTGGGTCACAGTCCAAGAGGGGCGGCTGTGGTGCAGATAGTGTGTAGGAGCACTGTGAGGCTGTAGCGACTGATTCAATAGCACTGGACGGTCCTGGGTTCTTTCCCCCAACCCCCCGCGAACTTCCCCCAAACTACCTACCCTCCCCCCCCTTCCCCATCTCCGTCTACACCCCAACAAACCCCTCATGCAAACAACCAAACACCCTCCTCCCCCTCCCTCCTTCAAACCCTTGAAATCCCAACAATTGTCAGTCCCAGTCATGCCCAGCGAGCAAGTCTGTGGTGAGTTACCAAAGTGGACGTCCAGCCACTTACTCCCCCTTCCTCCTCCCCACCGCCCCCCTCCCCCCAAGACCCGAACCTGCTACATCAGTAAGGCTGTGGTGTTCGCCCCCCGGAGCGTCATTATGCTGTCAGGGCCACATCACCGTTGGAAGCATTGTCTATGGCCGCTTCGGAGACTACATTTGCCATGCCAGTTCTAATGGTAGGCGAGTCCGGCCTTCTGGGGTTGGCAGACACTCGTCTCTGTGATACCCTCTGTCCGCTGTCTCTGGGGCCGCGTCTCTGGCTCGGTGTGGTCGTGTCTTCCTCCTCCGCCGTGATCTCCAGAACCTCACACGTTTCTTGCAGCGATCTGAGTTGATGCATCGTGCCATTCCACCTAAAGATGAGGCAGAAGGGGTGACCCCAGGCATAGGATGTTTCATGCTCTCTCAGAAAGTCAGTGGCAATCTTAAATGATTTCCGTCTCTGAAGAGTGATGGCGGACAAATGTTGATATAGACCCATAAAGTGACCACGAAAAGTGAATGAGGGTTGCTTCCGGGCCTCGGCCATGATGCGTTCCTTCAAGGGAAAGTCTGGGAGAAACGCTAGGATGTCCGGAGGTGGCGCTGATGCTCGTCGCGGCGGTCCAACCCTGTGCGCTCTATCGATCCGGACCGGGAACTCCGGTGGTTCGCCCAGGATGGCCCTAAACAGGTCTCTCAGGTAACCAGCCACATCCGAGCCTTCTTCTGTAGACGGAATTCCCCGGACTCTGATGTTTCGTCGAGACCGGTTTTCAAGGTCCTCATTGTGCGTTTGCAGGTCCAGATGTTGGTCTCTGAGGCGCAACACCTCCTGTTGCAGCTGTACGATGTACTCGTCAAGACGATGGTTCGTGCTCTCCACTGTGGCCACTCTCTCTCCCAATTCATCCACCTCTCTGCGCATCTCCCGAACTTCACCCGCCACTTCCTGTTTCAATGTCTGAAAATCGTCTCTGAGCTGCTGAACAGCGATTCAAGGAACGATCTGGTGATAGGCGGTTCCCCTCAACTCGCACCCTGCGATCCTCCGGCTAGGCTTGAAGATGGTTGCCCCCTGTCTCCTCTGTGCTGGGGCCTATTGAGCATTTCGGGGAGAGTGCGATCTCCTCGCTTGGTGCCTTTGCCTGACGCCATCTTGGATCGAGTGTAGGCCAGCTCTCCCGTCTCCCCGGCACGACACTCCCTGCCCCGTGGGTGCTTTCTTGGGCCAAGCAGGGGACTGTCGGTCGTCACCAGCGGCAGTTCCAAGCACAGCCGAGAAGAGCGTCACCAGCACCGCCGCACTAGGCTTCAGGCGTGGCTGCGATGGCAGGCGCCATTACGCCGTTCACCCTTCCTGTAGGCCCCGCTGTTCTCCGGTCGCCGCGGGCTCCGCCAGTCGGGGGTGTCGCTCCCGTGCTTGTCTCCTCCGCCAGACTTCGATCACACCGGGCGGGGGAAGCGCTGTGTGGCCCACCGGGTCGTCTCGGAACCCCTCAGTTTCAATTGCCAACGAAGGCCTCTCAGGCCGTCTCTGCCGCCTTCTACTTCTGCCCAGTCATGCCGTGTGTCGCGAAATCAGTAGCCGATGGTCGGCCAGCATGCGTCAATGCAAGCTCCGGGACCTCCAAGTCAACCGGATTTTCTTTGGTGCCTTATGGACGCCCACCAAGCCAGGGGGCCCCCCCAGGGGGGACCGGGGATGCAAGACTCAGCGTTGAGCCCCGGGTCCGCACCCCTCCTGCTCCGGTTCTCTCCCAGCGGGCGCTCAGTCGAATAGGCCGAAGCTCGCGCCGCCCACAGCTGCTCCCACGGGGCCGGCCCGGCGGTCTCCACTGGTATTCAGGGCCGTCTGGGCGTGATGGTGCAATACCTCCTCTGGCGGTGCACTCCGACCGGCGGTGGGCGCGGCGTGCGTCCGTCCGACGCGCTTCGAGGTCGGCCTCCTCCTCCTTCGACTCCCGGTCCGGACCTCCAACGCCGTCCGGCGGGCCGTCCTGAGGCTAATTGGAGACTAGGACCCGACCAGGGTCTTCACGTCTGGTTCCGCCACCTCTCCCTGTGCCGTTGAGCTCCGGCGGGGGGAGAAAAGGCTATATTTCAAGGCTCTGGCCTAGTCGGATCGGGGAGCTGTGAGAAGAAGCGCCTTCTCACTCCGCCGTCTTGGCCAAGCCCCCTCGTCCAAATTTTGAAGTAACTCAGTTATCCTAGCTGAGAACAAACCGGGGCTATTCTTATCCCCTTGGGGAAGTCTACAGAATTGACAGTGAGAGCCGAGCGCTGAGAATGCTGTCAAATAGCTGTTTTAAGGCACTATATTTTGGCAGAAAAATCCATTTGAGATATCTAGAGTTCTGTTGTATTCTTTTCGCACAATTCTATTCATCAATGCAGCACTGTGTGCACTCTGTACTGCAAATGTCTTTGTGCATGTGTTCAGATGTCTGAAGTCTAAAACTAGACAATATGATGTATCCGGTTTCATTACGGAAACAAAGGATTATTCATTATAGAGGGTCAAGTTTCTATTACACCTCGGTATTCAAGTTGATCTCCCTGACCCCTTTGTTCGCTTCTTGTTTAATAGGGTATTGTCTCTGTGGAGTTGTAGTAGTTTTTACTGGGATTACATGGTGAGGTGACTCAGTATCCCACCGTACATGGTTGCAATATAATGCTGGAGCAAGTGCTACCGCCCACTCCTGCGCATATGAATTTTTTAAGTATATTGGAACGAGGTTGCAAAAAGACGATAGAATTACTATTTCTCCCTTTGAGCACTCCATGACAATCTTAGGCGGCCAATCTTTTTCAGCCAAAAGGATGTCAGTCATAAGTCAGGTTTTCCCAAAAGAGACCTTTAATCTTTCTGGGTTTGTATCCCTCCATTTGAAGTGTTATTTCATATATCGGGTGTGGGACACTTAACCTAGTATCGGGTGTCTCCACCTTGATATGTTCATTCAACTCCACTGTCTCCAGAAATTCCATCAGGTTCTGGCGAGTTATTGTTACTTCTGCTACGCTTTCTAGCATCGTCAGAGCCAATTCCCAGTTCAGAAGTTGAGTCCTCAGAATTCTGGGCATGTCTAACCTGAAGACCTGCTACTTTCTTCTTTTTAAATGTAGGTTTTGATTTTATTCTCTCTTCTTTCTTGGAAGTATAATCTGAAGTGCGTGGCATGTCTCTGGACTTTGTACGCTCTTCTTGTCTGTGTTCTGACCGGCCTTCCCTCTCTGAGTTTTCTGATGAACCCTGAAAGGAACAAGAGGAATGTGTATCAGTATCTTGATACCTGTCGGGTTTTTTAATGTTATCACTATTCCTACATTTCTACCTCCTTTCGGAGGGCTCCTGTTGAGGAGACCCACCCCTGGATTGTGACCTACTCTCTCTATTCTTTTGCTTTTTATTGTCCCATTTCTACTTGGAAGAATCAGGTGCTTGCTTGGTGTTGTCCTTTTCAGGACCACCCATGATTTGATGTTTTGTTGCTCTAGCTCCCAAATTAACTCTACCTAATTTGGTATCTGTCCCTTTGATAATTTGAGGTAGCTCACGCTCCTGTTGTAAAGTAGTGAAATCTCTCAGGCATTGGCGTATTGCCACTGCTGCTGCCTCACCTTTTATGTTTGCTAATATAATAGTTGATACCTGGGCAAAATTTCCTAACTATTTCATCCCTAAGTTCAGAGCAGATTCGGCTCCATACTCATTCTGTATTTGTCTTTATACATCTGGTATTACTGCTATTGAAGGGATACCATGTGTTCTGGTATATATGGCAGCAAAAACTGTACCCCAAGAGGTACACTCCTCTATCTGGGGAGCTATACCCATTGGCAAGCAGATTGTTAGCATTCTGTGTTTTCCTTGAGGGCTTGTGTGTGTGGAAAGACTGCCTCTAATTGTCGATTTTCTGAGCTATCCAGAATGGCATTTGCTCACATCTAGTGGGCATTTTACCCATAACTGCATGTAGTGTTTGTGGAGTTATTTTTGTCGTACCCCCCTGAATTTGTCCTGCTGGAGTAGCCCTTGTTGGCTGAAGTATGAGTGTTCTCATAACGAACTGTGTCAGGTTTCTGTAAACTTTTATTATTTCTTTGTGTAGCGGAGGTACGTCTGCTACCAGTATTGTGTTAATGTCTGGATGCGATGTGTGAGCCTCTAGGACCGGCCAAGTCACTCAGTCTCTCCTGAGCGGACGGAGTTTTACTTTATCTTTTGTACGTGGGAGGGTGCCTTTATACCAGTTTATGTGCTCCTGACAGATGAGTGGACCATCAATGTCCTCAAATGGACAGTATTCCTCTGGTGTTTCATCTTCAGTGTAAGAATGAAATGTATTTGTGTGTGCATCTGCTTGTGGGAATTTAACCCATGAATAGAATACCAAAGTTCTATATGATTTCTGTGCCTCAATCACGAATGTTACTGTCCCACCCCTAGCTGTGACTCCATAGTCTGCTAGATTTAAAGTAAAGGCAGTTATGACATTTCTGAAATGTTTATTTCGCCTTCTTGTTCTCCTTCCTCCACTGCATTTGCACATAGTGCTGGCACAGCGAGGTCTTCCTCAGCCATTGTTGAAAAAGTTTAATGGAAACGGAGTTTTATGCACAATAGGAACTATTTATCCTTCAAGCTTGAATAAACCTGCAGCCAATACATAGGATATGCCTACTCGGCTGTGGTGGATTTTCCCATCCCACTCCAGACAAATCTCTGGGTAAATGTGAGTAGGGGTCTCTCAGAAAAGCTTGACTGAACTACTCAGATTTGACCATTAAATAAGTACTAAACCAACATTGGCATGTGTGTTGTGTAGTTCCTGTACACTATATAGGATCTGCACGTTTAGACAACATAGACTGTGGGATTGGTGTCCATAATGATTCCAGACACCCCCACTGGGTATGTTAGCCTGTATACCTAGCTAGCTCACAGTGCCACTGTAAACTCCTCTTACTAAGGAGAGAATAGTTCCTGGCAACTATCGAACATGACAAACCTTCCCATCAGGGATCATGGAAACAGTGCAGTACTTTTCGCTCAGTCACTCGTCCTCACTTTGTCTCAAAGAGAAACACAGAATAAACGGTGGGGACGTTTTGAATACGCATTTATCGAACCAGCATCATTCTAGTGTAAAATAGGTGTGCTGAAACAACCATAAGACAGAAACAGATATAAATGATTATAAGCACCAATAGGGTAAATAGATGGTAGATCCCTACCATAGTGCTAAACTAATGAATACAGGCAGGTATAAAAATACATGACAATAATAATGTGTACTCCCACTATGCAACCCTAACTAGATGTACCTAGCATGTATGTAGGTGTAGCGCCAAGAATCTCCCTAAGCTGAAGCCAACCTTATTACCTGAAATGAGAGACTGTGGGACCCTGTCTTGGTCTCAAGATGGACACCCGTGAGGGATGTCAGACCACTGCGAGCTGGAGTGTCTGCGTGCAGGAACCTCAGCATCTTGCTTCAGTGTGTCATCATGGAAGTCTTTCTCCTCTGCCTGCCTTGGCAAAGATATGGTGAATTTATACCCAAAAGGTATCCTCAAGGAACTCTGCCTTGCTGTGTCATGTTTGCTGAGGCTGACTGAAACGATGACCCTTATGCATAGTTATTATGCAGAAGATGGTAATCCTGATGTGATTCTGAGAATCTGCATGCATAATTAATGAAGCTAGTTTTTGGGGAAAACCACACCACATTTTATGCAGCGCTTAACTAGGTGAAAGGTCAATACCAAAACCCCTAATGTAGTGTAATGGTACGGTAAATATAGGTGAAGGGTTAGGAGACTACTCAGACCTATGTTGGGGGTACCCTATAAAACATAACCGGGTAACCCAGCAGATTCCCCAGGGCTATGCCCAGTGCGACTGAAATTAAGCGAATCTGCAATATTTTCTGCACTAGGACCATTAGATTTGTTTATTTTCTATTTTGTCTCGCTCTCCTGTGCAGTATGGAGTGCTTCCTCTACTAGTGCCATCAAGTGAGTACAAATATTAGATGTGTGCACAAGTTAGGTCGATGTGATTCTTTTGGGCAACTTCTTGTGGTAAATGAAACTGGAAGTACCACTGTACGATGGCTGTCGCTATCTACTATACGCGGATCGGAAGAACTCTAGGGAGCGTGTCCATAGTCTGTATCTACATGATGCTGCAGCTGATTCTGCTGCTGTAGGTTTGGACTCTGGGTGCCTGCAACATAGTGATTCATCAGGTGTGCACAGACTTAAGCACTGCAGCCCCCAGACAGGGCCGGTGCTCGCTGGCTTAGGGGGCTCAGTATGGAGCTCACTGAGTTCATCAAGATGCTGGTGGATAACGTGCAGCTGCACCAGCCCTTCCACCCACCTGTAGAGTAAACCCCGTGGTCTACTGGCCACTACCTTATCCTAGCCTCCATTTGGCCAAGACCGAGGAGCTGTTGCTGCTACATACCAACATTGACTCCATTGACTCCATAGAGAAGAAGTGAGGGGGTCACCGCACCTCATCAACAAAGTATTTGTTCCTGACCTGCATCTTTGAAATACATTAATGTTCGTTTGTCACAATATCCCAAAAATTACATAAAGTTGCCAACTATACGACGTCTCCTGTCATACTGACTTGGAGCAGAGAAGAGCACACTATCTCAACGCTAGCGGGCAAGGATTCAGGTACTATGTTCATTTTCAAAGGAAAGCTGCGTTACTATCTTATCTACAAGTGTGCCTGCTACAGGACTTGGTTCCACAAGCATGTTTTAACTCTTGCTGGATAGCTTGAATGTTACAGTGCCTGCCTCAGAGTTGTACCTGCTAGAAACATATTCTCAGGAAAGTATACCATTAAAGTAACTCAGAGGCTTAGATTGGTGTAGACATTTTAGAAGAATTTGCAGATTATAGGTCTCAATCCTCAGAAGGTCCCTCACCATTCTGTTGTTCTAAGATTGGCAAGATCAGTACATTTACACACAGTAATACCAATAGGGCTGGGCACTTCTGGAAAATGTTAACACACCCTCTTCACTCACTCCAATTACCTACAATAGAAAAAGAGTCTTCTCTTCCAACATGCTAGAGGCAACTTATAAAAAATTGTTTTAAAATACTCCTTATGGAGGCCCCAGTGCAGAATAGTATTGTTTCTGATAGATACATCTGCCGTGTGGATTCCTCACCTTGTGAATATCCCCCTTGCGCCAGCAACATTCGGAAATTCTTTTTCGTAGCCTCGCGCTGACGTGGATAGGACGTCACAGAGACACGGCCCCGCTCGCGACTCCGCTGAAGTCACCGACGCCTACAATAGGCCCACGCCGGCGTGATGACATCAGTTCCCTTTTTTCCGCGTCGTCGACGCTAACGGTTATCGGGAATCTCTGTAGCCTACTGGTACATTGTTGCCATTTTGTTGGTTAATTCTGCTTCTCTGTATCCTGTTTCTTCGAAAATGTCATCTAAGAAGACCGGCTTCAAGCCCTGCAGGGAGTGCGGTAAAATGATGTCCATTACCGACCCCCATGAAGACTGCATCTGGTGCTTAAGTTCCGACCATGATGTGGAGGATTGTTCTTCATGTCGGAAGATGAATCCGAAGGCCCTGAGGGAGAGAGAAGCCAAACTTCTGGTTGCGAAGGTGAAAGCTGGAAAGGAGAAGTCGTCGAGGTCTCGTTCTCGAAGGGCGAGGTCGAAGTCCAGGGCGAGGTCGAGATCTGCTTCTCGAGAGAGGTCTTCTTCGAAGTCGGCGTCGGATCATGTTTCGAAGTCGAAGAAAAAGCACAAGAAGAGGAGGCATGAGTCCCGACGTCGGTCTGGTAAGGAGTCGGGCTCGAGGTCGTGGTCACCGAAGAAGGTGCGTTCGAAGGTGGTTACCCTCGAAGTCTCCGAGCATGAAGGTGAGGCCTCTCCATCTGAGTCGCGTGGGCGATCTCCATCTCCGGCTCCGAAAGCTTCTCCGGTTCCGAGTCCGTCTCCGGCGCCGTCCCCGGCCCGTGAAGAGGGAGAGGCCCGGGAGGATGTGGATTCCGCGCCTGTCGAAGAGCCGGATCCGATCCCTCTTCAGGACCGGCCTGATGGTTTTCAGCCGCCCTTTCCTGCTCCAGGCCAGGACCCTTCTGCGTTTCTTAACGCAATGTATGGTGTCTTCTCAAGGGCATGGTACCCCTCTGGTGCGCCTTTGGGTCCCACGGGTCCATTGGCTTTCAGCCTGGGAGTTCCTCACTCCTATCCTCCGGCTCCGTTTATGCCCTACATGCCGGCTCCGACGCCGCATTGGCTTTTCCCGGCTCCGCCGAAGTCGTCGACTCCGGTTCCGGCGTCGCCTGCTCCTGATCATCCTCGAGGGCATTCTTCTGTGCCGTCTGTTTCGATACCGGCGCCGGCCCCGAATCCGTCGAAGCCGCTGGTGGATCCGGCTGCGAGGCGTGCTAAGGAGAGATCCAGAAGAGAAGCACAACGCCTTCTGGAGGAGCAGAGTTATATGGGCTCTCAGTCTGACGTTGAAGAAGGTGAACTAGAGGAGAGCTGTTTTGAGGAATTGGCGGATTCTGGGACCCTTGATTTCTCTCCAGAGTGGGAGTTGCCCTCAGGCTCAGGTGCTCCCTCTAAGGATATCCAGCCTTACCATCTGGTTATGAGAAAGGCTGATGAGCTTCTTCAATTGACTCTTCCTACAGTGGAGTTCAAGACTAACCTCCTCACAGAAGTCTTGCATTCACCAAATTCTGTGGTTGAGCCTTTACTTCCATTCAATGATGCCTTGACTGATCCTATTATGGAAGTTTGGAAGAAACCTTTGTCGGCTCCTGCGGTATCAAAGAGTGTTGCAAGGAGGTACAGGGCCGCTCCTGAGGACCCGGCTTTTCTGTCTTCACATCCTTCGCCGGAGAGCCTGGTCATTCAGGCTGCCTGTTCAAAGAAGAGTCTTAGTGCCTTTCTGCAGGTTCCTTGTGAGAAGGAAGCAAAGAAACAGGACCAGGTGGCAAAAAAGACCTTTTCATCGGCTAGTATGGCCTTAAAGTCAACTAATGCCACATGCCTAATGGGGAGGTATGTGCATGCCCTGATGGACTCCTTGCGTATCCTGGCTCCTAAAATTCCTGACGCAAACCGAAAGGATTTTGAGGAGGTGATTAATGACACTCAGTCGGCTGCCCGCCAGGTAATTCAAAGTGGTCTGGACACTGCTGACTCTGTGGCTCGTATTATGGGCACTGCCGTTGCGACAAGGAGATCTGCCTGGTTGAAGTCATCGGACTTTTCGGCTGATGTTCAGGCGACTCTGCTTGATCTCCCCTTTGATGGCTCAGGTCTCTTTGGGGAAAAAGTCGGATACTGCTCTTGAGCGGTTCAAGGATTGCAGGGCAACAGCGAAGTCCTTGGGCCTCCAGATCAGGGGTGCTTCTTCCGGCAGAAGGTTCAGGGGCTTTGGTCGCTCCTTTCGGAATTTCCGGCAAGGCCAACAGCAGCAGCAGCAGCAGCAGCAAAATTCTATGTACAGATCGTACAGGGGAAAACAAAGAGCGCGTCCTCGTGGACGTCAGCCCTCCTCTTCCTCCACCTCTTCCAACCCCCCTGCCGCAGAAAAGCAGCCCTAGATCCGCTATTCAGGATCATGTGGGTCCGGTTGGGGGTCGGCTTACCCATTTTCTACAGGATTGGGAATCGGTTACGACAGATCTTTGGGTTCTCAATCTTGTAGAAAATGGGTATGCCCTTCCCTTTCGGGAATTCCCCCCTGTTTACCCTCCTTGTCAAGGTTTTTGCACCCAGGAACATCTGTCTCTTCTGCAGGAGGAGGTTCTAACTCTGTTACGAAAGGGTGCGATAGAGGTGGTCCCAGAGCAGGAAAGGGGTCAGGGATGCTACTCCCGGTATTTCCTGATCCCCAAAAAGGATGGCAGGCTTCGTCCTATCCTGGACCTCAGGATCTTGAATCTCTATCTGAAGCAGGAGAAATTCAAGATGCTCACCCTTGTTCAGGTTCTTCAAGCGTTGATGGAAGGAGACTGGATGGTGTCGCTCGACTTGCAGGATGCGTATTTCCACATCCCAATCCTGAAGTCGCACAGGAAGTATATCCGTTTCACGGTTGGGTCGCAGCACTACCAGTTTGCGGTCCTTCCGTTTGGTCTTACTACTGCGCCTCGAGTCTTCACCAAGGTGATGGCGGTGGTGGCAGCACATCTCAGGAGATCGGGGATACCTGTGTTTCCGTATCTAGACGACTGGCTGATCAAAGCGGAGTCGTCGGAGAAGGTGCTCCATCATCTGCAGGAGACAACTCAGTTGTTGTTCAGGTTGGGTTTTTCGGTAAATGTACCCAAGTGTCACCTGGTGCCCTCCCAGCGCAACCTGTTCATAGGTGCCGTACTGGACTCCACTGTTTGTCGTGCATTCCCTCCTCCTCAAAGGATTCGCGACATACAGGAAATGATTCCTTTGTTTTACCCTGGAGCGGTTGTTCCAGTCCTGAAGGTCCTTCGCCTGCTCGGTCTGATGGCTTCTTGCATTCTCCTGGTCAACCATGCACGCTGGCACATGAGGGCACTCCAGTGGTGCCTCCGCAGGCAGTGGTATCAGCACAACGGAGATCTCGGGGAGTCGGTGAAGATCTCCAGAGAAACTGCAGCGGATCTGTCTTGGTGGAGCGTGGAAGGCAACCTGTCGCAAGGGAAGCCTTTTCATCTACCTCCATCGGTGGCCACGGTGATATCGGATGCATCCACTCTAGGGTGGGGTGCTCATCTGGGGGATCTGGAGGTCAAGGGTCTTTGGTCTCCAGAGGAAAGGTTGCTTCACATCAACCTTCTAGAGTTGCGGGCGATACGTTTGGCGCTCAAGGCCTTCCTCCCTTCCCTTCGCGGTCAGTCGATCCAAGTCCTGACGGACAACACGACCGCGATGTGGTACATCAACAAACAGGGAGGAGTGGGGTCGCAGTGTCTCTGCAGAGAGGCCCTGCGTCTCTGGTCCTGGGTTCAGGACCACCAGATTTGTCTGATGGCAAATCATCTGGCCGGGGTTCTGAACGTGCGTGCAGACAGTCTCAGTCGGCAGTTCTCTGCCGACCACGAGTGGAGGCTCCATCCGGAGGTGGTTCGTCACGTCTTTCGGACGTGGGGGACTCCTCGGGTGGACCTGTTTGCCACTCGCGAGAATGCTCACTGCCCGTTATTCTGCAGTCTCCAGTATCCGATGCAAGGAGCCTTGGGGGACGCGTTTCAGTTGAGTTGGGGAAATCAACTCCTTTACGCGTTTCCTCCCATACCCTTGATTCCTCGGGTTCTGAGGAAAATTCGCCAAGACCGGGCCCAAGTTATATTGGTCGCCCCGGATTGGCCAAGAAGGGTGTGGTATACAGTTCTACTCCACCTCTCCTCTCACCCGCCGCTCCGTCTCCCTCTCAGGGCAGACCTCCTCTCTCAGATGGAGGGGCAGGTTCTACACCCCCACCTCCAGACATTGCACCTTCATGCCTGGAGATTGAACGGGGCAACCTGATTTCCTATTCTCTCACTCCTGATGTGGTGGATGTCATTTTGTCTGCCAGACGTGACTCCACTAAGACTGTCTATTCTTATAGATGGTCTAGGTTTGTTATTTGGTGTGGTGAGAATGATATTGATCCGTTGAGAGCCCATTTATCAGATGTGCCACGGTTTGCTCTTTCTCTGGCACAACAGGGGCTGGCAGTTGCCACAGTTAAGGGCTATCTTTCGGCGCTGTCGGCTTTTATTTGTTTGCCTGATCAGCCCTCTCTTTTTAAGTCACCTGTAGTCTTGAGGTTTTTGAAGGGTCTTGTAAACAAGTTTCCTCCTACCCCTTTTATTGTACCTCAGTGGGACTTGAATCTTGTTCTGACTTTTCTGATGGGCTCTCCCTTTGAGCCTCTTCATAAATGTCCTATGAGGCTTTTAACCTTTAAGGCAGTTTTCCTAGGGAGGGTGAGTGAGATTCAAGCTCTAAGTTCCAAGCCCCCGTTCCTGACCATACATGCTGATCGGATGGTTCTAAGGACCAGGGCTGCTTTTCTTCCTAAGGTGGTGACTCCTTTCCACCTTGGTCAATCCATTACCCTCCCTACCTTTTATCCTCCCCCACACCCTTCCAAGGAGGAGGAGAGGTTGCACCGTCTGGACCCTAAGAGGGCGGTGTCTTTTTATTTGGACAGAACTAAAGACTGTCGCTTGGACGATAAACTCTTCATTGGCTTTGCTGGCTGCAAGAAGGGGAGAGCGGTCCATAAAAGAACTTTATCAAGATGGATCGTTCTGTGTATAAATATCTGCTACTCTTTGGCCGGTAAGGAACCTCCAGAGGGTATTAGGGCTCATTCCACTAGAGCTAAGTCAACTTCCTCTGCTTTGGCTAGAGGTGTTCCTGTTGAGGACATTTGTAGGGCGGCAACCTGGTCTTCCCTCCATACTTTCGCGAAGCATTACTGCTTGGATACCGAAGTCAGGAGGGACGGCCACTTTGCGCGCTCTGTCCTTCAGGATTTCCTGGTTTAGAAGAGTGGACACCCTCCTCCAGGAGTGGGGACTGCTGTGGGACTCTATTCACAAGGTGAGGAATCCACACGGCAGATGTATCTATCAGAAGAACAAGTTACTTACCTTCGGTAACGCTTTTTCTGGTAGATACTATATCTGCCTGTGGATTCCTCACTGACCCACCCGCCTCCCCGTTGTCCACTCTTCTATGCCAGAGTTATTGTACTGTAATGTATATTTATTTTGATGTCAAGGAAATGTTTCATTTGCTTTCCTGCTTTTGCTTTACACTGTGTGTTTTGCCTTGACTATTGTATACTGTGTATACTTTGTATATGTCTACTGTCATTGGTCCGTCCGTGTGCCTCGATGGCACGGAAAAAAGGCGGAACTGATGTCATCACGCCGGCGTGGGCCTATTGTAGGCGTCGGTGACGTCAGCGGAGTCGCGAGCGGGGCCGTGTCTCTGTGACGTCCTATCCACGTCGGCGCGAGGCTACGAAAAAGAATTTCCGAATGTTGCTGGCGCAAGGGGGATATTCACAAGGTGAGGAATCCACAGGCAGATATAGTATCTACCAGAAAAAGCGTTACCGAAGGTAAGTAACTTGTTCTTCTGACTCAGTAAAGCTTTTTATTAAACTGTTATATTTTTATTTTGTTACATCTATTATTATAATACCTTCCTTGGCTTCATCCCAATTATTTTCAGGGTGAAAAATAGAAGTACTCTCGAGGCTGAGCTTACATCACCCCACCCCCCACCCAAAATAAATAACATATGAGAAGTCGCAGCCAATAGGTCAAGGGAGCAGCGGGTCAAAAACGTTTGGGAATCACTGGCATAGTATAGATTTTCTGCATTTGCCACATGCTGCACAATCTGCAGACTTTAACCCAAAAAATTGTTTCTAGCTCAAATGCAACAACATTTACTAAAAGCACAACATGTTGCAGCACAATGGAAGGCCCTTTGCAAAGTTTGACCGGTCACCTCTCAGTGGCTTACTGCTGTTGTTGGAGGCTGAACTAGTAGTGTTAACATTTGTGAAAATGACAAAATCGTCAAGTAATATAATCACAAAATGTGCTGATTACTCCAGTATTGGATCGTTCATAGATTCACATGCTTGAATCATTCCCTGTCACCATGATGGGTGTCCCCGGTATTTAAAAAATAGTAGTAATAGACTTAGCAGAATTAATAGTACACTGATGGTTATAGACTAGAAAGTACTTTAACTTCTTTATATTGACTTTAATAGAAGGGATTTACTTATTTGTCGAACTGAACTATAGCTGATAAGACTAAATAGGCTCTCTAGAGAATGTGCCACTTGTTTGAAGAAGAGGCTGTATGTAGAGGACCCTCATAAGGACTGCAGTTATTGTTTGTGCCCTTCTCATAAGGCTCCAGACTGCAGGGTTTGTCGTACATTCTCAAATAAAACCCTGAGGGATCGAGAAGGACGTCTTTTAATTTGGTTCAAAAAATAAAAAACTAGGTCTGATCTTGGATCAGATTCAGAAAGTGAGCAGTCAAGCTCTTATAAAACTTCAAAAATCTCTTCAAAACGATCCAGGGATCCTTCACAGTCGGAAAAGTAACTTGTCAAGAAATGCGCCAAGAGGTCCTCTCACAAACCTTCCTCTGAGCGCAGTAAGGGCTCTCACAAAAAAGAGCAGCTTCCTAAGACTGTTTCTGAGCCAGATACACCTCCAACTCAACTTAAATTGACATTCAAAAAACCCTCTTCTGATAAGCCATTAGTCAGTTCTCTTGTGAAGGAGGGTATTTCAACCATTTAATCGACGAGAGGCTGCTCTGCAGGCACGTCAACATCGTCAACCTGTTCTATGGCTCTCTTATTGTCGACGACATCCTTGTCATCGTCGACACTGGGTCCAATTTTGTCAACCATTCCTCTGATATCTAAGTAGAAACCATAGTCTACGAAACATTAGTCGGCTACGACAAAATCGATATTGGCACTATTTCTGTCGAGTAAGGTAGCGCCGACGAAACTTCAGCAATCGATGAGGCAGTCCTGGTCGTCGAGCATGCCTTCGTCAACAAAATAGTCATAGAAGAAGCTGTCGACGAAGGGACAGTCACCGGCGTCTACGAGATCTCTACCGTCGACGGAACCGCAACTGTCATCGAAGGCACAACTGTCAAAAAAGTCATCATCGTCGGTGACTGAGACAAAATCTTTGGAACTGAAGACACTGTCGTTGACACAGTCGGCGACGATAATTGTGTCTATGAAGAAAAGACACAGGAAGTGGAAATTACACCAGAGCACACTTCGCCCAGTAGAATTACTCCTTTATTACCGATTTAATCTACTGGAAGGGGATGATGAGGATTCCGAGCAAGATAGTGGTCCATTTGGGGATGCTTCTAGTCCTTCGGAGCTACACGTAAAGAGTCAGCCATATGATGATGAGGATGATCAACAATACTATGATCAAGCCTATTTTATACAGCCTGCACAAGGTCTACAGCAGTCTCATGAAGAAATGGTTATGATGCCCGCTGCATTGTAATCTGATTTACAGTTCATGCTACAAGATTACAGGCAATGCTTTCCACCGCCAGGGCCAGCCAATAGACATCCGCCATCTCAGGTGACATTACCCGTACGACTGAATACTCCTGCTGTATTATCCGTCCCTAGTACTCCACAAGCTGTATCTCTCCAGGAGCCAGCCTCTTCAGATGAGGAGTGGGAATTTCAATAACACAGACTCGGAATGGGACGACTACAGAATGTCGTAGCCTGCCTCACCAACACCCCCTCCAGTAGATTGCCTATCAAAGGATATTGGGGGATTTCACAACTTGTTTGAGTGTGCAGCGAATAGATTTGCTGTACCCATGCCATCCAAACAAGCGGACTGCATTTTATGATTTTTAAAGAGCCTTTTCGAAAGTCAGTTAGAGCTATTCCCATTATAGATTATATTTGGGATGAAGGTATTAAGTTAATGAAGAACCCAGCCTCAGTACCAGCGGTACTGCCACGTCTGGATAAGAAATATAAAACCACAGTTGATGCCCCAATGTGCCTCACAGGTCACCCAAAACCAGACTTGGTGGTAATGCAGGCTGCTGAACGACGCTCCAAAAATCCTGCGGCACCTTTATCTGCGCCCCCAGACAGAGAAGGCAGATGCAAGCATGGATTCCATTAGCAAAAGGTTCTCAGCGATGTCTGCTCTACCTGTTAAGGCTGCAAATTCCCTGGTGATTCTAGGGTGCTACGATCGCCAAATGTGGTCGGACATTGTCTCATATATCGACCAACTGCCGGAAGATTTGAAGGAAGAAGCTAAAAGGATTCTGCATGAAGGAGAGCGGGCATCCAATGAGATAATAGATTCAGCTATGGATGTCACTGTGACGGGGTTTAGGCAACTGGCTGAAGCTGCAGTCTTGTGCAGACCGGTATGGCTCAAAGCCACCTCATTCGTTCAGAGGATCAAAATAAGGTGCTGGACCTTTCATATGATGGGGAAGGTCCTCAAAACCATCAAGGCATGCAAATATACTGCCAAGTCATTGGGGACGCTACAATTCAGAAAAGTTCCTTTTCGAAGTGGTAGAGGAAAGACAACCTTCCTACAGAGGGGGGTATAAGCAATACCGCTACCCAGCATACTCTTAAACACCTCAATCATACCGGCCTCAGTACCAACAGAGGCAGCCGCCTCAATCTTCCTACATAAGACCAAAGAGACAGAAAACAGAACGAGCTGGAGAGGATGCTGGCCGACACCTATGATACACCACAGGCTCCGGCTCCAGCTCTCCTTCCTTAACATTTATGTCCAACTCATCCTACCTGCCTAGGAGTCAATATCTCCCACTACCTCCATCAATGGCAGTCCATTACTGCGGACCAGTGGGTCCTTCGTCTAGTACAATACAGACACCACCACCTTCCTCAAATCTCTGCCCATAGGCATCTCAAAGCACTTCAGCAAGAGGTCAGAAAGAAACATACTTCAAAAAGGAGCAATAGAAAAGGTCCCTTTGTCCAGGAGGGGCATAGGTTTCTATTCCCGTTTCTTCTTGGTCAGAAAGAACTTAAAGTAGGGGAGACAGATTTTGGACCTCCAAAACCTAAATCTGTACTTAAGGAAACAATTGTTTCGAATGATAACATTGCAAGAAGTGCTGAAGCTCCTACATCAACGAGATTTGATTGCAACCTTCCTATTTATCCAAAACACAGAAAATAAATGAGTTTTGTGTTAGCCGGATACCACTACCAATTCAGAGTACTCCCCTTTGGTCTAAAGTCGGCTCCCAGGATTTTTACCAAGTGTCTGGCTCCAGTTGCAGCATTCATCTGACAACAGCAACATCAAGTCTTTCCATATCTGGATGACTGGCTGATCAAGGCTCCGTCAGAGGCAGCAACAATAAAGTCCACAAAAGTATGCACTACTCTCTTCAAGAGGGTCTTCGCTTGGGTCTTACGATCATTCTACAAAAATCCAATCGGATTCCATTTACAAAAATTGTCTTCCTAAGAGCTCATTTAGACATTCTCTTTAAAGGCAAGTACGACAGAAGAGCATCAGCAGCGTCTTCTAAAAACTGGCAAATTCCATCAGAATAAAAAAGTCTCTTTTGGTCCGACTTTACAAATCCCTTTTGGGAATGTCGTCGTCTTGCATACCACTAGTTCCTTTCTGCCATCTCAAGATGCGCCCAATCCAAGAAGAGCCGGACAAGCAGCGGTTTTAATCAAGAGGATCCTTCAACATCGTCCGCGTAACTGCACGCTTGATAAAAGCCCTAGGGTGGTGGATAGACAAGAGCCATCTGTCAGTGGGGCTTCTCTTGTAACAAGTAGCTGCTACACTAGTGGTTACGACGAATGCGTGCTTTAGAGGGATAGGGAACTTCTCTAGGAACTCCAAGTAAGTGACAAGCGGAATCAAACTCAAACTCAATCCCACATAAACCTGCTGGACCTGAAAGTGGTGCATCTAGCTTTACAGGCATTTCTTCCCAGAATTCGCTTCTCATCTGTGTTAGTCCGAATGGACAATACAACTACGATGCACTACATCAACAAGCAAGGTGGCACGAAGTTGTGCCATCTCTCACGAGAGTCTCAGGTCTTATGGGAATGGGCCATACCTCAAGGAATCTGCTTACGGGCAGAGCATGTTCCGGGAAGTCAGAAGACTATTGCTGGTTGACAACATCATGTCACGAATGGGAGATTCACTACTAAACGCTACAGGGTATATTTCAGATGTGGGGCAAGCCGGAACTGGATCTATTTGCAACTCACAAGAACGCAAATGCCTGTATTATGCAAGTTGACATCGCCAACAGGCATCATGGGGGCATGCCTTTTCAATTGCATGGTCCGGCATCTTTTCCTACGCCTTTCCTCCCATTCCTCTTCTCCCAAGAGTTCTGAAGAAGATACAAACCGAACTATGCAAGTTGATACTCATCGCTCCAGCGCAGTCACGCCAGCACTGGTATACAGAACTGCTTCTTGTATTCCAGGTTCCACACCATCGACTACCAGTATTTCCCAATCTTTTGACTATGAACCATGGCCAGATACTTCCCCCGGTTCTCAAGAGCTTGCATTTGTCAGCATGGCTCCTGAATACAATGAATTTCAACATTTGAACATTTCTAGTGAGTGCAGAGATGTACTAGCCAGGGCATGGGCGGAAAGTACCTACAAGACTTACTGCCTCAATAGGAAACGCTATTGCAGCGGGTGTCAAGAGAACATACACCCACTATCCTCCTCTCTGAAACTAGTCTTACCTTACCTCTTGCAACTAGCAAAATCGGGCTTGGCTCATAGATTGATAAAGGTTGATTTAGCGGCCATTTCCCGATACCAAAGATCACCTTCTTCTCCACCTCGGTGGTCCTCTAGAGTTATGAGAGAATTTCTCAAAGGACTGTTCTGAATGTTTCCTCCGGTAAGACCTCCACCTCCAACGTGGCAGTTGAACACTGTCCTCTCGTAGTTAATGAAACCCCTGTTGGAACCAATTCACAGCAGGTATAAAGTTCCTGTCTTGAAAACTGTCTTTGCTCCTTGCCTTGACATCTGCTAGAAGGGTCAGTGAGATTCAAGCCTTTGTAATAGAGGAACTCTTCTTGCAATTTAAAATGGATGGAGTTCTGCTACGCACAAAGTTAATCCCCAAGGTTCCCTTTGATTTCCACCTGAACGAGCCAGTGGTACTTAAAACTTTCTCCCCAGATCCAACGACATTGGCAGAGAGAGCTCTGCATTCACTAGATGTCAGGCGTTGCTTGAAATTTTATCTACATGACACGCAACCTTTCCAAAAGACATCTCAATTATTTATTGCATACAGTGTGCCAAGGAAAGGTTTTCTGCACTCCAAACAGAGTATATCTAGATGGATTGCAAGTGCCATAAAATTCTGTCATTACAAAGCAGCAAGACCTTTAGCCGCAAGAGTTCAAGCCCATTCCACGAGGGCGGTGTCGACGTTTGCCGTTTTATTTGCTTGGAGTATCGCTTCCAGACATATGCAGGGCTGCAATGTGGAAGAAAAGACACATTCTCACCTGACAATACTGCCTGGATTCAGCAATACTAAATGACACAGCAGTGGGTCAAGCAGTAGTTCATACTATGTTCCACTAAGGTGAGCCACCCCTGTCTACCCTCCTACCTCTTCTTCTGTATCACATTTCCATGTATTTAACCATTTACCATTGTTCAGTTTACAGGATTGTTGTTTCTGATAGATACATCTGCCGTGTGGATTCCTCACCTTGTGAATATCCCCTTGCGTCAGCAACATTTGGAAATTCTTTTCGTAGCCTCGCGCCGACGTGGACTTGGACGTCATAGAGACACGGCATCGCACTCGACTCCGCTGACGTCCCGACGCCTACAATAGGCCCGACCGGCGTGATGACATCAGTTCCCTTTTTTCCGCGTCGTCGACGCTAACGGTTATCGGGAATCTCTGTAGCCAACTGGTACTTTGTAGCCTTTTTGTTGCCATTTTCTGCTTCTCTGTATCCTGTCTCTTCGACTATGTCATCTAAGAAGACCGGCTTCAAGCCCTGCAGGGAGTGCGGTAAAATGATGTGTATTACCGACCCGCATGATGACTGCATCTGGTGTTTAAGTTTCGACCATGATGTGGATGGTTGTTCTTCATGTCGGAAGATGAACTCGAAGGCCCTGAGGGAAAGAGAGGCCAAGCTCCTGGTAGCGAAGCTGAAGCCTGGGAAAGAGAAATCGTCGAGGTCTTGTTCTTGAAGGTCGAGGACGAAGTCGAGGTCTGGATCTCGAGAGGGGTCGTCTTCGAGGTCGGCTTCGGATCATGCTTCGAAGTCAAAGAAGAAGCATAAGAAGAGGAGACATGAGTCCCGACGTCGTTCCAGTAAAGAGTCGGGCTCGAGGTCACCGAAGAAGGTACGTTCTAAGGTGGTTACTCTGGATGTCTCTGAGCCTGAAGGTGAGGCCTCACCTTCGGAGTCACATGGGCGGTCTCCGACTCCGAATCCGTCGCCGTCCCCAGAAGAGGAAGAGGCCCAGGAGGATGTGGATTCCGCGCCTGTCGAAGTGCCGAATCCGATCCCTCCTCAGGAACGGCCTGAGGGTTTTCAGCCGCCCTTTCCAACCCCAGGCCGGGACCCTTTGGCGTTTCTGAACGCAATGTATGGCGTCTTCTCAAGGGCGTGGTACCCCTCTGGTGCACCTTCGGGTCCCATGGGTCCTCTGGCTTTCAATCTTGGAGTCCCTCAGTCCTATCCTCCAGCTCCGTTTATGCCTTATATGCCGGCTCCGACGCCGCCTTGGCAGTTTCCGGCTCTGCCGAAGTCGTCGACGCCGATTCCGGAGTCGCCCGCTCCATATGGTCCTCGAGGGCATTCCACTGTGCCATCGGATTCGATACCGGCGTCGATCCCGAATCCGTCGGAGCCGCTGGTGGATCCGGCTGCGAGGCGTGTGAAGGAGAGGTCCAGAAGGGAGGCTCAACGCCTTTTGGAAGAGCAAAGGTACTTGGATTCACATTCTGATATTGAGGAAGGTGAATTGGAGGAGGGCTGTTTTGAGGAGTTGGCTGATGCAGGAAGCCTGGATTTCTCTCCAGAGTTGGAGTTGCCCTCAGGCTCTGGTGCACCTTCTAAGGATGTCCAACCTTACCATTTGGTTATGAGGAAGGCTGCTGAACTTCTTCAGTTAACTTTGCCAACGGTGGAGTTTAAATCCAATATCCTCACTGAGGTTTTGCATTCTCCGAATTCCGTGGTGGAACCTTTGCTTCCTTTTAATGATGCCTTGACGGAGCCCATTTTGGAGGTGTGGAAGAAACCATTGTCAGCTCTTCCGGTTTCTAAGAGTGTGGCGAGAAGGTACAGGGTTGCACCTGAAGACCCTGCTTTTTTGTCTTCTCATCCTTCACCTGAGAGCCTGGTCATTAAAGCAGCCTGTTCTAAGAAGAATGTTAGTGCCTTTCCCCAGGTTACTTGTGAAAAGGAAGCAAAGAAACAAGATCAGGTTGCTAAAAAAGACCTTTTCATCGGCAAGCATGGCGTTGAAGTCGACTAATGCCACTTGTCTGATGGGGAGATATGTGCATGCCCTTATGGATTCTTTGCGTGTCCTGGTTCCTAAGGTTCCTGATGCCAGCAGGAAGGATTTTGAGGAAGTGATCTCTGATACTCAGGCGGCGGCTCGCAGGTTATACAAAGTGGTCTGGACACTGCGGACTCTGTTGCGCGTATCATGGGCACTGCTGTCGCCACTAGAAGGTCAGCTTGGCTGAAATCCTCTGACTTTTTGGCTGATGTTCAGGCAACCTTGCTGGATCTTCCTTTTGATGGTTCTGGTCTCTTTGGGAAGAAAGCTGATGCGGCCCTGGAGAGATTTAAGGACAGCAGAGCGACTGCTAAGTCTTTAGGTCTCCAGATCCAGGGGCTCTTCGACCAACAGGAGGTTCAGGGGCTTTGGTCGCTCTTCCTTTCGGAATTACAGACAAGGTCAGCAGCAGCAGCAACAGCAGCAGCAGCAAAATTCCATGTACAGGTCGTACTGGGGAAAGCAAAGAGTGCGTCCTCGTGGACGTCAGGCCTCTTCCTCCTCTACTTCTTCCAACCCCCCTGCCTCAGAAAAGCAATCCTAGATCCGCTATTCAGGATCATGTGGTTCCTGTGGGGGGTCGGCTTACCCATTTTCTACAAGATTGGGAATCGGTTACATCAGATCTTTGGGTTCTCAATCTTGTAGAAAATGGGTATGCCCTTCCCTTTTGGGAATTCCCTCCGAATTACCCTCCTTGCCAAGGCTTTTTCACAGAGGAACATCTGCAGGAGGAGGTGCTGACTCTGTTACGAAAGGGTGCGATAAAGGTGGTCCCAGAGCAGGAAAGGGGTCACGGATGCTACTCCCGGTATTTCCTGATTCCCAAGAAGGATGGCAGATTTCGTCCAATCCTGGATCTCAGGATCTTGAATCTCTATCTGAAACAGGAGAAATTCAAGATGCTCACCCTTGCTCAGGTTCTTCAAGCGCTGCTAGAAGAAGACTGGATGGTGTCGCTCGACTTTCAGGATGCGTATTTCCACATCCCAATCCTGAAGTCGCACAGGAAGTATCTCCGTTTTACGGTAGGATCGCAACACTACCAGTTTGCGGTCCTTCCGTTTGGTCTTACTACTGCGCCTCGAGTCTTCACCAAGGTGATGGCGGTGGTGGCAGCACATCTCAGAAGGTCAGGGATCCCGGTATTCCCTTATTTGGACGACTGGCTGATCAAAGCAGAGTCGTCAGAGAAGGTGCTCCATCATCTGCAGGAGACTACCCATTTGTTGTACAGGTTGAGTTTTTCAATAAATGTACCCAAGTCTCACCTGGTGCCCTCCCAGCGCAACCTGTTCATAGGTGCTGTACTGGACACAACTGTATGTCGTGCATTCCCTCCTCCTCAAAGGATTCGCGACATACAGGAAATGATTCCTTTATTTTGCAATGGCGCGGTCGTTCCAGTCCTGAAGGTTCTTCGCCTGCTTAGTCTGATGGCTTCATGCATTCTGTTGGTCAACCATGCACGCTGGCACATGAGGGCACTCCAGTGGTGCCTCCGCAGGCAGTGGTATCAGCACAACGGGGATCTCAGGGAGTCGGTGAGGATCTCCAGAGAAGCTGCTGCGGATCTGTCTTGGTGGGGCGTGGAGGGCAACCTGTCTCAAGGGAAGCCTTTTCAGCTGCCTCCTCCGGTGGCCACAGTAATATCGGATGCATCCACTCTAGGGTGGGGTGCTCATCTGGGGGATCTGGAGGTCAAGGGTCTTTGGTCTCCAGAGGAAAGGTTGCTTCACATCAACCTTCTAGAATTGCGGGCGATACGTCTGGCGCTCAAGGCCTTCCTCCCTTCCCTTCGCGGTCGGTCGATCCAGGTCCTGACGGACAACACAACCGCGATGTGGTACATCAACAAGCAGGGAGGAGTGGGGTCGCAGTGTCTCTGCAGAGAGGCTCTGCGTCTCTGGTCCTGGGTTCAGGTCCACCAGATTTGTCTGATGGCAAATCATCTGGCCGGAGTTCTGAACGTGCGAGCAGACCGTCTCAGTCGGCAGTTCTCTGCCGACCACGAGTGGAGGCTTCACCTGGAGGTGGTTCGTCACGTCTTTCGGATGTGGGGGACTCCTCAGGTGGGAAAAACAATCCCAGGCATAAACTAAGGAGAATACACAATAGATTAAACAAACAAACTAGTTCAGTGGGAGGAATTTTTTTGTGTTTTAATTTGATAAAAAGAGAGATAAAAATTCAACACAGTAATCACAATTGATAAAAAATTGATACAAATGTATTCACAAAACAGATAAAATGCAAATTAAATGGTTTCCAGTCAACGCGTTTCGACATATACAATATGTCTTCTTCAGGACATTAACCATCAAAAAGCTCTGTAAGATAGAATCAAAGCATAAAATTACTATAAAAATTCATAAAAATATCTCACATGATTATTCCTGAACTAGATTAGAGTTTGTTGTCACATTCTATTGGTACACAGAAGGAAACTTATTTCATTCCAACTTTATGATAATACCGCTCTTACAAGACATCATACATCATACATTTGCTTCGTCATAAACTTACTGATAAGACACCTTATGTACAAGATAATATTCACCTAATCCTTTTTAACGTAAATTGTAACACAGGGAGTAATGTGATTATAAAATATCCTCTGTTTTAGCCATTTAACATGGTGAATTATTATTTTAGTTTTAAGTACAGTTTTGGTTCAAAAAAAGGGAATTTTCAATGAAATCACAAGCTTATTCTGTCTGTGATGATGAATGAGTACAAAAAGATGAAACAGGTATATTCAATATGAGGTATTCAGATGTCTATTACTAAACTTATTATTCAACTAATATGAAGATGTCAACTAAAATAGTGCATGAAAAAAGGTAAAAAGAAAAGATAAAGAAAGACCAAGTATATAGAAGTAAGTGGATAGATAACACGTTAATCGCTAAACTAGTCTAGTACAAGGCTCTGCTGTTTGGAATGATGGCCTAAAAGGCCATATAGTATGGTGTTATATTCTTACCTATTTATGCAGAAAAATAAGGGGACATAAATCAAGTCTCTTCCTTATTTATTCCAGTAATGGAAACACGCTCAAAAAGTTCCTAGAGTGAGAAGATATAATCACAATAATTCGCATTTTAGTATAAGAGTTGTTCTAATATGAGTGGAAGGTTTGGAGCTATATTTGTATTAATATTCCACTATCCTTACCCTAAAATTAGAATCCACGGGTTCCACAAAATGAGGTCCGGATTGAAAGGTAATGGTAGCGTTGGTATTTTTAAATATGTTCGTGCTACCTATGAAATCAACACAAGAAAAGTATACATACGAAGAATAGCTGTCACTCTTTATAAGTGAACCCATCTATTTTACTCTGGTAAGAAGGTTATTGGCTATACCCGTATAACTAGTTCAGCACGCTCTACCTCAATTTATACTATGTATACTTTTCTTGTGTTGATTTCATAGGTAGCACGAACATATTTAAAAATACCAACGCTACCATTACCTTTCAATCCGGACCTCATTTTGTGGAACCCGTGGATTCTAATTTTAGGGTAAGGATAGTGGAATATTAATACAAATATAGCTCCAAACCCTCCACTCATATTAGAACAACTCTTATACTAAAATGCGAATTATTGTGATTATATCTTCTCACTCTAGGAACTTTTTGAGCGTGTTTCCATTACTGGAATAAATAAGGAAGAGACTTGATTTATGTCCCCTTATTTTTCTGCATAAATAGGTAAGAATATAACACCATACTATATGGCCTTTTAGGCCATCATTCCAAACAGCAGAGCCTTGTACTAGACTAGTTTAGCGATTAACGTGTTATCTATCCACTTACTTCTATATACTTGGTCTTTCTTTATCTTTTCTTTTTACCTTTTTTCATGCACTATTTTAGTTGACATCTTCATATTAGTTGAATAATAAGTTTAGTAATAGACATCTGAATACCTCATATTGAATATACCTGTTTCATCTTTTTGTACTCATTCATCATCACAGACAGAATAAGCTTGTGATTTCATTGAAAATTCCCTTTTTTTGAACCAAAACTGTACTTAAAACTAAAATAATAATTCACCATGTTAAATGGCTAAAACAGAGGATATTTTATAATCACATTACTCCCTGTGTTACAATTTACGTTAAAAAGGATTAGGTGAATATTATCTTGTACATAAGGTGTCTTATCAGTAAGTTTATGACGAAGCAAATGTATGATGTATGATGTCTTGTAAGAGCGGTATTATCATAAAGTTGGAATGAAATAAGTTTCCTTCTGTGTACCAATAGAATGTGACAACAAACTCTAATCTAGTTCAGGAATAATCATGTGAGATATTTTTATGAATTTTTATAGTAATTTTATGCTTTGATTCTATCTTACAGAGCTTTTTGATGGTTAATGTCCTGAAGAAGACATATTGTATATGTCGAAACGCGTTGACTGGAAACCATTTAATTTGCATTTTATCTGTTTTGTGAATACATTTGTATCAATTTTTTATCAATTGTGATTACTGTGTTGAATTTTTATCTCTCTTTTTATCAAATTAAAACACAAAAAAATTCCTCCCACTGAACTAGTTTGTTTGTTTAATCTATTGTGTATTCTCCTTAGTTTATGCCTGGGATTGTTTTTCTCACTTATTGTTTACCCTGTCCCAGGATATTTATCCTTATCAGGGGGTCCTTGTTACCTACAATAAAGGACTCCTCAGGTGGACCTGTTCGCTACTCGCGAGAATGCTCACTGCCCGTCCTTCGGCAGTCTCCAGTATCCGTTGCAAGGAGCCTTGGGGGACGCGTTTCAGTTGAGTTGGGAAAGACGGCTCCATTACGCGTTTCCTCCCATACCTTTGATTCCTCGGGTTCTGAGGAAGATTCGCCAAGACCGGGCCCAAGTCATATTGGTCGCCCCGGACTGGCCAAGAAGGGTGTGGTATACAGATCTTCTCCACCTCTCCTCTCACCCGCCGCTCCGTCTCCCTCTCAGGGCAGACCTCCTCTCTCAGATGGAGGGGCAGGTTCTACAACCCAACCTCCATACATTGCACCTTCATGCCTGGAGATTGAACGGGGCAACCTGAATTCCTTTTCTCTCCCGCCTGACGTGGTGTATGTCATCTTGTCAGCCAAGCGTGACTCCACTAAGTCAGTCTATTCATATACATGGTCGAAATTTGTCGCTTGGTGGGAATTCTATTGACCCTTTGAGAGCCCATTTGTCTGAAGTTCTCCAGTTTGCCATTTCTCTGGCGCAGCTTGCTGTTGCCACGGTTAAGGGCTATCTTTCTGCGCTGTCGGCTTTTCTCTGTTTGCCTGACCAGCCTTCTCTTTTTAAGGCTCCTGTAGTTTTAAGGTTTCTGAAGGGCCTCCCTAATAAGTTCCCTCCTACTCCTTTTATTGTGCCTCAGTGGGACTTAAATCTTGCCTTGACCTTTTTGATGGGCGCTCCCTTTGAGCCTCTTCACAAATGTCCTATGAGGCTTTTGACTCTTAACGCAGTCTTCCTCGTTGCAATAACCTCTGCAAGGAGGGTTAGTGAGCTTCAAGCTCTTAGTTCTAAGCCCCCTTTCTTGACCATTCATGTTGATCGAATGGTTCTTAGGACCAGGGCTGCTTTTCTTCCTAAGGTGGTTACTCCTTTCCACCTTGGTCAATCCATTACCCTCCCTACTTGTTATCCTCCCCCACATCCTTCCAAGGAGGAGGAGAGGTTACACCGTCTGGACCCGAAGAGGGCGGTGTCTTTTTACCTGGACAGAACTAAAGACTGTCGTTTGGATGACCAGCTCTTCGTTGGGTTTGCTGGCTGCAAAAGAGGAAGAGCGGTCCATAAAAGAACCTTGTCAAGATGGATTGTTCTGTGTATAAAGATCTGCTACTCTTTGGCCGGTAAGGAACCTCCAGAGGGTATAAGGGCTCATTCTAATAGAGCTAAGTCGTCAACCTCAGCATTGGCTAGAGGTGTTCCTGTAGAGGACATTTGTAGGGCGGCAACTTGATCTTCCCTCCACACTTTCGCGAAGAGTGGGCACCCTCCTCCGGGAGTGGGGACTGCTGTGGGACTCTATTCACAAGGTGAGGAATCCACACGGCAGATGTATCTATCAGAAGAACAAGTTACTTACCTTCAGTAACGCTTTTTCTGGTAGATACTATATCTGCCTGTGGATTCCTCACTGACCCACCCGCCTCCCCGTTGTCCACTTTTCTATGCCAGAGTTACTGTAATGTATATATGTGGTGATGTTAAGGAGATGGTTCCATTGCTTTCTTGCACTTGCCTCACACTGTGTGTTTCTCCTTGGCTATTGTTTACTGTGTATACTATGTATTTCTACTGTCATTGGTCCGTCCTGTGCCTCGATGGCACGGAAAAAAGGGTGGAACTGATGTCATCACGCCGGCGTGGGCCTATTGTAGGCGTCGGTGACGTCAGCAGAGTCGCGCGCGATGCCGTGTCTCTATGACGTCCAAGTCCACGCCGGCGCGAGGCTACGAAAAGAATTTCCGAATGTTGCTGACGCAAGGGGATATTCACAAGGTGAGGAATCCACAGGCAGATATAGTATCTACCAGAAAAAGCGTTACCGAAGGTAAGTAACTTGTTCATTAATGATGTCTACTATTGTCATCTCGTATATTACTTGATGAATGCTTGAAGCCTTACTGATATATATATATATTTTGGTTAAGCTCTAAAGACTATGGTAAATGTGATACCAACTGCTTGCTATTCTGATTTAAGCATGTGAGTCTATGAAAGTTCCAATACTGGAGTAAGAAACAAGTTACATACCTGTGACTATAGTTCTCCAGTATTGAAAGCTTTCATAGATTCACATGCAACCAACCCTCCTCCCCAGGGGGAGTCTCATCGTTTTGTGGGCATAATTGGGTTAGCACTTGTTCTCGAAACTCTGAGGTGCTGATCTCTCTGAAGGGTTCTAAAGGGTGACTGGGTGCTAATTGGTTGAGGCAGAACTTTGGTTCTTTTTTAATGATAACTATGATAGGTATGGGGCGTGGCTACGGCGCGACGCAGAATGGCTGCCTCGTAAGGGAGCTCCGCGCGCCGGAACATCACACCGGCAAATACCATCCTTTAGCCTCAGTTTGTGGCTCGTAATTACCCCTGCGGAATCTGGGAGAACCCTGGCACACGTTGCTGAGCAGTGGAGGTAGCTCGCGCCACATCTTCACCCTGAAATCCTGCTGTTCGTTGCTCGAGTGCCACAGGACAAAATGGTGGCATCGCGCCTAGCACAGTGAAGGGAGGCTGTGGCTGCGGCGTTCATTGACCGAGTGAAGAGTGGAATTGAAGTGCGGTGGCGGCGTGGCTGAGCTGCCCTACGTTAGCCGCGACTCTATCGGCACTGGATGGAGAATTTCGCTGGGCAGAATCGGCCGAGGGGAGTCTTCTGACGATACCCGACGTCGGGGGCCTGTGGTGTCGGCGGCGACCAGCGGCGTGACGGATGTCCGGAGACCTGTGGCTTGGACATTGCAGAGGTGGTGCGGAGAAACAGCGTCGAGAGGCGATAGCCGGTGAGTGGGGGCGCTGTGCGGGGCCGGGCTTGCTGGGGCTGGCTGCGCGGGCCTGGCGGGGCGCACGGGGTAACGGTAGCGTCCTGTGGGGCCCGGGTGGCGTGTCCTGGGGGGGGCTGGGGCCGGAGCAGTGCCTTGCCGGTCCTCATGCTGTCTGGGGCTTCTGGGGGGCGCTGTCCACTAGCCACTACACGGTGCCCCCGGAGCTACGATAGACCGGGGGCGAGCGGGTGGCTGGGGCGGGTGTCGTGTGGGGGCCTCGAACAGCGGGGGGGAACGCCGTGAACACCATTGGCTGAGGCGCACATGAAGGCCTGCGTGCACGGGGACCGGATGCCGGCCGATGTGGAGGGGGAAGCAGTGAATGCTTGGTGACTTGTAGCTGCAGTGTGGTGGGGAAGGTGCCCCAGTCTG
Source organism: Lissotriton vulgaris (assembly GCF_964263255.1). Classification (NCBI taxonomy): domain Eukaryota; kingdom Metazoa; phylum Chordata; class Amphibia; order Caudata; family Salamandridae; genus Lissotriton; species Lissotriton vulgaris. Next base: position 230,103,243 of record NC_141700.1, on the reverse strand, counting down.
CATAGCTGCTGTAGTAGATCCACTGCACGACCGGCTGGGACGCTGCACTGCCCACGGCCCCTCGATGTGGTAGGCGTTTGCCCTCAGATTGTTAACGCAGACAAGTTATATGGACAAGGTGGAGCCCAGGCAGGCCAAACTGGCCTTCGAGACCAAGCGACAGACAAGGCTTGCGGAGGAGATGCAAGGGCAGAATGAGACGGGGTGCCTCATCCGCGCCGGAGGGTGCTGAGGATGATACTCGCATGATCTTTCTTGAACTGCGCGCAGGGATGAAGACTATAGACCGTAAAATAGATGCCCTGGCGACTGGATTGGACGTCGTGAAAAAGAAGGTGGACAAGCATGAGAAGCGGCTCGATATCCTGGAAAACAGAGTGTAGGATGATCATGACTCACAGGCTAAGGCACGCACGCAACTTCTTCAAATGGAAAAGATTCTAGAGGTGATCAGCGCGAAGACCGAAGTTTTAGAAGCGCGATCTAGGCGTAATAATGTGCGAATCCTTGGCCTATCGGAGACTACACCGATTTCTAAGTTGGAGCCTTTCATTGATGGTATGTTGCGTGAACTATTGGGCCCGCCTTGCCCAGTGTGATGATAGTCGAGAGGGCACACAGGTCATTGGGACCCAGGCCGAAACCTGGCGCGCCACCATGTCCGATCATAGCCAGGATCCTTAACTATGCGGACCGAGGCTCGATCTTACGAGAGGCCAGAGCGAAGGCACCAGTGACATATAAAGGTGACACTTTGTCCTTCTTTCCTTATTACACCCCAGCAGTCCAATCGGCGCGACGTGAGTTTGTCCCTGAGAAAAAGTTACTCCAGGAGGCAGCGGTGCCTTACTCCATGTTGTACCCCGGGAAATTGAAAGTGACTCATGAAGAACAAGCTCACTTCTTCACTGATGCCAAATCGGCATTGAAATTTACGAAACACATCTGCAGGGGCAAACCACGTGAGCAACGGACAGCGCCTGAGAGACGGGAATCGGGCCTGGATGATGCGGATTGAACAATTGTCAATTGCAATGCTGGCTCTTTCTCTTCCATTTAAAATTTCGGAAGTTTCTCTTTGTCATAGCCCTTTTTAGGGCTCGGCCATTTCCTATTCCACAGGAATAGGAAAAAGAGCCCTAATGCAGCTAAACCACTACTTAAGGCCAAGGGCTCTCCAGCGGAGTTTGGGAAGTGCACGCCTCGTGCACGAGCTCGCCTGAGCCTTCTGCTTATCAGACTGCCAGTTCTCCTCCCCTAATTATTCACTTCACTTATTCTCGGCCGCAGGCCGTGACTCTGGCTCTTCAAAGGCTCTGCTCCCCGCCCCCCGCCTGCACCTTACGGCCGCTTGCCTTCTGTCCCTTAATCTCCCCGTGACTCCCCCCTCACCTCTCCCACTCCACTGCTTCAGGCCCCCACCATTTGCTCAGGACATTGCTTGTTTCTCCGAGTTTGGCTGTGTTTGGTTCCCAATCCATTTCATACAGTCAGTAAGACCTTTCCAGGGCTTGGGAGCTGCATTATGTGTGTATAATAGAGATGAATTCCGTTCTCCCACCCCTCCTCCCAGCTTCCAACCTCTCCCCGCCCCCTACTCCCGTCTTTCAGCTACTGAAGTCATGGTGTCAAAACGAACTGGAAGCTGATGGGATCTGAAAAAGCCTGAATTTGAGGTGGAAAAATTGGCCTGCTGAAGCCTGCTGCACTCTAATTATTTTAAACAAGCACGGCGCTGTCCAGCTGACAATTAGGACATTCTGCTTTATGGCTTGGGGGATTCGTACACAACCTCATAATCACTGCATACACGTCCTTTCATTTAGACAGTAATGAATGTGAGGGTGGGGGCCAGAGGGAGGTTGCCTGGCAGTTTTAGACCACTTAAACACATTTTGAAACAGCTGTGTAATTACCGTGGCTCCGGCATTCAGCAGCCAATCCCAATTTGTAGTCTAAGAAGATCTGTGATTTCTCAACAGCCCATTCGTACCCCCCACCTGAGAGGCACTGAGTGCCCCCACCACCCCGCCCCTCCCCCACAGGAAGTGCTGCGTGCCATGCTTGGGCGAGCCATTGCCCATAGATTCCGGGGGCAGGGCATGTTAGCATGGGTGGGGGGCACGGGAGAAGTGGCTGCGAGGCATCCAGGCTGCGACAGACTGGGAAACACGAGCTCAGTGTTCTCTTCGTAAGGATGTACTGGGATGACAGAACATTTCCAGAGGCTAGGAGAAAATGCGCGAATCAACATTCTCAGAACACTCACGGCAATATCGAGGCGGTGTGTTCCTCATCACACATTGCTGCTTTTGTGTGCTTTAGGAAGGAAGGGTATGGATAGACAGAGTCTGTAAAGACGTTGCTTGTAACCTGCCTATTTTACAGTGTTTAAGTTTTTGCCGTGACACGCCATTAGGCATCTCCAGGTGCAGCGTTCCAGGTATATGAAAGATCAAGTAAAGGCAGGCTTTCTTCCAAGGAAGGTAGCATTACACTGTGACAGTACAGCCTTTTCTGTATTATTGGAAATAACAATTTGTTTTTATGTGGCAAGTCTACGTGTCTAGGCTCTAGTAAATACAAGGTATTAGCATTCTCCAGTTTACCCACCTCGGAAGGATGGGAGATTCGTTTGGCCCTGACAAGGTTTGACCTTTAACTGAATGAATATTCCCATATACCACCAGGGGCGATATTTTGGATACTGTGCATTGCTCCACTCTGAATGGTGAAGTACTCTTAGCTGGGTGCGCCAGGCGTAGCCTGGGATATTCCCTATGACTTTGAATGCGAGGTTCCGAAAGAAAGCACAAACCTCCCTTTGTATTGGGATAAGTGTACAAGTGAAAGGCTGAGATACTGTTTCAAGCTGCCATTTTGCCTTTTGAGGTGTTTTCCTGAAACTGGTCCGGTGTGGTGCAAGGACCATGAAGCATCCTACCTAACGGTGCGTGAGGGCTATTTGTCCTTAAAAAAAGATAATTCTAGCATTCCCTTGCAACAGGCCAATTCTATTATTGGTCCAGTCTACACTGGACCTATCAAGCGCCCTCTGGAGACACCTAAGTATGTACAGGGCCTTGTTTAAATTAGTTTGGTGTGGTATCATTTCTTAGGCTGGTAATATCATGGTGGGGTGGAAAAAGAAATGGTTTTCTTTGGTAATTTACACAATAAATAGGAACATATTTTCTTAACAAAAGGCAAAGAGTTGAGTGTTATTTTTTTCTGATGAAACCACATACAAGCGACCCTTGACCTTGCCAGGTAGGTTGCTCCCCCACCACACAGCTCCGCCCGTGTTCTCCTGCCCGCTGCTGCTGCTGGTAAGTTCGCCCCTCTGCTTGCTGTTTCTGTGCCCTTGCCAGCTGTCCCCCTCGCTGCCCCCGGTCTTCTGTGCCTGTCTTCTGCTTGTTGCCCTTTTTGCCTTCTGTTCCCCTCGTGTGCCCTGATTCTGTGCCATTTTTGCCTCTGTTCCCCTCGTGTGCCCTGATTGTACGCCCATTTTTTTTCCTTCTGTGGCCCCGTTCTGTGACCATTTTTGCCTTCTGTTCCCATCGTGTGCCCCTGATTCTGTGACATTTTTGCCTCTGTTCCCCTCGTGTGCCCTTATTCAACGCCCGTTTTTTTTCCATCAGTGCCCCCGTCTCTGTGACCATTTTGCCTTCTGTTCCCCTTGTGTGCCCCTGATTCTATGACATTTTTGCCTTCTGTTCCCCTTGTGTGCCCCTGATTCTCCGCCCGTTTTTTAGGTCTCGGTTTAGCCAATGCGCTTGCGCATTTCTTCTGCGAGTAATTATGTAGGGGCTCCAGGAAAGCCTAACGAGGGCTTTGAAATGCGGATTATGGCCAGTGCATGTGAGGCATTCAAGCGCGAAGCTGGCATCTGGACTGCTTTCGCCAGCGCGCGCTTGGCCTCACTTCCTGCTCCCCCTCTTTCTTTCATTATCGCTCACACCCCATATTCATTCCCTCACACCCTTCCTTTGATGCCAGAGGGCTTTGGAATGCGGATTATGGCTAGTGCATGTGCCTCACCATTTGCTCCCCCGCATCAGACTAAAAAGGATGCCGCTCCCCCGCCCCCTGCATCAAACTTGAAAGGAATGCACTCCCCGCTATCTTGTTCTTTTAGCCCTACACTCGCCAAGCATTAGCTAAAGCTAACCAGTGGGCCTTTTGCCCCTCACTAAAAGCTCCTCTCCTCAAGTCTTTCTCGCTCTCGTACCCATGCTCTTTCCGTTACTCCTTGCTCTCTTTATCTCCATTCCTCCCCTGTAGTTCTCTCTCATTCTGGCGCTCTCCCTCACTCTCCCCGTACCATCCATCTTGCTAACCTACTTTCCCTTTCAATGCTGAATATTGAAAAATATAAGCAGTCGCCAGGTGTTTTTAACTATTTTTTTTCACTTTCTACTTGCGCACCACTTGTGTGTTCTTTTTCTTTTCTCCTCCTACCCCTCTCTCTACGTCTTTCTCGATCTCCTTGCTCACCCTCCAACTCCACCCTCCAACTCCACCCTCCAACTCCACCCTCCAACTCCACCCTCCAACTCCACCCTCCAACTCCACCCTCCAACTCCACCCTCCAACTCCACCCTCCAACTCCACCCTCCAACTCCACCCTCCAACTCCACCCTGCAACTCCACCCTGCAACTCCACCCTCCATCACTCGGGGGCACCACGGCATCACTCGGGGGCACCACGGCATCACTCGGGGGCACCACGGCATCACTCGGGGGCACCACGGCATCACTCGGGGGCACCACGGCATCACTCGGGGGCACCACGGCATCACTCGGGGGGCACCACGGCATCACTCGGGGGGCACCACGGCATCACTCGGGGGGCACCACGGCATCACTCGGGGGGCACCACGGCATCACTCGGGGGGCACCACGGCATCACTCGGGGGCACCACGGCATCACTCGGGGGGCACCACGGCATCACTCGGGGGGCACCACGGCATCACTCGGGGGGCACCACGGCATCACTCGGGGGGCACCACGGCATCACTCGGGGGGCACCACGGCATCACTCGGGGGGCACCACGGCATCACTCGGGGGGCACCACCGCATCACTCGGGGGCACCACCGCATCACTCGGGGGCACCACCGCATCACTCGGGGGCACCACCGCATCACTCGGGGGCACCACCGCATCACTCAGCACCACAACAGCACGGTCCTTGCTTGCTTTTTGGAAGTTGTCGCTCTAGTTGATGTTTGGAGGCGAGGGGTGTGGCGCTGCTGTATATCTGTTGTTCTCCCTGGGATCCATGATGGGGTTCCGTAGTCTTTTTGTGTAACTGATATTGGAGCCTCAGGGGCACTGACATATGAATAATTCCGGCAACCGCACTCTGGTGCGGGTATGCGCAGCTGTGCTTCTTCCCCCAATGGGTATTACCCGCAAAGTTGTAGCTCAGGGAGGGGTGGGGGGGGGATGGTCTTGACCTGATTGGGAGGTTGTAGTGGGTGGGCGGTGGTGGGGAGGGCTTCTGAAAGTTTTGTTTTTTCTGGTTGTTTTTTGTTGGACTTATTATATGTTTTTTGTTTTTTTCAAATGATGATCAATCTTACCTGTGCAAGACAGTGTCTGTGGTGCTCATCGCCTGAACTGCTAAATTGTCAATGGAGTGTGTTTCCTGTGCCCCTCTGTTGCTGTCTAGCATTGCTATTTCTTAGCATACACAATGTCTACTGATTGGGCCATGTTAACTTGGAATGTGCGTGGTCTTAACTCCCCCAAGAAGGGACGTCAGGTTGTGGCGCACCGAACCATGCATGGCATACAGGTGGCTTTTTTGCAGGAGACGCATATGGCCGCAAGCACGATATGTGGGGCACTTGGCCGATGGGCGGGCTTTCAGTTTGTTGCATCCTATTCCTCTTATACGCGGGGAGTGTTGATTCTGATCAAAAGGGGGGTTGATTTTCAAATGCTACACACGTATGCGGATGATGAAGGACGTTGTGCGATGGTGTGTGGGCAGTTGTGTGGCACGATCCGGCGTGCGTGACCCGCTTCTGTGACCAATTGAGGCGATGGCCTGTTGCGCCGATGGTTTGGGGAGGAGATTTAAATACCTACCTAAATGTGCAGTTGGATAAGTCAAATCCGGGAATGCACCGTACCCCTAAGGTCGCTGCGAGCATATTGCGAGTTATGGAGGAGTTTGGCTTGCGGGATGTGTGGAGAGTGCGGAACCCGGACAGGCAAGTGGGCACACATGCAACGCCAGTGCATGGCAGTTGGTCGAGGTTGGACTACTGGTTGGTGGGGGGGGACTTGCTAGAGTGGGTGATCGAGGTGGTGCCGCTGGCCCGCACATTGTCGTACCATAATCCAGTGCGTCTACTGTTGAGGAACCCGACTGGGGTGCGTCGTCCTTTCACGTGGCGGTTGCGAGCCGAGGCGCTTCTGGACCCAGTCTATGACAAAACGGTGCGTGACGCCATAGTGCAGTACTTCGTGCTAAATAAAGGCACTGTGGATCAGGCAGCAACACTGTGGGAGGCCTTCAAGGTCACTATTAGGGGGAACTGTATCAGGACGGCTGCGGGTATCCCTCGGGATATCAGGTCGCGACTGCAGACCTTGGAGTCGGAGCTCCGTGAACTCAAGCAAGAGTATGTTCGCCGGCCGGACCTGGCTACAATGGCCAAAATCAAGGAGTTCGTTGTGGAACATGGTGAGCAAGCGGAGGCAGAGATGAAATGCGTATCGCGGAGGCACACGGCCCGTTGTTATGGAGAAGCGGGCAGGCCAGGCAGGACGTTGGCGTTCAAGATCAAAGCGAGGTCGGAGCAGAGCCGGGTAGATAGGATAGTGGACGACAAGGGCGAGGTGCACTGCTCCCCGGAGGCCATAACAGAACAGTTTTGTGGCTTCTATGCGGACCTCTATGGCATGCGGAGCACGCAGTCTACGGAGGACCTGGATGAGTATCTAGATGGTATCGCGTGTGCATGGCTGTCAGACGCGCAGCGCGAGTACTTGTGTCTCCCCATTGATGAGCAGGATGTCATACTAGCGATAGCGGCGTTGTCTAATGGCAAGGCGCCGGACCCGGACGGGCTTCCGGTTGAGTTCTATAAAAAATACGCTGACCTTCTCTGCATCACACATTCTTGAGGTTTATGCAGAGGCGCACGAGGCCGGGATGCTCCCCCCGTCCCTTCGGGAAGCACTCATTGCTTAAAAAAGATAAGCCCCCGGAGTGTTGCGATTCCTATCGCCCGTTGTCACTGATCAACATCGACGCAAAGATCCTGGCGAAAATTATTGCTACCAAATTGCAGCCCCTAATGCACGGTCTGGTCCTGCCGGATCAATCTGGCTTTGTGCCCGAGCGGTCCACCCCGCACAACTTACACACGCTATTCTCCATGTTCCATGTGCTTGAACCCACGCTGGAGGCCGCGGCGGTGTTACTCGACGCTGACTCTGTCGAATGGCGATATATGCACTATGTGCTGCGCCGTATGGAATTCCCCCCTCTTTTCCTTCAATGGATAACTGTGCTGTACACGGTGCCGTCGGCCAGGGCGAGTGTAGGTGGCTTAACGTCCGAGCCACTGAGTGTAACGCGAGGCACTCGTCAGGGCTGCCCCCTTTCGCCCATGCTGTTCGCGATTGTTCAGGAACCGCTCGCGTGTGTAATACGACAACGCCACAGGGAGGCGGCGCTGAACTTTCGCCACCGCCTGGTTTCGATCTCCCTATATGCTGATGACATGGTGCTGTCTGTGCGCGAGCCGTCTCGATTTCTGTTGCAACTGCTGCGAGAGCTGGTGCGGTTTGGTCATATATCCGGACTTCAAATCAACTGGAACAACTCGTTTATAATCCCACTCATGGATGTGACCAGATGCCCTGATCTTGAGTACCCACTGGTATGGTCGGCAGACCCTGTCAAATACCTGGGAGTGTGGGTGCACCGTGATCCAGTGGTTTTCGTCAGGGAGAATTATGGTAGGGCCTGTGCAGCACGATTGAGGGTTGGTTGTTATTACTGCTATTGCTGGCAGATCGCATAGCCCTAATCAAAATGGTGGTGTTGCCCCGGTTTCTGTATCTATTTGTAAACGTGCCTATAGTACTTAATCTGTCCTTCTTCAAGGCGCTTCGGGACATTTGCTCCGATAGGTGTGGGGAGGTAAAGGGGCGAGAGTTCAGTGGTCCATACTTACTAGGGGGTATAGCGACGGTGGTTTTGCGGCTCCGGATTTTTATGTATATTATCTGAGCGCACAGGCTCAATACCTATATTACTGGAGTAGGCCACACGCTTTTACGCCACATGTCGCGGTGGAGGAGGGGGATGCTGCTCCGGTTCCGTTGCACAGCGTGGTCACACACAGCTCGCGAGATACCCCTAAATCGGAGATCAACTCAATAGATACCACGGTCTCGGCGTGGCAGTGTATAGGACGGTTGGCGCAGAAGTTACCATTATATGCACCAGACTTGCGATTAGAATGGCATGGGCAGCTATCGGTCACAAGAGAGGACCCGTCTGAGAGTGCTACGAGAGGTGGGAATAACACATTTTAGAGATGTCTACCCAAATGGCACCTTCCTAGAGCAGGGGGACCTTGGCCACATTCGGAATCAGTCGCTCCTGTTCCGTTTCGCGATACATCGTCTGAGAGGCACGGCCAGGGTACACTACGTCACCTTTTCTGAGGAGCCTCCGGTTTTGAAATCGTTACAGGCGGTTCTCACAGTGCTTAATAACAAACTCCTACTGTCCAAATTATACAAGATAATTAAGGATGAATCAGTGCAAGACAAAAGTTGGGCCAAGTAGAATGCGTGTCTAGATACTGATATCTCAGAAGACAACTGGCGGCATGTGTGTGGACTGACTGGGTCGCTGAGTGCAAATGGCAACCTCAGAATTATTCATTTCAAATTCCTACACCAGGTGTATCACACTCTGGCACGTCTGTATAAGTATGGCTTGCGGGAGACAGCGAGATGGGACAGGTGTGGTCAGGATGATGCTGATTTCATGTACCTGGCGTGGAACTGCCGACCGGTGGCAGCCTTTTGGGAGGCAGTAGTGAGTAGCTTGTGCGAAATGGTTGCGGTAGATCTCCCCTGTACGCCGCTGGTGTGCCTTCTACGTTGTGTGCCACACATTAAAGGAGAGAATGGCAGGTTGGTGCGATTTGCGCAGCTTATGGCTGCAAGGAGGGTGGCGATGGCGTGGGGGAGGGGTAGGCGCCCTGGCCTGAAGTCCTGGCTGGCTGATCTGGTGTATTGTAGAGACAGCCTCAGTGTATATGCGGAAGAACTACCCTTAAGGTCCAGGCAGAAAGACATCTGGGAGCCACTGCGCCTATATTTACTTGCACGTGCCGAAGGGAGCACAGATTGCCCTTGATTGAGAGGAGATGGCTGATGGGGCACGGGTGGAGGAGGGACCCTTTTAGTGGCGATGGGGCAGACCTGGAGCCATGTTTAGACACGCGGATGGTATCTGGATTGATCAGTCTCTCATGTTTCCATGTGCGGATTGTAACATGTGCTCTACTATACTGCAAATGTGGATGTGTAATTTTTTTGTTTCCATGTATGGCAATTTATTGTAAACTTTAATAAAATAAAAAAAATAAAAAAATATATGATAGGTTAATAAACAGGGAGGCCTAGGCCTTTCTAGTATATAACTATCAGTGTAATATTACTTCTACTAAGTCTATTACTACTATTTTAAATACTGGGGACTCCCATCATGACGCCTGGGAATGAATCAAGCATGTGAGTCTATGAAAGCTTCCAGTACTGGAGAACTATAGTTACAGATAAGAAACTAGTTTCTGACGCCACATAATTTAATGAACACTGCAGCATAATTTGGTCCAACGCTGCAGCATAATTCCAGTAGCCCTTCCTACCCCTTTCCGATCCTATCCTCACTAGAATGCACCCTTCCTTCAACATGTGCTCCTTAACTCATGTCTCCATCTAGTAGGCGAAAGTTTTACCTTGCATTAATAAAGGAATTTAAGTGGTGCCTTCAGGAGAGATGTGCACAGGACTTTACTGCTGACTGCAGTCTGCCTCATCCACCTTCCCCGTTTAGATTGCCACTGAAAAGTTTGCTTCACTTGTTTCTTCCAACTCTGTATTGTGCCTCTGTAGAATTTGAACCATCTTTTGACGTTCTTGATGGCAGGGACTTTTGAGTCAATACCTAGTTGCCCAGTTTGACTCTTCGCTAAAAACAGTTCTGTTGATGCTGATTACTGCTCACAGGTTTGAAGAACATCATGCCCTGTCAGTTCATCAACCCTTTAAATTTTTCTACTTGGATATTTTGGTTCTTTAGATCAGCTCATTCATTCTTGCACAATGCTTTTTGCATTCCATATGGCTAAAACAGTTACTCTTCCATCTTTCTTCCCTCCTCCACATCCACAGTGCAGGAACATTTGCATAGGAAGGATCACAGTTATGTGATACAGTATTACATTGACGGCATGGAACAGGCTAGAATTTATGACAAGCTTTTTTGGGGCTTCATTGGCACTTGAATGAATGACTGATTCATTGATTGATTGAATGAGTGATTGAGACGTGCATGTAAAGCACATCAGCTGCTCCAACCGGAATGTCCTGGTGCTGAGTTTATGTAAGGAAGCAAAGATCTGAGTCCCCTACCATAACAGCCGGGTCTCTAAAAAGGAACGTAAAGCCTTAAATTACACTTCATTGAAATGGTGAGTTTCAGGAGAGTTTTGAAAATGGACTCTAAGGAGATACACCAAAAATGTCTGACAGTGAATTTTACAGACGGGGGAACCAGAAATTCAAAGGATCTACCACCAACTCTCGCTTTATGCACTCTAGGAATGAATAAAAGTTAGTGGCTTGCTGAGCAAAGGGCCCTAGAGGGTCAATACTTTTTTATTTTCTCCTGGATGTAGACTGGACCCATCTGATGTGATCCTGAGGGTTTTGAATTTTTATTCTTTCCTAATCAGTATTTAGTGTAGCGCTTTCAGACCTTGCTGAATTGATTTTTGCTTAGGAATATCTGATAGAGACTTATAGTTGTAGGTTCCTTACCTTTAGAATTTCCTCCAGGTGTCAGTCTGGATCCAGAGATTTTTCATTAACAGTACCCCTGAGCGTCGGTAGGTGGTGTCGGTCAGCTCCGTGTCCGTCGTCAGCGTCGCGCGTGCCGGAAAGGACATTGCGGGACCTACATTGATGCCACCCATTCGTTCTTTTTCTGCGCCAGCCTAAGCACAGATCCAGAGAGGGCTAAGTCTTAGCTGTTTTTGGCTCCTCTTATTTTATTTTTGTCAACATTTTTTCCTGAGTCTTGGGCTCCTGGTGCGTCAATGTCCCAGTGTAGGACCGGATCCAAGCCCTGCCGATCCTGTCATAAAATGATGTCCGTGACGGATTCGCACCTCGTGTGCCTCTGATGCCTGGAGTGCGACAATGACAGCAAGTCATGCCTGGAATGCGACAATGACACTAAGTTGTGCTCAGAGTACCGGGTAGTTAGCCCAAAGGCTTTGCTGGAGCGGTCCCAAAAGCTTTGGAAGCCCACCGCTCGGCTCCGCGTGACTCCTATTCCCAATCGAGTGCAATATCCGAAGAACGGTCGTGGAGCCCGCACTCCTAGTCTCATTCAAAATCTTCAGGATGCTCAAGTAAGCACAAGAAGGAGTCAAAGAAGCATAGACGTTCTTTGACTTCACCCCGTCCAGCCAACATGATGCGGGACACAGAGCATCGTCGCTCCAGGCCTCCGTCCCAGGAGTCTCTTTCTGAGACTACTACATGCCTCTTTTTCTGGGAGCTGGAGCGTCTCCTGCCCAGTTAAGACAATTCTTTGAGACATTGCACCTCCTATTTGGGCAGGTTGGCTCTGCTGGTGTGCTTTCGGGCTCTGCAGAGTCTGTTGGGGGCCCCAGGCCTTCAACACTGGCGGCTCTGGCCCCAGATCCAGAGGGCCCCTCTGGGTCTGTTATCGAATCCAGACAGACATTGGTCGTTCCACCTTGACCTTTCACGGCGTCTATCCTGGTGACGACGCTCCCGGCGCAGACCGTGCCCCGGTCGTTGTCGACTCCATCCTCATCACTGACTCTGACACGCTGGCGTCAATTGGCATCGGTGCTGACGCCGGTAGGGACTTTTGTCCCTGTGTTCGTCTCCATTGTTGATATTAGGAGGTGGTGAAGAGGACTGGGAGGGGATGCTGGACCTTTCAACTGACCAGCTTGAAAACCCCATGGACTGGCAGATGTACCTACTGGGTGAGGCCAGTGGGTTGGACTCTGGCTTGCTTTCTCCTCCCACCATGGCTGTGTAGAAAGAAGCATCCTTCGCAGTGGTGGTGAGAAGGGCAGCCAAGATCCTAGTCCTTGAGCTCCCTTTGGTGGCAGTCAGGACTAACCTCCTGACAGAGATGCATCAGCCTTTGACTTCTACCTCCGAACCTCTCTTGCCTTTTAATGAAGCCCTCACTGAAGTCCCTCCGGGCCCAGCACAGGGCCATCTGTGGAATCGACAATTGCCCACTGCCATCGCGTCGGTCCGGGCGACCCAGCGTTTCTTCCGCAACATCCCTCCCCTGAGAACTTGATTGTCCCAGCCTCTTCTTAAAAAGGCACATTCCCTTCTGCTCCCCCTGATAGGGAATCCAAGAAGCTGGATATCGTTTACCTCTTGGGCGATATTCCCATACCATCTGGAATACAGTTGCGCAGGTGCTGCCTCAGTACTCAGAGGAGGCCCTGGCCGTTCTATCCTAGGCCATTGTGGACGGGAGAGATACAGCAAAATTAACCATTCTTTGTGGACTACAAGTCGCTGACTCACTGGGCAGAACGGTTGCCTCGTCTGTAGCATTACTACGCTATGCCTGGTTGAGGACTTCTGTATTTTCAGGGAATGTCCAATCTACTCTGATGGACATGCCGTTTGATGGCACTCGCCTTTTCGGCGGTAAGGCAATCTCGCCGCTTGAGCACTGGAAGGAATTTCTGGCTACGGCCAGATCCTTGGGCCTTACGGCTACAACCCGTCCCCTTAAGTCTGCCTTTAGTCCCTTTCACGGCTACTGAAGGGGCGCCCAGCCACTTCCCGTCCAGACTAGCCACTGAGTCATGCAAGCTGTCCGGCCTCTGCGTGGCGCGGACATGGTACCCAGTTTCATTATGGGTCAGGGAGGCAGCGATTGGGCCAGTCTTCCCTTCCACATTTGCCACTGCCTCCAAACCTCCCTAATCCGACGTTTCAGGCCCATCAACGACCAGTCGAAGGCAGCATTCACCATCACCTCCTCTGCTGGCAGTCCATCACGTCAGACAGGTCGGTTGTACAGATCGTCCGAAGGGGCTACTCCTCCCCTTCAAGGCTACCTCTGTCCATGCCACCTTCCTACGACCGTATATCGGATGAGCATTTGGTGCTTCTCCTCAAGGAAGTTACAACTCTCTTGGCCAAGGGGGCCATAGAGAGGGTCCCTGTGCCAGAAGTAGGACGTGGTTGGTATTCCTGCTACTTTCTGTGCCTAAAAAGGACAAAGGCCTGCGTCCTAGCCTAGACCTCCGGATCCTCAACTTCTTCATCCGATAGGAAGTTCAAAATGCTCACTTTGGCCCAAGTCCTTTCTGCCCTCGACCCAGGAGACTGGATGGTAGCTTTGGATTTGCAGGACGCTTATTTCCATATCCCCATCCTGCCTGTCCAGACGTTACTTACGGTTCACGGTGGCCACAAGCACTTTCAGTTAACCATACTCCCCTTTGGCCTTACCAGTGCCCTCGGGTGTTCACGAAAGTGATTGCGGTGGTCGCAGCTCATCTGTGCAGATCAGGGGTACCAGTCTTCTATCTCGACGACTGGCTGTTGAAGGCCGGCTCGTCCCAGTCAGTCTTCTCCCACCTCCAGACTACAGCGAACCTCTTGCACTCTCTGGGGTTCACTATCAACGTGCTGAAGTCACACCTGACTGTGAGAAGTTGGCCTGATATGTGATGTCCACTATTCTAGTGGGCACCCTGTATCAGTCCAAACAACCCTTATGGTGATGGTTGTAAAGTCAACCTTAAAGACCAGCTATCCTAGTGGTAGCATGGACAAAGCAGTCTTAGGCTAAAACTTCAGAGGGCATGTAAAGCCAGCTGTTTTACCATATGTAACCCCTTAAATACTAAATGAAAGGACACCACACTGGATATATATAAAATGTATATGTATTTATTTCTTAACAACCCCTCTGAGCTCTTTATGAGATCAGAGGCACAAGCACATAACAAGATACTTAACTATCATACAATAAGTTGCACAAAGTACAGTAGAGCCCTAGGGGCACTTAAAACCATATATTAAAATAGTGGTATAAGAACCACGTCACGAACAAAGGATAGGCCTAGGGCCTAGGGAATCGCTGGGGCTACACTGTACTACCAAAGGATAGGAAGTAGGAGACCCACGGGAGGCGTGTACAGTGTCTTTAGACACACGCAAGTTACCATAGAGTTAGAATGGGAATGAAAGAGTTGGAAACTAGTTCTTTTAGGTCTCTTCCGGATGGACTAGGAGAAAGCTACTTGAAAGTTAGACACTAGGATAGTTATTACCCACAGGAGCACCTGAGTACTCGCGTTACCTCACCCACAGGAAGCGGGTGCATAGGTGTCAAAGTGTGTCGGGTTTCGTCGCTGAATCCTATGGAGCCTTGGCGAAAGATGCTGCAGGCGACCAGGAGAGAAGTGTCCGGTTGGATCCAAGGGCGGATCGAGGATGAAGAGTACTTGAAAGCAGAGGGGACAGAGTCTGGGTCACTAGCCAGTGACCTGGAAGGAACCAGGCGATGTCGCGAAGCAATCGGGTGATGTCGTGAAGCTTGTCTCTGCAGCCACGTGGACCAGGAGGCGTCGCCGACGACCAGGAGTCAGGCACGGACTGTCCCACGAAGGCTCTCGCTGTCGGCGGTGTCTGCTTCCGGATTGGAGTCAACAAGCCTTTGCAAAGGCAACCCACGCAGGAATTGAAGATGGCTTCTTAATCAGACCAGCAAGGTCTGATGGGCTGCTCCTTCTCAGGGGAGCAAGGGCCAGTCTGGAGCAATCAGACAGCAGTGGAAATTCAAAGGTTCGTCGTCACAGAGGCCACTAGCCAACCGGCAAGTGACCGGACAGAAGTGTCGAGCAGGAAAATGCAAAAGGGCCCCACGCAGCACTCGTGGAGTGTGGAGGGATGATCTTTGGTGCAGATGATGCTCGGGGCTGGGGCTTCTCAATCCCCAATGCACAACTTCGAGGGTGCCTCAGAAGTTGCACGGAAAGCAATTCGCTGGCTTTCCAAGATGGCCGTTCTCACGTCTCCTCCACGGGTCCCAGCTTTGCTGTGGCTGTGGATCGGGCTGAAGGAAGTCTGGAAGTCCGGGTCTTTTCAGGCTCTGTGTTCGGGCTCCGGCGGGAGCGTCAACAAAGCAAACCGTTGATCGCTTGATGGTGCCTGCTTGTGCAGGGTGGTCACTCCTTGATCACAAGGGAGATTCTTCAGTCTTCTATCTTCAAGTAGAACGTCGAAGGTCCAGATTTTTGTTTAAAGTTTCAGTCAGGATAAATCTAAAGTCTTGGGACTCAGCTCCTACCTATATACCAGATCTAGAGGCTGGATTACCTGCTAGGTCCCTCCTATGGGTGGGACCAGGGAAGGGGGTGGTTACACCCCTTTCCTTTTGTCCAGTTTCGCCCCAGAGCTGGGGCTGGAGTGCCCCAGCACCGGTTTGAACTAGACTATGCATGGGACACCTTGTGTGCCCCAGGCAGTGTCTCATTTCTTTCAGCCCTCCCTGCCCTAATACACAAGAGCCTGTCTGGGGTGGTGTTAGCACCTCCCCAGACAACCTATTGTCCAAGCCTCCCTCGCTGGAAGGTCTCCCAGCAGCAGAAGGTCAGACTTTTGTGTCTGTGGCAGCAGCATCCTTTTTGTGATGCTGAGGCTCTGGTTAACTTTAACCGGGATTAGTAGGAACAACATGTATTCTCTCTCTAGAAGGGTGGAATGCTACCCCGTCGCCAGAACTGGAGTTAGCATTTAACCGCGAGGTTCATAATGCACTTAAGAGTATACGGTATGGCTATATCCTAGAACAGCTATAAGGGCATGGTTCCGAAAGCTGCAGACAGGCTCAGCTCATGCTAGAGCCTCATCTCACATAAAACCAAGCACTCTGCCTCCAGGATTGTTAAGGCCTGCCATAGGAGTGACTTATAGGCGTATATGTGTCTAGATATAAGGTTAGATATAGGAATACTATATCTAAGCAAGGGGTGATTACACGACCTTGCCCCAGCTGAGTGATCAGCCAGTTATGTCAGTTTGGATGGCCAGCCAGGGGTGGCAAAAGATATGCTGCAGCCCCTGGTAGGACTTGGATGCACCTATGCCCTGGGTACGTATAGTACAGTGTACAGGGGCTCATAAGGTAACCCAATATCCAATTGGAGATGTACCTAAAGTACATGGAGTCCATTTTACAGAGAGAGCAGATAGCCTGGGACCCTGATTAGCAGGATCCCAGGCCAAGTAAGTCGAAAACCAGCTAAACACTAGGCAAAAAATCTGGGGTAACCATAGTCAGGTACCCACCTTCCTACACGGACTCCCTCTAAAACGCTCCCTTTCATCAGAGCGATTCTGGACACAGTGCAGTTTCTGGCCTTTTCTCCCGAGCAGTGAATCAGCGTCTATCCTTGATTTGGATGAGAATGACTTGAGGCTGCTGGGCCTCATGGCTTCCTGCATCCTGCTGTTGGATCATGCCAGATGGCATATGCGGGCTCTGCAGTGGGCCCTGAAGTTCCAGTGGGAGCAGCATCAAGGGAATCTTTCCAGCTACGTCCAGATCTTGGAGGGAGCTGTACACCAACTGCATTGGTGGCTAACAAACTTAAATTGGGTATGGGGCAGGTCCCTCTCCCTTTCCCCAACCAGATCTTACGGTGGTGACAAATGTGTCACTCCTGGGATGGGACGGCCACCTGGCAAAGGCAGAGATCAGAGGCGTCTGGTCTCCAGCGGAGTACAGTCTCCGTATCAACCTTTTTGGAGCTCTGGGCGATAAGACTGGCACTGAAGGCATTCCTTCCCTCTCTCAAAGGGAAAGTGGTGCAGGTGTTCACCGACAACACTACCACCATGTGGCACTGCAACGATTAGGGTGGGGTCATGGACCCATTGTCAGGAGGCTCTCCACCCCTGGACATGGCTGGAACATCAGGGCATATCCCTGGTCTTTCACCACCTGGCGGATTCTCTGAACCCCAGAGTGGAGAAACTCAGCTGTCTGTGCCTGGTTGATCACAAATAGTATCTCCAGCCGGAGGTGGCGCATGGTCTCTTTCAGCAGTGGGGAGAGCCTCAGTTAGATCTATTTCTCTCATAAGATAACC
Organism: Lissotriton vulgaris; assembly: GCF_964263255.1. Lineage (NCBI taxonomy): Eukaryota > Metazoa > Chordata > Amphibia > Caudata > Salamandridae > Lissotriton > Lissotriton vulgaris. The sequence goes on along the minus strand of NC_141700.1, from coordinate 230,085,796 downwards.
CGCCATGTCAGCAGTATTGCATGTTGGAGTTTCCAAGGCCGCTCTCGCTCTGCAATGCTTTTCATTGCAAGTGTAGCTTTAGCCTCCTATACGGCTTTGCGCCTATACCACTTCTGCCTAGAGTCCTTGGGATGATCAAGCATGACCAGGCTCAAGTCATTTGTGTGGCTCCGGATTGGGCACGAACAGTCTGGTATTCCGACCTGAGCGTGGCCATCGATTCTCCGATCACACTGACCCTTTGGGGGGGGATCTTCTGTTGCAGCAGGTATGGTTCTTCACCCGAACCTGACCAGTCTCCACCTCCTTGTGTGGAAATTGAGTGGTGGCAGTTGACAGTTTTTGACCTTCCACCCGAAGTCTGTGTTGTCATCTTGGCAGCCAGGCATCTTTCTACTAAGACAGTATACACCTGTAGATGGAACAAATTTGTGGCACGTTGCACAGCAAAGGCTGTTGATCTCCTTTATGCTCCTCTTTCATAGGTTCTGTTGTACATACTTTCTTTGGCCCAGCAGGGCTCCGCTTTGGGCACCCTTAAAGATTATCTTTCAGCTATCTCTGCCTTTCTGAGACTTCCAAATCAGCCTTCTATGGTCAAAGCTCCCACTGTCAATAGGTTTCTTAAGGGCCTTACTCATTTGTTTGCTCTGTCTCCTTTCATAATTCCCCAATGGGATTTAAATTTGAGACTGCTTCCCTCATTGCCATCACCTCTGCTTGCAGAGTTAGCGAGCTCCAGGTTCTGTCTTCCGATCCTCCCTATCTGTCTGTCGGTCCAGATAAAGTGGTTCTTCAAACAAAAGCTTTCTCCCTCCCTAAAGTGGAACGCTCTTTCATGTGGGACAATCCATTACTCTTCAAACCTTTTACCTGCCACCACATCCCTTCAAGGATGAGGAGCGACTCCACCTCCTGGACCCAAAATGTGCGTTGTCTTTTTTATTTTGATGGCACCAAAGACTTCTGGGTGGACAATCAACTCTTCATTGGCTATGGTGGGCCAAGAAAGGTCGGGCAGACCAGAAAAAAGACCATCTTGCAATGAGTTGTTATGAGTTGTCATTAAATTGTGCTATGCATTGGCGAAAAACGAACCTACTGTGGGGTTACATGCTCACTCTACTAGAGCAACAGAGGCAACCACTGTATTAGCATGCGGAGCCCCAGTCCTGGATATCTCTCGGGTGGCAACATGAGCATCCCTGCACATGTTTACCAGACACTACTTCCTGGACAGCCAAGTCCGGAGGGACAGGTACTTTGCCTGTTTGATCCTCCAGGATTTCCTTGTGTTGTCTTGGTTCGCAGACCCTCCTCCGTGGCAGGTATTGTTGGGGTATCTATTCTAAAGGTAAGGAATCTACAACTAGAATTCTCTATCTGATGAGCAAGTTACTTACCTTCTGTAATGGTCTATCTGGTAGAGACATATTCTAGTTGTAGATTCCTTATCGCCCCACCCATCCTCCCCGCTAGGGATAGGGACTCCCCTAAAGGGCCCTAGTTTTGAAGCATCACTGGTCATTGTCTTTATTGGCTCTGCACTTCTGGCATGGAAAGTAGTGTAATGAATGGACGTCAGCGTGACCGGGCGGCGTCTGTGTAAGTCCAGCGACGTCATTTCCGGGGCAATCACACGGACAACGGACACGGAACTGACTGACACCTCCTATCGACGTGCAGGGGTACTGCTAATTAAAAATCTCTGGATCCAGACTGAAGCCTGGGGCAATTCTAAAGGTAAGGAATCTACAACTAGAATTTGTCTCTACCAGTTACATTTTTACCGAAGGTAAGTAGCTTGCTCATTCAGTATGAGTCGAGCAGCCGCATTCTGAACATGTCATTTATTGGTCTGCTCCTGCGATGCCAGAAGGAAAAACATACTAGCTTTCTCCAATCTTGGTATAATTAGTGCATGGACAATGTCTTTCTGAGTGTCCTCTGGCAACATTTTTGAAGACTTCCTCAAAGATTTCAGCTGAAAAAAACCAGACACCAGCAATTGACTTGACCTGGGGTTTATATGAAAGGGTCGTGTCTATTATCAACCCAAGATTTTTTGCATCTGATGTGGGAGAGGGAGGTTTGCCCAGGTCAGTAGGCTATATTCTGGTCATATCAATTGGAGAAGGGGTGCCGAAAACCAGTATCCCAGGTTTATCAGAGTTGAGGCAGAGTCAGCTCTTATGCAACCCTTGAAGTTGGCTGCAATTGAATCATCCAGATGGTTGACAGTGTACATCAGTTGAGTGTCATCTGTGTAGAATACAACACTAAACCCCAGGATTCTACAATAGAGGCGAAGGGGGCTATATAAATGTTAAATAGTGTTAGCCTGAGGGCCGATCCCTGTGGAACACAATTCATGTCCCTATAACAACAGGTGTAAGGAGGTAAACAGACTGCTTGTTTTCCGTTGATCCAATCCCAGACAGTGCAAACTATGCCAGCCTTTTCCAATCAATGCAGTAAGATGTTGTGAGACTCCATATCAAAAGAGGCAGAAAAGGCAAGTAGTATTACTATAGATCTTTTTCCTAGATCAAGCCTAGTTTTAAAGAAAGGTTTCTAAGATGGCGATTCTGTTCTGAAACCGGATTGTGATGGATGTAGAGAGTTAGTTTTTTCGATAAATCAAGTAATCTGGTGGTTGGCCAGAGCCTCTTATCATTTTCCCCAAGGCGGGTAGTATAGAAATAGGTCTGTAGTTGCCAGGTTTTGATGGATCAAGATTGGCTTTTTTTTTTAAGATGTGGCAGCATTAGTGTCTTTTTCCAGACTGTGGGACAGAGTCTAGGGACAGATTGAACAAAAAACTAATCTGCATATTTAGGGGGGGGGGGGTCACAGCTCGTGGCAAAATGCGTGGAGGACAGGCGTCCGACGGAGAGCCATATTTAACTTTTTGAATGATTCAGTTACAAATAACTTTTCAAAGATAGCTGACTGGGTGTCATTATAGTGAGAATCTAATACTTGCAGTGGCTTAGAGGAGTCAGAGTTCATGGTGTTTTTAAACTTGGCATAAATATTGTAAAACTTTTCATTGATAAAGGTCGACAAGTTGTCAACAAACTGCTGAGATGACAGAGTGGATTGTTTACCAGCATATGGATTCAGAAAAGAGTTTACTATTTTAAAAACAGTTCCAGGCACATCTGCTTCTGCAATGTGTTTAGAAAACATACAAGCTTTGCTCTCTTTATATTTTTCTTAAATTGTTTGAGGTTCTGCTTTATAAGTAAGCTTATCCTTGACTGCAAAGTAAAGTTGCCATTTCCTCTCTAGCTTTTTACATTTGAGTATCTGAAAGTTAGTGTTAGATTCCTTACCTTAGAATATCCCCAGGCGTCAGACTGGATCTGGAAAGTTTTGTGTAGCAGTACCCCTGCGCGTCGGTAGGCGTCGTGTGCGGCTCCGCGTCCGTCGTCGTCGTGATAGCCGGGATGGCGTCGTCTGAGTACTTAGACGCCGCCCCCGTGCGCTGACGTCAGCTCTTTTTTCCGCGCCCGCAAGCGCAGATCCGGGAAGAGCAGTACTCCTAGTCACTTTCTGACTAAACTTTTTGATCTCTTCTGGATCTTTTCGAGTCGCTACTCGACTCTTGGTGCCGATAGGGATGCCCGGGTTCAAACCCTGCGACGATTGTAACCGCTTAATGTCGTTACCGACCCCCACCGTCGGTGTCTTTACTGTCTCTGGGCCGACCACGATGACAAGTCGTATCCCGCTGCCGGGCCTTGAAGTCGAAAGCTAGGCAGGAGCAGTCCCGCAAGCGCCTCGAGCTCTCGCAGTCTGCCCCACGTCGCTCCAGGTCCCAGTCCAGGAGGAGGAGGAGGTCGAGGGACCGGTCGCGGGGCCACAGTCCTCACAGCTCGGCGAGTCAACACCACTCGTCGGGCTCCAAGTCCTCAGGTAAGTCGAAAGACAAGAAGTCAAAGAAGCGACATCGCTCTTCTGACTCCACCCGACGCTCGCGCGACACGGCCCGGGGTTCGGGCGACACCGCCCACGAGGTTCTGCCGGAGCCGCAAGCGCCGCGTCCAGCTCCATACCCGCCAGTCCCTGGGCTGCATGCGACGCGGGAGGAGATCAGTGCCTTCCTCACGGCCATGAGGTCGCGCTTCCCTCCGGAACCCCGCCGAGGCCAGTGGTCTGGACACTTCGCCCTACACTGGATGTGTCTCCCTTCCTACCGTCGCTACGGAGGAGGGGGCTGCTTACAGCGTGGAGTTGACTAGGGGAGCCAATACCTTGGCTCTTGAGCTCCCAGTCGCTGCCATGAGGACTAACCTCCTCCCTGAGGTGCTCAAACCGCAGGCAAGCTCCTCGAAGCCTCTTCTGCTGTTTAACAAAGCCTTCACTGGCATTCTGTTGGGCACCTGGACCAAGCCCTCTACAGGCCTCCCTGTAGATTAAAATGTGGCCCGACGCCACCGCCCAGCTACGGGCGACCCCAGCTTCATGTCCGTTCACTCCACACCTTAGAGCCTGGTGATCCAGGCATCCACCTCCCAGACCGCATTCCCGACCGCTCCTCCGGATCGGGAATCCAAAAGGTACGATCATTTTGGGAAGAGACTGTTCTCCTCACTCAGTTTGGGGTTGCGGTCTGACAACACCGCCTGCCTTTTGGGCTGTAACTCCCACTCTCTGTGGGATACGGTTGCGGAAGTGCTGCCGCAATGCCCGGCGGAGGTCCAGGCAAACCTTACCCAAGCCCTTGCAGAGGGACGGGATGCAGCACGATATTTGATTTGGTGTGGACTGGATACTACGGACTCGCTGGGCAGGGCGAATGCGACGACGGTGGAGGTTCGCTGCCACGCCTGGCTAAGGTCTGCCAACTTTCGGGGGATGTCCAAGCCTACCTTATGGAAATGCCCTTTGATGGCCGTCGCCTCATTGGCGACAAGGCGACAGTGCGCTGGAGCGTTTCAAGGACTCCAGGGCTACGGCCAAGTCCTTGGGCCTCGGCCAAAGCCAGCAAACTTACTCCTTTCGTGGCCAAGGAAGGGGCGCCCCCACACGTCCAACTAGCCACAGACCGCAGAACCAACCTCAACGCCTTCGCGGACGTGGTAACCGCCGTGGCGGTGCCGGGGGACACCGGCATGGTCAGTCCACACCCGTCCCTCCAGCATCTGCCTCAAAATCCTCCTAGTCCGGATTTTCAGGCCCATTCGACGCCAGTGGGGAGCAGGGTTCGCCATCACCTCCTTCACTGGCGCTTCATCACATCGGACAGGTGGGTGCTGCAAATCGTCTGAAGGGGCTACTCCCTCCCCTTCTAGGCAACCCCTCCAGCTATGCCACCTCAGTACCACCGCATGTCGGGGGATCACTTGCGACTTCTACAGGAGGAACTTACGCCCCTCTTGGCCAAGGGGGCCGTCTAGCGCGTTCCTGGGCCAGAAGTAGGACGTGGTTTCTATTCCCACTACTTTCTGGTACCCAAGAAGGGCAAAGGAGGCCTGCGCCCTATCTTGGACCTTCGGAGCATCAACGGCTTCCTCCGGAAGGAGAAGTTCATGATGCTGACTTTGGCTCAGGTCCTAGCTGCCCTGGACCCAGAAGACTGGATGGTAGCATTGGACTTGCAGGACGCATATATCCTCATCCCCGTCCTACCTGATGCACTCAATGGCTATTCGTATATATGCACAGTTAAACCTACCAAAGTCGAGAAGTGATTTTTTGTTGTGTAGCATCGGAGTGCTTCCTCTGACTCTTTTCTTCTGTTTTGCCTAAATAGAGCGGTGCTCCGTTTTACCTGCGCTGTGGCCAGGTGAGGTGGGGCTACATTCTCCTACAATATAGGTGAGTGGCAATTCACGTAAACGGATACAATCCATAGGTATTTTTCTCATGGTATATTACTTATAAGCACCATGACATTCTGCAGTGTTCAGTCCTGACTTGTTAACAGTAAACTAGTAGGAATATTGTGAGAAAACATCATTAATGATATGTATATATCTTTCTCATGTGTGTTTCTGTCTGTCTATTGCCTTGAACTCCTGGATACACATGGGATCTTGAAAATAGGAGAATTACAGGTGACAATAATATTGTTATTTCACTTATATTTTTTCACAACATTTAGCAGTAGCATATATGGTCCTGATGAAGCAGTAGGAGACCAATGGGCCCCGGTTAAACTGCAGAAACATGTTGACCAAATTTCCATTCTAGTAGTTAATTGTTAACACTACTTTTTGCACTGATTTTAGCCTTGGGAATAAGGCGGTGCTCATTAAAATACTTTTTCCTCCTTATTACTCAATTTTACATATCTCACTTTAATCACTTATGATTTACACTAGCTAGCACTGCTATTCAGTTACCTCCTGATACCGAGTTAAGATCACACCAACACTGGAACATAATGGTGAGATTCGGCTGAGCCTGGCCAAATCTTCCGTACGAGCCTGGCCAAATCTTCCGAAGGGTACGAATATCTACCTGCAATATGAAGGCTCCCAAATGATGTAGGGCGGTACAGGTTTGGAATCTGATGGGAATTTCTCTTTGCACTAAGAGAGTACCCTAGGATTGATTTCGCTGTTCACCTTTCACAGTTGAGATCCCCCGTTGATACACACACAGGAGTGTTTTCCTCTTTATGACCCTTTGCTATTTTGTAGTTGGTAGTTACGTATGTATAAGGGTAGTAGCATTGATTGGTCGTTAAATATTCCCTTGGACCCCACCCCCCCCCCTTTGTTTTATAATTGTTCACGGACAACACCACCGCCATGTGGTACTGCAACAAACAGAGCGGGTGGGGTCGTGGACCCTTTGTCAAGAGGCTCTGCACCTCTGGCAATGGCTGGAACACCAGGGCGTCACCCTGGTGGTTCAACACTGGCAGGTACCCTGAACGCCAGGGCGGACAAACTCAGCCGCCGGTGCATGATGGATCACGAATGGCATCTGATCTTGGACGTGGTGCAAGGCCTCTTTCAACAGTGGGGAGAGCCTTGGTTAGATCTATTCGCCACCGAAGAGAACGTGCAATGTCATCAGTTCTGCGCGTTGGAACTTTTAAGGCGGCACTCTCTCGGAGACGCTTTTCGTCACGAGTGGAGCTGCGGTCTGTTGTACGCCTTTCCGCCTATTAAACTTCTGCCCAGGGTGCTGAAGATCAGGCGAGGCCGGACCCAAGTCATCCTTGTGGCTCCGGACTGGGCACCAAGATACTGGAAATCCCGAGCTACTCCGCGTGTCAGTCAATCCCCCGATTCGTCTGCCTCTTCAGGAGGACCTTCTGTTGCAGCAGCAGGGGACGGTCCTCCACCCGAACCTGTCCAGCCTCCACCTCCATGCGTGGAGATTGAGCGGCGGCAGTTGAGGCCATTTGACTTGCCTCCTGAAGTTTGTGATGTGATTCTGGCAGCCAGGCGTACCTCCACAAAATCGGTATACGCCTGTAGGTGGAACAAATTTGTGGCATGATGCACTGCAAAGGCGGTGGATCAACTCTCTGCCCCCCTTTCTGAGGTTCCCCTCTTCCTCCTTTCTCTTGCCCAGCAGGGCTCTGCTCTGGGCACTCTTAAGGGCTACCTCTCTGCCATTTCAGCCTTCTTGAGGCTTCCTGATCAGCCTTCTCTTTTCAAGTCCCCTGTTGTAAATAGATTCTTGAAAGGCATCACGCACATGTTTCCTCCTGTTCCTTTCGTGATTCCTCAGTGGGACTTGAACCTTGTTCTAACCTATCTGATGTGCACTCCTTTCGAGCCACTTCACAATTGCCCTCTTCGTCTCCTGACCCTCAAGGCTACAGTCCTGGTTGCGGTACAAAAGGGGGTGGTAATGGACGGAGCATCGGAACCAATCAAACACTCACACCCAGTCCTGGTTGCCATCACCTCTGCCAGGAGAGTAAGTGAGCTCCAGGCTCTATCTTCTAAGCCTCCTTTCCTTTCTGTCCATCCGGACAAAGTTGTTTTAAAAACTCGTCCTTCTTTCCTGCCCAAGGTGGTTACGGCCTTTCCCATCGGGCAGTCCATCACCTTGCCCACCTTCTTTCTGCCTCTGCATCCTTTGAAGGAGGAAGAGAGGCTCCACCATTTGGACCCAAAACGTGCGCTCTCCTTCTACCTTGATCGCACACGCCAGTTCCGGGTGGACAACCAGCTCTTTGTTGGTTACGTGGGCGTGAAGAAGGGACGGGCGGTGCACGAATGAACCATCTCTCCGTGGGTCATGTTGTGCATCAAGGTCTGTTACTCTTTAGCTAGAAAGGAGCCCCCTGTTGGGCTGCGGGCCCATTCCACTCGGGCCACGGCGGTTACTACTTCCCTGGGTCGAGGAGTCCCCTTGCAGGACATCTGTCAGGCAGCTACGTGGGCCTCGCTGCACACGTTCGCTAGACACTACTGCCTGGACAGCCAAGTCGGGAGAGATGGCTTCTTCGGCCGTTCCGTTCTCCAGGACTTTCTGGCGTGATCCACCTCCGGGATTGGTATTGCTGGGGTATCTATTCTAAGGTAAGGAATCTAACACTAACAGGTTTCTTTCAGATGCACAAGTTACTTACCTTCGGTAACGATACATCTGTAAGAAACAGTAGTTATTGTTAGATTCCTTACCGCCCCACCCATCCTCCCCGTTCTACGAACCGATATCTAGGGTTAAGGACATCCCTTTCAGGGCCCTAGTTTCATGGCACCAGTGTCGGTCTCTGTCATGGCTCTGCGTTCCTGGCGCGGAAAGCTATGTACAAGAACTGACGTCAGCGCGCGAGGGCGGCGTCTAAGTACTCAGACGTCATCCCGGCGATCACATCGCCAACGACTGACGTGGAGCCGCAGACGACTCCTACCGATGCGTAAGGGTACTGCTACGCAAAACTTTCCGGATCCAGTCTGACGCCTAGGGATATTCTAAGGTAAGGAATCTAACACTAACTACTGTTTCTTATAGATATATCGTTACCGAAGGTAAGTAACTTGTGCTTTTTGCTGTTAGAGGGATGAGAATCATAGGGCCAAGGCAAACTTTCTTTTCCTGATATATTTTGTTCAAGGGGGCTACTTAATCAAATCACCTCTTTAAGTCTGAATCAGAAGATTCGACCACTTCATCAATATTCTCTGAAAGAATGACGGTAACGTTTGAGCATATCTTGTGCAGGGCTGAATGAAATGGGATGCCATGGACGATGCAGAACTACCTGTTCTTAGGCATCTGTAGGAAGTTGGATCTGTATATACTATACCAAAGTAAGGTATAGTGTGCACAGATTCCAGTGGATCCTCAAAGGCATACAGAGGTAAAAGTAGATAATACCTTACTCTTTATTTGTGAGAGTGTAAGAGAGCAGTAAGGCTTTATCAGAGGGCAGTGTTAAGCATTTATTGTACACACTCCGTCAAAAAATGATTTCACACACTCAAAAACTGAACTCCGACCAATTGTTTGTACAAAAAATATTTCTCAGTTGTATTTTAGTATTTAACCAAGCAGAACTTGTTACAGGCAAGTGAAATAGTACTTTTCAAGAATAATGCTGTTGAGTGCAGCTAATTTTGTAACAGGTAGGTCAAATGTTCAGAAACGTTTGAAATTACTTTGTGAGTACTTTGCTTAGAATACTTTTCAGATTACTTTTTCTACTCCGTGTGGTATGCCTAGATACCACACTGGGACATTTCCTAGACAATGGTAAGTAATTCATTTTGTCATCAAAACATACTTGTTCTCATAGTCATACAAATTTCACCTCCACAATTATAACTATAAATAGTAAATGCAGTCCTATGGGAGCAAATCAGGTTATTGGTTTAAAGTTGAGTAATCGATCTTGGGAGTTTGGTTTCTGGGGTTAGGACCAGAGTTCGTCCAGGGTCAAGGATGCACACAAAGAGCACCCTCAGCGGCACTGGGCAGCCAGGTGCAGAGGCCCAATGTTAGCCACTGGGGGAAAAGGGGGCCTCCGGTTGATGGCTACTCACGGGCACGCCACTGGGATGTGGGAGCAAAGCTCCTAGGGTTCAGCTCAGGGCAAATGCGGATCAGAGTTAGCACACAAGGGTCACCCTCAGCGGCACAGGGGCGGCTGGGGGCAGGTTGCTAGATTGGCATTGGGTGCCCTGTTGGTTTCAATGAGGATTCTCTGAACACAACAAACACAGCAGGCTCGGGCACGAAGATCTTCTGAAGGCGACCATCTGTTGGAGAGGTATGTTGGGAAGCTGGGGGTTGCCTGGACACAGTCGGTTGGGCCACCCAAGGCCGTAGGGCGTCAGTGCAGGGGTGTCTTGGGGCGTTAGGTTTTCCTTACCGGCTCCGGTTTGGGGATCCTCCAGTTAGAGGCTGCAGGCGTCATCGGGAGGCTTGAGGAAGGTCAGGAATTACTGGATCCCAGTTCAGGATCACTGGGGAGAGACCTCCTTGTGGTGTTGGGCCACTCGAACTGCGGCATGAGCTACTAAGTTGCAGATTTGTGCAGACTCATGAATTTGGCCAGAGTCTATTGGTGAGCAAATCCAGTGCTCACAGGAGACAGTCTTGGTGATGAAGGCAGGGCAAGTCCTCCTGGTTCTGAGGGGATGCTGGCTATTGGACACACCAGGTCGAGGTCAGGACAGGCCGGTAGGGCTGGAGCCAAGTCAGTTGGTGTCCTCCTCCTCTTATTCTTTCAGCACAGCTCTTCGGTCCTTCTTCTCTTCTTGTTGCTCGTCTGAGGAGGCACGGTTCGGGGTAGCCCCTAAATACTAAATTTAGGGGTGTTTTGGGTAGGTACAGGTTGGAACCAGTGGGTCCCTTCTTGGTGTAGGTACACCCCCTATTGTGCCACCCTCCAGTGGAAGGGGGGCATAAGCCTCACTCTGGTTGGCTGGGTCCCCCATCTGCAAGATGGCAGGGATTGACAGTTGTGCTTTGCATCACCTCCCACACCTGAGGGGTGGGGTTGGTAAAGGTGGGCACACCTCACCTCCTATATTGGTTTTCCTGCCGATTCTCCCTTCCACAGTGAGGGTCAGAAACGGAGGGAGTCAGTTGCTGGGAGCAGCAAATGGCTGGGTCAGCTCACAAAGACGGCAAGCCTTTGAAGCTTCCCCTTCGTGAACCCTGTCCATCCTAAGGGAGGAGGCTTGGCACCTCTGCCCAGGATGTGCTTTGTTTCAGGACCCCGAGAGCGGGAGGCTCTCGACCCAGGGGTCCAGATACATGTCTTGGGTGGCAGATGGCGAGCAGCCAATCCGGCAGGACACTAGAGATAGGTCGTTTTTCCATGGGCATCTCAAAGATGCCCTCTGAGTGCATTTGGCATTAGATATCACACTAGCATCAGTGTTGGTTTAATGTGCTGATTAGTTTGATATCGAATTTCCCAGATTTCTGTAAAGACATTGTGGTGCAGCTAGAGGGGTGGCATACCTATGCCATGGCAGTGGAATGTAGGCATGGCAGACAGGGATGTGTGCCATGCCGACTCTTCGCTTTGCTCTGTACCAAAACATACAGCCTGCAATGCAGTGTGTGTGTGTGTGTGTGTGTGTGTCTGTGTGTTGAGGTACAAGGCCTCTCAGGGTGGCACATAATGTTCTGCCGTACTTAGAGGCCTTCCCTGGTCACAGTGCTCTTGGTACCTTTTATAAGGGGACAGAGAGTTGCCAATGGGGTTTGCAACAGTACAGTTTAGGGAAAGAACATAGGCCCTGGGTATCTTGTTGGCATGAACCCAGGGCACACGTAGTCAAAGAGCATCAACATCAGACAAAAAGTGTGGGGTAGGGGGAAACCATGCAAGAAGGGGCACTTCCTCCCAGCATCCGAGTCGGGGGAAGGCTTAAAGTAAAAAGATACTAAGGAATGGTCGGACCAGACTAATGGTACTGATTGCCTCGTCGCTATAGAAGGAAGATTGGCAAAAATCACTTCTAAAGTGTGTGTCCCTTTGTGTGTGGGGCCATTCACTTTTTGTATTAATTTAAAATCCAACTTAGCTTTAATCAGTTCTCCAACAGCTCTACCGAGGTTGTCCTCTACATGGAATTTGCACTCACATCACCATAAAATTAGTGTATTGTAGAAAGAGAAAAGTAATGGCATTAGATAAAGCCTCACTAAACTGAGAGTAGCACTCCGGAGAGAGTAAAGTATCAGAGATTTTAAGTGAGAAAGCAAGTCCCTCAGTCTGTTCCAGTCCCTCTAGATGCTGAATGGTGCAAAGAAACTAAAAACGGTAAATGATAGCCACACTAAAAGGGCAAGGCAGGGATTAAATGCGCTATTTTGCTTTAGGTATGCTCTGTTTTGACCTCATCTCTTTCCAGAAACAGCCTGGTCGCTGACATCTCTCTGGCAGCTATATGGTCATCCTTGAATATATTTTTAAAGCAATACTACCTTGTGTCCCTGACTGGTACTTTGCTCTTAACCAATGAAAAAAAAAAAAAGTGATGGATGGAATGCTTGAATTAATCTTGACCACTGGTAATTAGTCTGGTCACATCCCAGTCCGCAGTGGGGTTTTTTGCCCTCCATTAGACCCAGCTTTATGCAAGCAGGCGTTGGTCCTGCTACAATAGGAAGAGTCCAGACCGAACTGAAATGCCAGGTCCTCTCTGAACCAGAACATAAGCCATAAGCCACCCAAGACTGGTTTCAGTCAAGTGCGGCTTAGCTCCAGTGGCACAGTGAGCACAGGTCCTGCGTATGCGTATAACTGCCGCACTTAGGTATGCATCCCCAGGTAATTACCAGTGGCTGAGAATAATTAGAGCATTCCATCTTCACTGTTTTGTATTTATCATTTGTTCACTATACAACACTACTCAATCCCATTTCCCAGGGAGGTAATGGTTTGGGACTCATTCATAAGGTGAGAAAGCTGCAGGAAGTTGCATCCATTATCTTCCCCCAGGTTCCTCACTACCCTCTCTTCTCCCTGATAAGCTAGAGTCCCACATACACATTTGTTTTTCTAACCTGGAAGCAAAAGTTACTCTCTTATTTCCCAGTTGTTGGTGCATAAGTGAGAAATATGGGAAACTGCTTTTACAACGAAGTGTGTACCTCATTGTGCCTTTACCACACATTATTTTGTGTGCATGTTTTTACCTCAAATATGTATTTAAAACGCACAAAACCAAACATTTAAGGTAAGTTGGGGGGGGTCTCCCGCCACAAATACATTGTTTTTAAATCTAAAAACAATGCGTGGTATTGGCATGCGGTAAAGACATACGTGCAGAAAAACGTGCGTCAAAGGCACGCGAAGTAATTGCATGCGTTGTACCGTCGTACAACCTTGAAACTTGCTCTTGGGATCTTGCTTGATCATGAATCAGGCAGGATGGGAATGGATACATTGAAATAATTGCAGATAATCACAGTTTTGAAATAGTTCTGGCCACATGAGTTTGTAGTAGTTGAGAACAAGGGGAAGTTGCTGTGAGCTTCAGCATAGCCAGTAGTGCTAAAATATTTGCAACACTCTGAAAGTAATGCATATACAACCAGTAGTGCTGGAATGTTTACAGCACCGTAAAAATCCGATATGTAGAGCAGGTAGTGCTAAATTATTTAGGACACTGAAAATGCTGTAGGTACAACCTGTAGTGCTGAAATGTTTCAAGTACAGTGAACCTACTGTAGGTAAAGCTGCTAATGGGATAGTAGGCATACTCAATCAAACAGAATATATAGGCAGATCCTTGAATGTATTTACAGGCAAAACCTCTGCCACTATGCATTTCTGTGAATGTACCATGGACATTAGTAATGTTCGCAAAGGTTAATAAAAATCCATCCAACTAATCATCTTTTTTCTTTTAGGACAGAAGCCTGTTTTGACGAATGTTCAGGAAGAACTGGACAGAATGACCCGCAAGCCTGACTCCATGGTAGCAGAAAACTCCTCCCCAACAGAGAATGAAGCTTAATAGTGCTTTAAAAATCTGCATATGTAAATGACCAAATAATAACTATGTATATTTATCTGAAAATACCAAGAGGTGTCTGATAAAGCAAATGTTATCAGTTTTCTTGGGGGCAGAGGGAGCTGACGATGGAACTTAAAGCCTCATTGGTGTGTCCAAAATGCACCTTCAGGAAATTTGCATATGAAAAACCTGTGCTTTGAAGTTTACCATTTAAATTTTTTAGAGCGCTGTTCCCTTTTAGGTGTTGAAACTGCTCTGCATTTATTATTTTTAAGGAATATTAAAAAGTGAAATGCAGAGTTTGGTTTAAAATGCTTTTGAAAAAGCACACCAGAAGTAAAATACGCCGAAATTAAGTGAACTTTGTTTTGGAACTGTTACTAGAAACTGGTAACGGTAATGCTAGGTATCTTCTGATTGAAAAGGAGACATTGCAGCGCAGGACATTCACAAGGAGAACTCAGTCGATGGATTAAGTGAAGCACTAATACGAAGAGAAGTTGGACTGGGTAAGATGAGCAATGTCAAAGGTGGAACAGTGTTACTAGATCCTATGTTTTCTGTATGATCACTGTTAGACAAATTCCGGAGAACCTTCTGAAGCAAACATTAAGCAGCGTGGGATGTAATCATGTGGTAACTTACATCTTTAGTTTAATTAAAGATGTAGATAACAGGCGGACACCACTTTTGGTTCCACTAACTGAAGGAGGTCAACAACTTGCTCAGATCCAAGTGCCTGGCACATTTTCATGGGCCTTTAGCAGGTGCTTGTATGTATTCTGCACTGTAGAATAAACTTTGTAGTTTTTTTAATTTTGAAATTGGTAGCTTAGGCACAACTATTTAATTTGGAATTCTGTTTTCTGGCACTTCTGCATTGTTAAATGCAGGAGAGTAAGTGGGGAAAGCATATAGTTTAACCATAAAGAGATGAGCTTCAGAATTCATTGCAAGGCATTTTGTATTTGTTTTCTTTTATTCATTACTTGTCAAGTTACCTGACAAGATGGTGAGACTGCTGTCTCGAGAGGTCAGACCACGTTCCTTGAATGGTTAAATGATCTTTCCCAGAACATTTGAACGTTTAGTCTACATTTTGCAATTGAATGTACCTAAAAGTTAACTCACATTTTTTACGTAAATATATGTACACCCCATGGCTTTTGCTTGATAATATTCCTGTTTAAAGTGTATTTTTGTAAGTACTGAAAAGGTATGTCCCAATTTGCTGCAACAATCTGGTATCCATCATCTAATCCAATCGTCATTCTTAAAGATCTATGTGTTTTTTTTTTTAATGACACTTATAATTTTTTTTATTTCCCAATTACAAACACTACTAGGTCAGATTATTAATGTTATTCTGTGCTATCAACATCAAAACAAAAAAAAAATTATAGTTGCAACCAATTACCAATAACTTTCTTGTAAAACATCTAATGACTGAGCATTGGCACCTATAATCTCATGGCTTATTCATAACGTTGACCACTATTTATGGGTATCATTTCAGATCATGCGTTTGGGGAGGGGGGAGGGCGGGCTGTTCTTGCTGTCTTGTTAACTAATCTGTCTAAACATTATATTGAAAGCCAAGTATTTACTTGCCTCCAACAAACAGTAACATTGAAGCATGTCTCTTGTACCAGGTTTATGAACGAGCAGTAAAGTCCTTGGTTTTTATATTTCTCAGTTTTTGATTTTACTTATATTGAATTGCAAGTATGTTATGTCCTAAGGTATGCAGGATGAAATGTTGCTCAACTGAGAGGTTAAAAGTATGTTTTTTGAAACATGGGATTGGGTTGGAATTCTTTAGGACTAGAAAGACAGACAAATGGCTGCAAAATAATATAATTGCTGAAAATGTATGGACAATTTTCATATTTTATTTAAGTTGTATGTTTTATCATCTTAAATAGTGCGCACTTTCCATACCCCTGTGGCAAAAAGTATTTTCATAGAACGTATTCAATATAATGAAATATTGTTTCATATGAACCAATTGCATTATGCTGTTAATGATGTAATACTTTTTTAAGGAAGATTTTTAACTGTTAAATGTTTTGTTGTACTTTTTTTTAAATTTCAGATGAGTGCAAATAGTTCATCAAAATGAACCTACTGTAGTATATCCAGTAGTAACCAAAGTTGCAAAACTGGTTGGTTGGTTGCTGTAAATGATTTTTTTTTTTAATTGTTTCAAACATTGGAACCAAAGGCGAAACTGCAGAAAGCCTTTACGTTTTAAAACTAAATTAACCTTATTTGCAGGATACACTTGTACGGTTTACTGTTCAGTTTTGCTCTGTTTGTTCAAACCTGTTTTTGTTTCACCAGTCATATATATTATGTTCTTGAAGAGTTATCATTTATTTAAGATTCAAATTATTGAATCCTAACAAAGTGCTATCTTAACGCTGCTTAGCTTGTACGTTTGCACTTGAATCTTGTTGGTGAAAGAATGACATTTCAAAACACAATATTTAAATTGAACAGCGTTTTGAATATTATTCAACTAAGCCTCTGGCAACAACTCTGTTCTTCACAGTTTAACCAAAAACACGTGCAAACAAATCCACTATCCTGTAAACAACGTTATGCATTTTTAAACAAAATCGGAGTGCTGCACATGTATTGAAAACAACCAAGTTGCCTGACTTTAACCAGGTGCAGAATGCAGTCATGTAGAGCCTTGCTTTCTAGTGCTGACAAAAACGAGGACATGTCTTTAAATACTGGCTTCAATAAACATGAATCCAGATCGCTTGTAAGTCTTTGCAGTTCTTTTCTATTAATGATTTGGTTCCTTTTCTATGAAGAGTGTTGTAATGTTCTTACTTCGCCGGTACAAAAGTTTAGTTTTTGATATGTGTGTATCATTTTTTTTACTTTTGCATGAACCTACCAAATCCTTTCATATGTATATAATTTTGAGGCACTGATTTTGCAATGTGTTGTCAAAGAAGTGAGTTTCAACTTAACCTTCTCAAATGGGAAAACTTAAATGTAGAGGCATCACAGTTATTTTGCTTACCATGGTAAAAGAAGGAAGGGATTCTTACCTGTAAGCCTAGTTCTCTTGCAGAGGATTTCCATTTACAGTCATAAGCTTTGAATAGTCCCGACCGCATGCGGGGACCCCAGAGAGCTAAAATATATCTTCTTAAGTGGAGATTTTCGCCTTTCCTCCGGAAGCCCTGTAAAGTCACTTAAGGAATAGACAAATAATGCAGCTTGTATAGATAGGCTACAATGGCCCAGTTTTTAATCGTGAAGTCAAAAAAGGACAGTACAATAAATATGAGAATAATTTAAGATGTTCTGCAAACAGAAACTCCCTCACAAACCCCTTTTTATGATAAGGATGAAGGAGTGCAAGATAGAGAGGCTTCTTAAGCTGTCATTGTATGGCTAAAAAGTCTGTGCCTTCAAGAAACCAGAGACCACCAGTATCCCATCATGCACTGGTAGTGGCTGTTACTTCAGTTCTTTTTTTTGCCTTCAAATACTCATCTGAATCTTCAATAATATTGCTTCACTCAACGTCTTTGGCCTCTCCCAGCCTTTCTCAGTCTTTTTCTGGCAGGAATAAGTGGTGTTTTCCTTCAGAAAATGCCATTTCTTTTTGATAAATGTCCTGACTGTAGGAGAAGAAAGGCCCAGACAGACCCTCACAGGGTGTGTAGTCTTTGTATTCCAGACAACCATGTTCCTGAGGCCTGGCACATCCTCAAAACCTTTTCCAAGCGCACTGTATGCAGCAGGGAGAAAATGTGCCTTCGGGGAGTTGAGGAGCGTCAAAGACAGCAGACACAATCTGCAGGTGGGACCACACAACGAGGAGAGGGTTAGTCTTCTACTAGGGCTCTGTCAGTTGTCTCTGAAGGGTATCCTAGAAAGAAAACGACAACAAAATGCCATCAGTCCAGATCGACGTTAAGGACATCGATGTCGAGTTGCGGTAGGCCTACGATCTGTTCGCCGTCTTCCCATTCGTTGTCCACAAAATTCCACAGATCACGGTCGAGGCATGGGGTATCGATGCCGATGACTTCTCAGTCTACCTAGACCTATGACTGCTCGAGATCAGTGTTGACACATCAACTGAGATAGACGTCAAGACCCACCATCCATCACCAGAAAGGCACACTTTCACGTCTATATGTCGGCGAGTAAGTTGGGGGATCGAGGAAGATAGACGTCTTGTTCGACCTCTACCAGGTATCAAGAAATGCAGAGAAAAAGGACTTATTTACACTTCTACAGAATCTAAGTATTCCAGGACATACTCTCCTTCACAGGATGCACTCGCTGCACCACAGTCTTTGCCTTCTTCTCCTACTCCGTCTCCTTTTTTTGATTATTTTTTTTTAATTTAATTTTTGGGGTATACATCAGAAATTCAACAGGTCATGCTTTTCCCTCCTTATCTCCTCTAGCAAACAATATATTTACTTTTTAAACGGCAAATTCATTACATAGCATTTCATATAAGATCTAAAAGATTA
This sequence comes from Lissotriton vulgaris, assembly GCF_964263255.1. Taxonomy (NCBI): domain Eukaryota; kingdom Metazoa; phylum Chordata; class Amphibia; order Caudata; family Salamandridae; genus Lissotriton; species Lissotriton vulgaris. The sequence continues at coordinate 230,067,378 of NC_141700.1, read as the reverse complement.
TGCAAAAATCGATGTTCTAAAAGGGAGTAATATATCACACTTCAGGCCCTACCGGACAATAGCAGCAACAGGATCGTAACAATTATTCTGCAAGAGATTACATAAGAGATTTCATAAGACATTAGTAGTTATACAAAATAGCTAAAAAATAATACAATATAACAGTTGCAACTAGGAGGCAGATAAAAGAATAAATATATTTTGACAGTTGATTGATATAAAGAGCTAGTGCTATGCCTAGATGCATGTCAGACCAGGAAAAAAGAACCAAGATGTCAGAGGGTACTCCTATAATTTATAGGTCCTTAGCACTGCAGAGCAGGTTTGCATATTATGCAAGTCCATTTTCATGTTTTGCCCTGATTCAACCAATGAGAGACTGGATTCCATATCTGGGCTCCCCACTTTTGTGCCTTCCGACCCTTACATTCGTATAACTTAGTTTCTAGCGTATAAATGGCTAAAAACCTAGATTGGCAGTCATAAAAAGTGGAGGGCTCTGGATTGAGCCACCTTGTAGCAATACACATCTGTATTACTGCCATGGCGATAAATATAAGCTAATCCTCCTTTTTTTACTAGACCTTCTCCTGCCACATTCTCTACTACTCCTAGTAGTCCCAAAAGGGGGTTGGTTGATATTTGGACTCCAGTCACCTCTTCTAAAAACTTCGCCATTTCCAGATATAAAGATCCTAAACTTGAGCAGCTAAAAAAATATATATATTCGATCTCAGCTCTGGTTTCCCCACAGCACGGACAACAGTCATCCTGTCTCCTTCCACAATTAAACACTTTAACACATCTGATGTATAGTACAGATCAAATACAGTTTTAGAAAAGGCTGGCTCTTTAGACAAGCCTTTACTAATACTTCATTACTCATATCCACAGATGCTTGCAAAACCATTCCCCCCATTCCTCATCTCCTTTCCCACCTTGCGTTCTGTGTGTCTAGATCATCCGGGAGATGTTGCATCAATAATTCATGTATAACACCATTCCTAAATCTTGTCCCCATTTCTCCAGTGATCGGTATCTGGCTCATTACTCCCATAATCTTCTCACGCCTATTTAAAAAGTCCTGAGTCTGGAGCTATTTAACAAGTTGTTGTATGGGGATCCCAAATTTCTCCTGTAGCTCAACAAACAGCATCACAATATCCTTAGATATGAAGTCCCCCAACCATCTAATCCCTTTCTGCCCCCAGGCCCTCACTATTGTATCCTGAAATATTCCTGGGAAGCTAAGAGTCCCCCCTCAGCGGTGTATAGTAGTTATGCTTGGGCTGCTTGTTTCTTTTTATTCTTACTTGTTGCCATACTCTAAATGCCCCCATCAGAACCTTAAATTTAGTTGTTTTTTTAATAATACCTGGGCTCAAGATTTTACCAAAAAAAAGTCCTTTGGCTTCCTCTCCCATCATTAGCTCATAGATCGAGGGCGACTCTGCCGGACCAGGTTCCTGCAAGTTTCCCGTTAATAAAATGGCCATATTTTGCAGCATACATAACCAATAGTACATGAATATATGAGGGACTCCCACTGCCCGATGTTTAGACAGCATCATATACTTAGAAGCTCTTCTACCTTTCTAAACCCCCATAAAAATCTATAACATATGCTTTCCAATTTCGTTAGCCATTTGCAGTCAATTAAAGGGCAGGTGTCTGAATAGGTATATTAATTTTGGTAAAACCGTCATTTTAATCACATTCATTCTTCCCACCAGCAAGAGATAAAATTGGTTTAATCTTCTCAAATCTTGCTCTTTCTTCTGTACCAGGTGCTGAGATTTAAATCGACTAAATTGTCCAGCGCTGAGGTGATATGTACTCCATTCAAATTTATATAGCTTTATTTCGATAACAAGTATCATGAAAGCATCATCAATCTTGCAGTCCAACAGTAAAAAATACAAGTTATCATAAAAGCATCATTAATAACAAAGTATATAAAATCCATCAGGGGAATAGTATATTAGCACTTATTAATTTCTTTAATGGTTATAAACAATAACGGGCTAATCCCGGATTCAGGATGGAAAATAAATTTGTACTTCCAATAAATAGTAAAATTGATCAATATTTATATAAAAAAAATAGATAGTGACCGTGCATTTCATCTCATTCAAGCTATTTGAAGACAATTTTAAGATATAGTGAAAAGTCCACAAAGTGATATCAGACCTCCCTGCATAAAAATCTGGACCTGACAAGCCAAACGCAACTAAGGTACTTTGTCACACCACAAGCAAAAAGGGTTCTTGAATCTGATTTCAAAATTTGCAAAGCTGCACAATGATCCGAAGTGCCGAGCTGTCTGCAGATGGGTTTTAACCATCTGGATCTAGCTGGATTATATGCTGGGCATTCACACGTGAGATGAGTCACACTCTCTTTCGGTGCCTCGCAGCAGGGGCAACCCGCAATTGTCTGATAAGGGAGGCTCCACTTTGCAGTTAGTTGACGAACCAAAAGGGAGCCAACCCTAAACTGTATAAAGAGTACCCGATTTCTAGGTCTCTGTATAAAATCTAAATATGGTTCCAGGAATATGTGCTGCTAATGCTGATAAAAATATTCTGTCAGCCTTCCTGCTTTGGGATTACTGAGCTCCTGTATGTCAACCCAGGCCCAATATGATCTTTTAAGGTCAACCTTACTGGGTGGGTTTTGACCTTCCCAGGATTCCTTAAGGCCTAGGGCGAATAGTAATTTCTTAAGATTATTCATCCAGCTGACGCTTTGGTTACGGTCTAGGTTAAGTACCTCTGTGAATCTATAAGAGCAACTACCCATTTCGGGTTTGAGTGGTACGTTTCGAGGAAGCATCACTAATTCTCTTAGAAACTTATGTTTGGATCTACAGATCCCTTCTACGTAGTTGAAATCCCACAATTGGGCGCCATAAAGGGGCGAGCTAACTGCCTTCGCAGCATAAATCGTGAGCGCCGGAGCAACAGGTCTGCTCTGTGAGGAGCAGTGTTCTCTACCTATTGCCCCAACCACACGTTTGTGGTTCAAAAACATCTTGTTAATGTGGGATCTCCAATGCATTCTTTCGGAGAGACAAATACAGAGGTAATCGAACGTGCTGACTCTCTCCAGGTGTGTTCCTCCGAGGGTAAAGTTAAGCATAAAAGGTTTGTTGGGGTTAAATGTCATCAGTTTGGTCTTAGTGGTATTAATAATCTACCCCCTGGAGTTACAGAAGAGCTGAAACCTATCTAGGAGTCTGTGTAACCCTCCCTGGGTCTTGGAAATCAGCAGTGTATTGTCTGCAAACAGGAGAGTAGGTACCCTATCTCCTGCCAGGGCTGGGGCATCAGCTGGAATTTCCTGAAGAAAGCTAACCACCCTAGTCACTTATAAGGAGAACAGGGTGGGTGCCATAACACAGCCCTGGCGTACTCCCCTGTTCGCAGGAATCCTGTCCGTTTTTTGCTCTTGTGACCCCCATCTCACTTGTGCATAATTACCCTCGTGCAATCTAATCAGCAAGTTGAGTATTAATAGAGGGATGCCTATCTCGCCCAGGGCTTGCCAAAACCGATCCCGAGGGACCATGTCAAAAGCGGTCTTCAGGTCAATAAAAGCAAGGTAAAGACCTACCTATCATGACTACCTTCCAGTAAAGGAGATCCAGCCTGAATGCCTGGTCAACCGTCCCGGTATTGGCACTGAATTCCGCCTGATAATGGGAGAGGACATCCTCGTTTCCGCAGCAACACCCTGCCAACTACTATTTGGATAGCATCAATCAAACTGATAGGTCAGTAGTTGGCAGGGTCCTCCCTAGCTCCCTTTTTGAAAATTGGCACCACCTCGGCACCCTTCCACGATTCGGGTGTGGAGCATCCATTAGAGATAGTTAATTAAAAGCATAATATATCTTGCCCAATTACGAGGATCAGCGAGAAGTAGGTCCCCAGGGAGACCATCTGGTCCAGAAGCTTTTGCTGGCCGCTTCTACTTCATTTAGCGTAAAGCGGTCGCAAGTATTTGGGGTGAGGCGGGTGGTCCTTCTTGGCGGGGTGCATCTGCACCTGAATAGAGTTTACTAAAATGATCAAACCAGTCCTGACTCAAAAGATGATTAGGAATTAGGTCGGGTCTTTTCTGTCCGCCCCCCCCGACAAGGTTCCAAAATAAGTTGGCATCCCTTGCTATGCTAGAGTCCTTCAGATCCTGCCAGTGGGATTCTTCCCACTTCAGTTTGGCACAAAGCAGAGCTGCTTTGTACTCCTTCCTAGCAATTTGGACCAGAGGACAATTTTTTACTTTTAATATCAAGGACTAAAGCTTTCCTTTTTTGTCTACAGTCCTTAGAGAACCATGTCTGCCCACTTTTTGGTCAAACATTATGGAATTTGCGGCTAGTTGCTATTTGGAAGAAAGACCCCATCTGCTCTACAGTTCTCATATAAATTTCTAAGTTCTTCTCTGGAGCATCAATTTTGCTAGATGCCTCCTGTAAATCAACAATATTCTCTCAGAACTTGTTTGATACCAATCATTTTTGATTCGTTAACATCAGCTTTAGTCCTTTTGAGATATTTTTACAGTTAGATGGGGCCAGTTCCTTGGTCGACATAGCAGTGCTTACACCAGAGACAGGACAAGAGGAAGACATGGGACCTTCACGGTCAGACAAAGTGGATTGTGTCTATAGTAGGGACTATTTCAATGTCGATCATGCTTCTCCAGTATTAGGTCTATTAAGATGTAGTCAATGCGGGACGGGCAACTAACTATAAAATGTACAGGCCCCTACAGCATCTGACAATGTTCTGCCATTGGCAGCCCTCAGCCCAAATTCCAAAGTAAGTGCGCTCAGCTGAATTGCTACCCGAGACCATCTTTTGATAGGGGATATACTTAAATGCGGGACACCCCACCTTGCATCATCTTCCTCTAACCCCAGCATGTCCTCCGGGCTAAGAGGCTCAAACGTGCAATTGAAGTCTCCCGCGATCAAGAGATGTGAATCAGGCGAGCAACTAGACAGCTCCTGCTCCAGAGATGAAACAATAGATGAGGGCACTTCCCCCCCCTCTTGTCTCCCCTACATATACATTAAACAGATCAAGAATTACACCACCTCTGTTTCCACTAATAGTGAGCCTCATTATGTCTTGGCGCGCACAACGACGTTCCGTGATTCTGCAGCCCAAAGCAATACTGACCCAAATAATAAGGCCTCCTGAGAGGCACCCTCTCCCCATGGTTACAGCTGATGTAAAAAAGCAGGTATAACCTGACTTGTAGAGAGGAACTAAACTCCAGGTTTCCTGGAAAAGACAAATGTCTTGACCTTCTATTAGTTCATTCCAGTTGGGCAATAACCGTTTACTATAAAGCCCGGCTACATTCCAGGAAAGTATCTTAAACTGAGAGTAAGGGGCCGAGATGAGGGCTGGCTCGCATAAGAGAGTTTCTTGGGTGGGACAATAATACGGGGGATGTAGGGCCCAATTACAATGGCTTACAGAAAAGCCCTCTGGCTGCCATGGCATCGGGAAAAATCTCAGAGTTGAAAGTGATGGTAGACGAGAGAATCCGGGGAGAACCACATTTGTCTGGAAACCCGGTCCAACACACCCCACTTGCGTGCAAGAATCAGATGTGGGCAAGGATCCACAGCAAAGTCAAGGCCGTAGGGACCACCCTATGCACTGTGCGTGACGTCAGGAGGCAGTGGCTTCACCCCAAGGCCCGACTCAGGCGTCGGGTCCAGAGGAACCGCACGGCGGCACAGAGAACTGGTGGCGGCCCTCCCATCACACCACTAACCTTCACTGAATGGGAGGAGAAAGTGCCTGCCATAATGCATCCAGAGAGTCTCACATGAATCGAGAGGGGACTAGAGGCTGGTAAGTACCAAAAAAATTATCAGATCACACTACAATGCACCGTTATGTACAACAAGTTAGCTCCAATCGCCCGCACACATCAAACTCATGTGGAATAGACACTTTGAATATGAATGGATCATAAGGACCGCAGCATTTCCTTAATCAGCTCGACCTCACAGCTAGGTGGTCAGCTCATGCGCCCTGGCCTCCCTCCCAAACAGTATGGATCACCCTCCCCTCCCCACAGCCATGTGACAGTGAACACCGTCGAAAGTGCCGTCCAACAGGTAGCTAGCCATCTTACTGAGGAGTGGTAATTGAAACCTGACAGCAAAACTACAACTCCCACAAGGCCTTCTGTCTCCCCTCACAAACAATATGGAGCCAAATGACCCCCACATCCCACATTTGGTAGGCAACTTTCGAAACCCCCATAGGTTTTAGGCTGTGCACATTCAGCTAATACCATCGAGAGGCCACATGATTCACAGTGTCACTGATGAAGTCACATGCAACTGTAAAGCAGAATACAAGAACGCACCTACAAAAAGCCAATGTGCAAGTCCCATAGCCTCAAAGCAGAAAGACTCTGGTCAACACAACACATGCATACAAACTGTCAGCCCTCACAAACCACTGGAGGTAAGCACAACACAAATCATGAAGTCGTAACATAGTAGTCAGATGCACATAAAACATTCTCAAATGTCCAAGCATTAACTGAATTGGATAATCAACAAGTTAGTACCAGAGGACATGTCCTCGGAGATACAATATTTGTGCATATGAAATTGGCACTTTAGCCAGGTCACATTGCTAACGAGCAATGTAGGTACCCAAGGCTTTAAGTGGGATGAAAAAACTGGGGGGTCTATCAAAGGGGCCTGGCCAATATAATCAAGGGCTTTTCCTAAAAACCTTAGCCAAAAATCTGTCCTTAGCTTCTTGGGCTACCTGACTTAAAATGCACTGCCATTGCGCCCAGATATACAATACAATAAGTAACAAGATACCTACTACAAATCTGGACTATTGGCTTTGTCAGTGTTTGTCAGTTGCATAAGATAAAGAAGCAGCAGCTAGGCTTGCATCTAACATTGTAAAAGCTTCCACTTAAAGCCATGGTGACACCACAACGATGTTGCTGCTCATGAGTCTCCAAAGGAGTGAATTCCAGAGACAAATGAGTCCTTAAAGGGTTTTACGTTAGCATGGCGTCATGCCGTAACTTATCCACCAGTGAGAAGTGAGGAGTGTGACCGTGCGCAAATCGATATGCATGCTATTAATGCATTCCAGCAAAAAGAACGGACCGCCTGTGGCAGGGCACAAAACAGCCCAACAGAGGCCCGTACCGAGGCCCTCTTAAATAAATGACGGTGCCCAGCACTGGTGAGACCCGGCCCACATAAAGCTCTGTATGTACATCAACATCATGTGTGACTGATGACAAACTGATATGAATGCCTAGTAATGCCAAGGTAAAAGTCAGGAAATCTTAATTCAAATGTGCCAAACATGAACATCAAATTTGTGCTGTGTGCTGAACATGCTGACAATATGACCTCCCTCAAAAAGATGACTCGTTAGCAACAGCAGGCGACTGTGCCATGGATGAGCCGAGCCAGCACCTACCCCCCCCCCCCCCGGAAGATGACCCCTCTGATGCAGAGTCCCTGGTCTTTTCAGGTGAGGAGGACCGACATGGCCCCTCTGTCGTGCCCAAGGCAGCCCATGCTCAGACCCTCACTGACACCACCATGACGCTCACATCAGCAGCACTGCCAACACAGACCCCTGCAGCAATGACCTATGTGGCAGCCACCTCCACCATCACCACCGCTCTCTTCAACACTGTCCCTGTGCCAGCAGTTGCGAATACCACCAGGCATAACTGGGATGCTGGGGACGGTGTGCCGTGGCAGCGCCAGGCAACGCCACATGTCCGTGGCTTCAGGGTAGGTGGGAGGCCAACTGAGGTACAGTCCAAGTTTATTTTTTTTGATTCGGAACTCCGAAGAGATCCACAAAAAAAGCAATGAATGCAACAATACAAAACCATTTTTACAAAAAAAAAGAAAGAAGCACATTACAAGGTCGCAATTTCTGTACAAAAGGCCAATACGGGTTACAAGAATCAGTAATACATACTATGCAAGAAGAGAAAGCCCCTCAATAAATATCTAAAAAACATTTTAAAAAGTTAAAAACATTAAAACAAAACATCTCGTTAGGAGGGTTATTTAGAGCATGTACAAAAGCATTAACAGTAAGAATATTCAATTTCAAGCAAATGTGACGTAACCATTTGCGACGAAAAGGGAGCAGGGAGGGACATATAAATATGACATGTGTCAGATCTTGTTTATGGAAGTTGCAAAAGTTACAAGCTGCGGAGGTACCATACCACTTGGCCAAAAGTAATTTAAAGGCAAAAGATCTTGTCTTAACAGGAACCAGAATCGTCGGACACCATGGGATAGGTTCCAAGATATGTAGGGTTGCCTATATTTGATTACACAAGATGAGATAAATGGAGTAACTCCCTTCCTAGTTACAATATACTCCCTATCTAATCTGAAACTAAGTGCCCATGAGGCCCGTTTCAAAACTAGTTTTAATTGGCCCTGGGAGAGTGAGAAAAGGGAGGTCTCATCTAATTTCAGAAGTGTCACTGCCCTTCTGAAATTTTTTACAAGAAGGGAGAAATCATTAAAAGACCCCAATAGTTCGTCTTTCATTAGGTGTCTTAATGTCCCCACTTCCCCCTTGGCCAAACAGACAACCCAACGCACCAACTCGCTAGGCCCTGGGCCCAACTACTACGGACTCCAAACTCCAATCTGAAAGCAGCAGCTGTACATGAATTATTGGTAGTGGTTAGATTCCGAAAAATCTTCCCCTCTGCCAACTGCCAAAAGCCCCATTGCCCCAAATCCACTATTTCAAGTCCATATAGTAAAGTGGACGGGATCTTGGCACGAAATACCTCTAACAGGTAGGAGAAATGGCGCCTCCCTGTGGCTGAATAAAGGGCTTGTAGACTTTTGCCTTGGGCCACTGCTTTCCGCATATTGTTATCAATATGGGGTTTCTCACTGGAGTTATTAGTTATTACTTTCCCCAAGAAAACATAACTATTTACAATTTCCAACTTAAGTCCCCCAACTGTCCATCCAAATTTCACAGATTTAGGTTTTTTATTGCCAACAATACACATTATTTTGCTTTTGGAAATATTTATTTTAAGAAAGTGAGTTTCAGCAAATAAATGGAGGGCATGCAGGCGGTTGTTTTAAGCCTTTAGGTGTTAGATCCAACAATAAAATATCATCGGCGTAGAGTAAACTAGAAATCGCGACACCTCCCAGCGTAGGAGCTATTCCTTCGCAGGTAGCCAGAGTCATAGGGAGATTCGAGATATATAAAGAAAAAAGAATAGGGGCTAACAAACAACCCTGCTTGAGACCATTAACAGAGTAAATGATCCTAGATAGCCCTCTTTCTCCCCCCAAAAGAACCTTACACCATGTATCTGTGTGAAGTGCGCGCACCAGCTCTAACAAAATAAAAGGCATACCCAGCGCAGACCGCTTCCTCCATAACAGCGGACGGTCTACCTTATCAAACGCTGTTGAGAAATCAATGAACGCTGCGTACACTTTGCCACCACGGACCCTCACATATTTGTCTGTAATTATCTGTAACGCCGTAAGATTATCAAGAGTACCATGACTCTTACGAAAGCCTGTCTGTTCAAGGGGCAGTATATTACTATTGACTACCCACTCATTTATTGAGTACAGCAGGCATTTAGAAAAGACCTTACCAATTGCATCAAGAAGGGCGATTAGGCGATAGTTTTGAGGAACATTCCTATCGCCCTTCTTGAACAGCGGCACCAAGATGCTACCCTTCCAAGATGGCAGAACTGTTTTGCTCATGAAGCAGTACCTAAATATCGGAAACAAAATCTTGCTCCAAGAACTGGGATCCTGCTTCAGAACCAGGACAGGGAGCTCATCTGGGCCCATTGCACCAGAGGAGCGTAATTCTATTATAGCCCGTTCAATAACCCTCTCAGAGGGAGGATCTATGAGGGAGCTATCTTCTTTACAATCCACGTAGACATTTAAACAGCCATTACTCGCGTAAAGGTTAGATATAAAACTAATCCAAATGGCTTCAGCAATGGGAATTGGGGAAGGAAAAGACCTTGTTCCGCAGCCCTCACTAATTAAGGACCAGAACAACCTTGCTTGCCCGTGCACTGCGGCCTCACGCAAGCTAACCCATATTGTGTCCTCTTTGTCCTTTTTTATTTTCATTTTGACCCTATGCCTCCTTCTTCTCAGAAGGGTTATTTTATTGTTTCTATCGAGGGATCTGCAAAGATATTGTTCCCTAACTAGTTTATTTATTTCCCTGTTGAGACACAAAATAGAACTAGGAGTTATTTTCCTCCTTTTTTGTCGAAAGGGTTTTCTCGCAACAGACGTTACCACCTTCAAAAAATCTTCAAAGAGGGGTAAAGACGAGCTATCCTCATTTTGTAAAGCATTTAATTTATTCTCTATAATAGATTCTAGGCCCATAATAGCCGTGGAGTTCCAAAAGCAACGTCCAGTCTTGTTAGAAAAATTAACAAAATCACCTCTAAGAGTCCAGGAATCTGTAATGGGCGGATTCATCAACACTGATACTGATAACACATTATGATCACTCCGTGTAGTCTGCAAAATTGATAGGTCGTTTAGAATATAAAAACTATTCATATCTATAACCACATAATCTAAAATAGACCCACCGTGGATGGATCTGTGCGTACAATTAGCTGGAGAATCAGAGGAAAATCTTCCGTTTACTATAATCCCCTCCATCTCAACAAGTTCGTTTAAAAACTGTTTCCCTCTTTTGTTTGTTTTGATCTTATCCGGAAAAACGGCCCGGGGAATATGGAGAGATTCCTCTTTCAACTTGTTTCGGAAAAGTTCCAAACTTAGGTTTGAGACATGACAGTTAAAATCTCCCACTAGTATTACATGGGGAACGGGAATTTTATCCATAATTTTCTTTGTATAGTCAAAAACCTGTTTTAGAATAATATCGAAACTAGCTTCCGGGGGGATATAGGAGTTAATAATTACTAAGGGTTTCAAGTTTTCAACATTGTCCGCACTAAACAATGTTACTGATTGAAACAGCTTACTTGGATCCAGGTGGTGAGAAAAATCCCACCTTATTTGGTTTGAAAGTAAGCAAGCAATACCACCCTTAGCATGGCCTCTCTTTGATGGGGAGGCGCCCCCCGCTAGGCAAAAATAATCTTTTACTAGAGGCATTTTGTCTACGCACCATGTTTCTTGTAAACAAATTACAGGGGCCTTCAATGAAGAAAGATACTGCAGTTTCTCCGGGTCATTTTTTAAACCAGCAGCGTTCCATGAGATTATCTTCAATCCACTGCTAAAGGTGAGAAAATAATTTGGGATGACAAGTGGATTGACTGGTCAGGACACCGGGCAACCAATTCCATTGGCAGTTTTCCTCACCCATAGTCCTATTAGCGATCACAGAGATAGGAATTCTATATGTCACTTGGCGGGTGCTTTTAGTTAAGCTTATCTTTAGATCCTCGAAGCCCTGGGCAAACCCACTTGATCCAGATGAGGAGGGGAAGGAATTTTTGACTACATTATCCTCTTTCCTATTTAATACAAATGGCATTACATCGATCCCTCTACTTTGAAAGTTCTCAGCCTGATGGAGGATAAGGTTTACAATTAATTTAGAGTAGAATTTTGCCCTAATATACATCCTATCCTCACCTTTCAAGAGCGTAACCAAATCAATATCATTAGATTGTAATAATTTTAATCCCTCAAGCTCCCCGAAACATTTGAGTAACATAGATCTATTTAATATTAGACCAGAATCAAATAGGGGGAAAAAATCCAATATGAGAGTATCGACCCCTTCTTTATTAGGGATTACATTCAAGTTTCTTAACTCTCCGTTATCAACCAAGAAAGGTAGGACCTCTGGGTTAAGGGGGGTTAGTATAGAGGGTATAGCTATCTTCCTATCTTCCACAGGTGCAGGAATCAAAATGCTACCAGGAAATCCAACACAACTTCCAGGTGCAGATACCTCTCCCTCAGGGACGGGGTTCACACCCTCCAAGGAAGTAACTTCCTTTACTGAACAATTTTGTCCCAGAGCTATAGGACCAACCAAGTCAGCAGACAACTTTACAGGAGAATTATTTTCAAAATCTTTTAAGGAAGAGTTCTCCAAACAGTCAAAGGCAACTTTTCTCTGTCTTTTTTGCTTGTGTCTACGGACAGGTTTCCTCTTTTTCCCTCTGGTAGTTTTAGACTTTCCTTTTTTATTTTCCTCCATTTTAATATTTTCCTCGGGCAGGAAGATTGGAAAAAGTTCTTTATTTGTATTAGTAGCATTCAATCCCTCAATTGCCGCAAGCTCTTCAATTTTTAAATCATCATCAATGGCATTGTTGTTAGCTGATGGTAATGGAGTGGGGGACAGATCAGCCTTTACCCCAAGAACATTAACATCAGCAACCACTGATAATATATTTCCAAAGTAGGGTTGAGGTTTAGGCGAATTTGCTACAACTAAAGGGGCCTTAGGAGAAGAAAGCGTAATAGGGCCTACTTGCGAAGCCGAATTACAAACTTTCTCAACATTTTTATTCACCAGGGCCGTCAAAATATGTGTAACTGCCTCCAGTATACAGTCCGAACTACCAACAAATCTACCCAGTAATGACAGAATGGAGGACAACAAATGTTCAAGGGCAATCATTGATTCAGAAATTGGTCTATCCTGCCGATCAGGTTTAATTAGCTCAATGCCGAATAGCTCCAACTCGGGACTCTTAGAAAGATTAGACAGAGAATACATATCAGAAGACTTCATAGAGGGCGTACTACTATATAACAGCAACCCAGATGGACCTGAAACTAGTGGTGTTTTAGTGGAACCCACAGATTCAGAGAGGATGTCAGGAAGGTACCTCTTACAAAGCTCCATATCAATATCTGGAAATGAAGGATTTCCATCGGGAGTCACCAAAACACCCCCTACAGAATGAGAAGTCAAAATATGCCCCGTCGAAGCCATAGGGATAGGTTGAAGCGGGCTTACTACTATTGAAGAAGAAGCACCTGGGGAAGAAGGTGGATTAGGAATGTTCTCAGAAGGTGGCTGTATATCAATAGAGTTAGAGTCGAGATGATCATCAACCACCGACAGGGGAACAATTACACCTGGTGTATTTACCACACAAACGTCTGCACGTACAATTTTAATAGGAGAAGCAACCCCATTTGGCACCAGTATGTTTAAGGGTTTTTCCCATAAGTCAAATAATTGACATTGTCCCTTTACGAGGGGTAGTTGTGCATTCTTATTTTGTAAAGGATTAGATTTAGTCTTACTACACGCTCTTCCCATCAGAATTCTCCCTGAACGCAACTTTTTGGCGGTCATATTTATAATCTCACTACGCCATCAAAAAATGGAAAAGTAAACAGTAGGTATAAATACAAAACACGTTAAAATTTAAAACACAGGGCTAAGGCAAAGTAGTGCACCACAAAAATCAAAACCACGTATAATGGCAACAGAAAATAAATACTATCTAAGGTCACACATTACGTGTGTTAACAGTGCAAAGTGCCACAGTATTTATCAAACAAATAAATGTGGTAAAAATGTAAAGGAGTGGGCCCAGCCCGGCCTACTTCGGTCTCTGAGGGCTAAGAGGGCCCGCCCTTTGCCCGGGCTTAGCCCCGCGCGCTCCCGCGACGCTGGAGTGACGCCTTTTACTAGCGCCGCCTGGCACGTTCTATGGCCGGTATTCCCGCCGCTAGGGCAGCCGGGAAATGCAGTTCCGTCGTTTCAATGCCCCCCTCCGCTCTGCGACCGCTATGTGAATGGATACGGTGGCGGGAGAGGAACAAGAGCCGGCAAATGGCAAGAGTATCAGCCCAGCAATGTGTAAGTTACATCCAAGTCCCAAGGGGATGAGACAGCGTCCCATCAGCACCCACAACACCGGCGGAGGCAGAGACAGGGCTCAGCAGCAGCAGGAGAGGGGGAGAGCAACAGGCTGACCTCAACTCGATTGTTCCTCTCTCTTCCCCATGGAGTGGTCCTTCAAGGAACGGTGATAGGGATTCCCGCCAAGCTGCAGAAGGAGGTTGTGCGCCTGGCTCACCAAGGCCACCAAGGTGTGTCGAAAACGAAGGCAAGGCTACGCAGCAAAGTGTGGTTCCCTGGTATGGATGGGGCGGTAGAAGAGGAAGTAAGCAACTGCCACTCGTGCACCATAACAAGCCAGGACCCGGCTGCTCACCCAGTGATAACCGAGGATCCGTGTCATGAACCGTGGTCTAAAGTCAGCATGGACTTTGGATCCTTCCCGGATGGACGACATACCCTTGTGTTGATTGACTCTTACTCCCGTTTCCCTATTGTGGAGGTGGTGCCCTCCACTGCGTTCACACACGTGAAGAGAGCTCTGGAAAAGGTCTTTGCCATGATGGGCCTGCCAGAGGAGATAAGATCAGATAATGGCCCGCCCTTCCAGGGAAGAGACTTTCAGGCCTACCTTGCTGCACGCGGCATCCATCACAGGAAAATCACCCCACAGTGGCCCCAGGCGAATGGGGAAGTCGAGAGATTTATGCGGACTCTGAATCGAGCGCTCCAGATTGGGGTGGAAAAGAAAGAGGATGCAGAAGAATGTCTGTCTCAATTCCTAAGCGCATACTGGCAAACGCCACACTCAACCACGCGTTGTGCCCCGGCGCATCTGCTGTTCAAGAAAGTGCCAAGGGACTGTGTGCCGACCGCACTGGCATGGTGCCCACCAAGAATGAACCAAAAGGCCACCCAAGACCGACGAAGACGCACCAATGACAAAGCCAGTCAAGCCCGGAGAGCCCAGACCAGGTCCCTAGTGGTCGGCGACAAGGTAGTCCTCAAAAACAGATACAGGCACTCAAAGTATGACCCTGCGTTTGAACCTGAAGTGTGGGAGATCGTAAATGTCCAAGGCACCATGGTATCTGCGACCAGAGGCACGAGAGCTGTGACACGGAATGTGTCATGGTTCAAGCGCGTCTCTCGAGAGAGCGGAAACACCTAATCAACATCTGACGGAGCTGAAGACGTGGATCACGGGCTAGTGGGCAACGAGTCATTGACGGACCCACGAGAAGAAGGAACAACTCCACCCAGACACGAACCGGACAAGACCACCAGTCCCGAGAACATCACGAGTGAAATCCGGAGTCCCCCTGAACGACATGAGGAAGTTGAGGACACGGAGAGCCGTCGAAGCCAAAGGTATCACCTCAGGCCAACTCTTAGCCAGAGACTGAGAGACTATGCATGGAAGATGGACTCGCCTAAGTGATCCCCATGATGACTGTTGATCCGTGAGTTTGGAGGGATGTAGTAACGGAGCCACCCGGCCCGTTCACGTACGCATACATGCACGCATGCACCTCAGGGGCGGGGTAGCCCCTGGGTATAAATAAACGGCCGGAAGACCGCTCGGGGTCTTTGGCCCTAACTAGCAGTGAGTGTCCGTGTCGTCATTCAAGTAGTATAGCCAGGCCCCACTACGTGGCATAGGTGTTGTCCCCCCCCCCCTGGTGTTCCCGACACTACACTCCTGTTCAGCTCAGACCCCTTTGCAGAATTTCAGGCCCTGGTCAGGGGAACAATGAAGGCAAATGGAGGGGGTGCAGGTAGGGGGCGTCCCTGCCAGTGAGTAGCATCTTGTAACACTCCTAGCATTTGGATCTCGCTTCCTCTACTTTACCACTTAGGTCTCCCCTGCTGAGCTCCGATCCGGTGCAGACCCAGAGTAGTGTCTGCCACTCAGTTAAGCTTGTCCTTTCTTCCGTGCACTCTTCCCACACTGTGCCTCGATAAGCAGAATCACGCCACGGAGCCCCACAAGTCCTCTCACCTGACCTCCGCTCTTCTGACTATGCCTGTGTGCACTATCCGCCTCCTCTCCTGTGGTCATCCAGCCAGAGCAGGCCGCGATCCTCCACTTCTACCCGCCGGGCCCTTGCCACAGTTCAGATCTGCTTCTTGCCCAGGAGCACTGTTCTCTCAGAGGTGGGAAGCCACATAGCCCCCATCCTCACCCGTCTCTCAGCAGGTGGCCACCCTCGCTGCTTTCACTTCCTGGCTCCTCTGATCAGCTGTGATGGCCACTCTCCCCCACGAGGCAGCAGGGAAGTGTTGCTCCTTCTCAGCACGGAGACCGCGCTCCTCGATCAGGGCTGCGATACATCCAAGAAGCAGCTGCGGCCGCTCCGGCAGCCTGATGCAGCAGGATTACTGTGAGGCAGGGACGGAACCTAGAGCTCACACATCTACCATCTTCGTTGTCAGAATTTGCTGAGTATCTCCGCCCTTTATAACGGCTGAAACAAGTTGGGATTCCAGATAAGAGTTTGCCCCTAAGTAAAATGGACTGAGATTTTTGAAGACTTATGGTAAAGCTGAGAGTTTCCCCTCAAACACCTGCCTTTAAAGCATCCCTGACAACCCCTATAGAAGGGGAATCCGTATTAATCTCGATAAATTCAGAAATACAGCTATTCATTCGCTAAATGTAACTCAAAATAGAGAGTAACCCTCTTTCGAAAGTCCACCTACAAGGAGAGGTGAGATAATCCGCAATGGCTATCCCGACTAACAAAGGACTGTGATCTGATATTACTCGTGGACATTTTTTGATTAAAACCTCGTTAATCAGGGTGGTAGAAATAAGAAAATAATCAAGCCATATATGAGTATTATGGGGGGCAGAAAAAAAGATGTATTCAGGATCAGAAGCATGCAGTTTCTGCCAGACATCTACCTGGGGAGTGGGTTTGTGGCTTTATGGCTAGGGCGGCCGACCTTGAAACTGGAGAGCCAGGTTCGAGTCTGGTGAGAGGCTCAAACATGCTGTGATTCTGGGCAAATCACTTAATTTCCCCATGCCTAAAAATAAATGTGTCCGCCTGTAATGCAATTGGTCCTCCTGTAAAGCGCTCTGATACCTTCAAGTCGAGTTTGTGCTATAAAAAACTACAAAAACAAATCTATTAACGCGTTATATTGTGTAGGGCTCAAAAAGACTTGGCTTTCTTCCACGAATAAGAGCCCCAGAATTGAGAAACCAACCTGATATTTAAATCACCATATAAAGTAATTGGGGACGGCTATAAAGCCAGCTCGAGATTCAAGAAATCAAACATACTAGGACCGTCCAGGTGCGGACCATAAACTGAACATAGAGTATAAGTTTGAGTCGAGAGCTGGCATTCTACAAAGCCCAATGTTCCATCATTATTGGTGTGGCTTCGTTTAACTAAACAAGCATTCCGGCCGACCAGAATACCCACTCCCGTGTTGCGGTTCCTTGTTTGGTATAAGCTAATGTAAAGCCTAGAGATCCCAACAGATTTTTCAGCGACCCATGTAACACCCTCCTCATTTCTGCCACTTTCCGTCCTTTCCTATAGTCATTCAAACCACAGACATTAACTGAGATGAGTTAAGCTGTAGTTGTCATATTACATCTAATTGATTAAATTATCCAAGGTCTTGGCCTGAGAGATAGCTGAAAACTATGTGTTGGGTGGAGCCGGCAATTAAACACCTCATCCCTTTGAGACCAAATGGCTACAGCCATCTCATACCCAGCGCCAAAAATACCCCAAAAATACTCTTGTTCCCCCCGCCTCGAACCCACACCACCCCAATCCCGCAAACCTGTTCATCCTCAACCCCAAACCCCTGCCGCCCCCTCCAACCTCTAGAAGCATTCAGACCAGCGGCCTGAGTGAGGAAGCTCGTGCCCACCTTCCTCCCCGCCCCCAGTACAGTCATCTTCCATAACTCACATCCCTGCGTGTGAGAGACATCATATCAATTTTTAATATCTCTTCAAATCATACCATATCAAATATCAAGATATTCAGCCTAAAGAGGGTCAGGACAGAAGCAGTGTTATCAACTATCAGACATCCGGCATCAAAAATCGTGAGAAACAAATAAAATAACCAGCAAACAGAAGAGAGAGTGACCGTAGAATCCCCAGAGCAACACCTGTCGGAGAACTGACACATCCAGTTAATGGCTACTAATTCTAGAGTCCAGCTCATTCAGGTACTCTTTGCCTTGACCGCTGAGGTAAAGAACCAAATTGTATTGCTGAAGACCATTTTTAACTGAGCAGGATGCATAAGATATGCCTTTGCACACTTTTCTTGGTAAGGGTTGATCAGTTGCCTCACCCACCATCTCCATTCTACTGTGACATGACAGAAGTCAGGCCGGGGAAAAAGTAAGTTTGTGAAAACTTGCATCCTGAGCTGTCGTGTAGTTCATAAAAAAATAGGATATGCATGTTTAGACAATATAAACTAAAGTATTGGTGTCCACACTGACTTACCAAGGAGCGAATAGTTTCTGGCAACTATCAAATATGACTCCAGGGATCGCGGAAACAGTGCAGTACTTTTCGGTCAGCCAATCTTGCTCACTTAGTCTCAGAGATACACGGAATGAACGATGAGGACGTTTTCAATAAGCATTTATTGAACCAGCGTCATTCTAGTATAAAACATGTTTGCTGCGACAATCATTAGACAGAAACAGATGTATAAGATTACAAGCACCAACAGAATAAATAAAGGGTAGAATTCTACCATGGTGATAAAACAGTGAATATATGCAGGCATATAGATACATGACTGTAATCAAGCGTACTCCTACAACGCAAACCCTAACTAAGTGTACCTGGCATATATGTGGTTGTAAAGCCAAGAATCCCCTAGGAAAGAGCCAAACCCATTACCTGATGGGAAAGAACGAAGGACCCCATCTTGGTCTCGAGTTGGACACCTCAAAAGGGATGTCAGACCACTGCATGTTGTAGCTTCTGCAGGCTGGGACCTCATTGTTTAGTTTCAGCCTGAGGCTTCTCCTCTGCATAACTTGTCTTGGTAGAGGTCTTTTATACCATAAAGATAGCCTCAAGGTTCCTAACATAATAGATATGTTGTGAATGTGATTAAGCAAATGAACATAGAACAATACGTGCGATTATACAAAGTAGTTATTTCGTCCTAGGATGAAGTGACCATGACTTTTACGCAGAGTATTTTCATGCTGTTATGTACGTCACGCCAAGGACTTTTCTAAGAATCCTCATTCATAATAAATGAGGATAGTTTCCAAGAAACTGATCGACATTTATTCAGCACATAACTGAGAATTGGGTCGGAGCTAGAACCGTTATGCAGAGCAAGGAAAGATAAATGTACATAAAGGATTGTATAGCTACCTAGGCCTATATTGGGGTACATATCACCCAATCCTCTTCCGAAGGACAATAAGGTTAACTAATGCTAAAAAATGCCTGTCTAAAAAGCATAAAAACATTGTTATAAAAATCATAGTAAAAACATGGTATATGTAAAAAAATGATGTTAAAAATTAAATAGCTCTATAAGTCCGCTAAATAGTCAATTTATTGTTAGACCAACTGAGCACATTGACAGCTATGTTGCTCAATGAGAGCAGAAAAAGTAAAACAAAGCAATATTTTCAAATTTCCAAACAAATGTTTTCAAATGTTTTAGAAAAAAGGCTGAATTCTTCTCATCACACGGAGAGCCAGATGTTTGTGTCGTGTCTGGGAGACGCAACATCACCGTCCTTCGCATTCACAGACATAGGTCCCTGTAACGCCTCTTGAATCAGGTCAATAAAGCAAAGGTGATCATCTTCAGTTCCCACAGCAGTCACTGAGGAAACACTCTGAACCTCTGTGCCTCTGAACCTCTGTGCTTGTTGTAGCAGGAGCAGGAGCTGAAGCATCCTGTGGAGGCTCTAAGAATGCCGTCACCAACATTGCAATACACTGAGAACACTGTAACACGGGGCCTTTAAGGGGTCCAGTAGTACATCTACGTGCGGTGGGGCAACTGACGGAAGAGTCAGACATATCTCCGACATGCATTTATATCTGCAGAATAGGCAGCGGAGAACAGGCAAGATGCTGTCATTCCAGACTGGTCTGAAAGATGGGAACCAATGCTCGCTTAGCTCCCAAAGCTGAGGTATGCCCAGATGGAGTACCATGCATTTACGGCAACGTCGCACCAAGAGTGCGTTTTCCATCTCTGGAGAAACTGGGCTGCCTATTCGTGGCAGAAAAATTAAAACCACTACAAGTAGTAGGATCAGCGGAAGCCCTCCAAAAATGCTTCCAAATACAGAGTGTTTGAAAGCTGGAATAACTCAGAAGATTGTCTGAAAAATGCTTAATAGTCCAGAACCTATGCCCTTAAATAGGAGCACGATCATCCTCGTTTCAGACATGTTAAAGATACGATGAACCATATCACCGAAATGGAGCAGGAATTTCGTACCGTATCTCAGATGAAGACCTTGCAACCTGGAGATCAATAGTCTCTCGGGATGAGGTTAAGTCCACATCCTTCTTCAAAAGCATGGCTTTCAGTCTGCTCAGAGAATCAAACCATATAAAGAAAACATTCAGTGATGGCCATAGCATCGCCTCTCTAACTGTGTGGGTCGGTGGAAACAATAATTGCATACAACAAGTAACCCTGGAACTTACTGTGACTAGATATGCGATGCCTTGTGCCATCCCACAACAACCTTGATCATTCAGCATCTAATAGCTTCCAGAAAGAAGCTTGAACAATGGATGAATCACAGCAGCTGGGGAACCCTTCAAGTGACAGGATAAGTTGGCAACTGAAACATTACAGGCTCCGTGAAGCAAAATATCCTTGCAAACTAGAAACCCACTTAAAGGAGTTTTACAGTCTGAGAGCTGAGAAAAATGTCAGTGTCTCCGTTCCTGCATCTAAAGCTGTACAGTAATTCCCGGTACTCATGTACAAATCCCTGTCCCAACGCTTCATACCTGCCTATCTGCTGGTACTGTAGACAGTATTGGAATTGGAATGTCATGACTAGCAGTGTACTGTAGCCACGGATTAACCATTGTGTGGAAGGTGACTCAGCCACGGCGAAAGGTAAATTGGTCCAATTTTTCAATGTGCTGCATTGTATATTTTGCATCTCTTCATGCCATTGACATCTGTTTTTGCGTTAGATTGTATGCTGAAAACAGAGTCATGCTGTTGATGTAGCGCAGGGCACGTGGCTAGAATGCAATGATTGCAGCGTCCAGCTTAATAATAGAATGGAAGACACACTGTTACCCAGTGATTACATTTTAGATGATAGTTTGGTCATGCCATTGTCGACCACAGCCTTTTCTAGGTTAACCCTGTCAATCTCATGCAATCTTTTAGCAGCCTCCTGCTGGGAAATATTCCATACCTTGTTGTAAATCGCGTACAAGAAGCGCTTATGATGTGGCTTCTGTGGACCTAACAGGAAATCTCTAAGATCCATGTTATCCATGGTATCTGAGAGTATGGACAAGTGTTGTTTTACCTGGGACAGCGTTGATATTTTTTGCAACTCTAGGCAAAACCTCCCAACACTTTAAGATGGCACCACCCGAGTGTTCTGTTCGTAGATATCGCTGGTCAGACCTATGGATACTAAACCCTTTTGTGGAACCCCTGAAACGTGCCTGACACCTATTTGTGTCGATAGGCCAAACTAACCACCCCTTCCAATTGGGGTCAGAAGAAGTGTACAAACCATCATGTAGAATGGCATCTAATGTATCCTCACTGTGTTCTGTATAGTTTTGCCATCCCTCAAAGTCTGTAAGTGAGGGAATCCGAGGTGTGTTCAAGTCCTTGATCTTGGCTAACCCAAGACAGGATGTGTATTGCACTGCGTTGTTCAAGAAGATTATCTGATGTGGTATGAGGCATTCTCTAAATAAGGCCTCAGTTCCCTGAACTTGCCAATCTTGAGTCCCCCTAGACTGATTTTGTGTCTATAGTGTCCCTTCAAAAGTCGAAACCCTATAAAGATAGTTTGGAAATAAAGGAAGAAGAGTATATCAGCTTAGTGTTCATGAGCATATTTTTCTTTGCAGGTGTAAGGGCAACCTTATACTAATAAGAGGTCAGGTCTGAAGTGTTACACTCGGAAAAATAAGCAAACTTCTGTGCAAATGTAGCTGTACTGTCATTCGTCTGTGTTGGGCAATGTTCCCATTGATAGTAAGAGAAGACACTATGTGGGATACTTGTGTTGTGCAAGAAATGATGACTCTAGTGTTGGTAACAAGATGTATCATCATACAATTCATCCTTTGAGAATGCAGCAGATTGTTTTATATCAGACACAATAGTATTTAGAAGTTTCAAAGATCCAATTATCAGAGAAAGTACTAGAGGTGATGATATCACTTAGAGAAATTTAAATAAGTGTGGTATTTTTAAAAGTTCAGTAGGACCGTATACATCATAGGAAACTCTGTCCCAAACTATTTCTTCAGGAACTGGAACTGCTGTAATGTTCACTAAAGACAGGTCTCTCTATTCACAGTGTGATGATGCATGTGGTTTCAAGACCATGTTCACATGTTATACTGCAGAGCGTTTTGGGAGGTAATGTCCATTCAGGGGCAGGAAAAAGACAGTCATTATACCTATCACGAGGACTAGGAACCGTAGACCAATTGCACTTCAGGGCTGTATCCAGGGAAAAACAAGGAAGTCTTTTTCAGCCAAGGGTAGACATCACGAATCTTTTGTTTTTGGGAAACAGGCAGTGGTGGTAGCTCAAGTTTACTTGGATCCAATGAAAAAGTATCAAAATCAATGAAGTAGCCAGACGCAGTTTGATCTATCTTTGGTAGCTCAGCAGGTTTTGTAGAACTGGCAGATGTCTCAGTTTGAAACATATTCACATAGATGTCGGTGTTCGGCTTAATTGAGATCTGTGTGTCATTTGTAGATTGAAGTTTTTCAATGTCCACAGGTACAAGCTCTATTTCATGGTTGATAACTCTTTCACTTCGTGAAGTAGAATCTTCAAATGTTATTAATCTTTCTGTCTGAATTCCAGTATGGTAGTGAGAGGGGATGTGGTGCTACCCAGGAGCCGACATAGTGTGGTTTGATCAGATCAATTGAGACTAATCATTTCTTTCTTGCCGGCAAGGGGTGGTAAAAGTACTGTTCTTGTTCCTTCAAATTCCAGGACAGGTACAGGCTGTAGGAAAGTATGATCTGCTTCTCATGGTTACCCCCACTTTTTGCCTGATGTTACACTAGTCTGACTAGGATCCTGTTAAACAGGATCCCAGTCTATCTGCTTTCTTCTTGAAATATTATGCCATGTACTTTGGAACACTCCAGATTGGATACTGGAGTACCCTTATACGTCCTTAGTATATTGGACACTTACACAGGGCATAGGTACCCAAGAGGCCTCCCATGGGCTGAAGCATGTATTACGCCACCATGAGAGGCCACGCAAAATGGAACTACAGGTCTGCCATTGCAGCCTGTATAAGCTGATGCTTGCACCACTTACTTTAGATATAGGTTCCCTATATCTATAGGCCACTACACTTAAACTTTTAAGTCAGCCCCATAGCAGGCCTTAACAATCCTGAAGGCATGCAGCTGGGTTTTATGTAAGAGGGTGCCCGGCATGAGCAGAGCCCCTCTGCAGCCTTCAGAGACCATTCTCCCGGGTTGTCTGCGACTCAGCCAGACATCTAGGTAGAGGTGCATTATAACCCCGCGGTAAATACTATCTTGAAAACGGCTGAAACAAAAATTGTCGTGTTTGGTATCAAACACCTTGGAATCATACCTCCACACTGGTATCCAGTGGTGGGAGGTATGTTTCCACCCTTCTGAAGTGAGCTTCGTGGGGTCACTGGTCTTTCCGGTGCCAGCCTTCTCGACCTGAACAGCACAAAATGAATGCTGCCGACCCACTGCTGAGCCAAGCTTGAGCAGAGGAAGGCAGCACAATAGGCATCCTGTCACAGGAAGGTGTGATCACCTCCCAGACAGGATTAAGTGTATTGGGGCTGGGTGGGTGGGTGCACTACCTAAGTGCCAGAAAGTCTGCACCTGGGGCAAATGTGGTGTCCCTGTGCATAGTCCAGCTCAAACTAGTTCTGGGAGCCGTTGGCTCCTGGTCTGGCACAAAACTGGAAAAAGGACATGGGAGTAACCTCCCCTCTGTCCTGGCCCTCCCCTAGGAGGGTCCCCTGAATCTGTGCAACCATCTCCAGTGGGTACAGAAGGGCTTACCTGGCTGTAAGACTCTAGGTTTTGCATGGACAAGATTCTGCAACAAGAAACCACTGACTTTCGACCGGCTGGACACTCTGGATTTCGACTGGGCCAGACTTCCTCTCCCTCTCAGTCCAAAGCTTTGTCTGTGCCCTTGCACCATACACTTGTGGAGCACTAAGGACAACTGAAGAATATCTCTTGGGAGCGAAGGAGTCCCTCCCCTGCATTCGGAGGTACCGTAACGCAACTGACCGGTCTGCTGATCCTGGGCTCCTGCGGACTACAAAGGTTCCAGCAACACAGGAGGTGGGTTCCAATGTTGCTTGAGGTTGAGCTGCCCTCTCACCGAGTTTGAGGCCAGTATCCCTCGTGAGGACCGCATAACCCGAACCGCTGTGCACCGCATACTTTTGCAAGTGCGCATGCTTGTAGACGATTCTCGAGCTTGTGCATTGGACTCCTTGTAGTCATGACCCTGAGCAGTATTTCCACCAAAGAACTCCGGCCTCCTAACACAGAGTGCTCCTTGGGCTTGAGGTTCCCTCGAGACTCCTGGTCATTCGACCTGTAGGTCCTCTTGAGGGTCATCTTGATTTCTATTGGGCTTTGGTTGCTCCAGACGTGCCTTGACTCCCCATTGCTTGGTGAATCCCCTGGACCTTGCTGGTCCACACCGTAACCTGCTTGACCTTCCTGCGTGGGTTGCTGTTGCCAAGGCTTGTTGGTGCTCCAGACGGACACTGACCCCTCAGCACTAGATATCATTCTTGGGACAGCTCGCCTCCGGCTCCTGGTCATCCTCGATGTTTCCTGGACCTCGTACCTGCAGAGTCCAGCATCCCTTCATCGCACCTGAAGCACCCGACATCGGTGGGCATTCATCTACCGAGCCCCTGGTCACCCTGAAGTGACCCAGACTGTCCCCTCTGCTTTCAGGTTCCTTCAATCACTAATCCACCTTTTGTATTTATATGGACACTTTCTTCCTTCCCGGCAGCAGCTCTTCTTCGAAGTCCTCCATTGAAAACGACGTCGGTTTCCGACACCACTCCAGACCTATGCACCCGGCTCCTCTGTGATAGGTAACTCGGGTACTCTGGTATCCACGGGTGGGGTAGCTCTCCAACCTCCTACGTTCCAAAGAGTTTTCTCTAAGTCCACTGAGAAGGGTCCTTAAACTGTAAAATTGTAACCAAGACTTCCCCATAGAATTGTCGTGTAAGCACACTGCACCCGTCCTCCGTGGGGTCCCTGTCTACTCACCTTGGGTGGTTACTTGGGGTCCCACTGATTCTACATGCTCTAGACACTGTCTCGACTCCAGTCGTGGTTCTTATACCACTATTTTAGTATATGATTTGGTCTCTCCCTGGAGCCCACTGTGTATTGTCTGCGACTCACATGGTTGATAACTCTTTCACTTCGTGAAGTAGAATCTTCAAATGTTATTAATCTTTCTGTCTGAATTGCCGTATGAAGTATCATGTGTTTTGTGTTATATCCTAGTGTAGGGGATACTAGAGTGTTATATAAATAAATACATATTTTTATAACTACTGTGTGGTTCTCCTTTCTTTTAGTTAATACTGAATGTGATATTATAGTAAAAAAGGCTGCTTTACATTTCTTCAAGATTATGCCTGAAGGCTGCTCTCCACAGCTCCCACTAGGATAGCTTTCTAAAGGTTATCTTTGACCTCATACATCATAAGGGTCAATTGGACTGGTGCAAGGTGCCCACTTTAATTAGTTGACAGCATATACCAGGCCAACTTCTCACATGGCACTGTGTAAGAAAGCCCAAATTCTTCTTTGTCCACAATCTTCAGGACACAGGCAGGTCTTGCCGGTAGAGCTTTCACTTTTCCAGTGGCGGTGCGTTTTACCTTTGACTTTGCCTTGTAATGCCTGGAATTCATTGAGTTCCTGTAAAACAGCCAAACGATCATTGATGTCAAATAGTTTTTCATCCCCCACTGGACTGCCACAATCGAGGTCAGGTACCCACATTCTAATCAAGAACAGGACTTTCTATGAGGGTGGAGGGGAAGGGGAGACCAATAGACACTGGTGTTTCTTCCTTAAGCTGCGATTGTTTCTTTCTGTTTTCTTTCACTGTTTTGTTTCAATGGTTATATAAAAGTCTATCTTGTGCACAAACTTAGTGCTGGGAGGATCCATTCCCCAATTACGCTAATACACGGAGACTTAGCGTGTGGACAGTCATGGACTCATTTTGGGGCGGGTGCCCTGACAACATGTGTTTAGTCAGTACTGGGTGGGTATTACTTCTTCCGATTCCATTTATGGTTTTGTACCCCATTACTACAAACTGCTAGGCTTATCAAAGCGTGTCTGGCATATCCAATTACTGTGTTACAACTGTGAAAATGTCCAATGCACTGTGATATTCTTCTTTGTAATGTTTCCACAAAACTGCTAATAAACAGATTTGACAAAAAAAAAGAACAGGACTTCTTATGGAGTACGGCCCCCCAGGGAACATCTTGGAATGTTGTTAAGTACCATCTGGACCCCATATAGGTGATTGGCCCAGCTTCCACTTGAACCTAATACCCTAGTTCTTAAGGATTGCTTTAAGTCCTGTTTTTTCCTCTCCACAATTAAATTTCCCTTGGGATGATACAGGGAGGAGTACCACAATGCAACATCCAAACTTCCCATGGCTTCTTTGTAAGCCTGTGAGCTAAGCGCAGGGCACGGTCAGAATTTAATGTGCCAATAATGTATGTCCCTATGAAGACTTGCAAATAATTTATAACAGTTCGGGCACCAGCCTAACGCTGAGGCCAAACCTACAGGATTTTAGAGCATAAATCCACTGCATCCAGGATGTACCTGTAAACCCTGTTGGATTGTAAGTGGCCGCAGTGGTCCACATAGACACAAATGTGAGAGGTCTGTCTGATATTAGTAATGGTGTTTGTGGTGAACCGGCTACGGTGGAACCTTTCATCTGCTGATAGGTGTCACACTTAAGGACATATCCCTTTGTCTGTTTAGTAAGACCTGGCCACTAATGACGCTGCTTCAGTAGTGAAATAGTTTCAGCAATACCTGTGTGTGCTGAACCCAGACCCTCGTGTGCAGCTAGCATTAATCCTAATCTGCGATCCATGTTTGGTATTACTCTATCCCCCACTCCTGGAATTCGAGCCTACGGAATGTTTTGAGCATCTAACTTGTAGGAGTACTTGAGTGGAAAACTTTGTGGCAAGGCTGAGCTGATGTTGCGCATAGCATTCACAGCTATCATTATCTGCCAATCTATCCTCGTGCTAGAATGAATGATTGCAGCAACTGCAGCAGTTTGCACTGTCACCTTGGCGGCTTCATCAGCCAGAGAATTCCCTTCCACGTGCATGCTGACATACTGATGACTCAATGTGTGAATTACATGAGCCTGTGGCAAGCCTTTTCTTCAGCTCTGCCGCTTGTTCGCAAAGCAACTTGTGCTTTATTGTGCAACCTTTGGAATCTCAAAACCCATTCTGACCCCAAGAGTGAAAATATTCATTATATGACTGGACAGAGTAAAACGAATCGCACACAATGAGTGTCGGGAATTCCTAATCCGTATTTTTTACTGCCAGTATCAGGTATTTTAGTTTTGCCGGCTGTGCCGTGCAACCTCCTAGAGACTGCGTCTGTGTATTGCTAGGACGGAACTTGGCATCCCGCATATGTCCCTTCACAATCACACATGCTGCTCTATATTGCTGTTTACTTCCTACGGCAGGCTAGGCAGATCCGTCAGTGTAAATTAAGTATTCATACTGATCTAGAGATGTTATTTCATTAGGGAGAGGATATTCTTGTTCATACTGCAGAAATGCTTGTGTTTTTGATGTAGAGTCAAATTTGTAGTCTACATCTGTTGCAGTGAGAGAATTATCTGATTGTATCCTTCGTGGATGCAGTGCTTTCGATTCTGAAACGCTTTCTTTAGTAGTAGCCTCTAACATTGGTACTGGTGTCACAAGTCTTTCTCTCACTACATTAGTTTATACTGCTGTCAGTATCGGTGTATGCAAAGCGCATCTCGGTGTTTGAGTATAAATGTGATTTGTATGCAATGGGTTTCGATTTGCCTTCATTGAAGGTGATGTAGGTATATCCTGATTGTTCCACGACTACACGGATCACTAATTCCAAATGTCTGATGTTCCCTTACCGGGGGGATTCAGGATAGGTTCACTACAGGTGCTGGAGCCTCGTCAGCTGAGGCACTGGGTGCTCCCCCTATCAGAAATCTTTTGAGCAGCCATGGGGGCTTCAGCTCAGACTTTTGTAAAATTCTACAGGATTGAGAGTGTTATAGAGGGTATATTATTTGAGGGAAATGTGTTGAATACAGTATTTTCTGCATATTTCATTGTGGTATACTGAATAAACTTTGATGAGTGTGATTTGTGTACTGTGCTTTTATATTTACAGAGTGGTAGTGTAGACCAGTTTTTGCTTGGGTAAACCTCGAAAGTAATGACTGAGAGGAGGACATGGAATATAAGGATAATAATGCCCTGTTTACTTATCGGTAATCCTCATTACTCCGAGTATGGTTTCCTCGCCACATGATTTACACAGTGAGCTTCAGCTCCCCAACAGAACCCTCCAAGCAATTTTACGCTCTAGTCCTCCCGTCTCTCCCAAAATGGCCGACCTCCTTCACCCTTGACCCAGTACAAGAGGAGGCACGACCCACCCCACTTCCTGTTCAACTATCAAGGTCAGTAATCAATCAAATGAAGCCAACAGCCAAACAGGGAGAGGTGGATGGGAGCTCATGTGGTGAGGAAGACTATATTCTTAATAATGAAGATTAACCGTAAGTAACCAGGGCATTACCTCCTTATAAGTCTTTCTCGCCACATGATTTTACACAGTAAGCGTATACCAAAGCCAAGTGGCTTCATGGTCACCATCATGAAACCACAGACCAAATTGTGAGGCAAACACCAAGTTTATAATCCATACTAAAACACAGAGCAGACAGACACACAACAGGAGGGGTGCCAATCAAGCGCAGGCAGAGCCAGCCTGTAGATCAGCTTCAGCAAAACCCCCAGTAGTATGACCACCCAACACCACTCAATAGTGGTCCATGAACATGTGAGGAGAAGCTCACGTTGCGGCCCTACAGATATCCTCAATTGAGACCCCCTTGAAAGAGGCCCAGGAGACAGAAATAGCCTGGGTAGACCTACACTGAACCCAGGCAGACACCTCTGGTCCCTGAAAACGATAGGCTAGAAGGATCATCTGCTTAATCCACCTACTCAGGGTGGAAAGATAAGAGTTATGACCCAATATCACTGGGCCAAAAGTGACAAACAGATTATCACACTTGCAAAAAGCCAGGGTCTGCCCCAGATAAACCAACACCGCCCGCCTGACATCCAGCGGGCAGAACGGCCTACCAGGAATAATTGGCAACAGAGGGGACCTTGGGCAAGAATTTAGGATTGGGGCGTAAAAAAAACACGATCCGGCAGGACACACAAGAAAGGAGGAGACCGCAAAAACTACTCCAACTCCCCAATCCGACCTGTAGACAGAATGGCCACCAAAAATGTTTACAAACACAGATCCAAAGGGCTCAAAAGGAGCCACCTGAAGGGCCAGCTACACCAACTGGAGATCCCAGGCTGGGGCAGGACAAACCACCCTAGGATGTTGAAGAACAAGCTTTGGCATAGCCAATAGGTCTTGCATTTGGGACCTTATAAGTCTTTAGCCATGCAACAGTTGGTGTTATTGCACCAAGGATATTCTGCAGCATAACTAAATACTAAATACTTATACGGTCCAAAAAGCGAGACCTATTAGCTATGCCAATGCTGGTTTGTTTTTTGTTGCTGTTTTGTTTAAGTTGCTAGATCTACAATAGCTGAACATGGTTTTTGTTAACAGTTCTGTGCATCAAATGAACTTGTTTTCATAGCTCTGAATGTTGTCTCCATTCTGGTTGTAGGAAGCAGTCATTCCTGTGGGTGTGGGGGGCTGCCTAGCTGTGCGCATGCGCCAAACTTTGCAAATGAGAAAATGCCTGGTGCAGGCGCAATTCCAAGTGTGGAGTGAGTGAGCCCCAGGCAGCGTGACTCACTCACATAGGAGTTCATGCACTGCACCTGCATACTCAGCATGGTTTAAGGAAACTCAGCCCACTACCTCCCTGGCATCGAACCCATATTTACCAAGAAACTCTGAGAAGAGCCTGCCTGTTGCACTGACGGCTGGCGGTGTGTGTGCCTGGTGAAAGCATGCACTGACGGTTGGTGGTGTGTGTGCCTGGAGCAAGTGTGCACTGATGGCTGGTGGTGTGTGTGCCTGGTGAAAGCGTGCACTGACAGCTGGTGGTGTGCGTGCCTGGTGGAAGCGTGCACTGACGGCTAGTGGTGTGCGTGCCTGGTGGAAGCGTGCACTGATGGCTAGGGGTGTGTGTGCCTGGTGGAAGCGTGCACTGATGGCTAGGGGTGTGTGTGCCTGGTGGAAGCGTGCACTGAAGGCTTGTGGTGTGTGTGCCTGGTGAAAGCGTGCACTGACAGCTGGTGGTGTGTGTGTGCCTGGCAAAAGTGTGCAGTGACGGCTGGTGGTGTGTGTGTGCCTGGTGAAAGTGTGCACTGACAGCTGGTGGTGTGTGCCTGGTGGAAGCATGCCCTGACGGCTGGTGGTGTGTGCCCAGTGAAAGCGTGCACTGATGACTGATGGTGTGTATGCCTGGTGGAAGCGTGCACTGACGGCTGGTGGTGAGTGTGCCTGGTGGAAGCGTGCACTGACGGCTGGTGGTGTGTGACTGGTGGAAGCGTGCACTGACGTCTCGTGGTGTGTGTGCCTGGTGGAAGCGTGCAAGGACGGCAGGAGGTGTGTATGCCTGGTGGAAGTGAGCACTGACGGCTGGTGGTGTGTGTGCCTGGTGGAAGTGTGCACTGATGGCTGGTGGTGTGTGTGCCTGGTGGAAGCGTGCACTGACGGCTGGTGGTGGGTATGCCTGGTGGAAGCATGCACTGACGGCTGGTGGTGGGTATGCCTGGTGGAAGCGTGCACTGATGGCTGGTGGTGTGTGTGCCTGTTGGAATCGTGCACTGACAGCTGGTGGTGTGCGTGCCTGGTGGAAGCGTGCACTGACGGCTGGTGGTGTGTGTGCCTGGTGGAAGCGTGCATTGACGGCTGATGGTGAGTGTGCCTGGTGGAAGCGTGCACTGACGGCTGGTGGTGTGTGCCTGGTGGAAGCGAGCACTGACGGCTGGTGGTGTGTGTGCCTGGTGGAAGCATGCACTGATGGCTGGTGGTGTGTGTGCCTGGTGGAAGCGTGCACTGACGGCTGGTGGTGTGTGTGCCTGGTGGAAGCGTGCACTGACGGCTGGTGGTGGGTATGCCTGGTGGAAGCGTGCACTGACGGCTGGTGGTGGGTATGCCTTATGGAAGCGTGCACTGATGGCTGGTGGTGTGTGTGCCTGTTGGAATCGTGCACTGACGGCTGGTGGTGTGTGTGCCTCTTGGAATCGTGCACTGATGGCTGGTGGTGTGTGTGCCTGGTGGAAGCGTGCGCTGACGGCTGGTGGTGTGTGTGCCTGGTGGAATCGTGCACTGACGGCTTGTGGTGTGTGTGCGCGCCAGGTGGAATCGTGCGCTGACGGCTGGTGGTGTGTATGCCTGGTGGAAGCATGCACTGACGGGTGGTGGTGTGTGTGCCTGGTGGAAGCGTGCACTGAATGACGTCTAATCATTTATGACTTCTGGCTAGGATCCAATGCTTTGGATTTAATGTGTAAGGTTTGCTTTTTTTTAGTAACGTAGTTCACATGTAAAAAAATGTGTGTATGTAAGTACAGGTTTGACATGCTAAATACGCGCACTCTATTTCTTTATGAATAACAAAACTGAACACTTTAATCACAAAAGCATTATTAGACGAGGACGTCATGACACTGCAATGAGCACATGATTTTAAAATGCAAAATGCGCGCACTCTATTTAACAATAAGAAAACGTAACACTTTGAGCACAAAAGCATGAAGGAAAATGAAGCTGACTAAGAGGGAGAAGGGAGAGGAGAGTGAGAGCAGAGAGAGAGGGGGGAAGCAATTATAAAACGAGGACGTCATGGCACTGCAATGAGCACATAATTTAAAAATGCTAAATGCGCGCACTCTATTTATATAACAATAAGAAAACGTAACACTGAGCACAAAAGCATGAAGGAAAATTAAGCTGACTAAGAGGGAAGGGGAGATGGAAGGGGGGAGTGGGAGCAGAGAGAGGGGTGGAGGAGAATGAAAAGGCAACAAACTGACAAAGAGGCTGGTGGTGTGTGTGCCTCTTGGAATCGTGCACTGACGGCGGGTGGTGTGTGTGCCTGGTGGAAGCGTGCACTGACGGCTGGTGGAAGCGTGCACTGACGGCTGGTGGTGTGTGTGCCCGGTGGAATCGTGCACTGACGGCTGGTGGAGTGTGTGCCTGTTGGAATCGTGCACTGATATCTGGTGGTGTCTGTACCTGGTGGAAGCGTGCACTGACGGCTGGTGGTGTGTGTTCCTGGTGAAAGCGAGCACTGATAGCTGGTGGTGTGTGTGCCTGGTGGAATTGTGCACTGATGGCTGGTGGTGTGTGTGCCTGGTGGAAGCGTGCACTGACGGCTGGGGGTGTGTATGCAAGGTGAAAGCGTGCACTGACGGCTGGTGGTGTGTGCCTGGTGGAAGCGTGCACTGACGGCTGGTGGTGTATGTGCCTGGTCGAAGCGTGCACTGACGGCTGGTGGTGTGTGTGCCTGGTGGAAGTGTGCACTGACGGCTGGTGGTGAGTGTGCGCCTGGTGGAAGCGTGCACTGAATGACGTCTAATCATTTATGACTTTTGGCTATGATCCAATGCTTTGGATTTAATGTGTAAGGTTTGCTTTTTTTTTTTAGTAACTTAGTTCACATGTAAAAAAATGTGTGTATGTGAGTACAGGTTTTACAGCTAAATACGCGCTCTCTATTGCTTCACGAATAAGAAAACTGAACACTTTAATCACAAAAGCATTATTAGACGAGGACGTCATGACACTGCAATGAGCACATGATTTTAAAATGCAAAATGCGCGCACTATTTATTTAACAATAAGAAAACGTAACACTTTGAGCACAAAAGCATGAAGGAAAATGAAGCTGACTAAGAGGGAGAAGGGAGGGGAGAGCAAGAGCAGAGAGAGGGGGGGAGCAATTATAAAACAAGGATGTCATGGCACTGCAATGAGCACATAATTTAAAAATGCAAAATGCGCGCACTCTATTTATATAACAATAAGAAAACGTAACACTTTGAGCACAAAAGCATGAAGGAAAATTAAGCTGACTAAGAGGGAAGGGGAGATGGAAGGGGCGAGTGAGAGCAGAGAGAGGGGGTGGAGGAGAATGAAAAGGAAACAAACTGACGAAGAGGGAGGGGATAGTGAGAGCAGAGAGAGAGAGAGGGGGGGTGGAGGAGCATTGTAATGCGTAATGAGCCATTACAAAAGCCAGATGGCAGCTGTGCATGTCCACGCGCGTGTACCCGCACACTGGAGGTCGGGAAAAGCCTTTGGTAGCACTTTGAAAAGCCAGTTACTAAATGTCTCGTAGAGCAACGAATGCGCTGGCTCAGGCGAGACCTAAAAAACTACACATCAACCGGGCCACCAACGGATCCAGCTCATCCAAATGAGGACTATGGATGCCTGCAAAGCCGCACACTGAGCCCGAAGTGTAGAAGAAGCCAGGCCCAATGCAAAACCATCTGACAGAAAATCCAGCACCCTGATCAGATCCACTGAACCAGAATCCAAACCCTTAGAAACACACCACCTATAAAAGGACCCCCAATGCCGGGAATAAGACTGAAGAGTCACCAGGCGTCGGGAACCTTGAAGCAAGTCAACCACTTCTGCGGAGCAGCCACGGGACAAGAGGCTCACCCTCTAAAGACCCAGGCCAGAAGATGGAGCCAACACAGAACCCCTGCAGGAGGTTGTGAACCCCTCAGCGGATACGGAAGATTGGGAATCGCCCAAAACTCTGGAACGGCCAGCTCCCTCAGAAGAGGATACCACGTTCAACAAGCCCAACCCGGTACAATTAATAGAACAAACACTCTGTTCCAGGCGGATTTTGCACAGAACCTGGGCAATCAAAGGGATCAGAGGAAACGCGTAAAGCAGGGTATCCGGCCACCTGAATGACATTGCATCCACCCGCCATGAATCTAGACAGGGAGTAATTGTGCAGAAACGGGGCAGCTGAGCATTGTCCCTGGCCGCAAACAAGTCCACTGTTGGACACCCCAACATTGTTTGCAACACACAGAACATCTCCCCAACAGAAAAATCGAAGACAGGGGTGGGGGGGCGGAGGGGGTGGGACCCTGCTTAGGCGGTCCGCTACACAATTCTGTTACCAGGAGATACACTGTCTACAAAGACAACACATTTCCCTCCGTCCAGATCAGAATCTCCTGATCCAGGAGCCACAAGAACAGAACACTGCAGCCCCTCTAGTGATTGAGGAAACCCATCACAACCTGATTAACTGTTCGGACAATAACATGATGCCCCCGAAGGGCCAATGCACACTCCAGACAAGCCATCTGAACCGCCTTCAGCTCCAGGATATATTGGAAGAGCAAACAGCCTGCAGGCGGTTCCAGCGACCCTGCACAGACCAGGAATCCAAGTAAGGTCCTGGAAATCTTCCTTACCAGAAAAAGAGTAGACCCCTTGAAAAGGCCGGAACAGGATGAATGGCCCCTTTTTCGAGAAGAACCCAAACACCAGCCAAAAGCGCCTCCCTCTTTGGCACAGCTGATGGCAAGGGAGTTTGAACAAAAAACTCTGGGGGTGGAGAGTCGAAGACAATAGAGTAACTCGCCATGACAATTCGTAGACCCCCCACAGGGAGCCGACCAACAGGGCCCCACGAATAGTCAGTACTTCGAAGAGGGTTCAGAACAACCATCTGACTGCTGAGACCAGGCTTTGTGGGAGAATGGGGTGCCCCGACTGTGAAACCTCCACCCCGATAGGGCAAGCTCCCCCTAGGAACAAAAGAAGGACCGAAGGGCATCTCTGTGCCAAATAACCTCCGCCCCTAGAAGAAAATATGGGAGATAACAGCTTCCTATCCTCTGCTGATTTCTTCACCATGTTCTCCATGGGAATACCAAACAGTTTAGCCCTGGAAAAAGGAATCTTCATCAGAAGGGACTTCTGTGCCGCTTCGGCCTTCCAATGGTGCAACCAGACCGGACGCCGTGCTTGAATAGCAGCACCCCCCAGAGCAGCCGCAGCCCCCAAGGTATCAAAAGAAATGTCGGCCAACAGTCTTGCCTGCTGCTCCATGACCTCCAGAGTAGGCACGATGACTGCCCCCTGCTCTGTAAGTTCAGCGAGAGACTGATAGTCCTTCAAAAGAGACTGAATGGTGTAGGAGAGGCAAGCAGATGCCCTAATCTAGAATGTGGCTGTGTCATAAGGCCTCTTAACTGCCGCTTACACCATTTTGTCCAGCGGGTCCAATGGAGAGGCATCCTCCGAAATGATGAACCCATGAGAAGACAACCCAGCCATCAGAGAATCGACCTTCACAGCAGCGATGAAGTCCATAGCAAAATCCTGAATAGTATAGCATTTAGAATGATAGCGTGGGAAAGACTGTTTGTCCACCTCCGGCCATTCATAGTCAATCACCTTCCTGATAGATGGTTGCAAAGGCAGAGACTCAGGTTCATGCCGCTGATACTGCATGAAAAAAATCATCTGCATCCTCCTCAACACGAGGTACTGAAAAAGCAGGTTATCCTTAATGTGCTGCAGGACCTCCTTCAGCACCTGCACATATCTGCCTCGGAGATCATCCTCCTCCCCCATCAGCCTCTGCACTGGTGGAAGGCGCTGGTGCACTGGTGGAAGGTGCTGCTTTTTAGGGTAAGGGCGCCTTCACGCTCCTTAAATGCTGCAGCGTGAATCATCTGCTGGATGGCTTGCAAGGAGGGTGACTCCGCAGGAGCCTGAAGGCTAGGGCCTGCCTCCATGTGGTATCCTTCACCAGGCTCCATCCTGCCACACAGAGAAAAAAAGAAAACTCCCTTGGGTAACCAGGAATAAGAAGCACATCACGTCGTTAAAATTTAAAAAAAAAACAACTGGTTGCCAAGCAACTCCACACCAACAGCAGTGTGCTTGATGACACTGGGATGCCACATCCACATTTCCAGGGAAATCATTAGTAAGGCCAGAGTGCGAGATGCGTCATATCAGCAGTAGAGCCAGGCTGTAGCAAAACAGCTGACTGCCCTACTGCAGCCCACCAAACAAAAGCAGTGGGAGACGGTGCGCACCGGCCCGCAGTACAGCCAGACCAGCAGCGCGCTCCCAGAATTGCCCCCGCGAAAGGGAGGCGGGCATAGGGGCAGAGAAACACGGACTAGCGGCCGCGATGGACGCCCCCAACACCCAGAATGAGTCCGCTGAAGCAGAGACTCCACCACCAATGAAGAGCCTGCTCCGTCGAGCCTTTCATAAAAGTTCCATCAGAAAAGGTAAAGGTGCACAGAAGAGCATGCTTCTCAGGGCCTCCACCCCGAGGCGTCACACCCTTGCCCCACTTACTTGAAAATTGCGCTCAGAGAGTCTGCAGCGCTGACCAAAATAAAACAGGTAGTGAAATGGGTCATTCCTCCTCTTGTACTGGGTCATGTGTGAAGGAGGTCGGCCATTTTGGGGAGGGATGCGAGGACTAGAGCGTAAAATTGCCTGGAGGGTTCTGTTGGGAGGCTATAGCTCACTGTGTAAAACATGAGGCGAGTTAGACTTACATGGAGGTAATGCCCGGTTACTTACTGGTAACTGTTATAGTGTGATTTCTTGTCTTCTTTCTTTACATCAATACTCTCCCTTCTGTTCAGCCTCAATGACTGGAGAATGTTTGTATGATGTCACGGAATGTAGGTGTGTGGGCTTGCTGAGAGTGGCAGTTGAAGATGAGAGGCTGAGCAGGCAGGGAGGGTGCTCCAGGTGGGGCTATTACTAATACTTACTATCTTACTACAATCTACCATTGCAATTACGATACAATACAAAATTCAACATAGACAGAGCACAGCACAAATAAGTATAAAGCTGACTATCCACAGTCAGTCCAAATATTTAATGGAAAACATGCGACGAAACACGTGTCGGCTGTGGCTGTATCAATGTTATTTACATTCTAATGACTGTGACGAATATCTCTTGCTGGACACATAATTGATACATGTTTTCCATTAAATATTTGGACTGACTGGATAGTCAGCTTTATTCTTATTTGTGCTGTGCTCTGTCTATGATGAATTTTGTATGTATATATATAGAGGAATCTGTATATATTGTGTAGTACTGTGGGTGGCACGGTACAGGGACATAGATCACGCTTAGAAAGGGGTTTTTTTTCCTTCTATTTACTGCATATGCCAACATAAAGGAGGTGCTGGCTACCTTGGATAACCGCTGCCATCATTTGTCTGATGATACAATACAAAACCATTGATCTACTACCTGGAACTTAACATATTAAATTCTATGTCAGTCCACGGAGGCTCAAATAATGCTTCTCTAACTTTACTGACAAATACAGCAGCAAAAGAGTTAACTTTACACAAGCATAACCAGGAAGGTCAACCCCCTCCAGGTATGCACCAATAGCATGACAGTAATCAATATATAAGGTCCCAGTGACGTAACCACTTCCTCTTTCTTTGCGGCTGCAGCAGCGAGATAAGTCCTTTTTCATTCCTATTACTTATTAATTACTTGTTTATTGCTTACTTATGTTTAAATATTTGGCGCGCTGCTCTGTTTATGTCAGACGCGACCTTTGCGTCTTCTTTTGCTTGTGTGTATAGTCTTTTGACTGCCCGTGTGTTTCTCTGTGCGTGTTTCAAATTCCGACTGCGTATTTGCATGGGAGCGTGTCGCGCTCTCTCGCGCTTCTAAAATATTTAGCCAGATTCATCAAAGACCCGTTTTGCGAGTCTTTAATAGCGATTCATAAGGAATCGCTATTACAGACTCGCAAAACGGGATTCATGTAGGAATCGCAAAATGAAATGCGATTCCTACACATTCCTTATTTGCAATTAGCAAATTGCTAATCGCAAATAAGGAATAACTACCCATTCATTCCTATGGGCCAAAAGGCCCATAGGAATGAATGGGGAGTATTCCTTATTTGCGATTAGCAATTTGCTAATCGCAAATAAGATAGCGATTTAAAGGGTGCCAGGAGTGTCCAAAGGACACCCTGTAGCACCCCTTAAATGCAAATTTAAACAGGTGTTGTGCACACACATGTCCAAAGTACGTGTGTGTGTGTAACATGCAAAAGAAAGAAATGCACTAAAGTGCTTTTTACTCTTTTTTCGCAATTTACCACGAAGTCAGACTTCGTGGTAAATTGCGACAAAATATTGCGAATTCGCAATTTCAAATTGGTTGATGAATTGCATTTAAAGAATCTCTATTAGAGATTCCTTAAATCCAATTCCTCGCAAATATGCGATTTCGCTAATAGCGATTTTTGCATTTGGGATGATGAATCCCAAATGCAAAAATTACACTCGCAAAGGGCCAGATTCTCAGAATCTGGCCCTTTGCGAGCGCAATTTCGCTTGATGAATCGGGCTGATTGTGCCTAACTTGAAGTTGAGGCTTCGGTGCCCCTTCGGCTCCTTTCTTGTTTTGGGCTGTGGCGAGGGAGCGGAGCTACGCACTTCGGTGCGCACAGGGAGCAGGCTCTGTTTAGCCCCGCCTTCGCGTGTCTGCGCATGCGCGAACAGCCGGTGACTGGATCTCAAGCTCGGCTCTTCAAGCATTAACTCACGCATTGCCTGATAAATCCCTGGCTCCAATTTTAACGCTGACTGGAGCGTTTTTCCAGACTTAGTGCTTGGCATTAGGGGAGTTATTTCAGGGCTTGCTCCTGCCACTTCAAATTTGTTGTTTAGACCCCAGTCTTTTACTTTTTTGACTGTCTGTGGTCTTTAGCCCTTGGGTTCTTCCCCCCTTTTTGAACTCCTTCAAAACCTCCTATAATAGACATGGCGTACTACGCTGAGGAGGAAGATAAGTGGGTGGAATTTAATGAGTATGAGGAGTATGTGGAACCATACGCTGACACTATGGAGGAGCATTCAATTGAAACCCGGGATACCCACGACCGGAGTGCCATGAATAAGGCGCTTCTTAAGACGCTGAAGCCTTTGGCGAAGTCTCTGACTTCGGGGAAAAGAAAGTCTAAATCTAAAGGCACATCTTCATCTTCTTCTCATGCTTCGGCTGAAGCCTTGTTAAATGTTGCTAAGAGTGTGTTGTTAGACCATGGTTCCTTGGCTGATAAAGTGGCACAGGAGGATTCTGTACTAGTACCACTACTTCTTCAGATTCGGATGAATCCGTTAAACCTAAAAAGAAGGTCAAAAAGACAAAGCACGCCTTTTATGATGCTCAGGATGAGGTACAACCTAAAAATGTATTATTCAATCCTCAAAATTTGATTCATCCCCGGTCCACAGAATGGCAACCCTATGTGGAAGTTGTGCATTATGTCCAAAATAATATCCGCCAGGGTTTTGAAAGTCAGGTCAGAGCTACGCTAAGGTCTGAGTGCCCTCGACCCTCTTTACTTGGCAAGGTCACTGATATGCCAGATTTGGACCTGAATATGGCAACTTTTAGGAGCAAGTTTGCTAAGGACCCTAAGAAGGGTTTAGACAGAGCCTGGAAAGGATGCCAGGATAAACTTTTGGACATTTCTGGCCCTTTAACAAAGATTTTGGATGCCGCAGTGGTGGCTAAAGATAAGGGTACCCCTCTGGACCCTTCGGACATCATGGAATGGGTGCAACGCGCCATGTGTTTTTTAGGTAACGCAAATGTTGCGTTGTCTACCGAAAGGAGACGTTCATTTTTAATGCGGATTGATCCACAATTAGAAGAGATGGCTACCACAGAGCCAGGTTCCCTGGCCAATGGAATGCTTTTTGGAGAGCACTTTCTTAGAAAGATGGGGAAATATGTAGCGACATTCTCGGCTTTGGACAAAGCGCAAGCTAACATAAAAAAAGTATTTCATACTGGGGTTTTAAACAGGGCCGGCCGCTTTAGAGGTCGCGGTTCCGGCCGTGGAGGACAACAGACCTCTAGAGGTTCTGAGCAGAGGGGCAGAGGAGGTGCCCAGAGGTCCAAATTCTATCCCACCAAGAATAGAGACAACAGAGGCCGAGGTCAGCGAGGCAATTATCAAGGCCAGCAGTAACAGTCTGGAGACTCCTCGTATTTCGGTACCCATTTTGCATTACGGGGATCACATGGTGGGAGTTCGTCTGTCTCAGTTCCTTCCCAGGTGGGAGGCCCTGTCTTCGGATCCTTGGATCCTTCAAACTGTTCAGGGTTTTCAGATAGAGTTTTATTCCACTCCCACTCAGACGATGTTTCCAAGACCTCTAAGTTTTTCCCCCGTAGAGATGACTTTCATTGACGAAGAGATCCAGTCTTTGTTGCTCAAAGGGGCTATTGTGCAGACAGAGCTGCATCCGCACGGTTTTGTAAGCACAATTTTACTTGTGCCCAAGAAAGATCTTGGTTTCCGTCTTGTTCTCAACCTGAAAGATTTTAACGTGGGCTCTTGTATCGCCATTTCAAAATGAAGGGCATTTATCTCTTACGAGACATGTTGTTGAGCCACGATTGGATGGTTCGGTTAGACCTAAAAGATGCTTACCTGACGGTTGCCATTTTTCCTCCTCATCGTCGCTTTTTCCAGTTTCAGTGGCGCAATCAATGGTTCGAGTTTACGGCCATGCCCTTCGGTCTGTCGTCCACTCCATGGTGTTTCACAAAACTCATGCGGCCGGTGGTTCAGTGGTTAAGGGAGAGAGGAGTGAGACTTATTATTTATCTGGACGACATTCTGATAATGGGTCAGTCTGTCGAGATAGTTCAGTTGCATGTTTCTTGGAATATAAGTCTCCTTCAGGAGTTAGGTTTTCTCCTCAATGTTCCCATGTCTCTCCTGATTCCATCTCAGATGATCGAATTCTTGGGTTTTCAAGTCGATTCGGTGACGTCTCAACTTCTCTTACCTCTCAAGAAGAGGTCCGCTATCAATAAGGAATTGAGGAGAGCGCTTGCCTCTCCGACAATATCATTGAGGACCTTAGCCCGCCTCGTAGGGTTGTTGGCAGCGTCCATTACAGCCATTTTTCTGGGTCCCCTTCATTACAGAGATTTACAGAGGTTGAAGATCTTACACCTTCGCAAGGGTCAGCATTATGCAGAACAGATTGCCCTCTCTCAGGAGGCGCGTCTAGAGATGAATTGGTGGTTACAACACATGGATGCTTGGAATGGCAAGGCCATTTTTGCGGCAATCCCGGATGCCATCATCGAGTCCGACGCCAGTCGTTGGGGCTGGGGGGCTCGTTGCCGGACTTTGGAGACCGGTGGTTGTTGGTCCCAGGAGGAATTACGTCTTCAGACCAACTGCCTGAAGCTGTTAGCGGGCTCTTTTGCTATTCGGACTCTTTCTCCTCAGAAGGCAAGCTGTTGTATACTTCTGCGCATGGACAATGTGACCGTGGTGCGCTACATCAATCGTCTGGGAGGTACCAGATCCCGACTTTTGGTGGAAATCGACATGGATTTTTGGCATTATTGTCTGGACCATCACATCTCAGTGACGGCGGAGTACATTCCGGGTTCCTTGAATGTGTTGGCAGACTGGAATTCCAGATTCCTACGAGACACCAGTGATTGGAAACTGCATCCCTGTGTGTTCCAAGCGTTGAACTCCAAGTGGGGCCCGTGTGTACTAAATCTCTTTGCCTCTAGACTCAACAGGCAACGTCCCCTGTTTTACAGTTGGCGTCCGGATCCGTTAGCGATCAGCTCGGACGCCTTCCTTCAATCATGGACGACGGGCATTCTATATGCATTTCCACCGTTCGTAATGATCCCGAGGTTGTTGGCCCACACTCGTCGACAGAGGGCGGAAATAATCCTAGTATCACCTTGTTGGAAAGCTCAAGCGTGGTTTCCAGGAGCAATGACTGTCATGTGCTCCTCCAGTTCAAATCAAGTCCTTCCTGGAATTGTTGACCAACCCTGTCGGTCTTCTTTGTCCGTTGATCCTGCAGGGCCAATTGTCTCTCATGGCGTCAAGACTTTCCGGCGACGCTGGCAAGTGCCGGGAGTTTCGCAAGGCGCTCTTTTTTTCCTCTCTCAATCTTGGGCACCCTCCACTCACAAACGTTATGAGTCCGCTTGGCAGCGATGGGTGCGTTGGTGTGGTCAACAACAGAGTGATCCTTTGGGATCCCGAATCTCTGTAATTGTGAATTTCTTGGCCGAATTAGCCAAGTCTGGTATGGCTTTCAGGACAGTCAATAATTTTCGATCAGCCCTTTCAGCGGGTCATCCTCATATTGACGGTAAACTAGTAGGTTAACACCCTTTGGTTTGTAAGGTTCTACGAGGTATCAGGTTAGTAAATCCTCCTCAACCCAAATATCACACCTTATGAGATGTTTCCATTGTTCTAAGATTCTTGCAGTCTTGGCTGGCTAATGACAGTTTGTCGCGCAAACAATTATCGGCCAAATTGACTCTGGTACTTTGTCTTATATCATGTAGACGTGTGTCTGATGTGCGTGCACTGGACTTAGCAGGTAGAGCTGTGGTTCCCAAACTGTGCGCCGCGGCACCCCAGTGCGCCGTAATGAGGTGCCAGGGGCGCCGCGCACACTAGGGTGACCAACCGTCCGTCAATTCCACGGACGTCCCTACGCCTTTTATCTATCATTTTGGCCATCACAGGGAGCAGCGCTGCTCCCCTGTGAGAGGCCTCAACCCCGCTGCTGGAGCCGCCTCGCACTCCTCCAGGAGCACAAGAGCAGCCCCTCCCATCCATTGAAATTCTGTATGGGGCTGATTGCCACTTACTGAATGACAATGGGGCAGTCGGGGGTGTGACAGCATGTGTTGGCGGACTCCCGCCTCAGTGTACAGAAGGGCCTGTTAGATAAAAACTAAAACGGCCCATGCTGCAATGTTAGAGAACACTACATTTAAAGAAGCCTGTGAAATAAGTTTAAAAGAACAGGTTATCGTTCTTTCACTGTCTCATCATTTTTTAACAGAAGTATTTTCAATATTATATTCAACAAAGCCATGGTTGCTGCTTTTTTATTTTAAGGAACTAGCAACCATTGACAAAGCCAATAGTCCTGGCTTGTTGTTGGTGCAATGATACTTGCTGTATTATATATCTGGATGCAATGACATACACAACATAATACCAGTTGCGCGGAACACTATGCTAAGCGCAGATTTTTAGCCTAGGTGTTTTAAACTGCGCTCTTAATTACATCCAACAC
This sequence comes from Lissotriton vulgaris, assembly GCF_964263255.1. Classification (NCBI taxonomy): domain Eukaryota; kingdom Metazoa; phylum Chordata; class Amphibia; order Caudata; family Salamandridae; genus Lissotriton; species Lissotriton vulgaris. Next base: position 230,023,806 of record NC_141700.1, on the reverse strand, counting down.
CCCCTTTGAAGAGACCCCCCAGTTTTTTTACACCGCTTAAAACCCTGGAAACAACACCATGTTACAGTAACCTCACATCCTGGCACTGTGCATCATGCATGACTTCTAAGTTTTCCGTCTGCCTATGTGCAGGGGCATAGTGAACTCTCCCCCACCGCACCCCACCCCTTGCTGTGGTTCGTTCTTGATAGGCCTCTTCTGCCTGCAACTCTGCAGACAAAGGCTCAGCTCTTAATGTGGAAAGGTGGGTGAGTAAATAAGTGAAGGAATGTCTGAATGGCTGGATGGATTACTGAAAGGATGAATGCATGAATGAAAGGGGGAATGGATAGATAATGAAAGAAAGGATGGATGGATGAGTGAATGAGTGGAGGTATGGATGAGAGAAAAGGTAAATAGATGGATGGATGGGTGGAAAGGTAGATGGATGGGTAAAAGTGTGGATGGGTGTGTGAAAGGATGGATGGATGAGTGAAAGGGCAGCTGATGGGTGAGTGAATTGGTGGATGGATGAATGAATGAAAGGGTAGATGATGGGCAAGTGAATGGGTGGATGGATGAATTGATAAGTGAAATGGTGAATGCATGGATGAGTGAAAGGGTGGATGTAAGGATTGATGAGTTAGTGAAAGGGGGTAGATGGACAAAAGGTTGGATAGATGAGAGAAGTGAAAGGGTGGATGGATGACAGAACGGATGGCTGGATGAGTGAACGGATGGTTGGACGAGTGAAAGAATGCGTCCCAATTACTTTAAGGAAGATAACAGGAGGTACATACCACCCACCCACTGGTAAAAAAATGGTGGGGAGCCACGGCCAACAGCTGATTAGGTCAAGGGAGCCACAGGTCAAAAAAGCTTGGGAACCACTGAGGTAGAGTATTCACTCCTTCTGGAGTTTCTTTTACCATTTCTCGTCGTACAAAGACAAATTAAAAATGTGTTTCTTACCCTGCCTTTCCACATCATAGCAAACTTTGTGTTATGCAATGTTTGAAGGTCTATGAAGACTGTACTAGAGAATTTCGAAATGATGTGGCAGGTCAACTTTTAATTTCTCTTCAGAGACCTTTCCGCCCAGTCTCTTCAGCTACTCTCGCCAGGTGGGTTACTTGGCTTTTGCACTTAGCTGGCATTGATTCCTCCGTTTTTGGAGCACATTCTGTTAGAGGTTCTATGGCTTCTAAGGCCCTTCCCACTGGGTCTAGGTTACAAGACATCATGACTGCGGCAGACTGGTCATCTGAGTCCACTTTCAAGACCTTTTACCACAAACCTATTGTGGATATTGCGTCGGTGGTGGTGGAGCAACTTTAAACAAGCATTATTTGAGCCTCTGTGGACTGACATAGAATGAAAAATTGTCTAGCATTCGCGACAAAGAATTTTCAATTCTATTAAGGACACGGAGGCGAGAATAATCCCAACCAGGATGTTATATGATATTTAATGTATTATTGTTTACGACTGTTTTATATTGAATGCATTTTTTGATGCTATGCTTGAACTCTTGTTTTTCCCTACCCAATTCTCTTTGTGACTGTTTTTCCTTTCAGTTCGGCATGGGTATTATGGCTAGGTTTCTTTTTCAGGTGATCAAAACACCCTATCCTGAAGATTCAGCTATCCTGACGTTCTTTACCAGGCCTTTGCGTTCCTGGAGGTTTCCTGATGTGTTCCATTCAAGTTCCTTTGGATTCGAATTCTGTTACTTATAGAATTTGCAAAGAAAGAGGAAGTGCTAACGTCACTGGGACCTTATCTATTGATTACTGTCATGCTATTGGTGCATACCTGGAGAGGGTTGTCCTTCCGGGTTATGCTTGTTTAAAGTTTACTCTTTTGCTGCTGTATTTGTCAGTAAAGTTAGAGAAGCATTATTCTCGCCTCCGTGTCCTTAATAGAATTGAAAATTCTTTGCCGCGAATGCTAGACAGTTTTTCATTCCATCTTGGAACCTGCCACCTTATCTACGATTTGGACTTCTTCACTTAGTACAGTAACAGTAACTATCATAAACCCTCACGTTGAAAAAACAGAAAACCACAGTCTCGCCTGCTTCGTAGTCTAGATACTCTTTAAATACCCTTGTCAAGACCCAAAAAAATATGGACGACCACCCGGTACCGGGGGCTTCATGCCTAACACCAACCCCATTCTTAGGTCGCACACTGAGGGGCTCCAGAGCCCTCTAAACACACCCTCTACTCACACACCGGAGCATTGCTTCCCGCCCTAAGACTAAATGCCACCCTGACATCGGCATCCGAACCCACTCACTGAATCCCAATTTGTTGCGCAGGAGACATTTATCTAAATTCAAGGGGCATATTACCAACAAGTAGCGATATTTATCGCTAAATAGGCTTAGCGACAATTTTTTTTTCGCTGCCTATCGCTGGATATGTTAGCGCAGAAAACATGCTATTAGCAACGTTTTTCTCCATTGTGCTAAAATATCCAGCGATAGCAGCGAAATGCGTGAATATCGCTGAGAATACAGCGATATTCACGCATTAGCGACGAAATGCTCTTAGCCATGTTATCCACCTCCCATTTGATAACATGGCTAAGAACTGGTCTGGGCAGGTGTTAGTATTTGGAGATATTTGCGCTTAGCGCGAATATTTCCAACGCTATGCCTGCCTTGCTAATAGGCGATAGCGACATTAGCGACTGCTTTCAGTTGCTAACTGGTTGGGTACGCCAACTTTGCATGTCATTAGCGCTTAATCTCCACTACGGCCCCCCGCGGCGGGATACCTGGCTTTCACCTTGGGGATGCCCAGTACGGGTTATCTCACAGGGAAAAGCAAGGACGGGTTCCCAATGCAAGCGCCGAGATGCCCAAGGGTATGTCGAGCGCTATATAAGAACACACATACATACATACATACATACATACATACATACATACATTAGCGATAAATATCGCTGACATGCAAAGCGGGCCCCAAACCGCTCCCTATTGCCTACAAGCTGTCGCTAACATCAGTTAGAGACAGCTTGCTAATAGGGCGATATAATTATCGCCGCTTAGCGGCCGAAAACGGCCACTAAATCGGCGATCATTGCCTATCGACCCCCTTGGTAATATGTCCCCAAGTTCCTATTCTGATCAAGATGCCTCGCGTGAGATCACCTGTGTAGCTAACGCCACTCGATTTCACAACACTTGCCCTCATTGCCCAGATCCTGGATGTGAGGGAGGCTCAGTTCGGGTAAGTAAACAGAGACAAAATAGCGTTAGGCTGCGGCAGCACTAGTCACGTGATGTAAGCACTAGTCACGTGATGTTGTTGCCTCGTTACTAACGTTCAGTCCTCTAAAGAGAATATAAACCACTACCCTGGTTGCTTGCTTCATAGGTCAATCGCTCGATCAAGAGTCAGTACCTCTGAGCTTGCTTTTATGAAGTACCGCCCACTGACTGAAGGTGCGGCGAGTAGTGGCTAAATACCGTATCAAGGGCCCCTGTCGACGCCATGCCTCGTAGCCAAGGAACGACTGACAAACATTTTCTTAACCAATCCTAGACCACTGTACCCTCTCTGAAGCCTCACAACCAATGGACATGTGACGAAAGCTCAAACAGCCAATAGCATGATGATAATTCAGCTAACAAATCCTAGGTCAACATACATTTCCACCGTAAACGGGAGGGGTTGTTTCCGCTTATCTGATTGGCTCTGAGTAATTGAGTGCCTAGCTCTAGTACTTCAGTAATTACTAGACAAAAGACCTTTCTTAAAGGAGTAAGAGCAGGCAGAAGATTTATTTTTCAAGTCACGGGCAGTCTAATGTACAGGTAGTCACCACTGGTGTCTTGGGTGGCCTCGCTCAGCCACACACATTCCTTCTGGTGGCGAACTCAGCCGGAGGTAGGCGCCCTAAGCTTTGAAGACTTACCCCTTTAACCGCCCACACTTTAGAATGTAGTCTGCAGCAGTTCTCTCTTAGCTCGCGCTCTCAGGCTTAGGGGACATGCTGAGCTGTATTCACTGATTGGAAGCACTTGGAATTCCATCTATCCTGGCTGAAACACTCCTGGCTTTTGAAGAAACAACCCCACTTGAGCGGTCCGCTAGGAAATCTTTGCTTTTACCAACCTATTTAGCCTTTTTGAAACAGAAACACAGTCTACGGTTTGTCTTTTGCTTCCAGCTCACCCAGACACTATCTTTTAACAGTACAGCGATTTCATCTTCTGGAAAGGTGCCCAGCCTCCACTGATTCCAGCTGTTTGTGATTTAACTGCAGCCAGCCTTCGCTCCCCTCAAAGGATCGCCCGGTTCTTTATTTGCACACCGACGTAAACATATGCCCTCAGTTCTGGGTATCTGGGAATCGTGGCTTATCTGCCCATTTAATTGAGGCGTCCATCTGTCAGGTGGACTTGGTGAGCGGGCGCGAGGGGTTCCCAAATCTGGACACAAACCGCTCGCCACCTGTTGCAGCTCAAGATGAGAGGCACCGGCGAGGACGCGGACGGTTTCGACGGAGCAGCTTCTAGCACGTCAATGATCGTGGGGGCTAGCAGCCCTTACCAGTCCACCACAGAGCCCGTCATGCAGAGGCACGGGCTGGGGGGCATCCAGTGTGACTCGGACTACCTGCGCTCCCATCTCGGCATTCTCAAAGTAATCGAAGTGGTAAGTGATTTTCGACCGTGAGCTACCTGGATGCCATCCTCTCTGCTTAACATTCCCCAGGTGGTATTATATACAAGTTAACAGTATAAACTGACAGTCACACCCCTGCACACAATTGGGCGGGGTATTTGTGGGGATGCGGGCTAACGGAGTAACGTGGGGGCGATCGAATGTTAAACGAACGATCTATGCTTTAGTCCCATTAATAGGGTTAAGGATGTATTGCGCCCTGGTGGCTCGAAATTTGTGTCATAAAATAAATAAATAGGATATCGTCACTTCAATTGTAATTTATTCTAAATATTTCCCCCTCCTAACTAGATACTTGTTCAGTTAAAATATAAGAATGCCATTTTAAGTTGATCGTTCAGTTATTTAAAAGTGGTATTATGCATGCTCCTCCCTATCCAGCACGGAAATCCACGTTGGAGCTTTGTGTGTTATAAACATGTTACTTTTTATTATCTTTAGCAGGCGATGGTGTAAAGTATATCCACGCCTTTCATTTGGTGTGCATTTCTAAGATCCATTTGGTTTATAAGCGCAAACATGGAGCAGCATTTGTATATGGGCGGCCTCCTGAGGGCACCTTACATGGGACGTTGCTATAATGTGTTTTTTTTAAAGTACAGTCACTGTCTGTGCTTGATACTGTCAGTCAAATTGTGGTCAGATATCTGGTTGTAATTAGCCCAAAGTCCTCCACATTGTGCTCACAGTTCTTTGTTGTAGAAGTTCAGGTTCGGATAACACAAGTGGTGTGCTCTTTATAGGAGGTGTGTGTCTCTATTGCTTTCTGAATATGCAAATTGTGAAATAAATCTAGTCATGAATCTCTGTCGCATAGGTGATGCAATTGACACAATTATTAAACCTTCACGACTTTAGACATGTAGCATAAAAGCAGAAGAGAATAGCAATTTACCTGTACCAGTTAAGGCGTTCACATGCTCATATTCTACACATATACGGGTGCTGCATCCCTATGGCTGTATATTATTTAATAGCAAACTTTGCAGCAGTATTGTCACGTTAGTTATGGCATCAACAATCCTTGCTGATTCTAGTTGTAATATGAAGCTCTAAAAATGTACTTTGTCCGATTCTCCCTATAGAAATTTCAACAATGCGATGTTTGACTGAGTACTGCTTCTGAAAAAATGTACATTCACCTATCCTTTTAATAGCTATTCCTAACTGGCTTAACTTTCAAATGTAATACGGTAAAACAGAAATGCTTGGGATGGTACGGCTCAGATTCCACTTTCACAACCTTAAACAGAAAATATAGAGAATAAGACTGGTGGCACATGAGTAAATGCTCTGACTTTATATTTTACCCACATGTATGATGCTTGCTGCTGTAAAAGAATTCTGTAGTACGGATGCTCTCACTGATATTCGTGACATTGGCCTGTACGAACAAGACTCAGTTAATAGATGCCTCACAACACAGATATTGCTGCACCGTCCGTTTGCGAGCCTTTTTTGTCTGCCAGGGAAGCGTACTTTTGTGTCTAAGTGTCGTCATTGACGCCACAGTTTATTGGCCCGCAACCACTAATCACCACGTCAAGTTCGCTAACTGCTACTGTAATGAAAAAGCTGTCCAACACTGCTTGCTTCAAAATTGAAAGTCATTATCGACTACTCCGAGTACTTGACTCCAGGGAGGTTTCACATTGCTTTATTTTTTGCTAACCTTTGTAGCAGTTTGCTTCTGCTTTCTGTTTCTCGCTCCATTCACCAATGGATGTAGGGCAAACTAAATTTCTTAGAGCCGTTGCTACGTGTGTGTGTGTGGAAAACACCTATCACCTGGACAAGTCTTAGCAGCTTTGACCTATGTTTAATTCGTCTGTATGAAAAATGCAAAACGGTCATAGTGAACCGCCAACGATGTTTTTTGTTGTTAATTCACCCTATAAATTACATAAATAAAAGGCATTTTCGGCTGAATAGTCTAGTATGTTTTCAGGCAAATGGCAGCCGTGGCACTGGTAACCCCTTTGTGGTAGTAGTTTCCAACCCGTTGATATGTATTTGAAAACCTGCTTCTCTCACCTCTATCTGTTGGTGACCATGTTATCCTGCCAAGAGTTTTTAGTTTCCTTCTGCCAGGATGCCTTCTTGTTTATAATTTTGAGACAGAGGGGTGCTTAAAATTATAAATAAATGCTTCATTATTGCCTGGGTGCTACAGTGCTCCTCAAGTGGGATTTCTAATTTATGTGATGACAAAGCAGGGCGATGATGGTAATAAATAGGTCTTTCTCATGAAATGTGAGGTCAGGGGCTGTCTGCTTTGCATTACAGCTCTGCTTCCTGATCGTAAGTGGGCCCATCCCTATAATGTGACAGTACTCATGCAGGTTTTTTTTTTTTAAAGAGGACTTGTCTTTTAATCTACTTCGCATCACCATGTATAATGGAACAGCAGCAGGAGTTTTGGAATAAATTTAGAAAAGTGTATGTTTTTGATTAAAGTTATTTTTAACAATATTTAGGAATGCCTGTGCAAGCGGAGGTTTTAAATTCTTCATTGCGACTTCCGTAAAAAAGGAGAGCGATAGCAAAGATTGGGCTCGGATCATGCTTTCGTCCAAACTTTTGAAATAATTGTGCCACCATGTGACATCATCTCTTTGAACTAAATGCCACAATTTTAGTATTGATGAGTGGAATTGACATGGTTTGTCTCTTGTTTTTGTTAGTGTTTATCTGACTTTACAGCCCCAGACTAGCAGATCTTTTTATTTACACTTTTTATTGCAGTGTTATAGTGCAAGGCTATTTGGATATTGACTAAGTGCAGAACAAAAAGTTCCACAGGTATCTATAGTGCAATATTGAACATAGCTTAATTTCCATATCTCTGTATATGTGCCTGCTCTAGTCATCATTCAAGTGCTGCCTGGTACAGATTCATTGAGCATTAGAGGTGTTTGCCCTTACCCATATGGAGTAGGGTGATGGAATATCTCGATTTGAGGACTTGTCCTTCAGCTTGAACTGATAAACCTTTAACACCATCGATGCTGGTGTTATTTTCCTCCGGTGCTGTTCTTTATGAAATCGCTTTGTTCATGACGAGCTCAGCACGAGCACACGAGAGGTGTACCTCATGACATGAGCATCGACGGGGTTTAGGATAGCTGATCATGCTTAATATTGACTTGACACAGGTAGCAGGAGATCATTAGAGTTAAACATCCGCTTTGTGAGTAGGGTTCATGGTAAAATCTACCTTAAAGGGGTGGGTAAGGCAATTTTTAACCGAAGCAGCGAAATACCAGTCGGGCGACACATTATGCTGAGCACAGGTTTTTTGCAAAATGTTTTAACCCATGCCATTAATTATATCGGCCACGCCTCTTTGAGAGACCCCCAGTTTTTTCATCCCACTTAAAACCCTGCATAATAGCAATAGTTTAACTTATATCTGAAACCCTACGCCGCCGTCATTAACATGTTGAGTTACTTCAAGTTTCTGTGAATGCACCCTGCATTCAGACAACTCACCCCTCATTGTCGCCCTTCACTTTCACGCTCACCCTGCACTCAGCGATCACAGTGCACTCACACTAATCATCATGCACTCACATGATTCACCCTCTCACCCTGCACTCACAGTGATCTCTGCCCTCACAATGCACTTGCGCTGTTCACCCTGTACATCACTTTGCAGTCACACAAACACACTACTCACCCTGCACTTATGTGACACTTCACTCACCTGTCCTCCTCACTGCTCAGTCTGCAATCTCACTCAAACAAGCCCATCACTATCCATGCATTCATTCGTCCCACTCAGTACTTACATCCGCACCCCAATTCATATGGTCACCTCACCCTGCAGTCACTCCTCTTACCCTACTCTGTTACTGTCACATCACTCACCGTGCACTCACAAGGGCACTCCTGCCACCCACACAGCCCAGAGGGTTAATGTGCCTGCTACAAAGAACGTGTACCATGTAGATCACAGAACTGAGTATGAGTAAACTATGATTAGCGCTATAAAAAAAATGACCTGTTTGTCAGAAAGGTGAGTGGTACTGAGGGCATTCATGGAGAAGGCGGAAATTGGGGAGGGGCGCCAAAAAAGTCTGTTGCACCGTGTGCAACCAGTGCTAGGGCCAGCCCTGGCTGGGAGTGTTAGCCACCCCGCCTAAGTTCGGGTCTAGTTGCGCCCCTGTAACTCTCTAGACATCAGGTCAATTACTCCGGTTACCTCGGACAATCAAGTGTTGTCACAAACATCTAAAGGAATGCTTTATTCATCTGACCTTGTTTGAAGCATTTATTGATTAGGTGGTTTCTTGTTGGGAGATTTCTCCTTAAGTCTAGACTAATGTGATTTAAGTTTTAAGATGTTTGCATATTTCTCCTTCTTTAAGCTGATCAGCAATGCAACAACTGATATGTTCTTGCTAATCTTTTCTCGAAACCGGTGATAATCATTTGTGAACGGCAGAGGTAAACAATAGATTTTTCTCTTAAAGAGCGGTAAACATTAATGTCAATTTCTGCTTTATGCCCTCTGACTGACCACCCAGTCACTCTGCAGTGGCAGGGGTGTGCTCTATATTGTAGAAGATGGCATCCGCGATTCCTTGTCTCATCCCTCCGTCTACTTAGTAAATTCGAGATCCCCTTGTCAAACCTTAGATTGGCAACTGTTGATTCCCACCCTGCTCGTCTACCTTCAAAGCAATACTTAGCCACTTGGGATATTTAACGAGCATATTGTCCAGTTCCTTGACATAGGAGCAGGGTAAAGTCTTCAAGTATTTGTAATTTATTTGTATTGTAGAGCTCATTATTGTAACCGCTTTATTGTAATAACTTGTCCCTGTTGAAAAATGTTCTCTCCCTGAGTCACAAGAATGTCTCGATTAATTGGGACATTTACTCGATTACTCCTCAGTCAATAAGGTTAGGATATTTTGCCAGGAGCTCCACAGCAGTTCATTAACCTGGTTTGTGGAAAGAGATGTGCACAAATTTTGTACCCGACATTCCACCTATTGGTAGATAACATTTTTCAGGAAACATACCACGTGCTTTTCAGTTGCATATGTTTGGCAGTGAAATGGCTTGTTAAGAATAATTGATCGTTGATTCAACCATGGTGGCATTCTAGCCAGAGGGGCCAACAGTGGCATTTCCGTTAGTTTGTGGAACTGCAGTTCGAGAAGAAATGTCATAGTTTCTAAATATTAGCACTTGCGCACATGGAGATTAACGTATTTGCTTCCCATGTTAATACGAGGAAGTTAGTCTTGGCCCAAATATCGTTTTAGCAAGACTTTTGGTACATTGTGCCGTACAAACAAATTATGGCGATTGAGACCCACAATCGATATTTTAAACTAAAGTAGCACCTTGTTAGGCCTGTCTTCGAGTGCAATTAGTTCAGTTTGTGGTCAGTGACAAAAAGTCACGTGCACGCGTTCCACAACAAAAACAGAGCGCGTTGGGTCAGGCCTCTGTATTGAGTGTCTCAGGTGGAGTACATGCGTCTGTATCTTTAGCCATTGCAAAGTATGGAAGTTCAGTGGGAGCAGGTATTTTATTTGTATAATGAATTCAATTGTGAAAGTAGAGCGAGCATTATCAGATAGAGGTAGCCACTTGCCCATCGGAAGGGCACATATGAACCAGACAATGTTAACCATTCCTTATATTCTTGAAGCTATAGCCATAGGAATTAAAGTGGTGGACCTTGTCAATTTCAGCAGTAAGTAGAGAGATTACGCTGTATTTGGTTTGCACCTTATGCAGCTTTAATTTTGAGTCAATTGCTGCTTTGTGTTTTTTTTAATTCTTATGTACATCATGTATTATTTATTTCACATTTATCTTTCGTTATGTGCTTTCTTTTGGTTGTATTTTTCTCTTATCCCTTTCACTCATGTGCAGGGGTAGTTAGGATCTGGTACACTATCCTTGGGGGAGGACTGGATGATTAAATAAATGTAAGAATTGTTATTGTTTTTTAAACGGGCACATTAAATATTGTCTTAGGTCCTATTCACGTCTATTAGCACCAACACACTTTTCATTGTTGTAATGTACATACCACTGAAAATACAGTTGTATATACGTCAGTGTTAGCACAATAGTCTCTAGGAACATCCCTCTTACCAGGTTATAAATTACCTCAATGCTCTGTACAGTTGTCCCTTATGAAGTGCTGAATTAATGAAGAGTACACCAGAGAGCACACCAGCTTTTCATGAGGGGCCGGGATAGGGCTCACATGATGTGTATGCTCCCAGGTAGATTGCATTCCTTCCTCTTCCCATCAACTCTACCAGTGCTTAATTTGTAAAAATGAAAGTGCCCAGGCCCTTCTCGGGAGGCCACTGTAGCTCGCACCACCAAGTGTCCCTGCCAGTGCTGCAAATGACAGTAGAAACACAACTACCAATCCACTCACTCCTACAAGTGTGAGAATTCAGACTATTCCAGACCACCCAAAGCTATAATAATGGTATGAATGGCAGGTATTGTTCTTCTTTTTTTTTTTTTTAATTTAATGTATATTGCCTTATTAAACACTGGTGTTGTGCTCATCTCAAAATTGGACAGACAGTGCCACCGTGTGGTGGACTATCACTATAGCGGGTGCCGACAATTGAGTGCCAGTGACTAGCAGCAGAAATCACTGGCTCAAGTTAAGCACTGAGCTCTACCAACAGGATTTGCTGGAAAAAAACTGCTTCCTTACAACAGGTTCCTTGTATTGCTGAGCTAATGTTATTACAATGTAAGCTGTTGTTCCACTCCGATCCAAAAGCTATATTGTTTTCCTTATTCAAATGGAAACCGGCACTTCCTCAGACTATACTCAGTTACGCTCTCTTCCCCTTACAGGCAAAAATTGATTGGCATTCAACTTGTCATTTATGTGCAAGAAGTGTGGTTAATATCCATCCTTTTTATCCAGTTATTTATGATCCAGAAGAAGACTTTTGAAAATAGCTCTGATCTGCCAAAACAGTTGTCAACCCCTAATTAGGGCTTTAACTGTATATCTAATTGTGAACCAAAATCTTTGTATATTATTGTAATTCAAAGTTGCACCAGTGTGTATTCCTCTTATGAAAAAAAACTCTTCTTTTTCCTCTTATTCTTATAGCAGTGGCCCCACCTGTGTTACCCCCTAACTCTTAATTGGCGGCATACCACAGCCTCAAACTTTTATGTCTATCTTGTTGCTTGTCAGGTTTGAGATTATTGTAGCTGTGAAAATGGATGAATGCAAGAACAAGCCAGTTGGATTGAATAATGGAGCATTAAATGAGTATTGGAATGCTTGTATGTATGATGAGTTATTGAATGCCAAAATCCATGATTGACTAAGGGGGCACTTTCATTTTAAAGCCAGACCTATTGGCATTGCCTGGGCTTGTTTCATTTTTTTTTTTTTTTTTTTGCAATTACTTTTCAATCATTCTGTTCCCTGAACCTTACAAGTCTATAATCGCCATAATAGGAAAGTATAGGCCAAGGATTCTCTTGTTACACCACAGCCTCTTGATCTATTCCACATAATTATCAAGTAATTTAGACCAATATCGTCCTGCTTTCTTACATGTATATGTCTAGGCTTGTCTGGGGTTGAAAAGCCACTTGTATATGGTAACTGTTTAATCAACAGGAGGTACAGGGACACTTGTCAACCTTATGGTGTGTTTGCCCCTGTGCACCCTTCTTTATTGCATCACAACTACTTCTGGAGTTGGAACTGAATTTGCTAAAGGTGCATAGTGCCCAGCGACCCTTGCAATAGGGATTCCTTCTCCTGCGCACTAGAACTTGTGCTGAATGAGCGAACTTGAGGCCAGTACACAGCCAGCCTCACACCAAGGTCTCGAAAGACCTTCCGGTGGCCGCCTAGTCCTAAAATGACCTGTTGCAAAGAAAATGAATGTGGTGGTGTGCACTCCTCGCTTTTCAAAATAATCCGTAGTCCATGTGTTTAAACATCCTTGACCTTTTGCGTGCAACCTGGGTTTCGCCTTGCCATTGCGCAATTTAGTCAAAATCCAATAGTGGGGAACGCGGCATTTACGTTCCACACCCTGGTGCACAGCATTTTATTTAAAGGATACTAGATCCCCCTTAAGTTCATCCGTTTTTTTCTCTAGTACTGATTTATCCAACTTTTCTTTGACATATTCTTTACAATATTTCCATCCGTTCCACATATCCATCAAATAACGTGTTTTTTGAAACTTTCAATATTCACAGGTGCCCATCCAAGCTTCCTTGTAAATATGATTCATACACGAAAAAGTAGTTCTCAGCAGCATTTTTTATTTTGTACCCAATGCATTTCGAGCAATTCCTTGCTCTTCGTCAGGGGTGGCTGTAAAACAACATCATAAAATTCACATTAATAATAGACACCTCGTCAACCTCTTCACTAAATTTCATACAAACATGGTGATCAGAACAGTAAGTAAGTAAGTAAGTAATAATAAGCTTTATTCGATTTTTAAATTAAAAATCATAAAAGCATCAACAATACAGAAATACTAACAAAAAAAATACAAAAACCATGAACATTTCATTTCATAGACACAATAAAAAGCCATCATTCAACAATTATTGTGCATAATTCAGTTACCATTAAAAAACTTAAGAGTTTGTCCTATGTAATGTGAGGGGAGCTCGGGTAAAAATCATATAGATCCCAAATGCGAATTGTGCCTTGTCTTTCACTTTCATTGGGGGTACAAACTCGTAAAAAGGGGGCAACATTGGTGTTTTTAAATTTAATAAGTACCAAATCCCCAGCAATGCATTTGGGCAGCGTCCCTAACCATCCCACCCTCCTGACACTCAAGATACCCCCGTCTAGCCCCGGCGGCAACGGTCTATTCTTATTTAGCCAATAGATGGCCTTATTTAACAAATCCTGCTGGGATTCGCGTGTTCCCTGAGTGAGGGCAGGGACCCCGGAGAGGACAGAGACATACGGGGCGGCCTCAGGGGGCAGGTTGATGTGTGGCATTCTTGCCAGTGCGGATCTAGCCACAGTATGGGTTTTTGGTGCAGGTTTGACCGATACTTTGGGGCCTATTTGAATAGGTGTGCGTAATGGCTGTATTTGAATGGCCCCATTGCCAGATTTATACGTTTCGGGGGCGGTGGTAGGGTTAGGACAGACGCATGTGGCCATAATGGTAGCTGGAAGCGGGAGCTTTCTTATTACTGACTCAATATTGGTCAGCCTTTCCCCTAAATCATTCATTTTAGTGACCAAGGGAGAGATAGTAGCAACCAGCAATTGCTCAATTTTGGCCAATAAAGTCGTGTTGGGAGAAAAAATAGGGTCCTCTGGTATGTCCGCGGCCGGGTCCTCGATAAATGCTATTGGATTAGCAAGTGATGGTATACTTGTATTGTTCCCAAAGTTAGTTTCAATGTCATGCTTCCATCTGTTGTAGGAACCCAGGGGCGCGGCCTTTGCTTGGCTGTGAGCTTTATCATCGGGGCCATTTGCCTCAAGACAAAAAGAGTCCACAGTTGGGTAGGTTATAAAATCAGGGGCGTACTTAGTACCACACAGGGCGTTGAGATCCTCCCATATGGACATCGTGTTTGTAATAATATAAGGAATGTCGGACAACACAACGATTAATAATTAGGCACAATACCTCCCTCTATGATGGATCAAAGCGGGGTGGCCCGTCCCGGCCTCCACAGGCCTCGGAGGGCCACAGAGGGCCCGCCCTTGTCCCGGGCTTAACCCGCGCGCGGTCCCGCGACGCGGGGGCTCGCGCTGGCCTTAAGCGCACCTCCGGGGGCGGGTCGACAAACAGGATGCGCGCCTTCCTGGGCGCAGGGGGTGCTGGGAATTGTAGTTCCCGATCTACCGCCTCGTCGCGGTGCTCGGGATACAGCAGGCGTCAAGGTCCGGTGACAGGAAGAAAGCAGCGCTCGGGCTGCTGCACACGGCAATCCCCCAAATGACCTCCCAGGTCAGTGTTTGTGCAAGGTCCCCCGCTCCCCCGGGGCTCGCGCTGGCCTTAAGCGCACCTCCGGGGGCGGGTCGACAAACAGGATGCGCGCCTTCCTGGGCGCAGGGGGTGCTGGGAATTGTAGTTCCCGATCTACCGCCTCGTCGCGGTGATCGGGATACAGCAGGCGTCAAGGTCCGGTGACAGGAAGAAAGCAGCGCTCGGGCTGCTGCACACGGCAATCCCCCAAATGACCTTTTGTTGACCAGTTTTGTTGCATGCTTAGATTACATCCAGAAACATTCACTTTCTATTACTCTCTCAGTGTTTTACCGCGGCTTTGCAACTATTCAAGCGCCTTTAGATACTATTACTTTTCTTATTTCCGGCGTATGCCTTGTTTCTACGTTCACATAAGTCAATGGCTTTATCAGTTTAAATTTTTAAGCTGAAGCTATATTCTCTGTTGCTAGGGTTTACTGCATCACTCTAAGCGTCATGCGTACCTGCTTGCGTATCCTCCTCAGCTAAAATCTGGGTTTCTCTCTTAAACTCTCAGGTGTTTTCCAATGGCGCTACTCGCTTTATCAAATACTTAAGCTCCTCCCTCATTCGTGCAGTCAATTAACCACCTGTGATATACCATGGTGTACCTTCCCGACTCACAATCCCATAATGCATCTAGATTGCAATACTAACTTTATGCGCACGAACCGTACATCAATCGTTTATCATATATATGTGAAGTGGCTCAAACTTTAAATATTAAAATAGCTGTCTCGATGCTTTCAAGTCCCCTTTTAAAAGTGCTTCCGAGAACTCGCTGTTCCGATAGTGTGGCATTTTTCAGACGGCATTTCCTTACATACATTCAATTCATCCTCGGGTGCATCACCAATGTGGCAGTTCAATGTGATAATGAATGTGGTGGTGTGCACTCCTCGCTTTTCAAAATAATCCGTAGTCCATGTGTTTAAACATCCTTGACCTTTTGCGTGCAACCTGGGTTTCGCCTTGCCATCGCGCAATTTAGTCAAAATCCAATAGTGGGGAACGCGACATTTAAGGTTCCACACCCTGGTGCACAGCATTTTATTTAAAGGATACTAGATCCCCCTTCCAAGCTTCCTTGTAAATATGACTATGTCTATTATTAATGTGAATTTTATGATGTTGTTTTACAGCCACCCCTGACGAAGAGCAAGGAATTGCTCGAAATGCATTGGGTACAAAATAAAAAATGCTGCTGAGAACTACTTTTTCGTGTGTGAATCATATTTACAAGGAAGCTTGGATGGGCACCTGTGAATATTGAAAGTTTCAAAAAACACGTTATTTGATGGATATGTGGAACGGATGGAAATATTGTAAAGAATATGTCAAAGAAAAGTTGGATAAATCAGTACTAGAGAAAAAAACGGATGAACTTAAGGGGGATCTAGTATCCTTTAAATAAAATGCTGTGCACCAGGGTGTGGAACGTAAATGCCGCGTTCCCCACTATTGGATTTTGACTGTTGCAAAGAAAGGCACTGCAGACTGTGTTAATATGGGCTAAACTATATTTGGCAAAGTCAATAACTCTTGGCTTTGAGACGGTTTTTAGCATTACTGTACAGTATACCCATTGTTGTGCAGCATGGCTAAAGAGGAATTATAAAAAAGCCTTTGATGCAGCCAGCCATATTATTTTATAGACTTTTTTTTTTCTGTTTACCAATCTGCGTTAGGTCGGTAAATTAAAACAAGCATTTACAATGCAATGGTCTCGGCAATATTATAGGTAGAGCTATTGGCATTGCTCATTATTTTTTTTGTATCCCTAAATAAATGGCATTGTCCTTTATATTGGCAATAGCTTAATTGCTTGCATATGCGAGACCTATTGCATTAGCAGAGAGAGAGTGAGGTAGTGAGAGAGAGAGTGAGGTAGTGAGAGAGTGAGGTAGTGAGAGAGAGAGTGAGGTAGTGAGAGACCGAGAGAGTGAGGTAGTGAAAGAGTGAGGTAGTGAGGGAGAGGGATGTTCTGAGGTAGTGAGATAGAAACAGAGAGAGAGAGAGTGAGGTAGTGAGAGAGAGAGAGAGAAGTTGTGAGGTAGTGAGATAGAGAGTGAGGTAGTGAGATGGAGAGTGAGGTAGTGATGTTTTGAGAGAGCAAGTCACAAAGGCACCGTCCCAGCAGGAGACACTCAGGACAAAGGGCGCCCAAAGCCAGACAGTTAAGCACCACTTTACCGTTAAGCACTGCGAATTGACTCTTCCTTGTCTAAAAAGGCACCTTATAATGGTAAAGATATGCAGAACTCTTCGGGCCTGTCATAATGATGAAACATATAGGCGCACACAATATTGCACAAGCAAAGCAAGTGAAATGTATAGAGATATAATTGTGGTCAGCAATGCGAAAGTGAAGCACCCAAAATAAATTATTTCTTAAACATCTGTTCCAATTAAGCTTTGCTATGCAAAGTCGTACAATGAATAGAGTCTGTGCACTTTAATTCGAGCGCACGAAGTACCGTCAGCCCCATGCGATTCTTCATTTTAACGCACCTGTAGCAGAGAAGTATTCGGACTCCAAGGATTCCTTGAGTCCCTTTCTCCTCCTCCAGAAACCATAAATCACTCTGGCAGGTAGCTGGGAAGCAGCTGCTAATGATAGTTTTGCTCTGGAGTACAGGAAGTCAACCTTTAACCCCGCCTGCTGTTGTTTGAATCAGGCTGGTGACAAAAGAACAGATGTCAGCAAGATGCCAACTGTGCGTCTAGTCACAGAGCTGCAAGAAACCTGGAAAAGCTGAGAGGCTGCAATACACACACACTGTCAAATGACAAACTTGAGTCCCGGTCGTTTCACAAAGCTTCCCTGACTAAGCGGACATCCAGGCAAAAAATTAGACACATCACCATTTTTGCAGTTTCACATAGCGCAAACTCGACCCTCAGATCTCGGAGTGCCTTACATGAGCACCAGTTACATTACTCTGTGTCACTTTTTTTGGGCGCGTATTCACAAGTTTGTTGAGTCGCTGCGAACTGGGTTCACCAGCTCCAATGTCGCCAGCTTTGACAGTGCTCCCCTCATTCTTTCCAGCCAACCTACTGTAATACAATTTACCTCTTTTTACGTGGCATGCATACCTTGTTTTCATTTGCACAAGCGGGTGAGGTGGTATTCACAGATTCATTGAGGAGCAGGAGTCCAGTCGCTGGAGGAGTTCATGAAACATCTTCGCATGGACTCGGTGTAACTGTGAAACGGTGCGAAGGCCAGGAGTGACGTGTATCTGTGAAGTGCATGCTCACCCTATCTCTTGGCAATATTATTGACACAAAAGGATGTTTGTTACTCAACTTATTTGGACTTGTACCCAGTTCAACAACCAGGATTCGAACCTCTGACCACGGGATTCGGGGGCGTGTTTTGCTGTTTTGAGTGACAGACAACGTCACTGTCTAAAGAACAGCAAAACTTACGCCCCCAAATCTGAAAAAGACGGAGCTTCTTTGGAGGGATAGCTCTCTCCTCCAATGGCTGGCCTCCGTTTAGGAAGCCAGCCAATGGAGGAGAGACAAAAAGAGAGGCGGGATAAAGCAGCCACTCTAAGAAACATTAATTCTCGGACTTCTGGTTCTGCCTTTGGCAGACCGGATATTACCTCGACCTAAAAAAGCGCATACACGTTAAAAAAAGGTTTTTTTTTTAGCGGAGGGATGGGAGGAATATGGAGACTGTGAGTGGGGTGGAGGGAAAAGAAGAGGAACAGGGCAGAAGCAACACAAAGGATGTAGGTGGTAGCAAAAACGTAAGACACAGGTCGGGTGGGGGGGAGTAGCAAATTACACCAGAAGGGAGCATCGTGAAACAAACAAACTTGAAAGAAAGAGAGCACTTTGGAACTTGGAGGAGAAGCACAAAGATGAATAAGTATCTCGGAGGGAGACGCACCCGAGGGCGAATGCATCATGGAGGGAGGTGTGGGTGAAACACCCAGTTGAGAGGGAACAACTCGGAGCGCAGCGGAGGGGGTTGGGGGGTAGGAAAAAAGGTACACAAAGCAAACGGCTGGAATAGGCATGCACTCTCCTAGAGTTTCTAACTGAAAAGAAAACCGTGGAAGTACACAAGTAATGATGTCATACTCCAAGGGAGGGACAAACACAAGAAGAGGAAGAACATCTTGCAGGCTCACAAATAAGAAGCGAGGAAATTAGCTGCAATAAAGCCAACCAATGAGTAATACGTGGGCTTTGAGCCAACTGTACGATGACATTAGGTCTTTTTGCAAACCGCTTCCTCTTTTTGGCAGGCAAGACCTAAATGTGATGTGTTGCACACCAGCCATACCACCCAAATATTAAAAAGAAGGGTCTTCTAACTTAACCAAAAAAAGGCATCATCATGCCTAAAATAAAATAGAGTATATCCCTTTAAAAGAAGAGGCACATTTTTAATGCAAGGCCTCATATGAAGAGCAACACATTCCAAGTACCGAGCAATGATGACGGTAGTGTGTGGAACCTGAAAACATAATTAAATTGTATCTGGTAGTTGTCAACAAAATGGATGTTTTTCACCTCGGGGCCCCAAGCGAAATTATTAACACCTCAACCATCACTGCCATTGTTTATGCTGTGACCGAATTCTAGAACATCCTTGTCCACTACCCATTTACAGTTCTAGGCGTAATGCACGCCATAGCGGTGAGTGTAAAAGAATTTGCAGCACTGTGCTATATTATTTACAATATCCCTGTAAAACTTTATCCTATTTCACGTACTTGGGTCGATTCCATGTATGTTTCTGATCATATGTTCTCTGTTAAGCGCACACATTTTGGTTTGATATAGTCAAGTCCGAGAAATGTAAAGCATTGTAACTGATACTAAGACCAAAAGGAGAGTGTATTTGATATTAATGAAATTTATGTAACCAGTAAAAACGCATGGCGATGATTAGTATCATGACTTTAAGATGTTCTAGCAGCATATGGTTTCACTGACACTTTCCAGGGCTGAATTCATACTGGGTACACTGATGGGCTTTTTGTCATCCGAGAGATTTGTGTAATAAGTAAGCTCGCAGCATAATGATTAAAATAACGTATACAATGCTGCCTGTTATTATAACAATGTACTAATTCATAAAAATACAAAATGTATCTTTTCAATCTAGTTCTGTGGTGTTAAATGGAAGGCTTTTAAGAAGTACTGTACCCAAGGCTTCTAAATACACAAAAGGGGTAAAGTTTTATTTCATGTTTGTGCAACTGGGCAACATCCTGTTATTTTTCAGATAAAAATTAAGCAACATTTGTGAAGAACGGAAATTCTATTTCTCATGAATTTAGAGATCATCAGCTGTTTAACTCCACCACTGAAGATAAACCGATTGACATTTCAAACCTTACTGATTGAAACATGTTGGTGGATTCAATTTTGAAGGAAAAAGCCCAAACCCCAGTGCGAATTGCACCGATGTATGGCTAGCCTCCAACATTCCTCACAAGGTCTTATGGAAATATAAATATGAAGACATTTCTGTACACTTGTGAGTCATGTTTATCCAAGAAATGCTGAGTTGGCTATTTGTGTTAGAAGGTATTGTCTTTCTGTGAATTTATGAGCATGCAGCCTGTAAGAGTACAGTGGCATTAAACTGCCTTGCTTTCAGGGACATAGCTACCAGTGGAGCAGCAGATGCAGTGACACCAGGGCCCAGAGGCCTAACAGGCCCACTGACCCCTAATTAATGCTATGTATTATACTACCTAACCAGCAATTAGCAGGGTAGTTGCCATTGTTTGCACTGGGTCTGTGGCACCCTTGCTCCGCCACTACTTGCTCCACACATACTACTGATGTTAGCGTGTTGCATCTTGCTTTAAGCACACCGTGAAAAGAGGAAGAAATGTTCTGTGTGATTCCTGGGGAGTAATGGTATTGTGAGCAGAGTAGAAGACAAATGGTACACTTACTTACGGGCCGTTATGCTGATTGGCATAAAGGGTAGCAACAAAGGACTTCCACTGTGGTTCCGAGTCTTCATTTCTGTTTCTAAAATTCATCTTCAGGTGTTTTTTGGCCTGCTTCTCTTTTGTTATCCTTCTGGGGTTCAGTGAAGAGCTGTTCTTGTGATGGAGTCTTGTTCTCTTCTGATGGTATTTCTTATTCTTCATATAAATCAATAAAGGCTAGCTAGTTTAAGGGAAATATTAGGGAGACTCTGGTACGTCAGCAGTGACAATATGTGGGAAAAACACTGTTTTCCTTTGAAAGCCCTCACCCACCGACCTAGTCAGTGGCATGCTTCATCATCGGGCCCACCACAGTGGCACCGAATGTGCCCCGGGTGTGCTTCAACGCCAGGTGACTGCGGAGCTGGTATGTTGCTGAGTGTGCAGTGAAGGGGTGTGAAGGTGAGAAATTAAAATGCTATCCAGGAGGTCCCAGCACCCGAGGGTATTAGCAATATTTAATGAACTGGGCCTCTGTTAGCAGATTAAAAAGGCAATAGGACGTTTTAAGGGAGAGTTACAATGACCTCCAGCGTCCAGTGTGGTCTACATGTTTCAGCCAGTGCCTTTGTTATAAGCTGGCTTTCCTCAGGACCAAAAGGGGGTGAAAGTGCAAATAATAATAAACTATATTAAGTGAGTGTTGTTATTTTCTATGTGTCGCGCACGCTAAGGCGCTGTAACTGTTAGAGGGGGAAATGCATTTCGGGCGCCGCGGATGGATGAATAGGTCCTAGGAGGAACCAGACCGAACTACTCGGTCTCTTTCTCTGCCAGGCGACCCATGAGGCTTTTTACATTGAAATAACAGAAAAAGCTTGAGGGAATCCCCCTCTAACAGTTACAGCGCCTTAGCGTGCGCGACACATAGAAAATAACAACACTCACTTAATATAGTTTATTATTATTTGCACTTTCACCCCCTTTTGGTCCTGAGGAAAGCCAGCTTATAACAAAGGCACTGGCTGAAACATGTAGACCACACTGGACGCTGGAGGTCATTGTAACTCTCCCTTAAAACGTCCTATTGCCTTTTTAATCTGCTAACAGAGGCCCAGTTCATTAAATATTGCTAATACCCTCGGGTGCTGGGACCTCCTGGATAGCATTTTAATTTCTCACCTTCACACCCCTTCACTGCACACTCAGCAACATACCAGCTCCGCAGTCACCTGGCGTTGAAGCACACCCGGGGCACATTCGGTGCCACTGTGGTGGGCCCGATGATGAAGCATGCCACCGACTAGGTCGGTGGGTGAGGGCTTTCAAAGGAAAACAGTGTTTTTCCCACATATTGTCACTGCTGACGTACCAGAGTCTCCCTAATATTTCCCGTAAACTAGCTAGCCTTTATTGATTTATATATATAAACTGGGGATACAGGCTAGCTTATCTAGTCCTCTCTCTCTTGTTGATCTGTATATTTCTTATTCTTCACCATCTATTTCTCATAAGGATAGTGTCCATATTCTCATGCTTGCATCCGGTGAGGGGTTCCTGGTTGGAGATAGTTTGCGGCCAGAAAATGCACAAAATTCTTCTCGGGTTACTGGTGTGGAAGGCTGACAGTTTGGTGATGTCGCTTTTCATTTTACGCCAGCATCGTGTTCCATACAGGAGTGAGGACAGAACACAGTTCTGGTAAAGCCTCAGCTTGGTGTTGGTGCTGTACAAAGATGACGTGCACACATTGTTTAGAATCCTGATGGCATTCCTGGCCCTATTCAGTCTGCTCTTGATGTCACTGCCTGCCCCTCCATCATGCCTGATTGTACTGAATTTGGTAGAAAAGCTTCTAAAACAAAGTGAGCGTGTTCAGCATTTTCACAAATCTAGGTCTTAATCCTGCTACTGCTCCTGCAACTCAATTACTGGTCAGCGGAAATTTCAAAATTTTTCTGGCAGCACCATCGCCAGGATGACAGAATAATTTAGTTAACACGATGGCATCCGAAAAAGGCCGACTGTGGCCAAAATGCATTGTGCCGCCTCATCTCCAGAAGCAGTTCGTTAGAGGAGCATTTGCTACGTAGGTGGGGTGCCATGGCAAGGGAATATAGCATTTGCATGTGGAAGAGATTGAATGGTGCAGGTCGGTGTACCCTTCCTGTCATATGCATAAGGTGTGATGGTAGTGGGTGGTGCAATGTTTTCGAAGGAGAAGTGTGGCTCAATGGTTAGAGCGGCAGACCCTGATGCAGAGGTCTGGTCCGGGACCAGGGTTCAATTCCCGCCTCGGCGGGTCTTGGGCTCAATTTCCTCGGACCTGATAATTCTCGCCTCAGTGCCTATTCTAATCATGGGTCCCACTCTGCAACTCTGGGCAATAGCTTGCTTGATCTCCACAACGGCCCCAACTGCGCTGGAATGCCTGGCTTCACCTTGGGGGTGCCCAGGAGTGGACATTTCACAGGGAAAAGCCAGGAAGGGTTCCACAGCGGTATGCGTTACAGCGCCAGGACACCCCAGTTGGGGTATTAGTGCGCTTTACAAGTGCAAATTACATTTACAAGTACAAACTGGCATGGTAAGGCTGACAGCCAGTGTTGCAAAAATACTGAGCTCCGATCGGAGCGAATGCATTGAAGGCGGCTTCACCTGCCACCGTGCACCGGGGCGGGTGATTCCGAGGGTGGCCGCTCCTACTTGCCTGTCTCTGTGGGTGCAGGTAGCAAAGGTTGCGGTGCCAGACGGGGCGGGGGTGTGTGTGAGGGGGAGGAGGTAAAATGGCTGCCCGATCAGATTGTTTTTGTTTCGGTTACCGGGGCCGCCCTGCGGAGCGGATTACATGTAGAGATGATTGGTGTTGTTGCTACCGGGGTCTCTCTAGGGTCCGGGCTGTGATCGCTCATCAATGGCGACATTGTTGTGGCTCTAAAGTCAGCGAGTATGTAAAAAAAAAAACACATGAAACGCAGCAGCGCCCACCCTCCAGATATGAGATGGAATCCCAAAACCCACACCTGCAGTGTGAGGGACAGCATTGTGTGTAAGAAAAACAGCATTGTGTGTGAGAAACAGCTGTGTGAGAGAGACAGCAGTGTGAGAGAGACAGCAGTGTGAGAGAGACAGCAGTGTGAGAGAGACAGCCGTGTGAGAGACATTTGAATTATGTTTTGGTTTTTGAAACCTAAATAAAACGTATTGGTATTTGCAATGTCAATAGCTCAAACTCGCGAAAATTCGCGACCTTATTGCATTGCAAATGCAATAGGTCTCGCATTTGCGAGAGATTTAGCTATTGGCATTGTAAATGACAATGACATTTATTTATCAGTTTTCAAAACCAAGACATAAATAAAAATGTTGTCATTTACAATGCCAATAGCTCTAACTTTTGCAAAGGCGAAACCGTTGCATTGTAAATGCTTGTTTTACTTCTGATCTGAGTGCCGATTAACTTTCTGGAGCAAGCGCCGGGACATAACATTTTTATTGTGGTACAGCTATTTTTCGATGGGTGGGGGTTCACTAACAAGCCCTGGAAAGTCCCCCACTGTGTAGATTGAACTCCAGATTTTTAGATGTTATTTTGATAGGCATTTTCAGTTTTATTGTACCATATAATATACATTCTAGTGAAGGAAAACACAATTTTATAACTGGTTTAAGAATGTTATTTTATAACTGGTTTGAGAATGTTTTTCATCAAGTAATTCACACAGATCGAGTGCGATTTTCGTGTATGACTTTAAACCAGCTAAATTGTTACACACATTTGGGGCTATCACACATGTTTATCAGTCATTATCTCTGAATTGATGTATAGTGTCTGGTTATATTCAGTCTGAATACCGATTTATATGTTGGCAGAGTTCCCACCCCGCAAACATTATGATCTGCCCGTCCAATTTAAATTTTGGTGGACCTTAGTTTGACGATAACGGAGACTACGCTGTCCTTGCCATGGTCAAACTCCTCCGACTTTTTGAGTGCCAACGGATGTTTGCCTGAATATCTGCCCACCTAATTTGGATGGACAGACATGCAATTGATTTTTACTGCAAGGCAAACCTGGCTGTATGGGGCACTGAAAAGTGCGCAGTGCCCGCCCTCGCCATGGCACATACACCATGGGAGGAAACTCCCATGGCAAGGGGGGCATTGCTTTTTTTTTAACTTATAAAATGAAAATAGCGCTTTTCAAACTTGGAATGCATTAACAGGAACCGCTATAGTCACCTTTCCCCTCAATTCTTTAAATATCTGCTTGGTCAGCGGAAATTTCTAAATATTTCTGGCAGCACCATCGTCGGGATGACGGAATAATTTAGTTTACTCCGTAGCCATGGCGGACGATGGGTTAGCCGCCAAAGATTAAATTGGGCCCCGAGTATTTGGTGTACTCCAAGGACATGCAGGACTAAACTGATACATTTCTTATGAATAACTATAAGAAATAGGATTGATAAGCCAGTGGATAGAGCGAGAGAGAGCGCAAAATCTTGAACTGTGACTGAGCAGCTCCTACCAGGCCCAGGCAAATTGACATCTCAAATGCATACTCGTTTCTGTGAAGATTCCCTGGTTCACCCTTGGTTACTTGGATAGAGTAGGGCGTTCTCCTTAGAAAGGCATGTGCTTCATGTACAACCATTAACCAATACAACCATATACTAAATAAAGATCCTAAAATGTCCAAAGCAAGTTAGATAAAAAGAAAAAAGAAGCCATGTCTGAACTGGGGTGGCAGAGTGGACTAAAGAACGGTGATGGATTCAACCCAGATCTTTTCACTGGGTGTGTGTGTTTGATTGATTCAGATGCTCTGTCCATCACCACCCCATTTTGTACCGTGTTACTGTGAGTTTGGCAGACTCACTCCTGACCTCACATGGCTGACACTGTCTCGCTAGTAGTCATTGGGCACAGTGACTCAGTGATGTCAACTGTATCAGTAATGCCGCGCAGTGATTGAATCCTAATGTGTTACATTGCAGCAGTATCAGAGCTTAGCCATCCCCAAGCCTGAGGGAGCAGCGCACACCTCGCGCTGCCACTCCAGCTGTCCCTGAATGGTGCATTGTAAGCAGCCAGCGCTCCGGGCCGCTTGACAATATGTGTGACTTTCCATTTCTGACCTCCACACTGAAATGCGCTAGTCTAACGCCTAATGCGTGGTACTTGGCAGAACTGCATTAAGGAAGATTGCAGTATGAGAACGAAGGAGGTACCGTACTGCTCACCATAAATCGAAGAGATCTTTAAGCGTGCCCCCTTTGTAGAGTTGCAATAAAACAGAGCTGTCTTGGCCGAATTACACTATAATCCCCATACAAGCCACCCTTGCCACTACTCATTGTGCAACACTTCACCACAGAGCAAAATCTTGAGCAACTGCAAATTAGAAAAACAGAAATTCAATTGTGCTCATCATAGTCGCACACAGACTCAGATTGTCCAGAGTCGTATGTAGGCTAGCAGAAGCGAAAATACAATCTTTAATAGCTAAAAAAGAAACAAATTGTAGCTGCTGTTGTCTGCGAGACATAAGGTATTTAAGAAAACAAATTAAGGAAAGCTTTTCAGTAGCTAACGATTAAAATGTGTTCAACATCTATTGATAGGCCTGATAAGCACAGAAAGTCCTTGACAATTCAAATTTCCTTTGAACTAAGAGCATTAATAATATTTGATGGAGAACATTCTAACAGCAAATTGAATCGCTAACGGAGAGAACTTAACATTTTGAGTAATGGGCTCTTGCATGAACGTGGGAGAACTATGTATGATACTCATTTAACAGGTAGGGTTCGGAACACATTAAAATGATTAATTTGGAACGCTATTGTTTGCTGGTAGTTCTTTTATTGAAGGTGCAAAATGCATTTTATAAGGCAAGAGTAAAGAAAAAGAAACAATAGGGTGCGAAGGTGGTAAAGTAAGTTTAGTCTCTGAATTTCCAAACAGCACATTGGCATTATTTAAATATGCTCAGATTCAGGAAAAAAATCTTTAGTGTACGCGAAATGAGTATAATTTGTGTTCTGAAGCCTAACAAATACTGCCGATATAAAATCTATCTAATGTGTACAAACAGGAATTCGGGTGTGAGGCTTGCAAGTGGGAAACAGTGTTTACATTGCATGCGCTAAACTAAGGAATAGTATAATTTACTATTCCAACAACTTCCCTACCGTTGCACATGCTAATGTTGAAATAGTAAATTATACTATTCCTAAGTCCAGCACGCCCCCTACAGTAAGTCGTTGAAACGTCTTGCGATGTAATAGTTTGCGTTGTAACAACGCATGCGATGTAACACATGCGATGTAACTTTGCATCTTTCTTGCATGCGAGCTAGGTTCCGGGCAGTTGCATATCCCCTTTGAAGCAACAAAAAAGACGCGCATTTTGTTGCTGCCACCCGTGACTGGAAAGCCATTATAGGTGAGAGGAGTAAGGCGAGAGATAATGTATAATGAAGGGTGATGCAGGTTTCCCTGCAGTGCTGAGACAGGAAGATACAGTGCCTCATTACAGAAGCTATACAATGTTATTGTGTGCACACTATTCACACTCACAACAAGTTTGCAAGAAAAGGAGCGCTTTTTGGGGATAATTGTGACAAAGTGCCCTTTTAGCTTTAACAGCACACGTGAATACAATGACTATTTCAAAAACTTTTAGAAGCAGCTCCAGTGTCATAGTTTCTTGTTTTCGTGGCCTTATGGATCGGGGCGGCAGGGAGAACTATAGGGCGGAGAGTGTTTAGTCAGATGTTCGCTGGCCAGCAGAACCATAAACGAGATCTCGCACTCACCCAAATGCCCTGTAATCGTGCAGCTCCGATACCTTAATCTCTTGTCTTTATGGCCCATAGATCTCTGTGTACGTTAGCTGCATTATTGGCGCGATCCTGTCTAGTCTGGGATGAGCTGGGTTGTGTACTGCAGTGCCATATTGGAAGGAGAGTCATTGGTGCTATGAGGCAGTTTCTGGCGTCTTGGCGATTGGGAAAATCAATAGGAGTAAAAGCAAAATACACCAGTTTCCTTGCGTGGTGCTAGAAGACTTGAGGATTTCAGAGAAATGTGACGAGATAGAAGATTTACTGGTAATAGCAAACACTGGCAGAAAACGAAGGAAAAAATTGTCCCACAAAACGCACACACACCGAAGCGTTAAGATCCCAGTGTGTGGGCGGTGCTCAATGGGGGGGAACAAAACACAAAAAGGAGGGGCAAAGAGGAAGTATTCACCACTAGCAATTTCGCATTTTTAAAGGACAATCGAAGGGACAAATAAAAAGGCACTGTGTGGGCTGTAAGGCCACAAAGTGTATACAACATGTCTCGAAGAGACAGCGCAAGCGCTGCCTAATCTGACCTAAAAACAATGTGTAAAAGGGTACAAGAATAAAGAAAATAAGTTGTAGAGATCAACATTTCTAGCAAAAACCACACTTCTAGCAAAATCAATTGGTGTTACTTAATTGGTAAAATCAGCTTTATGCAGAAGCCACAAGATTGCTGCCACTAGAGAGGTTCTGCCAGCCCGAAGAACAATTGGACATAAATCTGCATAGAGGGCTGCCATCCATGCCATGGCACCTGATCCTGGCTGGGGTGGTATCTGTGGTGCTGAGAGGCCTGTTTAGCAGAGACTGGGCAGTGACCTGCCTTGCGGCGTCTACAGGTTAGCAGCCGGGTGTGGGCCCAGAGCAGACAACAGATGAGGAAGCTAGAAGCGTTGGTCACCTACCACCTTTAGTGAGGGATGCCCTTATAGTCATGCTTCTGAAGCCAGATAAACCAGTGAACAAATGTGATTCATATCGGCTCTTCTCTATGATAAATGTGTACAGCAAAATTCTGGCAAAAATGATTGTCGCTCATATCCTGCCCGTCCTCCCTGAAATCGTGAGGCCGGACAAGTTGAGGCTTGTCACTGACTGCTTTACAAAGTATAATCTCAGAACCCTCTTTGCTTTACTCTATACACAAAACCTGCAGCTTTCGCTTTTAGCAGCTTTCCTCAATGCAACCAATTCTTTTGATTCACAGGAATAGCCTTATCTGTTTGCATTCCAACTGTGCATTGGCTTCAGTACCTGCTTTCTTTAGCGGACCAAGCTCCTGTACACACCCCCAACTGCCAGACTCCGTATTAACGGTGGGGTCTCTGACCCCATCACCTTCCCCACACTCCCCGATCTTTAAGCCATTGCCATGATGCTTGATCATTATGCTGACCGCGGCCTACACCACATGACAAGTAGGTTGGTTGTCTCCATGTACGCGGATGACGTGACTATATATGTGAGGGACTCAGCCACGAACCATGCGCCTATATTGTGCAAATTCATCCGCTTTACAGCATTAACTGTATTATCAACTGGTTGAAATCAACACTTCCCACTCACTGCCTGCACAAAAAACCCTTCCCCACTGACTACCCCCTTGAGTTGGCAGACAATACTGTCCGGTATCTAGGGATCCAGATCAGCAGGGACATAACACAGATCTGGTAAGAGAACTATAGCAGGACAGTGGAGTGGCTGGAAGGGTGAGTCCCTGTGTGGACTACACTACCATTGTCACCCACCGTGTGTGTGGCCATTGCAAAAATGGTGGTGCTGCCCAAGCTCCTTTTATTTGTTAACATTCCTGTCCCACTCTCTAGGGCACTCTTTACACGAGTTTGGTCTCTTTTAATTAAGTTGGCATGGGCAAGAAAGCAGCTGCGACTGACGTGAGGTTCTGACGCTGCACTTCGAACAGGGGGGGCCCTTTGTGCCCGATATTGAACTGTACTATGTCTGCGCAGAAGGCACACTACACAATCTACTGGATACACCCCATTTAGCACCTGCCCAACACTGTGATTGAGACATTAGATTGTATTAATTTATGTATTGCACAATTACTTAAAATCATTACAGAAATAGCACTTCATGATAAAGAAAATTCTTAACAATACAATGTTTCGATGCACATTAATACTACATTAATAAATACAATAAAAAGGTGAATCCTACCCTATAGTAAGATCAAATATTTCCATCAAAAATCCATAAGGGCCAGCGTGCTAGAAGGGGGGCACAGTGTATTAGGTTGCTCTTCAGTGGCTGATTGGGCATTATACGCTAAGAGGGGTTCTGCTCCGAACTCATTCTGTTCTAATCGTCAGTCAGATGATTGAGCTATTGCAGCCTAAATACATTTCACGAAACGAGTGGCCAGTTGTACAGATTCCCCTCTCAAGCATGCATCTAAAGCTTCCTGGCAGGTCGGAATATTCAAGATGCGCCAAATTGTTCGAACCCAAAATTTCCTTAGTGGGGCAACACCTTGCAGATCAATAGCACATGGGTCATGATTCCTCTGCATTGGTGAATAGGCGGCATTGCCTGTCATTCGACTCCAGGTTCCTCCGTCCATACCAATAGGACTTCAGCGTGACAAGACTGAAACTCCGGCCCATTAACTCGTTTCACTGTATGGGTAAGAGGCAGAGAAAGTTAGGATGGCTGAGACCCTAGCTTGTAAAGCATTGAAGCCAGACAACAGTAACCCAGGTTTTTCACAGCTTTTGCATCCAGGTCTGCCAATATTAACCTAGCTTGTTTCAGTAGCTTAGCCACCACCTAAGCAGGAAGCCCACTTGACCATATTGGTTGTGCTTCTAAGGACTTCAGTGTGCTTTAACTTGTTGCCAGGTTGCTTATTAGCTTCTAGATGGAATGTTATAGCGTGTGATCCTGTGTCTGCTTGGCGTTCAGACCATAAGCTGCATACCTGGCTTTTAATAACCATTGTTGCAAGGTTAGCCCAAACTCCATCTGGATTTGAGTGTGTGAGGTGCAGTTCAAAAGCTGAAGTATTCTGCCGTAGCAAAATGACTGTGCTCTATTCAGTCTGATGTGTTCTTTGACTTTTTTTTTCCTTCACTTTACAGAAAAACCCTTTAGGTGAATTTGCTAGTTCTGCTGTTAAACGACCCCTATGGTCTAGCCCAACTCCCAGATATTTGTAGGTGGTCACCACCTCTATGGCTTCTCCCTCGATAAACCATGTCCACTTTTTTATTTGCTACCTTGAGCTTATCATCACCTTTGTTTTTGTTGTGTTTAGATTCAGGTGAGTGGCCATACAATAAATTGTTAACAAACTAAAAAGTCTCTGGAGGCCACTCGGTGTTCGATCTATGAGGACCGTATCTTCCGTATACTGGAGTGATAGGATTTTAGCGCTATCTGATTTAGGTGGAAATGCCCTTACAGGTGTTAGATGGTCAAGTAGGTCAGCCAAATTAAAAACAGCAGTGCCAATTTGTCTGAATTCTACTCGTGGTGGCCCATGCGATGCTCACTCTTATTTTTTTACTTGGGTAGCTGAATAAAGGGTAATAATGGCATGGCAGTTCAGGCTGGACTGTTCCCATGAGGAACAGGGACAAGACTGATTTGCGTATGGCTGTCTCTGAACTGGGGTGGGGAATCGAGTTAAAGAACGATGATGGATTCAACCCAGATCTGTGACTGGGGGTGAGTGTCTGACCGGTTTCAGCGTTCCGTCCATGTAAATGTAATTGTATAGCGCACTACTCACCCGCAAGGGTCTCAAGGCGCTTGTACGAATACCGCTGTGGAACCCATCATGGCTTTCCCGGTGAGGCGTCCAATCCTGGGCACCCCCAAGGTGGAGGCCAGGCATCCATAGCGTTGTGGGGGCCGTTGTGGAGATTAAGCAAGCTATTGCCCCGAGTTGCAGAGTGGGACTCCATGATTGGAATAGGCACCGAGGCGAGAATTATCAGGTCCGTGGAACTTTTGAGCCCAAGACCTGCCGAGGCGGGGAATTGAACCCTGGTCCCGGGCTAGACCTCTGCATCAGGGTCTGCCGCTCTAACCATTGAGCCACACTTCTCCACCGTCCATCATCCCCTTGTGGTTGCTTTTCCTTGATAAACCTTGCTGCCTGGAGCTTATCAGCACCTTTGTTTTTGTTGTGTTCCGTTTCATGTGATTAGCCTTACAATAAACTGTTAACGCCTGAAAAAGTCTCTGGAGGCCAATCGGTGTTTGATTTATGACTGGGGGGTGAGTGTCTGAAAAGTTTCAGCGCTGTGGACCACCAGCACAGGCACCCATCTATTAGATATTCATGTCAGGCACTTGTTTTTGTTCACATCGATACACTTCACCATTTGTTCACTTTGCGACGATATCTTGTTTGTTTTTTTGTCTTCTCTTAGACTGACCTGCAACAGTACTCTGTGACATCAAGTCCTCCCATTCCTAAACTTTTTGCCCACGATTTTAAATACGTTTCCATGCACTTCACGCTTATATTTGGGCGTCATGGTACTTAATGTCATCTCTTATCATGCCTTTTGCACCATAGGGTCTCCACAATCCACTCAGTAATTTCTCCCTCACGGTCTTTCACATTCATCTTTCAATTGTTGATGAAACATTTAGTTTACCCCAGTTTTAATTGCAATTTTTCCTTTTATTGTTTTACTTTGTCCTTCCTAGCCCTGATGAGTCACATCTCCTTCACGGTGTGACGAAACACATGTTTGCTGGCTATTATTTTCTGTACTGACCAACAATTGACTTATAAAAAAACATTTTCACCTACATGAACCTTTGTGTTTGATCTTTTGAACCTTTCACGTATTTTCCATTACCATGTAAATTTGTGTACTGACTGCAGGACCACAGATTTCATCAGCGTGTGCACAGGATCTGTTCTTCTTCTATCTCGGTTTAGACCTCCCTATACCGTTGCAGGGGTGGTTTTCCCTTTGGGGTTGTGTTCCCCTGTCCTGCATTGCACCGCGTGCCCACCGCACGAACAGCCCCACCAAGAGATCACACCGCTTAGAGCGCCACTGCTTCCTGTTCTCTCAACTCAAACCCAGTCTTTTTCAAAAACTATGTACCCACGATCCCTTGTGGTGATCCAGTCGCCAGTCTGAAATAGCTGCAGAGTGGCAAAGTGAATGACCGTAAGGGATTGGGAACTAGGTGTAGGAGAGTAGGGTCTGCAATCCTGTGATCACCCAGATTTTTTGCTTTTGTTTCACTGGTTTACGACTTTCTCTGGCTGTGGGCCTGCCAATCAGACCCACAGCCTAGCTGTTCTCTCACTAAATTGACATGTGTACCTTAGGTGCATTATCCAATTGGTACTGGGCCACCTTATCAGACCCTGTAACTCAGGGCATAGGTGTACCCAGGGCCTACCAGGGGCTGAAGCATGTATTGTGCCACCCCTGGATGGCCATCTAAATCTGACACAACTGGCTGCACGACAGCTGGGGCAAGGTGGTGTAATCACCCCTTGCTGTAGATATAGTATACCTATATCTAACCCTAAAAATGGACACACAGATTCCTATCAGTCACTCCTATGGCAGGCCTTGACAATCCTGAAGGCAGAGTGCTTGGAATCGTGTGAGATGGTGCTCTGGCATGAGCTGAGCCCGTTTGCAGCTTGCGGAACAAAGTCCTAATAGCTGTTCCATGGTAACGCATACCATATACTCTTAAGTGCATTATAATCCTCGCGGTTAAATGCTATCTTTGGTATTGCTTTATCAAAACATGTCGAGTAAGGTGTCATACGAATTGGAATACTAACCCCTCGCCAATTCTGGCGACGGGGTTAGCATTCCACCCTTCTAGAGGGACACGACATGTATGTAACTGTGAACCCCGGTTAAAGTTAACTGAAGCCTCAGCTCCACAAAATGGATGCTGCCACCACAGACACGAGTCTGACCTCCTGCTGCTGGGAGTCCTTCCAGCGAGGAGAGCTTGGACAAAGGGTTTCCTGTCAGGGGCGGTGCTAGCACCATCCCAGACAGGGTTTTGTGTATCCTGGGTAGGCAGGGCTTTACAGGAAGGTGACTGCAAGTGGCACCCCGGTGCTCACTACCCATCTGCCGGCTAGAACCAGTTCCAGGGGCACACCAGCCCCTGGCCTGGGGAAAGTCCGGCCTGGGAGAGGGGTGTAACCACCCCCCTTCCTGGTCCCACCCCTAGGGCAGGACCTAGTCGCGTACCCACCCCTTTCTTTAGGATAAAGGCAGGAGCGGGGACCCTTCCAAATTAGATCATCTTTGAAAAAAAAAACTACTTTCTACGAAAGGAACTCTCGACTTCTTCTCAAGATTTCTCCCTTGTGGCTAAGGAGTAGTCACCCTGCATCCGCAGGCACCATCTAAGAACTCTGCGGTTTGCTGCACGTCCTTCCTCAGGAATCCGACCGACCAGCACGACGAGACCCGGCTTCCCTGGCACCTCTGACCTCTACCTACCTCTACAGCTAAGCTGAGAACCGTAGGTGCGACGAGACCTCGAGGGACCGGCCATCATCGGAACTGCACGACTTCGAACCAGCACGACAACCGAGGGATCCTCTGGTGAGTGCTTTGGGGTCCGAGAAGCCCCGACCCTGAGCAGCTCCAGCACCGAAGTTCAGCCTCCCAGCATCGCCACGATCTGCGCGGGGCCCTTCTGCTTTTTGCTGCTCACCGCGTTGTTTGGCTACTAGCCCGCTGGCTTGTGGCCTTCTTAACGACGCCCGATGACATCACTGCTGCTGGTCTGGTTGCTCCAGACTGGCCCTTGCTCCCTTCCAAAAGAGGAGCACCCCGGACCCTCCTGGTCCACTCCAGACGCCATTTTAGGTCCACCTCGTGGGCTTGAATTTGCCAAGACTTGTTGCCCCAATCCTGGGTCCAGCGACGTCGACAGCATCATCCATCATGGGACAGCTCGCACCTCCATCCTGGTCGCCGACAACGCCTCCTGGTCCGTGAGACTGCAGAGCCCAGCGTCACCCACTCACCTAGTCGAGGTGACTACCATCCGGTGCTCTCCTGGTGCCACCTGACTACTGGCTAGTAGTCACGAACTTGGTCCCCTCTGCTTTCAGGTGTCATCCATCTTCGATCCAGGCTTGGATCACTCGAACAATCTTCACTGGTCGCCTGCCAGCAACTCCTTTTCTTCAGGCTCCTGGTTCGTCTATGAGGATTCCCGACGTCTTTTGAGACCTATGCAGCTGCAGCCCCTGGGCTAGGTAACTTCGGCATTTCGGTGCCCCAGCATATCCTCACTATCCAAGGGTCAGGATCCACTGTCGTTTTCGACCTACCTTATCGGGTTCGCCCGAGAACACTAACTTTGTCTTTACTAGCTCCCATAGACTTTGTCCCGCATCCCGCGTGAGAGTGCACACTCTGCACCCGAGTCCCCTAGGCCTCCTACAAGTAATCTGAAGGTTCAGTAACGTAGTCCTAGCGATTCCAAAGCCTATTAGTACAGTACTTACCTTCTAGTAATTTCGCATTCCACTTCCATAGTATATGGTTTTCCGTGCCCCTCGGGCATTTGTGTAAATTGTGCAACTTAAAGTATTTTCGTAAGAGTTTTGTTGTGTGCTTAGTACCCTGTCCTCATAAAGAGTACAGGGCTGTTGTGATCTAAATAAATACACTGTTTATTTTCATAACACTTGTGTGGTGTCCTTTCACTTGGTGTTCCAGGGGTATATGTGATGGTATAACAGCTGGCTTAACACGCCCTCTAGAGTTTAGCCCGAAGACTGCTCGTATCCACGCTACTAGGATAGCTGGTCTATAAGGTTGACTTACAACCAATCACCACAAGGGTTGTTTGGACTGATACAAAGTGCTCACTAGAATAGTGAACATTATATATCAGGCCAACTTCTCACACTAGGGTTGCCACCTCACCATTATTTTACCAGTACAACAAGCAATTGACCAAGTTGAACTGGTGCCAGTAATTAATAAATACCGACAATGATGTAGCTGGTATTTGTATTGTAGCCCCCACAAGCTGAAAGGCCAGTAGCATTGCTCTCCCTGTGTGGTCTAAGACGTAGCTGCATTTAAAAAATACATTCAGAGAAAACAGACAAAATTGTTAAATATTAACAAGTGGCCAGTTTTTCTGTTTGTCTAGCTTTATATTCTTTCCTTCACAGGCAGACACTTTCAAGAGTCCGCCTCTACGCCCACCCTCAGGGAGCCCGACTATCTGCCATTTAGGTGATTTAGAGTTGAGGGCCGATTTTGGGGTGGAGCCTGGCAGTTGCTGCACTATGTGAGTGCCATTCAAAGCCTTCGACTCGAGTACGGTCAGCAAAATGTGAAACTCTGTAGTGAAAGTGTAGTGTGGTAGATGTTTTCCTGGGACAAAGAAGGTAACCCTATTGGGAGCAAACAACAAACTAAAATAATAAACCTACAACAAAAATATTACCAAAGAGATTGCTCTTAGTAGGAGTCCTTTTCCAAGATGTACTTCTGTTCTTTATATCTCTGTACTGATGACCTACCAACTCCTTGCATTCAGTTAGCTGGGGCGTTCTTCTCTCTACAGTGTGGAGCATACAGTGGCATTAGATACCTCTTGTAGGTAAGAAATGATACATATTTGAAGACTCAGATACTCTAATTAGATTCAGAAGCAATTGTCCAAGAAGGTGAGTTCTCAATGTGGGTCTCTTACCTACCATTATTGGCCTTCTAGCATTATAAAGGTCTTGTGTTTTTTTTGTTCTTGTCAGGAGAATTTTCCTGGTAATACTAAGCGTCTTCCGGTTACTTGGGAATACAACTTCTTTTCCCCTAAAGGGAACTGCTAGCTCTTCACCCATACTACTCTATCCTTCTTTAGTTCTGTACTATAATTTCTCCCTTGTTTAAGGATATTCCCTGAAATCACAATGACACTTAAATATTCAATTATTAACATAAATGCATTTTTTTGGAATGGCTTAAGCCCCCTCAGTGTGCAACAATACGACAACAGTCAATTAAAAAAACATGTCTCTCAGGGCTGTTTTCATTTATATTGGTTTCACGAAGTCCAAAGGTAGTCTGTTCAGATCATATTTTTGATTTAAAATGATTCTGTGGCAATGTTCAGACAACTAGGACAATGCCTGCTATGCCCTACCACCTTACCAAGACCAGAATTACCTGCAATCTGAAGAGTGGTCTTCTTTGGACCAGTCATTCCTGCAGTTAAAGATTGTTGTCCTCCAAGTTTTCGGCCTGGAGCGACCGGAGAAACTCTTTACTTGCTCGGTGTATATGAATAATCTGTCATCCACAATTCGAACGCGATTTGCCCACACTAAGTATTTAACTAAGACAATGCGTCGTCAAAAGCACATTTGGGGGCACTTTGCTGCGGGCGAGGACTCTAGAGCTCAGGATTCAGCGGGGCCATGACAGCTGCCTCCTTCCATCCCCTCCCACCACCGGCGGCTATTTTGCAGCTCGCGACACCCGCTTCGCGGTACGCGTGCGGGCGCGCACCGGGCAGGCCTGTCTGAGCCCGTCCGAGACTGTGCGAGGCTGGGCTGGGCCGTACCCTTTGGCTGTGTAATCACGGACTACTATAGCAACTGTGAGTAGCTGGACACGGTTACGACTCGAATTGTATATTTTCTCTTTATTAGTACTCAACCCGGCCATTCGCACTTACTACCTTAGAGTTCCTGCGGCTGTGATACCAGTTTATGTTATATTTTGGAAATTAGACGGCCAATAAGCTTTGAACTATTTTATGCAGGATCGATTAAGTGGTTAGAATATGTATGTTATATCTTATTTTTGTATTGTTTATACAAAATTAATCGGACCCAAAGTATGAATTTTTAGGTGATAGTTTTATATTAATAAGGTGCTGGCTATTGTAACATTTATACTATTCTTTGTGTAGGGGTATTTGTGCACATTCCCTTGGTATAAATATCCTGAGTAATTTATAAGATTAGTATTTGGCTATTGGGGGTTCTTTGGTCGCTGTAACATTTTCTCACTATAGACACAACATTATGTCGAAACGTAAACTACAAAAAGGAATTAATAACGTAGTTGAGCCTCCCGGCTCCACCATTGATTCTTATCTCGTGAAGGCGGTTAGCGCCATTAGTGTTGAAATAGATAGGGCAGAACGCCGCCTCTCACTAGGATTAGGTGGCGTATCTGGCCCTGTAAATGCGACAGATTTACAAGCCGAGTCTAATGTAAGTAAAGACCAAAGCACTTTCCCCACTATGAATTCTGTGAGCCCAGACCTTGCCCTGGATCCTCCTGAACTTAGAGAAGTTCGTTGTATACCGTCACCCAATGGATCACCCACTCCAAAAAGGAAAAGGAGCTGTAGGAAAACCCAGCTAAAACAAGGGACAGTTAATAAAGGTACTAAAGTTCCATCTTCTAATCCTACAGTAGAGCATCCTTCCAGTGCGGGGATCCTGTGTGATGCGCTTGTTAACCAGATTATAGCTGCTTTAACCCTTAAATTAGAAACATATCTCAAACTACTCCATGATAAAATAGATAAATTAAAAGGTGAAGTAGTTAAACTTAGTGGGGTATTTAATCACCCTAATGAGCTGCCTAAAGAAAATACAACTAGGCAGGAGGAAGGATCGCAAGGCGGCAAAAATATAGGAACTACATCTGTCTTAGGTGTTGCACCTGATATCCCCAAGAATGGGAGGGCTACAGAAGTGGCAAGCTCCAATTCTAGTGTACCGGACACATGAGTTAATATGACCTTTTTAGGTCAAAGAAAGCAATTGACGAGAAGTAACTATCCCAGTGATGCAAGAAATAAGGGAACTAGAAATATGGAGATTATACAGGTGCCTATAAATCGGACAGAGAAAAAAGCCAGAAGAGGGAAAAAGTAGCAGATCGATTAACCTACCCCGGATTGCTGCCCGTAGGAGGCAGTATTGGTGAATGTCCCCCCTCTCAGTCCGTGCCAAATGGAATCACATGTATCCCTCAAAAATAAAGTGGTGGATTGGCTGAATCGAAATTGTGGCTATCCTGTCAATCATGCTGACCAGATTCTTACGACTAGAAGATTAAACTGGATTGGCCCTTTAAGGAAATCAACAAAGGGTGATTGTGTTATTATTAATTTTAAGAACCCACGTTATGCTAGGATTTCCTTGGAAAGAGCTGCTGCTCAGCCAGATAACGATTTTAGCACTTTACTCCTTTCACTTGGTTTCTTTTATAGCCATTTAAAAAAGCTATGCCTACTGGAGTAGATCAGGAATATCGCAGAGCCAACTAGGAAATGCTGCCTCAGTCGCATTTTGCCCTTCCCACATACAATAGATTTCAATCACTCAGTACCCTTGAGGAGAAAGATTGACACAATTCTGCCTGCCATATGAAAAGAATGGCGGGCCCTAGGAGTAATGATCAACAAGAGGTAGTGAGGCGAGTAAGACAGATGTTATCAGGACAGGCGTCTAGTGCACATGGGGTCATAAATACACCTGCAGAAAGGGATTTAAGTAAAAAGCAAGGGATGACCCCTGATGGAAACACTGGCCAATCATTAGAAGAAGATCTTGTTCCCCTGGCCATGATCTCTAGAATTTATGTGACCGGGGCTGGCCAGCCTATAACGACTCAGCCAGCCGATAACACAGAGAGACCCATAGTTAGTGGGTTCACTATAGCCTCATGGAACATTGCTGGATTGGCAAAAAAAGGGATATGTTAGGATGGACGGACTTTCTCTACAGCCACGATATTATATCCCTTCAGGATACCTGGTGCTCAGATTGTTAATTTTGAGGGGGTTTGTTTCCTATCATTTACCTACTTCGCGTTCCTTAGTTGGTAGAGTGATACTGGAGATGACTGTGTGCACTTCCCTCATAACCCATATGGAGAAATTTTAAACACTGTTGTGGTCAAATTTGACCTGGATATAATGCAGTGTGCAAGAGATGGGTCTGGGAAACTGATGCCAACTTTTACAGGTAGAAATGTAAATACAATCATTGATCATGTATTGGTTTCTGCAAATATTCTTCCCCTTTGTACGACCCCATGGATTGAAGATTTACTACTTAGTGACCACAACTGCATTATCATGCCATTAGCTGTATGGGGCAATAGATCCCCAGTAATCCCAACTATTGTGGGCAATATTGCCCCGTGCAGACCAAATGGCACTAGAATAAAATGGAAAAGGGTCAACCCAGATAAGGTGTTAAAAAATATCGTCTCGAACTGTTATACAGAGATTTCTGAGAATTTAGATGTTAATGTTGAACCAGCACAGATTTTAACAAATTTTTGTAAAATAAATGGAACCATTGATACCATCCTGACCTCGTCATCAAATAGGAAACTTACTCAGAACAGAGGATGGCTTAATCATGCCTGCACCCTCGCACTGAACCAGTTAAAATAAGAACTGTCCAGTAGTAATTGGGATATGGTGCTTGTAAAAAATTTAAGATTGGATTACAAATTCAAACTGAAACAGAGAAAGAGAGCTTCAACAGAAGGCCTGGGACAAATTAACTTTGGCTGTAGATACATCAAATAGCCAGCTGTTCTGGGAAACAGTCAACTCTCCCTTTTTAAAAAATGAGGAAGTCCCCAAATTGACATCCTATGTTAGTAGCGAGGCATGGTTTGCACACTTTTCTAGCATTTTTAAACTAGGAAATTTAACTATAAATGATTCTACTGATCCAAGTATTTGGCCTATTATCCCTCTAAACATTACACTAGCTGAGGTTGAACAAGGAATTAACAGCAGCAAGGGAGGTAAAGCCACCAGCCCGGACGGTGTTCCAATAGATGTTTATAAAGCCATACCTGCCCTTTGGGGCCTCATATTAAATATAGTTTTTAACGCCGCTGTAATGGAGGGGGCTCCCTCTACCTGGGGCGAAACAATCATTATTCCCATATTTAAGAAGGGGGCTAAATCTGAAGCCAAAAACTATCGGCCAATTTCTCTTCTAGATTCGTCTATTAAAGTTATGAGTAGGGTCCTACTTGTCAGATTAGAGGAGTGGGCTGAGGATAATGGGATTTTAACACGGACCCAATATGTTTTTAGGAAAGGGCGGGGAACCCTTGAACAGTGCATTCATTTAGAATTGTTAATCGGAAAATATACTTGTGTTAAGCAAGGGTCCCTTTTCCTATGTTTCGCAGACCTCAGCAGCGCTTTTGATTTAGTGGATCCCGCTTTACTTTGGCTGATTTTACTTGGTCTTGGAGCCCCAGAGTCCATTATTTTTTTTTTTGGCAAGGCTTTATGAAAAGTTGTTAACATCAGTATGGTATGGTCAAAGGGGTGAGAGTACCCTAAATTTGATGTTAAATGTGGTATCCGCCCCTTTTCTTTTTACACTCTTTATTAACGAAGTTGACGCAGCACTTAAACTTGTAGAAGTCGGATGCACCTCAGGTGGCGAGCCAGGATGTGCCGGTTCTGCTATATGCAGACGCCGCCGTACTTTTATCCAGAACACCTATCGGCCTACAGCGGCTGATAGATAAGTTTGTTGATTTTATCAAGAGTAGGAAGTTGCAGATCAATAAGACTAAAACATATACTATGGTTTGTCGCCCGAGGCCAGGGAGAACTAAATCCTTTTTTATAGAAGGGCAAAAAATACAAACTGTGGATAAGTTGTGCTACCTAGGAACAACCTTCTCTGGTGACGGTAAATGGTTGCAAGAGATGACGAATGTCCAGGCTAAAATGGCAAAAAGTGTACATGGGGTTTTTATGTTTGCTGCAAAACGAGGGGACCGTTGAATAAAAGAAATGATGCATATTTACAAATCGAGATGTGCCTCAATCGCACTATACAGTGCGGGGGTATGGGGTAACCACTTTAATGATGAATTGCAAACAGAGGAAAATATGTTTCTTAAAAAGCTGCTCTGTTTACCTACTTCGGCGTCTACTGAATTAGTTCATAGTGAAGTGGGGATTATTTGACGGACCTAATCGCGTTCAAACCATTATTGCTCTGGCGATCAATATGGCTGAAGGACGAGACTCTATTCAATAGAATGATTATTAAAGATTGTCTCCGATTAGATAATTGTCTAAAGATCCCCTGGCTTAACTATATTGCACACACTTTTAAGGATCTATTTAAATTAAGCATCCTGGATAACCCTAATGAAGTAATAGTGCTGCCCAAAGTAGAATTGAATAATACGTTTCTGTGGCACAGAAAGAATGCCCGCCAGATTAACGTAGTGCGGTTAACAACTTGCCAGTTATATTACTCATATCTAGAAACTCAGGGGTTTCAAACCTATTTGAGCCAGGTAACCAGATCCTCGCACCGTTTTGTCCTCACAAGAAGGAGACTAGGCCTTGTCCATCACTTGTTAGCTTTCCCTTGTGTAAAACAGTACCCTGTTTTCCCCTGTCCATGTGATTGACGAACCAAACAAAGTACTTTGCACTTTCTCCTTATATGTAATTTGTATCAACCTCCGTATTGCTTTTTTAAAACCCTTGTTCAAAAAATATTGCACTTTGACTACGGCAGCTGCTATGAGTTTATTGTTTACAATGCGAGAGCCTGAAATTTGTTTTTATACTTTAACTTTTATTCTGAGATCAATTTATGCAAGGAAAAGGGTGTTGTTTTAAGCTGTATTAATAACTATGATTGTATTCCATCTATTCTATGAACTGTATTGGCTTTTAATAATTGTTTTTAACTGTGCTTTTATGGTTGTTTTATCTGAACCGAACAAAGCTTATTGAATTGAATTGAACTAAGACAATTTCACATAAAGCATAATTGAGGCCTGATGTATTTTAAATTCCAAAGCAAGGTCCACCATGCCCTACTTAATGACGATGTTGCAGGACCTCATTTTGCAGGGTAAACCTCCCTTCTGCAAGTCATATTCTTATTGAGATATTCTGCATTAGTACTGGTAC
This sequence comes from Lissotriton vulgaris, assembly GCF_964263255.1. NCBI lineage: Eukaryota > Metazoa > Chordata > Amphibia > Caudata > Salamandridae > Lissotriton > Lissotriton vulgaris. The sequence goes on along the minus strand of NC_141700.1, from coordinate 229,981,412 downwards.
TAGCACTCGGTGGTTTGCAGCAAGATGTCTTTCTGACAAGGTAGCTGGAGTTTGGGAGAAGATGTAGGCCATTACTGCATTGTGATCTAGTAATCCTTTGCTGTAGGCTTCTTCCATTTCCTTAGCTGATGGCTGCATGTCAGTGATGAACAGAAGGAGAGAGAATGAGAGTGAATGTACCCGCCTCAAGTCCCTCTTCACAGGTTTGCATCTCTGTGGTATCCATTCAGGATGAGATGGTAAGCTCATATAATCCATGAAGGCTTGTGTTTACCTGCTCTCATTCTTCATCTGTGGTAGAGGAATTTAGCCGTCTTATGTTTCTTGAAGAAAAATTGTTTGAGTTGTGACGGACTAGTTTAGCTTTTGCTATTGGCAAGCAGCACGCTAAGTTGGCCCTTTTGTGTGCTTATCATTCTTTATGCAGTCTGATCAAGGTAATATATCTGGCCAGCCTGTTGTCATTGGTAATACACCTTCAAAGGCATATTTAGGTTACTAAGATAATTATGTGTTGCCTTAGAGATATTCTTTGATCTGTTAACTTGTTTTAATGTGCACATCAGGTCTAGACGTGACTTTGCAGTTCCTAACGTGGCAGCATTTTTAATCTTATTGGTTTGATGTTTTTGGTGTGACTGGTGCAACATCTGAGACAATAATATTCTTCCCTCTGTTAGTGAGACACTATTAACATATGTCCATTAATTTGTAAATCTTCAGGATGTTGCTCCAGAGACTTTTTCCATGGGGTTGCATGTCCTTCAGCTATATACCAAACCAGCATCAAATAAATGCTGTATAACTTTGTTTGAAGCTCTAGATTCTGTTAGAGGATGCATCTAAGTTTCCATTGCGATAAAGTTTTAAGCTCGTCTTACTGTCTTTAAAGATTAGTTCGAGTAGGAACACCAAAATACATCTTCTTCATCCTACTTTTTAAGATCTTTTTATTAAGTATTTTGTATTAGCAATATATAACATTACCTTCAGTCAGGACACGCTTGCATTCTTCCAGTTGTCAATTGAGACGCACAATAGAAGACAAGTTATTGGCCTTACGTTTAGGTGCGTTTAATGCGCCTGAAATCCACTGTTACACATCTGTAGCTCGTAAAGGATTATCAAACCTTCTGCAAGTAGAAATAACAAAGTAGAACAGTAAAACTTGGCAGCATGCGATAGTGGGTATGCTAGAAACGTTCACGGCCCTTGTGGATCTCGCTTATCAGTAAAAAAATATATATACATTAGATTGCTATTTTGAGTGACAGGTCATCCATCTCCGGGAAATAAGGGCACATTCCAGAGGCAGCAAATACCTTGCTGTCGCATGGATAGTGTTGCAGATGGGAAAATTACAGTTAGGTCTCAGCAGGGTCATTGTCAGTCACATCATATTTCTTTTACCTTGTATCTGGGAGGAAGTCTAAGTTGGGAGGATGGTATCATTGGCTCCGGACTAAAAATTAAACAGCATCTCATCCCAGCCCTGAGACAAAAGATACTTCCTGAGACTTCTGGGCTTCTCTGCGCTTTACTGTCTGCTCTGCCCACGTTGCCACCGATTGAATACCTCCACACAGTCGCTCAATGGGTTATGCTATCCTCCTAGTTCTGTTAAATAATGGGCTTTACCAGTAGTAAGGTATGGAATAGGAATCATCTTATCTGCTTAATTTACTTGGTGCTTTTGAATGATCCTAAGGCTCAAACCTCCCAACTATGGAGGACAGCATGTCCCGTAACTTGAGCGTGATGTGAAGTAGCTGCTAACCAGAATTGAGATTTATGATACATAAGTAACATCAGCCCTTGGTGAGGTACAGTGAGAACAGCAAGCATTTATTTTCCCACATGTGAGGAAAGCTGTATGTAGAACATGGAATTGCATGATCTTAAATTTAGCATTTCTGGGAATCAAGGCAGGTAGACCACCTACATCGGAGACCTATGTGTGCTCGTCAAATGATTGGCTAGCAAGCTAATCAGTAGCTGGCTACTAAACATTGTATGGCTGTATTTTTATGATTGTATGTGTTTGTGTTTCTTCTGACATTGCTCCAATCGATAAGCATGGGTCAGTGCACTGTTCGTTCTTGACCCTAGTTGGGGAGGGGGGGGTGCGCCTTAGCTCTTGTGACTTGCATGTTCCTAGCAATCATTGGTCTATCATGTATGACCCCCACATATCCTTTTTAATTTTCTGATGGTTTGAATAGTTGGCCATTCTTAATAAAGATTGATGACCTGCTGATGCCAGCTGAGAAGTAACGGAGGTATAAATGAAGTAATAATTTGTGACTGCTTGCATGATATTTAGTTTGCATATTTCCTAAGTAAGTCAGTAAATGTTTATAAAGCGCTCGAAGGCCGGGTCGTCTTGGCACTGGAGAGCACAAAGGAAAAATGTGGAGCCCGGAATACAGATCGTTACTGAGTGGGAAAGAACCAAGTTTTCAATTGGCCCTGGAATTTAGACTGAACTGTCAGGGATCTGATACAAGGAGGCAGCTTGTTCCAGAGTTTGGGCGCTAAGTAAGAGAGGTATCTACCTCCCCATTTAGCTTTCTTAGTTTTAGGGACATTTACAAGTGCCTGATTGTCTGATCTTAGTAAGTGTTTAGGGGTGTACCATTGGAATAATTTCTGATATTCCGTTGGATTACCTCCATACAAAGTTTTATGAATCAGACACAATGCCTTAAATTCAATGTGCTCTTTGACTGGAAGCCAATGAAGGTTCCTAATGGCCCCCAATATGCTATTGAATTTGGGGATATTCAATAAGGTACGGGCAGCCATATTCTGCAACAATTGTAGTTTAGTTAACTGTCGTTTATCGATCCCAAGATAGAGGGTATTACAGTAGTCAATCTGGGACAACGCAAGTGCCACCACAACGGTTTTCCTTAGTTCGATTGGAAGAAACAGTAGAATCTTTCGTAGTATCTTTAGTGTGAAGTAGCAGGTTGAAGTGACCTGATTAATCTGACCTGAGAAGCTAAGCTGTGAGTCCCAAACTACACCCAGGTTTCTTACTTTAGCCGCTGGTCTAGGACATGCTCCTGTTATTGCCTGTCACCACACAGAGCTCCAGATAGACGAGCCAGTGCCGAACTCCATGACTTCAGTCTTCTGCGTGTTTAGTTTGAGGTAGTTAAGGTGCATCCATTGTATGATGCGATCGAGGCAGCTATGAAATCTAACCAACGGCGCATCATGTCTGTCAGTCACCAGTCACCATGTTTGAAGGATATAGCCTTATACTTTGCCTCTTCTGGTTCGTCAATGCAAATTTTAATATTCAGTCAAAAAATTGTTTATTTTAATACCTAAGCCACACGAGATTATCCCTATGTTAACATTCAAATGATAAGGGCCTCAAGGAGTCTTGACATTTGTATTTTTTCCTTCCACACCCCCCCCCCCCCCCCCCCACCCCCCCTTATTCTCTCTCATTTCTAATTGTAAGCGGAGCGCAGTACAAAAGCGGGAGTGTAGGGCAAAAAACGGAATGAAGAAAAGAGGTGTTTGGCGAGCGCATGTGTAATAAATATTAGCATGTCCCTCTTTAAAAGTAAATCGTTAGTAAAGTGCAGTTTTTGTTGCGAGGCTAACCTCCTCGATGAAGTGCTTTCCTACAACCAACTCAAGGAGCATTTGTATCACAGGATAAATGCTTTTTAACTGCTTTTAAGCTGGGGTGCTCCAATATTGTCGGCAGGGTCACATTGTATCACAGGCCTCTTGCAGAGAGGAGGAAGGAGCAGCCTGTGGTTCCGTCCGCACTTGATGATGCAACGCCCTTCCACGGTATCCACCCCGCTGAAGCATTTCAAAGTATGTCCAGACTCCAAATACAGAACATCGATCGCCTAGATAAGCATTGCTCTTACTTGTTTTCTTTCTTTTTGGGCAGTGGAAGTTGTTTTCATTTGCTGGTCTCACTGTAGTCACCTGTAGGATGATTTTGGTTTCACCTTTATAATCAACCCACACCAAGGCACTGGTTTGTTTTACAACCCCCTGCCTCTTGCTCGCCACGGGTAAACGGAGCTGCCACAACTTTCCTCTCTGTGTGGACTGTCGGAAGATGGATTGGGATTACACAGTAAAAAAAAGATTAAACACACTGTCCCCCTGACTTCTACGTCACTAAAATATGAAGTTTTGAAACTTCTACATAGTTTCTAGAAAGCATGTTTGGGAGCATGTATTTATTACGGCGCTATAAACACACTCCTTTCCTTTTCAGCTGTTCAAGGGAGCTTTGTGGGCTTTTTTGTTAATAATTAAGCTTTGTCACTTTCTTTCTGTACTTGATTTGTTTGGACGAGTTTTAGAATTTATAGAATGTTTTGCTAACACATGTCGCTTTCGGTAAAGTGCCTTGTGGCGCCTGCCTTGCACACACAGTGAAGGTGGGGTGACAAAGGGTGTCTGCTGCCACAGGCCAGGCAGGTGTGTGCCCCGGTATAGACACACAGCAGCACATGAAGTGTCCGAGTTCATAGTATGATGTCTTCAATCAACAGGAGCTTACCACAGACAACGTGATGAGCTGGCTTCATCATATGTACATTTTACGCATTTTCTGCATTGAGCACCAGGTGTCCGATGCCACGTTGCCTCCTTCATGTCACCAAGTGATTTTGTCTCTGGGGCGTTTCTCAAAATTGCTCCATCACTTGCAGAATCTGAATAGGGCCCCTCTTGTATTTTATTTTAGAAGTATGGATGCAGATGTTTGTTTTTTGTTTTTTTTATAATGTAAAGCACCTCGACAGAAGCACCACCCTTGAGCAACGTGGTTTAAAATACATAAGTGCTCGCTCAATACCCCACTAGCTCCATTCATACCATGTCACAGGAAGAAAACCGAATTTCTAGCACTAACCACAGCCTATGAGGTAGAGAAAGGCGGATGTGGGTGTGTGCCACTAAGCGCTATAAATAGCAGGAATTCTCATAACCAAATTTAGTTCAACCTTGGAATGATAAAGGTAGAAGATAGGTGAGTGTGCATGTGCACTATAGCAAAGAGGGGTGGGTAACCCAATATACCCTTGCGGGCTCGGACAAACAATATGTATAGATAAAGATACCAGCAAGGGTTTTACTTTTGTTGAATAATTACAGCGACTAAGATCTATATTACTAAGACTCTTCGACTGAGAACATCAGCTGCTGAAATTGTTTAATCTCACCTTGTTCTTAGTGAGGGAACCAAAAGAGCTACCACACTAGCTCTAGGGAAGCAAAAAATGCAAAATGAGAAGCAACACAAGAGGTTATATTTAAAAAAAAGTTATATTTCAAAAAAGACTTATTATTTGTTTTCTTGAATTTCATTCAAGAAAACAAATAATAAGTCTTTTTTTTTTTAATATCATGCACATATTGTGCACTATAGCAGCACACTTATTTTTGAGTCTGACAGAAAATGGACTTTGATATTGGTACGCAGCAGTCTTCCAATGACGATTTTGTAGTCTCTTCAAATGTTATCACTTTTGGAAATGTAATCTGTATCACTAGGGGCAAAAAGTCTTCTGTTTGTTCCCTTTTTAGGTCTTGCCTGGGGCTTGTAAGACATTTTATTAGCTTAAAAGGGGCTTAGACCTCCACCCATTACTTACTGCTGGTTGGCTTCATCTTCGCTCACAAGAGTTTGAGCTATTGGCATTGTAAATGACAATGTCTTTTATTTATGTATTAATTAGCAAAACTAGTAATAAAAGGCATTGTAATTTACAATGCCAAAAGCTTAAACTCTCGCAAATGTGAGACCTATTGCATTGCAAATGCTTGTTTACATGGAAGAAAGTTAAAGGCAGAAAAATGTTAAATGTTCATAATATGGAAAGATTTTCTGCGTTTAAAATTTGTCCTACTTAAAATAATGGCCGTATTTTTCAGTTATAAATATGGCAATATGGCACTGTGTCTACCTGCCATTCCATAAAACTCATCATTTTAAATTTCTTCCTTGTCCAAGTGTCACACTTACAAAAACCAGACATCTTACTCCCAGTGGCCTGTTGACAGGGTGCCATAATGATAACGATAAATACAGCCATCTTTTTTAAATGAGAAAAATTTTAAGTGAAGAAACATGTTTTATAAACAATTAAGATATAATTGGTTTAACTGGAAGTGGAGAAAGACATTAAGACTTAATGTTTGATATTAATATTTTTTTTCTCTTTAAATTTCTACCATTTAAAAATATCACTGTATTTTTCTGTTATAAATATAGCACAGTGTCTATCGGCAACTTGGCGCAAAAGGCCTGCTGTTTGTAGATGCGACACTAGGAAAAGGGAAAATATTAAATATAACTTAATTTTCATTTTCTCTCATTTGAAAGCATTCAGAAACATCACTATGTTCTCTCAATCCAATACTGAGTTGACAAGGACTTTTATTTAACCCCTTCGAAGCTAATGACGAGCTGGGCTCGTCATGGCGCTTACCTGCCGTGCGCGGATGACAAGGCCAGCTCGTCATGATTTATGGTGTTTTACATTTTTTAGCGCAGGACGGGAAAACGCCTAGCAGCCATGTGGTTAAGAGCTAAATATCTTGGTTCTTCACCGCTGTGCCTAGCCTGGGTCATAAATCTGACAGAGCACTGCTCATTATCAGGCCCTGCTATCTGCAGCCTGATGATAATGTAAAGTAAACACACCTTTCCCTTTACTTTAAAAGAAAAATATGACCCTTTGCTTATTTGAAAATGAACTCAAGGCTGTTAGCTACTCTGAAGGTGTCTGGGAGATACTGGTAGCTTGAGATCCACTGGTTGGAGACACCTGGATTAGATTAATCTACTGTTGATAAGGACTTGGTGATGGTTAGCTGCATAGCAGATACATATTCTAATTATCTAATACGTAAAACCATAGCATATTGGTGTATCTTTTGTCTATACGGTTTGTATGTAAGTTATAATCTGTGTTCTTTACTGACTTCTCAAAACCTGTTGGGGCAGCACACATGCAAATCCCTGCTAAGGCTCTGGCAGGACTGCTGCAGTTTTAGGTCTCTGCTAGATGGCGCACGCAATGTCCTGAAAGGACGTGTTGTGTTCTATCTGTGAGCTTACAGGCTGCCCATCTTCTACCAATGGTAAACTTCAGCGTCTCTCATTTTCTTTGATGACATTTGTCATTGCATGTGGTCATCATGCCATCTTCTTGTGTTTGGCCCTCCTATAGGGCATGGACCAAGTACATGTCTCCTTACACTGCTCACAGCTTGCAGAGCATTTTTTCCTTTAATTTCAAGCACACCATAGGAGTGCTTGCCTTTTCAGACTGTCTCCCTTGTACACATACCATCTAAAGAGCATGAATGTGTACATAAACAAATGCATTTCTTGAAAAGTTGTTCAAACACACAGCACTTGTTTTTTTTTTGCACAATCCAATGGTATTGGAGCACTTGCTGCGTCCTCTGCCTTGCAATAGCGTAAAGACAAGTCAATGATATTGGAGTGCCTCCTCCTGCCCTCTTCCAACGTTGCTTGCCCATCTCCTCCTGCTTGACCTGTCCCCCACTTCCTCCCTCGTCGCTGCAGCTTTTTATTTATTTATTTCTTGCTCAATCCAATGCTATTACAGCGCTTTTTCTTTCCTCCATCTTGCCATTGTGCTAATACCCGCCGATGATATTGGAGCGCTTTAAGTGCTCACCAGTTACATTCCACAGTGACACATTCATTATTTTGGACAGGGGGACGGTTAAGTGATGTCCCCAGAATCACAAATTGCTCTGCCGATCCCGAGATATGAACCTGGTTCCCCAGTTCCCATGTTTTCCTGTTGGCAGCTCTGGCCATTATGGCATATCCTTGCTTCACTTCAAAGATCCTCAACTGTTGCTCACTATCACTTTCACATTTGTTCAGCAAGACCCCATCAACTCCGAACAAGCACTGGCAAAGTCAACAGATCTCTGCAATGCATAAGCTATTGGCATTGACAATTTGAATGTCTTCTTGCCATGTTGCCTAGCAGCATATTTGCTATTCAGCATGGATGCAAGTTGCTGAAAAAAGCACTGTGATGCAGTCAGCGTAGCCCATATCATAGAACTATTTTGTGTTCATTGTGCAAGACAATAAACTCAACATGGGGGGGGCAAGAGACTTGACGTCAGCTAAGCATCCTGTGATTCTGGACTTTCAGTAACTTTAAGCCATGCTGAACAGCAGATGTAGCCATGATTTAGCCAGACATCATGGCTAAACGACATTCACATTGACAAGGCAATAGCTCAGGGATTGCGGAGACTTTTTGGCTTTGCCAGTGCTGGTCTTTACTGCCCTACTCTCTGTCACAGCCATAGGAAGGGCCTGTGTCCGATCCATTGGAGGGGCCTGTGAGGCACCCTTCGATTTCCTCCCTTCTGCAAGCCTAGAGAAATCACTAATGATCAGAAGAATTTTACAGGTCGTCAACAGTTCTTTGGCACAAAACAACAAAAGTGCTTTAAACCAGGACTAAATGAAAAGGTAATCAAGAGTAAAAGAAATCTCATATCCGGTCCTTGATTGTACTAATACCAACACAGCAATGGTTCTGTGTGATTTTTAGGTCACAGTAAATTCATTAGTATTGATCAGTGCTTTTACTTTTTCCCTTTAATTGCTGTGCTATCTTGGCATTGCTATGTGCTTAACAGTATAGTTGAAAAATATTTCATGAGCTCAATTCACAAAGTATTTACTTATTTAAAGCGACACTTGGGTGCTTGATATCTTTAAGGGTGCAAATGTGAATTTCGACTCCTAAATTAATTTACCAGCGCACTTCTGTCTGTCTAGCCCTGTTTTCTCTATGTGAATGAATCTGCTGACTGCAGCATCTAGTTGGCATTCCGCAATGGGGATACCTGCCAAAGCAAGTAAACGCCTACACATTTGATGGTTTGTGGCTATTCTGAAAACTTTGACAAGCAAATTCCTTTCCTGGATATAGTCCGATATTTCCTACTTTGAAAATGTATCATGGTGTAAGCACAAGTTTTTTTTTTCAATTGAATTAATTATTTTCTTTATTAAAGCAAGTAAAAGCAAATAGTTTAAAAGAGCACATGCACTTACATGTTATGTTCCTTTATTGTATTGAATTGTAATTGCATTTATATAGCGCTTACTACCCTATACGAGGCGTCTGAGCTTTTTCGGCGTTTAGCACGCTACTCTGGAATCCATACAGGATTAGTGGTGAATTAGTATAGTGAAATATGAAATAAATTTGAGTGGTGGATATGTCAGTCAGTTATTTGGATTGAAAAGGATAGTGGAGGGATAGAAGAGGGAAGGATTTAGAAATCTTTCTTATTGTTTTTGAGCTCGTAGCAATATGAGGAGGCTTTGGTTGAGTAAAAGGGAGGTGAAGAGGGAAGAGTCAGAGGTAAGGGTTTAGAAAGGCTTGTTTTGGGGGATTGGAATAGTAAAAGAGGTATGAGATGATGCAGGGAGGGGTAGAGTAGGGAAGAGTCTAGAAAGGGTATTTTGGGGGATCATAGTAGTGGTATAGGGTTTGGGATGAATGAGAGAATGGTGGTAGAGGATATATTGATAGAGGTATAGGGTGAGAAATGGGGTAGTGCATTGGCAAGAGTAGTAGAAAGAGGTTTGAGATGAGTCAGAGCGTTGAGGTAGAGGATATATTGAGAGCGGTATAGGGTAAGATATAGGGTAGTGCATTGGAAATGCTGAATTAGAAGAAAGATAATAAATATATAGATCCATAAGTACATGGAAGGTATATAGATGCTTAAAGGATGGTAGTATATGTAGATTAAAGATGCAATAAATAAACTGTGGCTTTCAAGTATTGTTGTACTTTAAATACATTTTATTTATTTTGTGTATGTGTGTTTGTGTGTGTGTGTGTGTGTGTGTATATATATATATATATATATATATATATATATATATATATATATATATATATATATATACATACATTTGTAATTCAATAGTGAAGCAATTGTACATAGATAGTTATGATCAAAGATGTACTTATTTATGCAGTCCAGTAGCTTATATACATGTTAAAAAATAAAATAATGTAACTATCAGTAATGTGTACATATGTTAAGCAGAACTAATGAATATTTTTTTAAAACAATTATTCTGCTTATATACAGAGGGATATGCTGTATATTTCTGTTTGCGTATGGTGGTTATGTGGGGTAAAGCCTATTCTTGAGTAGTTTTCTGAAGATAAGCTGGTTATCCGTGGATCTTATGTTGGGGTAAAGAGTTCCATAGTTTGGCTGCTTGAACAGGGAAGGATGTGCCAACCATGTTTTTTTTTTCCTTTTATCTTGGGATTTTGAGGCGAGGTGGCACTCTAGAGCGGAGGTGTCTTTGTTGAATGTGTTTGGTGATTTTATTCCTGATGAAGAGCTGTCCCGTTCCAAGTATCGCTTTGTGAGTGATACAAAGCAGCTATAACGTGGATCTTCTGGCAACCGGTAACCAATGCAGGGCTTTCAAGGCAGGGGAGATGTTGTCTTGCGGTTTTATATGAAAGAGTAGTCTGTCAGCCGAGTTCTGAATCTGTTGTAGTCTTTTCATGGTTGTTAAAGGTTATGCATAATCGAGGCTATTGGCGTAATCGAGTTTGGACTGAACAAGTGAGATGGTAACCTGGACCTTGTGTAGAAATCCCAAATGGGGGAAGATTTGTTGCAGAGTTTTTATAGTAACATAGCTTGATATTGCTAGCTTGACCACTTAGGCATTCATTGATAGCTTGGAGTCAATGGTCATTCCGAGGTTTCTTATTTCCATCGATACTTTAGGCAGTGTTCCCAGATCATCAAGCCATGCGGCGAGTGGGTCATAATGTTTCCAATCGTCACATGTGGGTTTTTCAGTTTTGGGAGCATTCAATTTGAGATGGCTCCACGTCTTTCATTGATCCACGACTCTGAGACAACTGAAAATTGGCGAGTTTCAGGTGTCTTTGGGGCATACCAGTTGAAGGAGTATTTGCATGTCATCTGCATAGTTAAAGCATGTGAGGTGAAATTGATTGATCAATGCCGGTAATGACTTCATATAGATGTTGAAAAGCATGGGCGAGATAATAGAGCCTTGCGGGACCCCTGCTTTCTTGAAGTATGGTTTGGACGAGAAAGGTGGGGAATGGATGACATTATTTCTGTTGCAAAGGTAGGATGTGATTCAGTCTAAAGCAGTCCCCTCTATGCCGGCTTCGTAGAGTCTTTGTATCAGTGTCATGGTCAACCATGTCAAAGGCAGCCGAGGGAACCAAGGAAGTAGCGCAGCAACGCCGTTGTGGTCAGCTGTGTCATTCAGCTCACCCTACATGGCAAGGAGGACAGATTCGTACCTCTTCCTGGACGGAATCCCGTTTGGAAGTCTGAAAGTATGACATTATCTTCAATGAATTGTGACATCTGGGAGAACACTGCTTTTTTTTTTTTATCCGGGTGCTCAGCAAAAGTCAATTAGTGATTGTTCTGTAGTTGCCAGGGTTCAGCGTTTGTTTTCTTCAGTAATGGGTATATGTATGACTTTTTGAGTCTTCTGGAAATATTCCTGTAGTTAAGGAGTTGATGATTCTTCTCACTGGGATGGCAGCAGAGGTTATTAGAAGAATTGTCTTGAAGGTTTACGGTGGGCATGGGTCAGAAGGGCTGCCGGCAGGCCTGCTTGCTTTGACCAGGTCCATCAATTCATCGTGTGAAATGTGTTGGAAGAAATGTAGAGGTTAGGTTAAAGTATTCTTGGATTGTTGTTTTGTAAAAGGGGCAGCACTCGTTCTTTGTTTTCGTTTTTAGGTCTCGACTATTCTATCCCGCAGGGATAAATAGACGAGAGTATAGTAGTTGAAACAAACTCTTTGACCAAGCGGATTCCAAGAGGATTCCTCCCAATGCATGTGATCTATTGAAGCGTGACGCTTCGCCAGCGCGCGCTTGGCCTCACTCACACCAGCTTGACTTCATTGGAATGCGTTCCCAAGCTGCTCCCCCGCCGCTCGCCATATGCTCTCCCTGCCCCGCCTCCTTCGCCCTCCCTCCTCTGCATGTCACTACCTCCTTCTCTCTCGTTCTCTCAAGCCTCCTCTCTCTCCCTCCTCTCTCGCCACACTCCCTCAGTATTTACAGTTGCACAAGATGACATACGCTGACACGCATTACAAGAGTTAGATTTTGTCTCTCTTACACCACCATGCTGCTCCCCCGCCCGACCACAGCAATGTGGAGACCTTAATTTGTTTCAGCTGCGGACTGCTTCTTCTCCCGGCTGCGCAAGATGACATACGCTGTGACGCATTAAAAGAGTTATATTTTGTCTCTCTTCCACCACCATGCTGCTCCCCTGCCCACGATGTGGTGATGAACAGAGTGTCTGAGTTAAACAGACCACTCTTACCCAGTCCAAAGATCAGGGCTTGATCCATCCCCGTTATTTATCTCACTGCCCCATCCCAGCTCAGAACCTGGCTATATGCAAATCAGTCTGTCCCTGGCCCAGTGCATCATGGGAACAGGGCAGACTAAACTACCAAGCCAATTCTTCACCAGAAAGGAGACAAGCTACCGGGGACCGGTTTCTGGCATTTCAGCCTTCTTCGGCCCGGCTTGCTTGAATCCTGATGGAGCAGTGAGAAAGGGACTCATGTCTGAGTATACCCTGCCACACCTATAGTGGCCAAAAACGATTTAGAAAAGGGGGTGGTGATGAACAGAGTGTCTGAGTTAAACAGACCACTCTTACCCAGTCCAAAGATCAGGGCTTGATCCATCACCGTTATTTATCTCACTGCCCCATCCCAGCTCAGAACCTGGCTATATGCAAATCAGTCTGTCCCTGGCCCAGTGCATCATGGGAACAGGGCAGACTAAACTACCAAGCCAATTCTTCACCAGAAAGGAGACAAGCTACCGGGGACCGGTTTCTGGCATTTCAGCCTTCTTCGGCCCGGCTTGCTTGAATCCTGATGGAGCAGTGAGAAAGGGACTCATGTCTGAGTATACCCTGCCACACCTATAGTGGCCAAAAACGATTTAGAAAAGGGGGTGGTGATGAACAGAGTGTCTGAGTTAAACAGACCACTCTTACCCAGTCCAAAGATCAGGGCTTGATCCATCACCGTTATTTATCTCACTGTCCCATCCCAGCTCAGAACCTGGCTGTATGCAAATCAGTCTGTCCCTGGCCCAGTGCATCATGGGAACAGGGCAGACTAAACTACCAAGCCAATTCTTCACCAGAAAGGAGACAAGCTACCGGGGACCGGTTTCTGGCATTTCAGCCTTCTTCGGCCCGGCTTGCTTGAATCCTGATGGAGCAGTGAGAAAGGGACTCATGTCTGAGTATACCCTGCCACACCTATAGTGGCCAAAAACGATTTAGAAAAGGGGGTGGTGATGAACAGAGTGTCTGAGTTAAACAGACCACTCTTACCCAGTCCAAAGATCAGGGCTTGATCCATCACCGTTATTTATCTCACTGCCCCATCCCAGCTCAGAACCTGGCAATATGCAAATCAGTCTGTCCCTGGCCCAGTGCATCATGGGAACAGGGCAGACTAAACTACCAAGCCAATTCTTCACCAGAAAGGAGACAAGCTACCGGGGACCGGTTTCTGGCATTTCAGCCTTCTTCGGCCCGGCTTGCTTGAATCCTGATGGAGCAGTGAGAAAGGGACTCATGTCTGAGTATACCCTGCCACACCTATAGTGGCCAAAAACGATTTAGAAAAGGGGTTGGTGATGAACAGAGTGTCTGAGTTAAACAGACCACTCTTACCCAGTCCAAAGATCAGGGCTTGATCCATCACCGTTATTTATCTCACTGCCCCATCCCAGCTCAGAACCTGGCTATATGCAAATCAGTCTGTCCCTGGCCCAGTGCATCATGGGAACAGGGCAGACTAAACTACCAAGCCAATTCTTCACCAGAAAGGAGACAAGCTACCGGGGACCGGTTTCTGGCATTTCAGCCTTCTTCGGCCCGGCTTGCTTGAATCCTGATGGAGCAGTGAGAAAGGGACTCATGTCTGAGTATACCCTGCCACACCTATAGTGGCCAAAAACGATTTAGAAAAGGGGGTGGTGATGAACAGAGTGTCTGAGTTAAACAGACCACTCTTACCCAGTCCAAAGATCAGGGCTTGATCCATCACCGTTATTTATCTCACTGCCCCATCCCAGCTCAGAACCTGGCTATATGCAAATCAGTCTGTCCCTGGCCCAGTGCATCATGGGAACAGGGCAGACTAAACTACCAAGCCAATTCTTCACCAGAAAGGAGACAAGCTACCGGGGACCGGTTTCTGGCATTTCAGCCTTCTTCGGCCCGGCTTGCTTGAATCCTGATGGAGCAGTGAGAAAGGGACTCATGTCTGAGTATACCCTGCCACACCTATAGTGGCCAAAAACGATTTAGAAAAGGGGGTGGTGATGAACAGAGTGTCTGAGTTAAACAGACCACTCTTACCCAGTCCAAAGATCAGGGCTTGATCCATCACCGTTATTTATCTCACTGCCCCATCCCAGCTCAGAACCTGGCTATATGCAAATCAGTCTGTCCCTGGCCCAGTGCATCATGGGAACAGGGCAGACTAAACTACCAAGCCAATTCTTCACCAGAAAGGAGACAAGCTACCGGGGACCGGTTTCTGGCATTTCAGCCTTCTTCGGGCCGGCTTGCTTGAATCCTGATGGAGCAGTGAGAAAGGGACTCATGTCTGAGTATACCCTGCCACACCTATAGTGGCCAAAAACGATTTAGAAAAGGGGGTGGTGATGAACAGAGTGTCTGAGTTAAACAGACCACTCTTACCCAGTCCAAAGATCAGGGCTTGATCCATCACCGTTATTTATCTCACTGCCCCATCCCAGCTCAGAACCTGGCTATATGCAAATCAGTCTGTCCCTGGCCCAGTGCATCATGGGAACAGGGCAGACTAAACTACCAAGCCAATTCTTCACCAGAAAGGAGACAAGCTACCGGGGACCGGTTTCTGGCATTTCAGCCTTCTTCGGCCCGGCTTGCTTGAATCCTGATGGAGCAGTGAGAAAGGGACTCATGTCTGAGTATACCCTGCCACACCTATAGTGGCCAAAAACGATTTAGAAAAGGGGGTGGTGATGAACAGAGTGTCTGAGTTAAACAGACCACTCTTACCCAGTCCAAAGATCAGGGCTTGATCCATCACCGTTATTTATCTCACTGTCCCATCCCAGCTCAGAACCTGGCTGTATGCAAATCAGTCTGTCCCTGGCCCAGTGCATCATGGGAACAGGGCAGACTAAACTACCAAGCCAATTCTTCACCAGAAAGGAGACAAGCTACCGGGGACCGGTTTCTGGCATTTCAGCCTTCTTCGGCCCGGCTTGCTTGAATCCTGATGGAGCAGTGAGAAAGGGACTCATGTCTGAGTATACCCTGCCACACCTATAGTGGCCAAAAACGATTTAGAAAAGGGGGTGGTGATGAACAGAGTGTCTGAGTTAAACAGACCACTCTTACCCAGTCCAAAGATCAGGGCTTGATCCATCACCGTTATTTATCTCACTGCCCCATCCCAGCTCAGAACCTGGCTATATGCAAATCAGTCTGTCCCTGGCCCAGTGCATCATGGGAACAGGGCAGACTAAACTACCAAGCCAATTCTTCACCAGAAAGGAGACAAGCTACCGGGGACCGGTTTCTGGCATTTCAGCCTTCTTCGGCCCGGCTTGCTTGAATCCTGATGGAGCAGTGAGAAAGGGACTCATGTCTGAGTATACCCTGCCACACCTATAGTGGCCAAAAACGATTTAGAAAAGGGGGTGGTGATGAACAGAGTGTCTGAGTTAAACAGACCACTCTTACCCAGTCCAAAGATCAGGGCTTGATCCATCACCGTTATTTATCTCACTGCCCCATCCCAGCTCAGAACCTGGCTATATGCAAATCAGTCTGTCCCTGGCCCAGTGCATCATGGGAACAGGGCAGACTAAACTACCAAGCCAATTCTTCACCAGAAAGGAGACAAGCTACCGGGGACCGGTTTCTGGCATTTCAGCCTTCTTCGGCCCGGCTTGCTTGAATCCTGATGGAGCAGTGAGAAAGGGACTCATGTCTGAGTATACCCTGCCACACCTATAGTGGCCAAAAACGATTTAGAAAAGGGGGTGGTGATGAACAGAGTGTCTGAGTTAAACAGACCACTCTTACCCAGTCCAAAGATCAGGGCTTGATCCATCACCGTTATTTATCTCACTGCCCCATCCCAGCTCAGAACCTGGCTATATGCAAATCAGTCTGTCCCTGGCCCAGTGCATCATGGGAACAGGGCAGACTAAACTACCAAGCCAATTCTTCACCAGAAAGGAGACAAGCTACCGGGGACCGGTTTCTGGCATTTCAGCCTTCTTCGGCCCGGCTTGCTTGAATCCTGATGGAGCAGTGAGAAAGGGACTCATGTCTGAGTATACCCTGCCACACCTATAGTGGCCAAAAACGATTTAGAAAAGGGGGTGGTGATGAACAGAGTTTCTGAGTTAAACAGACCACTCTTACCCAGTCCAAAGATCAGGGCTTGATCCATCACCGTTATTTATCTCACTGCCCCATCCCAGCTCAGAACCTGGCTATATGCAAATCGGTCTGTCCCTGGCCCAGTGCATCATGGGAACAGGGCAGACTAAACTACCAAGCCAATTCTTCACCAGAAAGGAGACAAGCTACCGGGGACCGGTTTCTGGCATTTCAGCCTTCTTCGGCCCGGCTTGCTTGAATCCTGATGGAGCAGTGAGAAAGGGACTCATGTCTGAGTATACCCTGCCACACCTATAGTGGCCAAAAACGATTTAGAAAAGGGGGTGGTGATGAACAGAGTGTCTGAGTTAAACAGACCACTCTTACCCAGTCCAAAGATCAGGGCTTGATCCATCACCGTTATTTATCTCACTGCCCCATCCCAGCTCAGAACCTGGCTATATGCAAATCAGTCTGTCCCTGGCCCAGTGCATCATGGGAACAGGGCAGACTAAACTACCAAGCCAATTCTTCACCAGAAAGGAGACAAGCTACCGGGGACCGGTTTCTGGCATTTCAGCCTTCTTCGGCCCGGCTTGCTTGAATCCTGATGGAGCAGTGAGAAAGGGACTCATGTCTGAGTATACCCTGCCACACCTATAGTGGCCAAAAACGATTTAGAAAAGGGGGTGGTGATGAACAGAGTGTCTGAGTTAAACAGACCACTCTTACCCAGTCCAAAGATCAGGGCTTGATCCATCACCGTTATTTATCTCACTGCCCCATCCCAGCTCAGAACCTGGCTATATGCAAATCAGTCTGTCCCTGGCCCAGTGCATCATGGGAACAGGGCAGACTAAACTACCAAGCCAATTCTTCACCAGAAAGGAGACAAGCTACCGGGGACCGGTTTCTGGCATTTCAGCCTTCTTCGGCCCGGCTTGCTTGAATCCTGATGGAGCAGTGAGAAAGGGACTCATGTCTGAGTATACCCTGCCACACCTATAGTGGCCAAAAACGATTTAGAAAAGGGGGTGGTGATGAACAGAGTGTCTGAGTCAAACAGACCACTCTTACCCAGTCCAAAGATCAGGGCTTGATCCATCACCGTTATTTATCTCACTGCCCCATCCCAGCTCAGAACCTGGCTATATGCAAATCAGTCTGTCCCTGGCCCAGTGCATCATGGGAACAGGGCAGACTAAACTACCAAGCCAATTCTTCACCAGAAAGGAGACAAGCTACCGGGGACCGGTTTCTGGCATTTCAGCCTTCTTCGGCCCGGCTTGCTTGAATCCTGATGGAGCAGTGAGAAAGGGACTCATGTCTGAGTATACCCTGCCACACCTATAGTGGCCAAAAACGATTTAGAAAAGGGGGTGGTGATGAACAGAGTGTCTGAGTTAAACAGACCACTCTTACCCAGTCCAAAGATCAGGGCTTGATCCATCACCGTTATTTATCTCACTGCCCCATCCCAGCTCAGAACCTGGCTATATGCAAATCAGTCTGTCCCTGGCCCAGTGCATCATGGGAACAGGGCAGACTAAACTACCAAGCCAATTCTTCACCAGAAAGGAGACCAGCTACCGGGGACCGGTTTCTGGCATTTCAGCCTTCTTCGGCCCGGCTTGCTTGAATCCTGATGGAGCAGTGAGAAAGGGACTCATGTCTGAGTGGATATGTCAGTCAGTTATTTGGATTGAAAAGGATAGTGGAGGGATAGAAGAGGGAAGGATTTAGAAATCTTTCTTATTGTTTTGGAGCTCGTAGCAATATGAGGAGGCTTTGGTTGAGTAAAAGGGAGGTGAAGAGGGAAGAGTCAGAGGTAAGGGTTTAGAAAGGCTTGTTTTGGGGGATTGGAATAGTAAAAGAGGTATGAGATGATGCAGGGAGGGGTAGAGTAGGGAAGAGTCTAGAAAGGGTATTTTGGGGGATCATAGTAGTGGTATAGGGTTTGGGATGAATGAGAGAATGGTGGTAGAGGATATATTGATAGAGGTATAGGGTGAGAAATGGGGTAGTGCATTGGCAAGAGTAGTAGAAAGAGGTTTGAGATGAGTCAGAGCGTTGAGGTAGAGGATATATTGAGAGCGGTATAGGGTAAGATATAGGGTAGTGCATTGGAAATGCTGAATTAGAAGAAAGATAATAAATATATAGATCCATAAGTACATGGAAGGTATATAGATGCTTAAAGGATGGTAGTATATGTAGATTAAAGATGCAATAAATAAACTGTGGCTTTCAAGTATTGTTGTACTTTAAATACATTTTATTTATTTTGTGTATGTGTGTTTGTGTGTGTGTGTGTGTGTGTGCGTAGCGTCGAGCTTATAATCATCTCGTCGCCCCTATTTACATATACGCAACCTAAACGTTTTTTTACCTCGAAATTAATTTAAATATTATCACTGCCCGTGTAATTTCCTTTTACATGGGCTCAACTACTCCTCAATTAAAACTTTCTGTTTATTAATTTCCACTCCCGTTGAATACAGCAGAGAGCACGAGAAGCTTTCTCTAACTTCCCAACATGGATGACTAGAGGCTGCCATTCACGGTCTAGTCTTTTACGCATTTCTAGAATATAGGTACTTCCTTATTCCGGTCACGTGTCCGTCTTTCGAAACACGGCGACCGGGAACACACAAGAGGAGGGATACCATATCTTTGGTGAGTCTCCAGACCATGTATATAGTCAGAATAATACCAGATCATACGTTTTTAGACTCAGCACTTATACAGCGAGGTGCAACTTCGCTCGCTTTTCTCATTTTTTTGCCTTTTTCTTATTGTCCATACAGTTCGAAATCCACAGAATGATCGAAACCTAACTACTGCACTTAACTAAAAGTTGGATCCCCTCCCGGTACAGCTTGGTACACACACGTATCAAGGTACGTTTTCCATTTACATGTTGCAAAACTGAAACCGAGGCTCACGAGCCTAATGTAACATTTCTTTACCTATTACAATCACACTTAATACTCGATTCTCCTTTATCACACAGTATACTCGTGTGATCATCTGCTATACCTGGCATTTTGAGAATAAACACACAGATGAACTGCTCTAGATTCAGAGCGAGGCTATAAGATTCCCGTTTTAGATGTCATCTACTTCTAAACACGGGTAAGCCGATTGTTTACATTCTCTCTTTCGAATCACTCAGTTAAACCCAACATCTTGCCTTTTTCTTATGCCTCTATTTTTACCAAACAGAACTTTCTACCCAAAGTACAAGTGTCTATTATTTTCGACCTACTGACTTGTGGGTCGTACCACGAGGTATGCATTTATCGAATTTCTCTGAATGATTTATCGGACTTACGCACAAACTTTTCACAAGTAATTAATGCACCTTTACATTATAAGATTGTCACAGACTCGCATACACTTTTTTCATTTATCAATAGTGGCACTTGTTCACCTTGAGTTCTTCCACTGCAGGATCGTCGTGAGCACTACATTTGTCACAGCACTATAAGTTATAGTCACATCCCTGAATGTGTCTTCACCAATACACTATGCGCCTCAATTTGTCCAATAGAGTTTTGAAGAAGCATGTTTCCACACACACAAGAATCCACGCTAGTCATAAACACAACTCGTGGGTAGATAAAGGCTTCATAGAAATGCACTTCAAAACCACTTTTGTCACGCACCATATGAATATAAATATGTGATATATGTGACAAATGCTACATACACGTTGTTTTCTATTTTTGTCAGCCCTGAAGAGTCGTGTTGACTTAATTTAAACACGACGAAACACGTGTCGGCTTATTGTGGACCATCGCTACGATTGTGAACGGATTAAACAACCTATCTAAAAAGAAAAGACACAAAGATCTGCATCTGTTTATTTTTACAAAGACATTGTCGCACTATATTTGAAATATTTTGTAGTTACACTTTAATTGTGTGTGCGAGAGCATTGCTAATTTTTGTTCTGTGTTGTGCCCAGTATTTCTTCTGTGTTGTGCGTGTTGTTGGAAACGTCCTTCCCTTTGCGGAGAGCGGTGTTTGCATTCTGATGTGGTGACTCAGGATATTGCACATACATTTCAGTGAGGCAGTCAACTCTCCTCACACTGACAGTAGCCCCTCCCCCGCTCGGCTACCTGCTGTTCTGGGGGGAATTCTGTCTGAATTCCAGACAGTGACTGCTGCGAAGTACCCAGTGGGGGCGGGGCATGTAATGGTGTGTCTTTGTTGGGGAAATTTCTTCTCCCGAGTTTCACTCTTTAGTCATCAGACCATGCGGAGACTCACGTTATGTGTCTGACTACATAGTAACGGCTGCAACGTCCAACCAGTGTAAAACACAATTCTTACAGGCAGACTGGTGCAACAACTATTTTCACACACTGATTGCTGAAACATGTTAATTTTTTAACAAAGACTGGTGGCCGTAGCTTTGTATTCTCTTCACTATTCTCACCCCCTCACAACCCTCTCACCCCGCCACACCCTCACACCCCTTCACCTTCACTCACCCTCTCACCCACTCACCCACCCTCTCACCCTCACACACCCTTTAACCCTCACACACCCTCACCCCTCCTCACCCTCACACCCCCTCACATCCCCTCCCCCTCACATCCCCTCACCCTCACACACCCTCACCCTCACCCCCTCACACCCCCACACACTCTCAGACCCCCACACACCCTCACACCCTCACACACCCCCTCCCCCTCACACCACCTCCCCCTCACACCCCCTCACCCTCCCTCACCCTCACACCCCCTCACCCTCACACCCCCTCACCCTCACACCCCCTCACCCTCACACACCCTCACCCTCACACCCCCTCACCCTCACACCCCCTCACCCTCACACCCCCTCACCCTCACACACCCTCTCACCCTCACACACCCTCACACACCCTCTCACCCTCACACACCCTCTCACCCTCACACACCCTCACACACCCTCTCACCCTCTCACCCTCACACACCCTCTCACCCTCACACACCCTCTCACCCTTACACACCCTCTCACCCTCTCACCCCCACACCCTCACCCCCACACCCTCACCCCCTCTCACCCCCACACCCTCTCACCCCCACACCCTCTCACCCCCACACCCTCTCACCCCCACACCCTCTCACCCCCACACCCTCTCACCCCCACACCCTCTCACCCCCACACCCCCACACCCTCTCACCCCCACACCCTCTCACCCCCACATCCTCACGCCACACACTGCTGCACGCCTCACACTGCTGCATGCTGCACTGCTGCATTACTCCTACTGCTGCCCGCCTCACGCTGCTGCCCACCTCACACTGCTGCCCTCCTCACACTGCTGCACACTGCTGCATTACTCACACTGCTGCGTGCTGCACACTGCTGCATTACTCCCACTGCTGCACGCCTCACACTGCTGCACGCCTCACACTGCTGCACGCCTCACACTGCTGCACGCCTCACACTGCTGCACGCCTCACACTGCTGCACGCCTCACACTGCTGCACGCTGCATACTGCTGCATTACTCATACTGTTGCATTACTCATACTGTTGTATGTTGCACACTGCTGCACTCCTCACACTGCTGCATTACTCATACTGCTGCACGCCTCACACTGCTGCACGCCTCACACTGCTGCACGCCTCACACTGCTGCACGCCTCACACTGCTTCACAAATTGTCATTTACAATACCAGTAGCTCACACTTTCCTAATGCGAGACCTATTGCATTGCAAATGCTTATTTTGTCTGCTTTGGCTGTGTAATGATTTGCCAGTTTGTCTGTGAAATCTTGAGTAACAGGATGAGCTCCTTCTAGGCAATGTGGTATAGAGTTCTTTATTTGCACATTTAGCGTTTTGAGTCCTGTCTGAATAGTATATTTTCTTAGCTTTTCTGATAGCTGACTTGTACAATCTGTTAATTTTCTGTAGGAGAAGTTTGTCTTGATTGCCGTTTGTTTTGAGCCAAGCACATTGCAGCTTTCCAATTTGTTGTTTTATCTCTGTATTTCTTCACGGTGCTTGTTTTCTCTTGTTATGTTGTGTGGTTTTTAGTGGTATCAGGATATCAAAAGCTTCCTGTACCACTCGTATAGTTTTGGAACAGAATTTATTGTTCCAAGATCTGTACTGGATGTTAGTTGTGTTTCTGAGTGTTCTAAATTGAGTTTGTTCCGCAGTCGATGGGTGGATGCACGTAAGGTGGTTTTAGTTGCGTCGCTTAGTGTTGTTTTATGTTGGAAAGCAAGCAAATAGTGATCTGACCATATGACTGGAGTTTTTGACAGAATGGCAACTAGTTCTGTTTTAGCAAAAATGACATCTAGGTTGTGTCCAGCGATGTGTGTTGGTTTGTGGACAATCAGTTGCAGGTTCAGTGAGTCTAGGCCAGCAATTGTTTTTGGATGGGGCATATTGGGTTTGTCAAACTAAATGTTGAGGTCACCCTGAACGCAGAGGTTGGAGTTTAGTGTTATCAGATTTGAAACTGTGTCTAGAAGTGTGTCTGGGAATGTTGTATTGCAAGGTGGAAGTCTGTAAAGGAGCAGGAAGGTACAGGAAGAACACTGTGTAGGATTGCATCTGGTGAAAAGGGCCTCACAATCTTTTATGGAGATGTCGTCAACTTTAGTGACATGTAATGTGTGCCTGAACACAACAGCTAATTCACCTCCGTTTTTGACTATACGGTTTTGGGTGATCGTTTGATAGCCTAGAGGAACGGCTTCATGCAGGACTGGAGCCATATCCTCTTCCAACCATGATTCTGTTATGAATAGCATGTCTGGTTTTGAAAGGTGAGAAGGTCGTAGATGAGATCGATTGAGCATTTATTAGCAGTCAGTTGAGCATTAATTAGCAGACAGTTGAGGGAATGTGTTTTGGTGATAGTGTGACTTTGTTTTGTAGAATGGTGCCTGTACACAGAAATGTTTCTGTATAGGCGAAGTGAATACGCCAGGGAGTATATCCAATCAGCCACAATCACATATCTGGAGTACTCATTGAATTCTTTCAAAATTACAGTAAAGTAGTACATTTATGTACATTTCTGATTTTTCCAGCTGGTCGTTTGAGAATAGATTTCAATGCATGTCCCATTGAGGGAGCTCGGTATGTGATAACATTCTGTATTTGTTTGTGATCCTTATCTTTTGTGGTCAGCAGCCATCGTTCGAACATGTACCTACTCTCTGATATTCTTTTCCCCTAAATATTTCACATAATTTACTTGGTTTAATTCCAGCTATGTTATGCTCCTAGATTTAGTTGAATTGAATTTTCCTTTAATGAAATGACAATGTCCTGATTTTAAATTTAGTAAAATCATGTGAATGGGGTTGCCCTTGTTTGCATTATTTTTTATCACACAATTATGATGCACATAAAAAACGAGTTGTGTTTTTACTTGATCTTTATTTGGTATTCCAGATGTTTTAAGTCACCTTATTTTATTTGCCTGAAATACTAGGTAACATGTCTGGCACTGGATCATTTTGTGTTGTCAAGTAACAGTGGCAACACATGCAGAGATGTTTTAAAGCGTGGGCAAAGTGGGCTCTGGACGAGGGCCCCAACCTTTGAAGTGGCCCCCTGATAGAGCCAGTTCTGTTCTGCCGAATGTTTTGCCCTGATGACCTTAAACAATCCTTAAACTGATTGTTTTAAATACTGTGTTCCTTTATTTATTTATTTTAATGTGGGGGGATGTATTGGAATCTATTACAGACATTTTGTAGATAATTGTGTTCATGTTTCATGCAACGTCCATAAAAAAGTTTCTTCCAGATCAAAAAAGGACCTCGCATATGAGAAATGGTGGGGGGTCAGACATTATTTGCAGTAATATTAGTGAGCTGCTGCTGTGTTACAATACTGAGATCACACATCACTATCTCTGGATATTAGATGTAAACCCATGTGCACTGTCAGTGACCTGGGACAGGGGCGGCCTTAGGCATGTGCAAGCTGTGTACCTGCACAGGGCCACCAAACCCCAGGGGCCCCCACGCCAATATATATCCTTAATATAATAATCCTCTGAGGATGGATACATATTTGCGTGACAGCCTCTGGCAGGGATTTTGCTGCCTCCGGCTCTGTTCCACTTCCAAACACCCTGACCCCCCCACCCCCCCCACCCCCTACCCCCACCTCTTAACTGGCCTCTGCGCTCCGCCCGCCCCTCCAGGACCCACTCTTCCGGGGCCCCCTATCCAAGTTCCCAGCCCAGGGCCACCATGAGCCTAGAGCTGCCCCTGCCTGGGAAAAGAAATGAAGGAGCTAAAAGTAGATAATAAATTCAAAGCTGTTATGAACAGGGGCCCCCAGAATATTTTTGGCCCTGGGCCTCCAAAATCCTTAAAATGTCCCTGAACACACAGTTTACTGATCTATCCTTTGTGCTGTTTTTAAAATCAGCCTCTTGAGCGCAGAGGTACAGTTATTGTACCAGGACAGATGGTGGTCATCGAGGTCCTTATTTGTTGAGGCACTGATGGAGTTTGTCATCTGTCTGACTTCTCGTCAAGTCAATTAGGGTTCTCCTATGTGCCTCCTCTTGTATGCTGACTCTGTGATCCACACTGATGTTACTGATGCGACACTGAAGTGTATTCACAGCTGTCTTTCTGCTTTAAATGTGTTTGCCGCAACCTCAAGTAAATGAGTAACCAGTGAAGCCTTGCTTCAGCGTAGACCAGCTCTGGCAGAAACAGTCACCTCCTGTTTCAAAGGATAATTGTTTATGTGCCCGTGGTGTGTTGCCTGGCAACTAGTGGCATTTATCTTTTTTTCAGTGTGTTGAACATCGCACACTTCTTCTTTTTTCCCCACCTGTGCTAAAAATATGAGCTGGATTGTCCTTCTCCCTGTCTGCATACGTGCAAATTAGCGATGGTCCCTGGGCCCATACTGTACAAACCAGTAGCCATTAGATTAACTCTTGCTCATCACTACCCTTGCTCGTGCGGGTGAGTCCATGTCTGGAAGATGGGTAACCCCACTTGCCTTTAATAAAGGAAATATTTGTTTTAGTACTGCCTTCTAATTCCTGTTGGGTATACTGAAGAAGTAGCAATGCCAATTGTAGACACAGAATGGACAGGACTGTAGGAGGAATGGAAAGCGAGGGCTGCTGCAGGATGCCTGGGCCGTAGAGTAAAGAATGTGATTGGTGTATCATATATGCTTAACACTGACTTCCTCTTTCTTTCATGTACTAGTCCTTCCTGTATGGTGAAATTACTAAGCAGTGGTCAGTCTTGCACAGTACCAGCCATTAAATAATCTAAGGTTGGAGTTAGATCACTTTCCTATCTTGAACCAGTACTTTGGAATAAGCTACCCCTTGGGATTAAATCGGTCAGTTCCTATTTGGCTTTTAGGAGTGTTGAAAACTTACCTCTTGTGTTAAACACTTCTTCAAGCCTGCTTTTTTTTATTTTTTATTTATTTATATAACTTTTGTTGGATGTTCTGTTTTCTGTTTAGGTCTTTGGTACCAAGATGCCCTACTTGGGTGAATGGGGATTCTTCAAGTTTTTATTCCATCCCATGTACAATATTCAAAGTCATTACAACATGTGACAGGCCAAACAAATGTCTGATGAGAGATTAGTGTAACCAACCGTCAGAAGCAAGACCCCAAGAATCTGTACGTTAAGGCAGATCCATTGGTTCAGAGTTACTGGAAGGTGAACCACCAGAAGTACGATCATGTTGCTGAAAGATAAAAAGGGAGGTTAGTGATGAAGGATTCCTGCAGAGACCACTGCCTGTCTGACTCAGAAGCAGACATCGCCCCAGGTCAGCATTCTTGCAAAAATGTGTCTAATGTGGCACAAACTTGACTACAAGTCCAGGAAATAGCCACTACCGGTTAGCAGTACCACTGTACTTGTGTCTGCTATCAAAAGCCCAAAAGATGGAAAAAGAAATCCACATACCTGAAGGACAACAAAAATAGCTGGATAATACTCATGATGTGAAGTGGACCAAGACTGTAAAATGGTTCACTCTACTGAGAGCGGGGATTTGGAAGATAGAAGTTAGCACAAAGCCTGAACTGTTCAATAAGCGTGAAGCCAGTCCTGAATGTACCCCAACCTCATGGTGCAAAACATAAGCAGAATAATAAAATAGTAGGGTTTCGATCTTACTAGGATGCTGGCCTACAGACGGTAGAGCTACATGAATACCAACCACAGTTCCTCGAGGTTGTAAACTATCTGATAGTCCAACAGGAATAGAAAGGTACTGTCTCAATTACACAAATTTCCCAAGTAGAGGAAAGTAGCGTGACTAACTCTTAATGGTGAACTCGATTTTTGAGGAAAACCAAATTGATGAATACCTATTTCTGTAAACATATGATAATTTCTGTGAATGAGAAAAAAACCTTCTCCATGAAAATCTGGTGATTTGAAGTTAAAATGCATGGCGAAGCACGCATGGAGTTAAGAGTCTAAACATGGATGGAAATAAAATAGCTTTTTGCCACACCAATAAATGAAGGGGTAGTAAGAACAAATAATTAAAACAAAACAGAAAAAATGGTTACAAATGTTGGGAAAAGTCATACATTTG
The DNA here is from genome assembly GCF_964263255.1 of Lissotriton vulgaris. Classification (NCBI taxonomy): domain Eukaryota; kingdom Metazoa; phylum Chordata; class Amphibia; order Caudata; family Salamandridae; genus Lissotriton; species Lissotriton vulgaris. The sequence continues at coordinate 229,954,312 of NC_141700.1, read as the reverse complement.
TCCTTTTCAATATGTTCTCCAACCTTTTGAGAAGGAGCAGAGCGCCAGAGGATGGGATGGGGCTTGCTATAAATAAAAAAGGAAAATATGTAAGTAAAAAGTATTAGGAGGCTAGGAGATTGAGGGAATGAGGTGGGGCGCTTAAAATGGAGGATAAAGGGATGAGCCATAACCACGGAGGGCAGTAGGGGGCATGTATTATGCAATATGAAGATGTAGACATCAGGCACCAAGAACACCACTGGAAGGTAAAGACACAGAAGGAGGAGGTAGACCGCAAAAGGGGAGGGGCCGCCGAAAATAAACAAGAAGGAGTCAAATAACAGAACTGTTGAAAGATAATAAAGAGGCTCAAAAATTGAGAACGTGAAAAATAAATCCTCCTGACTTTCACAAGATAGGACGTTTGGTAGGTTGTGTACGCTGACTTGGTGAAGAGCATTCACTCCAAGGAAACTGGTTTGATTTGATTGGGAATCAGCAGATTCTGATTTCACCAGCTTCGGTTTTCTTCGAAAATCCAACTCGATGAAAAGCATGAAGCACCAATGGGGAATCCTATGTTTTTGAGAAATTGGCTGTTTGTCAAGTTTTAAGTTACTTGAAAGCCGTCCTAGTTTTGCACAGGGAGCATAAGATCAAGACAGTCAGGCTCAAAAGTAAACAGCCCGAGAACTCAAAAGGCAGACGAGATCACAACTGGGCTCTAAGGCTACGCTAATCCTACCAGAGAGAGGTGTACTGAGATCATTGAACAGAAATAACCTTTGGCCAGGCCAAACTATCCAAGCAGTCCTAGTTCATGACGTATTTCTTTGCATTCTATTATGAGAGTTTGGGCCCGGAATATATGTTACTCCCGGAGTGAAGACCTTTTTGGGATCCTGAGAGGTAGATGAAGAAACTATAACCTGTTAACCAATCATTACAGTGCAACCAGTGTGGCCACACCGGATTCCATTTGACAACTTCATCTTAGTTTAGTAAGAATTAATCACAAATTTGGAAATACAACAATGTAAATAAATCTCAGCCTGATCATATAGTAATACTGGAATGTCAGAATAAGTCCAAATTTCCTGAAGAGATCTACCCTATATTGTACAAAGCAAATGACTAACTCTAAAATAATGATGCAAACAATCAAGAAAAAGAATTGTCCATTAAGTGTAATTGGACGACTCTCCTCAAGAAGCATGAGCAGCCTATCTTTCCCTACACCTTCCTAAAGTAACATCTCTAAAATCGGGAACATCCAGTAAGGGTAAGTCTAAGGAAGAAAGGTGTCCGTTTTCAGTAGAAGCATATTTCAGTAAAAGCACTCCAACAATGGATATAGTAGCATCAAGTCACTCAAACAGAAGCCTACATTTGCTCTCTGAAAACCTAAGGTGGACTCTCTCCCTAACTAATTACAGCACATAATATCAACTGCAGTCGGGTAGACACTCCCATGTGACTTCTTCTTAGGTAACTTTCTGTAGGTCTGGCACAACTGAATACTTTGACCACCTTTCCCACAACAATGAATCATAATCTTTACTCGTCTTTGATCATTTCTCTTTTCTCCTCTGAGAAATCCTCTGATGTTTTACCATGAATTTCTGGGCAGACTCCTTCATCTCATAAATTGCTATCTATTAAAACAAAACGCCTTTATCCCCTTTGCTGCGGGGCTAATTCCCTCACGACGCGGGGGATGGGGGGCTGCGCGCGGTGCTTTTGACTAGCTTGGCTTGTCATGCAGCAAAGGAGCGCTGTGCTCATGACGTCATGACCACGCCCGTTCAATGGAACACCCAGCACAGCAGGGGAATTATCCCCGCGTTGGTGTTCCACGGCAGGTTTGACGAGCTTAGCTCGTCATGCTCAGCTCAGCTCGTCATGAGCACAGCACCACGGTGCCTCATGACGAGCTCAGCTCGTCATGAGCGCCGATGGTGTTATTCTAACTAATTAGACTTATCCACACCTGCAGGCGAAGCAACATGAGACACAGAATTCCACAGTGAAGGCTAAACTCCGACAAATGTGAGATTGCAAAGCAAGCATGCACTGAGACTGGAAACATTAGTCTAAAATAAAATAGCACATGAAGTTAGGCTAAAATACACATTAGGCCTCCATTTAACAGTGAACTTTAGAAAGTGCACTAACTTACAATTAAGTGCCCATTTCTACACATAAAATACAACAGCATAAATTTGGAACCCCTTCTTATATATTTTTAGGGACAGGGAAAAGAGAGGACAGTATCAACAATAGCACAATTAATTCCCTTGTGGCCTCAATATTCTTTATCATATGACATTTTTCATATACTTTGAAAAGAGACCTTCAGATCAACACAGGTACACTTATTTTTTTATTTTCAATATTTTATTGATTTTTTGTATGTATATCCAAAAACATTTTTTCTTTTTTACTATATATTTTCAATCTTAAATCCCTTATTCTTTTTAGTCATATAAACATTAAAATTCAACTCATCATATTTATATTTCTCAGGTTAAATATACACATTTTTTTTTAAAAGAACACCCTGACTGACACCCACCTATCACCACACACACATTACTCATGCATACATCTACACACACTTCACTTTACAACCAGAACAATCTCTTTTTCTGTAACTGAGGTAGCACAGATAGTATTTGTGAATTTCCACGCCAGGTCGACGCGCGTTTCGGTGGGCTTGTACCACCTTCCTCAGGACCGACAGAGAAAAGTTTGCCTCCTTATAGTGTGGACACAGGGTATCCTCTAGATACCGTCGAAATGTACAAAATGGGTGGCGATGGCTCATCTACCACGTGGTTTAAGTAATAATCCAAAAGGCGAGATAGATTAAGGGACTTGATAACAAACGTTGCCTTTTCTCTTGCTTGAATATTCACAGGCACAGGTTTTAATAAGGATTTCTTATTTCAATTTGGGGACTTGTCCTTCTAAATCCATTCCTCCAGTTTCTTCCTTTGTATTTCTAATTTCTATTTCAATAATGATATTTTGCAGACGACCATTTTAATCTTGTGTGGATCTCCGATCTAATGCGCCATGCTCGTACCGTCCAGACGGCGTTTTCTGGACGGTACGAGCATGGTGCATTAGATATGAGATCCACACAAGATTAAAATGGTCGTTATCAAGTCCCTTAATCTATTTCGCCTTTTGGATTATTACTTAAACCACATGGTAGATGAGGCATCGCCACCCATTTTGTACATTTCGACAGTATCTAGAGGATACCCTGTGTCCACACTATAAAGAGGCAAACTTTTCTCTGTCGATCCTGAGGAAGGTGGTACAAGCCCACCGAAACGCGTGTCGACCTGGCGTGGAAATTCATAAAAACTATCTGTGCTACCTCAGTTACAGAAAAAAGATATTGTTCTGGTTGTAAAGTGAAGTGTGTGTAGATGTATGTATGAGTAATGTGTGTGTGGTGATAGGTGTGTCAGTCAGGGTGTTCTTCTTTTTTTTAAAAATGTGTGTATTTAACCTGAGAAATATAAATATGATGAGTTGAATTTTCATGTTTATATGACTAAAAAGAATAATGGATTAAAGATTGAAAATATATTGTAAAACATAATAAAGTTTTTTGATATACATACAAAAAATCAATAAAATATTGAAAATAATCAAAACATAAGTGTACCTGTATTGATCTGAAGGTCTCTTTTCAAAGTATATGAACAATGTCATATGAAAAAGAATATTGAGGCCACGAGGGAATTTCATTGTGCTACACCTAAAATACATGCAGCTTCTCAATACATGAATAAAATACAACGAATTATAGAAAGTGTCATTGAAAATGCACCTACACATAATTAATTCTGATCACACATTCTAAATGTTAAACATTAGTTTGCACACATCCTAGTTGATAATCTCACAATAAGACATTTCGCAGTCCTTTCTCCTGTCATATTAATAAAGTGTTGCTTTATTCTATACACAAACATTTCTTTGTGGAACATTTTGAATATGCAATATCCCATTTCCCTTAGTATGATTAATTACACGGAATATATCGGAGTGCTTTCTACATATGATTATAACTCACTCTTAAGTTATTACTGATGGGATCAAGCCTACACTTCCTCACCATCATCTGCATCTTGATCCCAAGTTGAATTGCAAGTGTCATGGGAGCACATTGTGTTCAATGACTCAGGCAGCGCCTGGTTAGCCAAACTGGTTCTAGTGGTGTAACCTGTTTATGCTAGCCTACTACTTCACCCACCTCCCATGTTACATGGGTGGGGCCTTCTTTCTCAGCAGACTGGGATAGTTGGTTCTTGAAATATAAGTGTATGCGTATCTCGGCCAATTTCAGACTTGATATACTGAGATCTTCCCAGACTCTTCACAAAAGCAACATTGTAGCATGGTGATCTGTAATGAGCTCTGGAGGAAAATGCTGATCGTCTCTGTACTTCTGAACACTGTATCTAACAATCAAAATATGGAGGTGCTGTAGTAAAGCACCATTTTTATTGGCTGTTAGCCCTGACTTTTTCAGATCACAAACCCCATCTCTTTTTTTAATCTGATTATTGTTTATGCCCAAAAAACATGAGCCAAATCCACCCATTGAACAACAGCTGGACTAATGGAAAAATGTTGTTTTATTGCAGTCACTTTTGCCTGCCAATATAGAGAAATTTTGGTTCTTTCTTCCTCTAAGCCATACAGTGCTTTTCACAAGGACAAAGTGATTTTGTGACCACGTGCCTCCACCCCCTGAAGAGCTTCTTTCATATTTTGATGACAACCAGGAAAGAAGTCTTCAATAAAGGACCCATCAGTTTTTCTTGTACCATACAAAGGACATTCTCTCCTCAGTGGGGCTCTTGACCATGTTTGGCAGTTTCTCGCATGAGGCTCAGGCATTTCCTACTGTTATTTACTGTTCCGCCCCCTCCTTTTAAAGGACTGGAACCAAGGCAGCTTCTGTTGCCTTCCACGCTTTCTAATGAATATCACCTGCGAGCATGACCTCACCGTTTGTGTGAAACTGCTTCACTCGTTTATTTTCAAATCGTCTTTATCTTCTTACTAGTTTGGAGGACTATTCCAAGTTGCTCAGTTGCTGTTGCACTGATAATACTTCGCCCCACTCACTCTTCTCTTCCACATGCACACCACATTTCTGTTTTCAGTCTCTTGTATGGATAGACAGGATCGGGCCCTTGTTATGCGTTGATCAGTAATTTGAGCAAAGTTTATTGCACCTAATAATAAAACCGAACTCCGCTGAGTCGGAGTTTACCATATACCTTACATACCATACCATTTCGTGTTGGTTCCGCATTAATGGGGACCGCACCAAAATAAGCTTGTCCTGACATTTTTCTCCCGATGAATATTGGCATGTTTGACCTACCAAATGTATCGGTGGCATGCGATTTTAACACAATGGTCATAATTCAGATATCTGCGGTCACATGCGCTTCTGCAGACATCGGAATTTAACAGCCAACTCGTAATGAGGGACTAGGGCTTTGTGTGGCAGCTCGTATTTGCGCGTGGGGCTTGGTCCGGGAGGGGCCGCACCTAGTTGGGCAAATTTTCTTAAAGAAGTAAAACCTTTTATGCGTTGCAGTGGTTCTCTGGTTCACTCACTTGTGATCCGACAAGCCATGAGCGTGGAAATAATTCGGCCAGAGATTTTAAGTTTTCCAGGTCCATAACTGAGTAACTAATCCACTACAGGATTTTGCTTTGCATTCTGGATCTTGTAGCCATATTACAGTTGGATAAACATGATTACAAGTCCCAATAAGCAACGGTACGACTTGAACTAGATGAGATGCTCTCACACGTATCTGTTAATCTTCAGAGGAATTTGTGGCAAACAACTACCACCAGTTTAAGAGCCACTAAGGCGGCTAACTTTAATGTTTAGATAGCATGGTAATATGCGGGGCCACTGGAATTATGCAATTCTGCTGTAACTGCTGGGTTTTCCATGTACTTTATTATTTAACATTTTACCACATAATCCATTGTTCTGCACAAATCCAAGAAAAATAATGTTTCTAGTTCAAATAATTCAAAGGTTATTAAACATGAAAAATAGATAAAGGTGCCGCTGCCGAGCTGTGTCCGATTCTATGCAAACATTAACTTGCCATTTTTTAGTTGCCAATGGCTGTGCTCCTGTGTTACACTGCTACTTATGATGGGGACTTTTTGCCCAGCATTAATATGTGTAAAAATGTCAAATTGGTGAAATAATACTGCCCTAGATGTGCATTTTCTTGCCGCAAAACGTAGTCAACCTGCTCAATAATTTGGTCCTCCGTTGCCGCATAATTCCAGTGGCACTGGTCGTATCCAATGCCCTCCATTTACAAACGATTACAGAATCTAATGCCGGTTTAAACGCATTGTTATACACGGGAACACACAATGTCCATGCTCGTTGCAAAAGGATGTTAATTTCCTGTTGAGGGATCCTTCCTATTCATCTGAAGCTCATTAACAGGCAGTCTTGTAGCCTTAAATGGTGTCTGAACAGAGGACATTAAAAAAAGCGCAATCCTCGAGTGGTTCGACCCATCGCCCTGTTCAAAAAGCCACGGCGCCTGCCGTTCCCGCGTGCACGGGTTGGTTCTGATTTCTATTTTAAGCGCGAGGCAGGAAGTACATAGTTCCGTAAATCCGTGTAATGCCTTCGCTAATGTGGCTGACAGAATCTGCACACGTGTGTGCAATCAGCGCACGGAGTTTACAGCCTCTGTTGTCTTGAGCAGCATTTGAACTTTCACTCGTCTAAAGCTCAGCGAAATTGTTGCAAGGTACAAAAGAGAACGAGCTTCTCTCGCTCCATATGTGGGTTTTACGAAATAAACTCGTTTTCCGCGTTGTTCATAAAGACTGGTAGCGCAGGAAGTTGGATTCCTAATTGCTTGCAGACTCGACGTGCCTCGGGTGTAAACTGCCTGCCCTGACGGCAGACTTAACTAAAGACAAGAAGCGCTCTTTATGGAGGACTGCTCCTTGCCTTCACTGAAGAGGCAGGCACCTGGCTTTTGATGGTGGTTCAGTCAACCGGATGATGCAGTGTACACGCGTGTTTAATATTTTATTATATTGCTTATTTATGTGGCGCTTGGTGCAGTGGTACGTGTGTCACACGCAAACTCAGCTGAATCATCCTTACTTTCCAGATTTGAGCGCGTTATTTATAACTCTGATTGATGATAAGCTGTGGTAGAAGATATGACATTAGGGCCAGAGCTGCCTTCTTAGGGAACCAGGTTCGAGTCTCTGCGTGGGCTCAACATCCTGTGATTATGGGTAAGTCACATACTTCCCCGTGCCCAAAAAACACAAACATTTGCAATGCAATAGGTCTCGCATTTATGAGAGTTTGAGCTGTTGCCATTGTAAATGACAGTGGCTTTTATTTGTGTGTTGTTTTTTAAATCGATAAATAAACGGCATTGTTATTTACAATGCCAATAGCTTAAACTCTCGCAAATGGAAGACCTATTGCATTGGAAATGCTTTCTTGTTCCTATATCTCTTCTGGACTCCTCGGCCAAAGTAATTGGGAGAGTTGTGCTAGACTGCCTCCTGGACTGGATAAATGCTAACCATAGCTTAGCTCCATCCCAGAACGGGTTTAGGCAGGGCCTAGGTACGATCGAACAGTGCCTTAATCTGCACCTCAACCTGGCTAAATATAAATATGCGAAGGGCACCTCTACTCATTTAGCATTTATGGATTTGACCAGCGCTTTTGACTATGTCTCACGCTCTAAGCTGTGGGACATTTTAGTAAACATGGGAGTCGATGCGGGTCTGGTCTTCTTTCCGAGGCTTCTCCATCACGATCCTTCTGCCTCAGTAAGGTATGGTAATGATGGCGAATGCTCAGAACAGTTTAGCATTAAGCGCGAGGTGCGCCAAGGATGTGTTCTCACCCCAATATTATTTCTCCTTAATACTAAAGATTTGGAGAAAACTCTAGTTATGGCTGGGGCTGATGTGCCACAAGTTGAGAAAGAAGCGGTGTCAGCACTTCTTTATGCGGATGACGGAGTCCTTATGGCAAGGAATGGGATCAGCCTAAAAAACTCATTTACAGCTATGCCAACTTTATGAAAGACTTGGGGCTGGAGCCAAACTGTAAGAAAACTTTTGTCATGATTTGTGGCCCCAAAAATACCAAGTCCTGTAGCCTGAATATAGAGCGTAAAAAGCTGGAAAGAGTTAATTCCTTCCCGAATTTAAGCCTGGATTTTGATGAAGGCTGTACATGGCATACCTGCATAAATAATAGAATGATAAGATTCACAATCTCAGTTGACACTACTTATTTACTTGCTATGTCCATAGATTAAAAAGCCCATAGCCCCAATTTTTAGAGATTTATAAACGCAAATGTATTCCAATTTTAACATATGGTATGGGGATCTGGGGTTGCAGGGATGTTTTTGCTATACTGTTGGGGAAGGATAGATTTTGCTGTAGAGTTTTAGGAGAGCCCACTTCCTCGCCGCATTTTCCACTCCATTTGGAGCTAGGTCTAGAGTATGTCCAAGATACCATAAATGCTGCACCTCTAGCTACCTGGTGTTCTATCTGGACAAATGAAGATTCTGATTTTAATCGGGCAATTATTAGAGACTGTTTAAGCTGTACTCGTGGTCCTTTGTATCCCCTGGCTCCAATACATTAAAACTGGCCTTACGTAACTTGGTTACTCTTCTTAGTTTGAGTACTCAGATCTAATTATCAAAGGAGATCGACAGAGGGTTTTGGTGGGCTTTCAGAAACAAAGAATTGTCTAGGGAACTGTCCGAAGTAGCCAAACCCACTGTCATTGATTATTGCCTTATACAAGTACCTTCCTATATTGCCCCTTATTAACTATATGTAAATAATGTGCACAAAAGGAATCTGCTGACTAGATTCAGGATGGGGTCGTTTCGGTGGTTGGTATGCTTTCCCTTGGGTCAGTATTCTTCCGAATCTATTACTATTTGCCCTTGTGATGAACATTCAAATCAAACCATTATACATTTTGTTTTTTTGTGTCAGATTTATCTTCCATTTACCGGGACATTTTTAATACCTCTTTTGCGCAGACACAAATTTTCCAAGTGCAAAGCAGCTTTGTTTTTTCTGCAGCAATTCAATAACCATGGGGTCTGCTTTGCTGTTGGGAGCTTTTTGTTTTAGCAAAGAGAAGAAGCATGCTGTTTTAATTCCAATGCATTTTACCATTTTCCTGCATGGATTGTGTCTGTATTGCTGCTAAAATGTTTACCCCTGCTGCTAACTCCTTTATAGGATTGATTTGTGTTATTCATGTACTATTGGTTATTTATTTGCTGCTATTTATGGCTGCTGTTGTCTTTTGCACTATTAGATAATATCTGCTGCTATTTATGAACCCAATCGCTTTGCATTGTCACTTCAGTTCAGAGATAAAATTACAGTATTTGCTTGCTGTTGTACTCTTTTTAAATGGAAAATTAGTTTTGTATTGTTGAGACGTGTGTGATTTTTATAGGATGTTTTTATTATGGTGTATCTTTTATGACCTTCTTCGGAAGGACAAATAAAGAAAGAATTGATTGATGATTGCTTTCGTGTTCTTAAAAAAAGCATTAGGAGGGAGTGTGTCCGACAATTTGAGAAAATAGTGCTTGGAGGCTATAATTAAAGCCTACCGAGTAAGAGGCACTATTGACCAATAAACAGTTTACAGTGGACAATGACACAAGCCGATAAAATATGGGCGGAGCTTCAAGTCCCCACCTGAATACAACATGCCTCGCAGAGCAGCGTATGCGCTGCCCAGACTCGACTTAAAAAATGTAAGTGACCTTCTGTAATCTTATTTATGTAAAGCACTCTTAATACCTTCGGGTCGAGTTAGCGCTATATAAAACTGAAAATGCAAAAAAAAGGAAGTCGGCGGGGCTTCCACTTATAAACAGGCTTTGTTTAAGGTACATGTTTTGTCCTGCTCAGGGCCCCTTGAAAAGGAGGGGTCTGGTGGAACCAGATCCCACAGAATGAAAGACACAATTACATTTACAAAGAATTCATAATCTGATACACCGAAGTACGAGCAGTACTCTACAGTTGTTTTGACACGATCTATTGCACTGAAAGTCCTCCTAGCCTCCTTGTAAGGTTGCTTCAACCAATGTCCTGAATTAGCAGGACGCAAAAACAGGAGAAGACAAATAAGGGCAAGAGAGGAACATTGGGGATGGAGTGGACAGATCAGTACTACTCTGTGCAGAGTCAGCCCTCAGTGACTGACTGACAGAAGGGATCACGAGAGAGGAGTGGGAACAAAAGAGATAAGGAGATAGAAGCTGGGGGAATAAGAGATGATTAAGAGGAGTTGGGGCATGGGAGTGGGGTTATGAAACATGTTTCCCTGCTTGACAGATAACTAGATCAGGACAGTGAGGGACCCCAAGAGTAGACAGCCCCCACATTTCTTTAGATCTTGTCCACCAGACTGCTTTTAGCTGTCAGTAGGCAATGCCTCTTGTGGTCCATACCAAAAACTTACAGTGGGTTTAGGGCCTGACTACTGTGTACCATTGGTTGACTTTATTGTAACTCTCATTTACTTGCTTCTTATTCAATGGTTTACTTTCCTCTAGTGTTTATCCCTCCCCTGGATTATAGCCACTTTACCATCTTTTTGATTGGCTGACTTGTATCATTCTACTAGTCAGATTTAGGGAACAGCCTTTTTAGGTCGAGCCTGGGCAGAGCACATGGAGTTCTGTGAGGCATGTAGTATTGAGTTAGGGATGTGAAGCTCCCCCTACTCTATCTGCCCATATTTTTTAATGGCATGTGTCGTTGTACTTCTTAAATGCTGGCTTCTGATTCCTTCATCGCCTTGTTAGTGCCTCCTTAGTACCGCCTTGTCTTCATTTGAAACCTCCCTTGGCGACTGGCCCTTTTAATTCTGGTGTTACACAGGTACGTTTTATTTAGACTGTGTGCACTATTTACTTTAATGGGTTTTACCCTACTGCAGGCAGGACGTGTTTTCCTTACATTCCGTGCGCTAAGCGCGCTTTCACTTTCCCGACTTTTGCATCTTTTAGTCACCCGATCCTGAACTTGTATTTAGTTAATTGCGTTTCCTTCTCAGCGCGGTGCTTTCAGAGCAGAAAGAGAGTAGCAGCGCTGGAAGAAGGTACAGCGCCTCCCCCTCTCACTATGTACTGAAACTTGAGGAGCAGCAGAGGAGAGAGGCAGGCTGCAGCGGAAGCACAAAAAGCAATTGCAATGCAATAGGTCTCGCATTTGCAAGACTTTGAGCTATTGGCATTGTTGAATGACAGTGACTTTTATTTATATGTTGTTTTTTTAAAACAAATAAAAAGCATTGTCATTTACAATACAAACAGCTTAAACTCGCGCAAATGCGAGACCTATTGTATTGCAAATGCTTGTTTTTTCATGCAACACATGTGAATGCAAGTGTTTTTTTTTAGCTCTCGTCCTTGTGTGCTGCTTCGCACTTCAAATCTCATCCCGTGCCTCGCCATGCAGTGTTGCTCACCTATCCCATTTTGTCTGTAAAAGCACAGCAACAAGGATATTTTTGCTGAGTTATGGCTCAAAGCAGTAATTAAGGGTGTTTTGTTTTATCTCCTGCATTCCTCCTATTGTATAAAAACACAAGCTTTTGTACAGAAAGGCTTTTATTGCAACTAGGGAAGGGCCATTTACTGAAATAAATCGGCTGGCGTCGGAGGCTGAAGATATTTAGCATGACACTTCTCCCGGAGGCCTATCAATCTCATCTGTGCACTACTAAGGTGCCTCCTGAGTGAAATGTGAAATAAACCATGCCCTTTATAAAGTTTGAGATCATTGAATTCAATATACAGTTTTGAGTTACCATAAGATGTGTTGCTTTTCCTCCAGTATTTTGAAAAGTGTTTTCTTTTACAAATACTTTACAGACACAGATTGGCAAATCCATTATAAAGGGCAAGACCTTTTGGCTTTACCAATGCTTGCTAGGTTTATCCACTGACGCTTTTATCCCTCTGCAGCACCTTATGTTATCGGCACCCACAAGAATACAGAGAAGGGATTTGGATTAGGCCACTTTAACCATTGATTCATTTGGGCAGCCCTATTCAGTCATTGTTGAGAAAAGAGCAATTCACATTTTGTATCGACCAGAGCAGAATTTCAGTATTGGCCATTGTTGTTAGTCTGCATGCTCAAAAAGTGATTCCTCTTACAGTACATGGACAGTAAAGCTAAGCGTTGATGCACTACAGTGGAGGCCCATTTGCGCCTCTAAACGGGTTTCCACACTCCTTCTGTTGTTTTATCAGTAGTGACTTTCCACCTTATTTTTATTTTGTGTCTAACTTAAATTTTACTCCTAAATGTGATACACTGCTGGTTACTTTGCACCATGGGCAATTTTTCACCCAAATTTGGAGTTTGCTCTTAAATGGGCATATGAACTTAGAATGTCTCTAGAGTTCTTTCGATGTTGCGCCAAGGGTTTGTAGCACCCAAATGTGATTTTGCACCTAGTAGTTATCCCACTCCTTTAGATGTTGCACCAAAGTTGATTTCACACACAAATGTGATTTTGCTCTGCTACTGCTATCATACTACTGCTTACTTTGCAATAAGGTTAACTTTATTTCATACTACTGCTTACTTTGCAATAAGGTTAACTTTACCTAAAAGTAATGTTGCGACCAAGTGTGATGTGAACATACACATGACTTGTGCTTTTAACTGTTTTCCACACTAATACTGATGCTGCACTAAGGGTGATCTTGCAACTCAGTGTGATGTCAACCAAATGTAATATTATACGGATACACTTCATTTAGATCTAATGCGGCACCTTACAAATGCATTTTCCATCTGAACTGAATGATTTTGCATGTACAAGAGATACCACTCTCTTTTCTGATTTGCACTAATGATAATTTTGCTCCTAACTGTTTTTGTGCACCCTCGGGTGATAAGCTCGCTTTACAAATCCACATAACCTAACATAGGACACATTTTTGCTCCCAGATATGTTTTTACATAGATGTGTTATATACTCTTGATAGGGTTTCAACAAGGGTGATTTTGTCTTACCCAAATGTTTTTTTGCACTTGATATGATTTTTGTACCTGTGATTTTTGTTCTTGCAAGGATTTGTTTTAACATTCTTGTTGATGTTGCATCAGTGTGATGTACGTAAAGTTGATTTTGCTCCTATGTGTGATGACACAATCCTGCTTACTTTGCATCAAAGTAATTTTACGTTTAAAAGTGATCTACATGTTCAAGTAACTTTGCCTCTAAATAAGATTTTGCCCCTGCATATGATTTTGCCCATAAATGGGGTTTCTACTTCTATGGTACTTCTGCACCTCACTGCCAATCAGGTCATACTTATGTACAACTTTCACATCTAATACAACATCTTTCTAATGCATTATCTCTTTGGACTGAGCTATACTGTATCGCCGCATGTAGTGTCTGTCCCATATTAAATCTGCTTCTCAAGATCAGTAGCCAACATGTTTATCATGTTATGACCTCTGAAACTAAAACAGAATGAGCTTCATATCAAATGAGGCTATAGGATGCATGTAACAACACCTCCTACATCACAAATCTATCCTCCCAATACTGCAAACACCAAGCTTAGATGGCCTACCCAGAAACCTTTATCAATGACAAATTTCATAGACTCAGACTGGCCTCCATTGAAAATGACATACTGTTTATTTATTTATTTATTTATTTATTTATTTGTTTATTTACTAAGGACTTGCACTCCTGGAATAATAAACAGTTTGTTCCTCTTTGATCTAAAGAACACAGTGATTCGCCATCAGTCATCACTTACTATCTCAAGTTATCATAACCAGAAATGTGAGTTACAGGCCTCCCCCCACGTGTGTGTCACTCCTGCTCCAGTATCATCAGCCCTCTATTACTTGCCCCCTACCATTGCTTTCTTGGGCCTCAGTCTCGGTTCCTTGGAGGTTTTCATGTAGGGGTTAATATCTCGTTTTCTTTTAGTAGAACTATAGTGTAGTAATCATTCAGCTTTTAATTGCCTAATATCCTTAGGGCCCTGAGTTGTCTGGGACAAGAAAGGTTGTTATAATATTTGCTAACGGATTCTAAAAGCCAGCTCCATTGTTTTTTAAAGCTTTTTTTTTTTTCACCTCGAGCCGCTTTCAACGACTTTCCCATTCCCAAAATCCACCATAGTTTTTTGATCATTCATTCTCTGAAGGGCCCTGTAATGAAAGGATCGTTTGCTTGGCAGCCAGTAGTAGGTGGGAGATGAGCCTACCCTTGCTACCATTTAAGGGATCTAAATGTGTGGCTGGGCAACCCAGTAATATCACTTTGGGGCATTTGGCCGAGCCAGAGCTGGTGATTTGCTCTCAGTGTCAAAACTGGGTTCCAGCATGGTTTAAATCCTTTGCAGTTACATAGTATGTGTGTCAGGTTCCCTTCTTCTCCACAGCCACTCCCACATTGTCCGCGTCCTTCCCTCCTAATTTTTGCCTGTCGTGTCCGAGTGCAGTGCCATCCATATAGGAACTTGAGCATTGTCTCCCTACCGCTAGTGCAGGAGGCAAAATTCTTTGTTTGGAGCAAGGTATTTTCCCATTGTTCTCTACCTAAAGTAATATGCAGCTCTTTTCCCAGGGCACGTTGGAGTGCAACTTTCTGGTATTCCTGTCTCGTATTTATCATGTTATAGATTTTAGATGTTTAATGTCTCTCACCTGTGCAGGTTAATAGCTATTTTTGTAATGGGGGCAGGGTATTGGTGGATGCCTGTTTAATTCCAGGGTTAAGCCGCCACATACTGTGAAATAGAAATGCCCAGCCCAAAGCTGACCTTTTGATAAATTGATCTTGTTGGATGTATTGAGAGCCATAGCTGTCCATGTTATGACTAGGATTAAAATGGGGGTTTGTTGCCACACATACATCATCCTTAACTAATTACTCTGGATAAATGTAAGAAATTGGGTGGTTGTTTGACTGGGGTGTGAGCCCTGGTCAAGCAGCAACCACAGTCATTACCAGGGTAAGGCACAAGCAAACTCCAAATCAACCTGTGTTCAGCCCTCTGGTACTTGGCACATAGTAGTCAGACTTACCTGCGAGGCAATGTGTAAAGTAATCGTGCAATACTTCAAACAGTAACTATGTGAAAACACACTACAAAAGAAGCCCGCAACAGTAGTAGAAAAATAGTGATTTTTAATAAATAAACCAAGACCAAAATGACTAAAATCCAATTAGTAGAACCTGAGATGTTCAATGTAAAATATTTTCGTGACAATAGCACCAAAAGGCACAAAGCGCCAACTGTGGATATCTGGTTGCACCGGACCAGGACAAAGTCAGAATTTCAGGCTGACCACAATGGATTAAGGGCCGCATTCAGGAACCCAGTTAGGCCCTCTGCACAAAGTACCTTAAATCTTGGTTGAGGAGTGTTGCAAGGATCCACGTAAAAGATGTGTGTTGCTCAGCTAAAGCGATTAATCAGTTCTGAGAAGTGGCGAGCCTGCGGTGCAAGGCCCTGTTGCGTAGTCTTCAAGGATTCAGTTGAAGGTGCTTACAATGTGAAGTCTGGTGTTGGGGATTCTGCATGCGGTCGGGGTGATACAGCAGTACAGAAAAGCTGCGATGCGGAGTCTCTCGTCGTCAATACTTCCATTGACAAGAGATGCAAGGGCCTGTACCGAAGATGCTTCGTGCAGTGGTGATTCTGAAGATGATGTGGTTGCGGTAGCAATGTGAGTCTTT
This sequence comes from Lissotriton vulgaris, assembly GCF_964263255.1. Classification (NCBI taxonomy): domain Eukaryota; kingdom Metazoa; phylum Chordata; class Amphibia; order Caudata; family Salamandridae; genus Lissotriton; species Lissotriton vulgaris. Next base: position 229,938,483 of record NC_141700.1, on the reverse strand, counting down.
GCAATGGGTCCAGTCTATGCAGCAGCAGCGATGTGTCTGTTCTGATCATGGATACTCCGCTTAGCAGAGCAAATTCATCGGGGATGCTCCGCTCAGCAGAGAAGATGCGCTGGTTCTGCTTGGGGATGCACCATTCAACAGAGAGGATGTGGTGATTCTGCTGGATCCAGAGGAGCTGGCAGGCACCTTAGGCCCATTTCCAAGGGTCCAGCAATCGGGGGCCACCACTTGACAGTGTAGACTGATAGATGGCAGAGTCCAGGTGCAGGTGCAAGGTTGTTGGAAGCCTGTTATGTCCTTGAGGCTTCTGATGAGGAGGCCAGCCAACTAGCCCTTGCAGTCTGTTGGACTTGGCCCTTAAGGCAGGTTCACCCCTAATCTTTTTGCTTTAAATCTGTGATATGCGTGGATGATTTTCTGGTCTGTGCGCACTTTTTCTCTGTGTCCCAGAGTAAAGTGCGTGTATGTAGTTAGGCTGGCCTGCTCTCCCATAGGGATGCATGGGGAATGTCTGTGTCCCTAGTAATTCCTGATGCGTGGGGAGCGCATGCTCGAATTTGGTATGTGCGAGTTCGTGAGAATGAATGCTTCGCAATGGTGTATGTGGTATGTGTGTGTCATGTGTAGAAATGCCATTTCTAGTACTTGGCATATTACTGTAAAATATGTCTGCAGTGTGATTGGCTGGAGCTGGCTGGTGAGCCTGGCTCCAGGAAGGCTGAATGGGTCTGCCCGGTGGTGAGTGCGAGATTAGCATGCTTGATGGCTTGGGAGGAGTGCCCCTGGTCCCTGATGGGCCTGGACTTTCCCCAGACAATGCTGGTTCCACCCCCTGTAGTGCGACTGATAGCCCTAGCCCTGCCAGTGAATAGAGAGGGTGGTTGAGGTAAACAGAGTACTTCAAAACCAGCTGCGACTGGTTTTCCCCCACCCTGCACCCTGAGACAAAGGGGTTTTTCTGTATAAGAAGGGGCTGTGTCCCCATACAATTTGTCCTGTCTTTGGTTTTCTTCCAGGATCTTGCCAGAGGGGGCTGCTGCTGCTGCAGGGGCCAAGAGGACCGCCACTTGGCTGTCTCCCTGCCTGGAGACCCGGTGTGCTGGCTCTGGCCCTGCCTTGCCCCTCTGCCTGCCTCCAGACCCTGCTGGAGCTTGGATGTGTGTTGCATTTACAATTTTGGTGCTAATCATTCTAATGTTTATGTCCTAAGTGTGTACCTACCAGTATTATTTTCTGACAAGTGCCTACCCCTGACAGTGGTCCATGTGGCCCTGTCCTGTACATAATTCCCCGTGTAAATTTTGCCCGTGCCCCTGGCACATTGTAAAGTTTGTGTGTTATCTAATGTGTTTTGTTTATTATAATACAAAGGCTATTTTTTCTATATATCCTTGTGTGGAGTTTTTCTTTGTGGTGGGCCTTGGGTCTTGTTGCTGGGGTGCGTGCGCAAATACTTAACTCATACCGCCTCCAAGTTTAGCCTAGACTGCTCGCGCCACGTTACCTAGAGGGTGAGCGGGGGTTACCTTGGTGTGTGACTCCCTTGCCCTGACTTTAGAAATGGCGATCCCTGACTGACCTCGACGCGAGTCTTGGCCAGCCAGGGTCCCGTTTCTAACACAGTCAATCTGGGTTGTGGGGTCAAAAGATGCAGGTCCAGTTCTTCTCACCCAGGCAAGAGGGTAGCAGGCAGCAGGTTAGCACAGCAAAACAATAGTCTAGCAGAGTGAAGTCCAGCAGAGTGGCATTACTTCTGCAGCACAGCAGTCCTTCTTCCTGGTAGAGAATCCTTAGGTCCAGAAGTGTACTGAAGAGTTGGTGTCTGAGGTCCCCTTTTTATACCCTGGTTCTGGAAGTGGGAGAAGCTTCTAGACCGTGTATTTGAAGTGCACAGATGCCCTGCCTTCCCTGATTCTAGACTAACCACAGGGGTTATGAAACCCTTTGTATAGATCCATGACACAACCTATTTAGGTGTAAGTGAGGAATGGCCTCCGCTCCTCCCTCCCATCTTACCAGAGATGGTACACCCAGTCACACTTAAGCTCCCATCATGTGTGTATTTCTAGGAGGAATACGCAAATCCCAACTTCCAATAACATCCAGTCATGTGACTTAGATACAGGCTGCAGGCACCATATGGCTAAGGTAAGAAAATGACAACTTTCTAAAAGAAGCATTTTCAGAATTGTAATTTCAAATCCAACTTCATCATATGTTAGGATTTTAAATTAGGATTTCAGAGACACCAAACCTGAATCGTTGGTCGCTTCTCATTTGGAAGTTACACTTATAAAATGTGAAAAGGCTACTCCAAGTTATCCTATGGGAGAGATAGGCTTTGCAGTATTGAAAACATGTAAAACTTAAAGGTACATGTCCTACCTTTTAAGTACATTGTGCCATGCTCCCTGGGCTGTCCAGGGCCTACCCTAGGGGTGACTTGTTTGTATTAAAACAGAAGTTTTGGGCCTGGCAAAAGGCTTATTTTGCCAGTTAGAAATGGCAGTGTAAACTGCACACACAGCCTCTGTAATGGCATTTGTGAGACATGTTTAAAGGGCTATTTAAGTGTGTGGCACAATCCATGCTGCAGGCCCAGTGGTAGCATTTAATTTACAGGACTTTGGCACATAAGGTTCCACTTTAGTCCAGGAAAGCTGGAAGCACGCCAAAATCAACGCCCTCCTCAAGAAGCCCAAAGCGGACCCCAAGGACCTCAAGAACTTCCAGACCATCTCCCTGCTCCCGTTCCCGGCAAAGGTCATCGAGAAAATCATCAACCTGCAACTGGCCCGCCACATCGAAGACCACAACATCTTGGATCCGTCCCATTCCAGATTCAGACGAAACCACAGCACCGAGACAGCCCTCATCGCCGCCACAGACTACATCAGGCGCCAACTAGACAACGGCGAAATATCAGCCCTCATCCTCCTGGACCTGTCAGCCGCCTTCGACATGGTCTGCCATCGCACTCTAAAGACACGCCTTCTAGAAGCCAGAATACAAGAGAAGGCACTTGACTGGACCACCTCCTTCCTCTCCGGCAGAACCCAGAGCGTCCGCCTTCCGATCCGAAGCCACCGACATCATCTGCGGCGTCCCCCAGGGCTCCTCCCTCAGCCCAACGCTGTTCAACGTCTACATGGCCCCCCTCGCATAAGTGGCCCGCCATCACAACCTCAACATCATCTCCTACGCTGACGACACCCAGCTCATCTTCTCCTTCACCAAGGACCCACACACCGCCAAAACCAACCTCCACGAGGGAATGAAGGCCGTCGCCGATTGTATGAGGAGCAGCCGTCTGAAGCTGAACTCTGACAAGACGGAGGTCCTCATCCTCTGACCCACCCCCTCAGCCTGGGACGACTCCTAGTGGCCGACCACACTGGGAACAGCACCAACACCCACCGACCATGCCTGCAATCTAGGATTCATCCTCGACTCCTCCCTCTCCATGTCTAAGCAGGTCAACGCTGTTTCCTCCTCCTGCTACAACACCCTCCGCATGCACCGCAGGATCTACAAGTGGATCCCGACCGAAACAAGAACGGTGACACAGGCCCTCGTCAGCAGCAGACTGCACTACGGCAACGCACTCTACGAAGGAATCCCAGCCAAACACCTACGACGACTACAACGCATCCAAAACGCCTCTGCCCGACTGATCGTCAAAGTCCCCCGCCGCAGCCACATCATCCCCCACCTGAGAGACCTTCACTGGCTCCCTGTTGACAAGAGGATCAACTTCAAGCTTCTTACCCACACACACAAAGCACTCCAGAACGCCGGACCAGCCTACCTGAACAGCAGACTCAGCTTCCACACCCCCACCTGCCAGCTCCGCTCCGCCAGCCTCGCCCTCGCCGCTGTCCCCCGCATCCAACAAACTACCTCCGGCGGCAGATCCTTCTCCTACCTCGTCGCGAAGACCTGGAACACCCTCCCTACCCACATACGGCAGACCCAAGACCTACTCGCCTTCAGAAGACTCCTCAAGACCTGGCTCTTCGAGCAGTAGCAGCACCCCCCCCCCCCCCCCTCCCCTCAGCGCCTTGGGACCCTCTCGGGTAAGTAGCGCGCTTTACAAGTACTCTGATTGATTGATTTAGTAGGGACTTCTAAGTAAATTAAATATGCTAATTGGGTATAAGCCATTATTACCTTGTTTAGACGTGAGTGCACATGCACTTTAGCACTGGTCAGCCTAAGGAATGCAAAACCAAGGTAAAGAAAATTGAGGAGAAACACAAGCAGTTGGGGGTAAGAAGATAATAATAATGTATCGTCTGTTTTATGCTGTGAATTTGCTCTGGTGTGTTTTAAAAGTATGCTGATATTCATGCAGGGGGAGTTTTGGTACTGTCTTGCACAGTACCCGTGCCTCCCTTTTTAGGTCTAGCATGGCGTACTGCGCACATGCGCCGTCGAGCTCGCTAGATTTTATGTTTCAGAGTGAACTTCACTAGCGAGGGTTAAGCCCCGCCCCTCTTCTCCATTGCCTGGCCTCCTAAACGGTGGCCAGCCATTGGAGAAGAGGTTCTAGTGAGGTTCTTCTTTCTCTTTTAGCCCCGTCCTTTTCAGACTGGGCTCCTTGACTTACTGCTGTGGTAAAAGGTATCCTATCTTCTTTATGGAGCAACAGATGGCCCCATAAAGACGATAAGAAAGATTTTACGCCAGCAGCAAGTCAACCCGAACCCGTTCGAGTGGGACTGGGATAAAAGAGAAAAGGCTGGTTTGCCCTGTTAACGGATGCATGTCCGGTCTTAACGTTATCTCCATTCGGGTTTTAAAAGACTTTTCGTGACCCATAGGGCTGCTCTTGCAGGAGAAAAACAGTAAGGAGATAAACCTACGCTCAGCCTTGTGAAAATCTTCAGAAGAACAGCCACGTGTGAGGTAGGAGTGGCATCACTTTTCAGGGGGCACAGATGCGAAGAGGTGCAGCGTAACAATGAATAATGACTCGGGGCAACACTAAAAAGCATGAGCAGCGCTGGGAGATGGTTACCTGGGTCTGATTAGCTGACATCTCTATGATCTTAGACCATAGAGTCAGCAGGCTGTCGAGGGAGCGGCAAACACAGACACTAGAATAGAATGTTGGAGACTTCAGTGTGCAGCGAGAATGTTACGTGCAGGTAAACAGATCACCAGTGCCTAGAAGCTCCCAGCTACTAGCGCTACATAAATATCGCAAAAGAGAACTCTCAGTGGGAAACGATGACAAAACCAATAGAAAATGTTATTGTGCCTTCTGATGGTTGGCAAGTATGCAGTTTTTGAAAAATAGTTTAGCCCCAAAATGATATAATTCCGATAAGGCAGTATCGTAAATCTGACTCTTCCTCTATCTTGTCCTGTAAAAAAGACAACATGGCCTTGAAAAAAATAAGAGTATCGCTGAGCGCTGCGAGAGAACACACTTGGAGGGCACGATCCGTGCTCACTATTGCTTCCCCCCCATGGCAAGTGGCCAGCCCTCAATCAACAAAAAAATGTAAAGGCCTGTTACGATGAGGACTGATGCGTTTATAACAAATACATGAAAATATGCACAGGTGCTACTCCCACTAGCAACATGCATCCTGGAATCAAGTTATGACTTTTGATGCAATTACGTAAGATTGGTCGAGATTAACAGCAGGCGTTGGTTTTATTTACACACTTCGTGAGTTTTGGCATCATAGCTTACCTCAGACACGTGCTGGGCAGCGCTGCCAGTCAGAATACGACAAGACGCTCGGTCCTCACTTCTGATGCCATCTGGGGAGAGAGGTACAAACACGTGTTTATTCCAACGTGACCTGCAGAGGCTGAAGAGCAGGTGCCCTCTCGAGACGTGGATGCACGTGCCCCAAAGTCACTTCGAGGGCAAAGGCCTGCCCTGTGGAACAGACGCATTAAAAAGTATTAAACAAGAGTAAAGGCGTATATTGCAAATAACCCTCCCCCACCCCAAAAAAAATACATAAATAAATAAAAACACAGCTGGTAACCACACCTGCAGCAGATTCTATTTCGGGCAGGACTGGTGCCACCCCAGAAGTCACTATTTGTATTATACTATGTATCTATGGCATTTATAAAGCGTACTGTGGCCAGATTGGTATTTTGGCACTAATACGGAACACTGATGAGTTAGAAAATAGCATGTTGATGTTGTAGAGGCGCCAAACGATTCACTCTACAGATGCCCCTAACTACTGTCTTGTTCAAAAATATAGATTTGGGGACAAACGTGTTACCCTTTGTAAAATGTTTAGTTATTGTACAATTTTTCCATTTTGTTTGTTTTTGTTTACCGATGTCTTTATCTTATTTAAAATTATTTCAACTTTGATAGGGATATGATTGGTAACTGTGGGGGTGGGGGCACTGTGATAGCGAAATAAATGCAATAAAAAAGTCAGGCAAGTGAGAGAGTGTGTCGGTGCACAGTGGCTCCTCAGATGCTAGAGTCCCTTGCCTCCTCCCATCCTCAGGGAGGAAATTCTTCAGCATTATCAGCTATAGATTTCCAAGATTGGATCCAAAGTGCCGCCGATCTAGTGGCCCCAGAAAAACTTACGAGACCTAACAGAGCATCTCCTTCGGCTGCCTGGTATAATGAAGATTTAAGACTCCATCGCCAACACTGTAGGAACCTAGAAAGGCGATGGAGAAAAGCTTACTGCCCCATAGCCAGACAAATTTATAAAGATGCCCTTATGACTTACAAAAAGGCAATTGTGACCCGAAAAACGGTCTTTTTTTCGGCACAAATTGAAACTGCCGCCAACTCTGCCAGAGAGCTGTTCTCCGTTGTTACGACTCTGTCCACCCCCCCCCTCTGGCCCTGGGGTAGAGCCCTCACAGACCTTCTGTAATGATCTATCCACCTTCTTCACCACAAAGGTGGCAGATATATATGCTTCATTTGAAGGGGATATTAAAACTGAACACAGAGGCGGTAGTGTGAAAGAGGTACCTTCTCATCATAATTATGACCCTTTCTTATGTTTTTCACCTGCCTCACTTGATGATGTTATCACTCTCATTTCATCCACTAAATCGGGTTCCCCTTTGGACCCTTGCCCTCCTTCTGTGATGCAAAAACTCACAGAGGTGATCGCACGCCCCCTTATGGAGATCTGCAACACTGCATTTCAGACAGGCCAATTTCCTAGTATATGGAAGAAGGCTGTTATAAAACCCCTTCTGAAAAAACCCTCCCTAGACCCTACAGCCGTCGCCAGCTATAGACCCATTGCGTGTCTACCCTTTGCCGCCAAAGTATGCGAATCCATGATGAATAGACAGCTTTCAGAGTTCGTTGAGACCCACCAACTTCTCGATGAATCGCAGTTTGGCTTTAGGAAAGGGCATGGGACAGAGACCGCCCTGATTAAGGCCTCTGACGAGATCAGGGCGATCATGGATCAGGGGGGGGGCGGCTGTCCTCATCCTTTTGGATTTGTCAGCGGCCTTTGACACGGTCGACCATGTCACCCTAGTCGACCGTGTCACAGCTCTGGGCATAAGCGGTCTGGCCAAGGATCTCATTTCATCTTTCCTGGCAGACCGTACCCAGACTGTAAGGCTGGGAGATTTCTACTCACCCACCTCTGTACTCCCCTGTGGAGTCCCACAAGGTTCCTCGCTAAGTCCTATGCTATTTAACATTTATGTAGCAGACTTAGCGAGGGTAATAAAGGCACATGGAGTACGGCTAACATCTTATGCAGATGATACCCAGCTGGTCCTGGGCATCCATAAGGACGGCTGCGCTGTGGCAGCCAACTTCCAGAGAGCTATGCTTGAGGTCAGTACCTGGATGGCCTCTAATTGTCTTAGGCTCAACTCGGACAAGACCGAGGTTATGACCTTTGGAAAACTCTCTCCAGAATGGTCTTCTAACTGGTGGCCGGAAAAGCTCGGCTATCCACCTGTCCCAGTGGAAAAAGCCAGAAACCTGGGAATCATTTTTGACAGCAAGTTGGTATTTGACCTTCATACAAACAAGGTTGTGTCGTCTTCTTTCTTTATTCTGAAAAAGATTAAGAAGCTGCTGCCTTATCTCCCTCCCTCAGCTGGGAAGACTCTGGTCTCTACCTTAGTCTTCTCCAAAATGGATTATGGAAACGCTCTCTTTCTCCATACCCAGAAGCGTGTTATAACAAAGCTGCAATCCATCCAGAATGCGGCAGCCAGGATTCTCTTGAGCATTCCTCGCCGCAACTCCACCACTCTTGGCATTCGTCAACTCCACTGGCTGAGAGTAGAGAGCCGCATTAAATTCAAGGCCCTCTGCATTGCATATAAGGCAGTACACGGCATAGGACCCAGGTTCCTGACGGAAGCCTTTCAGCCATACACTCCTAGACGGCAATTAAGATCGGCCAATACCAACCTCCTCACTGTGCCACGCACAAGAACGGCCACTTGGGGAGATAGACGTTTCTTGGTGGCCACCCCAAAACTCTGGAATCTTCTGCCACATTCCATCAAAACTGCCCCGAACCTGATGAGCTTCCGCAGGCTCTTAAAAACGTGGTTATTTAACCAGTGAGAGGATGACTGACCCCAGTAGCTCCACAGCGCCGAGACACCCCAGGGTATTTGTTGCGCTATAAAAATTACGTAAATAAATATAGTGATACAATACAGTGGACGCAGTATCAGGAAACTTTAAGAGCTGATTGTGCCCAAATACGCAGGACGGTACCAAACATTCGGCAAACTATGCTACATTAGCTACTGCGTTTGAGGATGTGTGTGTGTGTGTGTGTGTGTGTGTGGCTCTGTGTGTGTGTGTGCTTTGTGCGCTGTTAACTGTTTGTGGGTTTTAAGGGTTTATGTATGATTGCAGCGATTTTAATTTTTAAATCACGTACAAGTAATCCCCTTCTGCCCAGTTCCACACAATCGGTTGAATGTGATTAATAGCAAGTTATAACATTTAAGTGATAGCGAGAGTCTGTGCACAGTGGCTTTTTTTGTATAGTGATACAATAAGTGGACGCAGTTTCAGGGAACTTTAAGAGCCGATTGTGCCCAAATTCGCAGGACGGTACCAAACATTCAGCAAACTACACTTCATTAGCTACTGATTTTGAGGGTGTTTGTGTGTGTCTGGCTCTGTGTGTGGCTCTCTGTGTGTGTGTCTGGCTCTGTGTGTGTGTGGCTGTGTGTGTGTGCATGGCTCTGTGTGTGTGCGTGTGTGTGACTGTGTTTGTGTGTGTGTGTGTGTGTGTGTGTGTGTCTGTGTGGCTCTGTGTGTGTGTGTGGCTCTGTGTGTGTGTGTGTGTGGCTCTGTGTGTGTGTGTGTGGCTCTGTGTGTGTGTGCAAATGCAATAGGTCTCGCATTTGCAAGAGATTAAGCTATTGGCATTGTAAATGACTGCCATTTATTTATCTGTTTTCAAAACCAACACATACATAAAAATTTTGTCATTTACAATGCCAATAGCTCTAACTTTTGCAAGGTGCTTGAATGAAGGAAGAATGCCATATTTTCATCTATCCCCTGCCCCGTCATTGCAATCATACTTTGGAAATTCTAGCTTCCCCATTTCACTATCCACCTTGGTTTCCTCTCTCTGAATACCAAAGAAAAACCAAGCCCCATTTGATATCTACTAGCTCCCTTGCGCTGCTCCAATGTTATGTTTTAGCAATTTCCTTGGATAGTCAACTCCTTGGTGAAGTAATGGTCTCTAGATACCAGAATGGGACTGGTTACCAGAAAGAATAGGTGTGGTGGCAGCAAAGTTGGGGGATGGAGTTTATATTTGGCAGGTATATGACATAGAAAAAGCGGTGTGTGGTCTTCAAAAACCAAACGTCAAACAAAAGATGTAGAGTTAACTCGTTTAAATCCGATATAAAGGAAATTTGAATTTTAACCCTTGAGTCTGAGCTGTAGAATGTGACAACAGAGTGGCTGCAGATAAAACCACTCTAGCTTGTTTATTTGTCAAAACAAATGCTGAACATCTTACTTTAATATGGAAAAACAATGGTCCTGAACCTATTGATTGTAATGATTGACTCAATCAGTTGTTATTTTCAAAATTTTCTTAATAGTATAGAGCAACAGCATCAAGTCTGCTCTAATATACTCAGTTGTCTTAGTACAAAACGATAAATCGCCACCACGGTAAAAGGCAAAAAAGGTACAATGTGTTTAATTCATTGATTCAATTTTGACAGTTCATTTTTATACACAATATATCATTTCAAAAATAGGTAAAAACAAGTGGTTGCCCAAAAGGAGAGTGCAAAGAAAAGGGTGATTAGAGTGTATAATGAGTGAGCAGAAAGGAAATTCACAATAGTAGACAAAAATAGATTCACATTATTTATCAAACAATACCGGACATATAGTTTTTTGCCGTATTGAGTCCCTGGCCAAACATGAAATTCTTTTTAAATTATTGTAATCAAGATATTGTTAAATCCAGACATATATGCCCAAAAAATGTTGCACTATATGGAATCTAGAATAATTGGTCCAAGGTGAAAGAAGGTAGCGTCGACGTTTCGACTTGTCTTATGCCCAACTGGTGATTTGAACCTGGGGAGTGCGAGTCTTCATCAGGACTGGAGAAAACGGAGTGGGGGCAACCAAGGGATAATAATAACCGTGGTAGACGATGTTTAATTCAAAAAGGCCTATAACCGGGCAGGGCCTATGCTTACCCTTCAATGGAGAACAACAGGGAAGAGATCCTTAGTTACAACTTCCAATCAAGTCTCCTGTAAGACAAATTTTTATATAAAACTTCTAGACCTAATCAATGTCATATATCTAACCTTACCAGTGTTGAAGAAGGAATTGTTTACCTTAGTGTAAGATTCTCTCCTCAATTATATTGGGAAGGCACAATACTTCATGTCTGTATCAAAACTAAGTAATACCTACAAACAATTACATGGCAATATCAGTTCATAAGTCACCCAAAGTGTAACATAGGGGATAAGGGAATAAATTCCCAATTTTTAGGGCTCGCCTGCTGTGCGCATGCGCATAGCTGGCAAGCTCTATAGGGGCTTAAATAAGCTTTACCTAGACTGGCGATTGACTGGCGATTTGATGCTGTGCCCGTGCGCTTTTAGGTCAATGCGCAAGCGCATTGACCTAAAATGCGCGTGCACATCATCAAATCGCCAGTCAATCGCCAGCAGCACTCCTCCCCTGCTGCGTCACACCCTCATGCCGCTCTCCCCGCTCCGCTCCGCCCCCTCCCCTGCCCGCCGTGTCGCATTTCTCATCCCCCCTCCCCACAGCAATGCCCTCAGCCGGCCGTACTTTCACTTTGACGGCCGTGTTTCTCCTTGTCTCTCCTTGTCACATTTTTTCTTCGTAGCCCGTACGTTTAATGAAGTGAAACCCTGTATTACGGTTACATTTTAACCCTTCCTGCCCACCAACTGCTGGAGCAAATTACCCATCTTTTTCCACTGAACCATTTATCAGGTCCATTCTGTTGTTCGTTACTACATCTGCTGTTTCCGAAGAGAGCTTGTTTAGCAGAAGTCTTTTAGTTACTAGTGGTCAGTGGTTAAAATAGCGTAGGGCAAGTCAACGTTTTTCCCCCTCTTATTAATCGTTGTGGCTTGTATTATCTCCCTGAATGTAATGTATTGCTGGTTTTGACTCACTTAATTCCACAGATATAATTATCACCACGGTTAAACGTTGAGTTTGTGGTGAGCTTGCCTTGAAACACTGTACTTGTCCCATGGTTCTCACTTCTCGTCTGACCAGTATTCTTTTCTCTGCTTAGTTTTCTACAGCAAACGTTGCATGTAGTTTCCTGCTCAAATATTTTTTTCCTTTGAGTGTGGTAGGGTCATTGCTTGATTTTAAATCTTGTACTGTGTTGTGGGTGCTTAACTCATTGTAGTTATCAATGGCGTGATTAGTGTCAACATGACACCCTGCCTGTGCGGTAAATTAGTTCTCGAATACCGTCACATTTGTTGGATTCCACATTTAGGAATAGTGCATTCAGCTCGGTTGAAATAACGATCTCCTGAACATGTGCTGGTGCGATCTACTTTCGCACCTCAATGTGAACTGTGTCATTTTGCTTCCCTAATGAGTTCGCCTTTCTATCCACTGCCACTGGAGTGGCGACCCTGCTAATCCTTTTGTGTAGCAATGCAAGGGCCTAATGCACATATGTGTCGAACTTGATTCTCTTGCACCTCCCAGTTTTAGGCAAATTTAATGCCATCTTCCAGGGAAACATTTTTGAGAATGAAACTGAAAATCAAAAAAAAATCAAGCTTTGGTAAAGCCAATAGGTCGCTTCTTTGCGCCCTATGCATTTGATGATGCCTTTTGGAAATACTATGCATCATGGCCAAAAAAAGGCAACATGACACTGCGACTTTGTTAAGTTTGTGAAAACGCATGTTTCACTATGCCAGCCAGTGCCTACAGAATAACTTCAGAGCTGTCATATTTCATGGTTTTTTATTTACCATGCCAACTCTGAACAGTAATCAAAAAAAATAAAAACGTGTGAATGTGCTTTTATTGTTGTTGTTTTTGTTTGGTTTAAGATCAATGGACCAGCAGCAATTTGCTGCTCCCAAAAAATAAAATCTAAATAAGACTGGTGGCTGGGTAAGCAACTGGGAATGGGCAGGAAGAGAATAAATCCGCTCTCAAAGGAGATCAACGTGGGGGGGGGGGGGGGGGGGGGGGGGGAGAAGTGAGTGCATGAGATGTGTCCACCTGAATTAAAATTCGGAGTAGTTGGCAAATTGCACTTCCACAAGGGTGGCGTTCCTGCCTGTACGCAGCACACGGACCACAATTATTAAATCGCCAGTCAATCGCCAGCAGCACTCCTCCCCTGCTGCTTCACACCCTCATGCCTCTCTCCCCCCTCCCCTGCCCGCCGTGTCGCATTTCTCATCCCCCCTCCCCACAGTAATGCCCTCAGCCGGCCGTACTTTCACTTTGACGGCCGTGTTTCTCCTTGTCTCTCGTGTCACCAGGCTGTGTGTGCTGCCTCCGCGGGCACCATGATGTAACCCCACTCTCACAAATTACATTATCAAGGGCGTTTGTTACGGTGCAGAAAGTGTGCATATAACAAGTACAACACTCTCACAAATTACATTATCAAGGGCGTTTGTTACGGTGCAGAAAGTGTGCATATAACAAGTACAACAAAACGGCTGCCGTTAACTTGAAATCAAGTGCATGAGATGTGTCCACCTGAATTAAAATTCAGAGTAGTTGGCAAATTGCACTTCCACAAGGGTGGCGTTCCTGCCTGTACGCAGCACACGGACCACAATTATTCACAAACACTGCACAGTAATACTGGTCAGTTAGATCTGTTCCAATTGTTAGTACCAATTCCCCGAAGTTAAACTTGAATGTAAATTTTTTTTTAAATCACTTGAAGTATTACCACCACCATGTGGTAAGGGCATTACCCCAGCCAGTTTGGGAGCCCTGATGAATCTGTGCTAGCTACCTGCCATCAGTTGTGGAAGCTTTTTTTATATGTGCAATTTGACAGACAGATTTTTGAATATTTAATGATTTTTCTAATGAATATAGAAGCAACTGATTAATTAATGTTGCACAATTTTATTAAGAGCTTTAGAAGAGTGTTTACTAACGAAGTTTAGGTATGTCACTTTTGTGTAGAGACCATTTTATTCAAATGGATGCTATTTTTGTTCTGTTCAAATTACTCTTGCTCATTACCCCCTCCCAAGCAATGTCCTGGGAGTTTTCTCTCCCCACAGTTTTCACGGGCACAGGACACTGTAAAGGAATTGGTTATTTTCTTAAAGAGCATGTATTGTTAACAAAACTTTTCAGTGTTCCTTATGTAACTTTCTAAAGGGAGTTCCGCTGGAAGTTCAGATGCAGGGTTACTAGCTCACTAGTTAGTCTTTGTTAGAAAATGCTTCCTATTATTTATATTCTTATCCATTCTGAATCTGTAAAGGGCTGTTAAAGTTTTGTTTTTAATTGTATTTTAACTTATTTATTGAGTTTATATTTGTCTGTCATGTGCTTTTATGGTTGCAAAATACCGAATAAAGTATTTTGAAATGAAAAGGTTGAAAAAATAAATAGGCAGTCCAGAGAAATGTAGTAGATGTAATGAAGGCTTAGATACAGAGTTAAACAGACAGAGACCTTAGCTAGTGGATGTTGAGGGAGCCACCACCTCATCCACCACCTCATCCACCAACGCATCCACTACAACCACCATATCCACAACCACCATATCCACAACCACCACATCCACCACCACCACATCCACCACAACACCACCACATCCACCATCACCACCACCACATCCACCATCACCATCACATCCAACATCACATCCACCACCACATCCACCACCACATCCACCATCACATCCACCATGACATCCACCACCACATGCACCACCACATGCACCACCACATCCACCACCACATGCACCACTTCCACCGCATCCACCACCACCACATCCACCACCACCACCACATCCATCACCGCATCCACCACCACCTCATCCACCACCTCATCCACCACCGCATCCACCACCGCATCCACCACCACCACATCCACCACCGCATCCACCACCATCACTTCCACCACCACATCCACCACCACTTTCACCACATCCACAACCACCACATCCTTTGCAAAAGTTAAAACTATTGACATTGTAACTGACAAAGCTATTAATTTTGCTACTTTCAAAACCAACACATAAATAAAAAAAGTGTCATTTACAATACCAATAGCTCAAACTTTCCTAATGCGAGACCTATTGCATTTCCAATGCTTGTTACCTTAGTCAACTTCCTGCTTTTTAAATTCCTACTTTGGGGAGCTCCTGCTGGTAATTTCAGGTAGCTGTTTAGTGGAGACACAAAAAATGAGGTCTCACTTAGATTATCAACAACCAGTATTGTACGATCCGATTTGCGGTGCAAAATGCTAATCCAGTGTTATGTAAAATAGTGCTTAGTGTGTGCACACAAGGTTACCTTCTTGCAGGAGTTTCAGCACGTGTGGGTAACGAAGCCTTAGTATTGCTAGGACGCCGCTCGGGGGTAAGCTTCTACTAGTAATTTCAGGTAGCTGTATTTTGGAGACACAAAAGTAAGGTCTCACTTTGATTTTTAGCAAAAAGTGTTACTCGATCCGATTTACGGAGCGAAATGTTTCTCCAGTATTATGCAGAATATTATATATACAAAAGGTTACCTTATTGCCAGAGTATCAGCATGTATGGATAGCCAAGCCTCAGTGTTGCAAGGACGCCGCCGGAAAGAAAGACGCGCTTCCGCGTTTGGTTATGTTCCAGCCCACCTCTTACAGTTAGTAATAGAAAGAGGACTAACTACTTGGATACAGATACCGAAACAAAGGCAAGGGAAGAGAAAAATCTTCGAGCCTGTTTGTATTTTTACATAGAGAAATATTTATCAATAATTTGGTGAAGATGCTACTAATTTTCAGTTTTAAAATTCGTGTTTTTGGACAAATTAGCCGCGATAGAGAGTTGCGATTTAGGAGGGGCAAAGCGGATTAATATAATCCAATAATTCCCCTATTATGTCTGCGCCAGGTGTCTATGTTTAAAAACACCCTGAAATTGCACCGAAGCGTCAATCGGTGGAAGCACCGATTGTATATGTCAGAGACACGATCGTCATAAGAAAAGAAAACGGATTGCTCTTTTTCTTTCTAGCTCATACCATATAGGCTTCAATGTATTTCTCAAGGAAAACTTCTAAATATATCATTGTGCGCAAACCTCCAGTTGTAATTTAGGTTATCAGAGATAAACACATATGATGGTGTCAAAAGGTCACAATTTTCACACATATGATGGTGTCAAAAGGATCCTATTTTAACACAATTTATCCAGAATTCTGACATATTGTCCTATATAATAAGTCAAGGACTTATCAAACAGTTTCTGCAGTATTTTAACAATGCTGTCATAAGTGGGTACATAGTGTTGAAAGGGTCATGTCTTTACACAACTATACATAAACATGGTAATAATCTCATATAGATTTAGTGAAATTTGCTATAGGTACATAATATTGAAAGGGTCATGTCTTTACACAACTGTACATAAACATGATAATAATCTCATATAGATTCAGTTACATTTGCTGTAGTAAATGCAATCACCGGTCGATACATAATTATCATGATACACTGTAATCACGTATCCATATGTATGTAAGACATTTGCAGAAAATATCGGAGACATTCTGTTATACACAGGTCACCTGCCACCAGGTACATTGTATGCTCTGCTTCAATCCTATATTTTCATTCATGTCCCCAACAGTGCCACTTGTTTATTTATCTCCTCAAGTTCATTAAGGCCCTTATTGACTGTGTTTAGAGAGTATATCCACTTACACTCTCTTCTATTTAAGGTGTTCTGTAGATCACCTCCCCGTGGGTTTGTTGTTACTTTTTCGATGACCCACCACCTCAAGCTGTTCTCTGAGTGTTCAAATTTACTGAAATGGTCTACCAGTGGGGCTCCTTGGACTTTGCAGCGTATCCGACTCATGTGCTGCAAGATCCGACATTTTATTTTCTGTGTGGTCTGGCCCACATACAGAAAGCCACATGGGCACATGATGGCATAAATTAACCATGAGGTGTTACAGTTGGTATGCTGTGTAAGTTTATATGTCTGTTCGTTGTAGTTAAACGTGTTACCCTCTATTGTGAGGGGCAGACTTTGCAAGACCCACATTTCCTGTGGCCGATCACTGTTGGGGTACCCCACAATGTGGATTGACTTAAGGACTGTTTGGTGGGTAACAATGATTTTACTAAGTGATCGCGGATGTTCCTTCCCTTACGGAATGCATGTAGTGGTGGTGGGATCCCCCCCAGTTCACTACTGATCAGGTGCCAATGATGGTTCACACATTTTTTAATGGCATTGCTTTTTGTATTGAACGTCGTTACACAGACTAATCTTTCTTCCTTAGGTTTTAGGTTAACACAGAGTAAGTGCTCTCGGTGATTATGCCATGTCCGTTTACGGGCTTTTTTGAGTAATCGAGTGGGATACCCACGTTCACCCAATCTTGACATCAGAAGTGCCGATTCCTCTAGGTAGTCCTCCTTCTTGAAACAATTCCGACGCAACCTCAGGAATTGCCCAAAGGGCAGGTTGTCCCTGAGGTTGCGTGGATGATGGCTGGTGTACCTAAGAAGGGTATTTTTTTTGCTACTCTTTCTATACAAAGCAGTGTATAATCTTCCTTCTTCAGTTTTAATTTGTACATCCAAAAAATTGATGGACATCGCATTTAATTCCAGAGTGAATTGTATATCTTTAGAGCTATTCTTCCCCCAGCCATGAAAGTCTGTGAGTTCTGACTGTTTTCCTTGCCAAATCAAGAGAACATCGTCAATATACCTTACCCACAATAAAATATTATTGCAGTAAGGATTATATTGATTCAGAATGTATTTGCTCTCATATTCGCTCATATAGATAATAGCTAGATTGGGGGCAAAACTTGCCCCCATCGCTACTCCATTCGTTTGGATATAATATTCATTCTGGAATATAAAAAAATTCTTGGTCATTGCAATTGTTAATAATTGAATGATAAAATCTGTAGGTACTCTGTGTGGTGCAGTTCTCATGTTGAGTACCCGTTCCATGCAGACCAATGCCTTTTGTTGGGGAATATTGGTGTATAAAGCTGCGATGTCCATCGCAGCTAATATACACGTATTGCAATCATATTGGAAACCCTCCACCAATTGGAGTGTATGCATGGTGTCCCTAACGTATGTAGGGGTGGCAATGGCAATAGGCTTTAAAAATACGTCCACGTACTTACACAGGGGTTCCAATAGTGACCCACACCCTGAAATTATTGGTCTCCCCGGAGGGTCTTCTAATCTTTTGTGTACCTTGGGGAGGGTATATATTGTTGGCATTCTTGGATTCTTGTTATTTAAAAAATCATACTCCTGTTTATTGATGACTCCCTGTTCTAAGGCTCCTTCGGTCAGTTTTTGAATCGAGTCACTTATTGTCTTAGTTGGATCTTTTTTCAAGTGTATGTAGTTGCCTTGTACTGCCAATTGAGAGAGGATTTCAGATTTGTATTTCTCCAAATTTTGGACTACAATAGCCCCGCCTTTATCGGCGGGCTTTATAACGATGTTATGGTTATTCTTTAAGGATTGTAATGCAGTCTTCTCGTCCCGACTTATATTATATGGAACATATTGTCGGGCAGCCAGTGTTTCATCAAAGTCTCTTAGCACCATTTGCTCATAGGCCAATATTTTATTATCCATCAAGTGTGTCGGGGGGTTAAACCTTAATGGTGGTCGTAAGCCACTACCTGAGAACACTGGGTTGTGAGGGATCTTTTGAAAGTAGTGTTTGAGACGGATCTTACGAAAGAATTGTTGTAATTCAATTTTGAGGCTAAAGTCATTTGGTATAGTAGTGGGGACAAAGGACAGTCCCTTAGATTGAACCTTTTGTTTTATCGGGGACAGTTGATAATCAGATATGTTGATTATTGGGTTTTCTGGTGCATTAATTACCACTTGTATTGCTGGCGTCTCGTATTGATTTCTCCGTGGGAGTTCTGTTGGAAGTGCGTTTGTTTTCTCCCACGGCCTGTGCCCCTGTTGCAAGGGCGAGTTCTCGATCCCCTGGGTCTCCACCAGGGATGGCCTCTCGCAGATGAACCCCACCATTGGTCCTCTTCTAAAAAAGGTTGTTGTTCTGAATAATTCTGGGGAGGATTATTGATTGATGTACCTGTGCTTGTACTAGGGCGTTCTGAATGACTGTCCGAACCACTACCCAAAGAGGATCCAGAGAAGGTGTTATATCTCTTGTAACCCCCTCTGCCCCTACTTGACCAACCACCTCGTTGATCTTTTTCAAAGTAGCCCTCTTGTAGATATGGGTACGTGGTTTTTTTTTATCGTACGCTTATATAATCTTTAGCCACTTTTTCCAATTTCGTGCTCTGTGTATAAATATCAAAATCCTTTATTGTCTTCTCTAGCCTTTCTAAAGCCTCCTTGGCATTCACAAGTGCCTTGTCATCGATGATCTCCTTACGTAACTCCGCTATTTCTTTTGTAAGTCTTTCAACCTCTTCCACTGCAGTTTCTATGCCCAACACCATCCAGTGTCTGGAACAGGTGTTGGACACGAAGCTGAAGTTTTCTTTGAATTTCGGATTTTCTAAGAAGATGGCTGGTTCATTTCGCACCTGGAGACCAATGGGGATTACGTTTGAACGAAGATATTTGGCTAGAGTGTGACCATGGAGCCTAGTTCCTATTAGCCTTTTCTCAAGTCTCTCTAACTTAGAGATTTTACCATTCAAAGAGAGGTCATTAGTGACAGTACTACCAGCTATGAGAGTACCCCCTCCCTCTTCTTCCAAGAGTTTATTAATATAGTCCTCGCTATATGTAAGGGTCTCCTTTTCAGACATAATCTGGTGTCCTATAGATGTTGTAAGCTTTTTAGAACAAACATTAATAACAAATTACATACATTTAACAAAGACAACCCTCGCAGTCTTGCTGCACAAAGGTAACCATTAAGAGAAATGGGGTAACCCGTAAGGTGTGGACCTGGGTATATTATAATATGGAAAAACAATGGTCCTAAACCTATTGATTGTAATGATTGACTCAATCAGTTGTCCTGGAAAAATATATATTTTCACACATGGGGATAAAATAAAGCCGGACGGGAAAGAGGGAGAGGGCATACTAGGAAGGTAGCAACATGGAGTGTGGGGGAGAAATGCATGGAAAAAAGAACAAAATGGAGGACGAAGAAATGGGTGGGGAGAAACACAACAGAGAGCTACTGAGCAGCACATGAGGGTAAAAGCAATGCGAAACGTGGTGGGCACTTACTTGGTGAGGGGGGAGGACACAGAGGAGAGATCTGAAAAGCACATGCACTCTCACGAAGTGCTTAACCCAAAAAAGTGAGCAAGGGAAGGATACAAGTGAGCCTCTCACACGTATAATAAAGAGGTTAAAATCTGAGGGAGGGACAAAAACAACAAGAGGAAGTCAAACCGTAGAAGGTGAAGCAAACACATCAGTGACCATAAAGACAACCAACTGTAATCAATGGCTGAGCTGCAAGCCACTGTACATTTTGGTAATCCCACAAAGTCTTTTGCAACCAGACAGTTTGCACTGTCTGATAGGCAACACCTAAAAATGATATTGGAAGGATCAGTTGTATAAGTATACAATTTTAGTGTACCCCCCTTAAATTTGAAGTGGGATTTTGTTGGACAGGCCTCGGAGAAGGCCCGCTCCCTCCCCGCATGACGAGGACCGGACCCCTGCTCTCCCTGTATCCCCGACAAGATCCATCCCGGCAACCCGCTGGGGCAACCCACGTCCCGTCCACAACGGAACTCCAGCCCCCGAACACCCCAGTATCGGCTGGCCCGGGCCCCCGTCAGCACCACTGCCCCGGCCCAGCCGCCATCTTTGGACACTACATAACAAGGCCGCGTGGCCTGGGCTCGACCCCAACCCTGGGCCTGGCCAGGCCCCGACATCGAGGCACCACCATCCACCCAGGGGGTGAAGAGACCACTTGACAGGTCAATGGGAGAAGGAGTGTCAATGGCTCCCCTCCGCCAGGTGTCGATCGCCCCCGGCCTCCCCGGGCGCTGGCTCCACCCCCCTGCTGGGTGTCTGGACTCCCTCATCCCGGACCTCCCGACCTCCAAGTGCGAGGGTCCGGACATCAAAGGAGACCAGACCTATAACTGGGGCAGCTCCAGAGCAGGAAGGCAGTTGTATCTTGGAGTCGAGAGACACCGTGAGGAACTCATCCTTGAAGGCCTGCTGGCGCTGCCGCGGCCCTTTCTTGTGAACCATCTCCGAAGCCTGCTGGCGCTGCCGCGGCCCTCTTCCACGTGAACCATCGTCTTGGCCTGCTGGCGCTGCCGCGGCCTTCCTCGTTGTGAACAATCGTCCTAGCCTGCTGGCGCTGCCGCGGCCCTCCTCGCTGTGAACCATCGTCCTAGCCTGCTGGCGCTGCCGCGGCCCTCATCACATCATTCCATCTTCGTAGCCTGCTGGCGCTGCCGCGGCCCTCCTTGCTGTGAACCATCGACCTAGCCTGCTGGCGCTGCCGCGGCCCATCTTTGCGGACCCCCAAGCTCGAGGATTGTGAGCTTCCCTCTTGCTGCACCCGTACCGGACCGGTACTAAGACTGTCCCGCTACCCCTTTCCCCTACAGAGACTAGAATTGGGAGGATCCTTGTGTCCTGACCCCACTGTATCGTATCACCTTGCCTCAAGATTCGTATATAAAGAGTGTTGAACTCATCCTTGTGTGGTGTCCATCTGTGGGGGGGGAAGTTACTTGTCTGTACGATCGCCGGAGACGGCCCTCACCGGAGGCCTCTCCCCCTGTACTCGGCCGACCCTCCGGGTCCCCGTCTAACATTGGTGGCCAGCGGCGCGATCCGAGCCAACGCATAATCGTACAGAGAGTGACTCACCCCACGACACACAACCACCATGACAACAAAAGAGAGCGGAACAACGGAAAAATTCCAGATGGAAAAACTAGAAGAATACAGCCACAGAGAACTAAAACAATTCTGCATAGAACTGGGCATTGCTACCACAGGACTGAGCACAAAAGAGGACTTCAAACACGCCCTGGAATCTTGGGCAGAGACTGGTACGGCCGTACCCCAAAACCAAAGCCAAGAGACAACCGAAACAAGCACCGCGCCGACAGAAGAAAGAAGACCGGGTCTCTCACCAGAGGAGGCCCGAGAACGAGAGAAGAGCAGGCTCCACGAATTGGAGCTGGCTCGACTTCGCTTGGATGGAGAACTCAAATTGGCGGAACAGAAAATAACTTTGGAACACTTACGGCTCCGAGAGGAGCGAGAAGAGAAACAAAGGCAGAGAGAGTTAGAAGAGAAAAAGCTAGCCTACGAGCATGAGCGCAACTTGAAGGAACTAGAGATTCGGAGGCACAACAAAGACCTCGGGGTCCCCGGACACCCGAGCCCCCCTGTCACTACGGACCCCAAGGTCCACATCCCCAAGGATGTCGTCAGAGAATATTACCGGAACGATGATATCCAGCAATGGTTCAAAGCCTACGAAGTAGCCATGACCTCCCACCGGATTCCCCGGAGCGACTGGGGAGCCGGGTTATGGGGGAGGTTTGTCAACGAAGGGCGAGACGCCCTGCTGCAACTCCCGGACCATCAGATGACATCCTACGACCACATGAAAGCCGCCCTCCTCACTCCATATGGACTCACGCCCGAGATGTACCGCCAGAGGTTCCGCGACTGCAAACGGATCCCGGGTACGACTTGGGTAGAGTACGTGAACTTCTTTAGCCGAGCCTTCGAGGGGACTACAGCCGGGAATTCATAGTGCAGACGGACGCCTCAGACCATGGAATTGGGGCCGTCCTCTCGCAACTCAACACCGAGGGAGTCGATCAGCCAGTGGCCTTCATCAGCCGACGCCTGCTGGTCCGAGAACAGCGCTGGAGCACCATCGAGCGCGAGGCCTTCGCTGTGGTATGGGCCCTCAAGAAGCTCCGGCCCTATCTCTTCGGTACCCACTTCCGGGTGCAAACAGATCACCGACCACTGCAATGGCTGATGCAGATGCGGGGAGAGAACCCAAAACTGTTGCGATGGTCCATCTCCCTGCAGGGGATGGATTTCACTGTGGAGCATCGTCCAGGCCAGGACCACGCCAACGCAGACGGCCTGTCGCGCTCCTTCCGCCTCGGCGAGGAGAGTACCCAAGAGGATGGGTGACTCTCCCTGCCTTCAGCTGGGGGGGACGCATGTTGGACAGGCCTCGGAGAAGGCCCGCTCCCTCCCCGCATGACGAGGACCGGACCCCTGCTCTCCCTGTATCCCCGACAAGAACCATCCCGGCAACCCGCTGGGGCAACCCACGACCCGTCCACAACGGAACTCCAGCCCCCGAACACCCCAGTATCGACTGGCCCGGGCCCCCGTCAGCACCACTGCCCCGGCCCAGCCGCCATCTTTGGACACTACATAACAAGGCCGCGTGGCCTCGGCTCGACCCCAACCCTGGGCCTGGCCAGGCCCCGACATCGAGGCATCACCATCCACCCAGGGGGTGAAGAGACCACTTGGCAGGTCAATGGGAGAAGGAGTGTCAATGGCTTCCCTCCGCCAGGTGTCGATCGCCCCCGGCCTCCCCGGGCGCTGGCTCCATCCCCCTGCTGGGTGTCTGGGCTCCCTCATCCCGGACCTCCCGACCTCCAAGTGCGAGGGTCCGGACATCAAAGGAGACCAGACCTATAACTGGGGCAGCTCCAGAGCAGGAAGGCAGTTGTATCTTGGAGTCGAGAGACACCGTGAGGAACTCATCCTTGAAGGCCTGCTGGCGCTGCCGCGGCCCTTTCTTGTGAACCATCTCCGAAGCCTGCTGGCGCTGCCGCGGCCCTCTTCCACGTGAACCATCGTCTTGGCCTGCTGGCGCTGCCGCGGCCTTCCTTGTTGTGAACAATCGTCCTAGCCTGCTGGCGCTGCCGCGGCCCTCCTCGCTGTGAACCATCGTCCTAGCCTGCTGGCGCTGCCGCGGCCCTCATCACATCATTCCATCTTCGTAGCCTGCTGGCGCTGCCGCGGCCCTCCTTGCTGTGAACCATCGACCTAGCCTGCTGGCGCTGCCGCGGCCCATCTTTGCGGACCCCCAAGCTCGAGGATTGTGAGCTTCCCTCTTGCTGCACCCGTACCGGACCGGTACTAAGACTGTCCCGCTACCCCTTTCCCCTACAGAGACTAGAATTGGGAGGATCCTCGTGTCCTGACCCCACTGTATCGTATCACCTTGCCTCAAGATTCGTATATAAAGAGTGTTGAACTCATCCTTGTGTGGTGTCCATCTGTGGGGGGGGAAGTTACTTGTCTGTACGATCGCCGGAGACGGCCCTCACCGGAGGCCTCTCCCCCTGTACTCGGCCGACCCTCCGGGTCCCCGTCTAACAGATTTATTTAGGAAAAAATGTGCATTGTAAAGAACCCTAAAATTGTTTATTTTTGTTCTAAGAAACACGTCTCTCTGAATGAAAATATTAGGCAGTACTCAGAAAATGTCAGACGAAGAGCTCTTCT
Source organism: Lissotriton vulgaris (assembly GCF_964263255.1). NCBI lineage: Eukaryota > Metazoa > Chordata > Amphibia > Caudata > Salamandridae > Lissotriton > Lissotriton vulgaris. The sequence goes on along the minus strand of NC_141700.1, from coordinate 229,914,299 downwards.
TTTCTTAGGCCAGGAATACCACAGCATCTTGTTCTTTTCAGGCCCAACTCCTGGTCTCCATCTCATGACCTGTAATGTTTTATATGATCACGTGCACAACAGATTTGGTGTTCACTGGAGGCGAGACAAACAAGAGGACAAGGTGATGAACCGAGTTCTTGGAGGTGGCTGTCTCTCAGACGCCCATCAAGAATCCAAGCTGTATGCATGGAGTGCTAGGAATTTACAGCTTGCTTGAAGGAGGCAGAGTGAAGGTAGTTTATGAGAAAGGAAGTTGACCTTCGCCCTGCATGTTGCATCATATAACGACATCTGCTTTCTTTTTTCTACAGTTCCAACATGTGACTGTGGACATTCCACAGTCCGACATTTAAAATGGGTGTGTGGAAGCGAAAATATGGGTTATGTTCCCAGGAGCTTCCATTCACGTCTTTTACTGGTATCTATTAGGAGATCTAACACCAGGATTAAGTAATCCCCAGTAGGTTTTGTTATCTAAACAGGGACCACCTACGTGTTATTCCTAGGAAGAAAACCACACTAAAAGCCCCTGTATATTAAGATTAGTTTTAAACCTTTGATTATAACCCCTCTCTTTCCACACTACAGAAATCACTCTTATCCGTCAACTAACTGTCAAGGCCTCATTATGTCACAATATTTCTCACAACCCAAGCAGACAACAAATATAATAACATTCTAGAATGCTTTTTGTCGGCGACCACTCGCTTTGTGGTGTTGCTAGTAATTCTGGATATGAAAAATGGGGAAGTGCCTAAGAAACTTGCATCTACCGATTAGCACTTCGGATTTTCCAATGTAAACACAGTAATCTTGTATGAAATTTCTTGTCATTTTTGGGATGTGTTCTCAAAAAGATGAATCGCTAAGGGGTAATCCCAGTGTGATATAGCAACCATGCACCACTATTGGCTCAAATGATCATTACAATTTCAAATGTATTAATTAGAGTTGTTAATAGTGTTGTTATGGTCTCGGAATTCCGAGCAGTCCTATTAAACACAAACCATATGTATACAATATTTATAAGAATCCAAAATAATTACAGTTTATAGTCAAATATAGAATTGTCACTACGAGCAGTCAGAGCCATACCCTAATCAACATTGCCGACATTTTGTCGAGAATCAGTAACCACCGTATGGAATACTGAGGTGATGCCAACTGGGCGTAGCTTATTAATATATGGGTGAAATATTCAGTGTATCCTTAACTTACATAGCTTAATTTTTATTTGGGTTCTCCTCTTTGAAGCCCCTATACTAGTGCTTGAGTTTCCAAGTCACATGGTTAACATACTTTGGCTCATTTATTTTTAAAACCTCAAATAGTTTCTGTGGATCCGACCTCCACCACACATCGTGCACTATGATCGCATCAAGATTTTTCCCACAACCTATCATAAAATCTGCTATGTAATTGCTACTACAGCGTTTGCTCCTAGTGGCAGCCTCCTTCATATATGCTCACTCACCGTCTGCCACAATTGCCAAGCATTTTGCTTAGAAAGGCCGTGTCGTTTACAGTTCACCCCTTCTAATCCCAACAGCATGACCCCAACCATACAACTGTCAGAAGTGGGCTTAAAAGGGACTCTTTGTAATGCCTATTAACTACTGCACGTTTAAGGAGGTGTGGGAACGGGAAATATGAGCACAGCTATTACAAGCCAGGCTGCAAAGTTTCCAGCTTATGTGTGACGTTTTCATGTTTGCAGTGTGCATATGTGTGACATTTCCAGGTCTGATGTGTTACACTTTGAGCGACACTTTTACCCTGATTACATTTTGAGCGGATTTCTCATGTGGAATTCTCAGTGACAAATTTCATCCAATGTGCCAGCTCAGCCCTGAAAAGCAGCCCTTTTTAGGTTATGTGATGACGCAGCCAGGTGAAGGGAGGGGGGGGGGGTGATGGACGCATGTGTGTATGTACCAGTTAAGTGCTTAATTTGAGCCTATGGTTTCAGGTGCTTGGCCCCGGCACTTAATTGTCAACACTGGCACTAATGACAGCTGCCACCTGGTGGTGCTGTTTGCGTAATTTAAAGGTGAGCAGAACAATAGTTGTTTGTTAATTCAATATACATTAATGAAAACAGCAAATTCCTGCAGCCCAACCCATTAATATAGCTCTGTGGACCCCGAACAGTCAGAATTGTGACACATGTAGCAGTATGATGGTTAGTAGTTGCCTTAGTACTGTCTTTGGCTGCGCTAGCAGTGGCAAATGCACCTGCTGCACCACTAGCAGTGCTTAATTTGTGTAAAAAAATGCATAAATAAAGTACCAGGACACTCGTCAGAAGGCCACCACAGTTTGCACCACACAAGTTGTGGTGGCCTTCTGATGAGGGCCCTAGCACTTTTTTAGGTCGAGGGACCGTAGGCTTGGCCGCAGGCCAAGCCAGAAGTCCGGAGCATTATTGATTCGTAGAGTGGCTGCTTTATCCCGCCTCTCTTTTCGTCTCTCCTCCATTGGCTGGCTTCCTAAACGGAGGCCAGCCATTGGAGGAGAGAGGCGTCACTCGAAACAAGCTCCGTCTCTTTCGGATTCGGGGGCGTACATTTTGCTGTTCTTTCGCCAGTGACGTCACCCGTCACTCAAAACAACAAATACATGCCCCTGAATCCGAAATTTGCAGAGCTTTGCGGCCGCCATTTTTGGCCCCTGCCATGGCATGGAAGGTCGGGGTGGAATGGACGGAGGCCCGGAGGTGAGAAAGGCATGGCCCCCAGCTCCCCAGGCGACGGAGGGAGGAAGAGGCTCGTGTGCGCAAAGAGTGGCTCCCCAGGCTCCATGCAGATAGAGTTTCCCACTTGTTCTTGTTCGTCCTAGTGTTCGAGAGCCAGGTTGCAACTAAAGCTGATGCTACTGTATCTGAATGAATTTTACAGTAACTGTACGATGACTACTAGTAGCCGCAAGATTGAATCACCCTACCTGCACGCTCCTTGCACACAATCTGTTCCTGCCCCCCCCCCCTCGCGCTGTCCGTGTCTCTGTCGCAAGCACCATCTGTGCAGAGAGATCAGATTGCACCACTGTGGACGGGGCGCTGCGCTTGAAGGGGTGCGCACACATCTCCTGAGTTTTCCCTTCTCTCCATAAGGTGTGCGCTCCTTCCCAGCCTGGAGAACTCAGGCTGGGTCCGGGTAATTTACACCAGGAAGCTCGTGATTGGTGCATTTCACCACAATGCACAGAGCCTTGGGGGTGAGGGCAAGTCCGTGTCAGCGATTTCTGGTGGGCGCATGCATTATTTCAACTTTCCAGCCCGGAGAACTCAGGCTGGGTCCGGGTAATTTACATCAGTAAGCTCGTGATTGGTGCATTTCACCACATTGCACAGAGCCTTGGGGGTGAGGGCAAGTCTGTGTCAGCGATTTCTGGTGGGCGCATGCATTATTTCAACATTAGGTAATGTATGCTCGGCTGGGCGCTTTTCATTTCCCTAATTGACAGATAGTAGTTTGTCCATTTCGCTAATCTCTTACATGTTCGGTTCCATGTCTTATCTACGTGAGTGGCGATTTGTGCTCGTGTCTCTGCTCAGATCTCGTTGAGGCCTAGGGATGGGGTGTGCTTCATCCGTGAATTACATTTCCAGAGCGCCTTACTAAGGCGTGATGCGGCTGCCCCTAGGGGGCACCAGGGCGTCAACCCTCTGCCACTACTGCTTGCATATTACAGCTTTCATATGAAAACAAACGATCTCACAAATGTTTGTTTGCTTGTAAAATCTGTAATGTCAGGTTGGCTGCTTTAGAGGGCTCCTCTAACTGTTTTGCAAATGTATCAGGCGGGGGCTGTTACAGCCCAGCCTTACACATACACAAAACATATCTGACGTGCTGCACTAGCGACACGCAGTACCCCATGTCAAATAATGGATCGTCAGGGCTTGTGTTATTATGACTCACCCCTTCTCTGCTACACTTTGCTGGTTGTTGCCTACATACTGATAATGATTTAGTGACCAAGAAAGTTGTGCCCAATTGCTGTCAAGGCTCTGTTAATATATTTGCAAATGTCTTAGCTTCTCCCTTTTAATTGAATCATTTGGATAGACTTGTCATCCATGAGCAAATTGCCACAGGATAACGGCCATGTCTAATACGTCTTTGTACATTGCCTTGTCTGCCCGTATTCATTGTATAGTTGTTGCTTATTTGAGTGCTGCTTCTCATTTTGACATTGGCTCCCCACCGTGAAGTCGATAAGTGATTTTTGATTAACGTAGATTTCGATTTTTATTTTTCCACAGGCACACATATATGCAAGTCAGGAATGTGTGTCTCTGAGACCTGACAATTCACCTATTTATCACCGCTTCATTTCGGTTATACTGCATCACAGTCTTTTCCTGGCGTGATTCTATTTTTTGTTTTTGCCGCACCTGCTCTGCCAATACTAGTCCTATACATCATAGTTGTTCCATCGCGAAGTATTAAGATCTTCTATAACTGTTTGTGAGTCAATGATTATTTTTTGACATCTGTTCCTTTATTTTTTGGCCTGTTCTTGGATAATTAAAAATAATTAAGCCAATTTAATGTCCTTTTATTGTTGGTATTGTGTACTGTCGCTCGGGTCCCTTAAGCTACCGTAGCTAGACGGACATAGCAGGCATTAGTAAATGCAATAGGTTTCGCCTGTTTAATTAATAATGAGCTGTTTTTTGTTGTAAGTTGTAGCTTCTATCAATCATAGCATTTATAAAGCACACTACATTCCCGTGAAAGAGACCGGTCTTGAGAAGTCTCCTGAAGGTTAGGAGCTATTCGGTCTGCCGCAGGCAGATGGGGAGGGTGTTCCATATCTTGGCAGCAAGGTGGGAGAATGATCTGCTGCCGGCGGTCACTCTTCGGATGTGGGGGATGAGGGTGCGTTCAGCGGAGCTGGCGTGTGGTGGTGTAGAGGCTGAGTTAGTTGTTGAGGTATGCTGGTCCGGTGTTGTGGAGTGCCTTGTGTGCGTGGGTGAGTAGTTTGAAGGTTATCCTCTTGTTGATGGGAGCCATTGCAGGTCTCTCAAGTGGGGTGTGATGTGACTGCGGCGAGGAATGTCGAGGATCAGACGTGCGGAGGCATTCTGGATGCTTTGGAGCCGTTTCAGGAGTTTGGCCAGGGCTCCTGCGTAGAGCTTGCAGCGTAGTTGTACAATATACGTTATAGAAAGTCTGTTAGTGTTATGAAGCCTTTATGTACAAAAAGGCAATATATTGTGCTATTACTAGTGGTATATTGCAGGTAAGTAATAGCAACATTTTGAACAAGCATTCGCAATGCAATAGGTCTCGCTTTCACCCGAGTTTAAGCTATTGACATTGCAAATAAAAATGCCTTTTATTATTGTTTTTGTTTCAAGAACATAAATAAAAAGCATGGTCATTTACAATGCCAATAGCTTAAACTCACGTAAATGCGAGAACTATTGGCATTGTAAATGACAATGCTATTTATTTATGATTCAAAAAAACAAAAAAAACAAAAAAATGTCATGAGCAATGCCAATAGCTCTACCTTTAATAATGCCGAGACCATTGCATTGTAAATGCTTGTTGTAATTTGTTTTTCAAATTCAGCACTGCCAGTGGTGCAGCAGGGGCAGTGGCCCGGGCCCATTGACACCTGACCCATTCTGTATTTTACTGCCTAATCAACAGTTACAGGGCCATTTTCATTGCTTGCACTGGGCCCCATGGCACCCTTGCTATTCCACTGGGTAGATGCTATGCTTAGCGGGAGAGAAGCTATCAACAGTAATTTTTCCGCAGCATTTTCACAGATGAGCCTGTGAACAGCACTAGATCACCCCAAGAACTATGCAACACTTAAGGCTTTAAAAAATGTTTTTTTATGAAAGAAACTCTTACCATCTGACATTGTTAACTTGCAGGGTTTCTCTCCTTATTGGCTGCAGTTGTGAGCTCTCACATGCTGCACCTTAGTTTCCAGTATTAACGAACCCCTGCTCGATACCTTATCCAGGAAATAATCACAATATAACAGTGCCCTTATACGCTCTGGTGCATGTCCCCATTTTGGGCCCATCGGGGGGAGGGGGAGGCAGCACCGACCAGACACAAAATTATGGTGTGACAAAGGCCGCTTTATTGGAAGCAGGTGCACCTTACAAACACAAAACCCTTTGCCTGTGCCGTACAAAACTAAACCTCACTAAATATGAACTACCTAACGACCCCCCCACCCAGGGGCGTAGCTAGAGCTTGTGGCGCCCGGGGCTATCTTTCAGATTGCCGCCCCCCTCGGGGGGTGCTGGGAAAAAGGACGGCGAGCACCTCAAAGAGGTCCGAGAGACACGTAGTATCATCGCTAATAGTTACCTCGATCATGCAAGTTACATGCACATACATGACACGGTCCAGGGCTAGACAGCGCCCATCCCCAACCAAAATAGTGCTGCCTGGGGCAGACCGCCCCCACCTAACTACGCTGCTGAAGGAAAAACAAACGGAAACCCAAAACAGTTCTACATACCCATCACACCACCAAAGCTGACTCGAACCCGAGCTGCTTTGTCGGGTTGTAGACAGCAGGCACATTCTCTCTGTCTCCTTGGGAGTGCAAATTGAGGGTGCTGAGGCCAATCCTGACGCTGTGAGAGCAGCATATGGATTGGCGGCAGTGCAGTCTGGGAGCCTGTGCCTGTAGTAGAGACAGAAGAGCGGTAATGGGGAGCGATTCAGGTACTTTTAAAAAAATGGTATTGTTCCCCTCCTGCCTGCTACTTTGCCCAGACACCAGCACCCGACTAAGTGATTTGGACAGGCAGAGATTTGGGGGGTGGGGGTAGGGACAGGTATCGCTAGAGCAGTGCCTAATTTGTAAAAATAAAAAGTCAGTAGCACGGCCCTTCACGGGGGCCCCTGCAGCTTGCACCACCCATTGCCCCACCAGTGCTGCCAGTGACAGTACCAGTGACAGTACCAGCACAACAAATAACCCTCTCACTTCTACAAGCGTGAAAATTCTGAATATGCCAGGCCACCCAAAGGTATACGAATGGCACTAATGGCAGACATTATCCATTTTTAATATATGTTCAACTATTAAACACTGTTTGCTTATCTCAAAATTTGATAAACAGCACCACCACTGTAAGAGCCGGTATTGAGAATAAAGTGTGGTGCAGTGCGCCGGAAATCTCCATCTCAAATTAAGCACTGTGGTAGACAAGAATGAATGACGGGCAGAGGGGAGAAACCGGGATGGTGAGGTGGGGGTGGAGGAGGAGGAGCAGGCAGGCATGGAAACAGGGAGAATGAGGCATACAGATATGGGGAGAGGGACAGAGATGGGGAGAGACAGATGGAGGTTGAAAGAAAGACATTAGAAAAGACAAGCAAAGAGGGTGCAGACTGGCAGGGAGAGGCAAACAGTGGAATCAGATAAAGTCGGATAGAGGTGGAAGATATATACTGGGGACATGTACAGATAAACTGAGAGTCAGGCAGAGTAGATAAAGACAGACAGGTGGAAGACAGAAAGAGTGGGCAGAGTGGAGGCAAAGAGAGTGAAGCGAACAACAGACAGAGGGGAAGAGGCAGATAGAGATTAGGAAGTCAGGTTTAAGTTCAAGTAGGAAGATAGAAATAAAAGCCAGATAGAAAGACAAAAGAAGAACTCGGGCATAAACAGGGAGAGAAAAATAAAAGTGTTAAAGAAAGTAAGACAGGCTGTAGAGGAGACACAGACAAAGAAAGGTAGAGAAAAGACAGTGAGGGATAGAGGCAGTCAGCTATGGGGAGAGATAGATGGAGGGAAAGAAACACGATGGTGCAGATGGGGCAACACATGCAGACATGGAGAATCGTGGAGTGGACAGGCAGAAAGACAGACAAAGAAGACTGACAGTGCGAGTGAGAATGAAAGACAGAAAGAGATAAACACATTTAGAGGAAAAGAGATGGACAGAAAGACAATCAGAGACAGTGACAGACAGAACTAGAGAGGGGGAGACAGGCAGAAAGGAAGTCAGAAACAAAGGGGCAGAAACAAAGACAGATAGGGAGTCAGACAGGTAGAAAGTAAGCAGACAGAGGGAAAGAGATAGGCAGGTACTTATATCAGCGGAGATGGCAGACACAGGCAGTCAACAGTAGAAGAAGAAGAATTGAAAGGCAACTAGGAAACAATTACAAAGAGTGAAACAGAGATGAAAGATAGACAGAAAGGGGGGAAATGGAGCAGCATAAAGGTGGGCTGGCATCAAGACAGAAAAAGATAGCTTGGTACAGATGTCAAGGGATAGGCAGGTGGGAAATGATGCTGTCAGGAGAGATGCACATACTTGCCAACCATACTGATTTAGGAGGTATGCCACTGCCCTCAATTCAACTACAGCCTACTTGCTTGTTGGAGCCATTTTATATAGCTTTTGTGGAATCTGTAAATTACACCCCACCGAAGGCAAAACAGGCTGCCAGTGCCAAGAAAAGAAAATGATTTGCAAGTTTCGGAATATAGGGCTTGGGAATGTAAGCAGAATGACCGGGGTTACTGATTGATAACATCACACCACTTTGATATGCTTGTGAGTGATTTGTATTAAAGAGATCAGTGTTGGCGCTGTTTTAAAAAAAAAAAGCCAATCTTTTATTCCTCGTAATATTCTCTGGTCTAGATGACCGCACTGCCAGTCATGCTGATCGTGGTCCAGGATCACGTGATGATGTCATTTTGGGCCTACAATCTTATAAACATCATTAATTTACCTCCATGGTCTTCGGAATCCAGTTTGCCCCTGCCCGCGCTCCTTTCACAGTCACACACACCCTAAATTTTCCCCAGCTTTGACCTCCGGTTCAGACGTTCTGCTTCCTGCAGTGATCCCACCCCCTCTGTTTCCTGGAAGACAAGAATGAAAGCCACAGCCTGTCCGGGCAATGCTTCAGATCATGATGGTAGGCATGCGCGTCAAGGTGACGTGTGGTGCTGCTGCTCAGCGCAGCGCTTGCACTTCAAACGGGCGGTGGCCGCGCTGCACTGATCTGTTGCTGCGGCCTTTATATTTTATTTGGGTACACTGACTGACAGTAGTGTCAGTGAGTGTCCCCAAATAAATTATAAAGTTCGCAGCAACGGGCTAGTGCAGCGCGGCCGCCGCCAGCAACATCGTGCCTCTCGCAACATCGTGCCGCTCGCAACATCGTGCCGCTCGCAACATCGTGCCGCTCGCAACATCGTGCCGCCCGCAACATCGTGCCGCCCGCAACATCGTGCCGCCTGGGGCGGGCCGCCCCTCCCGCCCCCCCCTAGCTACGCGGGTGCCCCCACCCCTAAATGGTTTCGTGCAAAGAACAACATAACAACAAATTACCAACTGCAACATGCCTCACTACCTAACTAAATAACTTGTCATACGTACTCCCCACCCCTTGTCAAACAGCCCAGGCCTCCTACTATTTTCCCCCCTTTGACTAGGAAGAAACGCCCATTGTCTGCAACGCACACCAGCACCTGTTCCAGCGACACAAAACCGTTACAATAAAAGCCCCCCTGATGCACCGGCTCCCAAGAAAACCCCTTGAAAAAAACCCTCACACCAAAAAACCCTCCTGCCAAACCAAGCACCGCAAAAATGCCCCCCGAACGCAAGCAACAAACCCTAGTAACATAGGGAGGGAGGGAGGGAGGGAAAAAACGCTCGCCACAGACCGGCTGCCGGCTGCTATGTCACTGCCACCAAAATTGTGGCCAGTGACACAAAATGCCTGATTTTATTAGCCCCCAGCCCAAGCCAGCCCAAAGCAAGCCCAACCAGGAGCCCAAACCTACAACCAGCCCAAAAGCAACAACCAGCCCACGTACTGTGCTGGCCTGGCTCCCCGCCCCCTCCCCGAGCCCCCAAACCCCCCCCCCCCTCGGGGGTGGCAGGCCTCCCGCCGGTCCCCCCCCCCCCCCCACACAAAGCCTTATTGTAACTGCACTCTGTACCTTATCAGTCCCACAATCTACCATAAACCTTGTGCTCTGGCCTCCTTGCCCAGATCTCTTCTTGAATGTTAAGCTGCCTTTGATGTGCACAAGGGCTGCTCTGCCCCTCTTGCAGTGTAGACTGGGGGTTGGGAGCACACTGCCTCACAGTCCCAGCACAGTTCGTCCCTTTGCATCCTGGTAAATGCAGTACACAGTTCAAACTTACTTCAAAATTAGCTGGAGTTTTTCACCAAAGTTGGTGCAGACATTGCTGTATATCTCTAGACACGTGTTTCTGAGTTGAGCCCTTCATGAGTAGGGAGCAGCAGTTTTAGAGAGCAAAGAAAAATCATCTGGGGTTGCTGGAAATGCGGCACACGTACATTGCCATAAAGGGGACTTTCCCTCCCAACAAGTAGGTTAAAATTTGACTGCACTATGCTCTTGCTCAAGAGGCAAATACATTTATTAATGTTTCATTTACTTTGACTTGACTCGAAGAATGATGCAGAGCATGTTGTCGTTGTATCATATGATGCTGTTTACCGGCTTTGTAAAGCAAAATCATCTGACAGTTGGGGAACTGCTCTGACCTTTGAAGAAGCGCGTGCCAAGTTAATGAGGATGGATGTACAGACACCGCTCTTTGTACCACGTTATTCTTTGCTTTCCCTTTACTTTTGAAGGGATACAGTGCTCTCTTTTTTGTTTAAATCTTTTTATTGAGTTTCAAAAAGGCAAACATAGGACAAAAGGACATTACAACAATTCGAGCGAGTCCCCGTTGTCTGGCGTCTACCCCTCCCTCCCGCTGGGGCGAGTCTCACCAATGCTTCATAAAATATGTCCTTGAATGCTTGTGAGTGCCCCGAGTGAGTTAGCAATGACCCGAAACAGTCCCATCAACAACCAACAGTCCCTCTTCCCTCCCCCCCCCTCCCCTTTCCCTCCCCTTTCCCTCCCTTGTTCCCCCTCCCCGGTGTGGTAGGTAAACTTCTGCTGGACATTCTGAGGCATGTAGAAAGTATGATGTTCAGGTCGGAGACCTTGCGTCCTTCCTAAATTCGTCCGGTAGTCGGAGCACCCTGAGGTATTTTGGGCATGTGATTTCAGTGAATTCCTCTGATAGGAGAGAGACCAGGGGCTGCCATGTGTCAAGGAATGTGTCTCGTGTCTGGGTGAGGGAGGCTTGTATCTTTTCCATACCCATGATGTACCAGAGTCTATGGAGTCATCCCGTATGAGTGGGTTTCCTTTGAGTGCCCCAAAGTGACAGGATATGTTGAGTGGCCGCCCCCATCGCCAGCCCCATCTGCCTCCCCCTGAGCGATTTAAGAGGAAAGGTGATGGCGTTGGGGAGACCGAGAAGCGTGTACGCTGGAAATCGGGGGGATCTCCGTTTCAAAGTGTTTATCGAAATCCCTTAGCACCCTCTCCCAATACTCCTGGACCTCCGCACATTCCCATAGTATATGAGTGAGTGTCCCTGTGTGGCCACATCCCCTCCAGCATGTCGGGTCCCTGCGCGGATTGCTCTGATGCAATCGTGACGGTGTAAGGTGCCAGTAGTATGCTATTTTCACGCCGATTCCTTGCTGGCTACATTCCTGGCGGTATGATGGGCCCTGAAGTATATGTCCTGCCATTCTTTGTCCGTGAAGGAGCGTCCCAATTCTTGTTCCCATCGGGTCTGACCCGCCGACCACGCAGCTGGGGGTGGGGTGGTCTGAGCATCTTGTAGATATCTGTGATCGCCTGTTTGTCAGTCGTTTTCGTGTGTAGCCACTTCTCGTAGTTTGTAAGATGTCTACTTACGTGGGGCAGCACTTCTTTCGCTGTGAGCCAATGTCTGATCTGAAAGTATTGAAAGCGATGGATCTGTGGGAGCGTATAATAATCTTGTAGGGTATGCATTTGCAGGAAACCCTCAGGGTCAAAGAGGTCGCCGGCCGCTTTGCACTCTGACGCCCGCCATTGCGGAAACGACCCGGGGGTCATTCCCGGTGGGAAGGCCGGATTGTCATATAGAGGTGACATCGGGGACGGAAATGTGGTGAGGCCACTCAGGACCGCCACCTTGTCTCACACCTGCATCACTGTCCTCGTGATGGGCGATCTTTTAAGATACGAAGGCCTGTCCGTTCGTTTCAGGAATGGGACCTTTCACAGTGACATCTGGCCCATGGCCCGGTCTTGAAATAACCACCTCTTTTCCGATTCGGGTCTGTTCCACTCTAAAAGATAGCAAAGCTGTGTCGCATGGAAATAGCGGAGTAGATCAGGGACCCCAAGGCCGCCCTCCGACGTAGCCCGCGTGTTCAGGTCTCTACGCAGTCGCGGACACTTGCCGGCCCATACAAATTGTTTAATGCTGTCTTGTAGTTTTTTGAGCATGCCCATTGGAGGGGTTACTGGAATGGTCTGGAACAAGTACAAGACCTTCGGTAAGAGTCATTTTTACTGTAGCCACCCGCCCCAACCATGAGAGTGGTTTCCGACGCCACCTTGCCAGGTCATTTTGTAGGGCAGCTAATAGAGTCGTGTAGTTTTGCTCGACCGTTTGGGTCGTGCTCGGAGTCAGGGAGATGCCCAGGTAGGGCAGCGACATCTGGGACCGAAGACCTCCATTCCGTCGCTGGCTTCGCGTCCTAGCGCGTGCATTCCGCCCCAGGGGCAAGATCAGTGATTTCTTGACGTTCATCTTGAACCCCAATACTCTCCCGAAGTCCTCCATTTCCGAGAGGAAGGCCGGTACCGATGTCGAGGGGTCCTCCAGAGCAGCAAGGACGTCGTCTGCGTAGAGACTTATGGTCTGCGGTTCTCCGCCAAACCGAACCCCTACAATGGACTGATTATCTCGTACCCGTTGTGCCAGCGGTTCGATATATAGTGTGAATAGCAGGGGCGAGAGGGGACACCCCTGCCTGGTGCCCCTCTAGATATCTAATGGCTTTGAACGCACCTCATTGACACTGATTGTGGCTTGCGGGGCGGCGTAGCAGCTAGCGATCCACGTGCGAAACCGGTCTCCTATCCCGAACCGCGCCAGGACGGCGTCAAGGTATCCCCAGTCCACCCTGTCAAACGCCTTTTCGGCATCCACCGGCAGGAGGACTGCGTCAGAATCGTTGAAGTGGGCTTTGTCAATGACGTGGAGCAGGCGCTTGGTGTTGTCTGCGCACTGTCTCTTTGGGATAAATCCTGCTTGGTCTGGTTCAATGATGCCCGGCAAACATGGGCCCAGGCGCGCCGCTAGCACGCCGGTGAATAGCTTCAGGTCGAGGTTGAGTAATGAGTTGGGCCTGTAAGCTTTGCATTGGGATGGGTCTTTGCCCGGCTTGGGGATGACCACAATGTCAGCCTCCAACATGTCCTGGGGGATGGAGCCCCTGCCTTGGAAGGAATTAAATAGTTTAGTCAATATTGGCGCTAGCAGGGGGCAGAAATCCTTATAAAAGCTCGCCGAGAAGCCATCTGGGCCCAGGGCTTTGATCGGCTTGAGGCGCGCAATCGCGGAGATGACCTCGTCAATCTTGATGGGCGCGTCGAGAGAATCCCTAGTGGTTTGGTCGAGAGGTGTGATTGCCGTCTCGTTGAGATAGGATTCAGCCGTTGTTTGCCCGGTAGGCGGTTCCGCCGCGTACAAAGAGGCATAGAACGCCCAGAAGGCCTCTGCGATCTGGTCGTCCTCCTGAGTGATATGCCCCTCTCCGGCTTTGAATGGAGGAGACCGTCGCTCGCAGGGTCTTAGCTTTGAGGCTGCTCGCCAGCAAGCGCCCTGTTTTATCGCCGCCTACGTAGTTAGTGTGGCGCAGTCGCAGGGCTGCATATTCCGCTCTGTCCAGGTCTAAGCTTGCGAGTTGGGCCCTAACTGCTTTGAGCTGGCGCCATACCCTGGGAGCCTCGGTTCGACTATGAGCCCGCTCTAGCTCAAGTGCCTGGTTGGACAGGGATTGCCGCTTGTCCCTCCTCTCTCTGGCTTCCGCGGCGGCTACAGCGATTAATTCCCCTCTCACTACCGCTTTAAGCGCTCCCCACACCGCGGTCAGGGTGACCTCCGGGGTATCGTTCACCTGTAGATACTCCGTAATGCGGTAATGGAGTCGTTGCGTTACTCCCTTATGTTGCAGGAGTGCGTCATTAAGGCGCCATCTACCTTTCCGCTGCGTGACCCTAGGAACTCGTAAGTGTGTCATGAGTGCATCGTGATCAGACAATGCCGTTGGAAGTACCTCTGTCATCCACCAGGGGGGTCATGTCAGTGTTACCGAAAAAGTGGTCAATTAATGCGTAAGTGCGGTGTACGTGGGAGTAAAAGGTGTAGCCCGGGGTGGTGTTTTCGCCATAGGTCCACAAATCCCCTGTCCGATAACCACTGGCTCCCCTCCGTTGAGATTGCTCCAGCGAACCCATGGCGATGGCCTGATCTGTCCTTATTGGGGTCCATTACTAGATTTGTGTCTCCGCCCACCAGCACTGATTTCGTATTAGGTTTTAGCGCGTCTGCTAGGGCCCCTTTAAGAAATGGTTCTTGTTTGGAGCGTAAAGTAAGCCTACCACCATTACCATCCCACCGATTTGAATGTTGTAAGCCAAGAATCTCCCTTTAATTTCGGCCACCTTATGCCCAACTGTCCCTTTGAAATGACGTGCCACCAGTAGGGCTACCCCCGCCTTTTTCTCTAGAGTTGAGAAATAGTATTGGAACGGGAAGGCCTTTGAACGCATTCTGTGCCAGTCTTTGGATAGCAAATGAGTTTCTTGGAGTAGGCACACTTCTGCACCTGAGTTTTCTAAATAAGACAGGACAGCCCTGCGTTTAACGGGGTTGTGAAGCCCCTTTACATTCAAGGTGAGAACTTTCAACGCGGAGTCCGCCATAATTGAGATATGTGAGGATTGCATTGCATGCTAGAGGTCCGCCAACCCCCTGGACCGGTGCATTCTGCCTCTAGTGAACCACACCGGGAGGGTCCCTGAACCCTTGCAGTTAATCTCCCCTGAACATCCGTCCCCCCTCTCCCCCCACCCGCCCCCCCCCCAGATCCAACTTTCCCAACTCGCCCCCCCAACCTTCTTCCCCCTTTGCAGTCGCTAGCTCCCCAACTCCCTCACCCACCCGCAATCCTCCCCTGAACAGTCCCCCATAACTTTTCCCATAGTCTCGGGCCTATCGGGACAAAGTCCAGGTCCGTAGAGTGTCATAGTAAGTGAGAACATGGCGGCGGCCGACTCGGCAGCCCCCCGACCCCATCCCCCCAATGAGGCAATCGCATGAGGGCAAACCCCTCTACAGGAGCACCTTACTGTTTAGCCGCTGTGTTGTCCGCCACCTCTTGCACAGCCGCCTCTCGTTCTTGGGCCGTCACCAGAGGGTCCGGTTTACGGAAGGATTTGGGGGAGCGTCGTCTCCGTACGGTCTGCCAACCGTCTCCGGATCGTCGAGCCGGCCCCTCCGTCGATCGGTGTGGGGAAGTCCCTCTTGAGTCTGTTCCCTCCGGTGGATCGATGTCCAGCACCGTACACGTGTCCCGAAGGGATCTGAGCTGGTGAAGTGTCCCCTTCCATTTGAAGATGAGGCGGAACGGGTGGCCCCATGTGTAAGGCACGCCTTTGTCTCTTAGGAAGTCCGTAGCTACCTTGAAGTTTCTTCGTTTCTGCAAGGGGATGGCCGAGAGATCCTGAAAAAGGGCTACCTGGTCTCCCCGGAAGGTGATCGGTTGTCGCACTCGGGCCTCTCTCAAGATGCGCTCCTTCAGATGGAAGTCTGGGAGAAAGGCCAGTATATCTGCAGGGGGGGGCCTGTGCTTGGCGCGCCGGGCCGACCCTGTGAGCGCGATCAATCCGGATTTCGAATTCACTTGGTTCCCCGATGATCTCCCGGAAAAGGTCTTGTAGGTATGTGACAATGCTGTTCCCTTCCGATTTCAATGGAACTCCCCGGACCCTTATGTTGTTCCTTCGGGAACGATTCTCGAGATCCTCAGAGTGTGCTTGGAGATCCACCTGCTGGTCCTGGAGGCGGAGGATTTCTTGTTGTAGTCGTTCCACTTCCATGCTGGGGGTCTGGTCTGCCTCTTCCACCGCCGCCACGTGCTCCCCCAGGCTGTCTACGTCCCTGCGTAGTTCTCGCTGCTTACCCGCAAGCTCTTGCTTCAAGGTCTGAAAGTCGTCCCTCAGGGTGTTGAAGAGGGAGGCCAGGAAGGCCTTCGTGATGGGCGCGGATTCGTCGGCCGGGCCCGTGATGGCAACCGGTGACTTAGGAGGCGACTGCGCAGGGGCCTTCTCTGCCTTCGTGGCGTTTTTGTGGAGCATGTCCGCTATGTTGCGGTTGCCTTTGCGTCCCGCGGTGGCCATGTTGTCGGCGCTTTAGAGTCGATGCCGGGAAGGAGGTCTCCTCTCCAGTTTAGGAGCAGGTTCCACTTTTGCCTGGTTCCGGATGCGGGAGCCCGGAGTCCTTTCTTCTTGATGGTGAAGAGCGGTGGGGGCCCCCTCGCAGAGCAGCCCCGTCCCGACTGGGGGAGGTTCACTGTGCGCGAGTCTCAGATGCAGTCCCCAGCCCTCTAGGCCCGTCGCTGTGGTGGCCCAATGCTGTGGTAGCTGGTGTCGGCCCTGGTCTTGTGGGCCACCGGGTCAATCCGTAACCGGCCCTCCCTCGGTGCCCCGGGCTTAGGGCCCAGCGCAGGCAGGGGGGCACACTCCTCACCCCGCGGCCACAGGGGCCTTCCTTTCGTCCGTCGGGCGCAGGTACTCCACCGGGCGGCCTGCCTGAGTCTCCGTTTAGGTCTCGGCCCTTCCCGTTGCCTCTCCGCCGGTTCGCTTCCTTTGCTCTTGCCTATGCTTTGGTGGACACTGCCGCTACATCCCCCCCCCCCCCCCCTGCCACCTCCACTCAGAGCCACGGTCCTCAGCGCGTGCTCGCTCACCCGCTCTGGGCGTCAGGCCCAGGGTCCGGTCGCTGCGTTCCACAGAGGGGGCCTCAGGTGCAGTCCTGTATGGCTTAGCGCCGCGTTGGTCCGGTGTGGCCTGGTGCTGGTGTTTTCCCCCGTCTAGTGGGCCCCGGAGTGCTCCTTCACCGGCCCGCCCCCGGCGCTCCGGGCCCGGGACTCAACCTCCGGCCCCAAGGGTGTCGCTGCTCCCACCCGGCGCAGGCACACAGCAGCTCGGCCGGTGGAGCCTCCCAGCCGACCTCAGCCTCTCTCACTGCCCCGCCGCCGGTACGCCTCGCTTCTCCCTTCTCCTCACCAGGTAGCACGCCGGCCGCAGGAGGTCTCCTCCGGTGCTCGCACATCAGGCCTGTGTCCCTGATGTGCGTTCACCCCTCCGCTCTGGGCACGGGAGTCGGGGCCCGGTCACTGTCCCTCAAGTACCGCGCCCAAATACAGGGGCTCAAGTGCTGGGGCGGCCCGCTCGGCTCCCTCCGGTCGCCGCCGCGACCCAGCCAGATCGCGTCTCAGCCGTGCTGAGCCACAACCGCTCAGCCGCTACTCCGGGGGTTTTCAGCGGTAGCTCAGCGCTCTCCGCTGCCTTGTGCGGTGCGATGCGCCTGCTACCCCGGCCCCGGGGCTTGGAGAACACGCCGGGCCCACGTTGCCGCTCTCCCACAGTTTCGCGAAGGCTGGAGCTCGGCCGCTACGTTCCCCGTCGGCAGCGCCTGTCAAATCAGCCCACTGGTAGCGCCGGGTCCAAAGCTGCTCCTTTGGCGTTGATATTTGGGGGAAATTGGGTATTACCTGCTACTGAAAAGGCGGTAAGTGGTTTAGGGCTGGGGAGCCTCAGAAAACGCGTCCAGTCAGGCCGCCATCTTAGCCACGCCCCCCTCTACAGTGCTCTCTTGAAAATCGCAATTTCTCTGCCGTTAATAAAGTGGGTTGTTTGGCTTCATTTCTCATGTAGCAATTTGGTATGCATTATTTTGTTAATGGCAGTTGGTCTCACCATTGCTGGGAGAAAAGTGTCTAAGAGGTAAGAAAAATATTGAAACATTATTTTTAATGTGTATGGACGTATTCTACAAATGCACAGTTCATTTTCTGCAAGAGTTAGCCCGCTTGGTTGCTCTATTATTGAAGCAATGGTCATGTGAATTAAATATAAGTTTGTTGATCTAAACGTTGAACTTTGCAATGACCACATTATCCAGAAATCAAACCCTAACTACCTTGAATTAATTTTATGGTCTCTTTCCAACTCCATACCGGTGCTTTACTAACACCTTTTAGCCAGCCTAGAGACTAAAATCAGCCCTGGTAAAAATATGAAACCAGTCCCACGTTGGAGGTGGCCTCCATTAAAATAGGACAGTGGGGAAATTGTTGAGTTGTGATAGCTCATTCTGCACTTAAAGCAACCCACACGTCTCCTCCCTGCCTGAAGCTTACCAGGGAAATGCCACTGTGTCATGATAGAAAAGCCAGACTGGCCCTGTGTTTAGCCCAACAACAGAATCGGATGGAGGCTTTTTTAGGCAGGAAGGCAAATTGGTTGCGAATAGCAGTTGTGGTACAGCAACATCATAGGAATACCTATACCCACCCGCCCAGTAATTTAAGAGTCCCCCAGGTGATCTAGTCCATCTAAACAGACGTGCCCATGGAGTAACTGAACCACTTGTCCGCCCATTTTCAGAAGGGTTGCAATTACGTTCCTTTCTATAGATTGCTAATTTATGATGCTTGTTGTGTCTTCCATACCTGGTGTTGGATGACCAAGCTTTTTGTTGGTGGCTGAATTAAGAATTCATCTGATCTCTGCCATTAGAAAAGGAGGATATGTGGGCGCAACCCTTGTCTCAATGCACCATCCTAAAGCAAACCTTACAATCTTGGCTTTTCAAGCCCACTTGGGTATCCTGTACTCCAAAAGTTCTCTATGTAGTCTACCCCAAGAAAGGTTGATTATCTGCCGACGATTTGAAGACCTACACTTTTCATACATGTTTCAGGCACCCCAGTGTGAAATGGAGAAGGTGGGAATGCACTTGTGTGATTTGCATCTTTTTTTTAACAGGGCACTTCTATGCAGTCTCAGTGGGTCTGTATCGATTTGCATCCCAAATTTTTGAATCGTGTTGTACCTCAATGCTCAGCACCCAGTCCCACCTTATTCAGTTTGTCTATGAAACCTTTAGCATTTTTGATCCATTGCTGCAGTTTTGATGTTTTACTGGTATGCCGATGTTACCGAATTGATTATTCAACTGGAAGGCAAAGTGGAATCCATTCAACATCGGTTTGTAAGAATATGAAGGTTTGCCTATGTCATGAAACCCTGCAAGTGACCTCTCCAAGGGGGAGCTGAGGTCTATAGGAAGATAATTATTTCGGGAAATAGACTGGCAATATAAGGGGGTAGATCAGTTGAATTTATGCTAAATTCATGGCAGAAGAGAGTCTGGTTTCCTTGAGTAAACAAATGGAGGGAACTAAACAGGGCAATTTTTAACGGGGTCCAGTGTATACGCCCATAAACTATAGTAACAAAAAGAAATACACTGTTCCCCCCAAAAAAAGGGGAGTAGGTAAACTAAGTAACCAAGCGAAAGGAGCAGCGTAAAGGGGAAAGGGGGGGGGGGATTCCCCTTTCGGAACTGAAACCCTCACACACCCAGCAAGCTAGGTGTCATGCTTTATCAGAAGGGTTTTGCTCCTCGTTAGAGATAAATAACGGTGATGGATCAAGCCCTGATCTTTGGACTGGGTAAGAGTGGTCTGTTTAACTCAGACACTCTGTTCATCACCACCCCCTTTTCTAAATCGTTTTTGGCCACTATAGGTGTGGCAGGGTATACTCAGACATGAGTCCCTTTCTCACTGCTCCATCAGGATTCAAGCAAGCCGGGCCGAAGAAGGCTGAAATGCCAGAAACCGGTCCCCGGTAGCTTGTCTCCTTTCTGGTGAAGAATTGGCTTGGTAGTTTAGTCTGCCCTGTTCCCATGATGCACTGGGCCAGGGACAGACTGATTTGCATATAGCCAGGTTCTGAGCTGGGATGGGGCAGTGAGATAAATAACGGTGATGGATCAAGCCCTGATCTTTGGACTGGGTAAGAGTGGTCTGTTTAACTCAGACACTCTGTTCATCACCACCCCCTTTTTGTAAATCGCAATGTCTAAAGGGCACCCATTAAGGGGCTCTTTGTCAGAGATCTTCTGTTCCTGCCAGTTGGTGCATGTGGGTATGAGGGCTTCAGAGATGTGTAGACGTGTGACGGAAGACGCGTGCAGTGTTCAAACACAGCCGCGGGTTACCATTGACTTTCTATTTTAAGGACACTTCCGAATGGACTACAATTGAACCCTTTTAAACTAGGACACTTCGAGAGACAAGACCCATGGGAGCACCAGAGTACTCGTTTTACCTCACCCAGGGAAGCCGGGTGCATAGGTGCCTTTTTGTGTCTGGTTTCGTCGTTTTCAATGGAGAGCTGCAAAGAAGTGCTGCAGGCGACCAGAGGAAAAGTGTCTGGGTGGATCGAAGATCTGAAGAACCTGAAAGCAGAGGAGACAGAGTCTGGACCACTAGCCAGTGACCAGGGCAGCGATAGAAAGATGCCACCAGATTTCGGGTGCTTCAAGGTGAAAAGGTGAAGTTTGTCTCTTCAGCCACGAGGACCAGGAGGCGTCGACGACAACCAGGAGCTGGATTCGAGCTGTCCCACGAAGGATCTAGTTGACTGGGGTGTCGGTATCCGGATTGGAACCAATAAGCCTTGGCAAATGCAACCCAGGCAGGATGTCGAGATTGGCTTCGGTGCAGACCAGCAAGGTCTGTGGAACTTCTCCTTTGCAGGGAAGTTGGAGCAAGCCTGGAGCAACCAGGAAAGCAAGTTAAAGTAAAGGATCCAAGAGTCTGAATGGGCATCATTCCTCACCGACCATTTCAGTTCCCCAGAACATCTAGGACCCACAGGATGTGGTCCGTTGAGAGAGACCGTGATCGGGGCCAGCACCCAGCGGAATACACCCATTGAGCCGTCAAGCTCACTCAATATGGATCTTCAGGTGTCCCAAGACAGAGTAGCAACGGTTGTGACTAAAGCAAGATCAGATGGAGCACCGGGCCCAAATGGCCTGCCACAGAACCTTTTCAAGTCTGATGTAGCTTTTTGGTCAGGAACTCTAACAAACCTTTTCAACTACGCCCTGAGAACCGCAACCATCCCAGACTCATGGCGGGGTGCAATAATACATCCAATTTATAAATCAGGATCTCGCGCTGCCCCTAACAACTACAGACTCATAGCTCTTTTGGACATTGAAGCTAAGCACTATGCAGGCCTCCTCTTGGAGGACCTGAAGCAATGGGCAACGGAACACAACCGGATTCCGATGAATCAAACGGGGTTCGTTGCCAACTCAGGGACTATGACCAATCTCCTAGCAGTGTCAACCATCGTCGACAAAGCACTCTTAACATCCAGGACAGTGCTATGCTGCTTTGTCGATTTCAAAGCAGCATTTGATAGGGTTCCTAGGGCAGCTCTATGGGAAAAGCTAATGAAGTGGGGGATCCCTGACAAACTACTGGAGGCCATGATTCAACTTCACTCCCGTACCTGGGTACGAGTGAAGTTAGGGTCCGGCACGCATCTCTCCCGGAAAATTATGACAACGAGAGGTGTAAAACAGGGATGCGTGCTGGCCCCCCTTCTCTTTAACCTGTTTATAGCAGATCTGTCACAGACCCTGGATGAAACTAATAGTCATCCTCCAAAGGTGGGCGGCACGGCACTCAGTAATCTGTTATATGCCGATGACCTTGTTCTTTTCAGCCTTACCAAGGTCGGGCTGCAAAGGCTCCTTGACACACTGCTTCGCTACACAATGGTGAATCAATTAGAAGTCAATCTAAAGAAAACCCAAGTAGTCCCCTTTGGGAAGAAACGACATGTCTGCGGTGGGTGGACTTTCAACAACATAAGCCTCGCGATAGGTCAATCGTATAAATATCTTGGTGTCCACCTGGATTCAAGGGGCAACCTTTTAAAACAGCGCCATGAGATTGCAGTTAAAGCCACGACTCTTGCAGTATCTTTAACCAAGCTCTCGAAAAACCTCTCAGGTCCAACTCTTTCGCCCCTCCTGGAAGTCCTGAGAGTGAAAATCGGCCCCACCCTATCATACGGGATAGAGTCATTCAAGGGTAAATTGAATACGGTCCTAAACCAACATACCACCAAAATCTATAAAAAGGTCCTCCAGTTGCCAACTTCTGCATCCGCTGCACAGATAAGACTGGAGATGGGGCTACCAAACTATGAGGTTTTCAATATTGGTGCATACCTAAACTTGTGTCACAAGCTGAGGCAGGCTAACCCAGGCTCACTAGAATCTCTAGTCTGGCTAGAAATCTCCCAGAAAAATCCAGGTGGAACGTTTGGTCGCCTTTTTAAGGACTACATTCAACAAATGTCAGCAGGTGACCTATGGGCTCTTAACCCCAGTCAGACAGCGTTTAAAATCGCCATCAAAAAATGTGTAAGAATGAGATCACTCATCACAGACAAAGCACTCTTCTCAAAACGCAGCCATTCTTGGGCCCTTGTAAATTCTTACAGTCGGCTACTCCCCGCTGCTTACTTTTCCTGCACATATCCACTGTATCTAAAACGCACCCTTATAGCCATTAGAATGGGTGATTGGCGTTTTCTGCAAGATTTACCTCCTTGGAGACGGACAGTGGAAGATCTAACCTGCAGAGGGTGCGGTAAAACAGCCGAAACATTGCTACACGTGGTTTGCCTTTGTCCAGCCTTTAACCTCCAACGCAGGTGCAAACTAAAAGCCGAATGGAATAGGTTGGGCTCCCGAACCTGCAGGCAAGCCATTATTGTGGCTCTGAACCCTGAAAACACTGACTTAAATATCAGACTTACAAAGTTCATCCAGCAAGCATATCGTAATTTTAACTTAAAGAGGTCCTGCTAAATCCTCCCTCTTATTTCCTTTTTCCTTTTTATTACTTAATGATCCTTACGATACATCCCAAATTTCTAGGGGGATGAAACGAAAAGAATATGAGTAGTACCCCTAGGAGAATTGGGTCGTTTTTTAGTTGTTTGATATCCAATTCAGTGAGAGTAAAGAAAATGGGGTGAAGTTCCCTGTATATTAGATTTTAACTTTTGTATTATTTTTTCTTCTGGTTTTTATCCTTTAAAAAAAAAAAAAAAAAAAACGTTTTTTATGGACCTAGGAGGCTGAGGATGCGGAAGACCCTTATTTTTATCATGGCTGGCTAATTGACTGCCTTGTTGTTTTTATTTTTAATAAGTTGTATACAAAGTGAACTATGTAATCCTCTTTTAAAGATATCTGTGTTATATCTAAATAAAGAATTTCTACAAAGTAAAGGATTGTCTTTTTGGGGTCTCACTAGCCAACGGACTAGGAACCACAAAGACGTGTTGAGCGGAAATGCACAAAGCGAGCCCACGGGCCAGTCGTGGAGTGTGGAGTTTCGAGCTCAGTGCAAAAGCTGCTCGGGTCCGGGGCTTCAAGCACTCCAATGCACAAGTTCGGGATACCTCGTGAAGTCGATGCCGGTAGAAAATTGAAGGATGTCCAGGAGTTCCGGTCCCACGTCTCTCGTGTCCGCCACGGGTCTCAGCTTTGCTGTGAGCGAAGGTCGGGCTCAGAGATGTCTGGAATTCCGTGTCCTGTGTCGCAGATTCTTCGGGATCCGGCGGGAGCCTCAAAAATGCAGACCGGAAAAGATGCTTTTGGTGCCTGTTTGAACAGGGTGGTCACTCCTTGACCACAAGGGAGATGTCTTCCATCTTCCAGTCAAGATGGAATGTCGAAGGTCCAGGATATATGTTTCAGAGTTTCGTCCAGGGTAATCTAACGTCCTAGGGACTGGGATCCTATACTTATACTAATTTAGGGGTTGGACTAACCTTAAGGTCCCTCCTATGGGTGGACCTTGGGTGGGGGTGGTTACACCCCTTCCCCTTTGTCCAATTACGTGACATAACTGGGGCTGAGCGCCCCTGCAGCTGGTTTGAACTGGGAAATTCATGGAGCACCTAGTGTGCCCCAGGCAGTGTCTGAAAAGCATCCACTGAATGCAACCCTCCCTGCCCCAATACATTAAAGCCTGTCTAGGGAGATGCCAGCACCACCCTGGACAGGAAACCTATTGCCCAGGCCTCCCCTGCCGGTGTTTCGTCCAGCAGCAGGAGGGCATACTCGTGTCTGTGGCAGCAGCATCCATTTTGTGATGCTGGGGCTCTGTTTAACTTTAACCGGGTAAACCAGTAACTACATGTCTTCTCCCTCTAGAAGGGTGGAATGATACACCCGCCGCCAGGACAATACATGCTGCAGCCTCTGGTAGGCCAACGGTGCACCTATGCCCTGGGTACCTATGGTACACTATACATGGGCTCACAAGGGGGACTCAGTAACCAATCTGGTATGTACCTAAAGTACATGGTATCAATTTAGAGAGAACAGCTGGGCTGTGGGCTTGACTAGCAGGTCCACAGCCACACTAAAGTCGAAAAACCAAAGAATCACAGCAAAAAGTGGGGGTAACCATAGGAAGCAGACCCTACTCTCCTACAACCACTTCCTTAGGTGCGGAGTATTAGGAAATTTGAATCGGCGTCAATCCTTATTATGCAAATGGTGAAAAGAAATAGCCAACCTAATGGAAATTGCACATGTGGGCTACATACAAAATCTGACATCTTGTACTTGTTAGTGGATTGCTTAAAGGTGCTGCACTTACGGAAAATGATTTTACGCCCACTGTTTAAATCTGGAATAATGAACTGAGCGCAGGCTGTAGATTTTATTACTGATATGCGACATTTAGAGATTGCAAATGCTATCAGAAGGTTTGTGACCGCACTCAAAATGTCATGCTGGGATAAATAAAATGAATTTGGTGTCTAGATAATATATCCTAGTAATTATAACAAGAAATTAAATGGTATAATTATAATTTGGTAGTTTAAATGTT
Source organism: Lissotriton vulgaris (assembly GCF_964263255.1). Lineage (NCBI taxonomy): Eukaryota > Metazoa > Chordata > Amphibia > Caudata > Salamandridae > Lissotriton > Lissotriton vulgaris. The sequence goes on along the minus strand of NC_141700.1, from coordinate 229,889,367 downwards.
ACTGTTTTACCTTGGCTTTAAATGAGAAACTCCAGAAGTGTCAACCCTATATAATAAAATGAAAATGTATTTATTAAATGTAATGATAGATGAGACACCTAAAATGGACAGGTTCGTGTCCCCTTGTTATAAAACAAGGAGATCAAGGAGATCTGACAATCGTGTCAATATTTTCTAATTATGAGTACAAAGGGGTATCCAAATACCCCTTCTTAAATTTTATCGGCTGGCATATGAATTTGGATCCTGAATTGTTAAATATTTTAATATTTTTTACTTAATGGTTAAAATTTTTAGATAAGGTTATTCTATGAACTACTGTGTTGTTTAAAGACCATAGGTCTAAATAAATCCTTTTGACTGACTGACATTTAGCAGTGGGTGTGGCAGTGTTCCTTTATGTGGTTACCAACAGTATGTTTTAACTTTAGTGTTTTTGCTGGATGCATGTAAATTAAAATGAGGAGGGTTCCTGCTGACTGTCTCTCGAATACACATATTAGAATAATACATTGTTAACCAACTATGTGACCTTGCATTCCAAGACAAATTTAATTTTTAATTTAATAACGATTTCTAAAGCGCCTGGTGACCCAAGGGCATCCCCGCCCTATAAAATTGTGATCCTGTTGAGGGGGAGGGAGGGAGGAGAGACACTTATAGAGAGACTCTATTTAGGGAATAGGTGTGTCTTTAATTTCTTGCGAAATGTCAGGTAGTTAGGTTCAAGTCTGAGGGAACGTGGAAGAGCGTTCCATCCAGCAGCTGCTTGAACGGAGAATTGTCGTCCTCCTGTGCGAGTCCTTTTAAATCTAGGAATGTTGGCCAGGTTCTCATTCTGGGATCGTAGGGATCTGGTTGCTGTGTAGGGGGTGATCATTTTGCTGAGGATCGCCGGGCCAGATCCGTTAATCAGCTTATGTGTCGTGCACATCGCTTTGAATTGCACCCTTTGGCGCACAGGGAGCCAGTGCAGAGCTTTGAGGGCCGGCTTGGCGGACATTCTGGAGGGGAGGTTGGTGAGTAGGCGTGCCGCCGCGTTCTGTGTCCGCTGGAGCTTTGTCAGGGTGGCCTCAGGGGCTCCCAGGTAGACCAAATTACTGTAGTCCAGGCGAGACAGTACTAGTCCCTGGATGAGCATTTTCCTGGAAGTAGGTGGCAGTAAGGGGAGGATCTTGCGGGTCGTGCGTAGGAGCCCGAAGCAGGTGCCCGAAGTTTTAGCTGCTTGTGTCTTCATAGACAGCTCTGGTTCGAGCCACACACAGAGTGTCTTAATTTCACGCTTCGGGGGGGGGGATTTCCCCGAACACGTCGGGCCAGAGTGCTGGAGGGATGGTCGTCCATTGTTTCCCTAGGAGCATCACCTCCGTCTTTGACCCATTAAGTTTTAATGATGAATTATTCATCCAGTTGTGAATTTCTATAAGACAATTGGTCAGGATTTCTGGGTGGTCGATCAGTTGGGACAAGGAGACGACCAGCTGAGTGTCGTCAGCATAGCTTACCATTTTTATATTAAATGGTGTCACCACGTCCTCAAGGGGGGCCATATATGCATTAAAAAGCGTCGGGCTCAGGGAGGAGCCCTGAGGGACACCGCTTGTGAGTGGAAGGGTGGATGAGTGGTGATTGTCGTCCCACACTTGGAACGTGCGCCCTGTGAGAAAGGATTCAATCCAACTGAGTGCCGTCCCGGTAAGTCCTGCATCCGCCAGTCAAATGACAGATACTCACTCCCATAAGGTGGTTATATGTTTTTATATATTTTATTGAGCACACACTGCTGGCAGAGCATTCCATAGAATGTTTTGGAAGTATTGTAGGCTGATAGACTGGTGTTAGATTATGTTTTCCTGTGTTACTCGTATGGTTATGATGTGCAGCAGTGGAATGTATCATATGTTGAAACTTCTGTGGTAAGTGTTCTTGCTCACATAGTTGGGATGACCAGTTAATCCTATGGGCTGGGGGACAGTATGGCTTCTCGTGGGGGCGTTTTATGTATATTTTAACTTGTAACTGGAGTAAAGACTTTAGAAGGTATTATTGGTGCTAAGGCATCATTTACTGGTGTGCTGCTGTTCTATAAGACGCTGGCGATGAGCTAAAAGCTCTTTCATTAATCAATGCTGATTCACAGAATTATAATTAAGCTGTTGACTTCTGTATCCAGATAATGTTTGAATGTGCTAAGAAGAATGAAGTAAACATGTTAGCATTTCTTCAGTCTACTGTACATACGAACTGGCAATTGCTGTTTGTTTACGGAATGGTACATTTGTAGGAGGATCATTTGACGCTTTATCAAAATTAAGTCTTTTGCGTGGCGAATGCTAGTGTTTTACAATTGTAAAATAATGTGATCAGTGTGGAAGCCAGAAATGCACCCTGATTCCGATTCTGACAGGGCAATATACATAGATTGAAAAATCATGGAGTGGATTAGCTGTTTGTATCTGCACTTTGGTAAGACCTATGTGTGGGTTGATAGTGTAGGAGTTGCAGTATGCTATGTGTGGGTGGTTAGCACATTAATAGCGTTATGCTATATTTTGGTGGAGTATGTGTGAATAAATTGGTGGTGTGCTCTCTCTGTGGTGTGAGGAGTTATGTAGTAATGTGCCCTGTGTGGGTTGGGAGCCTGTACTAATGAGGTGACCTGTGTTATGCAGGAGGGCTGGTGTGCAGTTTCTTATGTTTGTTTGTTCCGTTCTCTGTCTGATATATCAATGCAATCCATCTGTCTTAGTCTTGCTATTCTTGCTCTTGTTTTCACTTTTTATTTGTTGTGTGGATGGATTGGGACGGAATCTATTGTTTCTTGTGGTCATCTCTTTCAATGTTTTTAAAAAAAACATTTTTTATATCTTTATTCATCAACAAGTCAGCATATACGACAAACATCAGGTAGAATTACATATATCCCAAATAAAAGAACTTAACAGAAAAAAGACAACCAAAGACAGTGAATTCTCAAATACCCTTGACCATAATTCTTATCTATACATTATAATATAAATCCCCATATAGATTTTAATGTATTCATAGCTTGCGTTCACCTTACATTCGCCAGAGTGTATTCCATTGCATATATTTCCTTCATCAACATCCACAAATCACTTCCATTTGGAGGGTTCGGACTGATCCAAACTTGGGCAATCACCAATATAGCTATTGCTAACAAAATCAGTAATAGCCGATTCTGTCTGTGATGGAAAGTTTCAGGCTCCAACATGATATTCCTCACAGTAGGGTAAAAATCAATCCCTAACTTTTGAGACCAGATTTGACCTACCTGTTGCCAAAAGTTATCAAGTCTAGGACACTCTACAAACATATGTATTATATTTGCAGCGAAAAGATCACATTTAGGGCATTTTTCTTGCGTACTAGCTGATCCCATAACAGCCCATTTAGCTATTTTCTCAGGTGTGTAATAAAGGGTACAGATAGTACGGATTTCTTAACTAACTAACTAACCTTAGACTTTGCTCTATATTGTTTGCCGTGACCTCCTCCCCCAATATTATACTCCATTTCTCGGCTAATGTATTACCATCCCCCTTTCTAAAACTAGCGAAAAATTTGTTCATATAACTGATCATAGATTTAACTTTATCCTGATAAATATTATCCCATATCTCTGACTTAGTTATATTCGTCAGTTTTAAATGTGTCAACAGATAACTCTTGATTTGCAGATATTTAAAAAACATATGCCCTGGTAACTTAAACAAAAGTTGCACATTTTCAAAAGAAGCGAAACCACCATGATCATACAAATAGCCCGAATGTTAAAATACCAAAATCAGCCCGTCGTTTAAGTACAGTGTCCTGAAAAATCTCAGGAAAGATTGGGTTCCCCCACAAAGGAAGTTTATCATGATAGTATGATAAATCACATCTGATCAAAATAGCTTTCCAGATAGACCTAGTGTCCCGTAAAGTCTTAAATGTAACACGCTTGAAATATTTCGGATCAGTAATTTCATACAGATACATCAAGCTATTTTCTGCTAATAGTAATCGATGAAAAAAGGTGGTGCATGAAGGAACTAATAAACTCTGAAAACGACCCGCGAATGCTGACCAAAAATACATCTTAAAATCTGGAAAATAGATACCACCCTGATCAAAAGGACATTTCAGTAAATCCATTGCTCTCTGTGCCCTCTTATAACCCCAAATAAAACTACTAAACAGACCATCTAATCTTTTTAAAAAACAATTAGGGACCTGCAGAGGGTTGGACCTAAAAAAATACAAACATTTTGGAAGTATTTTCATTTTGATGATATTAGCCCGGCCTACAATGCCAATGGAAAGTTTATGCCATTTTTTTAACAAAATGGCTGTTTCCTTTATCAAAGACTCATAGTTCAAAGAGACTATTTGACTGATCTGTGAAGATAATCTAACCCCCAGATACATAGCCACAGTGCATACCCCTCTTATGGGCTCCCTAGGTGTAAAGTTTAGGAGTGTCTGAGTTTTATGGGTGTTAAGTTTATAACCGGCTACTACGCCAAACCCAGCTGCTTCTTTTTCAATTTCTTCCATTGCTCCTATTGGTTCAGTTGTGAAAATCGCTATGTCGTCTGCATAGGCAATTACCTTTAATGAGCTTACACCCTGCCGTAGTGGTATAATTTGAAGATTGGATTGTAATGAAAAAATGAACAGTTCAATATAAAGGGAAAATAAAATGGGAGAAAGTGGACATCCTTGTCGCGTGCCACGAAAGATTGAAAATACTTCAGATTGTATTCCTGAATACATTAATTTTGTTTGTGGTTTACCATATAGAGCCTGAATCCACTGTTTAACATTTTTTCCAATCCCCAATTTTCCAGTACACCCCATTAAAACTTTCAATTAACCCTATTGAACGCCTTTTCCGCGTCTTAAGAGCAACATACCTATAATGGAATATCATTTTTTTCAGGCAGATCAAAGGCAATGTGTTGTTTGATGTGCTTTGCAAGTCTGTTAGTGCTCCTCCAGCAATGGAATGTATGATGTGGTGGCCATTCTGTGGGTCACTGTGTGCTTGGTCAAGAAGGTGCAGTTATTTTTCCGTATCTATTCTTGCAAAGGAAATACAGCCACAATAAGGAAAAATGTTTGAAATTGTTGGAAGGAAGTGGAAGGACATAAGATTTTCGATATTTAATTCTTAACTGAAGTTGTAGTAGTAGCTTAAGTTAGCCTTCTGAAATGTGGTGTCTTGTTGGATGCCACTTGGCTTTTGAGATTCTCACAATTAATGTCCGGTTCTTATTTTATCTTGATAACAACCATCTCTTTCATTGTTAATGTGTGGCAAATGGTCAGATGTTTGTTATGCCGAACAAGTCAATAAATATGTTTCCACACTTTACAGTAAGCAATTGAAGCCAGGGAACTTAATTTTTTATTTCATATACAACCTGCAGGACAGGTACAAAATTTATTATTTACTTATTTATCAACAGCTTTATACAGAGCAGAGCACCGGAAGATCTGAGAGCACTTGACAAAGAATAGCAGCAAAGCAAAATTGTTTTAGAAAGGATTGCTGAAGGCTAGGACAAAAATTCTGGATGTCTACGTTCGGGTCATGTTTCAAGAACGGAGTTGGCACTCAAGAGTCTGTGACGGGCACTAACTAGGCAGTATGTTACCACATTATTTCATATGCTAAAATTATTATGTGCTACACATCAGTAACACGCCTAATACAGTGTAGTATTTAGATAGTTTTCTCTTCCTTATAATACTATACCATGATTACTGTTCTAGTCTGTACCAGGCTAATAAATCACAGAATGGTTTCCTTTAAGAGTAACTATGTCTTTAATGGAATCCATGGAAAAAAGAATGTGGAATGAGGGTAGAAGCAGAAATGGTGCTGTTAGATGGAAGAATCACTGGATTGGGGTTGTGTACACCCGCACTCATTAAAACATATTGCTCAGCCTCAGCAAAGAGTGTATCTTGCTTGACTGGGGACACGGGGACCCTCAATTACGAACTGTGTGTGGAGGACACAGTCTACTGTGAAGTTACTCAACCACGTCCATGGTTGAGGTTCGGTGGGCGATTCTGGAGACCGTTATAAGGTATGGCAGATCAATATTCTGTTTTAGGAACATATGCAGCATTTTTTTTTACAGTGTTACTATGTTGTGAAGATTGCAGGCATATTTCATAAAATAAGCATGTTATAGCTGTGTGTGTAAGGAACGCCAATCTGCATGTGCTGTATCTACAGAGTACTTCGGTTGTGCGTGGAGCTTCCTGAAAGGAAATCTGTAAGACCAACAAGTGCACCAGGTGCATGGTACCAGGGAGTAGGTGCATGTGCAAGAGTGTACAAGCTCAAGTCATGCACCAAGCACAGGGCTCTTAGGAGGAAGAAAACTGCACACATTTTAGATCGTACACATATTCATTCTAAGTGATGGTGCATATGTTACTGAAAAATAATTCAGTGACTAGTTCTGTACAAAGAACTTTGAGCCAGATGTACAAAACTATTTTGCGGTCGCAAATGGGACAGTTCACAGAATCGGCCCGTTTGCAAGCGCTAAAAACATTTTTTTTTATGTATGAATCCCAAATATGGTTCAGTAACCCGTTACTGAATAGCAATTTCGAATAGTGAATGCTTACTATTAATTGGAAGAGGCATGTTTAGGGCATCCTTTCCAAATACTAAATCCGAATAGGATGTATTAATGTTTTGCAACCGAACTCCAGATCCCTTCCCTATGGAGAATGTTAAAATAATATTTTTTAAGAAAAGACGGTGGTGTTAAAAAAATTTAACTAAAAATCTAATTTCCCTTTTTGAAATATATCCAGTTTTCCTTTATGGAAAATGGACTGTATTAAAAAAAAAAATAATAATAAAAAAAAGTAAAGATCGCTTTATTGAAAAGCAATCCCAGAGATGGTGGTCTGCTGGCACCAGCAGTCCACCATCCCTGTGATGGCTTATCATTCCTAATGGGTCACAAATTGCGACCTACCCCATTAATATTAATATTCATGAGGTAGGTTGATTTGCAAACCACTAGGGATTGTTATTTAATAGTAGTACGTTTTTCACATTAGAAATTGCAATTTCTTAATTGCGATTCTGTAAAAATCACAATTGGGAAATTGCAGTCCTTCTTTTTGGACATATGGCCCCAAATCCCAGAGGTGGTTGACTATTCACTGATACCTCAAGACGCACAGCAGCCTAGTTTCCTGTGCACATGACACCACACTAGCAAACCGAGAAATAAGACTACAGTTCATGTATAGGGAACAAAAATTGATTCAGAAAAGAGTGGGACACAGTATTATCAATGACTTTGAGAATATCTGAAAGGATTCAATTAAGAAATGAAAGTGTGTACAAGATAAAAACTATACACTCTACTGGGATTACTTTTATTGTTTTAGTTTATTTATTTGAAAACATATATTGACCACCATAACCATTATTTTTGTTAGTTTGTTATGTTGCTCTTCTGTCAGTTCATCACAATGCATCTGGGATCGCTCCCCCAAGGGGAGAAGGAAGCACGGTTTCATGTATGGAAGTAACAAGCATCCCATGTCAGACTATTGTCCTGGCCTGAAAGCATGGTGTTACAGATGCCGGAAAATTAGTCATGTTTCAAGGACCTGTAAAAATGTACCGAGTCCGTATCGTGAAAGTGTAAACATAGTTGATCGGAAGATTGGTGAAGATTACTGTTAAGTGGTATATAATGAAGAACTATGTAAAAATAGTCCACACGCAGTGTGAATGAACCATATTGACCAAAGAGAATAGCTAGTTCGGATTTGGATATGTGCAAAAACTCATGTTTATCTTACACTCGGAGATGTGAATATGAATATATTTGCAAGCTTTAAGGGTGTGGAATTGTTGAGTACGGATGGGAATTCAGAATGTTATTTTGGTTGGAAGTTACTACCTGTGGTCGGGTCCTTTGTTGGGGAATTTGTATTTAAGAACAGATGAGCTCTGGGTAGAGTGTACTTGAGGAAGTTAGAAAAGACAGTTTTAGGTTGATACATTGATGATGCCTTTGTTTCTTTGTGACAAACTGATAAATCTATGTGATGTTATGTTAACAGAACTTGAAAAAGGGCAGCATATACCCGGAGGTGTTTTGGAGCTAGTTCTACAAGCAGAGGTGAGAGAAGAAAGAAAGCCTACTGATTGAATAGCCGTTTGAGCAGATGGGTCGTGGTTCTGGTGTAGAGTGCATTTCCGTAGTCTATTGGGTGGTGACGAGGACTTGGGTCACTGTTTTCCTGGCACTGTGCCTGTGAAACGCTTTGTCCTTTTTCCAAAATGGAAACAGATTGCTGATGAGCCTTGTGCATGATTAATACCCTTTCTTTATTGCCATTATGTGGGAAACATCATGTGCCTAGTCTATCACTCGGTCCTGTGAGTCGGGTGAATTAACTGAGCGGTGCCAGTTTTTCAAACAAGCCTCCATTTGATTTGGTCATACGGCGTATATGCTGAGAGTTTAACTGAAAGGTGAGAAGGAGTTTCCTGGTCTTCCTATTGTGTGTGCAACAACACCGTCCTGAAGGTGGTCACGAGGATCTTCTAAACCAATAAGAGACCGAAACGACGACGCTTTTGCACCTTTTTGCTTATATTTATGTGTTTAATAGCCAGAATCAAAGTAATTTGAAAGATTCTGTTTAATTCTGATATATGGTTTTTGTCATCCATATGTATATAAAAGCAAAAGGTGTTGGATTACTACTGTAGAACAAACAGATAGTATCAGTAGTATGTAAGTTGCCGTACTTGTTGATTTGATAAAGATAAACTGGATTAAAGCAATTCTTTATACAACATTGTGTTTTTGAGAAGTTCCCTGTATTTGAGAAATTATGTTCACTTTTGTGACTCTATTGGAAATAAGAAATAATATTGGATGATTCCTCTAGGGACATTTGTATCTTGTGATCGTCTAGTACCAAGCCTCTCTCTATAGGAAAAAACACACCATTGGACTGGGAGAAACCAATCCCACAATTGAACTGCATGTGAGTAAAACAATGAAAACAAATTTTGTTTATCTCTATTGTTTGCAATATCGAAGGGGCCTGACTGAACCATGCTCTAACTGTGGAGATAGAAGGCGAGTAAGCCATCCAGCTTTCTCAGGGAAGAAAGACATTGCTGGCGAGAGATGGCCTCTGCTTTGCTGCAATCTGCCCTGGATTTACCCCTTAATCCCATGAAGAAAAGACTATATTGTCTCCTCTATCATTGAAGCTTGAAGCATGCCCTCCTTTTGGGGCCTAAAATGTTGACCGAAGGAGCTCTATTCTGGAAATATGGAAGAACTAGTTCTGCATCGGCCTGCCTTCCCAAAAACACTGGGATTGGAGACATTTTTGAGATTATGCTTCGCCTTATTTTGAAATGTGAATGTCTACATGTAAGCGAATATTTAATTCATTTAAATCACCAAATACATGGCCTTCAGCATCTGGACCCAACTCTTCATCCGAAATCTCTCCGTACTTTAGATCTATCCTTATCAAGAGGGTTTTTCTTCTCTCTGCTGCAATGGTCACCTTTGTGTTACCCAACAAACCGATATCTTGCTGCCTCTGGCTGCTACAATAAGCAGAATCACTAGATTCTCCACAACCGCTGCACACTATGTAATTTCTATCATTTGTGATAAAGGATTACACATGCAGCAGCTTGTCCTGATGCACATGCAGGGCTTTATCTAGGCCTTCTAGTTTTTTGGAAGAGAAGGAATCCCCCCATGTAACATCTGGGACCGTGTAACGGTTAAGAAGGAAAGCTAAATCTTGGATATTCTGAGCAGTGTTTACTCTTAATGGTTTTTTCCATAGTATTACTTATCCAGTATGAAACGGACTCTGTAATAGAAGGAGAAGAAACACATACCCCTAATCTAGGAGGCGTGATAACATCTTGCCCCATGGCAACTACCGGAGGTTTCTTTTTGGGTATCCCGAGGTAAACTTTTTTTTTTTTTTGTTAAACCAATTTTATTAAATAGATTGCCCACATGACGCAGCACCCCGCATTACAGGGTAATCTGCAAACATCACACAAAAAAATGGATTAGCAATCGTCATATCATTTTCTGTCTGACAATATCAACCTACATAATAGTGCCTACTCCCTTCTTTTTTCCAAACTCCCCAACTTCTCCACCCCCGCACCCCCCCCCCCCCCCACTCCCCACCGGTCACACTATATCGTCTCCTCTATTCAGCTAATCTGTTCGCTGTCCAATACGTATATACTTCTTCTATCACAGCTCATTAGACAATCTCCATAATTGCCTCCCGTTCCACTGGAGGGCCCTCCCACAGGTCCCTATAATCCGCCCACTTCTTCCATATCTTGTAGTGTTTATGCGGACAGCCACGGGCCACAAAGATCGGCTGCTCCAGCCCCATACACAAATCTAACCCTCTCTTCCATACCGAAACAGCTGGAGCCCTGGGGTCCTTCCAAGCCCTAGCTATGTCTCTTTTGGCAAGGGTCAAACCCAACAGCAACTTATGCCTTCCAGTACATGGAGCAGACTCAAACGTGCTGTGCGTGGGAGTTCCCACCCCAGGACTTCGGACAGACAATCCCATACCCCCTTCCAGAATCTGACCAGTGAGGCGCAACCCCATACCGTGTGCATCAATGTCCCCACCACCCTCTCACATCGGAGACAGTCCAGGGATGGTATGAGGCCAGCCCAAACGAGGTCTTTTAAACACTAACGGAAAATGTACTTGCTCCCGAGCCTGAGGTGTGTGAGAACACAGCTTTCTGGCCAAACTTTTTCCTCAGCAACCAGGAAGGGAATGGCACCTCTGGGAATCATGTGCACCCTTGTGATTTTATGTGGGTAAATGGTCAATAAGCTTGATGAAAAATGCTGCAATAGAGTGTCCCATGGTATTCTGCATAGATTGCCTACCTGCAGTAATCGCTGACTGTACTACCTCCTGGACAGATTTCTGCCTATATTCCAGCAGCCAATAAAAATACAGAAAAAATGCCAACTGAAAACAACCCCCTACTAAATATAGGCTATAACTCCTTTTTGTTTTTTAAAGGGTTGCTGTCTAACAACTCCCCACAGATGTATCCTGAACTATAGGATAAAGCAATCTTGAACTAATTCTCACCAAGTAGAGGATGAGAAAAAAACATGTGAGCTCACTGGAGGCCGACAGACAAGCCTGTGATCATCAGAAGACAAGTGCACTACAAGGTTGCACACACCAACAGCTGAAGAGAAATTCTAAGCATTTTCACTAACGGAGCCTCCCCGCTCCAAATTTCAAAGACTAGGAATACGTGCTCCTCCTTCACAGTGTGTGGTCAGTGCAAGATAGTGTCACCCTCCTCTGTAGAATGCTCAGGAAATAGTGAAAATACCTGCCCAGTCAGTGAAACACATTTTCATTAAAAAAAAGTAATCATCAAGCATCAATAAACCTCCTCAACTGTACCAATGGAAACTAACCTAATGTGACCCCCTAATGGCGACGGGGGGGGGGGGGGGGGCAAAAAGGAGAGGCCACAATCTGACTCTCCAGTCTCACAAGGCCTCTACTGACAAATAATATATGATGAACTAGTTGTACCAATTAAGCATTGACCTGTAATTGTCGAAACAAAAATAGTATTGATACTCCTCTTTTTTAACTACAGCAGCAAAGAAGTGATCATTATAGAGGTTGCAGTATAGAAATTGTTGGATGAGCTATACGGTCACTGCACTGCTAGTATGCCAATCCTGATATTTTGCTTTTTTAAATTTCACCCATAATTGATTTCTGCTATTTGTATTTTTCTCGGCTGCTAGAGCTTGACGGTAAAGAAGTTTGAGTCCTAATTGACCCCCCGTCTTCTAGTTTAATTCTACTGTCCAAGTAAGAAGTTGCTTTCAGTTGATGAGGCTCTTTATATCACTCCTTTCCGACACAGAGATGAAGCCATTAACACTAGAGGAGTCAAGGAGACTAAACTTGATCTCATTCAATTGTATATTTCCTAAATATTTGAATTACTTATTTCTCATGGAGCTTTTCGCAGCACTTGTCTTGGAGTATAATTTGTATAATATTTACCTAGTGTTTGTTTTCCATGAACAACCCACAACTCATTATAGACCTGTCACACACTAATAGGAAATACTTTGTGTATGTTTAATAAAAAACATTACAACATATATAAAATCTAGTCATACGACTTAAAATGGAGGAACAAAGAACATAAGAGGACACATTTAAAAAGCATTAAGATTCAAAGGATAAGTAGCATGTTCAGGTTTGATCAGTTTGACTTTAGTAACTGATCAGGGGCCTTTAAAATAATTTGATTGTTCATAGATCCTTAAAACGGGTTTTATCCAGTAAGGTGCTGTCACTCACATGGACAAATGGTAAAGATTATGGAGTCGTCTTGAATCTTATAAATATTTGATTAACTTGTTGATCAGCAATCCTTCTGGAAGGTTGAAATAGAGTGGCAAAGATGAAATGCTTCAAACTTCACAAAACCACCATATTTTCCAAATTAAAAAAAAATGTAATTTGAGGCTTTAATAGGAATACTTGTTTATCTTAATTAAATCATTTTTAGAAACGCAAATATAGATACTAATATAGATACTAATACTAGTTAAAGTCTAGACACAAATTTAAATCACTCACACACTCGTCTCCTCTCTACGTTCTTTCCTGAGGTAAAGGAAATGTCCAGAAAATGTATTCTAAGCATTTTTCTTTCCCCATGTTAGACTAATGTTCTGATTTGTTACCTTTGCCTCAAACTGTAAAGCGCTCTGATATCCTTCGGGATCAAGTTTGTGCTATATGAAACTTTATAAATAAAGAAATATGAAGATCACACTCATAACGTCATACCAGTCACTCAATTTATAATCATTTCAGTTAGTGTAAACAAGGAGAAAGTAGTATGTCTGTCAGTACGCTTTCCTTTCATGTCTGCGAGTGGTTTCTTGCCTGGGATAAGTGGAAAGATGAGTTAAAGCTGCCACATACCACAATATGTTTTCGCAATATGTAAATTCAGCTTTTAATAAACGGTTGAAAACCAGCCTCTTGCTCCAAGGTATGTTTGCTTTCCCTTTGGTGGTTTTGCTAAACGCTTAACACTTCAAGAAAAGTGTTGGCAGATATATACAGCAACTAGTACAGCTCATAACAGTTTAGGATACAAAGAAAGTAATGTTCAGATAAAGTGAAGTCCTAGAATAGTGTAAATGTATTAACTAGACGTTAATAATAATCAGAAATGGGCATTAACACTTTAACCACCTAAAAAAACTAGTTGAGGCCCTGGGAAAAATAGTTGTATTGTGGTAAATAATTTAAGTTTACCCCCTGTAGAAAACCTCATCAAGAAAATTGTGAAGTGTTTGTATCCGAGATATAAGCATGACAAAGTTATGGGTCCAGGTTTAACCAGGAGGGTATATATATATGGTATCCCTTAGGGATTGGGGCTGCAAAACCGTTACAATTTACTTATATGCTGTGATAGATCAAGCTCTTTCAAGCAGTCATTGGCTGCAGAAGGAAGTTGATGGACTTGTCAATAAGCTTAATGGTTACTTGTGGTACTGAGGTCTTGAAATGAAGAAAATGCTTTTTGCAGGATTAGCCGCTTTTGGAGACTACTGGAAAATGCAGATTTCTAGATAAATGTATTTTTCTCCCATTTTGTATGCTTGTTAAAGTCTTCCATGCAAGTTCCACTGCCTTTGAGTTTCACCAAGCAACCTTGTTTTGTGCTCTGCCTCTTGCAAGAATGTATTTTTCATACTTTTCTGAGATTTTAGGTTCATAATTTAATCCAAGAATTGATGGTATTGTATGAGGCAGTAGGCACTTGGATTTTGTAGTCTTCTATCGCACCCATCTGGGATTGGTTTGGGTCGAATTCTGGGTGCCATGCTGCAGCGTTTCTTATTTTGTGTACTGTTGGCTATATCATTATAATGGTCTTTTTTTCTCTTGTGAATTTGAATCATAATTATTGGTGAGTAATGGCTGACTATAACACTGTATTGCATTAGATCTTCTCCTCACCACTCAACCATGCTTTCTCCTTTTTCTCTTATTTGTGTTAATCAATATCCAGTTGTATACCTGAATAGGTCTTTGTTAGTGTTCTATTCATATTTGTACCTCTAGTCTGCAAATTAAATGATATCTGACGGTACAGTACTTTGTGCTATTGTGTAATGTATTTGCTTTAGTTTCAAATATATGTTGTATGTCTTGCAAAATCAAACCAAGAAAAGCTGCAATTGTTGTCTTAGAAAGTAACTATTTTAAAAAAAATTGGATTTCTTTTTTAATCTCTCAGGCACTTAGAGCCCGGTGCATCCGGATACAGGATATAAATTGCGCACTGAATTGTTGAAACCTGTTCCTGATTGAGCATCTTGGCCCTGTTTCTGCAGCCTGTCTCTAATTTTCAATGCGACGTATACTACTGTTCTGTACTTATAGATCCCATTGCAAAATCTACTGATGCTGAGTAACCCTGCCTAATGAATAATAATTAAGCAGCTCATTATGTGCGACATCTTGCTCTGGGCTACAATGATAGAGCCATTGGCCTGCAAGGAATAGCAGACCACAATCCCTGTATTTGCAGTCCCAATGTTTTTTTTTTTTTTTTAGCAGCCTATATTTGTTAAAGAAACAGATGTTTATAACTTAATAATAGTACCACTGATTCATGCCACACGAAAATGCATTTAGGAGGGGATGCCCCTTCATAACTTCAATGCGGTATGGATCCTTAAACACATTTTGTATGTAGGAAAGGTTTTTCTGGCCTGCAGAATGAATTTAATAGATACTAATGCCATTTTTCAGTTGAAAACCGCCTGATTTTGCAAATTGCATGGTTTGTGATCACAAAATGGCTTTTAACATCTGGCACTGTCGTACAGTGATGATGTGAGTGGTTATGCAAGCATAGAACAACCATCTGGTTATGGTAATGGAATACTCTATATAGTCGTCTCAGAAGAGCCAGAAACCCATCCCCTGGTGGTAGTTCTAGGCCACGGGGAAGTATAATATGGAGTCAACCCTGGATTGACAGAATCACAGTCCCTGGTAGCAGTACTAAGCTACCAGTAAGTACAGTATGGAGTCAACCCAGAAGTGAGAGAATCCAAGCCCCTGGCAGCAGTACCAAGCCACCAGGAAACGTCACATGGAGTCCACATAGGTGCGACAGGATCCTATTCCCTGGGGCAGTGTTAATCCACCAAGAGGTACATCAGGCCCGGTTCTAGCGGGTGGGCCAGGCCACCCAAAGAGGAACCTTGGCCCTCGCAGTGAGGGCTTGAAGGGTGGTGCGCAATGGCATTGGGCTCAAGGGGTTGTCTGTGTGTGCGTGTTCCCGGGCAGAGACAGCTTCCCGGCAAACAAAACAAAACAAAACACACACTCTCACTCTCACATACTCACACTCACACACTCTCTCTCTCTCTCTCTCTCTTTTAGAGATAGCCGCACCCGAGTACTTCACAGGTCTTTAATAGACCATTAACATGTTTACGAGGCTTTGTTTATTTATTCACCCCTTCATCTCCACATGGCAAAGGCGACAAATCCTTTCTTTGTTAACGGTGACCTTTGCCTACTGCTCTGCTGCATGGATATTTCTTTTTCTATGCAGTGCAGGAGAAAATACGTTTGTTTATTCCTATTCACCTTTCCTGACCCCTGTAGTTGCTTATCACATCAGGCTGTGACACAAAGTTTGACTAATGGAGTAGTAGGTAAGAGAATGTGTTACTATTTGTTTTTCTTTTTAAAATCTGCACAGGCCCAGCAGGACACGTACTTTTTCTCTTCATTTAAAGTTTTTATCATTATCATGGCTGATGCAGGTCAACAATAAGACAATTAAAAATGCCCAGATAATGCTGGTGATTAATGATCCTGCTGGAGAGCAATCATTTGTATGTTATTAGTTTTTAAATGCAGATACACTGTATTTTATGTGAAAGCTCAGTGGGTTACTGCCTTTGTCACAGAGATCCTTGTGTTACTTGCAGTTCAGAAGTTACAGTCCTAGGACAGCGACCAATGAACTGTCACCAAAGAGCTACATACAAAATGAATGATGTAGTTAGAACTTCGCTTTTTTTTTGTGATATAGTTAGAGCTTCCTCAGTCTTTCATTATTCTAATATTGGTAAAATAAGTATGTTTGGACAGATATACATTTTTATCAGTAAAGCTGACCCCCATGGAATACTCTTTAAATCTTAAGGTTGTGTTTCCCCAGACCAAACCCTCTTAAAATGTATTGCCCACCAGTATGGATGACACGCGATTCCTACACGGTGTCATCCTCCTTGGCTTATGGGACATTCCCTGTAGCCGGATGTATGTCGTTACAACGCGATGTTTTACATTGCAGTACTTTACGACGCATGTTTTACAACGCAAGTCGTTACCACGACTCGCGTTGTTGGGAGCTGGATAGTGAATAGTTTAATTTACTATTCCAACTCCAGTCCCCGTGGATAGTAGGGAAGGAGTTGGATAGTAAATTAAACTATTTACTATCCTTGAGCGCCCCCCAGAGCAATTCGTTGTTACAACTTGCGTTGTAAAAGTTGCGTCGTAAGGGAACTGCGGTGTAACATCCACGTTGTAAAGGATGTTCCCACCTGTACACTGATTTACATACTTGTATGATTCATTGTCTCTGTATAATGTGTGCGTGGTGTAAAGTACTGACACACACTACACTGATATGAGTAGTGCTATCCAACAAAGGAAATGCATATGAGAGAAGGGCTACGTAAAGATGAGGGGCACTGTTGGAGGGTGGCAGTGAGGGAATCCGAGGAGGAGGTAGTGGGAGGGGCTACAGAGCGATGAGGGGCACTGGTGGAGGGTGGCAGTGAGAGAATCCGAGGAAGAGGTCATGGGGTGGAGGGGGAGATGAACTAAATTGAACAGGGATATCCTTTTAGATATTATAAAACTCAAAGGAGCAATAAGGATTCCCTGGCTGAGATATGTTCATGATTTTTGATTTTTTTTAAGGATTTAGGCCATCTACAGTATTTTTTAAATCCTTCTTCTATTAAGGCAGTAACCAGAAAGGATCTGAGGAAAGAGTGTTTAATGCTGCTGGATACCCTGAGAATGACATCTGAGATTTCAAAGCCCACTGTCCTGCACAATCAATTGATTTTAACTACTTTTAATATTTAACCCTACTTCTCCTTTTGCCCGGTGCCTATGACAGGTTCTTATTAACCCGTTTTAGGCTGGGGATCTTTCATAGATTAGTAACTTTCCCCGTTATGAACGATTGGACACATGATCTCCGGCCTTGTCCTTGAGACAATATCTCCCCCAAACTATGGTTCATGTTATTTTATTCAGTAAATTTTTCTCTATTGACAGGCGGTTGTTTTTGTTCTCTATTTTAAAACAATCTGGATTACGCCAATGTCGCCCTGCTCTACTGTCATTACAACTATTAGATCATGAAAATGGTGTTATAAGTATTATAGCCTTTTTGAAAAAAGTGTTTTATCTTAGGAAACTTATGTTTACTTGAATGCTTTGTTTTGCACAGTAATGATGGTTATATATTTTTAATATTGTAATATTTAATGTGACTATATGTAATGTTTTTATTATGAATTTGTACATGAAATTCTTTATGTATTTTATAACTATGTGGTTTTATGATTGCTATTCAGCAATCGAATAAATCTATTTTTGATTTGATAGGGAGAGATGAGGGGCACTGGTGGAGGGTGATAGTGAGGGAGTCTGAAGAGGAGGTCATGAAGGGGAGGGGCTACAGAGAGATGAGGGGCACTGGTGGAGGGTAATAGTGAGGGAGTCTGAGGAGGTCATGAGGGGAGGGGCTGCAGAGAGATAAGGGGCACTGGTGGAGAGTGTCAGTGAGGGAATCCGAGGAGGGAGGTCAATAGGGGGGCCCATGGAGGGATGAGGGGCACTGTTGGAAGGTGGTAGTAAAGGTATTTACGGAGAAAGAGGTCAGTGGTGGGGTGCCAAAAAGGACTTTCGCACCAGCGCTAAAGCCGGCCTTGTCATGGCCTTTCTGTTTTATTTAATTAATTAGCAGTCGGGTCATAAGGGCTACTGTGGAACATACTTTAAAGTGTGTGGTAATTATATTTACTGCTATATTAAATGTTTTAAGTTTGAAGGTGATTTTACTAATGTTTTTACTGGGAAAAATGAAAGTGGAGCCCGATGGTGCCTCATATGGGGCTGGGGCCCAAGGTCAGCTGTGAGATAAGGTGCACTGGAGAGGGGTGGTAGAAAAGTGGATAATCAAGCCTGTAAGGGAGAGCGTTGCAGAGTCCGGGGTCAGGTGGAGGTAGTAATGAAGAGGGATTCTCCCTGAAGGCACACACAGAGGGAGCCTGAGAAGTGTCACTTGCCTGATACTCCCACCTCAAACCTCCTCTTCCCATCAAAGGACCATTACACGGAAAAACACTTTTCGAGAGTGATAATTTTTAGAAAGAGATTTGGAAAAGAGTGCATTTTACTGGGGCTTGTAAGACTAACAAGAGATAAAGGAAGGTTCTGAAGCTGGCCTGCCCAGACATATATGCGACAAACCAAGCCCGCAGTGGCCCACCCAAATGCACCCTTGACCCACCCAAATAAAAATTCCTGGAGCCGGGCAGGGGTGCAATGAGATCTAATCAGACCTCTGGCATTTTGTGATTTGAAAAATAAGCTTGAAATCAGATGACAAACGCTGTGAGTGCGATATTTACCGTGTTGGCCTCAAAAAAGGTCTCCAGCATGAAGCAAAGAATGGTTACCTTTTATTGGCTGTACGCGCACACAGCATTACGTGGTGCCGTAATAGCGGCCTGCTTCTTCCTGTTGCATTACTGTGTGATCCTTCTAGTCATTCGTGACCACACTCCATGGTACAAGAAGTGTGCCTGTGGCCCCTGATTAAGCTCTCTTGTGGCCATGCGATGGTGTACCACACGGGGCAGGATGCCTGCATGTGCCTATGGCCATGTTATCTCGTGGCCATTAGATGCTGTCACAAATCCTTCATTTGTGTCTTTGCTTGCCGCATATTATGTGTGTCTTTTTTAATGTATTTTTTATTTTAAAGTGTTGATCCTGTACAGTGCGCCACAATTTACCTCGCCCGACCATGCAGCTCTTCATCCATGTGGGGCTGAACGAAAAAGGTAACATTTCCTGTATAGAGGACGAAGAGATTCAGTCCTCGGTAGCTAACGGTTTCTGGTAGTGCTGGAGTAGCACAGCTAACTAAGACTGCAGCAGTTCCCGGTTGAGAGATGCCAGCATGATCGCAAGGGCTAGCAGTGACGTCCCTTATCCAGGGCAGGCCGGGGTAAAATCAGTGTTATCAGCTGTTTGTCAGCCGTGGCTCTCTCCTTTGCACGATATTGCACCCAAACCATAAGTAGGTACAGAGTGAAGTGAGAGGGCTCTCAAGCAACACTCATACGAAGAGGCACTGGGCGCTATATTCACAGCAGAACTTGGGTCTTAAACCATGGCTCATCTTTGCCCTCATGGGGGAAAAGGACCCTCAGATATCCCCTCCCCTTGTTTCCCAAAGCCAGGAGAGCGCCAGAGAGACTACCTTCGAGGGACATGTGAATGCTGGAGAGATGTGTAATAAGGCACCACATGCTCTTGTCCTAGGGGCGCCAAAAACTCCCTTGTGTAAACGTGGTGCTTCCTGCTTGAGATCTGTGCGTTCCCACGTATACTCTTAGGGACAGTTTTTGGCCCAGGCCTAGGGTGGCAATCATCAGAGGGACGAAAAAAAATGTCTGCATGAAGGTCCTGCAGACAGCAACACCCCACCCACCTTGGCTCCAGTGATTCCCTTTGAAGTGCTTTTAAACGCTTTTAACGTGCTGCAGTTGCTGTTTCTTTTAGCTCCATATCCACTCCCTACCTTGCCCTCCCATCTGCCTCTCACTCAGGGGAGAGAACCTACTGTATTGGGACCTCATTGGGCTGTAGAGAGCAGCCTGGTATCCCTGGACCTCATTTGTGCAACACTGTGGATTTCTTCATGCTCCTTGTGCTATGCTACAGGGTAACTTCTGCTGCCTGGAGGGTGACTTCTGCTGCCTGGAGGGTCCCAGTAGACTGACTAGAGGCATCTGCCTGATTTCTGACCCGACCTCCAGTCTTCCTGGGGCTACCGGCTGGCTGGTGAATATCGTATGCATGCTGGTGGAAGTGTTTTGCCTACAGGGATTCTAGACACTGGTTGTTTTGGAGCTTTCAGCCACTGGCTGTCTTGTGGATCACATGTTTCCTTATGGCATTCATTTTCTTCTGGATATATCCCATTGGCTGACCGTTGGCTGTCAGTAGATCTCGTTGGGCTGCCCGGCGGAATCTCGTTGGGCTGCCCGATGGAACCTCTTTGGGCTGCCTGGCGGAATCTCGTTGGGCTGCCTGGCGGAATCTCGTTGGGCTGCCTGGCGGAATCTCGTTGGGCTGCCTGGCGGAATCTCGTTGGGCTGCCTGGCGGAATCTCGTTGGGCTGCCTGGCGGAATCTTGTTGGGCTGCCTGGCGGAACCTCGTTGGGCTGCATGGCGGAACCTCGTTGGGCCGCCTGGCGGAATCTCATTGGGCCGCCTGGCGGAATCTCGTTGGGCCGCCTGGCGGAATCTCGTTGGGCCGCATGGCGGAATTTCGTTGGGCCGCCTGGCGGAATCTCGTTGGGCTGCCTGGCGGAATCTCGTTGGGCTGCCTGGCGGAATCTCGTTGGGCTGCCTGGCGGAATCTCGTTGGGCTGCCTGGCGGAATCACACTGGGGGGCTTGGCTTATTCATATTCAAGAAAGCAAACACCCTTCGGAGCAATGATGGACACTGATATTGTGCAAGTAATGACGTGGGGGCAGCAGATAAGGAGACATACAGTTGGCTAACGCTCTGAGTCAAACAAGAAGAAAAAAATATCGTTGTGGTCTATTTTTCTTTTTTTTTGCTGGAAAACTGATCCACATGCTGCTGTCATTCAGGAGAATGTGAAGCCGAGAATCTGACGTAAGCAAAAGTTAATTAGTACGATTTTAAAGCAAGCAGAAATCTTTACAAAAAGCATGACCAAAACACTGAGTAAACTCCATAATACTTAGTATTGTTAACAATAAAATGTTTTTTTTTTCCACAATGTCTATTGTGTTTGGATCAACGAAGAAGTGTAGGTGGTGGAAAGGAGGACAAGTGTAGTGCCCAAGGAGGAATTAATGGAAGCTAGCAGCCAGGAAGAAGTGGAAGAAAAACTGAGATTTTATGATGCAAATCTGCGCAAAATAAAGTGCTGCTATAATGCCGCAACATTTACATTTTTGTGCCACAAACTGTCTAATCAAGTGAGACAGAAACACCAAGATTTAGCCTGATAAGTATTGAATTATCAGGTGGACATGGTATTCAGCTGAGATGACATCTAGTAGTGTGTGTAGGAGGAATGTGCTTGGTTAAGTGATAGTGAGAGAGTCAGAGATAGAAGGATAGGAATTAAGGATAAATGTTTGTTTAGACAATATCTTAATGCCCAGTTTGTGAACGACAGTCACCCCTTTGTCATCAGGAGCTGGAAGTGCCAGGCAGATTTTAGGTTTTGCATACAAGGATCCAATCTGGAGCAACAGAGGTGTCTCCCAAGGCATACACTGGTTACAGGCAGCCAGGACAAAGGTCAAATGCAGTCTCGAGGAAGGATATGAGCAGCACCTGGGGTGCACTACTTACAGGGAGCCAAATCAGTATTTAATGGAGCCACCAATGAGTGACCGAGTAGAAGCAAATTGTATATATTGGTTAAAAGCGCGCAGTGAAACGCCAATTGGATCCACCTAAACAGCATCAGCGTTCCCGGTTACTATATAAAGTAACTATATCAATGGCCATTGGGTCCACCCATAAGTGAGAGAGGAACTAACTATTGGTTTGCGATCACCTGAAACATGGGTATGCTTATTGTTTAATTTAAAAAGTATATATTTAGCAAGTGTTTCGTGTAACACATGATTGTTTCTTGTAGGGCTTGAAGGTGGTGTCTTTTTCCGTTCTGACTGGGAGTAGTGTGCATTGCAGGTTAAGGCCCAGGCCCCCTTAAAAACTCAAACAGACCCAAAGAGGGAAGGCCTTCAGAGATCTGCTGTTTGCCCCAGACACACTTAAGTGAAGGGTGCTTTTGCGATAGGATGCCCCAAATAAAAGGAAGGGGGCATGGACCAGTAGGTAGCCTTGAAATCTCAGCAGGGGGGTTTAAAAGCACTGATATTCATACTGTGTGATTTCTGCAACACTGAAAACATAACGACGGCAAATGTCGGATGGCAAATGTGCTGGTGAATTATAAACAATATTGTTACATGTAGTATGGAAGCACTTGTTGTGGTCCATAAGATATGTTCTAGGTTATGATGTTGGGATGTGACTTAAGTCGCAGCCAGTGAAATCACTCTAACGGTTTTAAAGTCTGTGTGGTTGCCGAGATTCTATGGGGAAAATGATCGTGCTTTTCTTGACTGAATAAATGACCAAATTCTCTTGCCACACGTACTTTTTATTGTAGCTGAACCCTAACTGCATGTGTAGGATAATGTAACGATCTGTGAGGTAAAATTCATAATAAAATGCTGCGAGCAGATTAACGCACAAATAGATTTGCTGACTTTCACAATTAATGTTCATTTGCATAGTTTTTGCTTCGATTGAATGCAGCCCTCCGTGTTTATTCAGCTGGCCAGTGCTGAAGATTTCCATTTGAAGTGTTTTAGTCTGAACTTAGAGTTAATTGTACTTCCTCTAGGTTTCATTTTACTGTCCTTTGGGAATAGGTGTTTTTCATGTCACAAACTGTTGTCATGCGTTGAGCGATTGAGGGTTTTGATGCTGTTAACCTTTTTATTGTGCCCACATTGCCATCATTAAGGCGATAGCGGGTACTGGGTCAGTATGAGAGCATCCATCATGTTGGTGGAATGGTGGAGGCGAAGATGCTCCTTGCAGTGAGCCCGCATACCTTGATATTGTGGAACTAGGACTTCATAATCTCAGTGGCCTGAAAGGCAGCCTCTTATGCGTTCCTGAAAAGTCATCTTTGGAACAGTTTCCTGACTTTCCATCCCTTTCACTCATGTGATGGTTAGCTTAACTGGTACATCACCTACCTTGCTTTATCCGTTTGCTGTGGTGGTAATAAAAGGATACAAGTCTCAATTATAAAGTGCTGCCATTAGGGTCGGACTCGCCTGTAGGGCAGTGCCCAATAGGCTGGTCTGACAGATCAGGGTGTGGGCCTGTTTATGGAAAGGTGGGCCTGGTTTTACTATTGATTTCCCTGATAATACCAGAAACCTTGCCTGCAGGTAGCATAAATAATCACAGTCTTTCATAGCTTGCAAAATATCCACATGGAGTGTATAAACGTTCAAAACTGGCCTGGTGGTCAAATCTGGGCCATTTTTTTTAACTATCTGGTTCGATAATGCTCCACTTTTATTTTGGTGCCCAAACCAATTTTTTGTCCCACACCAACCCTGGCTGTCTTGCATTTTATTTTACCTTTTGCATAATTTATGCGCAACTCTATGTCTGAAAGGGTATTGTTTTGATGTATACTGGGTGCTCCCTTGTGTCTGCACAAAGCTAAACCTCTCTGAAAAGCTATAATAATAGGGAAACAAGTGTCAATGGATTCTTTTATTCATTTCAGGTTGTCTTGGTTGGTATTTAACTATTCCAAGGCTGTAATACTGTACCTGGAGTGGTAAAAGGCTTTGCCCATTTTACAGCTCGGCGTGGATGGTACTGTGCTAATCCTATGTTTAAAGACTTTGCTGTTGAAATGGCAAACAACTTTGTCCCTTTCTATCTTGGCGTGGATGGCAATGTGTTAATCCTATGCTTAAAAACTTGGATAGCAAAGCAGACATTTGAGATGAGCAAGAGTGTTGCTGTTGTTGAAGGGTGCTCTATACAGGTGCTACTCTCCACCTAAAAGTCGGAACTACCCAGAGTTCTCTGCTTCTTTTTTGCATGTTTGAATGTATATATATATATATATAATGTATAGATATACACACGTACACGCACACATTTACGAGGCTACACAAAATTCCGGGAAAGGCCAGACATAGAATTAAGAAAAAAAGCCATAGTCCTATTTTTATATCTGGGCTTTCTCGGTTTTTGTTTCTCAAAATCTGACCACCTTAAGATGTGAGCAGCTGTTTAATATTTTTGTTTTGGGATGGATCATTTTCATGTTACCTTTATACCGCTGCATTTTAACTGTTAATGATTTTCTGATTTTTAATGCAAATTGCACAAGTTTGCAAAATAAATAAATAAACGACCAGACCTAGGTGGCTTTGCGATGCGTGTTGTTCCTTGAGACCTGCTTTCAAGGGTCAGACTGTTGTATAGCTGTGGTTCTATAAACCGTCTTGTATTTTTAAATTTCATTTGTAATCCTTACACTGTTATATGTTTTTCCTATTTTATACTTTCAAATTAGGAGTGAATAAATCTGCAGTAAAAAAAAAATGTTCAGTTTTTATAGTGTGGGCTCTCCTCCCTCCAGGTCCTGGCCCTGATTGCCTTCATCTGCATAGAAACCATCATGCAGTGCTCCCCCTGCGAAGGCCTGTACTTCTTCGAGTTTGTGAGCTGCAGTGCGTGTGTAGTGACTGGAGCCCTTCTCATCATCTTCAGTCTTAACCTTCACACACGCATGTCACAGATCAACTGGAATTTAACCGTAAGTTTACAATCAAACCTTCATTGTGATCAAAAGCGTAGAGATTGTGAGCGGGCCATGTCGCAGAATTACCTGTGTGGTTACCTTTGTAGGATTGCGTGCACCATTGTTTCATCGAATGCCCATCCAGAGATATTGATAACATAGTTACCCTCACGCAGAATTACCTGTGTGGTTACCATGTAGGATTGCGTGCACCTTTGTTTCATAGAATGGCCATCCAGAGTTTTTGATACAGAGCTACCCTCATTAAACCAAAATTATCATTGTCGACTTCGAAATATTTTGTGGTTTCATTTACCAATTGATAACTTCCAAGAGCTGGGTGATAGACCGCGGGTGCCGCTCATGCAAGGCGTTTGAGTTTGGTGCTTTTGGCAGCGAGGAGACTCTGGGGCAAAGACCGGCGGGACTGTGAGGACCAGCAGCCAGCACGGCGACGCTGCGTGCTCTTCCCGCCACCCCCCACAGGTGTACTTAACAGCGCCTCGCGGCCCCCGCTCTGCGGGAGCCGCTCGTGCAAGGCGTTGGAGTTTGGTGGTTTTGGCAGCTAGGAGACTCTGGGGCAAAGACCGGCGGGACTGCGAGGACCAGTAGCCCGCACGGCGACGCTGCGTGCTCTTCCCGCCCCTCCCCCACTGACCTATATTTTTGGCCTCCCCTTCCGCAACGCGGAACGCGCGCGGATGCGCGCCGGGCTAAGCCTGGGCCAAGGGTGGGCCCGTTTTAGACCGTTCGAGACCGGACTGGGCCACACCCTTTGGCTTTCTACTTCTTCAGCGTGGGTGAGGTAAGAAGATCTTCAAGTCCAAGAAATGTATTCCTGGGTGGTTGCAATAGATCGAGATGGCAGGCCGCGAGCAGAGGAGCAAAACCATAACTGTGGGCTGTAATACAGTAGGAACATTGGATAATTTTATTATTAGAGCCAGCTCGCTTTTATCCAATGAAATTACCATTCTGGAAAGGCTCCTTTCACAGGAACTGTTAAACGTTAAAAGATCGTCCTTGGGTCACATCATGAATGCAAACACGCCGGACAGGGGAGTGGTTGCAAACATTGTCATTGTTGGCCGCGTGGAAATGAAGGACAATGCAGCACAGAAAGGGGTAGACCTGTCGGGGTTGGTGGGGGGTATGTTCACATCGTAACCACACTATTGAATTAAGTGTATTGGAAGTTAATCCTGTGCCCAAGTCAATGCTGAATTTGTTAATGCTATTCAGGAGAAGCAGAATGGTAGTAATCCAAGAGGGCATCGGGCCATACCCAAAAGGAAGCGCATCACCCACAAATCAGGCGGGCGAAAGGCCAAGCTCGCTAAACAAATGAGCGACCCAGAACCCCATGGGATGTCCTCCGTAAGGGTTCCAGTACCGGCTGCCCCCATAGAGGCAGGTTCCCCTATTTTGAATACGGTCGATTCAAATATTAGCAATTCTGTTCCCATGCAAGAAGATCCAATGATTGCTAAATTGAGTATGGTTTGTAAGGCTCTGCTCGGCCCCCTGGAAGCCAGACTAGCCCAGATAGAGTTAAGGCTGTCTAGTATAGAGAGGGCTACTGTCTTGGCTGGTGATGGCTTGGACAGGGTTAAAAATATGCTGAGGGAGGGCGCAAAGGGGGCCAAAAAGGGTCAGGGGGGTTCGCAAATTGAAATCTCTAATTCCCCAACAGGTGTAGGAGCCACAGTACAAAGGCCCCCTACTATTACTACTACTAATGCCCCGATGCAATCACTGGTAGAGATCTCAAGGACAGAGATTGATTCTGACCAAATCACCCAAAGGGAAATCCATGTAGCTGGCTGTCCGCCAAACAAGTTGGCAATGAATTTACCTCCGGGAGCGAGTCCCCTTGTGGTTGTATTAACAGGGGTCCCAGTGTTGGAGGCTTCGGCCAGGGAATCCTTCCAGTCACTGAAAAATAAGGTTATTAGCTGGCTGAGCAAGAATAGGCCTCTTCCCCCCCCCCCAAATCTCCAGTGAGATTTTGATGGTCCGTCGGGTGCAGTGGATTGGCAACACTACTAAAAATATTAATGGGGACTGTGTTTTGGTAAATTTTTGAGACCCAAGAACAGTCTCCCACATATGCTCCTGGCCATACCGAGACCTTGATACTGCTATTCAGCCTCTTCCTTTGTCTTTTTTCTACTGGCCTGGTTCTTGGAGTCCTAGTGGGGAGGTGGAGGATGGTTGGACGAGAGTGGGTTTTAGGGGAGGGAGTTGTGGGACTAGGGCTGGGAATGTTAATATCTACCTACCAGCCCCCCCCCCGAGCTGTAATCGCTTTAGCCCCCTGGACATGGTCGATTGACTACCCCCCTATGTGGTGTCGGAGGGTGGCTCAGAACTAATAGGCTGCAGCAACATGACAAAATCTAGGGGGCCTCTTATAACAAACCTTGACGTGGATTGCTGCAGTACCAACGAATGTACTGTTGTATTTCTATCTAGGACCCTAATTCGATATTCCCGATTCATGCCCTTATGTGGTTATAATAAATAGTATCTTTATAAAGGCATAAGAATCATATCCATATTTAGTAATAGCCCATGCAGTCCAAAGCACTGCAAGGCTACTCCCATAGACTCCTAGAAAGCACAACGCGTTCTTTAAACAAACCAAGCCTCCAGCAGCCCGGGAAAACCCTCTGCTTTTATTTTGATTTGCACAAGAACTCCTGGAGTCCAGAAAGAACTGTTAGTTCTTAGTGACGTCTTATGTCCAACCTTACGTCAAACCCGGCACCTTTCAGGTATAAATATACCAAGGTTGCCTTAAGCAAACACACGGCGGTTGGGAGCTGAGCGACGTTCTACTTGCCCGGGAGCCCAGCTGTTATGAGAGCCGACGGAAACCGCCCCTCCCCTTGACGCACTGAGAGAGACGCTGTCTTTTTCTCCAGCCGAGAAAATCCAGCTCCGGTGTTCCCAAGTCACCCTCACGGGTTGCTGGGAGATCGAGTCCTGAGAAACGAGATACAAGACCTCCTTCATACTATAACCAAGGTACAGAGCTGATTAAAACCTTAGAGAGAATTCTTGATTCCGAAACTTGGCAAATAACTTAACTTAAAAACTGCAAACTTCCTTACTCCTTCCCACGTATTAGGCTTATGTCAGGTACACTTGGGTAGGCGTATTTAGAAGCACCAGTTGAGTTCGTTAGTCAATGTTTTTATGTATGTATATATTTTATCCATTTTAAGTATCATATGGCTAAGAAACCATATCAATGCTTTTACAGTATTATTTCATAATACTACTTTTACTGTAAGCACTTTACTTTATAATAAGTATTGCAATTGTGGCAATTCATTTCTCTTGCATGAGATAGAAGACTGCTCAATAAAATAACACCTTTTATTGAAAACGCCCGTCTCTCTATTTCTCTGCACTCTAGTGGAACTAAGCATGCACGATTGACTGAGTGAAATAGCTGTCTATTGTTTTCACACGACTCTAGAGATACACTCTTTATTCTGGGGGAGCAAAGTTGTCATGTTTATGCGGTTGTCAGAAACTAATCCCTTCTTGTCTAAATCAGGACGGTTAACCCTTTCCTGAACAGTCGAGAAAGTTTCTAGTGACCTCTGAGCTAGCTGGCAAAACTAATTAAGTCTAACATAGTCAGTAGAGACCTAGATGACCTCAGTCCTACGTCTACACTGCTGTTTGTTATTCCAATGTGCAGAGCCTATTGGGAATATAGGAACTACACTACAGTACCAGGCAGGCTGAGAGTAATAACAAAACAGTTATAAACAGCACAGAATTTCATCCCTGTATTTTTACTCTCCAGCCTCCCCAGTCGGAAGGTCCACCTTCTCCTGATGTGGCACAGGAGATGGTGGAACCCACTACGCGAGATTCCAACGGGGGCAGGAAGGGTACCGCTAATTATGCTAATCAGGGCCCTCTAACAATATTGTCATGAAATCGGCAGGCCTCTGTAATAAGATCAATTGTCCAGAGTGGGGAGCATTTATTGGTGGGAATGATGTGTGTCTTTTCCAAGAAACATGGGCCAGAGAAGATAAGACACACACTAGCTATGCCTCCTTCTCCATACCAGCGAGATGGGGGAGGGGAGTGGGGGGGGGGGGGTGAAAGGGACGCCCATTGGGGGGCCTTACAGTTTGGGTGGGTTCCCACCCAGTCTGCACGGCTAAGACCCTGAACACACTATCTGATGACGTGCAGTGCATATTTTTGGAATGGGCCAATGGCTACAAGCTTGCACTGGTCAATGTATATTCTAGACCAGTGGGTGTAACTGCGGAGTCTAAAGCAGTTGAGGAATTGTCCACATTTATAAGTTCCATCCCCAGCTTGTGATTGGGGGTGACCTCAGTTGCCACTTTGAGCGACTGGTAGGCCTGGCAGATGAAGGCCTTTTGAAAGAGGACGCGCGCTGGGCACTACTGCCACTGGAGGCTCCATTTTCTAGGCCATGGACACCACTGGTGGTCGAAATTATGTCACTAACACTTAAGCACTCCATTAGGGCGTGCAATGGGCGTGTTAAATCAGTTCTCCCCCCAAAATGCACTTTTAACAAAATGGGCCTTGAGTCTCGTCTGGATTACATATTTGTGGAAACTCGATCTTGGGCCACAATAAGGGACTTCTTTGTAATCCAAAGAAACGATAGCGATCATAATGCCCTAAGTTTAAAAATTACCATGCCTGGTGTCGCAAGGGAGACTCTGGATGTCAGTGGCGCCCCGGACCCGAGAATGCTCCTAACTAATGGTAGAAGAAAAAAATGGGCGAAAATCGTGGAAAAGCCAGAGCGAGTTTCGGAGCTCTATGCTCTAATTCTTCCTATTCTAGAGGAGATCAGTGCTGCAATTAATGACTAACACATTTCTGAAATTTTCTGTAAGTTAGGGACCCTATACGAACAGTTAATAAACAAATTGTCAGATGTGTTCTACCCTTGTATTGCCAAGCGGCCGGTAAAGGGTACCAGGGTTACATGGTACAATTCCGCCTGTAGAAGAGCAAAGGCCGAACTTGTTTCTGCCATAAAACACAAGGCTGCTAAGTTAGTAGTACAGACTATGAGAGCTAACTATAAGCGCGTAATGAAGTGCGCAAGAGAGGAATGGGACCATGACAACTGTACTGGCTTATCTAATGCTCTTGCAGCCAGAGACCTCCTTAAATTCTGGTCCATTGTAAATACAGGCTCGACAGAGCCAGCTGTAGCTGTGGAGGCTAACATAGCTGAAAGTGTTTGGGAAGAACACTTCCGAACCCTCTACGCAGTAGGATTCACTAACCTGGAGGGAGATCTAGGGGCGGTGCAGCCAGATAAAATACGGCATTCAAACGTTATTGACTTCACGGTGAAGGAGGTCAGTGATGTAATCTCTAAACTGGCAGCGGGGAAAGCCCCGGGGCTGGATAAGCTCCCGGGTGATCTCTTTAAACATCAACCTGCAGTTTGAGCCCAATACCTCTTAGTTATTTACAACGCAGTCCTGAGAGGGATGCCAATACCTGGTACTTGGCTGGGCGCAGAGATTGTGCCTATCTTCAAGAAGGGTTCACCTCTGCTCCCAGCCAACTACAGGCCCATCAGTTTGATCGATGATCTTTGGCAGGTTAATACTAGACCGCCTCCAGGACTGGTTGGAGGAAAATTCCATACTAAGACCCTACCAGGCAGGGTTCAGAGATAATATATCTACAATGGACCAGATTCTCCGGCTGAACATGCTGTTCTGGAAGTCTGTTAAGATCGAAGGGGGAAGCCTTTACACGGTTTTCGTGGATTTGCGAGCAGCCTTCGACTTGGTTCCAAGATGCAAGCTAGGGCTGTACTTGCCGAATTGGGCATTTCCCACCAAATTTTGCATATTTTAATACGGCTCCATCATGACAACTTCGCATGGGTCAGGTGTGGAAGAAACGGTCTCCTATCGGCAAAATTCCCCGTTGGCAGTGGGGTGAGACAGGGTTGCGTCTTGGCGCCTACCCTGTTTTGCCTTTATGTCAACGAGGTAATTTCTCACTTAGATGGGATTCAATATATTAACGCCCCCAAACTAGCTGGCAGCAGGGTGCCTGCGATAATGTTCGCAGATGACACCCTGCTACTCTCAAAATTTCCAATGGGGATACAGAAGGTTTTGGATGGCTTTGTGGGATTTTGTGAGGAAAGGGGTTTTGGAAATCAACGCTTTGAAAACCAAATTCATGATTTTCAATCCCCCTGTACCCACGAGACCTAACCCCGTAATAGGAACGATTAGGCTGGAAAGAGTTCAGACTTTCGACTATCTAGGGGTAACCCTCAATGAAAATATGACGTGGCCCAGGAGATCGTGGTCGCGCTCCAGACGGAGAGAACGATCGAGGAGCAGACACAGGTCCTCCACCCGTTCTTGACGGCGCCATAGGAGGCAAAGATCCAGGTCCAGTGCGACTTCTAGGACCCGCTCCTATTCACCTACTCTGTCAGATTCCCCGGAGACTAGGGTGTCTACGATCGACGACATCGGTACACTCCAGGAGGTTCTCCTGAGGGGGGCTGCGTAGTTGGGTATCACAGTGACGGCTCCTACACCTACGACGTCCGTGATATTCGAAACTTTGCACAAGAAGCACCTGTCTCGTCCTCTGTTACCTTTGGTGCCAGGACTGGTCGAACCGGCGCAAGAGCTGTTTCTTACACCTGCGGTGGTGAAAGCTGCCCCGTCCAGACTTTTGAAGAAATACAGGGCACCGGACTCGGACCCTGCCTTCTTGAGGATGGACCCAGTACCCGACTCAGTGATAGTGACGGCGGCCAGGAAACAACATTCTACCTCCCCGTCCTCCACTGTGCCTCATGATAAGGAGAGCCGCTGGATTGATTCGGCGGGAAGGAAGGCATGTGGGACTTCCTCCACCACGATGAAGGCTTCCAGCGACTCTGCATTACTGGGCCGATATGACCGTGCGCTTTGGGATTCCATGGAGCAGTTCGCGGAACTTGTGCCGCGTGACAGGAAGGAGGACTTCATGGAAATCGTCAAGGAGGGGATGCTGGTCTCGAACCAGGCCATCAGTGCCGCGGCGGGTATCTCCTTGTTGGCCGCACATGGCTACTGCCACGGTATCAACCAACGCCGCCATGCGTGGCTCAGGCTTACGTCACTCAAGCCTGAGGCGCAACAGTGAGTGGCCAATCTGCCGTTTTCCGGGGACATGCTCTTCGGTAAACACGCAGATGACAAAATGGCTCGGATGAAGGCCGAGGCGGAAACCCTGACGGCTGTGGGCTTGGAAAAGCCCAGAGACAAGAAACCCTACCGCCAGTTACAACAGCGGTTCGGCTCGCAAGGGAAAGGAAGAGGACAGTCTTCGGGACAACGGCAGCAGCAACAACAGCAGCAGTTCCGAAGACCCTTCCAGAAACGCCACAGGGGTAGAGGTGGACAGCAGTCCTCTACCGCGAACAAGGGCCCGGCCGGTTCTCGACCCCGAGTGGTTACTTCCCAGTCATCCGTTACCCGCTCCGCTGGGGGGAAGCGTTCAAGTTTTTTCTGGCAGAGTGGAGAAAAATTACTCAGGACAAGTGGGTGCTGAATATTGTTTGCAATGGATACAGTCTTCGATTCATCAGTCCGCATCCAGCGATCCCTCCGGTCAGCTCGCTGTATCAACTGCGCGAGCTGCAGGCGGAGGCCGATATCCTGTTAAGGAAAAGGGCGATAGAAGACGTACCTCTGTCTCAAAGAGGAAGAGGTCTGTACTCCCGGTTCTTTCTGGTTCGCAAGAAGGGCAAGAACGAGTTCAGGCCCATTCTGGACTTGCGGCAGGCCAACAAGTGGATTCGCAGAGAAAAGTTTTGCATGCTGTCGTTGCATCAGATTTATCCTCAGTTGCAACAGGGGGACTGGCTTTGTGCCATAGACCTACAGGATGCGTACTTCCACGTGCCCATCGCGTACAAGCACAGGAAGTTTCTGCGATTTCAAGTCGGCACCAACCATTACCAATACACAGTACTGCCTTTCGGGCTGAAATCTGCGCCCAGGACATTCTCGAAGTGCATGGCAGTGGTAGCGGCACACCTCAGGAAAGACAAGGTGTTTGTCTACCCGTACCTGGACAATTGGTTGATCAAGGCCTCCTCCTTCTCAGAAGCTCAAGCAGACTTCCAGAAGACGTGCGTTCTCTTGAACAAGTTGGGGTTGCACATCAACATGTCCAAGTCTGTCCCGATCCCGGTCCAATGCATTCAATACCTGGGAGCCACCATCAATACGCTGTCAGCAAGCGTGTCTCATTCGGAGGAGCGACGGAGATCGATCCTTCGGAAGGCTCAGGCTCTTATGACCGCTCCAACTACAACAGTGAGGACGGTGTCTTCTCTACTGGGGTCGATGGCCTCTTGTATCTTCCTCACTCCTCATGCACGACTACACATGAGGCCTCTGCAGGAGTGCTTGGAGGACCAATGGGACCAGAGGAGAGGATCTTGGGACGACAGGATACGGCTGTCTCTGCATGCTCTTCAGTCTCTGAAGTGGTGGTGTTCAGCGGAGAATCTCCTCAGAGGGGTTCCCTTCCACAAGGACATTCCTACTCAGACTATCGTGACGGATGCTTCTCTCCTGGGCTGGGGAGCGCATTCGGGAGACTTAGTGATCCAAGGCACGTGGTCTCAGACAGAGTCCACGTATCACATCAATTTCCTGGAACTCAGAGCTGTT
Source organism: Lissotriton vulgaris (assembly GCF_964263255.1). NCBI lineage: Eukaryota > Metazoa > Chordata > Amphibia > Caudata > Salamandridae > Lissotriton > Lissotriton vulgaris. Next base: position 229,855,788 of record NC_141700.1, on the reverse strand, counting down.
CACTTGGCGCTGAAGGCTTTTCATCCATCCTTCCGGACCAACTCTCTGCTTGTACAGACGGACAATACGACTACGATGTATTACCTCAACAAGCAGGGGGGGTCGAGATCGCGCACCCTGTCTCGGGAGTCGCAGACGATCTGGCACTGGCTTCTGTCCAGAGGATTGATGATAACAGCTACCCATCTGCCAGGTGTACAGAATGTTCAGGCGGATGCACTGAGCAGACTGATTCAGGAAAACCACGAGTGGGTCATAAACGACGACTTACTAGGAGAAGTCTTCGCAAGGTGGGGGACTCCAGACGTAGATCTGTTCGCCACCGCCGAAAACAGCAAATGCCGAGACTTCGTCTCCAGGTACTACCAGCAAGGGACGCTGGGGAATGGCCTCTGGATCAACTGGTCGAACAGCTTTGTTTACGCTTTTCCGCCCATTCCCCTGATTCCGGCGGTGCTCATCAAACTGTCCCGGTCCAGGGCACGGATGATCCTGATTGCCCCGGAATGGCCCAGACAGTGGTGGTTCACGGACCTTCTACACCGGTCCCTCCTTCCACACATACGGTTGCCGTGCAGGCCGGACCTTCTCACGAAGTTCGGGGGGCAGATGGTGCACCCCAAACTCTTGTCCTTAAGTTTGGCGGCATGGCTCCTGAGGTAGTGCAATATGGCCATTTGAATCTGCCCGAAGATTGCATGGACATACTGAAGGAGTCTAAGAGACCTTCCACTCGGACGTCCTATGCTTACAAGTGGAAGAGGTTTTGTATCTGGTGTGTGTCCAGGAACTTTGACCCTACGACGTGCAAGGAAGATGTCATCCTTCCCTACCTTCTACATTTGGCGCGATCTGGCCTTAATGTTCATTCCATTAGGGTTCATCTCGCTGCATTGACTGCCTACAGGAAAAGCCCTTCACAGACTTCCTTCTTTCAGATCCCTGTGATCAAAGATTTTTTGGAAGGCTTGAAGAAAGTGTTCCCTCCTGTCAGGCTTCCTTCGCCTTCATGGGAATTGAATGTGGTGCTGTCCAGATTGATGAAGGAGCCTTTTGAACCCATTCATAAGGCTTCGTTGCAGCACCTGTCCTGGAAGGCGGCGTTCCTCGTGGCCATTACTTCGGCCCGCAGGGTGAGTGAAATTCAGGCGTTGTGTTGTAATGAACCTTATACTGTATTTCATGCTGCTAAGGTTGTTATGCGTACTCACCCTAAATTTCTTCCCAAGGTTATTTCTGACTTTCATGTCAACCAAACTATAACTTTGCCTACGTTTTTTCAGAATCCTTCATCTCCAGCGGAAAGGTCTTTACATTCCCTGGATGTTAGGAGGGTGTTGAAATTTTATCTGGATAAGACCAAAGATATTCGTAGGTCAGACCAATTGTTTATCAATTAAGGATCGGTCAGGACGGGTCTTCCGACCTCTAAGCAGTCCATCTCTAGGTGGATTGTGTTCTGCATACAGCTATGTTACCAGAAAGCTAATAAGACCTTAGGAGGTAAGCCTAAGGCTCATTCCACCAGGGGCAAAGCTGCCACGACAGCCTTGCTCCGTAATGTGCCGATTGCAGAAATTTGCAAGGCCGCCACTTGGAAGTCGGTTCATACCTTTGCTAAGCATTACTGTCTGGACGCTGATGCCAGGGCAGATGCTCAGGTTGGGCAGGCTTTGCTGCGGAATTTGTTCGCACAATAGAGGTGTTGGTTTCTTTTCTACACCGCCGCTTTGGTGTGGGGATGGGCTTGCCATTCTATTCACTAGATTATGACTATACACAGAGATCCCCTACTACAGAAGTAGTAGTTTCTTTTCTGTAACTCCAGTTCTGTAGTAGGGGTATCTCTGTTATAGTCATAAGCGCCCGCCCTCCTCCCCGGTGGCGAGATAATCATGTAAGGAATGCTACAGGTCTGGCGTGTTACGCCTTCAAAAAGAACTGAAAGTAAGAGAGACCTGCAGGGCATTCTGGGATACTGTGAAGTTCTGGAAAGTTCTCTTAAAGGCACAGTATCCTATTCTGAGCCACATAATGGCAGCCTATGGGGCTTGTCTGTCCATGTCCTCCTCTCTATCTTCCAGAGGGTTTGTGCTGAAGGCAAGGGAAATCTGGACAGGCTTTGCTGTTTTGTGGATTTTTGGTGGAATTTCTAGCTGAAGTACTGGACAGTGTAGCCTTTTATAGGCTGCATTATATGTCTTTAAATTCTCTCTTAAGTGTCTGTGCAGTTCTGCATTTTTTCGACACTGTAAGAGATTATTTTTGATTGCTCCGGGGTCCACGCACATGGGCGGGACTATTCACTAGATTATGACTATAACAGAGATACCCCTACTACAGAACTGGAGTTACAGAAAAGAAACTATTCCTTATGACCTTCATTACTAATTTTACTTTCTGTTAAATTAACTACTTTTCTCTCGGATAGTAGTTTGGCTTTTTCTGTAACTATACTTAATATGGCATAATAAACAAAATCTTAACTGTTTATGTTCCAAAATATCAGCTTTCTTGAGGTGTGAAAACCCCAATGTGTAAAACATTACCATTATTTATTTTGTATCAATCTATAATTTTTGTTTTTATGGCGCACAAAATCATCTGCCCCTGCTTTTAACTGCCATGCAGATGACACATAGAAGAGCTGCACTTAACATAGACTCTCTGCCCTGTTTAAAATGTAAAAAAAATAAAAGTACCTGGTCTTTAGCCATCCAACACCCTTTGTGCCTTCTCTCCTCCCTGCTTGAAGCTGTGCTCTCTGCTCTCCTGCATAGCAGAGAGATTGTTGCTCCCTCATAGCCCTCAATAACCCAATGTAGAATCTGACAGTTTCGCTAGTTGTTCTCAGTGACAAGCCTTACGTCACATGGCTATTACCTCAGCCAGTTGTGATGTTAAACTTACTACGTTGCTCTTCTAATTCCATAGCTTACCTGCATTAGAAAAGCCAATAGTTCTCTCCTTTTGACCCATTGGTGTTGCCACTGCTTGTTGATTTTATGCCAAATTAGCAAAAAAGAGGCACAATGATGTTTACATGTACCCAAGCGCGTATGCATCAATACACTGCTAGCAGCTGCATCTACTCCATAGGTATACCTATTGGTGTCGATGTGTGCGCTCACTTGTGTCACCACGCATGCATGCAAGTGTCACCACGCATGCACACCTAAGGAATGATGTTGGCGAAACTTTTTAATTTTTTTATTTACTTAACCGAGATGTCGAATGCCACAAGAAACGGTAAATAAAAAAAAAAATGTTACATGTGCAAAAGCCATTTTTGAAAGGGGAGCAGCCCACCAGAAAATGGCAGATCCCGGACCGACCCCCCCAAAAAATCTTTTATTTTAAGCACTGTGAGGGTTAGGAGAGCAATGAAGGAGAGGGAGCATGTTAGCAAATAGGATTAGGTACATGAGCTATGTACTAGCATTAGGCTGGGAGAAAATAATAATGAATACAAAATTTTAAAAAGCGGAGTGGCGGAAGGAATTAATCGATGTGGAGGATGGAGCAATGCGCAGTGCATGGGGTGGGGTTGGAATGGGAGATGGATCACATGAGAGAGAGAGAGAGAGAGAGAGAGAGAGAGAGAGAGAGAGAGAGAGAAAGTGGGGGAGTCGTTACAAACCCAAGAATAGAAAGGAAAGCCATTGAATAAGAAGTAAGCAAATGAAAGTGTCAACGCCAACCAGACATAAGCAATGGGCTGGCTCCTAGTTTTTGGTATGGTCCACAAGAGGTCTTTAAACAGTCAGTTTAAATCTAAAACTTGCTTTGGCACCCACTTAAAAATGTGGTGCCAAAGCAAGTTCGATGCCAAGGCATTCTGGATAAAGGCCAAGCTGTTAATATGTTTTTATTGATACAATAGAGGTGCACCACCAATTGCAGCCAACTGTTTTCTTCTGCCTTCTGACGGGCTACAAAGAACGCCTGGCAGAAAGGAGAAGTATAGGATAGCAGGTGTGACTCAAAGTGACACACCCTCCCTGTTCCAACCTGCAGCATGAAAGGCAGTATTACTGACACCTGGTGACTAAATGTTCGCTTTGTGGCTGCTGGTGTGGTAACAGTCTCTTGCATGGGCCAAGATTATGTTGAAAGGGTTTTGCGACACTTGATGGAAGAGACTTGCCTGGCAAGTTTAAAAGGGATTGTACCTAGGCCACACTTTCATTTTACTTTTCTCTCTCCAGTGTTTATTACTGTATTTGTTTTGGAGATGGGTTTCTTGGGTGATAGAAGAGACCTTTTGGTCCTTTTTAGGCAGAAGCCTACCATCATTATAAACTTTATTCAACAGTTAAGTCATAAAAGCATATCCTAAAACATTCAACAAATACAGAATAAAACACTCATGCTAAAATGGTTTATATAAATAATTAAGATGTAATTAAACTCAATGCGACAACTATCAAATATAATAATTTTTTAAAATATACAAGATAAAATTATGTTTAAAATTTATCGAATTTACAAACCGACGTTGCTCACATATTCGCTAATTCATTATATGTGTTAGGGAGTAATTCAGCAATCGCACAGTGCCCAACACTCAAGCGGAAAACCCAACCCCATAAATTTCGTAAAAATTAATTTTACTGGGGTAAGGATGGTCAGAATAGGGCAGTATTCGCTTGACAATGACATCTGTTTCGAACGAATTGTCCAAGCCCATTTCAAGAACTTTGCTACAGCTATAGCAATGGGGGAGGTTGGGGTCTGTACATAGAATTCTCAAGGCCTCTTCATGTCTTAGAATACCAATTAGGCGACAGATTGGTTTTATCCACTTTTGTCGAGGTACTGTATATAAAGGGCAGGAGAACAAAATACGACTTACAGATTCTTGTTGATCCGGTGCACCTAAAGCATCTGTAACCAGTTGACCCAGCCCATTTTGTAGTAAATAGCCTTGTTGGAAGGGTACCTGCCCTAAATTGGAAGTACAGTTTACGATCAAAAGGCTTTTCTATATCATCCCAATACCTTTCTAGCACTGGACAAAACTTAACTTCAAGGAATCGACGAGTGAGGTGAGAAGAGAGACCATTTAAGCATGTTGATGAGAAAACCATCTCCCAGTATCTACCTTTCAGGATTTTTTTTAGAGGGAAAGACTGCTTTTAAAGGGTCATTCCACAGTTCAATCATTCCCAACCTCACTAGCAGGGATCTAATTTCCTTCAACCAACTAATTTTATGGAAGGAATCCTTTTCAATAATGTCCTTTAGACCCTGAGCATAATACGAAAGTTCCTCTGTGGTCCATATTCTACGCCAATACAATAATGGGCGTAGAATAGCCAGATCCATAACTGTTTTCCTACCAAGGTCCCAAAAAAGTGGTATTAATGGAGTACTTTGCAGGACGCTGATAACTACGCAGGAACTCATTTTCCGCCAGTGACAGGTGCTTTAGGTTTTCGAACCCCCACAGTTCGGATCCATAAAGGACCGAACTTAATACCTTCATCCCATATATATCAAGGGCTGGACTAATAGGTTTAGTTAGCGAGGTTTTAATTTTTTTTAAAAGAAGTCCTGACTGCTGCTGGTGCTTTAGTACAGCCAAATCAAGTTAGCTATTCCAGCGCATATCCCTCTGCAGGTTGACACCCAAATAAGTAAAGGCGTCAACCTGCTCTAGTGGACAATTATTCATATGTATACTTCCTCTAAAAGATTTGTGTTTGTTGAAGGACATACATTTTGTTTTGGCAGTATTTATTTCTAGTCCGTGCAAAAGGCAAAGGTCTCCAAACCGCTGGAGGCCACTCGGTGTTTTGGAGATAATCAGGGTATCGTCCGCAAACATGAGGATTGGGACACGGATACCTGCCAACACACGGGCATCCGTGGGGACCAGGGAAAGGTAGTCCGCCACCCCATTGACGAAGAGCGAAAACAGGGTAGAAGCCATGACGCACCCTGTCGCACTCCCCGCTCAGCGGGGAAGGTTTCCGTAACCTCTCCCTGCTGCCCCCACCGTACCCAAGCGAAATTATCCTCCTGCAAGCGCACGACCAATGTCAGCAACTCCGGGGCCATCTCCAACCTTTCCAAAACTCGCCATAATTTACAACGCGGTACTAGATCAAAAGCTGCCCTAAGATCAACTAACACAGCATACAAAGCTCCTTTTCCCAAGACCACCGTCCACCAGTAGAGAGTAATAAAATGAAAAACTTGGTCGATTGTGCTTGTTTTGGGGCGGAAACCGGCCTGTAATGGACTTAAGATGTTGTTTTTGTCCATCCAAGTCTGTATTTTTCCCAAAACTAATCGACCCATGATTTTCTGAATAGAGTCGATTAGACTAATAGGCCTATAGTTGCCTCTTACAGACTTGTTTATATACAGGAACGATTTCTGCTCCCTTCCAAGAAAGAGGGACAGCCACTCCTTGGGCTATAGCATTTGCCAAATGGACAATATATAATCGCCAAGCTTGTTTGTCATTTAGAAACACGTCAGCGGGGACGCAATCAATGCCCGGGGCTCTTCCCTCAGTTACTGTCTCTAGAGCCCTATCAACATCCTCTAAGGTAAAAGCAGCTTCTTCATAAAATGTAAAGATAAATAAACCCTCGCTCTCATCACTACCACTACGAGCGTATTGTGGCTTGAAGTAATCAATCCACGAGTCTTGAGCAACATTATTCTGCGGGCGATCCGGACACCCACCCCTATCCCATTTGAATGTGTCTCAGAATAAATTGAGTTTTTAGACGTACAGGCTTCCTTAAGCTCCTGCCACTTGCTCTTGTCCCATATCTTTTTTGCCTCAATCTGTAGTTTCCTGTAGCAACCACGTGCCTCTCTAACCTTACTGGGGTCCTTAGTTTTTAATGCTAGACCCAGCTCGGCCCGTGCTTGCCGGCAAGCTGCATTGTACCAGCTCTCGGGTGTTTTCCTGAACTTATTTCTACCTGTGCTCGGCTTACAGAAGTATGATTTAAGTTGGGCAAAAAGGTTACTATGGGCTTCAATAATGGAAGAATTCGAGGCCCCATTGATGGCACTAAGCCCCAGCTTTACTAATACCTTATTTACATCGTTCTTAATAGAAATCAAGGTATCAGGGTGCTCGATATCTTTACTCCACTTAAGGTGGCGCTCATCATTTGCTAAAGCGATATCAGGGGCTGTAATACCCTGGGTTGCTACTACCACTCCATCTAATCCCAGCCTAAATAGAGAGGTAAGGGGGTTGGGATCGCTCTCTATACGAGCCTTTACCTCCATATCTACAAGGCAATGCAACAATTTTAGGTGGACAAGAAAATAGTCTATGCAACTAGACCTGTGGCCATTATCATACGTTATATTGCCCTGCCTATCTGATGACGTTCGGCCGTTAGCGGCCCTTAATTGATTCTCCATGTATAACCCCTTCAGTTGTATTGCAGCCTCGGTCCATTTTTTATAGGTTTCAGCTCGAGTTGAGGAATCCCCCATCTTGAGCCTTCCTCATCCGTTAAGCTCAGGTCATCATACCCTAACGGCTCAAAGGTAGTATTAAAATCTCCCGCTATCAGAGGCAATGTATTGCTTGGCAGGATCTCAATTAAAACGTCTAAGGCTGATATTACCTTAGACTTTTTCCCTCCCGGTAGGCCCCTTGCATAGACATTGAAGATAACAATGTTTGCACCAGAGGGAATGCTGAGTCTCACTGAGAGAATGTCATAATTTGAGACAGGAAGTAGTTGTATATTACAATTTAAGTTTTGCTTAACCCAGATCACCAATCCTCCTACTGGGCGTCCCTTTTTCTTTGTCACAGCAGGGACATAGAAATTGAGATAACCCAGCCTTGAATACAGAATCCACAGACCAAGTCTCTTGAAAGATACAAATATCAAATTTATCAATAAAATCTGACCAATCAGGCGAGGCTAGTTTCGGCCCCAGGTCCGCCAGGTTCCATGATATCAGGGATGTCAAGCAGTTTACGTTGGAAAATCTATCAACATTCTCAGCCCCATCAATTAGAAAATCTCGCTGATACACTATATTCGGCTCGGCAGGTGGCAGTAAATTTGTCCCACTCAAAACATGAATGGGTGATACCTCACGGCCCTTCAAGTTCGAGGCTACACTTTCTACATTTGATCTAATTACATTTGGCTTAAGGCCAGGTGCCCCACCCTGAGAGCTAACGTTATCGATAGATTTGTGCTTTTATCTGAGTTATCCTCAAAGAAAGCCGCAGTCTTAGACCTCGGGCAGCATTCCGGTGTTCGCCGTCAGTCGCAATCTTCCAACCCGGACAAAACATCGTACCTATTAGACATCCTTATGCTCCCTGTGGTAAACCAATTCTTTGTCCCCCCGTTTGGTAATATTTCCCTAGGGGCATTGTATGCTGGTGGATAAAAGTAGACCAAGGGTAATGGTTGAATTAAGGGTGCTGGATCTACTTGGATCCAGTTCTAAATGTATTCAACGGCCCTCCTATCCCTGTAGTTAATGATTACACAATCCCCCTCCACAGCCTTTAATCGCTTCCCCACCCAATCCACTCTTCTAGCAAACAAGATTTCTGCACATGCATGGTTTGGCAATGGTCGGTTAGCGTTAAGCCAAAAAATACACTTGTTCTTAAGCTCCATGTAGGTCTCCCTTTTGCCCTGGTTCAGTGAAGGAACCCCCGCCAGAACCACCACATAAGTGTCCGATTCTATGCTTGGTAGGCTAATTATAGATTGAACAGAGGGGGGATTGGTCATTACTTGCTGTTGAGTTACAGGTCTACTGTCTTCCACTTGCCGAGACCTAGCCCTCTGCGGTGCATGGTTAAACACTGCTAAATTACTGGGAAGGTAGACAGGGCACTTCAGGCCTAATAAGGGCAGGAGCAGCAACTTTATCATTGCCTTTTGGAGGTGCTGTGAGGTCAACAACTACATTATGTTTCAGGGAGCTGGGCCGTGAGCTGACGAGCTCTGTGAGCACCTGCGCGCTGAGAGTGGCACTAACCCTGAGGAAACTGCTGCAGCACGTCCAGCGACCTATGAACATTTTTCCCCACTGATGAAAGAGGAATCTAGAAACACGTGTCTGGGGATACACTTGAAAATAATACTGGTACTGGCACTGGCCAACAAACTGTGAGAACTGTGTGTGAAGCGAGCAACATTAAACCACATCGACCATGATGCATGAGGTAATTCAGCTGTGACGTGTCAGCAGGGTGCTCCAAATCCCTTTGACAACTACATTATGTTTATTTTGCCCAGGCATGTTCGTCTGTGTGCTATTTGCCCCATTGGCCCGGTTTCCCCCCGCGCCTGAGCTGAGGCAAATGATAGTTCTAGGCACACAAGTCTACTTTCTATAGAGTCCAATCTATCAAACAGCCGCTGTGCGTCCATTGGGGCGTAGGGGCGAAGCCCCACCAGCCACCATGGACCCGCATCGCGGCCACCGGCCGTATCTTAAAATACATTTCGCTGAATTGCGCAGGGGGGTGGCCTGCTGCAGCTTGAGTGACAGTCCACACACTCAGGCTGCAGCAGACCGTAGTGCTCATGCTTGAACAACTTTCTCAAGCATGCGCGCTGTAAGTTCCCCAGTGGGTCCCAGGGGTGCTTCACCGTGCTGTTCGCCTGCCACAGCCCGGGTTTCCTAAGGGCAAGCAGCAAATGGGACCCCCTAGCCAACCCTGGCGCTGCATGCAGCGCCAGGATTGGCCGGTCCACCGGCGCAGCATCCCATTGGATGCCGCGCGTGGGGGTGGCCCGGCATTAGTCTCAGGAGCAGCAAGCCAAGGAGGACTGGTTGTTGGCGGTGCCCGATTCTGGTTCCATGTTTCCACAGTGAGTGACTGTTTCAATCCTACTTGTATTGGTGTCTGGGGGAATGGTGCAATCCAGATTTGGGGGAGGAGTGACACTTATGGGAAATGAAGTGTAGGATATTATATATATGGTGAGGACACTAGGAAAGTCAGTCCCTTCAATGTCATGTCACTCGGAAGGGTTAACTTCGTGATTGCCGGAAATACATTGATTTAAGCTTGTTAATACGCACTGCGAAACTGTTTTAAGTACAATGCTGAATAATTGATTGGAAATATGTCATAGTATATTGAAATTAATTGCGTTAGATTTGTTTTTCCTTGTTCTGTCGAATCGTTGTATTGGGTGCACGTGCTCTCAACTTTGCAATAATTGATTTATATAAATTGATTACAAAATGTTTCTCATTACTGGTCTTAACATAAAAGACGTTTTGATCGATTAAGGAATGTTAAATCCATTACACAAAACCATGCTCCCACACTTCACATACAGGTCCTGTCTCACAAAGGGGAATTTACACTTTAGTGTAAGAATACGATTTTTTTGCAGCAAATGAATTTTACCAGTTGGATCTTCTTTATAACTGCCTATCTTTCCTCGTAGTCTCCGCCGCGAGGGCGAATGCTTCGCACTCTTAAAAATACTACTAGTAAAATTCCTTTATGAATTGCAACAAATTGCTTTCAGGATCAGCCTCTCGATATTCCGTTGAGTAAATTCCATATATAAATGCGTGTCGTGCCAATAGCTTCAGCTACTCCTGAGGAGCAAACAGGCTCTTGCAGAATGGTTGAAATTGCAGTTACTACAGGCATAACCAGGAACAATTAAACCAGCTTTTCGTTCAACTTTCTAAAACCAAGTCTTCAATCCTCTTTCACACTTCTTGTAGTATTTTACTTCAAGGACATAGCGCCATCTTGCCCCAAAACCATTACAACAAGGTAATTTAAAATATAGGAAGTTCTGCAGAAAGAGTTTCCAATTTCAACAGGGAAATTTGGTAAAATCAGCTAAACTGACTTTGGAAAATCATGTGAATGTTTCTCAGAGCAGTGCCAAAATGAGATAAGTAAATCAAACAGCACTTGTATTTATTTTACATGTTGCTTTTTTATTTGAAAAAAGTAAGTTTATTGAAATATAAAGATTTCTGCCCCCCTCTTGTACATGTGTCTACAGCTCAGGTTTGTGAAAGGCATACAGAATAGAGCAGAATTTGGATAATAGCACCCCACACTGAAAAAATGAATCTAAATGTATCACCAATATCTAGCTACGCTTTCAATCTGGAAAAATTATTTCACTAAACTGCATTAAATCTAATGCACAAACTCAGATTTTGTAATTTTGCAACAATTGGTAGCCTTATTTTAGATGTGTTTGAAAATGCACAAAAAAGTCGTGACTCTTATGTCAGTGAGTTTCTGCTCAACTTTAGTCATCAATTTCTGTGACTTGGCAGGAGAAATACAGAAACTGTCCAACATTAGACAATTTATTTATTTAGATCTTATAAAGCGCAGCAGCTACCCACATACGGTTTCACAGCGCTAATCAATAAGCTAAGCAGACATAGCTGCTGTTTAAAATAACCATGTCTTCAGCTTTTTCTGAAATTAAAGAAATGAGGTACACTTTCTCAGAGACTCAGGGACAGCGGTCCACAATTTGACTTTGACAAGGATGTTTTTAGGTCTTGTGGTAGCCAAGACATTTTGATTTTCCTAAAATTGTATACAATATACTTACCTATTGGGGCTTTCAGCCAACCGAATTGGTCTGTTGTTGACCCATGTGCACCCTTGACTTGTGCCTGATTTCAAAGCCATGTACTTCAACATGCCTAATGTCTATCTCGGTGGCCATGTTTAGGTCACCAAATACTTCATAAGTACCTAAGTATGAGAGACAGTGGAGGATGTGGGGCTATTTAATACATGTCCTGGAGCCCAGTTCCACTTTCAGGTATCTGGTGACCTGGGAACTGAGAGGTTACATCACAGGAGGGGATGGGAAAGATTGGAAATCATGGGAAGGAAGGCGCATTTATCATGTGGAGGACAAAAGAAAAGTAACTGAGACCTCGAAACAATAAGGGAGTGGAAGGATGAAAAATAATGAAACAGGAAAAAAAAGAAAAACAAGCAGTGGCTCTGTGTTGAGTAATGTAGTCTTTTTAAACCATACTGCTCACGGTTCACAGGATATAAGCAATACACCGTGATACTGGTTCCCCCAGGGATCTGTAGTGGTGCTTAAAGTTTCAGTAAAAAACACTCTTGATTTCTGAATAATAAGTATAAAAGTGTTAAGGTAGCCATGTTGTTCTACTTACATTTCATATGCTTTACTTAATCTTGCATCCATATGAGGGTTTGCTTTTTCCAGTAAAGTACTTTTTTTCCAGGCAGCATATCACTCTTGTGCATAATTTGAATTGAGCCGCATCCAGGTACATGTAGCAGGGAACAACTGGGTTGTAGCTGAAGGCAGTGTGGGTGTCTCAGTGGGATAGTATGGTGTTCATTGGGGGATGTGGCACTACGCCAGAGCTACCGAATTTCATTCTGGGGAACCAGGTTCAGCCTTCATGAACAGTCCACCAGACCACTCTCCTGGATTCCTGGAGTGCCTCTGACTTCGTTCCGTTTCTTTGCTTTTTGTGACTGTTGGTCCTGCGGGGAAACATTTTCAATTTATGTTGTCTTGTTTACTGGGAGCATTGCTTTTATTTTCCTTTAGTGTAATAGGCTGGCTGTTGAAGTGCACTTCCCATAGTGTGCAGTCACTTCAATTTGCCTTTAGGTGACTACCTGGCTTGATGGTGTTTTTCTATTTGATTTCATGTAACTCCCTGTCTTGATTAGTGCATTGGTTTTAGTTTATTTGAGGTAACTGCCTCACATGCTGGTTTCATGACACAGCTGACACCCACCCTGAGAAAGCCAGAGCTGCCCTGTTATTGGTATCAACACCAGTGCGCTTAGGTTCCTTACAGCTCCTTCACTTGAAATGGGTTACCACCTACCCGTTACTTTTTGTATCCTGCTCTTACCAAGTCAGATCCAGACCCAGACCAGTCCCCACAGTTGCTCCGGATTAAGGGATATTGTCATGTCATCTCAGGCGCGATGTAAAGACTCCCAGTGAGCTGAGGACTCTTTTGGCTCAAGAACCAACTAGCTGGAGACCCTTGTGGTTGTTTAAAGATTTAAGATCAGCCTGTAACTCAGTCTTGAGCTGGGTGGGGGACCTCGATTACAAAGCGGCTGTGCCAGATGTCCCATTATGACCCCTTTTGCCTGTCTCCCCTTCAGACGCAGAGGGCATAAAACTGGGGGGTGCTCAACCCTGCCAAAAAACTGAGGGGTGGCCCTAAGAGCACAGCTGCCATCCAATCAGGGGTGGGATGCTTTGGTGTGCTGGTCTGGTTTTCTGGGTGCATTGGCTCAAGTTTTTTCCATGTAATTGATTTGGTGTCTTGGTAAGTTGCTTTTATGTGAATGTCTGACTTATGACTGCGCATTCCTTTCAGTGTGCACTTGCTTCAGTTTACTTTTTGAGTCGCTGTCTAGTTTGCTGGATATATTGCTTTCATTTTTCTTTCATTAAACTGTTTGATTTGCTTGGTGCCTTTTATGTTGGTGCCTGCATTGCTGAGGTGTACTCTTCTTCAGTTTAGGCCTGTTGACTAGCACGCTGCATTCAAAGTGAAGGTTCACAGGTTCACACTTGCTTTAGTTTACTTTTGTATGGTTGACTGCATGCACTGTTTTGCTGAATGCATTGCTTTAAGTTACTACTTGATGCATTGCTTTCAAGTAATTGCCTCTCATTTTCCTAATGCTTTGTGAAGGCTGTTTCCCAACTGCTGTGCAACTTCTTCTACTCTTAGAGCTGAGATTTTCATGAAAGTCTTATAGTCTGAATTCAGCACCTGGGCGTAATAGGACGGAATGAATGAAGCTCTGTGGTTATACTGAATAAGCCTATGTTATGCCATCCATTAATGTAATAACTGCACTTTCTCAATTGCTTTATTAACCTTCCTGCTTCTCAAATTTGCTTGAAAAAGCACGATTTTTCTTCAAAATTTTCTTTGGGGGGGAGCTCGCTCCCTGCGATCGCTCGCTACGGTGCTGTATGCAAATCACTTGGCGCCCCACCACTTTGAAATGTCACCCACCGCCCCTGCTATCATGTATTGGGAGGCATGTTTTTTTAAAAATATATTCCAGCTTTGTCCAGAAAATCGGTCCCAACTCGGCAGGTGCTACATCCCCAGGGCTTGACGATAAATTGTCCCCTTCATTAATAGTTTGAGATGTAGCAGAACTGTGCGGAGATGATAGTCGGATTCTCATTAGACTGGGTGTTTTTCATAATTTTTGCTTTCCTCCCTTTCACTTGTGCTTGGCCCCCATTCCGCTTCCTTTTAGACGTCAGGTCTAGCATTGGTTGGGATGTCCCCGAATTGGAACTATAGGCTGACCGGGTCTTGATGCTGGGTGAAGGTAATCTTCTCACAGTGTTAATAGTATTGGTAATAGGTCTAGTGTCCAGCGAAATAGCGGCACTTGCCAAGGGGAGTGCCGAGCACCCAGCAGGTTGCAATAGCTGATTTCCCTCGCCCTCCTCCGAGTTAGACAATATATCGTGAGTGGCAGGATGTTGGGGGATTGGTGACCGTGCCCTAGCCAAACTTCCCCTTGAGGATCTCTTATCAAGAGCGATATCAAGCGATAATCTCTTTTCTGTCAGCTCAATTTCATGAGCTAAGACAGAAGACGATCTTACAAGGAAATTATCCAGGGTGCCTATTAATGACCCTCCAGTGGTAGATTTTCTAGCATTCCCACCTGTAGATGTCGACATGGTTATAAGGGGAATAGATCCAACTCCTCTTTAGAATACCAGGTGATGCCCAATCTGTACCAACCAATACAAGGTTACATCCACTCACTAACCTTGAAAATTGATGTTAAGGGGGTGGCCCGTCCCGTCCTTGACCGGGCTAGAACGGGCTAAAACGGGCCCGCCCTTTGCCCGGCGCTCGTCCGCGCGGCGGAGTCAATTGCTTTCCAAAGTACTTCAGGTACAGAGAGGAGGGGCGGGCGGTCTCCTGTTGGCCCCCGCGGATCTCTGGGTGTTGGAGTCCTCACTTGTGGGCTCGTGGGCTCCCGGTCAGTGGCACAGACAGGTTACAGGGCGCAGCGTATCCCGCTTCGCGGGAGACGCAAGAAGTTTAAATAATGTCCCGGTGCAGAGAGGAGGGGCGGAGCGGTCTCCTGACGGGCCCCGCGGCTCTCTGGGTGTTGGAGTCCTCACTCGTGGGCTCGTGGTCTCCGGTCAGTGGCACAGACAGGTTACATGGCGCAGCGTCTACCAGATCTGGTTGCGTAAAAACGTCTTGGGGACACTCTGAAATCTTCCCTGGGAATGCATTCTCCCATTGCTTACCACTTTGTGGTTTGTAACTCACATTTTCTTGTGCTCTGTTTGCTGGTTTATTCGTTTTAGGTTATCCAGCATGTCTTTGTCCCTCCCGTGGAGCATAGCCTATTTACCAATGCTCTTTGTATTCTTCCATAAGTGTTTGATTTTTGTAAACAGGCCTTTACATTTAGTTCTTATTCTTATCCGTCACATTTGCTGTGCATTCAAGCCTTTACATTTTATTCTTATTCTTATCATGTAAAGGTAAAATAGGTAAAACTTTATTTGCATAGTTACTTAAAACCATTGCAATGCATACAATTAATACAACCATATTAAAATGTTCCATGTTTAAAAGTGAATGCTCCCTCATGAGCGTCGCAACATGACCTTCAAAAGACGTTTCAATGTCAATACAATTTAAATGTCCCAGATGTTTTTGTCTTTACTGCCTGTGAGAGGTTGTAATCCGCTGTAAGATTTATCCAATCACTTAGTAAAATTTCCCCCATAGCGCAATGGACTACAAAGTGACAATCAGTTTGGCATTTTTAAACGAGCTGCTTCGAGAAATTTAACTAACCTAGTGTTCAGTTGTGGTGATGAGGGATCAAAGCATGCCAGGACAGCTTGTCTCCTTGTCCTGATACCTCTTTGATTAAAGCAAGTTTTTAGCAGCTGTCTCCTTTCTTGACACAGCTCAGTGCAGGTGCAGATTGTATGAATGATGTCGCCCGAGTCCTTGTTGCACAGACTACAGAGAGTGAAAGCCTGCTCCCTTTTCCAAGGTGGAAGCTGCTGCGTGGTTGGTAACACTCCAAGTCTGAACTTTAAAAATTTTTGTTTTAGTATTTTTGAATATCCCAGATTAAAGTAGTGTTGTGGGGCTAAGTGCTTATATGTGGCCAAGGTCATCCAGGCATGCGCTCTGAGCGAGAAGGTCGCCTTATCCTCTAGCAAGGAGAGTGTCTTCAGCGTCTTCCACACCGTTTTTTTGAACGCCGAATGGAGGCAGTGTGTGTCCCATAAGGGGGACAGGCCTGTGATCGTCAGAGCCTCCTCAAGATATTGGCCTACGGGTGATTTCGGCCTCTGTTGAATCTCTTGCCAGAGGAGGTAGTTTAATGTGTTCGGGTTTGCTGTCCTAATCTTGTGCCAGCAGTTAATGAAAGCGCCGTAGCTAGCCCAAGTTTGCTTTATAAGGCCAAATTCCAGACGAATTTGTGCCGGTGAAGTGTAGGTCGGGAGGCTGAACAATGTTCTATATGCTTTAACAACTGTTTTGTCCAGCAGATTGCTGACTCTCCCACACAGTGCCTCAGTGCCGTAAGTAATAGAAGGCAATATTTTGGCCCGGGCTACCATCAAAAGTGGATTCAGAGTAGGGCCCAGTAATTTGGCTGAGACTCCCTTCAGAGAGAGTGCAAGAATCATCCCTTTCCTTTTGATCTCCTGTTGCTGGCTGTTAGCTAGGCCATCTTTGTCTATATATATACCCAGGTATTTGTAAGCCTCTGCTGACTCGACATGTTTATTACCCAGGCGCCACTGATAGGGCTTTTTTCGTTTCTTGTTTATTGTCATGGACCTTGTTTTGTTTAAGTTTATTGAGAGACAATTTTCTTTTGCATAGACCTCTAGACAGTTCAAGAGATGTTGCAGGCCCACTGCGGTGTAGCTGAGTAGGACCACGTCGTCCGCATAGAGTAGATTAGATATTGGGGAGCCCCCTAACCTGGGTGGGTGCGAGTTGCAGTTGTTAAGTGCCGGGGTTAAGTCTGCCATGAATAGGTTGAATAGCGTGGGGGCCAGCACGCAGCCCTGTTTCAACCCTTTCGTTGTTTGAATTTTCCTTGAAAGATGCGTTCCTGAGCCCAATTTTACTTGAACCCAGGTGTTGGAGTGTAGGAGCATGATCAGTGATAGAAGATTGTTGGAAATACCCCATCTGGCTAGCTTCGCCCATAGTTTGGACCTGTCCACATTATCAAACGCGGCACTGTAATCAATGAAACAAGCGTGAAGCTGCATGTGCTTGGTTTTTGCCATGTCCATTAGCATTGACATTGCCATGATGTTAGTTATTGTGCCGGTGCTTTTTCGAAATCCTGTCTGGTTAAGCGGAATTATTTCTTTGTTTTCCGCCCAAGTTGTCAATTCCTCCAGCAGTGTACCCGCAAAGTATTTAGCTTCATTGTCGATCAGGGCTACTAATCGGTAATTGGCTGGTTGTTTCTTGCTGCCCGTTTTATGGATTGGCACAATTATCGACCCTTTCCAAGAGTCTGGAATTATGCTCAGATGTCGTACTTCAAGAAATAGTGAGTGCAGTATTTTTGCCCAATCCTCTGGTTTTTCTTTGAACACTGCTGGTGGAATACCATTCGGCCCTGGAGCTCCATCCTTTTTTCCCTTCTTGATCTGTTTTTTAATTAAGTGCTGTTCATTGACGGGTGTACTTTTTTTGCTGTGTTGTTTAACTCCAGCGGGTATGCTGGTTGCCTTTACACATGAACCAGCTGTAGAGTTTGCGGGGGGGAAGCTAGCACTTTCCCTACTACAATCGATGGTGTCAACTATGTGCTCCGCTATTTTGATCTTCCCCGGCGTTGAGGCAGTGAAGCTTTGGGCACTGAAGTGAGATTTTAAATAGGTTGCCCATGTTTCTTCTAATATATAGGAGGTGGGGCCCACACGGTTCGGGTTTGTTATCTTGTTTACTGTTTTCCAGAATCTATCACTGGCGTTGTGCTTGATGTTGTGCAAGAGTTTTACCCAGAGGTCCTGTTCATTGTTGTTGTTAATATTCCATTTCAGCCTCTTTAGTTTGGTTCTCTGTTCCCGCACATTGGAAATGAGTGTAATGTTACATGGGTTGTGGTGTAAAGATCTTAGCGAGCCGTTTAATGATTTTTTGAGTCCTTTTAATTGTTTTCTTTGGCTCATGGATAGATTGATCGGTTGTGACTGCCCATGTGAGATCCTTTGTGTTGTAGCTGTTGCCTTTAGAGAGCTGAGGTTGCTTGTAAAGCGTTCCCAGGAATTTATCTGGTTTTCGCCAGGTGTTTGAGCCAATTTCAGATTGATTGCTGTTTCTGTCAAGGTCTTTATTGATTCTGTCGAGAACTTAATCCTCTTGTAATTGGTTATTCTTATCATGTAATATTTGGTGTATATTTAAAGACCAAGGGCAAATGTCAGGCTCTGTCTTCCAAAGGAGCTTTGTGTTTACTTTTCTTTCGCTGACTTCAAGTGGAGCGGATTTATGTGGCAATCTTGCTGGATACAGGGGGTGGGAAAGGAAAAGGTTTTTTTTCTTGCTCATAACAAAATGTATATGCCAGTAAATTAACTGCAGATTTTTCACAATATATCAGAATTAGTGAAGAATAAATGAAAAAAATGTTTTTTGTAATTCTGAAGTGTGGTGGATACAAATATTGTAATACGATCAAAACAAATCCATACACTACATGATACCATTTTCACACATTATCGTTCTTGTGCTGGATAGTTTTATCAGTAAAACTGCAAATTAATTGGTCATTTCAATTAGAAATGTGTTGTCTGTAATGGCAGTGCCTTTCTACTCCTCCCCTCTTTGCCCCTCCCCTCTGCGCCCCTCCCCTCTGCCCCCCTCCCCTCTTCCACTCTGCTTCTGCCCCCCCCTCCACACTGCCGCCCCTCCACGCTGCCGCCCCTCCACGCTGCGGCCCCCCCACTCTGCCGCCCTCCCACTCTGCAACAATTTACTCCATACCACTTCACCACACACTATTCCACTCCACGCCACTGTATGCAATTCCCTCTTTGCCACATTACTCCACGCTGCGCCCTTCCACGCCGCTCTACGACATTCTACGACATTACTCTATACCACCACACCCTGTGCCACTCTACAGCACTGTACGCAATAACCTTTATACCACTTTACTCCAATCTGTGCCATTATTGACAATTCCCTCTAAGTCGATTTACTCCACAACACTCTGCACCACTCAACACTCTGCGTCACTATGCCATTCCACTCAACGAGACTCTGTGCCACCCCCTTCACTCTTCGGCACTCCACTCTACAACACTCTACGTCCTTCCTCTCTACAACACTTTGCTCCACGCTTTTACACTCTGTGCCACTACACTCCACTCTATGCCCGACCATTCTGCCACTCCACTCTATTCCACATTGTCACTCTACAACACTCTACTCTGCTCAGTCATTCTACGCCACTCTCCTCTGCAGCTCTATGACACTGTACACCACTCTGACACTCCACGACACACTACTCCACAATACTCCATGACCCGTTACTCTCCACGCCTCTCTAGGATTCTCCATTCTCCTCTGTGCCATTAACTGTTATCCATGCTGAACAGCAACTACGCCGGTGAACAAAATGACTAAAACACATTGGTAAAGCCTATAGCTTTTACATAGTGTCCATACAGTGCCAAAATGGTCAGCTCAGGGCGGATATCTAATTTAGAGAACTAGTTTCTGCTCAACTGAAAAAGGAGTGGCTTAATCAAACAGACGTGTTATGTGCACAACATTTCTCATGTTGCTCTTACTAGACGGATGACTTACCATAGTGATGGCGTTCCATCTTTAGTGGATAGGGCTTTAACTTGTGGGTACTACACCTTTGAAACAGGCTTGGTTGTTGAAGTTTTTTTTCTTTTTACGCCCGCAAAATTCCTTTATTTCGTGTCGTGCAAATTTTGTAACGGTTCTTACAATTTTTGTCCGGCTTGTTCCGTCGGAAACGAACTGGCAGGAGATATTTTCTCCTCAAACCAGTCCCTCTAGCCGATATCTTGTACTTTTGAATGCAGTTGTGTGATTTTGGAGCAATGTAACAGTACAAAATCCGATTTCACACTTATGAAGCACTCCCCATATTTGCATCCTACGTATAAAAATCAGTAGCTCTCATGCCCACTGTCATAACTGGCACGAACAAACCCATGCAGTGTGGGTGCTTTCTGAGATAATAATTTTTTAACCATTGATAAAAAGGGTATTTGTCCTACCACTATTCATGGCAACAGCCTATATTTTCGAGATGTGTTGAGGAAATGTACAGGCGTCATGTGTTCAGCCTCTCTGTAAAATGCTTTCTAATGACTCCCATTTTGGTGTACCCCTCCAGAAAGGACTACATCAGGCCAGACTGGAAGAGACTAAAGGCCAACCCTGCCAGCTCAGAGGCAATGTCTCCTCTTCTGAAATTGCTGGGTGTTGTGTTCCGAGTCATGTATATAGCGAAACAAAATGCAAAACACGTGTGCTCGCCTCGTAATGCCCTTAGCTCGTGGTTAGCATGTGGCCACGGGACACGTGAGGATACATTTCAAGTCGGTTGGTTTCGGTGCTAGCAGTCCAATAAACCCTAAGACAGTTCGTGTGAACCCGGAATCGTTCAGGGGGATTTTCAGCTGCAGAGGGCGAGAATGTTTACTAAACTGTAGCCTAGAAATGAAAGTAGTTGTAGCTGTTCTGTGTAGATGGAGCCGTTACTTTTTAAAATGAGCTTAATTATAGGCTGCGTAAGTATAAAGGACAGAAATGTCAGTCTCACGTTTCAGAACGTTGAAAAGAGGCTGAAACTCATGCGTTGCCAAACAGAGAAGAAACCCGGCCTGCTCGAGTTATGCTCACTGCCGACAGAAACTTTGCTGGTCTTGTTTGCGTGTTATGTGAGGGCTAGACGGGACGAATGACGCATGTAACCTACAGGGCAGGTGCCAGGGTTGCTGGGGCTGAGGCTCCAGGCTGGTGTTTTACCTGTGCCTGCCACAGGCTCAGCCCCCTCCCTGGTGACATGAGATCTGATGACCGATTCACTATCTTCTTTTGTGCGCCTAAGTTGAATTTAGGTTCACGAAAAAAATACATGTATATAGTAAATTTCTAACCGTGCGTCACAGATTCAGGATTTCAGTAGAAAATCAATGTTATTAAGACATGAATTTGTAAATGCTCTTCCGTCACGTCCCAGTAACTCTTCAGCCTCTATGTTCAATTTTCTTTAACATCTTGTGCAAGTCATCTGCTTGGTGGTTATTTGTCCGGCACGAACCATCTCGTAGCGTAGATGAGTTAAACGGAATACTCACCAGCGTGACGCAATATCTATTACATGTATTTTCTTTGTTTAATTGCAGCAGCACAAAAGCCTCATTGTGTGAATGTCACATCTAAATTGTTTTAGTAAAATCATCTCGGCAGTGACATTCTCTGTGATCAGCGACACTGCATCTGGGGGCGTGACAGGTGCATCCCGGCATACCCTGAATATGTAAGGAAACAGTACATTTCACTGCTTTTTGAAAGGTTAAATATGAAGCCTCTGTTCTAAGAAACATCTTGGACTACCGATTGTCGGGGTGAAGGTTACACATACGTTATAGTTAGCGGGACATTTCTCTCATACAAAACCATTGAAATTCCCCCGTTATAGTTAGTTCAGCTAACTATAACTCGCGCGCCCGCAATGCACTGCTGATGACGTCACATATTGCATCACTCATGACATGGTCAGTGACATCTCAAATGACATCACTGATATCACTCATGACATCATACAGGGAATGTGTCTCTTTCTGATAAATAAATATTTTTTATATATGTATATCTAAAGGTCGATGGAAGAATAAATGGGTATATACGTGTGTAAATGGATGATTCTGTTTGTGTAAAATTGATTGGATAACTGATTAAGTGTATCTCAGCGAATACATGTATTAGCGAGTAATGTTTAAATATGTAAATATCTGTATGAGTGTCTCACTTTGTGTATAAGTAGCTGAATGGGTTGGTGACTATCTACATGAGTGTCGATATGGGTTATTAGTTGGTTTTTAGAGTATCAGTATGAGTGTCTGTATGGTTTGGTGGGGGGTATTACTTACCGCCTAGATGCATGAATGGGCGACTCACTGGTTGCATGTGTTTTGAAGACAGCATGTTGCAGGACTTTTTGGTTGGATGAGTGTGTATATGGGTGTGTTAGTAAGTGATTGACTGTCTCAATAGCATATTTATGATTAACACATATGTTTTAATCTAGTATATATGAGTATTGATGTATATAAGTAAGTATATATGAGAGAGAGAGATTGGAAGAGTTCTTGTATAAATTAGTATGTGTTTCTATAAGTGATTGTTTAAGAGAGTAAGTATGTGTATTTTTCTGTAAAACTTAGTGTAGTGGTGTATGTATAGCTGTATGTGCAAATAAATACATGTTTTTTTGCATGTGTGAGTATGTGTGTAAGTAACTAACTCTGGATGAGTGTCGGTGTGTAAGGTGTATTAGTACATATGATGAATAAGTACATGTATGAGTTACTATGTAGTACTGTTGGTGAATGAGTTGATGTGTTTGTAAATGGTGGAATTACTGAATAGGTTGTAACTAGTATTGGTATCTTTTTTTTTTTTTACTTTCTATTTTTTAGAAGGTGTGTATCAAGGGTTATATTACGCTGAGATGAAGTCTGCCACTCTTTCACAAGGATGATGTAATCAGTGATGTCATTTGAGATGTCATGAGTGATGTCACTGACCATGTCATGAGTGATGTAATATGTTAGATAGAGTGAGCAACCCAGTAAACCTTTGGGTAATATGTGACGTCATCAGCAGTGCATTGCGGGCGCGCGAGTTATAGTTAGCTTAACTAACTATAACGGGGGAATTTCAATGGTTTTGTATGAGAGAAATGTCCAGCTAACTATAACGTATGTGAAACCTATGGTTTTTTCAGTGAATTTGCAAGGTTTTTTAAATGCTAATTCCCAACTATGATGTATATGAAACCTATGGTTTTTTTATAAAATTTCAAAGTTTTTTAAAATGCTAATTCCTAACTATAATGTGTGTGTGTAACCTATGGTTATTTCAGTGAATTTGCAAGGTTTTTTAAATGCAAATTCCTAACTATAACGTGTGCGTAACCTATGGTTTTTTCAGTGATTTTGCAAGGTTTTTTAAATGCAAATTCCTAACTATAACGTGTGTGTAACCTATGGTTTTGTCAGTGAATTTGCAAGGTTTTTTAAATGCAAATTCCTAACTATAACGTGTGTGTAACCTATGGTTTTGTCAGTGAATTTGCAAGGTTTTTTAAATGCTAATTCGTAACTATAACATGTGTGAAACATAAGTTTTTTTCAGTGAATTTGCAAGGTTTTTTAAATGCTAATTCCCAACTATGATGTATATGAAACCTATGGTTTTTTAATTGAATTTCAAAGTTTTTTAAAATGCTAATTTCTGTTTCAATTAATATATATATATATTTTTTTTTCAACAAACTGCCTATCTATATTGTAATACATTGATTGTATCCTAAAATATGCAATGGGTCACCTTTTTTTTAATGATTTGGATGAAGTTAAACAGTATAGTCGACATCTTCAATCAAAATATAAACAGTCAAATTTGTAAATTTTTTAAATTTTGTTTTAGACGTGCGCGCCACGTGCGTGCACCTCGCGATTTAAGGGACCCTCTGAGAAGGCCTAGGGGGGTCAAGGAGTCTCTACCCTGCCCCCTTTTCATGTTCTCCACTTTTGTTTTTGGCTCTCTTCTACCTCGGAGTGACAAAATGGCGGCCAAAGGGTGTGAGCACCGTGCGCGCCCCCCGCAATTTTTTTCAATTACGAAAAAATTGGGTTTTCGCCCTTCGGGGTCCTTCAGGGACTCCTGAGAAGGCCTAGGGGGTCTGGAAGTCTCTTCCCTGCCTCCTTTTCGGGTAAAACGTCATTTATATGCGACATTCGCGCAACGTGCGCACATGCGTGCGCGCACGTTACGCGCACGAAATTCATGTGACATGAAAACAACACTTTTGATTGGTTTATAGTAGTTTCTGTTCCAAAATCTTCAAAAACTCCACTCACTTCCCACCCTAACTCTTTTGGTTTCCAGAGAGAAGGATCTCTGCTTTGTTACAGCTATTTGAAAATGGCAGCACAGCA
This sequence comes from Lissotriton vulgaris, assembly GCF_964263255.1. Classification (NCBI taxonomy): domain Eukaryota; kingdom Metazoa; phylum Chordata; class Amphibia; order Caudata; family Salamandridae; genus Lissotriton; species Lissotriton vulgaris. The sequence goes on along the minus strand of NC_141700.1, from coordinate 229,831,540 downwards.
CCCTCAGAGACTCAGACACTATCGTGGTGGAAGAGGAGCCACGTTCCAGGAAGCAGAAGGACTCCTTCATTTGGCAGTTTTTTACTTTTCCGGAGGGTGAAAAGAAAGTAAATGCTCCAAAAGTTACGTGTGCCATCTGTGGGAGTGTATTGTCAAGGAGAGACCCCAACAAAAAGTACTCCTTCAGTATTTACACATTGATACGGCACGTGAAGAACGTGCATCCAATTAATTATGCACGTGCGAGCACTAGAGCCCTGGCCAGGAATCTTCCACCTGCTGTGCCCTCCAACTCTTCGGTAGGACAATCTCCCACATCAAGAGTGCTGGACACCCGTCCAAATTTTGCAAAAGTTCACATTACTTGCAATGTTTGCAAATAAATTTTATGTTACGGTGAGCAGAATTTGGACTTGATTGATAATAGGATCACACAGCACGTATGCCGCCTCAGTTATTTTTTCATTTGTTATTTTTGTTCCAGTTGAACAATTTTTTGTTACCCGTTTACTTTTTTTTAAAAACCAAAACAAAAAAATATAAAATTGTTTAAAAACTAAAAAAAAAGTTCTTTTCACAACTAACCTCACTTCTCAAAGAAGAGCTACATCTTTTATATACTGTCATACTTTTTTTGAATGAATCTGTAGTGTATAAATGAATGACTGAAATGACTAAGTGAAAAGGAGGGAAAGGATTGATGGAATGAGTGAGGAAAGGGTAGTATGGTGAGTGAGGAAAGGGGAGTCAAGTAGGGACTGAAACAAGGGGACTAAGGGTAGGGTAGTGAGGTAAGAAAGAGTAAGGGAAGGGCAGTAAGAAAAGAAAAGTGAGAGAGAAGGAGTGAGAAAAGGGGAGCATGGAACAGAGACAGAGAAGGGGAGTAAGAGATGGAAAGGGAGAAGTAGAGCAGAGTGAAGGGAGTGAAGGTAAGACAAGTGGAATGATGGTGAGGGAAGGGGTAATGGAAAGTGAGAGATGGGAAGTGAGGGAGAGAGAAATGGAGTGAGGGGATGGAGGAACTTGGAAAAGGGGAGTAAGAGAAGGGAAATAAAGAATGGAGTGAGAAGGAGAGTGAGGAAAAGGGAATGGGAAAGTGAAAGGGTGAAAAATAAAGACATGAGAAAGTGGAGTGGGGAAGGGTAGTGACGGTGAGTGAAGGGCAGTGACACTTAGGGAAGGTTTGTGAGGGAAGGGAATGAGAGAGAAGGAAGGAGATTAAGAGGGAGGAAAGGGAACGGTGGGATAAAGTAGGAGTGAAGGAAACAGAAAGAGAAAGAGGAAAGTTGAGGGAGAGAAAGAGAGAGTGAGAGAGAAAGAGAGGGAGAGCAAGTGACTGTGATGGTATAACAGCTAACATTCTAGCGTTTCCTATTACTAAGGCAGCTCTGTAGTCATACAGAACAGAGTCAAAGTTTCTGTTTACAACTGAGTGTTTCTGTTTTCGAACATTCATACGCACAATTGAAACAGCTACACACAGAAACACGTATTTGTTTTTTCGGCAATTCCTTTCAAAGTGAGGCAGGTATCTAACCACTCCATTTCTGAGCATTTTTTATTAAACCCGTCTTTCTCGATAGGAGTTTCCATGAAGTGAAAACGAGGCACGTCGAAGGGGGCACTGTGCTGAGCGTCATTTATTTGAGGGGCCAGTTATTTCCATTCTCGGTGCCAGTCATACGGTACCACTGGTTAGCCAATGTTCACGCTCTGCTAATTTTAGATGGATAGGGAAACAGAGATATTATTGAAAAGGCGTATTTTGCCCCAGATCATGCACTAGAATCAATTGGGTTCAGCGGTCTGGATCGTCTCATGGCGTACCAAAGGGTTTTTAGGCAAACTTTAGGGCTTCGGGGGCCCACCGTTGGTAGACTGGGGCATTTACCAAATAATAGCAGTTGAGTGCCAGGGGATTGGCAGTGTGCCATTTTAATAATGAACGTGTGAGTATATTCATATTAAGATTTAAAAAAAATGAAAGTTCTTTGCTCCACAGCTGCCAATCTGCTTGTCTAGCCATCTTCCTATCGCTATGGCTGCTGCTTTCTGCCGTTTATCCTATCTGCAGTGTATAATACGGGGACATCTTGCTGCTCAAAACAAGATATTGCAGGGGTTCACGTGCTAACGGTAACTAGTTAAAAATATATTGATCAGTGTTTTATGCTTTCATTGGTTTGGCAACTGAGTCCGCAAGTTCATCGCTCCATGCCCATGTTATTTACAAAGTGCTGGAAAAGTTTGAATCCACTAGACCCACCGTTTTTCCGAGATCGCTAAATGGGTCACTTTGGGTCACATACACATTTTCTACATATAAGTGCGTGCAAATCCATTAAAAAAGGCAAGTAACATCTAAAAACAACTTATTTTGCATTGGCTTACTTTGGCATCAAAACGATTTGAGCCACATTTTTCAGCTGAAGATAAAATTCGACATTTGAGCATTTTTATATTTCATAGTTGAAAGCGAGGTATTGGTCAACGTCAGAGGCATCAATAATCTAAAATGTGCATAGTGCAGCTCTAGTTCTCAAACAGCTCCAGTCTGCGGTTGTAGTCGGCGGAGGAAGGTTGCTGCAGGCCGCCGAAAACCAAGACGTGGTAGCGCGCATCAATGGAAAAAGTAAAAAAGCTTTGCAGATAATTGTTGCACTCACGCAATAGTTCACACTGACTGTTGCCTTAGGAAGATGCATGCGCTCACACGCACTACAAAGTTTCAGTTTAGAAGAATTGTAATTTAGGAATATATTCATAAAAGCATACGATACCAAATAATATTTCAATGTTGAGTGGAGTGATGTATTAACTGGTGTATTATGAGTTTTGGACGTACCCTGCTCTTGGTTAAGGATGCTTCTCCAGTATTAGGGAGTCTTTCATAGATTCACATGCTTGAATAATTCCCCGTCGTCGAAGTGGGAGTCCCAGGGTACATAAAATAGCAGTGATATATATATATATATATATATATATATATATATATATATATATATATATATATATATATATATATATATATATATATATATATATATATATATATATATATATATATATATAACATCATAAACATATAAATATAATATATATAAATAGTCATAAAGAAAATTTTAAAAAGTACCATAGAACAATAGAGGCCCAAAGGGAGAATTCACTTGAGTAACATATCCATGTCATTATAATAGTCCACATTCCAGCCAATCCGGCTGCAGCACCCTCTAGAACCTTCTCCTCCGAAGCTCAAGCCCTCAGATTTTCTACCTCACGTCGTGTGAAGGGAGTCTCCCTGAGCTCTGCTCAGTTTTTTCTTCAACTTCAAACCTTTTCAACTTCAACATACTGTCTTATCCTAAAAAGTCTTTATTCAGGCCCTGTTCTTCATGTGTAAAGCTGTGCCTGTTTCATGAGGACCCTCACAGCAAGTGCATTTATTGCCTGTACCCGTAACATGAGGTGAGGAACTGCAAGTTTTGCAGGACATTTTCTTCTAAGACTCTAAAAGATAAAGAGGCCGTCTCCTTCTGTGGCTACAGAAGTTGAAGACTTCGGATAATCCTATGTCTGATGTAGAGCGTGTATCTTCCTACCATTCTAAGACCTCTTAAGCGTGGGTCAGAAACTGAGATGCCTTCTCCTTTCCTAAAGAGGAAGAAGTTCGTGGACGCTCCAAAGTCTGTCTCCTCGCGGGATCTGCCGGCCTCTACGCCTACGGGACCTGGTTCTCTGGTGTCGTAGTCCCCAGCTTTGCCCTCGTTGTCTAAAACGAGCGCCAGCTCGTCGACGAGCACGTCGACTCATCCGTCAATGACGACGAAATCCGTCAATGCTGTGCCTACAATGATGACGACATGCTCTATGTCGACGAAGACGACGATGACGTCCGCCTCGTCGTCGACGCCTCATGAGGTTAGGCCCATCACTTCCGTTGTGAAGATCTCGTCGACGGCGAAGAAGTCTGTCTCTTCGACGACCCTGTCTAAGAAGCACTCATCGACGAAGGCTTCGTCGACACGTCGCTCGTCGACTGTACCATCCTCGTCGACGGTCCCACCTTTTTCGACGGTCCCACCTTTTTCGATGTTCCCACCTTTGTCGACGGTCCCACCTTTGTCGACGGTCCCACCTTTGTCGACGGTACCACCTTTGTCGACGGTACCACCTTTGTCGACGGTACCACCTTTGTCGACGGTACCACCTTTGTCGACGGTACCACCTTTGTCGACGGTACCACCTTTGTCGACGGTACCACCTTTGTCGACGGTACCACCTTTGTCGACGGTTGCCTCGTCGACGTCAAGTTCAATGTCGACGGCTGCCTCCTCGTCAACGACACTGTCGACGGTGAAGAAAACCTCGTCGACGACAGCTGCATTGAAAGGAAAAACCCTGGCTCCGTCGACGGCTTCCATTTCCTCGTCGACGCCTGGTCCTGCTTTGTCAAATCCCTCCACGGCTGTTTTGACCACGAGCTAGTCGACTGGACCGTTGACGGGTCACTATTCTCTAGCAACTGCTACTACCTGTACAGTGGTGACGGCTTCCATCGTCAAACGTCCCGCTCCGCTGAATTTGAGTCCTCTTCAGGGTGATTCTCGTCCCCCAGCTCAGTTGTTTGCATCTGCAGAGGAGAACTCTTCACATGGTTCCTATGTTGATGACACTTTTCGTCCTGCGTCGAGCCCTTCAGAACTCAATATCAAATATCAGGACTATGAGGATGACGACAATGATGATGGGGATCACTCTTTCCCGTTCACGATGACCAATTGGATGTTGACCCGGAGGTTCCTGTAACACAAATACCAGTGTCTCTGGTATCGAACCTTCAAGACATGTTGGATGACTATAATTGCAGATTCCCACCTTCTGTGCCAAATTCTCCTGCTCCGCAGCCGCCAGCGCCGGTACCTGCTGCTCAACCAAGATCACCAGTTCGTCAGGATCCTGATACTGATAATGATGATGATGTCCGCCAGGATACGGACCAGGACGACGACGCTGTCCTTGCAGATTGGGATAACTATCTGGCCCAGACACCATCTCCTCCTCCGTCATCTCCTCTGGCTTCTCCACCAGTGGACATCGGGAGTTTCCACAACCCGATGGTGCGTGCCGCAAAACGTTTTCACTTGCTTATGGAAGTCAAACAACAGGGCTGCTTCCTTTATGATTTCAAGGATCAACCTTTGAAGCAAATTCATACCATCCCAATCATTGACTTCATTTGGCAGGAGGGGCTTAAACTTATGGAACGGCCTAATTCTATCCCGGCCGTGCTTCCACGCCTTGACAAAAAATACAAGGCGCCTGCAGACTCACCGGCTGACTCTGTCATTACACAAGCTGCACAGAAGAGGTCGCGTAACCCGGCGACTCCGTTGACTTCGCCACCGGACCAGGAGGGTCGCCGCCTGGATACCATTGGGAAGAAATTCACCACTATGGCTGCCACGATAGTCAGGGCGGCTAACTCACTGGCCATCCTTGGACGATATGACCGTCCGATGTGGTCAGAGATCGCGGCTTTGGTTCCCCTGCTTCCGGACTCCTCCAGGGCTGAAGCCCATAAGATTGGGCAGGAGGGGGAGAAGATCTCCCCGGAAATTGACTGTGCCGTCGACATTTCCTCGACGGGTCTGTGTCACGTCATACTGATTGCGCACAGGTGTCCGCGTCGCCCATGTTTCACGGATCTTCTTCTGTTTTCCCAGTGCGATCCGATTCTTCTTCGCCCTCTGCCTCATCTCCTCACCATGAACCAGAGTCAGATTTGCCACCCGGATCCAGCGTCTCTCCAGCTGCACGCTTGGAACCTGAGCACCATGAGTTTGCACATTTGAATATTGCTCCTGAGTGCAGGGAGGTGCTTGCTCATGCACGCGCTCCTTCCACAGTTAAGACGTATAAGCTGAAATGGAAACTGTTTTGTATCTGGTGCCACAAAGAGAACCTCAATCCTATGCTCGCCAAGCCTGAGCAAATCCTGCCTTTTTTTCCTCCTTTTGGCAAAGTCGGGATTTTCGCATTCCACTCTTAAAGTCTTCCTGGCTGCGATTTCCCGCTTTTGCCATGATGGTTCCACGTCACTGTACTCCTCTCGGATCATTTGTCAGTTCTTTAAGGGCCTGTACCGGATGTTTCCGCCCATCCGGCGTCCACCACCTGTTTGGCGCCTGAATCTGGTCTTGTCACAGCTCCTCCGGCCTCCTTTTCTGCCCATTCATTCAGCGGAATTAAAATTCCTCACTTGGAAAGTTGCCCTCCTCCTCGCACTTACATCCTCCAGGAGAGTGAGTGACATCCAAGCTTTCACCATTCAGCCTCCTTTTCTTCAATTCTCCAGGGACGTTGTAATACTACGTACAAATCCTAAATTTATTTCTTAGGTTCCTTCAGACTTCCACCTTTACGAACCTGTCATTCTCAGGACTTTTTTCCCGGACCCTCAGTCTCCCGCTGAGCACTGTCTTCATTCTTTGGACTTAAAGCACTGCCTCAAATTCTATATTCAACGCACTGCTGCTTTTCGTAAATCAGACCAGCTCTTTGTGGCCTATGGACTGATGCGCAAAGGATATCCAGTCACTAAACAATCCATTACTAGATGGATTTCTTCTGCCACTGACCAAGTACAGGCACTGGGGCAGGCCTTAGGAGAAGTGTGTGTTCTGAAGACTGCCAACAGCATTAACGCTGTAAGGGACGCAGGGTGTGGCACTAAAGTAAGAGGGATCAAAAAATAGACAATCTTGAGGTGTGCTACTCTGGACCTGCACATCTGCCCAAGATGTGCTGAAAATCGCCTCTCACCAGGGGCACGGATTATTAAACACTATTAATGCTCTTCTGAGAGTGAAGGTGACTTCCAGCAGTTCTTCAAAGGATTGAACAGCTAAAGCAGTCAAACTCAAATAGCGTCTCCAGCTGCGCATTACCATAATGCTGCATTTTGATTGGCTCCTAGCTAGTCCATATCTGCCCAGGAGATTCATAGCTAGTAACTGAACATCGCCCCCTTACAGTCACAGTCCTCATATCACTACACCTTCTTCCTGTAACATCTGCCTGTGAACAACACAGTTGAATAAGGAACTCGGTGTTCAAATAGCTCGCAGAATGTGCCTGCACCGTGAGACTTGGTATTGGACAAGACTGCTTCAAAGCCATTCGTTGTGTGAGTAGAAGACCAGATAAATCCTTTAAAATGGTTCTGTCTACTCTTGAAATTTGTTTTGACATTTCTTTTTGTGCCTCACAATAGATGTGATTTTGAAGCCAGTGTACATTCATGCAGGGAGTTGCAACCACTGACAAAAGTAGGGGGGGGGGGGGGGTAATAACTAAAATGTGACGTGCAAACATCAACTCGTTCGATGGGTCTTACTTTCCATAGAAACCGAAATGTAAACATTTTAAATGAGCGATAGGTCTGCAAGTGGCTTGCCGCAGAGCTGAAAAATAAGTTCCCATACGTTTCTGATGAAAGCCTATTTAGACAGTAAAAGTAGTCTCTGTAGATAAGTATACCTTGGCATCGTGAAATGGTGTTTTAGGTTTGGCTGTTCCTGAACTTGCTTCTGCACCACGAATGTTGAAGTCACTTTGGTGAGATGGCACCACTGGCAGGCACCCCATCCCCCGTCTAAAAAATAGTTCGAACCCCACTGTCTATTATGTCCTTATTCTATGTTAACTTCCCATTTGGTGCTGGTGTATGGTAAAAATAGATGATTTTACTCCTGTGCTTTTTCACGGCTGTGAGTTGATTGAATCTGCAGGTTTTCTGGAATGGTATTCCTGTTGACCTGTTTCTTGCAGCTTGAGTGGAATGCACACGTTGGCACAAGAAACCTGTTTTCTCAAATTTAAGTACAGAACCTGAAAGTGTCAGGAACAGCATGTCCCAGACGTGTGTGATCACTTGGTCCAATTTAACCAGATCTGTATAGTCTTTATCGGTGAGCTGCGCAGTAATAATAATGAAAGTAATACATATTTTTAAGGTGCTTGGATGCAGTTGATTTTGGTGTATGCTCTACAAAAATATGTTTATTGAAGCGCCATCACAAAATAGATAAACTGCAACTGAAGCAAAAAATGAAGGGTCTGTTGGGAAACATTTGCAGGCAATATCCATTATCTTTTTTTTTTTTTTTTTTTTTTTTTTAAAACCTTTATTGATCGTATGCATAGCACACAGCGTCTGCCTACAACCACTGCGGGCCGGCCGCTATGACAATGAACCACATTTCAGGCATCTTGAGCTGGGGAAAAAGCCAAATATGTAAACACTACTATGCACTGTCATGATACGTCAGGAAAAGGATAAAGTGGGTTTCATTTTATAGTTTTGTTGAAGTGTCCTACATTTACATCAGACTGCCGAGAGGGCGGGCCTTGCAACAGGATATCAACTAGTGAAACGACAGAAACCGGGATGCTAGCATGAAAAATTACAAACAGGATGCACAAGCTCGGAATTGGTTATCGCATCGGACTGTGCCCGCCCAGTCGGTATAAAACTCCAGGAGTTACATTCTAGCTTGTCCATGGTGTAGCAGGATGTAAGAGGATTCATTTTGCAATTTAAATGGAAGGATCCAGTGACATACAATAAAGCAAGACTCACGTGAAACAAGTCATAAACAGGATAGTCGCCCTCAAATAGAAGCATAGGTGGAACGTAAGAAGTAAGATATGTAAACATTCAGTGACTATGTGTTCGAATCAATGTCGTGTCCATAATACAGAGGGCAAAATACACCCCAGAAAGAACAGAACCCCAACCCCCCGTCTGATCTGAAATATATAAGATAATAAAGAGAAAGAAACAAGAGAAAGAACAAGAGAAAGACCATAGAAACAAGGAGACAAACTAGAAGATATATAAGAGCAAAAAGAAACAAACGAAGGGAAGAAAAAGAAAGAGGGCCATAGAAACAAAGAAGAAACACAAAATACAGCCCATCCCCCAACCCCCCACCCTGCATACCAGCGGAAGGCCACGGCCCACCCCCCCCCCATAGGCATGCCTGTCGCCCCAAGAAACCCCAAAAGAGGGAAATAATGGAGGAGGGCCTTAGCTCCAGCCCCAGACTCACCCCCAACCTCCCCCACCCCAAAAAAGCGGAAATCCACTAAGAAGGAGCGTGGGCATTCAGTTTGTGATCATCCCAGCCGTACGCAGTCCCTAGTTCAAACAATGTTCCGTTTCGGCACCGAGGTTCCTTAGGAGATGTCGAAGCAGCGGTCAGCCCTGACCTGTCCGGAAAAAAGTCAGCATTCCTCCCACGCCGTGCACAAAGAGACGCAGTAAACCAAAAGCACCAGTTGGGGCCACACAGTTCCACATTGAAGACTCCAGTAATAACAAAGGGGCTTGTCTCTAGGAGATACCAACAGTCCATAGCGGTGTAGGGTGCCCACGATCAGGAAACAAATGAGCTGGCAGATCAAAAGGGGTAGCAGACGCATCGCCCGAGATATTATGTACCCTAGTCCCTTCATCAAGCATCACACACTCCTGTGAGTCAGCTACTGCGGCAGCCGGGGACAAGGTGGGCATACACTCCTTGCTGCGTGTGTCTAGGACCAGGTGCGCCATAACAGGAGAAGGTTCCAGCTGCGTAGGGCGTACATCTGTCCGCAAACTTTTCAGGGCATTGTGCAAGTCTTTAATGGCCAACCAAACATCATGCACTGTGGGCTCCATTTCACCCAGACAGTCAATCGGGACCTCGGAACTCAGGCAACAAAGAGAGAGCCGCCTTAATAGCTGTCCGATTCAAACAAAGGATGTGTAGATCGTAAAGAGGTTGCTGAGAATTGCACTTAAGCCCCTTACAGTAACAGCGGTACACAATTCTTACTGCAATTCAGGTATGATCTGACCCGGGCAATCGATTCTGTGTCGCATCGATCCGTCCCCGAAGTAAGGAATACCAGCCAAAAAACTTTGAAGGCAGAAGGTAGGTCCGGCGCAGCAAGCGCACTCAATGCCTGCGGCAGAGGCGGTTTCGGTTTCACCTTCGGGGTCCCGGACTACCCTGGCCGATCGGGGCCGTTGTTTATCGCCTGCGAGGCGGCCATGGCGCAACCCGAGGTCCCGGCTCATCCGGACTGAAGGCCGGGAACTTCAGGACGACGATGCTCAGCCATCCGGGGTGATGCGTGGACCGGAGTCACACGGTCGGGCTCCGCCGCTGCTCCTCTGCACGGGGCCGCGGCTGGGGTGCAGGATCAGAGGCAGGATATCGATGGAGTCGAGGGTGAGCAGCGGAGCTGGGCGTCCGCGCGGCCATCTTGGCCGCCGTCCTGGCTCCTCCCCGGCAATATCCATTATCAGTGGGGGCGGCAAGGTCTGGGGAAAACTGAAACATCTGCAAGAGAAGCTGCTGCTTGTGGGAGAAAATGCCATGGTATGTTATGTGTGGCATGAACCCAAGCTGATATGGTTGTTGGTATTGACGCGTGTTTCGTATTGATTAAGAGTTGCACTTCTGCCCTCTAGGCAAATCATGTTTCCACAAACAGGGCCTTATCTCCGGTGTAAAACTATACACATTTGCCAACAGTTCATTTTTACGAAAGCGTTTGAACCAACGCATACAAATATATTTGACTTTCGAAAATATCTGCATTACATAGTTTTTTTTAGCACAGAGCAGATATGTTTTTCCTTCCTGCAAGTCATATCAACTAAGTTCATCTTTTTGCAATGGAGGCAGTAGGGGTGTGTGCCAAATCAGCCGTAAATGGCAGAGACTTAGGCTGGACCAACAAGGAGCACACACCAAGTTCTAGCTGAATGGCTGCAAGTCCCATAGGTGCTTTCAAACATTTAGCCTCTATCTAAATGTGGGCTCCCTTGCAGCACACATGTATGGATGCTGTAAAGAGCACTGGCCGCAGTCTTTTCCTCTATATTCTCTAATTAGGGGTTCTGCAGATCTACCTCTATATCTCTGGTTAAATTGGTTAAACCCATGGGCTGTTAAGGTGGCTATTGTAAAAGAATTCTCACAGGGATGATAACAAGAACATTTCCTTTGAAATAGCAACCCCGATAAACACTGTGTCTGAAGGCCACCGTAGCTTTATGTTCTTTCACTATTCAGGAACAGCTAGTTCTCAGTTAACCATAAACATTTCTTGTTACATTTGTATCAATAATTAAGCGATTTCTTTTAACCATAAGTCACCCGAGCCCACAGTTGTCTCCAGCGGTCAAATGCCGTCTTAACTAACAGCGTCAATTCATGAACATCCATTTAGCTGTTTACTTGTGATTGTACCATCTCTTGTAGGCAACCTCTTACCTCAGTTAAAGAAAGGTGAAGATCTGACAAAAAGGAACTAAAAAGTGTGGGACCAAGAAGAACCATGCTGTAAACCATTTCGGTCATACCTTCCCTTTGTTTCCATCTGTACTTGCACCCAATATTTCATTAGGGTGGAGTATGAGCATATCTATTTATCCCAGAAGTATTCCTAGCTTACTCTGCTTCCACTCTAACAAGAACATATTGACTGTATCAACAACAAATTTAAAGTCCACTTATAGTAATAAATCTGATTTGCAGTATTCTTGGATTTTCTGGCCAGATGCCGTAGTTGGTTTGCTGTGGGTTGGGGAGGCTGGGTGATTACAGAAGTGAGGGCTGGTCTTGTGTGTGAATACTGAAGAGAAGCTGCACCCTCCAAGTTCGCACTTCCACGTAGGAATGTTCGTTTCAGTGCGTGGCCTTCTCATGGCCCCAAGCTAGAGGTTTGAATAGAGCAAATCAGTGGTTCATAACATTACCAGTAAGTCCCTAGGTGACTAAAGCCCAAGTTTTGGCTTTGCCTGGAAAGGAGACATGGGTGGAGGTGTCTGTGAAACCTGGAAAGACTTGAATATCCGATTCATTGGAAACCTTGCAATTTATAAAATGGAAAGAGGGTAAGCTCGACTCCTGGGTATGAATGAATTCATGAAAACCATGTCTAAGGTGCACTTCTTCCCCAAGGAAATTGGATATCCTAAAGCTGATTAATGTGAAGAAAGCCAAATGGTTACATTTGATGGAATAGGAAGATCTATAGCCTTTCTGAAAACTTCATAGTCTGGCACATGCCTCAGAGAGAGGGAAAGAGGCTGTGTAGCACTGCAGTAGGAGAACGAAAGAGCAGCAATACAGCTTTTCTGAAATTTAGGCACCAGCAAAAGCCTAGACCTCAAGGCGTAGACGGCCCAAGCTGGTTTGTACTTACACGTTTTCCTGGACAAATAGGTGGGACCAGTGCTCCTGGTGGCTTTGTGAATCAGGCTTAGGATTTTAAAAAAAACATCTCTGCTCGATGGGTATCATTGGAGAGTGGATAGAAGAAGTTTGAACAGAATCCTGCCAGAAAGATTGAGAACAACCGAGACGGCTGCATTTTAAGCAATTTGGGGTCTAGTCAAGAGATGAGTAGAGAGAATGAAGTAGAGGTAAGAGGCATAATCCTGATGAGAGGCAATTCAAGCCTGCTCAGTAGTTTTCCGTGCAGATGTTGGCTAAAAGGGGAGAATTTTATCCTTAGAGTGAAGTAGGGCAAACCATTTAGGTGCTACCATTGCGATTTATGGAGTGAACTAGAGCCCAGCATCCAACAGTTCCCCCAGGTTTCTAGCACAAAAAGTGTGGTAGCTGGTAAGTAACCCAGTTCCTGAGGCCACCACTTAGAAAACCATTTGGGACAACAGGAGCCAAACAGAAGAATCGCAGTTTTATCTGAGTGGAGCTTCAGGAAACTGATGTTTATCCAATCTGCCACTGCCCTCATGCATGCAGAGAAACAACTCTGGGTTTTTCCCACTTTGTCTGAGATGGAAATGACAATCTTGGTGTCATTCGCATAAGATATGAAAGAAATGTTAACGATTTTATCAACTCTGCCAAGGAAACTATGTAAATGTTAAAAAGGGTAGGGCTAAGAGTGGACCACTGCAAGGAAAGTTGAAGTCCTCTGTTCAATACAGAACTAAGAAAACAAAGCTGAAGCTTTATGATAAAAGAATAAAAAGGATTTGGTCCTTTCCAAGGCGTCGCCACATATTTTGATGTTCATCAGTTGTTCAGTGAGTACAGAACTGTATTTGACGTATGTTGTTTAAAAAAATAAAATCTTTTTATCGATATTCTAAAAATATTTATTGTAGAAGTTTATATAGAATGGATTTAAATATTATTTTAATTGTTTTCTAATCATGTTTGTTTGTGTTACTTTATGTCCCTGGTTGGCCGAAATGAGGTTATTTGATTGATTGAGTACAGAATGAACGAAAACTGCAGAGTAGTCCTAAATTGGTGAAGCTGGTGTGGTTCAGAATTACTGTCTTCAGCTACAGTGGGGAGAGCTGTCTCAGTACTGTGAGATGTTCTAAAAGAGGAGTGTGATTTATCCAAAAGCTGGTTGATTTCCAAGATGTCAGATGAATGTTGACATAGCTTTCAGGGAATTTAGAGTGGAAAGGTAAAAGCGAAATTCAATCAAAATTGGACTGTATGATCATGTCCATAGATGTTTCTTTGGAGACGGACGGGACAATGAAAGCATGTTTCCAGCTTAATCCAAGTTCACATATGTCACATCTATTACAACTTTCCAAATGTTTAGGTATTGGAACATCTTTGGCCATAGCTATAATTTGGGATGGGCTGAATTCTGAAGGAGAACCAGATTTTACCTTATCCATGAGAAAATTTAATGTATCGAAAGACACAAATAGAATTTTGTTCAGATAAGTTTTGACAGTAGATAAGCTTGCTGTGGCGGCAGTAGAGATGTCGCCAACGAGTTCACTGAGGCAAAACTAGACCAATTTTTTTATCCTTAAAGAAGGATGCAAAGTAATTGCAAAAAGACTGAGAAAGATTAACGGTATTGGCACAAACCTTTGGAGAAAGGAAACTCTTAAGGATGGCGGATACTCCTTTGCTACGATTTTTGTTGATCATAATCTTCTGGCATAGAATGCAGCTCGGGAGATGCAAATGATTCATTTTGGTATCTGCATCATGTTTTTTTCCTCCATTGTTGTTCTAAGGCTTTTCAGTGAATTTTGGCACACTGGGTTCATCCAGGTACGAAGGAGCTGATTGCTTGGTCTATTGAAATGTAATGGTCTGTACAAGAGCTATTTTATCGAGAGAGCCACAAAAGTGATACAGGTGGAGAATTCCTCAAATAAGTCTTGAGTTGGATTAAAAGAAGTGAAATCAACGGCTGCGATCCATTTTTCTTTGGTCACTTTATGCCCTGGTCTGACCATTCTGTCAACTACTTTTTTTCAAAACATATTTTTATTGTTTTACCATTTTCTTGGCAGTATACAGGTTTACAAAACAGCATATCTGTGCTTTATACAGCTTACAACATTATCCATAGCATACTATCACAGTGCTCATGATACATATCACAGCAGTCCATTGTCATGTGTTTCCAACCTTGGCATCATCTTCCAGGTGCACCATGACATAACCCCGACCTAATCGGGGGAAGAGAGACAATATGCCGTGTAAACCTGGTCTGTCATAGCAAAACTGTGCGTATTTTTTTAGTGCAGACTTGACAAAACATATCATACTTGAGAAAAACAAACCCCCCCCCAACGAAACCATGCGACACCCACCCCCCAATCCTGCAGTTGTACATATAAAGCCTCTCCTGATTCGGCTGCCGGCACTAGTTCGATCCTTGTCCATACATCCGTCTCGTTTCAACAGACACCCAGGTCCATGTCACTCTCACTCACAGGTCTAGCCACCACCCTAGGAAAGGTTAACACTAGTGTCTACCCCGGTATGTCCAACGCTCTACCTGCCTCCAACATGACGTCCCAGTCCAGAGCAAATTGGGGTCTTGCGCAGTCCTCTAACCTCTTTCCGCCACAATGCAGCGCTCTCTGCTCCTCCCCACCTCAACAGTTCACTGTGCCATGCGTGTACCGTGGGTGGCATCCTAGACTTCACCGCATGGTGATCGCTCGTACTGCCAATAGGAGTGCCAAATCTTCAAATCTAAATTGCACTTTGTACTTAGAAGTTCCCTTCCGTAACCCTAGGAGACAATCCCCCATTGCGTCAGTTAACTCTGTTTGTGATTTCCGCTATGTATCCCCTGATCAAGGCCCAAAATCTAACGATCCGTGGACAGGACCATAGCATGTGGGGCAGAGGTGGCGCGTTGCTGGGCACATCCTGTCAAGTCTATGTGGTGTGAGGTATGCCGTATGTAAGACCATAGTTTGGATATATTTAAATTGCGCATTCCGTGATACCTTTTTAGGGTGCTCTAGCACCCTCTCGCACTCCTTGTCCGTAAGGGCTCTGTCCATATCCCCTTCCCAGGCAGTACGTAACTGGGTTAGGTCAATTTGCGCATGCGATCGCAGGCCTATATATAACCATCTAATGAGGTGACGTCCCCTACCCATATAGTACAGTGTTTTTACTAGGTTATTATTGGGGGGCTCCTGTCTCTGCAGAGCCCAATACTTCCGTATGTTACGTATTGTAGCAAGGTGGCGTGCAGTAGGTACAAACGATCTGGCGCTCCCGTTCCTCGGATAAAGTTATCATGTTCCAGTAGCGTCCCATCTCCAAAGAGGTCCACAACTGTAGTGACTGCCACATCCGCCCAGGGTGTAAGCCTGCGCATCGTTAGGCAACCGCATTGCAAGGGAATGCCAAGCAAAGGTACATTGCCAGCATAAGTTGAGGGTGCTCCTGCATATTGCAACACCGCCCTCCAGCATCACAGCTCCTATGCAGAAGAGGGGGAGGGTCCCGTGGTATGTTACTATGCGGCAATAAAAGGGTATGTAACGCCCCTGTGTCTATATCTCGTTCTGTCATCCCTATCTCCTGCAAGTTGTGCCCTCCCGTCCAGTAGGACAGCCACTGCAATTGACAGGCGTAAAAATACGCCCTTAGATCAGGCACCCCCAGTCCCCCTCTAGACGTGCTGCGCTGTAGCTTCCTCAGGCTGATCCTCCGCCTGCCTGAGGCCCAGATAAGTTCAACTAGTAAGGTGTTCATCAATTTAAAGGTGGCATTTGGGAGCATAAGCGGTATGTTCGTTAATAATAGAGGAGGCGCGGAAGGACCACTATTTTAGCGATCGCTGCCCTGCCTGCCACTGACAATGGCAGGGATGTCCAGAAGCTAACACTGGACCTTATGGCTCTCAGAGCTCTATTCAGGTTGCCCTCTAGCATATCCACCTGGGTCCTGTATACATGGATGCCCAAGTATTTGAACGTGTGGGGGGCGATCTTAAAACTCAGCGTCCCAAATCTAAAATCCTGCATAACCGCCTGCTCTTTAAAGAAGAAGACCGTTGATTTCGCCGGGTTAGTAGCGAGACCTGACAGTCTTTCAAAGGAGGCGAATAACGCAGCCGTAGCGTACATGGGGGAACTGAGGTCATGCAGGTACAATATGATATCATAGGTGTAGGCCGAGAACAAATGCGTGTTAGCGCCCACCGTTATCCCCATGTCAAGCAGGTCTGCCCTGATATTTACTGCCATGGGCTCAAGAGCCAATATAAACAGAAGCGGTAAGAGCGGGCATCCCTGTCTAGTGCCCCTATGTATCTTGTATTCCTCCAAAATATGCCCTCCTGTCCTCGCTCTAGCCGTGGGGGCGTGGTATAACAGTTTGATCCAAGCTATGTACTCCTCAGGCAGACCAAACTGTGCTAGGGCCCTGAATATATATTCCCAATTAATCGGATCGAATGCTTGGCGCATATCTAACGAGATACAGCCCGCAAAGTCTGTTCGGTTCGGGGCTTCTGCAAGCAGGTGATGCAGCTTTCTGGTATTCAGTGATGTGCTACGCGCTGGCAGAAAGCCTGTCTGGTCTATGTGGATCAGTTTGTGTAGTGTTGGCAGGAGTCTGTTGGCCAGAACTTTGCTAAGTATTTTGTACTCCATCGTCAATAATGATAAAGGTCGATAACTGGCCATGTCTGTGGGGTCCCTACCCGGTTTCGGGAGTGACACCACCAGCGCCTGCACTGTAGTGAGGGGCAAGGCTCCCTCGTTCAAGGCTTCCCTGTAAAGAATTTCCAATTGGGGTACAAGGATATCCGCACTGTCAACGACTTTTTGTTAGGAATATTAGTGATTCTGTCAGATTTCTTGAGAAACGGCAACAGAAAATGATCTGACCAAGTAACAGGAATAGGGGGTTGTACTACACATGATATAAAGGAGGTAAAGATTGGGTTCAAGATATGACCTATCTGGTGAGTAGTTAAAGAAACAATCTGTTGTAAGACGAGAACCTCAAGGACTTTGATAAGCTCACTACACTAGAGACCTTCTCATCTTTCTTATCTTACTGAAAAGTTTGACCTCCCAATAATATGAAATTAGAGGATTTTAGGAAAGGAAGCGATAAACAGTCAACCAAATTGGCATTTCATTTTTTTCCCATTTGCAACTCTGGAATCAGAGATTTTTTTTAGCATATCCCAACAACAGAAATTCGCTCTAGAATGTCAAATAATTAAAAAGCGTTTTGGGAGAAAGAATTCATAAACGATTGGTTATAGGTGGAGTTTAAGGGGATATGTCCGTGGTTACTGGTATGATTTCGAACAAATCTAAAGATTTTAATAAGATATCGGATAAAGGACTTAATCTCTCCTTCCTCTAGATTGTAAATATGTATAACATAAATATATAAAAGTCAATGTTTTCTATGCAACACTTTGCCTATGACATGGTATGACCACTCCCCTTCTCATCCAGGTTCCTACTCTATGATTTTTAACTTAATCAAATAGTGTCAATCAGTCTATTCGGCTGTGCATGGTATCCATAAAAGAAAAACAACGCACACACACTCACACGTTAAAACATATAAAATATATGATAAAATACATTTCATAAAAGAAAAGCAATCCATTTCAACATTAATAAACTCAGCACATTCCCTGCCTTAATGCTAACTTATTCGGAGTACATTGTGCTGTGGGCCCGGACAGCCGATCTCTAGAAAGAGCCTTACATGTAAACTTGTCTCATCGTCTGGCAGTTGTAGCAAAAAGCTGAAGGGGGCCCTAAAATTCTTGATATTATGCCTTTTAATGAGCAGGAGTAAAAAGTGGTCTGTATATCTTGGGCCGTATTATGCATTTTCATTGTTTGCGCCGGGCGCGCCTATTAAAGGGTGCGCCTAGTGCATACAATCCAAGAGCGCCCTATTATGGTGAATGTGCACTTTTACAGGGGATTAGAGATCCCCTTGCAGGGGGGTGCAGTCAGTGACTGCACCTACCTGCAAGGGTTTCTTTCGGGGTCCACAGGCCCCCTTTCCCCCACTCCAGATGGCTGCTCTCAAGGGGTGCACTCACAGTGCGCCACCTTTTAGGTGGCACACTGTGAGTCCTATCAGGTGGCGCACTGTGAGTGCGTGCCATGAGAGCTTTGTTGCCTCTGCGCCCGCTTTGTTAATACGGTGTGGGCACAGCAGCAAAGGAATTTCCTCATTTGCATAGGTTACGCCCCCATGCAAACGAGGGAACGCCCCCTGAAGGTAGTGCTGGCGCTTTAAGGGCGCCATCGCTATCGGTATAACTGGAGACGCACATGCGTTTGCGCTCTCTACTGTAATACCAAAGCGCCCTGCCAGTTGCGACCCCAGGGCACTTACTGTAATAAGGCCCCTGGTAAAAAATCTGCACAATAAAAGTGCAAGATGCAGCATAGACTGCTGAGATCTCCCATCAAAGGTACTCACATCAAGGTTCATCTGAAAGCCCAGCGGGAAGCACAACAAATATTTTATTGTGTTGGCCCTGAAACGAAACAGCAATCTGCGTTCCCAGCGCCCCCTCGCTCTAAAGAGGTTGCTAGTGGGTTGGCCGTCTGTAACTCTGTTCATATAAACTGCCAGAATCGACTTCCCCCTTTCTTTCTTTATTCTTGTGAAACAATCAAAATTATATAGGGCTTGCTGCACATGTTTTTTATTGACTTTAGTGTGAAGCTCAGAATCCGTAAAAACATGTTGCAGACCGATCTTTCCAAGGGTTTATTCCACACCTGCTAGTCCTGGAATTAAGAGTCCCCTTTCACACTCGAGGCTATCCTTGATTATATCCTTGGTCAAACAGGCCTCCTCATTTCTCCTTATTTATTTAATTTATTTTTGAAAGTTTTATATAGCGCGAACATGACTACTGAGGGTATCCGAGCGCTTTACAGATTATGCATCACAAAGGGTATAAATAAACTAAACAGAATTGGCAAAGCAACACAATCAAAGTCTAAAATTGTCCATAATTATCCTTAGGGAAAAACAGAAACAACAGAATCAAAAGTGTGACAGTATCACAGTCTAGAATTGTCTGAGATACTTGTGACCAGGTGGCTGGGCCAGAGTCAACAGGTATGGACCTGGAACCAGATGAAGGAGCCAGGCTAAGGAAGAAATGTTTTCATCAGGAGCCCTTTAACTTCTTTTTTGAAGAAGACAATGGAAGGGTTCACCCTGACTTCAGGTGGAAGGGCGTTTCAGATCCTCGGAGCCATAACTGAGAAGGCTCGGTTATAGGTCTTTTATTCCCTTGAACTTTTATGGTTTTAGCAAATAGGTGCTGGTACTTCTGGAGGCTCTAGAACCACAGGAGAGCTCCAGTTTCCATGCGAGGTACAGCGGGGTCTTATAGTGGATGGCCTTGTGAGCCATGCATGCAATTTTTTAACTGTATCAGTATCCGACCTTCATATGGAAGCCAATTCAGGTCCCACAAGTCCGTAGAGATGTGGTGGTATTTTTTGTGCCAGTTAAGAGCCTAGCAGCGAAATTGAGGGTAGCCCCAAGAGGAGCCGTCCTCACTCTAGGCAGGCCGCAAAGTGTTGCGCTACCATAGTCCAGCTTTGAGATCACTAATGCTTGTACTGCAACCTTTAGGTCATGAGCAGGGAGAAAGGGTTTGAGTTTCATAAGTAGGCTGAGTTAGAAGTTCGCTCATTTGGTGAGGGAACTGATGTGCTTCTGCATGTTCAGGCTTTTGTCAAGAATGATACCAAGAGAAGATGCCGAGTCCACGAGGTGCGGTCTACAGGTAAGAGCAGTCAGCTGATTCATCTATTGCTCCATGACAAGGGGTTTGTTGTGGGGTGAGATTAGTAGGAATTCCATTTTCCTAACCACAGTAATGGAAGGCGAGCTCTGATGTTAACTTCTATATAGGGCAAATCCAATTCTTCGTGGCACATTAAGTGGGAGGATGACATGGGGGCTGACAGGACCATCCTACAAAACCTGTTTTCTTCAGTCTGAATGGCTTCGCATTTAGAGATGCCCAAAAGCGCAGCTCCATATGTTGCAATGGGAATACATTGTTTTTTATACATTTGCAACAATGGAATAAAGGCCACCTCTCCGGACTGTTGGGGTCGGTTTTGTAGTGACCTAATTTCCCTCAGCAGTTTGGTCCTGCACTGTGTGGTATGCGGTGACCACAATCCTGTTGCAGCAAAGGTAACCCCCAAGAAATAAAAAGTAATAGTGCATTTTAAACTATTAGTGCCAACAGAAAGAGTTGCTAGCTGCGGACTCTTTGGGCCACATGCCAGGATACAAGATTTGGAAAAATTTGTTTGTAGGTTCAAAGTGACCATAAAATCCACAAAGTCTTGCATCAGCAGGCGCAGAGCTTTTGGCATGCAAGCCATCAGCACTGTCATCCGCATATAAGAGCAAAGGAAGCAACAAGCCTTTAACATTTGATGCGTCAGGGGTAACATTGGTTAAAAAAAAGTGAAGCTTAATAATCTATAAATAAATAAAATTGAGGCTAATGCACACCCTTGTCTCACCCCACGAAAAAACCCTATATTGTCAGAAACCTGTCCAGGAGTACTAATTCTATTTCTGCCCTTCATATCCCTCTGGAGGTTTTCCCATAACTTTGAGCGATTGACACAATTAAACGCTAAGGTGAGGTCCATAAAGGGAATTTTGTGGCAACAGTGTACTTTCCTATAATCAAGCTCAGAATCAGACATTACTCGATTGTCCCAATCTGGTTTCTGCACCCATACTGGCAAGGATACAAAATAGATTCATCCTGTCCCCACTCCTTTATTCTGTTATACAGAACCCTCCCTAAAATGTTAACGGTTGTCAATTAAGGATTTGTGCCTGTAACACCCCGGATGGGAACTGTCACATATCTTGAAAATAGGTACAATAATGGAAGTTCTCCAGGAGCTAAGTAATAGAGAGTTGCAAGATTGTTAAACATTAATTAGTAATGGGGCCCAAAATTCGGGGTTACACTTTGAGGTCAATTGGTACACCGTCTGTGCCGGTGTCTTGCCACTTTAGCTCTGATTGAGGGCATTTTCTACTTCACTAAAGGTTACCTGGATACCTGGACGATTATTAATAACCAGGGAGGGTTCATTATCAGCGATTAACAGGTGTAGCAGCATATATTTTAGTGAAGTGAGCCTCCCATTTCTCGCTGGGTCTATGGCAACTAATTGAATAGTGCATATGGACAATCATGAAAGTAAAAATGTGGCACCCCCTATTCCAGTCCCCGGGTACCGCTTCCAAATGATGACTCCATTTTGATCTTATATTTAGCGCTTGCGGTCCCTCGACTGCTAAACAGACTGCATGAGACAAATCTTACTGCAAGCCTGATTGCAAGACCTGATTTTTGATAAGTGCCAATCAATGCTTCCCTATTTGTTTTTCTACTACTCTCCTTGCTGCCCGTACACCATCTGATTACAGGCGACACAACCCTGTTTTTATAGTTTATCTTTACCTGTGCAGACGAGAACTATTAACAACCGCTAAAGGAGTGACCATTTTCGGCAGGCGTTGACCTCTATGTAGGATTTATGGTCATTATGGCATGGTGTAGCTATATCCATTGAGAGCACATTAATGTAGTTGCTCCCATGACACCTTTAAAATATATCTCTTATGCTTAGTCCACCGATACTCAGAAAACGTCCTGCAGCCGTTTTTTTTCCCTTCAGCACAAGGCCACAATTTAAAACTTCGAAGTTTACTTGCGGCAGTAGGATATCATTTGTCATTGTGGAAAGCTATTTTATTTGGGTATATTCCCCTGTTTCACATCAGGTTTGATGATTTTGGCTAATGACCTAATGATTTTAGGAGCATTTGCTATGTGATTGGATGCCAGCATTTGCAAAGCACCTTAAGAGTTAAAGTTGATTACGTAATTCGTTTCCTTGTAATTTTCTGAGAAAGTTTGTAGTCCACCCACAATGGAAGCTATATACACACCCTGTTCTTTGTGTTTAGTAATGAGGTACCTGTTAAATATTCAAGCATTAAAGAACAGGTTTGGTTGAGCCACACCTACTAATTTTGCAGAACAGAACATGGGTGTGGTAAACAATGCAAACAGTGAGATCGCAGAAGGCAAGAATTCATGTATGGAAGGGACTAAATTGTTGGTATATAACATAGCATGACACATAACGTGTATTTGTAAAGTACACATTCACACAGACGGGTATCTTGGCGCTAGATAACAGATGTTTATTGTTACTGAACTTAATGGTACTCATTTGACTCATATGGTCTGTCTCCAATTGTCAAGTGTAACGCACACAAAAGTGCCCCCTTCTCAGTCTACTTATAGTCTAATCTCAACTGGGACCAAATAAGCAATTTCATTAAATCTGGACTGGTATATTTATTTATACCTTTTAGTCATATGATTTCATACAAAAATTATTTCTGATGGCAGAAAAGGAATACACAATACAAAGGATTACTTACAGTCTTACTCAAGCAACAATTAACATAAAACATTACAAAAATATCCAAGAGAATAACATCAACAGAACATCCAACAAACAATGCAAATTGCAATTATTCGATTTTGCAATATATTAAACCATTTCTATAATCAAAATTATTTTCCTTAAAAGAGCTGATTCATAACAAGAGCAACAAAACATGTATCACTTTATCAAAAAAGACACGATGTTAAAATTGGCTCTTGATGATCAAGAGCCAATTTTAACATTAGTGTCTTTTTTGATAAAAGTTGATATGCTACTCCAAAACGGTTTGCAACAATCAGTCAGGAGCATGGCTGAGTCGGACCCCCTCCATATATGCGGATGCATGCCCACAATGAATAAGCATGGAGTGGATAACGAAAAGTCACAAGATGGGTTGAATCCAGGATGGCAGTCAGGAGATAAACCTTGGCCGGATCTTCCAGCAGAGTCAAGGGAGAGCCCCCGTCGCGGGGCCAGAGATAGGTGCATCATTTCAGGTCCTGAAGGGTAGAATACAGGCAAACAACTTGTAACCCTGATCAGACCCCCTCCTCCCCACCAGAGCCACGGATCACGGGACTGCCCGACAGGTCTGAGTCCGACATAGCCCTCTGCTGGGTAACGTCTGATCGCGGGGCGCTACCCATGTCGATGAGGGAGGACACTAGGGTGGGGGAGGAGGCCCTCTGGCTTAAGGCCTGATTCAGGGAGCGCCAGGACCGTGCCCCCGGCGAACGCGAGCTCCCACGTCGTCCTTCACTGTGGAAAGACGGGACTCCGCCTCTGTAATACGGGTCGTGGCATTACGGAGGTCTTGCCGGATCAGCGTCACATCAACCCGCACTTCACCATTCTTTGTTTCCACCGAGGCCTGCGATGCACTGATCGCCTGCAGGATAGTGGAGAGGTCCCCCTCCGGTCGCCCCAGGTGCCGCCACAGCCCCAGCCGCTGGATCGCGATCTGGTCTATTTTCTTTTGATTTGAGGGGGCAGTGGCCTGAGAAGCGTGATTCTTACCCATGTTCCAAGAGGCAGGTGGAGGTGCTTGTCTTGGGGGGAAGAGGGGGCACGCAGCAGTGCCTATGCACCGGCCACCCGGTAAGGCAGGGACATACGATCTACCAATCCCCCACGATAGAGGGAGGTATCCGTTCACCAGGGCAGTACTCCCAGCAAGACAATGGCGGCCCTCGAGGCGACCTCAGTGGGCCCAGGACTCAAGGGCCCCTCCACAGACCCCAACCTCAAGATCTAAGTCCTCTAGACGGGAATAGGGGGGGCAGGCACACACGTGCGCCACCCGACCCGGCAGCCGATCTGCCCCACACAAGACTCAGCGTCCCTCACAGCCCGCAGTCAATGGGGGCGATAGGGGGACCCTCCAGGGCGCAGGTTAGGGTAGGCCAGGGGACTCGACGGGCCGCCAGAGTCGGGCACTCCTCCCCCCGGTATCCAAATGGGTAAAGGGGGGCAGCTCACTTCCCAGCAGGGCCCACCATACACAGCCACCCGCCTCCTCTGCACCAAGAGATATTCAAATTGAGACCGGCGGCCCCCCTGTCGCTGTTGCGGGTCCCCCCAGTGCTTCCCACACACCTGCACCCCAAACCGGCAGAGGACGCATCAGCACAGCTGGTCAGAAGGGGGGGGGCGCCCCAGCAGAGGACGCACGTGAAGGTTTAGTGGGGCCCACAAGGCAGCAAGGCAAATCCGGACTTCAGGACCGGCCCAATTGGCCCACCTGCACTGCAGCGCACAGGACCACAACCTTCCCAGCCACGAGCTCGTCCTCTCCGCGGCCCGACCCGGCCGCCGAAGGGGGTGGGAGGGGCCCACACAGTATCCCCCCACCTCCTTCGGACCTCAACGCAGGCCGCCACCCGCTCCAGGCGTCACCCCAGCCTCCTCAGCAGGCTCAGCACTCAGGGCCCAACAGCCAGCCACACCAAAGGGCGTCCAGGCCCGAACTAGTCCTCGCAGGCCGCCAGCAGGAGCAGAAGCGGTACGGCCAGGGGAGGCGCCTCCGACTGCAACTCCCTCCGGTCACTGCCTCCGCCAGGGGAACCTCACGCGCCGCTCCGCTCCACGATCGCTCTCATTGCGTCTCAGAGCCTGCCCTCCAACACCAGGGGCATTGGAGCAGGAGGCCCCCCACAGGTCCGGGCTGCCGTTCAATCTTCCTCCCCAGGCTGCATCTGCCGCGGGCAAAGGAGCGCCGGTGAGCAGGGCGGGAAGGGGGCAGCCAGGGCGTCTAGCCGAGGAATCGGCCCTCCGAAGCGGGCCGCCACCATCTTGCTGAAGGAAGGTCGCCCTGAGCAGAGGGCAGCTCGGGCATCAGGCAGGCCCCTCGAGGGGGGCAAGGCGAAGCGGGCAGGAGACTGGAGTCGTCCCTGAGACTTTGGGACGTCGATGGGCATTAATAGCGGGCCGAGCACTCTTAGAGTGCGACCTCCATCTTGACGCCTCCGCCAATTGTTTTTTTAATCCCTGCTAATTTCCATTTGGTAGGAATGGTCTCAAAATTTAAAGACCTGTTGAAAAGATCTGTGAGACTATTAAGTAGCGCAGCAGATAAAATAGCCAAGATGTGAGGTGGAATTAGGTCATTGCGCACATTCACCCAAAAGGGTGTCTTGGTGCCAAATGACAGATGTTTATTGTTGCTCAACTTAATGGTACTCGTTTAACTCATATGGTCTGTCCCACAATGTCAATTGTGGCACACTGCTTGTACAGATATTTATTGTTGTCCTAATATTGAAAACATACTGTAGTTCCTAGGTTGCAGGAAAACTCTGAACTAATTCATAACAATTCAAATATCTGTCATTCAGGAATGGGGAAGCTTCGAAATTCGAACCGCATATGTCTGTTCTGTGAGCATTTAAATTATTGCTTACAACATGCTTGTGGATAGCAGAAGCAATTGTACATGAAAGAATTTTGAATTCCACCAACTGCTAGGTTGAGCTATCATAAATTGAGAAAATTATGAATTCTTAAACGTCATTTGATTTTTGTGTGCGAGTGCACACTGATAACTCAGCTGGTAACTCCTTTTCAATACCATTCAAAAAGAATACATCTGTGTCATCAGAAAGTGTCAAGTGATTTCATTAATTAAAGCCAATACCGGCTTTAGAGCTACCTTCACGTTGGCAGATTGACCCATTGTGCACATTTAGATTTCTTTCAGGCAGCAGGCACCCTGCCAAGGCTTTTTTAGCTGTCTGCCCCTCCCTCGGTTTCCCAGCACTTGAAACTCCCTTCCATTGCACTGCAGCTGAAGGATTTCAACTATTGGAATGAACCGTCCCGAGATGGTTGTCTTTTCACTGAAAGTAGGGGGGAACTGTTTTCCCTATTTTCACAGAAAGTAGTGGGAACTGTTTTCCTTAAATTGAGAAAGTATGGGCACGTCGTTCCCGTCCGATCCCGCCCACTTCGACCACTGGTCCCACTTAGCTCTAATATTGTTGAATCTTTTTTTTTTTTTTAAATTTTTGTAAACCTTTATTGTGCATGAATAAAAGAACAAATACGGGCCTACAACCGTCAGGCCGGCCACGATACTTTGTCAGCACAGGTGCAAGCATTACAGTTCCCCAGCAGCAACAGGTGAGATATCAACAATCAATGAGCGTTACACTGGGAAGAATCATGTCGCCGGGGAGAAGGAGAATTGAAGGTTAATTTTTAAAGTTTTTTATATGTTCCATCATAAGATAAATCAGTGAAGAATAAGAACTAAGGAGATTCGAGTCCGCACAATAGCTGCACGACATGGGCAAGCGGCGTCATAGCTGAAAACAACAGTGGAAGGTAACACCACGGGTAATATGGCGGTGCAAAACAAACTGCAAAATCTTCATCCAGCATTTACGCACCCCGTTCAGCGCCGCCCCCTCCCTGCCAACCCCAAACCCAGACTCAGAATCGAAACAGATTAAGAAAGCGCAGAAAACAGAAAAAAAAATAAGGCCCATAGAAACTAATAAGAGAACTAAATTACCCCCCCACCCTACACCAATGCGGAGGCTACGGCCTACACCCCCCCCCCAGCAGAGTGCCTGTCGCCCTGTAAAGAACCCGAAATATAGACAAGAAAGAAGAAGAAAGAGGAGAATGAGAAGAGGAAGAAAGAATAACCTTAACACTTGTAATATAGGGAGTGAGAAAAGAATAAACTAATCTAAACTCCCAAAGAAAAGGGGAAGGTGGGGAGGAGCCCACTCGGTATCAAGTCACCCGGAGTCCCCGGCCATCCACAACTTCCACACCATGCACATCTTCCACCCTGAAAACATCAGTACAGTAACAATTAGCAATATTAATACAGATGGAAAAAGTCATCTCGCGATGTGCGCCCATGACATATACAAAACAGTTCCAACCCCATCCCCGCCAGCCCGTGAAGCAGTATTAACGAAAGACAGCCTAGCCCTGACCCGATCGCGGATGTAACCCTGAGCATACTCCCCCACGAAGGCCCATCCCCCCGTGCACAAAAGAACAGTACGGCCGTTTAGAAGAAGGAGGTGAATCAGGAGCACAAAATGGCCGCCGATAATCATTATAAAGTCCTTTGTCCACCTTACACAGTTCCATCAGGGCAGGATCATAAAGTACAATATAAACAGGGAAAAAGATATCATAGCACAACATCCCGCGCCGAGGAGGCGCTCCAGCCCGAGTCTCCACCCGCCCATCAGACACAGATCGTAAGAATGAGGGCCCTTCTAGCCCTGGCCAGTTCTCGAGCGTCCTACCAAAAATGGCGCCGGAGAAGGATCCGCCTCAGGGAGAACAAAGAGGCAAAATGGCCGCTCTCGGCAAGTAAGAGGCCCCCCCCGACAAACCAAGTACTTCCAAGCACACGCAGATACAGCAATCCAGAGGGGCGCCAGTCCCAAGACCATCAGATGTTGCAGTACACAGTAAAATGGGGTCTTGGCGCGTGTGGCATAGGCAGTCAAGTGAAACAGCAGCAGCATCAGCGGATCAATGTATAAAAGTAGCGAGTCTGTAGTCACGATGGAAAGCTTCGGCATAGTAGGAAACAATGTAGCCTCGCCGGGATAGGCAAACGGCAGTCCGCTAGAATCACCCGCGCCAGAGGTTTGCCCCAGTTCACCATCGCGTGGCAACATTGTAGCGCACTCAGTGCCGAGAGGGGCCCGATCTGCGTGGTGATGAGAGCAGTCAGGCGATGCATCCCCCAACCCAAGTGCGGCGTCGTCCAGCTTTATACTCAGCGCTCGGGAGCATTCTCGCCATTCAGCCCTTAAATCGGCAATCGCGGCCAGAATGGAAGCACAGGTGTAAACAGGCGGGTAATCCGACGTGACCGCAGTCTGAAGCACAGCACCGCGTCCCCCACTCCACCGGAGTCCATTCAGTGCTATACAATCCTGATCCGAGGTAGAGCTCACAATTGCCACGGTGGGGACGGCCGCCATGTTGTTTCAGCCAGGGGTTTCTCAGAAAGCGTAGGCGAATCCGACAGTAATAAAGTGGGATGCAATCTCCTGAGATCAACTGAGCCAGTCGCTCTTAGGCGGCAAGTAACGAAAGTTCCCCTCTTGCAAATTCGGGCAAGGAGCGAGCAATAAGGCGAGTCACAGCAGCCAGTTCCACACATGCACAGAAAGGAGCGGCGCGGCTCACCTCGGCATCCCAGAGAGACGGAGCAGCAGGGTAGCACCGCAATCGGTCGATGCGTCCTGTGCACACGAGGGTCAGTATAGGTGCCTCCACAGCAGGGAACCCGACAGGGGACACCCGCCGCACCACTGATCAAGCAATCCTCGGAGCTGCAGCCCTCTCCGGCGGCGCGCAGGGACAGGAGTTTCGGTTTCAGGGCTCGGCAATGGTCATAAGATCAATATGCCCATAACATCGGAAAACAGGCAGGTAGAGACACCGGAGAAGCACCCCCGGTAACAGCGCGCTGACTTCTTCCTCCCGCAGTAGAGCTACACCAGGATAATGGACAGGATAGTGCTGCAGGAGACACAGGCTCGGGGAGCCGGGCGACTACACGTCCGTCTCTGCCGCCATCTTGGCTCCCCCCCCCCCTATATTGTTTACTCTTGCATACGATTCTGAACCTTAATAACCAAAGATCTTCCTTAGAACTTTTTTTTTGTGAAAAACTTTATACACAGCTGCAGTGTCACGTATCACCATATTACATTACACAGTGTCAACATATCAGCCGGTATTTTCCATTTTCGCCCCATACATGTCCCCAACTTATCGTTTCTCAACAGTGATACTAGACAAATGTCCTGGAAACTTAGTAATATACAATTCCGTTTCATTGCAGCAATATATTATGATACAAAGGTAGTGTCTCAACATCCCAATACCCTCCCCCACCCGTTCGTGTACATGAACTTCCCATCTCCCGGCGGTAGGACAATGTTCCCGTCTACAGTGTGTTCGGGCTTAACTGACTGATGTAGGCGGTAATGTATGTTGCCTCGTGGGGCAGTACAGGTAATAATACTAAGAATGAGGCTGACTGGGGCGCTCCCTTGCTCAATATATTCCATGTGACTGTTGCTATCTAGGTCTCCGGCCCATTCCCTATACCCAGGGCCAGGTCCTCGCCCTCCATTTTGATGAGCATAGCCTCCCATTATAGGGAAATTGGAAATTTCCGGAGGCCACGCGTCTCCTCCCTCCGAAGCGTCGTCCCCTCCGCCCTTCCCCACTTAAGCACCTCTGCCTGCCAAAGAAGATCTTCCTTAGATAACCCTATATATCATTGGGGTATCTGAAGATGCTGTCTTTGCTTCCTAAGATCATATTAACCTTTCTGTTGTCTCTCTCAGCACCTGTGTTTCCAAAGGCTCCATTATAAAGGCTGAAAGGATCTACGCACCCTTGGGGGAGACACCTCTGCCTCTTTTTAAGTCGAAATGGTTCAGATATCACCCAATTTACACTGACCAAAGCTCAATATAATTCAACTCTTTGTAAGATTATAGCTCCCATATTATCTTCCCTTTATACATGACGTATTGAAAATAATAAACTGCTTTTTGCTTGTATTAAATTGCCAATGCGACGCTTAAGTTGCCTGCCATTGCCAGTAGACTTTGGGTCCTAATACATATAATAGCTTGAATCATCTCTGGTCTTGACATACAAAGATAGTAATTATGCTATCATCCTGTCAGGAAAGACTTTCGATACTATGTTAGAGCCTACATTGATTAGAGAGATTGGTTTTATGAACTACATTAATCTGCGGCTCTTACCTTTTGGCAAATACTGAAATCAGGCCCTTCTATAAGTAAATTGTTGGGAGGCCATGGGGTGGATATTTTGTCTTGTTACCTTCAGATATTTTGGCATCAATCTGGTTTAGACCAGGATTTTTCTTTTACCCGTTCTCCATACAAAGCCTAGTAAATTTGTAAGCTTTGCTTCTTCATCTGTATCCACTTTGGATTTATAAAAATGTTTGTAATAATCTGCATAATAATTTGCATAAATAATCTGTTTCAAAGGTATCTTATTGCTTCCACTTATATTGCTTCTTCCCATTTCTTGCTCAGCCATGGTCCCAGGTTTTCAGGCCTTTTAACTTTCTTCATAGATTGATTGTGTGGACGGAAAACTATGAGATGGGATGCTACCGGGAGCGATTGGCAGTGGTTGGTGTATTTGCAGGCATTCATCCCTACACCTTTTGTATGTTTGATTACCAGTATAATGTCTGGAAACTTGAGATTGTGCAGCTTTCCAAGCCTTCTACTGCCAATGTATGTGAAATTCGTGAAGTAGGAACATTGCACCCGTTCAATGAGTACTTCTATTGGTGCAGATTTAAGATGTATTACTTCATTGGTAAACCTATATGTATGTATATGTGTGTGTGTATATGTATGTATATATATATATATATATATATATATATAATTAAACTCTGAAACCAAAAAATCAACTAGTTAAAACCTTCAAGAGAATTCACAACAACGAGGATAAACCAACACAAACAAGCAGACCTGACTCATTGTCCCCGGACCCAACACAAACAAGCAGGCCTAACTCATTGTCCCCAGACCCAACAGCCAAGACAACAATGAAACAATTTGGGGGAGTATCACACCCCAAACAAGCCTCCCCAAAGCTGTGCCCCTGGTGAAGAATAAAGAATGATGTCTGGCGCAAGAGAGAGTGCAGGTTTCAGTTTAAAAGTTTACTCTCTCTGCTATCACCACACAAGTCACTTTCCAGCGAGTGCATGGCACTAGAGAGAACTGTTACTTTGCTCCCCCACCACCATCCACTCATCTTAATGTAAGATGTAAGAAAGGGAGAGGGTCTATAGTAACAGCTCTTCCCAGCACCATATATGGTTTGTGAGTGTGGAGCAGTGGGAGGAATGTGTTGAGGAGTTACAAGAGTATAACTGTCATCGAGAGGGGAAGTGGGTGGGGAGACTGGAAATGAAGTCCTAGGGTAGAGGGTGGGAAGGAGGTTGACTGTCACAGAAGTAATGGGGGCTATGAAGAAAGTAATAGGGGAGGGGCCAGGAAACGAGTGTTGCAAAGGGGAGGCCAGGCCAGAGGAGGACAGTACGTGGAGCAGGAGGACGGGGTGATTTGTGGCACAATCAAGTGAGTTCCCATGCAGATATCTTTGTACCACTTTTCCCGTACCTCCTTTAAACTGTGAGTTGAATCAGGTGCCTTCTGCAAGCTCAGAGCATGGGTCTCTGAGCCATGGCAGACTGCTAACATGCCGTTTCCATAAGACACCTCACCACCACGTGTCACTTGTCAGACTCCCCTTCACATGCTGGGGGAGCCAACTGCCTGGGATAAAGGCAAGTACAAATCGCAGCCATGGGTGAGTGGCTAAATGTTTCCACAACTCTCATTGAACGTAGACACTTCCATGGTACTCTTGCACCGTCAGCCCCCAAGTCCTTTTCTAAACCTGAGCTCATCTGATTGTGCTTTGAGGTGGGAGTTGGAGGTGAAAACCAATTGATGAAGGGGGATGAGTGACATGGTGCCAGGCGCAGGGATGAGGGAGCTGGAGAATGATTGCCAAAGGAGGCTGGGACATTCAGTACCTGCTAAGTCGCAACAGCCAGTAACTTTTTTGTCTCGCTGTGATGGCACGTTTTGAGTTTCCTGTGGGCAGGCTCTAATTCCACGAAGCTAGTGTTGATGTTGCAGCCATGTAGCACAGAAAAGCGAGGAAGAAAACACCTCTCTTCTTTTATTGACCCAGTGGAAGCACAGACTCAATAAAAATTCTGGAGGGGTCTGTCTTGGTGGCCCAGCACTTTGCTTTGCGGTGCCATTTGCCTTCATTGGCCTTCTTCCCTCTTCTGATTCTCTAGCAGTTTCTATCTGAAACACTGAAATTGTGCTGTTACAACAGTGTCAGCAATGATACCCTTCATTTGTCAAAAGTCTTCTTCCTTGTATTTATTTTGGGGCATCTAAAGTGCTTGGGTAATATGTCTCCAAGGCTGTCGGTTTAAGTGTGTTGAATCTTTATTTTTCCAAAGTTATGCAATTGCCATAGGCATTTCACCACATTTGGGTTTGCCAAATTTCTATAATTTTCCATCTCTAGTAGGAAGAAAAGTTCATTTTGGAAAAGAATAATTGAATACCCATTTGTCTAAGATATGTTATTCACCTAGTTATATGTTTATACCAGAGCATGTGATGCTAGTCTCCTGCTACCTCATGGTATTCACCTAGTCTCTACAATCCAAGACTTAGGAATCCTCTTTAAATCTAGTCCTTACTTATTGGCATCTTCTGAAGCAGTAGAGAAACTGTAACAATCAAGAGAGTATATCCTACAATGTCTAACATTTTCTGTATCCATATGCCCAGATATCACCCTGTAGATCGCTGTACCATAGGAATCCAGCTGCATCTCACCTGGGCGACCCAACAAGACTTATAGCATGCCTGGGTTGCTTGTATTTTCGTATAGAGGGAAGTGACGTAGCAATTTGGAGTTATCGCTGAATTTTTGGGAAGAGTAAAAACTGATTTGCAGGTGGTTGGTGCTTTTTCAACTGGTCAAAATGATTTAAAAAAATTGATGGAATGAAACATGGCCCGGACGAATTACCAGTGGCTGTGACTAATTCAAGCCTTTTTTCTTTCACTTTTGTCTAACATTCTTCTATAATCAATGAGGTCCTCTAGAAACTCCATGTTGAATATTGTATCAAATCTGTTTTTTTTGTCTTTTGTACGCTCTTTGTAAAGCTATGAGGAAATTACAGTTTAAGTTAAATCATGCTTCTGATTGTTCCTTCACTTGAGTAGTGGAGATTGCCTGTAGCAAATCTTCTAACGGTAACGCAGATTGATCTCTATCCTGATCAATTTAAATCTTTATGTCTCTCTATAGCCGTCTTATACCAACTGTTGTAGGCTTGGGAGGCCATTTAATCTCGGATGCATGCATGAAAGCAGCATGGCTTACCAAGGACAGCACATTAAATTTAAATCAGAGCAAATCTCCGTTTATTTTCCTCCGGATTTGGTTGGCCAGCTTGAAATTCCAAAATCTCTACATATCTGCATACATAATACTGATTAGTGTGCTTGAGTTCTGTTATCTTACTTTCTTCCTGAAAGAGCTGAAGGCCTAGCAGTTTTCAGCCCTTTTCATCTTTGATACCCAGCTCTTGGTCGTGTGCTATCTTAAGCACTGTGGTAATGCACAATGTCACTCATTGCACTTTCTTGTTGGTTATCCAGTCATTATAACTTCTAGCAGAGTATTATTTTCTATACCTTGAAGTTGTATTGTGCACAACAGCTTCCAGGAGCCCTGAAGCTGTCCATATTTGGCATATACTCGCTCTCAATAACCCAAATAAAATATATAACAGATACTGCGTCTAGATATCATTTACATTTTTGTATGAGACTCTGTCCTTAGTTTCAGAAATTTGTTTCACAGAATTTTATGAAACTGAATCTGAGTCCGCACCTTGGATTGGAACTGAAAATAAATTTTAGGTCTACTTCTTAAATTCATAGGTGCTTGTTCCACTCAGTGAATAGCCCTCCTATCTTCTTAAAACAGAAACCATAAGTGAAAAAGCCCTAACAACACTCTAAGTATATGTTAAATCAGGATATTGCAAAGCAGAGCAATGGGTTGCTTTTATTCTTCATCTTTTCCTCTGTGCACCAATGAAGAGATTTTCATGCTTGAAACTTTGTAAGCCGACACGCGGTTCCCTTTGGCTGCATGAACGCTAGGGTTTTATAATGGTATTTGTTGCCAGTTGAAGGGCATTGCAGGTCAGCCTGCCATGAAATATTAACCATACATCAGAATATCAACTACATTTTAATATGTGTAGCATATAGAAATAGGTGTAACTAAAGTCCTAGATCATTGTACACTACGATACGCTCACTTTTTTCCCCAAGGGCCTTTAACCACTAGCCCGTTTCTTTAGGAGCAGACAGAGTACCAATAAAAGGTGGAAACTACTCAGCATTAAATGCACCTTGGTAAAGTAGGTTGTGCACAGATTGAATTTGCTTGTGCAAACATGACCATTTAAGATGGTGCACTCCACTAGCTCATCATCACCCCTGTGAAATGAATTTCATTGTATTGTATTTGCATTTATATAGCCCTTATTACCCTTGAGGCATAGAAGCAGTCTTCGGTGAGTAGCAAGCTACTGTGAGACCCATGGTTAGTGGTTAATCCACGGACTATTTGTGGTTGTGCTCTCAAGGAAACCATTCCAAGCATTTATTCAATTTCTTTTTGCTCGTTGAAATTAATAGGATATGGTGTGATTATTTGGTGTCATGTGGGTTCATGCGGATGGTGGGTGGGATGATTAGATAGGTTAGATGAGATTAAGTATTGTTAGGTTGCAAGGATATGGTTTCGAAGAAGAAGTTGTAATGTATGAAATGAAGTGTGGGCACTTTGTAGAAATTTTGTAATATAGAATAAGGCAGACCCTTTTGCGACTTAAAGCAGAATCGTGCTGCTTGCTACTGCAATGTTGGCATAAATAACACCTCCAAATAGGTAATTAGCTGTTCTGTTCCTAAATTGTCTTTCATCGGTTTGAACCTCTTCTAAGTTAAAACAGAAAGGCAAATACTTAATCTTAGATCATGCATGCATAGTCTGATTTTAGCTGTTAGAATGAAGCATAACCTGTAGTGCTTCTAGAACTCTCAGCTACTTCTCGGATGCCCTATTGCTGCTCTCCCCCCCCCCCCCCCCCCCTCCCCACCACCGTTGGAATGGTCAATTGTTAATCTTAAACACTCCTGGGATGAACTTAGAATTAATGCCCATTACTATAGGTCAGTATGGCTAACTCCCTGGTCGACATACAAGACCTATCTGAAAAGGAGTGTACTGTTGCTATACACTCAATTATATAGGAACACCACTTCTGCTTACAGTGTCTGCTGCTAAATGGCTAATGCTGGAATAAATCTATAATTTACTCGCCTCAGAAGAGTTACAGTTCATTTAGACACACAAGAGGATGGTGACAGAATTGACCATTAAAGGCATATAATTGAGCATACTGTTAAATGCCTATTCACATGTGCGGCTTCTCTGTTGCTCCCAGATCGACTCCATGGGATACCGTGCAGTTTGTGACAAAATCACCTTTCACACGGCTGCGCCCATTGAACACTCCTGATCGAACCCCAAGAAGCATATAGTACACCTCATGACATAATACCTATTGACATAGGTTGCCATCTGCTGCATCCTGACCAAACCCCATAGAGCATATTCTGTGTCCGGCTGTATAATGTGTAGTCATGTGGGTCACTCCTCAGGGAATACCTAGCCTTAAATGTAGTCAAAGGAAGCATGCACCACTGAGGGGTGGTTCATACTTAATGTGTTTCCATCTTTTTGCTGCAAACCACTCTAAGCTTGTAGGTATCCGAAGGCTTGCACAGCTTTGTCCATTCACATGATGTTACTAAAACACTTTTGTATGCACAGCCAGCATTTGAGGATATAGTCTGAAGACCACCAGCACTGCCCAGTAAAACAGAAAACTAGGGTCCTCTCCCGTGTCCTGTGGACGTTTTGAAACATGCAATGGACTAGCACAGAGAGGAGCCTACACAAAGCAACTTGAAATCTACTCTGTGCAATTGTTTCCATCTCAGTTTAGTGTTTATACAATGCGATCATGTTTCTTCACGGACTGGCCACATGAGGATGCCGATAGCATGTATCACACACTGGAACTGTATGAGTTGGCAGATCTGGAGTCTGCAAGCAACAGATCGGTCGATGTGCATTAGTGGTCGTCTGGCCTTTCATGTTTGGTGTGGGCTCATAGTGTAGGTGCAGATAGAACTATGCAGTGTTGCCATCACTTGAGCCTTGACACTCATCCGTTCCTCGATACGCATCCTCCAAGCTACCCACCCCCAACTAGTTTTCACAGTGTAAGAGAAGGTATTGGATAGCTACAACCTCCCTGTCAAGCAACCTCTTTGGTCTGTCTGTGAAGATTCCCCTATTCCACCACACGGATTCTCAATCACGTCCTTCACAAAAATCAGTGGCTGCTGAGGATTGGCTTGCAACTTTTCAATGCCCGCATCCTTCAGTGTTGGGCGGACTTAGACCTTGTGAGAGTGGGTCAGGCCAATATGATTGGCACTTGTATAGTGATCTATTTCTGGGTATGTTTAAATAGTTTCCAAGCAATATGAAACATGAAAAATGCTGTCGTGAAGGCCAAGAGTATTTTAATAGCTGCAAGTGCAACCATTTATCCTCAGAAGCCAATAGTTCATAGTCTTGTCTGGAAGATTCTTTCCTCTGCAGCTCCAACACTTAAGTGACAAAACATGTGGCAACATTGACGTTTGGAGTAGTTCCTCTTTGGTTAGCATCTCGCGGACCTTGCTCCCCACATAATGCCTCCCGCTCTCCCCTCTAAGTGATATAGGTATTGGCATTATTCTGTTCGTATGCTTTGGATGCAGAAGGTGGATGTTGTCCGTACGTCATGTAGAAACACTGATGCACAAACACAAAGATATGTAATTCAGATGTGTGTGCGTTCTCTTCTCGATGCAGTGTTTCAAATTGAAGATGTGTGGCATCAACCACAGGAGACCCAGGAAAAAGTTATATTCTGCTGCTGAGATAAATGGTCTTTGTTTTTCTGATTTCTTACCTGTCGTACGGCATTAAGGAAGTAGTTCACTTACCAATGAGTTCATGAAATCAGGGCCTCTTCAGCTCCATTGATGGATGCGGTGTGATGTTACATATGAATTGAAACAGAGCCTTAGCGGTCCCCTGTGTGAATTGTTAGGAGTGTAGTAGAATTTCACAGCTGTTGAAGGAAGGCAGAATGAACCAAGACCAGCTGTTGGAGAATACTGTATAGTAGGCCCTGAGATTCGGTAGATCATGCATGCAGCAGAGGGAACTATAGGCCTGTAAAATACTTGAGGCATCCTTGCTCATTTTTTTGAATAATATATGTGGAAAATTACAATTTGTGCCATTAGCTCATTTAATATGTAACAATGTAACAGGAGGCATCATGTGCCAATACCACTGAGCAACTCACTCATTGTGCTGTCGAAGTGTTTCTCGAGTCCCACTTTGCTTGTATGTATTGTTTGAAATACAGCAGTCATACACTTCAGTGATTAAAATAGGATATGCAAAGTAGAGGCCGGAGAGTGCTTCAAGCTGAGGTAAAGTATATTTTATTTAAAGAGGTTGCAGTAAACATTGGCTCTTAGCAAAGGTGATAAGGTGACTGTTGCAGTCCGTTTCAAGAGATTGACTACTATGCCGACGCCACCCAGTTATATCAGATTGGAAATGTGAATACCCTCAAGACTGTGACGTCCTACCTGAAGGAGACACGGTCCATGATGACTTAACATGAAGCTCACGCTAAACCTTAAAAAGATAAAATACCCCCAACAAAGGTCCAGAAATGCTCACCAATTAGATAACCAGTAGCCATGGACCTGTCTCCAGAAATAGTTCTCTGCTACATCTTTGCATTTCAGGCTCATCAGATTACTGTATGTCCACCTGCATCTGAAGGAGTTTGCTAGAAATTTCATATTCTTACTTAACTCCTGAATCTCATCATGATGTCTGTCCTAGCCTAGTTCTCGTACGAATTGACTAAGGCATTGCTCTGATGACAGGACTATACCCCTAGCTCGCCTAGCACATCTCAGATTAATTCTGTACGCAGCTGCCTATATGCTATCTAACACAATCTGAGCATATTACACCTGCCGTCGCATTCCTCAGGTGACATCAACTGAATACTCCTAAATACGAAACCTATCTCAGAAACTCCAGATCCCGGGTGTAAACAGTCTTGAGAGGCCACATACTGCTATGTATTGACACGCCTAGATGAAGCACTCTTTATCGTGAAAGACACCTAACATTTAGACAACCCTCCGCGTAAACATTAGAAAAGCCTCCATATTCAAGACAAACCTCAAACACATCCGCAGCAAAATTGTTCTTTCTTGAGATTGGTCATTGAGTCCAGTTCCATCTTTCTGCTCTCCTAGATGCATGTACACAGCTTTCCTGCTGTGGCAGCGTGCTCGGGCATCCCACTGCCTTGCCAATGACCCTGCTAAACATGCTAAAACACAAACATGCTAAACATGTTTGTTTTTAAACATGATGTACAGCTAACCGTGTCTAGCCGGGCTTTGGTGAGACAGCTGTTCTTCTGACATTCTGGGCCAGGGTTAGAATGCTTGGCCACTTAGCCTAAGTGTCTTCCTGCAGCCCTGCAGACATAGATGGAGGACCCCAGCAGGACAGGACATTTTCAGGACTATTGCTTTTTCAGTATAGCCCCAAGAAGAGGAGAGCTTGGTCTTACGAGACCCCAGGCACATAAGAATACCTTCCTCTCACATCCCATACACACACAGGAACAGAAACAGAGGATAGAGAGAGAAAGAGATGCACGGAGAGGAAGAGAGCAAGAGGGACAGAAGGAAGATGTCCTCAAAATGACCCTTTTTCATCTACCTCCAGTGTTTGTCTTAGAATTTCTTCAAAAATATACTCTTATTAAAAGATATGCTGAGCTGCAAAGACTGCCTTTTGTTTTAATGTTAACAAATCCTAAGAAAGGGGTAGAGTGATTTTATTTTGATTTTCTTAATTAAAGAATCTTACATTTACGTAGAACCCCTCTGCTGTGTTGTTGAACCATACTGTATGTATATAAATTATCTGCCACCTTCCTATGTTCGTTTACACATCTGGCCTTTCTTACTTGGTCTGCCAAAGAATATAGTTTAAAATCTTTCAGTGCCTAGCTACTTTTCTTTAGCAGATGATTGGACTTTTTCCAATGAATGCGGTGGCCTTTGGGATGGTCAGATTACATATTTTATTAAATTCAGTAGCTTGCTGAAGTCTGTGGACACCGTGAAAAATCACTCTGTCAAAAAATGTAATTATGTATGGGCATTACA
Source organism: Lissotriton vulgaris (assembly GCF_964263255.1). Taxonomy (NCBI): domain Eukaryota; kingdom Metazoa; phylum Chordata; class Amphibia; order Caudata; family Salamandridae; genus Lissotriton; species Lissotriton vulgaris. Next base: position 229,792,186 of record NC_141700.1, on the reverse strand, counting down.
TTCACACTTATTACCCCTTCCAATTAGTATTAAAGGAAGAGGTTATCAATTTTAAACTTTCAGATTTGTCGCGTGTAGTAAATCATGATGGTTTTCCGTACAGTAGTCTTCAAAATATAGAACCCAAAGGTAGAAACCTAATCCCCTCTCACCAACAAATATATTCTATGTCTGATCCTAGAATATTGGGATGGAAATATTTAACAGCTACTGTTTCAGTGCAGGCTTTCCCATATGCTGTTTTTTATTACATTATGTGGAGGAACCTATTACAGCAAGTCTCTTCGTTCTCAGAAGTCACAAACTAACTGCATGCTCTATTTTAACCTTGTTCATATCTTATTCTCACACTTTTCCACTATCTGGATAACTAAGATTATTCAGCACTGAATCTAAGGCTGGTGTGTACATGGCAGCCCATTTACCACTCTCTGGTTCTTAAATCCTCCTCGAAATCATGGCGAAGAAAGCAAAAAGGAATGCGGCCAGAGAATGAGCATGTCTGTTTCCTGAATTACTGAAAATTCTTTCCAAAGCCTGAATAACCCATGAATAACTCAAGAACGGGAGGTCACGCATATTGAGACTTTTTCCAGTGTCTACTCATACTCTTACAAGAAGTGTTTGTTTCATTAAAACTATATTTTCTGGTCATAAACCTGTGCTAATCTGTTTAACCCCAAAGGGTAATAGGACACTTTACAGATCACATACTCCCACAGAGTGCCTTTTTGTTGCATCTAGCCTATGTATTAATGTTTCTCCTTTGTTACCTGGTTCCAAGCTGCTCAGCCAGTGTGAGTTTTCTGAGTGGAATGTTGGTGTGATGGAGATGTTTGGAATGTTTGGGTGCCTGTGTGGTGCGGTGGGACAGTTGATGATGGGCTCAGCAGCAGGCAGGATGCTCCTGGTGGGGTTACTTTACATTGAAAATAACCTGTTACTTATACTTAATAAAGAAACTACAAAGATACAATTTGGTTACGACTTGTACATCACAACACTGTTGATCTATTTAGAATGCAACGGAAGTATGCATTGTGCATGCAATGTCTAAAAAACATCACAGTTAAAAAACAATTGAGTGGATCCATGATTAGTTTTAGGGTCGGACAGCAGTAGTTTAAGCAATCTTGTTACTTCCAGTTATTGGGTGTTTTGGCATCGGAGGACTCCTAATCTATGGAGATCAGGAAAATATGCATGGGTGTTAGGACACATCTTTCTTATTTTTGTATACACTTGTTTAATTATTTGGCACGTGTAGATAAATAAAGGGATGTGTTTATATCTATTGCTTGCTTTGGAATCACAAGGATCCTATAAAGATAGTCCCACATTAGGGATTTCTTTACTTCGTGAAAATGTTATTGAATGGCACATTAAGAGAGACCCAGTTGGGATCAATGCTGATGTAAGGCAAAGTTGGCTGAAACAACTTCAGATTTTAACTTGGTTGTTAAGGGGCGCAACTGAAGCCTATCCTGTCTTTTATTTAAAAGTGAATGTAGGTGAACAGCAGCACACATTCTAATTTGAAGACCCGATGCCCGGAATTGAAACAGGTTGTCTGGATTCTGGTTAGGCATGTGATTCTGTGGACTCATCCAGTCAGCATACCTGCCAACTAGCCATGCCTGAGTTTTAAACTCGTCAAATGATTCTGGTAACTCTTTTGTAAACCAGATAACTGAACTTTAAATTACTTAAAATGAATATACTTAAAAATATGACAACCTTCTTTAATTTATTTTTCAAAAAATGAATTATATTTGGCAGCAGTGAGACACTATATAATCTGTGGGTAGCGTGTTGACTATGTGACTCTGTGTTGAAAGGAATGAGATGGTCATTCAACTATAATTTACAGTTTTGCTCTTTGATGAGTTGCTTGTGTGCTTGACTTAATCTTCTTGATTGAACCCAATCTGTGACACTTGTGAATTGAAGGTGGAAGCCATGTACTCCCAAATTAGGTCCTAACATTGTTAACTCATACCACCTATTGAGCAGTAACCTAATTTCTCGCAAGGGGTTCAGGAAAAGATGATTGTGCTGGGAAAAATGCACTTGGTTAAAGTGTTTTCCTAGTAGTTCATTTTTGGCCTACCCGGGCAGAGATCGTTGACTTCATTTTGAGTACTCAGCCTACTGCTTAACAGTGGGTCATGTAATGTCTAGCTACTAAATTGAGGACAAAGATAAGTTAATTAGGACAATACCATAACGCACAATCAACATTCCTACCCTGTAAATGCTTGTTTCTGTCAGTGTATAGGTACGGTCAAAGTTGATACTGGGATGTACCTGAAGGGTGCTGGGTTACCCATGCTAGGAAATTTGGTGAACGTTTTTACTCATTGTTATCCCAGTCTCTCCAAGCACTTAAGCCATTTTGAAAACTGTAGCAAAAATGTGACCTTGGCCCACCTCCATATGTGTCCTTTGTATATCTCACCAGGATTGGGTTCTTTTTTAGGTCTCGCCTACAACCTACTTTAGCTATTAATTTTCAAAGACATTTTATCTACAGTATAATGCATAAGGTGAGTTTTGGGTGAGCCCTTGCTTATAATTGGATTGTTTTCTTGCCTGTTCTAACATTTCTAAGCTTCTTATTGGCTATCTTCTTTGTGTTTATCCATTCCCTGGAGTATTACTTCCGTCAGTTGTTTCTGATAGGATTAGTTGTATACTCCCACTACTGACTTGACGGGACTATTTTTCATCTCCTTTGCGACACAGTTTTAGTTGTCGCTCAAGGCTTATTGAATGAATAAAAAAGATGTTCTGCTCACCAGCACTCTAGGGGGTTGTTGTGTGCGCTGTGGAGAGGCCACACACAGCCCAGCCATTTAGTCTTGTTGGGTATTAGCTAGACTGTGCGTGCGTGGTTTCTTCAAGAATTGTTGTTAACGGGTAGTTGACTACAGCCCCCCCCACAGGTTCACCATTTGTTAGTTGCAGCATTGCTTTCATGTCCTTCCTTGATGTTTGCCATGCTTACGCTTCATGCCTCTTCTTGTGTTTGGCCATCCTCTTAGAGCATGGACCAAGTACTTGTGTCTATCCACTGCTCGGTTTTTGGTGCTACTTTTTAATTGTGTTTACACACTCCATACGAGGTCTTGTGTTTTCACTCGCTCCTTTACTCATTTGTGTTGCTTCTTTTCTATCTCACCGACCTCGTCTGTTTTTTCTATATCTGCCCACCCACCTTTAGTAGTGTTTAACCACTGCATACAAGTGCTTGCTACTTAGGTTTGGTTCCTATTTCTTTTACAGTAACACATAAGCATATTCCACTAACTGTATTTCATGTTGCCTTCCCCCACATCCTCCTTCTCCATCGCTGTTGTTGCTTCCCCTTTGCGCTTGGAAGCAGGAGAAGCTGCAATGTTTGCAGGCAGAACGTGAGCTACAGTGATATTTTACTGAACTGAATATAAAGCCCAATTCTGGAAAGATTCTTAAGTGAGAATGGTTGTGAAAACTAAGGCCCACTTCCCATGCACTTTGTGCTGTTGCTGTCTAATGGCAGCTTTCAAATATATTACTGATGTGGTTAAAAGACCATTAAAGAGGAGAAAGCATTCAAGGTAAAGTGGGACAAGAGCGAGGTGCTACCTCTCTCCACTGGCACCACAAAAGTGGCCATTCACGGCTTTCATTTTTTGCTGGAAGCCCTCTTGCTTCACACACATGGGGATACTGGTTAGTAAGGGCCTGGACAGGATGGTTGCGGATAACTTGGACCCTCTAATATCCAGATGAAACTGGACTTCGAGAACTGGTCCCTCCTTGGGTTCTCTATGTGGGGCAGGGTGCATGTAGTACGGATGGTCGCCCTACTGCGCTTCACTTATATGCTGGGTATACTCCAGATGACTGTGCCTCTGTCCACATTGCGCCTCATAGACTCCCGAATCCGGTCCTTCGAGTCTTTTTGAAGAAATACTTTCTCCTGGTGTGCAGAGGGTTGTCTTAGAGGAAGACAGGTTTTAAACCGTGGGGCGCCTGTCATTTTGCTTTGTCGATTACATACCCTCACCTCGTGTGTATGTGGTGTCTTGAGTCCACCAGGACTCCAAGTGGTGCTCAGACTGCCGGTGCTATGACGCTGAAGGCTTTGAGGAAGCGATCCCTGAAGCTGCTAGGGGCCCGGCAGGTGACACCGCATGGTCCCGATCAAGTGGACGATTGCGGGACTGCTCCAGTAGTTCCAAGTCCTCTTTTTCCCATTCCCAGTCCGCGGACCATTTGGAGAAGAAACATAAGTAATACAAGAAGCCTATACATCGACTTCCTCTCGTCCATCGACCTACTCGATGAAGGAGCATCGACGTTCGAGGCATGGTTCTTCTAAATCATTACTAAGGCCATCTCTGTGCTTCCCACCTTTTCCAGGAGCCGGAGCCACCCCCGCTCCAGAAAGAGAATGTTACGAGGCCATTCGCAAAGTAGTTGAGCTGCTCGACCCCTCCAGTGCACCTTGGGATCCCCTTAGGTTGGACGGGCCCCTTCGGGTTCTGCGCCGACGGCTTCAGTCTCAGCTCAGACGGGCTCCCATGGATCGGCATCGGTCGTACCACCACGACCTTCCCTGGCGCCGGCCTGACACCAATAGGACCCCGTGTCCTAGGTCAGAACCTGAGCCATTTCCTGAAGGGCTAGGCATGGGAAAAGAGTGGGAGGGGTCACTTGACCCTTTAGAAAACCAGTTAGAAGGTGATATGGACTGGTGGGGGGAACTCGGGTTGCCAGTGGTCTGTACACATCCCCAGACACTGGTATGCTTTCTCCCTCTACCGTAGCTATGGCGGAGGGGGCATCTTATTTCAGGGTGGTAAAGATGGATGCTGAGGTCATGGATCTCGAGTTGCCCTACAAGATCATTGGAGTCCAGTTGGTGGCATAATCAGCCATAATCTCCGCCACTAGCAGTCCTTAACATTGAACAGGTGCATTTTACAGATCATTCGGAGGGGATACTCCCTTCCCTTCAGATCCTCCCCTACCCCTTTGCCTCCATCTCATGACTGGGTGACAGTGGATCATTTTCCTTGTTTCAGTGGGAAATCATGGCTCTCTTGTCCAAGGGAGCCATAGAGAGGGTTCTGATGTCAAAAGTAGGCACTGGTTGCTATTCTTTGTATTTTTTGATTCCCAGAAAGAACAAAGGGCTTCACCATGTTTCAGATCTCGGAACCTTCAACCTCTTCCTTAGAAAAGGAAGTTCAAGATGCTCACATTGGCTCAGGTTTTGTCTGCCCTTGACCCAGGAGACTGAATGGTAGTATTTGACTTGCAGGACTCCTATGTTCATATTCCTGTCCTGCCTGCCCATTGGCGTTACTTATGGTTTATGGTAGGCCACTAGCACTTTCAATTAATCGAGCTCACTTTGGCCTTATCAGGGCCCCTCAGGTGTTCACCAAGGTGATGGTGGTAGTCGCAGCTCAGCTGCACAGATCAGGGGTGCCAGTCTTCCCCTATCTCGACATCTGGCTGCTGAAGGCAGAATCACCCTAGGCTGTTGTATCCCTTCTCTAGACTACGGCGGACCTTCTGCATTCACTGAGGTTCTCTATCAACATGGCGAAGTCACACCTGACCCCTCTCAGACTCTCTCTTTCATCGGAGCTGTTCCGGACACAGTTCTGGTGGCGGCTTACCCTCCAGAGCTGCAAGTCCAGGATATTAAGTCTATGATAACGATGTTTCAGCCTCTTTCATGGATTTCGGTGAGACTGACTCTGAGGCTGCTGGGCCTCATGCCCTCCTGCATCCTGCTGGTGACACAGACCAGATGGCATGTGCGGGCTCTGCAGTGGGCCCTGACGTTCCGTGGGCGCAGCAGCAGGGGAATCTCTCGAACATGGTCCAGATCTCAAAGGGAACTCCAAAATGCCTGCAGTCGTGGCTGTTGAACCGCAGTTGTGTCAGAGGCAGACCTCTCTCCCTTCCCCTACCAGATCTCACAGTAGTAACAAATGCAACACTTCTGGGATGGGGTGTTCATCTGGGAGAGGTAAAGATCAGAGGAATCAGGTCTTCTACGAAATTCGGAATCCTCATCAACATGCTGGAGCTCCGAGCGATCTGACTTGCATTGAAAGTCTTTCTGCCTTCCATCAAGGGAAGGCTGATATACGTGATCACAGACAACACCACTGCCATGTGGTACTGCAACAAACAGGGTGGGTGGGGTCGTGGATTCTTTGCCAAGAGGTTCTGCAAAACCTGGGAATGGCTGGAACAGCAGGCCATATCCCTGGTGGTTCAACATCTGCCAGGTTCCCTGAACTCAAGAGCGGACAAACTCACACGTCGATGCCAGTGGATCACAACTGGCGACTCCATCCGGAGGTGACGCAAGGTCTCTTTCTTCAGTGGGGAGTGCATCGGTTATATCTGTTTGCCCCTGCTGAGAAAGTGCAATGTCAGCAGTTTTGCACCATTGAGTTTCCAAAGCCGCTCTTGCTTGGAAAAGCTTTTCATCGCGAGTGGAGCGCAGGCCTCCTGTACACCTTTCCACCTATACCTCTTCTCTCCAGAGTTCTCAAAAGGATCAGAAATTACCAGACCCAAGTCATCCTTGTGACTCCGGACTGAGCACAGAGAGTCTGGTATCCCGAACTTCTCAGCATGAGCATCGATCCACTGTTCAGGCTGCCCCTTCGGGAGGATTTTGTGTCGCACCATCAGGAGTGGGTTCTCCATCTGAACCGGGCAACTCTACGCCTTCTTGCTTTGGGATTGAGCAGCGACAGTGGACAGCTTTTGACCTTCCTCCCATTGTCTGCAATGTTATCTTGGCAGCCAGTCGTCCCTCCACCAAGACGGTGTATGCCTGCTGGTGGAAGAAATTTGTATTAGGTTGTACAGAAAGGTCTTAAGCCTCTTTCTGTTTCCCTTTTGGATATTTTACTTTTATTTTGTCCCTTCCCCAGCTTGGCTCTGCTCTTGGCACTCAGAAAAGGTATCTTTCTGCCTTGTCTACCTTCTTTCATCTGCTGGACCAACCCTCTTTATTTAACTTCCCCGTTCTAAAAAGATTTCTGAAAGGTCTTGTACATATATTCCTACCTTCTCCTATCATTATGCCTCAGTGGGACCTTAATCTACTTCTCTTATTCCTGATGTGTGTTCCCTTGGAGCCTTTACATAACGGTCCCCTCATGCTGCCTATCCTCAAACAACCTTTCTCGTGGCACTAACATTTGCCTGGAGGGTGAGTGAGCTGCCGGCTCTGTTTTCCAAGCCTCCATTAATCTTTGTCTTTCCAAACAAACTGTTGCTTTGCACTAGGTCCTGTTTCCTACCGAAAGTGGTAACCCCATTCCATGTGAGCCAGTACATCACCTTGCCCACTTTCTGCACTCCTCCACATCCCTGAAAAGAAGAGGAGCGACTCCACCATCCAGACCTTAAAGAGCGTTGTCGTTCTACCTTGACTGCACATGAATGTTCCAGGTGGACGACTAAATCTTGTGGGATTTGTTGGAGTGAAGAAGGGCTGGGTGGTACAGAAATGAAGCATTTCATGCTGGTTTGTTCTTTGTATAAATATCTGCTATACACTGGCCAAGAAGCATCCTCCTGAGGGCTTAAGTGCTCATTTCACCAGAGCTACAGCTGTGATTAACACGTTAGCTTGTGGAGTCCCATTCTTGGACATCTTCCAGGCAACAACGTGGGCGTCTATGTACACGCTCACCAAACATTACTACCCTGGGCAGTCAAGTCCACAGGGATGGGCTTTTCGTCCATTCGGTCCTTCAGGACTTATTAGTTTAGGACTTATCTGCATCCCACTACTGGGGATGGTATTGCTTGGTTATCTCTATTCAAAAGTAACGTATCTGCGGCTGGATGTCTCTTATCAGATGAACAAGTTATTTACCTTCGGTAACTCGTTATCTGGTAGAGACAAAATCTAGCTGCAGACTCCTTACTGATCCAACTATCCGCCCTGCTCTGCAGACAAATTTCTAGAGTCAGGGCTGATCCCTTTTACTTCCCTTGTTTAGACACACCAGTGTCAGTGCACTTCATGGCGCTGCACTCCTTGCATGGAAAATCATGAAGTCAGTGCGCCGAGGTGGCATCTATAAAGGTGACGCCGATGACGCCATGCGGAGCCGATCAACGCCACCTACCAGCACGCAGGCGTTCTGCTTGCTCAAAAATCCTACAGAACCAGTCTGACACCTAGGAAATTCAAAGGTAAGGAATCTGCAGCTAGATCTTGTCTCTACCAGATAATGTATTTCCAAAGGTAAGTAACTTGTTCGCGTATCTTTCTTGGCAATGAGTAGTTGGGGAATCCATTGTGTGTCTCCTTTAATTGGCAAAGGGATGCTTCAATTGCAGTGCCTGCGAAGTAAAGCATCAATTCATTGCAGAGAAGGTGCATTCATTAATTCTCTGTAAATGGCTGCTTCGCCATTGTTCAGTGGTAACCAGATCATTACCTAATGCTGGACATTCAGAGTTCTATTACTAAAAGTATTGCTGCCAGTGGTGTTCTTATTGCACATGAACAGCAGCACAGTAGTTATAGCTGGAATGTCTGCTGCTCTGTCACTTCTCCTCCACCTTGCCAGTGCCCCCATTCTGTACCCTTGTACTCATTGCCTGTACCCCTTTTACCTCCACCATTTCTGTTTCCAATTCTGATTATGGACTCCATGTTCCTGTCTTAAACCTCCGTTCTGTACCAGATGGTCTTGCATATCCTGCTGGTGGCTCATGCCCATTGACACATGGGAAATGTGCTGAAGCAAAATCTCCACGTTCAGTGGGCTTAGCATCCACGTCTCATGCAGAACAGAACCTTCAATGGGGGATGAAGAATATCAACTTAACTTGTGGCAGTCTGTTCTCCCTACCCCATACGGAGCTCACAGTGATAGTGGATCCATCAACTCTGTGGTGAGTAGGCCTCCTAGATGAGGTAAAAATTAGGGGCTTCTAATCTCTTCTGGAACAGAAGAACAACATCAGTCTTCTGGAGGTGCTTGTCATCCTGCTGGCCCCGAAGTCCCTTCTTCCTTTTATCAGCTGCATCCCTCTGGGAAATCTGATGAATAACACGACTGCCATGTGGTACTGCAACAAACCGGGTGGAGCGGGTCACTGGTGCTGTTACAGGAGGCTTTGATGCTGAGACACTGACGTTGTGGTGCTGACTGAGACTGACCGATATCTCCTTGACTGTCAACTATCTGGCAGGGTTTCTGAACACCAGTGTGGATGAGCTCAGCAGATACCTCTTAACTTACCACAAGTGATTCTCACCCGGAGGAAGTTCACTGCATATTCACCCAGTTGGACATGCACTGAGTAGATGTTCTCACTATCACTAAGGGGCTCATTGTCAATCTTGTTGCTCCCTAGAATTTGTCTCAAGGGTCCCTTGGAGTTTCATTCCCACTTCCATGGCATTCCATTCTCATTTGTGTTTCTGCCTCTCTCACTGCTTCAATGACTTCTGAATATTGTTAGAGGGATCGGACTCAATTGATCCTGATAGCCTCGGACTGGGCTCGGAGGGCCTGGTACTCCATACTGGGTCTGAACATTTGCTTCCGCTCAGTCTATCCATTTTTGGGGGACCTGATCTGTCAACAACAGGACAGGATTCTAAACCCAAACCTCCAAAACCTACACATCTTTACCCAGGGTTGTTTGGACCTAATTCAGCAAGTTCGATCTGCCTGAGGAGGTAGTGGATGCCACCTTGGCTGTCCACCTGTGTAAGAAATTAAACTATTTTGGACATTCAGTAAAGTGTGTCTTCTGGTGTGAGGACTGTCTTGTTGATCTATTGCAGCCTAAACTTTCAGATATAATTGTGTTTGTCTTGTGTTTTTCCCTGCAGGGCTTTGCCATTGTTACCCTTAAAGATTATTTGTTAGCTCTCTCAGCCTTTCTCTGTTTGCTTGATAAGAACCTTCTGGTTAAGTGGTTAAGCCACCAGTTGTAATGCATTTTTGAAAGTAGTTACATGTGTTTCTCCTTCACCTTTTGTTATGTACAGAGGGTATTCATTTGTTCTTTCCTTCTTAATGTGCATGCCTTTTGAGCCTATGCACAGTTGCACTTTGAAGCTACTGGCTGTTACGACTGTCTACCTCATTTAAATTACTTCCGCACGCCATGTCATTGAACTGCACGTGCTATATTTGCAACCACCATGTACCGCCACCTTTGTGGACAAACTGGCACTTGGGCATCCTTTCTGTTGATGGTAGTGTAGCCTTTCTATGTGGGGCAGTCCATTACTCTTCCTGCTATTCTTTCTCTGCCGCATCCTTCTGAGGATTTGGAGAGACCTCTTCAGTTGAACCCCATGAGAGCCTTTTGCTTTTAGAGTGATCGGACTTAGGAACACCGAGTACATGACAAGCTTGTTAGGGGGGGTCATTGAAGTTAATAAAGGAATTGTAGCCCAAAAGCAGAACTTGTCCACATTGATGATTCTGTGCATAAAAGTATATAATAGCTTGGCCAAGATAGAGCCCCATAAGTGCCTGTTGGTTTATCCTGTCAGAACCAAGGACGCCATTACAGCTTTTGCCAAGGTTTTTCGATGCTGGACATCTGCAACATGGCTACTTGGTCATCCATCCACACCTTCGCCTATCTTCACTCACTTCACTCTTAGTTCTGCAGAGAGATCAATTTTGCATTCTCGGGTCCTGTAGTATTTCATGGTGTCAAGGGTACTCCTTAGACCCTCCACCTTTTGGGAGGTATTGCTTTGGTATTTATTCAAAAGTTAGGAATCTGAAGTTAGAAGTAGCCACCAGAAAGACTTACCTTTCATAATGCTCATCTAGTGGATACCTCTTCCTTTCTATCACAGCTTACATAGATAATTCTTGTTTTTAAGAGCAAAAATTGCATTTGTTTGTGAAATGGAAATCCAAGCTTGGGAAAATGGTGTTATACTGACAATGAGGTTGAAAGCCACATAGTGCCCAGAACTGTTTGGTAAGTATAAAAGCTTTGAGCTGCACTAAATAAGTAACATTTAAGTATTGGGTAGGTAGTATTGAATCTGCTTGGGAAACTGATCTTTCTATCTCATTATCTGTTGATGTTTGGGATCATTTATGGTGCAAACTGTTTAAGACATCGATTTCAGCTCGACTTACTCAGTCACTTTTTTTTATATACCATAGAGCCCTTATTACCCCAGTTAGCATAACAAAAGTCTCCTCCTCGTCCTCCCCCCTCTGTTGGTCCTGTTCCTCTCACCCCGGCACGCTCAAACACCTACTGTTTGATTGCCCCTCTGTTCTTGCTTTTTGGAACTCAGTTTGGGATTTTTGCATGCGTATTTTTCATTTTTCTGTCCCATTCTCATCGCTACACGTTTTTTTAGGCTCCCAATCTGATATTTTAGACTTACATTCATATAATGCTAAACTATTTGATTTTTTCATTGCAACTGCTTTTAAAGTAATTTTGTCCTGTTGGAAGGATAATACTAAACTGTCTGTTCATACATGGTGGAATTTCATATGTGATGAGCATAGAATTGCAATTGCTTCTTCTTCCTCTGTCACCTTAAAAATCAAATCCGATCTTACCTGGCTTCCTTTTTCTAACTTCTTATCATCCCCCTCCCCTTCCTAACCTTTCCTTCTTTTCTCTCTCTCTCTCCCTTTTTTTTCTCCTCCTACTTTCTTCTTCCCCTCTCTTCCTTTTCTCACAGCATCTGAACCTCTTCTCCTCTTCATCTCATTCTCCTTGTCTTTTCACATTGGTTCTGATTTTTTGTATACTGTTATATTATGCTGTACTCTTTCTTAAACAAAATAAAACTTTATTAAACTGAAAAAAGTATTGAGTAGGTGTCAGTTATGGTCTTCGCAATCACATTTCTCTGAGTGAGAACACTTAAAAGGTTTTCTTTGATATTTGAACATTTTCAGTATATTCATTTGTGTCTGGTTTTACCATGGATATACATTTTATATTGACCATTTCTGTTTAACTTTTTCAATTGAAAGAGTATTGCATTTTATTTACACTATTTTAGTTCTAGCTAGAGACTCACTTACCTGTTACTAGGGTTGGGTAACATAATCCATATTGCTAGATGAGCAAGTGGATAGCACTCTGTTGTGTCTTTCGTATATTGATCGTTCCACATTAATCAGAATCAGATAGCTTAAATGTAGCTATCATGCATGATGCCTGGAGTTTGGCACTGCACTAGCATACAGACATTTCCTTGATGTAGCACTCTGTTGAATCACTATAGGAAAAGGCGCTTTTCTTTTTGGAATCGTGTTACAGACAGTTACAGCAATCTTTTGGGAGGCAGCATAGTATACCATACACCACAGAGCAAATCCTAGCTCAAGACGGGATGGTCTTTGTGTCAGTCTCAGTTGCCTTGCTCCCATTTGTTGCTTTTCTTATTTCCTGTATCTGCGTCGCCTACATGGGCGATTTGGTTTTGTTGTTGGTAGATTTGTCATTCTTCCTGCTTTGAACACAGCATTGAAAATAGAGCCTCAAAACACCATTTTGTTACCTTTCAGTGCCAACTATTGGTCACTAGAAAATCTGCAGCAGAATTGTGGAAGATGCACGAACGATCTTGACAGACTACTTGCTATAAACAACTATTGGCAATGTCAGTGTGCCTCCACTAGTTTGTTAATTTAAGCAAGACTGATTGCCATTGCAAATGTCTCTTTCCCTTTGCGTTAAATGTGCGGTTTGTTGTTGATTGCGGTTGATATCCATAGCAGCACTGGCTTTCACCAGTGTTTGTGTGAATGGGAATAAGACACTTAAGAGACATGGCTGTTAAATGATAAAAAGCCAGTGGACTGCCTAACGCTCGGCACATGGATGATAGTTGCACTGGTGAAATAAAAATGTTAGAAGATGAGTTTGAATGATTTTTCAGTTCTTCCTTCAGCAGGAATTTATCGATTCTGTTGTGCGTAGGTGCAGATAACAAGTCGGCCTGTCATATTTTGTAGAGAAAATAAGGAGCACTGCTAATGACCCTCAGTTAGACATGTGGGCCCATGTCTGTCTTTTCAACCACAATCTTCTCTTCTGTGCTCTAGAATTTCTCAGAGTGTCCTGATGAGTTGACTTAGAATTAGATTGCCCAACGGATTATTGAGTCGTATTGTCATCCGCTTGGAATGGCACTGTGTAAGGGCTGCTTGGCTTTGACCTTACCACGGAAATGTGAAGCCATATTGTGAGAAGAGCTGCTGGCGGCCTCTCTATAGTGTACTGTACATTGAATGATACAAGCAGCGCGCAACAACAGCTCCAGGCATTCTCACATGCTGACAGCATCTACATTCCCTTACCGACACGAGCAACACCACTGGGAAGCCTTCCTGTCAACATGGATAAAGAAATTACTGACATTGTTGACCTCCTTTTTAGGTCAGGTTAGCTGTTTCTCAGATCTAATATGATCAAAAGAGAGAGAGAGGGCGATCGAGCGAGAGAGAGAGAGCTATGTCTGCTCCCTCAGCAGTTGGTAGTCTCTCAGCTATTCTTCCATCCTTTAATGCACTCCATATTTCCTCATTCTGAGCAGTTCTTCAGTCCTTTATCTATACATCAGTAAATCAAAAGGTGATGGTAGGAATGCTTACAAATAATGTAACCCTGTCAATCACTTTGGTTACCATTCCAATCCATCTTTTTAAGCCCCCTGTGCGGCTCTAGCCACCGAAACCTGCACTGACCATGTTTGGTTTATTAGACGAGGACTGAACGTTTGTTACTCCTGCATGTGAATTACAACACACGTACTTTGATCATAGTCAGTATACACAATCCTGGAACTGATGTTGTTAGAGTGTGTATGAGTGAGGTTGAGTGTTTGGTATAAAGGGGAAAAAGGGACATGGAAGGCTTGGATGGTTTTAAAAATATTTATACATGTATTGTAAAATGAAGGAATAATAGAGGAAACATTTATGGTATGTAGAAATATTTTTTGTACAATTGACATTTTCATAATGAAGAGAAAGATTAAATGAAATATCTTTATAGTTGTTAAATAATCTCGGTCTTAGATTGTATAGATTGTGAAGGAATGTAGGTTAGGCTTGAATTTGTAGTGTTTATTTTGGGCCACTCTATACAAAGGCTTACCTTAAGCAAATCGGTACTGACCCTGCCCACATAAAAACAGTCCATCCCGAACTTCCAGGGGAGCCCCTCTCCAGACCTCATTCCACCTTGCTCAGCCTCCTTAGTGAGGTATAGCTTGGATCCCATAGCACAATGAGCAAAGAACCTACTTCTGGTGATACCCTTTACCACTTGAACCAATCACACAAAAGGTGATGGGAGGAATGCTTGCAAATAGTCTAACCACGGGCAGTCGCTCTAGGTAATATTCCAACCCATAGTTTCACGCCCATTGTGGCACTCTAGATAAAGGCCTGCCTTATGCAAATCAGTACTGACCCTGTTTCCCTTCAGAACAGTCCATCCCAAAGCGTTAGATGAGGCCATCCCCGGAAGTGAACACAAGCAATCCCAGACCAGTTTCAGCCTTGTTAGGACACGTCAGTGAAGTATGTTGTGGATCCTATGGCACAGTGATCAAGGGACCCAATTCTGTGCAGGACCAAAACTGATATGCTTTTAGCTGGGTCTAACCTGAGATGGCATGGTAGGCAAAAGAACCATGGTTTGGAATACTATCCCAAGTGAATGCCAATGGTTAGACTTATTGCAAGATTTCCCCCCCCCCCATACAGCCCATATTATTTATTTAATGCAATGCCCTAAGTGGCCAAGGATAGTCCCAGCCATCTGTCCCTTGCTTACTTTGATGTGGAAACAAGCTGAACCTGACCCATAGGCCCAGTCAAGCCAAAACCGGTCTTGGGTTACTTCTGTTCCAGTTCAGGGAGGATGTGGCTTGCCAGGATTGCCTGGACTGTTTCATTGTAGCTGGATCAAGACTGATTTGCATATGGCTAGTTATGATCCTCTGTGTGGGTCAAAGAGAGTGGTTGCTGGTGGGTAGACTTTTTGCAAGCCTTCTTCCCATCACCTTTTGTGCTTGTGATTTATTCAGCCATCCCTGCTTTCACTCAACCTTTTAACGAGTCTTCAGGTACTCATTCACCCATCCAAGCATAGTCACTCATTCATCAGCCCATTCGCACACTAACGCATCCATCCACTCCTTCATTATTCACTGTCTCTCTAGCCAGTTGATGAAACACACTTTAACCTTTAAAAACCCACATCTATTGCCTCGGTCACGCCTTTATGAATGTGTTTTAGTTTCTGTGCAAGTTGTTTAAACTTTTAACGTTCTTGGCCAGCTTCACTAGATTTCGAATATATTGTACTTGAAAAACTACTGTAAAAGTACAAAACGGTATTCGAAAGGAAATGAAAAAAAATGAGGCTGGTTTCGCAGTTGACAGCTCAAATCTTGTTTGAGTTAAATGTTTTTCTGCGTCGAAATAGCATACATTCCGTGGTTTTCCTATTTTCTAGGGAGCGTTCCATCATAAATAATGTTTTTTCCAGATTTAGCTGGACTCCTGGGAAGCGTTCAAAGTAAAGTATGCCAGGCAGCCAAAAAGAGGCGTTAACAAGTAACTCATGATTGTACACAAGAAAAGAGGTTTCTCCTGAGGCTGGGACAAAACCAAAGCGGGCTGTCGAGGCGACGCCAAGCAACGGAAACCGGCTAGACCTTAAACTGAAAAACATCACCGAGGCCTTAGTCAGGACTGTGAACTCATTTTGTTTCGTTTCTCAAAATGTACTTCATGAGAGTGTTTCTAAGCCTAGTAAATGTCTGTTGCATTGTTGGTTATGTAGCGCCTGGAACTTTGCATTTGCATAGATTTTTCTTTGCCTCCACCAACAGGCGAAGAGACAAACTGGCGGTTTTTATTATTTTGTCACTGTTATCGCGTAGTATCTCCAAAATCCGATTTCACTGCCTTACCATCAAACTTAGTTTCTGATGGAGTGTGCATTTTAGGTTGTTTCACCAGGCACGGTGGTGAGACTGTTTTGGTAGTTGTGTTATTTCCATATCCGAGTTACAGTTGGATAGATATATGTTGGCTATATGTGGCTTTGGGGAGTGATTGGATTTCTCGTTCAAAGATTTTCTGTGGTTTTCATTCTCATGGACTGTGCTGCTTTCACATTTTACTGCATTATTGATACCTTCCTTCGGATTTGTAATGGGCTTATTAATAAAGGAGGTCTGTAGAGCTACCTCTGCTTAATGTTTATATAACTGCTTCATTTTATAGCTATGAACAGATTATGTCTGCCTGCTGTGACTACACTTTGGTCTAGCTTTGGAAAATATACCCTTTTTGTAATTTTGTTCCAATAAAGACTGTTTTTTTTAACAGACTGTGGGAAAAATGTTTTCTAAATCGCGATGTTGCGTCCTTCTGGCTCAAATTATTATAACAGAATCTGTGGTCTCACAGTTTGACACTATATTCAAATGGTTCTCATTGTATTACTTCATGGGTGCATTGGTGATGCTTACGCCGCTGTGTAATCCTCTCAAAAGCAGGGTTTCCTTCATTTAAAGAAATTATTGCAGCAGAACCAACAGTGGAAAAAACGTAAGAGTCTTGTGTTTACTCCACAGTTCTCAAGGACAACTGTTACCAGATTTGGGAATGAATAGGCATCGTAATCTGTTAATAGTACCAAGAGACTCCTTGGACGAAGCTTTGCTCTACAAATATGCCTGATATTTGAATAAAGGAAGAAACAGAGAAAGATCATGGTCAGATCCACTTAAGGGACGATTTTGCTTCCCCACTCTTGAAAAATGACACAAAGGTTTAATTCGGAATTTGCAAGCTATGTGTTGTAATTAAATGATTTATGAATGAATCATTAAGACATTGAGGCCTTTGATAATCCCTAAATAACCGAGTACTTCTGTATATTTCATTGGTGTGTTCGGTGTACAATGTGATGTGTATAAATATTCATGGTAAGCATTAGGAAGATGAATCTAAAAATGAAGTTGCATATTCCTCCTAAATACTGTCTTTTGTTAGTAACTCAAAATTGAAAGTAAACTCTGGTCATATGCTTAATGAACATAAAAATAGCCACTCACACAGAAGGGGGCCCCTGAGACAGATAATAGGTAGAGAAGGCAGGGGGAAAACAAGAAAACACTCCTATGAGAAATTCTCTGCCTGTATACAAAGTCATGTAGTGCTAATGGTCACTGATACAAAGGCATACGTCTGACATAACTGGCCTTCCAAAAATATAATGCTCAACAATTTATGAGTATGTGTGGGTATGCTTCTGTTTGTCTGAACTTGTGTGTGCTTGAGGTAGGATGTGTTTGGACTTGTCTTGAGATTATTTTTATTATGTCACTTTTCTAACTAAAAATATAATGAATAAATACAAATTTGATATGTTTGATATATAAATTGTTGTGCATTATATTTTTGGATGCCCATTTATACAGGCAGAGCATTTCTCATTTGAACATAAAAATAGGCCTGCAATAAATAACAAGGTGCCTCACAAAATAAATGCTTATCCTTATCAACAATTATTGCTAGTTGTGACTGTAACATTTAATGATCTTACATGGCTGGTCTTCTCTTTTATGTTTATCTACTCAAAGTTCTCTTCAACTGTAATTTGAAATAAGATGATGAAAACAAAAAACACAGTAATGAACCCCGATTCTTTAGATTCCTAAACATAAACAGCAATCATCAAGAACATTTTAAAACATTGCACATGATATGTAATCAAAGTGCCAAATCATAATTACTCGTCCACCTCTCTTATCACTGCTATCTTTCTTGTAATATATCATGAACGTCTATGGTGTCCTGAAAAAATCTTGTTAATCTTTCACCTATGATATATTGATGCCATGCTTTTAAGTTTATAGGAAACATGCATATTCCATTCAATCATTTAACCTTGTAGGCATCAATGTATCCAATTTGTTTGTCTAGTATAGTTCTCATTTCAATCATGTTTTTCTGTTTTCCATATTCTGATGTATCTTTACTTGTTCCTATACAATATATCTCAGTTGACTGATGTTGTGAAGAGAACTTAAAGCAAATAAATATAAAGGAGGAGACCAGTCACACAATATCATGAAACATTAAAGTCTCCACTAGTAATAGTTTTTGATAAGGGTAGCATGTATTTTGTGAGGGTCCTTGTTATGTCTGATATTTATTGCAGCCCTATTTTTATGTACACTAAACACTCGACCAGAGTCTACTTTCAAACATGAGTTACAGACAAGAGCCAATATTTGGAATGAATATGCAATTTCATTTTTAGATTCAGCGTTCTAATAGTGGTGAAACTACCCAAAAAAATCGTTATTCTCTCGTTCGGTCCAAATACCTTCCTTGCAGTAGTCTCTGAAACATTTCTCAAAATAATGAGAATAAGGTCAACGATAAAGGTTTTCCCAAATGAATGAGTAAAGGCATTGTGTGGTAAAGAATTTTGATTTAAAATGGAGGGCAGGTTTAGAGTTAGGGTCTGGGAGGTGCCAGTCAAAGCCTTCAACTCTAGGGTTCCAGGACGGAATGCTGAGGAGGCTGAGAGAACCCCCGTGCTCCAGGTGAGAGCAGAAACATTACAAGGTGTGGACAATTGCCCAGGGCCCCTATCTTTCAAGGGGCCTTCTCAAGAAAGTGAACTTTCACTCTATTAGACCTCTAATAGGACTATTTCTCTACCTAAATGTCGCTGCCAACCTTTACTTTGGACTCTGTCCTGCTCTACACAGAGCCATCGTAAGCTTTATTGGGGTCCCAGACAAGACGTTATTTCAACAGTATTTGCGTCACCGTGTTTCTGAAAGTTAAACATATTACTTTGTATTGTTGGCTTTATAATGGATAATCCAATTCAGATTTGTTCCCAACCGGTACCCCAAAGTATGTTTTGCAGGGGGTCCCAAAAATCCTTAAGCTGACACTTGGTAAGAGAAATGATTTTAAGAGCTGCTACCAGTACCACAACACTAAAACATACTTGGGAGCGGGACACGGACAGAATTCTGACAGAGAAGGAGTGGCATGTGGTGCTAGAGCATCCCAGGAGGGTGTCGCGAAACGTTAGGTTCAGATTCATACAAGTAATGATCTTGCACAGGGCATACCACACCCCTAAAAGACTGCACCTGATGTTCCTGGGCGCCCCCCATGGATGCCCGCGTTGTGGAGAGGATGACGCTGGGTTCCTCCATACGATCTGGAGTTGCACAAGACTTCGGGAGTACTGGTCAGAAGTGTGCCGGGTGCTCCATACGGTCACGAGCCTACCGGTACCGGTCGAGGGGATGCCTTGTCTTCTGGGGCTGCGCAGGCGGCCTAATCCACAGAAATCCAGACTGAAATTATTGCACTTTGCCATGCTTCTGGCAATACGGGCATTAACAATGAGATGGAAATCTCCAAGGGCACCGGGAACACACACATGGCAATCGGAGGTACTGAAATGGGGCAGAGCAGAAAGAGCAGCCCTCAGGCGGGAGGAAACGCGGGGCCACAGAAAATTTCCCATATCCCAGGATTGGGAGGTCATGCTCATAGCACTTGAAGATATGGATTTAGCCCCGACACAGAGGGTTATTGGGTAGGAGTTGGGGACTGTACAAATGGGACCAGCTAGCATCTGCGAGCCGTACGACATTTTGGGACACACCACATATTACGTTACGCGACAGTCAGTACAAACTGAGCTTAGATGAAGAGAATTGCACGGATCACCAGGAGACGGGGAAGGGAGGATAGGGGGGGGGATGTGGTGTTAACCTATTCATAAGATCCCACGGTAATACCAAATACAAACACATACGAGTGGTTGAAATGTGTTACACACCGTAGTTGGAACACCTGTATAGTTGATGACTCCTCGTTTACGAACCAACATGTCAAAGTGGGCTGTTGTGGTTAGAGAGGGGGAAAAATAGAAAATACCAGCTGATGTACTGCAGAAGAGATTTTCATTCTGTTACTGTTTTGATGATACAGCTGTGAATAAAGAGATTTAACATTTTTTTAAAAAAAGAGCTGCTGCCAGTAGAGCGGGCATTTATTTTTTGCCCAAAATGAGTTCGGTCGGCGAAATTTCTAATTCTTCAGTTAAAACGTAACGTGGCAGGCGCTTTAGTGCCACAAATGTTTCAACGCTAGAGAGTATCTTTTCTGATGGATACTTATGCCTGTGGATTCCTCACCTTTTGAATACCTCCTGCGCCAGCATTCCGCAGGAAATTCTTTCCTAGCTCTCCCCACGCCGATGAGGACGTCACAATGGACCGGCTCCGCGTGCGGCACCGCGTGACGTCACTGGAGCCACAAAACGACCTCGTCGGCGTGCTTATGTCAGTTCCCTTTTTTCCGCGCGTCGACACTAAAAAAATAATTCTAGGGCTCTCCATTTTCATCAAGTAAAACTTTGTATCTCTCTTGTTTCCAGAATGGCTACTTCTAGGAAAACAGGAGAGTGTGGCGAGCAGATGTCCATTACAGACCCGCACGATGACTGCCTTTGGTGCCTTTCTTAAGCCCACAACGTCAGAGTGCCGAAGTTGCAGAAAGATTAATCCAAAGGCGATCAAAAAACGTGAAGCCAAGTTATTTATGGCCAAAGCCAAAAAGGAGAAGAGAGGTAGGAAGAGGGCGAAGTCTTCGTCTTCACACACTTCGGGGTCGAAAAGACTTACCTCACGTCCTCATTCTTCAAAGACAAGGGTTTCGAGGCCAAGGTCGCCCGCTCCAGCTGTACGACCTCGAAGGAAGGACTTCATGTCTCCATCTCCTTCTTCTCAAGCGACGCCAGTAGCTTCTCTGACACCGGCGTCACCAGCTTCGGATGCTTCTTCACATCATGAAGATTCTCAGGCTCCAACGACGTCCCCAGCTCCGCAGGCTCCTGTTCGGCCTCAGGTGACTCCTCTTTAGGAAGGTACGGATCCTTATCCTCCTGTTCTTGCTCCTGAGGCTGATTCTATGCATTTTCTAAATGCAATGTTTGGCAGAGCCTCGACTCCATCTAGCGTGCCTTCCGGCCCGTGGGTCCTTTAGCTTTCAACCTGGGTGTTCCACAGTTTTATCCCCAGGCTCCGTTTATGCCATTTATGCAGTCGACTCCGGCTTGGCATTTCCCGGCGCCAAGATCTTCTACTCCGGCTCCTCGGACTCCTTCAGCTCCTGAGACTGCTCCTCCTCAAGTTTGATGGACATCGAGGTTCGAAGCCGATGTTCCTCCATTGACGCCGTTGACGTCGTGTCCGGCGCCGTGTATGGCTCCACCGACGCCTTTGCCAAGACAGCGCTCCAGGAGAGAGGCACAGAGGTTAATCGGCGAGGAGTAGTATTTATGAGATCACGAGGAAGGTGAAATTGTGGACTCTAGATGAATTTGAAGGCCTTCAGGAAGCTAGTGGCCTTGATACTTCCCCTGAGTATAACCTGCCATCTGCTAGTGGAGGTGTTATTCAAGACATTGCACCATACCATGTGGTGATAAGGAAGGCAGCTGATTTATTGGGCCTTAAACTTCCCTCAGCGGAGATTAAGTCAAACATCCTTACAGAGGTTTTAAATAGTCCATCTTCAACCTCTGAGCCATTGCTTCCTTTTACAGAAGCATTAACAGACCCAATTTTGGAGGTTTGGCAGAAGCCTTTATCTGCTCCGGCTGTACCTCGAACTATATCAAGGAGGTACAGACCTGTGCCTGTTGATCCGGCGTTCTGGTCATCTCACCCGACGCCGGAGAGTTTAGTTGTTTAGGCTTCTTGTTCAAGGCAGTCTTCTGGTGCATTCCTTACCATTTTAGGTGATAGGGATTCAAAGAAAATGGAGCAAGCTGCAAAAAAGGTGTTCTCCTCTGCCAGTATGGCTCTAAAGTCTACAAATGCAACTTGCCTTCTGGGAAGATATATCCATGCTTTAATGGACTCTGTTGTTCAATTGGCTCCAAAGTTACCTGAGGAGGATCATGCCAACTTTTTGGAAGTTCTTTCAGATACACAGGCCGCAGCACGTCAAGTGATGCAGCCCGGCATGGATACTGCTGACTCCGTGGCTCGTGTGATAGGGTCTTCTGTGGCAACAAGGAGACAGGTCAGGTCTTCGGGCTTTTCGGCTGATGTTCAGGCAACTTTACTGGATCTGCCTTTTGATGGCTCAAAACTCTTTGGTTCGAAGGCGGACTTTGACTTAAAGCGTTTTAAAGACAGCAGGGCTACGGCAAGATCTCTAGGTCTTCAAATGCAGTTTAGAAGTTATGGCTACAAAAGAAATTGTGGCTTTGGAAGACCTGCATCCTTTCATGGCCGCCAACACTCTCAGCAGAGCCAACAGAATCCCTTGTACAAATCGTACAGGGGGAAAAGTAAAAGAGGCCTTAGATGAGCAAATCGTCACCCATCCTCTGCCTCCTCCTGCCACCGTTGGTACAACAGGAAAGGAGTTCTAGGTCCCCCATCTTAGAACATGTTGGTCCGGTTGGAGGTCGGGTGTCCCACTTTCTACAAGATTGGAGACTGATCACGTCTGATCATTGGGTCTTGAATCTTGTAGAGGATGGGTACGCCCGCCCCTTTTTGGAGTTTCCGCCTCTTTACCCTCCGCGCCAGGGTGGGTGTTTAGAGGACCATTTACTGCTTTTACAGCAGGAGGTTCTTACTTTGCTTCAGAAAGGTGCGATAGAGGTGGTTCCGGAGTAGGAAAGGGGTCAGGGTTGCTACTCTCTGTATTTCCTGATCCCCAAAAAGGATGGTCGTTTAAAGCCAATCCTGGACCTCAGTATTTTGAACCTTTACCTCAGGCAGGAGAAGTTCAAAATGTTGACCTTGGCTCAGGTTGTTCTTGCGCTGCAACAGGAAGACTGGATGGTGTCCATCGATTTGCAGGATGCGTATTTCCATCTTCCCATCCTGAAGTCGCATCGGAAGTATCTTCGGTTCACGGTAGGGTCGAAACACTACCAGTTTGCGGTCCTCCTGTTCGGTCTTACTTCCGCACCTCGAGTCTTTACAAAGGTGATGGCAGTGGTAGCGGCTCATATCAGAAGGTATGGGGTGCCTGTTTTCCCCTACCTGGACGACTGGCTGCTCAAAGCGGAGTCTCCAGAGTTGGTTTCGCGCCACTTGCAAGTGACAACTCATCTGTTGTTGAAACTGGGTTTCTCGATAAATGTACCCAAATCTCACCTGGTGCCTTCTCAGCGCTGCCTGTTCATAGGGGCAATACTGGACACTACTGTATGTCGGGCTTTCCCGCCTCCGCAGAGGATTCTCGACATAGAGGTCCCGATTCCTTTGTTTCACGATGGAGCGGTTGTTCCAGTTCTGAAGGTACTTCGCCTGCTTGGTCTGTTCGCTTCCTGCATTTTGTTGGTCAACCAGGCATGCTGGCACTTGAGGGCACTCCAGTGGTTCCTCCGAAGGCAGTCAACAGTGCAATGGAGATCTCAGGGAAAAGATCAGGATCTCCAGAGAAGCTGCAGGGGAGCTGTCTTGGTGGAGTATGCAGGGCAACCTGTCACAA
The DNA here is from genome assembly GCF_964263255.1 of Lissotriton vulgaris. NCBI lineage: Eukaryota > Metazoa > Chordata > Amphibia > Caudata > Salamandridae > Lissotriton > Lissotriton vulgaris. The sequence continues at coordinate 229,768,604 of NC_141700.1, read as the reverse complement.
GGAAAGCCTGTTCAGTCTCCTGCACCGGTGGCCACAGTGATCATGGATGCCTCCACTCTAGGGTGGGGTGCTCATCTGGGGGATCTGGAGGTCAAAGATCTTTGGTCTCCAGAGGAAAGGTTGCTTCATATCATCCTGTTAGAATTGCGGGCAGATACGTTTGACACTGAAGGCCTTCTTTCCTTCCCTTCACGGTCAGTCGGTTCAGATCCTAATGGACAACACTACAGCGATGTGGTACATCAACAAACAGGGAGCTGTAGGGTCGTATCGTCTCTGCCGAGAGGCTCTGCGACTCTGGTCCTGGGCTCAGGGCCAACAGATTTGTGTCTTTGCAAATCATCTGGCCGGTGTGCTAAATGTTCGTGCGGACAGTCTCAGTCGGCGTTACTCCGCCGATCACAAGTGGCAGCTTCATCCGGATCTCCATCGCATCTTTCAGATGTGGGGGTCTCCTTGGTTGGACCGGTTTGCCACTCAGGAGAACACGCACTGTCCGTTGTTCTGCAGTCTCCAGTGTCCAATGCAGGGAGCATTGGGGGACTTGTTTCAGATAGATTGGAGCTTGCACCTCCTTTACGCGTTTCCTCCCATACCCTTGATTCCTCTGGTTCTGAGGAAGATTCACCAAGACCGGCTCAAGTTATATTGATTGCCCCGGATTGGTCAAGAAGGGTGTGGCACTCCGATCTACTTCACCTCTCGTCGCACCCTCCGCTCCGTCTCCCTCTCAGGCCAGACCTCCTCTTCCAGTCGCAGGAGCAGGTACTACACCCCCAGTTCTTTTTCTCTCTGCCAGATATAGTGGATGTTATTTTATCGTCCAGGCGACACTCCACTAAGTCTGTTTACTCTTCCCGTTGGTCCAGATTTGTAAAGTGGTGCGGAGAGAGACATCGATCCTCTTAAGGCCAGTTTGTCCAACATTTTGGAGTTCTCACTTTCTTTGGCACAGCAAGGTTGTGCTGTAGCTACTGTCAAAGGCTTTTTATCGGCTTTGTCAGACTTTATATGTTTGACGGATCAGCCATCTTTATTAAGTCCCCCATTGTCATAAGGTTCATTAAGGGCCTTACAAATATGTTTCCTCCCACTCCTTTCATTATGCCACAGGGGGATTTGAATTTAGTCCTTACTTTTTTAATGGGTTCTCCATTTGAGCCTCTTCATTCTTGCTCGTTGAGGCTTCTTACTTTTAAAATGGTTTTCTTGATTACTATTAACTCGGCTAGGAGGGTAAGTGAGCTTCAGGCTCTTGGCTTGAAACCTCCTTTCCTAACCATTCATGCGGATAAGTTGGTTTTAAGGACCAGGGCTGCTTTCCTTCTCAAGGTGGTCACTCCTTTTCACATGGGACAATCTTTTACTTTGCCCACTTTCTATCCTCCCCCTCATCCTTCCAAGGAGGAAGAGAGACTGCATCGGTTGGACTCTAAAAGTGCTATTGGGTTTTATATGGATCGAACTAGTGATCTAAGACTGGACGATCAGCTCTTTGTGGGCTATGTTGGAAAAATGAAAGGCAAGGCAGTGCAAAAGAGAACATTTTCCGGGTGGATTATCTTGTGCATCAAGATTTGCTACGCCCTGGCCAAGAAAGACCCACCAGAAGGTATAAGAGCTCATTCTACCAGAGCTAAGTCTACTTCTTCTTCCTTGGCTAGAGGTGTTCCTGTACTTTATATATGTAAAGCAACAACTTGGGCCTCCCCCACACCTTTGCAAAAAAGCATTACTGCTTGGATTCTGAGGTTAGGAGGAATGGCCATTTTGCTTGCTCTGTTTTACAGGATTTTTTGGTTTAGTCAGGTGGACACCCTCCTCCGGGAGAGGTACGGCTTTGGGAAATATATTCAAAAGGTGAGGAATCCATAGGCAGAAGTATCCATCAGAAGAACAAGTTACTTACCTTCGGTAACGCTTTTTCTGGTGGATACAATATCTGCCTGTGGATTCCTCAGGCTCCCATCCACCTCCCCGTTGTCCACCTGTTTCTACCCAAAAAAAAAGTAAGTTTTTTTTTGATAATCAACTTTATTAGAACCGAGAAAATTCATTGGTTGCAGCTCAATAAGCACGAAAGAGAACATGACCGGATTGATTGATGACAAAAATAGGGTTGGTCCATTAGAGTCTAACACAACAGACTATACAGTGCTACATGGATTAAAGGAAGACAGATCATCATGGTGGCAGCATATTAAACCATTTACCTCACACTTTGTTGAATAAGTCAGGACATCCCCGAGCTTCAAATAGGGCCTTCTCCTGGATCCCACACCAGTCCACTTCCCTCCTCCATCCCTGTACAGTAGATGCCTTAGCCTGTGACCAATGCGCCGCTATGTCCCTCTTGGCCACTGCCACAGCTGTCCCCAAGAGGCGCTTGTCCATCCTTGAGCCACCCAGGCCCATCAAAGACCCCCAACAGCATACGCATTGGACCATGTGGAACTTAAAGCTCAAGCTCCACCCCCCTCCAAAACGGCGCCAGCGCCGGAAAACACCACACCATGTGATAAAAATCGTCAGGGGCTAAAGCACATCGCGGGCATGCTGGAGAGGGCTTCAGCCGGGCCTGGAATAGACGTGCCAGGGTGAGGTATGCCGCATGGAGGTAGTATAATTGGACCAGGCGCATCTTGGAGGACGTGGTCAAGGTTTTAGGCGCCATGAGGGCGTCACTCCAGTATGTCTCTTCTAGGGGGCCCAGCCAACCCTCCCAGCGGGCCCTGAGCCGATCTAGGGAAGCAGGACCATTATTCACTAGGGATCGATACATGCGTGACACTCCCCCTCTGTCCAAGTTCCCCATCATCACCTGAGCCTCCAATGGGCTAAACTCTGGAAGGGAGACAGGAGGTGAGACATGCGTGTAGAGGGTGTGTCTGAGTTGCAAGTATCAATAGAGTTGGGAGGGAGGAAGAGCGTGACGCTGCTGCAGGTCTGCGAAGGAACGGATGTGGTCCCCCACCCAGACATCTCCGAGCACTGAAATTCCAATTAGGTCCCACCTGCGGAACCCCTGCAGGGACTATGACCTCCCGCATCCAGGACCTATACCAAAGTGGCGTCTGCCGAGTGAGTTTCCGGTCCCACCCCACGTGCCGTAGGGCCGTGCGCCAGGCCAGAAACACCGTCCTGGTGACCGGAACCATCGCCTGTGGCACTGTATTACCATACAGAAACGCCTGGACCTGTGTGAAGTCCAACGCAGTGAGTTCCACACGATAGGCAGGATCGGACCAGCCGCTCGCATACCGGTCGTGGACGACGATAAGTTTCGTGGCCAGGTCCCTAACTAAAAGGTCTCCTATCAAGAAAGGTACCCAGTATGATAAGAAAGGAATGATGGTTGCCACGTTGTCTAAATTGTGTAAACAGTATTAGTTACAAGGCCGATAGCAACATGGCGGCCGTATGTTCCATAATAGAAAACGGGTCAGCGCTCTAGTCAGACTGGGAGCTTGGAGTGTTGCAGGTGAGGCGCGCAGAGAGCTACGCACTTCACCTGAGCAGTTGGAGGAGTAGGAGGTGTCTTCAACGCTTCTCGTTAGTTAGGGAAAAGAAGCTACGCGTTGCGAGTATCCTGGAGAAAAATATTGAGTCTGTGTTCCGGCAGCTATCCAAGTAAGACTGTTCAAATTTCCTGCTTGAGAAAAAGTCCGTAATTTTTGTAACTGCGCATGCTCGCCAGAAGCACTGCTTCCTTGAGCAAGTGCGCAGTACCTCATGATAAGTCGCCTTGTGTGAGTCTAGAGTCAGCACAAGTCTAAAATATAAATTTGTTTAAAAGTTTTCGACACTAGTGTCGGAGAGGAGACGGCGTTAGTTTGTTGTGAATGTCGTTTCTTAAAAAACACTCGTGCAAGTTAAAGAGTGAAATCACGCTTCTGTAAAACTCCTTGTGACAGTAGAAAGGTAAAGGGCATTGAGTTAAGTGTCTTAGCCTCCGCTAGCAGTAAATAACAAACCGTGAAGTAACTGTAGTTAGTTAGTACAAAAATAGATAAGGTGAAGAAGAAAAGGAAACTTATCAAAGCGGCAGTTCTCTGTACTGTAGGTGAGCATCTAATAAGATTAGTTCATTATATTATAGTGAATAATACTAAGAACAGAAGAACTAGTACCATAAGAAGAGAAGCAAACGCACACAGCTCCTGGGTAGGTTCGGCGAGAAATAAGGAGAACAAAGCTAGAAGAAGAAGAAAGGTCAGAGTGTGAGTTACATGTAATTTTATTTTTCAGCAAACTAAACCAGTAGAGCAGAAGATAGAAAGTCAACATAAGAAGAAGGAAAAGAAGACAACACTTGTGTGCATTCTTTAATATTGTGTGTGGCTGTGGAGTTCTGGGGAGGAATTGGGAGCCTGCGTCGTTCTGCTCCTGTGTCACCTGCCAGCATTTGGAGAAGAGCTGGTTCTGACACCAGGTAGTAGAGGTGAAGATTGGTCACCTCCATACCCTGTCGAACGGGGGAATGCGACAGAGTGCCAGGGATAAGCGTGGTCTCCCGCCTCCCCAAAGAAACTAGGTGAGGACGCCGTCAAGCTCACGAAACCAACTCTCCTGAAGGTGGACTATGATGTCCTGCAGTATGTAAAGGAAACTGGGGAGGACCATCATTTTGAAAAGCGCACTTCTGCCTAGAGGGTTTAGGGGAAGGGTCTACCACTTCTTGAGGTCCGCCTTCATCCTGACGACCAAGGGCCCACTCAAGCTCCGGTAGAAGAGCTACCCAGACGCCAAAGTATTTGACCGAGTGCCTCCTAAGGGAGATAACCGACTGCCAGTCGTAGCACTCTCTGGAGATATGCAGTGGTACCAGAGTGGACTTTGCCGCGTTGAGACGAATTCCGAGAGGACCTTCAAGCACCTAGGGGCCAGACCTTGCGGGATCCGCCAGATAGAGCAGCACATCGTCCGCATATAGGGCTATCTTATCCACTTGGCTCGAGTCCCAGGCCCAACCCCGAATAAGTGGGTCCTGTCGGATGAGCGCCGCCAGGGGCTCCATTGCCAACGCGAACAGGAGCAGCGAGAGAGGGCACCCCTGACGCGTTCCCCTCCCGATCGGGAAGGCCTCGGAGAGCTCTCCTTTAAGGAGTACACAGGCTCTGGGTTTGGTGTAGAGAACTGTAATGAGATGGCGGAACGAGGGACCGAAACTTATCCTGTCCAGCACATCTTGCAGGTAATCCCAATTCACCGTGTTAAAGGCCTTTTCGAAGTCTATGAAAAGGAGGGCTAGGTATGGGGTTAGCCGTTCACTGTGGGCCAGGGCCAGGTGGAGGCGACAAATGCAGTGGCGGGTGCCTCTAGCGGGCATGAACCCGCATTGGTCGGGCTGGACCAGGTCCTGCAGGAGGGGTCGGATTCTCTGAGCCAAGACGGTGGCGAAGAACTTGATCTCAGTGTTCATCAGTGAGATCGGGCGGTAGTCCACACAACTCAAGGCTGCGTCTTCGGAATAACCACTATCGTGGCCAAATCCGACTCAGGTGGGAATGTGCCAGTCTCCGCCACATGGCGGAAGAGATCCAGCAGGTGGCGGGCCAAAATATCTCGAAAGGCCGCGTAGTACTCCTGAAGGTACCCGTTGGGACCAGGCGTTTTACTGGGGTGTAGGAGTGAGATGGTGTCCTGGACCTCCTCCAGGGTGAAGGGGCGGTCCAGAGTGTCCGCAGTCTCTTGAGAGAGAGAAGGCAGTTGGGTACCAGTTCCAGGGGGAATGTAAAGGCTCAGGAGGTTTAAGGGGCGTCCTTCCATAGTACCCGGTACCACCACATTACAGCCCTGCACATCTGTCTCGGCGGCAGCCAGGGTAAAGGGAAGGCCTTTCCGAAGTAAGATAGCCACCCCCCGGGAGCCCCGTGTGAAACCGGAGTGCCAAACCCTGTCAAAGCCGTAACAGGCTAGGAAGTTACATTGTGTACCCAGGAGGTGCGTCTCTTGGAGGAAGAGAATGTCCGGTGTGTGGCGGTGGGCAGTGCGGAGGACAGCTGTACGTTTGATGCTGTCTAAGCGGCCATTGACATTCCAGGAAAGGATGTGGATCAGTCTAGTGAGAGTGTATGTCATCGGAAGGGATGGAATGGGGAGGGACGGATAACCACATGGGACCACACCCAGCCGGAGGAGGGTATCCACCCAGATATAGGCTCAGAGAGGGGGCAGTAGAAATGGTGATCTGCTCATCAATGGTGAAGGCCCAAAGAGAGGAGGGGGAACGACTGCCAGCAGCCGTTCCCGATGGCGGCCCAAAATAACAAACTGGTGGAGGCAATGAGCTGCGTGTCAGCTGTGGACCCACCCGTGAGACAAGGCTACTAAGGAGAACTGCAACCAGCGGCCCGTAGGCGGCGCAAACAGCGGCCCGTAGGCGGCTAAAAATAACATTGATGCGGTCTAAGCGGCCATTAACATTCTAGGAAGGGATGTGGATAGGTCTAGTGCGAGTGTACGTCATCGGCGGAAATGGAATGTGGAGGGACGGATATCTACAGGGAACCCCACACAGCCGGAGAAGGGTACCCATACAAATGCAGGCTCAGGAAAGGGGCAATGGAAGTGGGTGATCTGCTCGTCAACCGTAAAAGCCCAGGAAGGAGGACGCACACTGCTAACGGCCGTCTCCGTTGGTGACCCGCAGGCGGACAAAAATAACCAAACTGGTGGAAGATGTGATCTGCGTGTCAGCTGTGGACCTATCTGCCAGACATAGCTACCAAGAAGAACTGCAACCAGCGGCCCGTAGGCAGCTAAACAAAACAAACTGTTGAGGAATAACGGCCCCCCGTCCCTCCCAACTCCCCCCCACCCTACACTTCTGAAGTGGAAGCATCTGTCACCCCAATACCCCTACTACTAACTACCCCCCAAGAGGTGATAGGCTGCTCTAAAACGATTAGCAGCAGTCAACCAGGAGCATGGCTGAGTTGGACCCCCCTCCATGTACACGGATGCATGCCCACAAAAACAAAACATTGAGTGGAAAACAAAGAAGTTACAAAAAGGTACAGATTCAGGATCGCAATAAGAAGATAATCCCGGGCCGGGTCATCCAGAAGAGCCAGGGAGGACCCCCTTCCGCGGGGTCGGGGACGGCCCGCTACACCAGGCCTCAATGGATGGATTGGAAGTAGGCAACCCGCAAAACGGATCACACCCCCTCCTCCCCACCAGAGCCGCGGATCACGGGGCTCCCAGACAAGTCAGAGCCTGACATGGCCCTCCGTCGCGTGCCGTCTGATCGTGGGACGCTAGCCATGACAACAAGGGAAGACACCACGGTAGGGGAAGAGGCCCTCTGACTTGAGGACCGAATCGGGGAGTGTCTGGATCGTGTCCCCGGCGACTGAGAGTTCCCCCCTCGGCGGTTGCCTCTTCTTCTGGATCCAGTTCGGCGCCGCTGCGCCTTGGGTGTCTCTTGGCCGGGTTGGATCACTGTTTTTCGGACAGGGGAGGGGGCCGTACGAGGTAGCCAAGTCCATGCCTCCTGTAGGGTGTCAAAGAAGAAGGTCTTGTCCTGGAAAAACACCTCAAGGCGAGCCGGGAAAAGGAGTCCATAGCGGAGGCCCATGGCCCTTAGTTTCTGTTTGATCTTGTCGTAAGACCGGCGTTGAGTTTGCACCTCTCTAGAGTAATCAGGGAAGACCATAATTTTGGAGTTCTGGAAGTGCAGTGGACTTAGCGCCCTGGCGGCCTCCAGGATCGCATCCCTGTCTCGGAAGTTAAAGATACGTAGGATTATGGGGCGAGCGGGAGCTCCAGGTGGGGGTTTGGGCGCAAGGGGGCGGTGAACGCGTTCCACCGCAAACCAGGGGGAGAGTTTCTCTTTGGGGATCCAAGACCGGACCCACGCCTCAATGAAGGTGTTGGTACGTCCCTTCTTCACTCCCTCCGGAAAACCCAGGAGGCGCAGGTTGTTTCTCAGGGCCCTATTTTCTGCGTCCTCGGCACTTTGATGCAGCTCCTCTGTGTTTGTCTGCAGGCGGGCCACTTGGGATTTAAGGGTGCCCACGTCGTCCTCCACCGTGGAAAGGCGAGACGCCGCTTCTGTGATGCGGGCCGTGGCGTTAAGAAGGTCTTGCTGAATCAGTGCTACATCAACACTCACCTCCGCGATCCTCGTTTCTACCAAGGCCTGCGAGGCACTAATCGCCTGCAAGATAGTGGAGAGGTAGTCTCCGGCCGCCCCGGGCGTGGCCATGGATCTGGTCGCCGGATCACGATTAGGCCTGGTGTACTGGTCCATTCTTGTTTGGGTGGAGGAGGTGGCGGCCTGAGTGGCGCGGTTCCTGCCCATATTCCCAATGAGGCAGGTGAAAGTATTTGACGGGGAGGGGACGCACAGGTGCCCTCGTCGCAGCTCCCTGCCATCCGTTATGGTGGTCGATCCTCCTCCAACTCCCCTACGGTGCAGGGGGGGCGGCCGCACTCCAAGGCAACACCCCTCCTCGTGGCAATGGCGACTCTTGGGCGGTCTCTGTGGGCTCACCGCCCCAGGGCCTCCCACAGGCCCCAGCCGCAAGGTCCTAGGCCTCTAAGGAAGAGGAGGGGGGGGGGTGGGGGCTCAGGCACCCATGTGCGCCACCCGACACAGCCGATCTACCCCTCCCCCAGTCGCAGTGCACCTCACGGCCCTCAGCCACTGGGTGAAGAAAGGCCCCGAGTTCAAGGCGGGCCAGGAAGCCTGCCGGGCCCCCGGAGTTGGCACTCCGTCTCTCTGGCCCCAAGGCAGGCAAGGAAGCCGGCCCGCATCACAACAAGCCCTGCCGCCAGCAGACGAATGACTCCACCGCAGCAGGAAGGGAAGTTCTGGGACAGCTGCCCCCCACCCAGTTCACGCTGGGAACTGGTTTGTGCCCCCGGTGCCGTGGTGCATCTGCTGCCCCTGCCTTACTCTCCCTTTGACCCTCCATCTTGTTGTGTGTTCCCTGGCCCGCCCCTCCTCCCTGCTACCGCCTCCCAGCTGCTGCCCCTCCCACGCTCCGCCCCCTCCTCTCTCCATTTATGGCAGATGTCCGCACGCGCAGCGTCCACGCGCTACGGCCACGCCGAAGGTGCGCCAAAGGTAAGCCCATCTACGCCCGTCCGCGCCTGGACCGCGCCCAGCGCCAGAGCCCCTGGTCCTCGTAAAGCCCACCCCTCCCGCATTACTTACGATGCCACCACCCTCCTAGCCCTCAACCCCGGTCGATCCCTCAACTGCGTCCAAGCTGCTCCTGGCCACACCCATGGACCCTTTTCCTGCAACTCCTGCAAGTTCGACGGCACCAAGAACAACTCATCTACGAACACACAACAGATATCCGACCCCAACCACCTACAATGCATCCTGCTCAACACCCGATCGGTCCACAGGCACGCCATTGACCTCTGGAATCTACTCGACACCATCTCTCCGGACGTCGCCTTCCTTACAGAAACATGGATGAACGCCACTTCTGCCCCAGACATCACCATTGCCATCCCGAAAGGCTATAAGATCATTCGCAAGGACCGTACCGGCCACACAGGAGGAGGCATCGCTATCGTCCACAAGAAATCCATCCGCATCTCAACCAGCTCAGACATCAATCTCGCCAACTCTGAACACCTTCACTTCCAGATCCACATCAACCCCAAGACCACACTCAGAGGCACCCTCCTTTACAGGCCACCAGGACCCCGCGCACAATTTAGTGAAGACATCACGGACTTCATCACTCCACACGCGCTCCCCTCCGAGGACTACATCCTTTTGGGAGACCTCAACTTTCACCTTGAAAAGAACAACGACCGCAACACCACCACCCTTTTGGACAACCTCGCAAACCTCGGACTTAAACAACTTGTCACTACCTCCACCCACATCGCAGGTCACACACTCGACCCTATCTTCACCTCCAGCAAACATGTTTCCTTCAGCCACACCACAGCTCTCCTTTGGACTGACCACAGCTGCGTTCACTTCACCTACAACAAGCCCACATCCAACAACCACCCCCAACCCACTCTGCAAAGAAACTGGAACAAAATCACCATCGACCAGATCTCCTCATCGCTTCTTCAAAAGCCCCCCGCCCACTCCTCAAACCCAGACCAAGCAGCCACCAACCTCACCCAATGGTTATCCAACAGCGCCGACATCCTAGCACCACTGAAAAAACGACAAATCAAACTAGGCAGCAAGAAGGCCTCCTGGTTCAACGATGACCTTAAGAAATCCAAGAAACTCTGTCGCTCCCTCGAGAAGGCCTGGAAAAAAGACCCAACCACTAGCACCAAGGACGCCTTCAAAAACGCCACCCGCATACACCATCAACTAATCCGAAATGCCAAGAAAGCAGCCTTCAAGGACCGTCTAGATAATAACGCCCACAACAGCAAGGAATTATTCAACATCGTCAAGGAATTTACCAACCCCTCAGCCAACTCCAACGACATCACCCCCTCTCAAGCCCTCTGCGACTCCCTAGCCTCATTCTTCCACAACAAAATTGCAGACATTCACAACAGCTTCGACAACCAACCCGGAGACCAACCCACCCAATCCCCTGCGGGACCCCCACCCCCCCTGAACATCCTCAATGACTGGAAGCCAATCTCCACTGAGGACACCATCCGTCTGATGAACTCTATCCACTCAGGATCCCCCACTGACCCTTGCCCTCACCACATCTTTAACAAAGCAGACTCCATTATTGCACCGCACCTCCGAGACGTCATCAACTGCTCCCTCAACTCCGCAACCTTCCCGGAAAGCTGGAAACATGCCGAACTCAGCGCCCTCCTGAAGAAACCCACAGCTGACCCCACCAAACTCAAAAACTATCGCCCTATCTCACTCCTTCCATTCCCGGCCAAAGTCATCGAGAAAGCTGTCAACAACCAGCTCGCCGCATTCCTCGAAACCAACAAATCCCTCGACTCCTCACAGTCCGGCTTCCGAGCCAAGCACAGCACCGAAACCGCCCTCATCGCAGCAACAGACGACATTCGAACTCTACTGGACAATGGAGACACAGTCGCCCTCATCCTCCTCGACCTCTCCGCAGCCTTCGACACAGTCTGCCATAGCACCCTTCTACAGCGCCTCAAAAACATCGGAATCCAAGGAAAAGCACTGGAATGGATCACCTCGTTCCTCTCCGGAAGAACCCAGAGAGTCCGCCTTCCACCATTCAAGTCAGAGGCCACTGAAGTCATCTGCGGCGTACCTCAAGGGTCCTCACTCAGTCCCACCCTTTTCAACGTTTACATGAGCCCCCTCGCGGCCATCGCACGCCAACATAACCTCAACATCATCTCCTACGCCGACGACACTCAACTGATCCTATCACTCACCAGAGACCCTAACACGGCCAAAACCAACCTACACGAAGGAATGAAAGAAGTAGCCGAATGGATGAAGCACAGCCGTCTGAAACTGAACTCAGACAAAACAGAAGTCCTCATCTTAGGTTCCTCCCCCTCCGCCTGGGACGACTCTTGGTGGCCAGAGGCCCTTGGAAAAGCACCCATCCCGATGGACCACGCACGGAACCTGGGCGTCATCCTGGATTCCTCACTCTCGATGAACAGACAAGTCAACGCCGTTTCTTCATCTTGCTTCAACATTCTTCGCATGCTCAAAAAAACATTTCACTGGATCCCTACCGAAACTAGAAAAACAGTCACCCACGCTCTCGTCACGAGCCGACTGGACTACGGAAACACCCTCTACGCCGGCACCACCGCAAAACTCCAGAAAAAACTACAACGCATCCAGAACGCCTCGGCCAGGCTCATATTAGACATCCCGCGTAAAGAACACATCTCTGATCACCTGAAAAACCTCCACTGGCTCCCCGTCAATAAGAGGATCACTTTCCGGCTTTTAACCCACGCACACAAAGCACTCTACGAAATCGGACCCGAATGCCTCAACACACGACTATCCTTCTACACCCCCTCCCGCCAGCTACGATCCTCCAACCAAGCCCTTGCCACTGTACCCCGCATCAACAAAACCACCATGGGAGGTAGATCCTTCTCCTACCTAGCAGCTAAAACTTGGAACTCACTTCCCACTGACCTTCGCCTTACTCAGAACCACATAGCATTCAGAAAACAACTCAAAACGTGGATATTCGACAAGTAACTCCCCACCCTTCTTCAAGCGCCTTGAGACCCTCTGGGTATGTAGCGCGCTATATAAATCTTCTGACTTGACTTGACTTGACTTGTAACACTCGCTTCCCCTGCACCCCCAAGGTCCCAGAGCTTAAGACCCAGCTCCGTAATGTACAGTCCCGACCTTCCGCCGCAGCTGCATTCCCACCGGCCCGCGTCAACGCGGCCCGACACGGCCGCCGAAGGATTCAGGGGAGCGGAGGCCCATTCACCAAAACCCCGCCTCCTCACCTCCTGCGTCTGCAGCACCCGACGTCTCCGGTGGCAGACTCCTTCGCCGGCGGCCGCGCCGCCCGGGGCTCGGCGATCACTCCCTTGCAGCAAGTCTTGGAGCCATCTTCTCGAGCTAGCCCAGGCCCAGATGCGGCCCGGCGATCGGGAAACGCCACATCGGCGGTGCCCAGCCACAGTCTCCTCCTGATGTCCCCGTCGCTGGGGGGGCGTGGGCGCCGCTCCATTTCCAAGCGCCGCCACCGCACTTCAGAGCCGCCCCACACTCCCCGCAGGCACTGGGGCGGAAGGGCAGTCCGCACGGTCAGGTCGCCGCCGAGAGGGCCTTGGGGGTGTGTGGCAGAGCGGATGACAGCAGTCCGGGCTCCCGGCCGAGATATCGGGCCTAGGAGGTCGCCATTTTGGGAGAGGAAGGCCGCCCAGAGCAGAGGGTCGGCGAGGACGGCACAGGCATCAGGCAGGTCCCCAGAAGGATCGAGGCATTGCAGGTAAGTGGCAGGATGCGTCCCAGAGACTCTGGGGCGTTGATGGCTGGAGAAAGTGGGCTGATGCTAGGCGGATGACAGAGGGGGTCCAGAGCACTCTTAGAGTGTGACCGCCACCTTGACGCCTCAAGCCACGCCCCCATCAAAAGTTAGGTTTTAATCATGTTTATATCTAAATGATGAGAAATGCTTTGATCTTGCTATTTCTCTTTATCTTTATTAATTACGCTATTGTGATTTGTGTGTGTGTGTATACATATATATATATATATATATATGTATATATATTTGAGATATCATGTATGTATTTGAAAATGGGTCGGTCCTCCTGGTTGCCTTGGTGGGACTGACGTCAGCACGCCGACCCGGTCCTTTTGTGGCTCCAGTGACGTCGCGCGTTGCCGTGTGCGGAGCTGGTCCATTGTGACGTACTCATCGGCGTGGGGAGTGCTAGGAAAGAATTTCCCACGGAATGCTGGCGCAGGGGGTATACAAAAGGTGAGGAATCCACAGGCAGATATTGTATCCACCAGAAAAAGCGTTACCGAAGTTAAGTAACTTGTTCGTCAATCGCAAATGTAAAATGCATCTTTGTGGCCGTTTTTTATCCTTGCTTAGGATGTCTCTCAAGATTAGTTACAAAGCATGTCTTGACATGGTTGATTTGCCATGGGCGTGAGTGAGGCAGTGACTTAGATAAACTACTGATTGGGGAGCTCATTCATCTGGTATAAGATTGGCACACTATAAATTGTTTTTGTTTTCAGTGCCTTCATGTGCATTCAATCCTCTGCTAAGCCTTCACTTTTAAACAAACCACAGGGATCATATTATGCACTTGTGGATTTTTATGCATAGTGCTGAATTCTCTTTTCCCAGAAGCATTATTTTTTTTCATGCAAAGTAACGAGGGATGGGTTAACACTTATTTTGTATTTACTGATGGCCAAATCTCTTTTCGGAGACCTTTAATTGTCATATTCTCAGTTTTGGAAGCAGATCTTGAGACCTGTTCTATTGACTTCCAAAAGAGAAATAAGCATGGTTAAGTTTCTAAAAGTGCCCCCCGTTTTGGAAATGTGCTATTCCAGGTCTTGTCTTGATACTATGCAGTGCCCTAGGCCATCCCTCCTTCGTGAAAAATGACTGCATCAACCAAATGCCCACTACATGTGAATAAATATGCACCCAATAAGACATTGTACGTGTTTCAGTACACAAAGTTTGTGCTTCTTATATTTTCAGCCTGCGAAATTTTGCAATGACCTGGCCCATCTTTTTGTTGTTGTTGATAATAACAATGTTGCTTCTCTTTTTTTGCAGGATTTGGTCAACACTGGACTGAGCACTTTATTTTTCTTCATTGCATCCATAGTGCTGGCGGCAGTCAATCATAGAACCGGGGCAGAAATCGCAGCAGCGGTAAGATACAGATTTGCTAATTTCTTGTTCTGAATGTCCAACATTCCCCGAATTATTTTCCGCTCCAGGCTGTTCTTAGAACAACTGGTCTTACTCCCATATCCCATCCTAATTCTTCATCTGTCAATCACTTCAGACATTGCTTTGGATAGGGATTGAGACTGCAGAATACCCAAATTGCACAAAGTGCTATTCGATTTAAAAGTTAACTGCAAATGTAATTATTATTATTTTTTTTCCCTCGTGGTCGTCTGTCGAATCCCCCCACCGCCACGCCCAACCTGGCCCCACTGCTGTTACCTGCACCGGCTACTCCTGGAAGCTAAATGTATGCGGGTACCTCCTTAAACACTCAAGCCATCTTCACGGCTCTAGCCATTTCTTTAGCTTTGTGGGGCGGACACAATCCCGCACCATTCCACTTCTTTACTCTCTTTTTTGACAGACAGAAAGTTTATCATGTCACCAGCTTTCTTGTTACTGTTGTGCCTTCTTGTGATGCAGGCCACACACTTTAAGAAATGTGGGTTGTGCAGATCCAGTTTCTTACAATCTACCCCTCCTAATAATTGCTTGCTGTGTCTGGGGCCTAATATGCTTATGCATCTGTGTTTCTTGTTTTTCTTTTTCAGCTGTGGCGCTCTAAAGCTTGTTTCTTTTGTAGATTGACATTTTCAGGATTATTCTACTGTGGCATTTCTGGGACTTGATCCAATACAAGCAGAAGACGAGTTGACCTCTTTTCACGTAGGCCTGTGGGCCCTATCATCTTTCTTGCTTTCAGACCGGCGTAAACTTGTGCAACTATAAAAGTGGTTTGTTTTTGTGAGCGCTTGTCTGCGCTGACCATAATGTACGTTCATAGCCTAATGAAGTGCTTGGCAGCTTGTCACTGGGCTGACCCCAAGATGCCAGGAAAGCCTAAAACCAAAGTTCTGCCTGCACTCCAGTACTTTAGAAGACTAAGCCCCTCATGATTACGCACATCAGCCACATAACCCGTACAGCGCTAGGTTTACTATATGGTTGCACTGTGTTTTGTCTGAAAGTACCTTCTTAAGTTATTCATATGCACCCAGTTGCAGTCTCTCATTTAGGAAAACGGATCTGATTGTTGAATCCAGATCTACTCACAAGATACACAGACGATTAGAACATTAGGCGCATTACTCTGGAATTCGCTAAGCCAAGACATGAGAAACCAAATAAGTTTATGATCGTTCAAAAGCAACACAAGACAAACCTTTTCAGAGAGGTATTTTCTGACTTCTGGGGTTGCAGAGGGACCACCCCTACCTCCTCGTCCTGCTCCTACTAGAGATCATGGCCTCACAAAAGACCATGCTTTCACCAGTGTGATAAACATTGGAGGAACTTCCCACAGCCAATGATGATAAACGACTGCTGTCCCATTAGGAATATTGGCTGAAAACTGAATCCATGTGTTTTGAAAGATCCAGCAATAGAAAGAAGCATTTGAGTCACAAACCACTTCCTGAGGAAGGCCATCTGGGCCAAGATGCTGATCGCCTTTTCATGGATATTTGAGCCCTTCTTAGGATGGTGACTGATGGGTCGATGGGGAGGTTGGGCAGGAGGAGAATGGAGGCTTTAACCACCTAGCCATTGCAGTTGGTATTTCCCAGGAAAGCTGCCCACCCCACCAGGCCAGAATAGAGAAGTGGTGAAAAGTGTGTTGGAGATTCCAAAGCAGTGACACAAATCAGATTAATGATAATAACATTTCCCTGATCCAAGATGCTGGTCACCTGTTTTTATTCTTATAAGCCGATCTACAGATGGTGAGCTGGCAAAGCCAGGGTTGATGGGAGGGTGGTGAGCGGAGGGTAGCGAGCGGAGGGTAGCGAGTGGAGGGTAGTGAACTGCCTCCCCATCTCCATAATTTGAGCTACTAGAGATACAAAGGGACGAGACCACACCCCATCCACACTCGGTACTTTGTAATTCACATCAACATTTTCTATGATGTTAGAACGGGTTCCACTTTAAGGCACAATAGAACAGTTGCTTCAGAGTTGTTGTCCAAACTCCCTGATGAGATTGCACTCTCATGTGCTTTAGAACACATTATGTATTGGTCTCATCCGTCCACGCTTGGTATCGATTCCAAGTTGTATCTCACTGCTTATGGTTCCGACTCAAATTCTGAAACATGATATTTCTGTTTTTGGAATTCTTATTTGAAGCTTTAGTTGAACACCTCCTTGTATATAGTTCTATTTTGCGACCTCGCCCACTCTGTGACTTATGTGCTCTTCTGCCTATTCTATATTACACAAGGGGGAGGGCCTGGGCCTTGTTCTATTTATAAACATATTTTGTATTAACATTGAAGTAAAACACTTTACTTACGTTTCAACCGGTATTTTATTTATACCTTTTTACTAAGAAAGATTCTGCTTTTTGGTGATTGATTCAAACATGAAAAAGACAAAGGTCTAGTCATATCCTGATGCCATATACTCATTCAGTAATCATTATACACAATCGTTGTACACATTATGCATACACATAAATAATATATAATACACCAAAGCAATTGCATATTAGTTACAAAACAAGACTAACAAACATCCACTACATTAATACTTTTCTGTCACGTTTCAATAGTGAATTCAATATAATGATCCTAGACTTTCTAAAAAGCGTCTTGCACAGGTATCCAAAAATCGGGAGGGGAAACGGGGAATAAAAAAATGGAGAGGGGAAACGGGAATATTCTAGTGTCTATAACAGGGGAGTTGTCCTCAATTTACAGACTATAACTTTAATTCAGCGTTCCTCTGTGTAACGATTGTGTGCCAACGCGTTTCGAATCCCAGGCAGCAGGTACTGGGACTCTAGGCAGGCCTCTTGAATTTGACAGCAATGGTAGTGTTCTGGAGAGTTCTTCTCTTCAGCTTGCGTGAATCTAGACGATAAATTCCCTATGGCAGGGCCAGTCCTCCTGTTTATCGTTTCAGTTTTCGTGGCAGTAATCATTTTAATCAGGGACCTGCTGACAGGATCTTTTCGCGAATAATCGCTAGTATCGCTGCCTGTTTTGGCACCTAAACTGTTTGAGCGGTTGCATCAAGCTACATTAAGTGGTGACACACAGACTGCTCTTCTTATTGTGGTTGCTTTGGCCAGGAAGAGTAGTGCGCTACAGTCCCTCTCCTCATATAAAGAAGGATTCGTTTTTACAGTTACAAGTCTGTCCTCGTGCCTTATGCTTGTTTTGCCAACATTTCTCTTGGATTTCCCTAACAAGATGTTCCTTCGTACATGTTTTACAAAAACCTTGTTTGCCATGGGGAGTCTTCACATCCCCCACAGGAGTAGCAATATCCGCTTTTATATGTGCTGTTCTGAATACTTCAGATCCTGTCATGCATTAAGCTATAAGGGACACACGCTGTCCGATCTAGAAGATTTCTCTTATGCATGGTGTAATCTCCATTTCCAAGTCCTGAAGTGTTAAATGATTGGGGGGAGGGTGTTCACTCCGTTACGTGGTGTAAGTGTGAATACATGGACGATGAATGCATCGGGGGATCACTATTGACATGTTCCATGGATTGTGATCTGCAAAGCCCCCAACTGGATGTTTCCTCACGCTTCCTACAAATGCTATGAAGTACTCTAGAACACATGTTCACTTGAGCCTAGCGGAGCAGTTTTTCCAAGGCCAGTTCTCTTTAGTGGCATGCTTTGCTGTCCTGCAGCCTTTCCCCTTTACTGATTTTATCTGTCTTCCCTATAAGTGCCCTGCTTGGCTATGGACAGAGAGCAAAGGTACTGAAATGTGAAAAAAGCTGGCTTGTTTGTTCTGCGTACCCGCGAGAGATGCAATACCAAGCATGAGATCAAGCTTCTAAATTTCGAAATTGTGCCTGGTGCTTAGAAAATAATCACTAATCCTCTCCAGGATGGGAAGTAACACCAGGGGGACTTTATCACTAGGATTACTAGAGTCGCTACAGTGAGTGATTTAACTGTTTAGTCAGACTAATGATGTGAGCTTCAAATTGATGCATCATATTTTTAGTGTTCGGTAAAAAAAACCAATATAGAAAGCATGCCTTTTCCGACTATCCATTAATAAAGTGAAACCCAACAGATAACCATGTCATGTGATATGATGCTGAAACCTTTGTTTATCAAAATAATTCTGCTCTTATTCTGTCATTCCAAGAATTATGAGTGGAGATTCTGTTCCCTGATATGTATAGATGTAATTAGATTAAAATGTATCTTCTGGCTGTCTATCACATTAACGCACGCCCAAAATACAAACTAAATAAATTCCAAGATGGTAACTAAAGTTAATGACTAAGCGTGGTGTATCATGGTGCAGTATACATATGTGATCAATGTTTTATAACTCATTATTAACTTAATAGTGTTAGTAGTGCCTTCTCCTCTGTGGCCTAATTGTTGAATACACTTACACATTGCTTTGTTGATTCACATCGTCATTGAGTCGAGAGGGACAAAGTTGTAATCATTGTGCCCCTTTCTATAACAGTAATTCCTGCTCCATACTGTGCCAGATATGAATATTATTTGCATTTTTGCTTTAGTCGCCCTTTTCTGCAACCATGATCTAGGTTTTTCAGGGAGGGTTTTTCACGGGGCTCCAACCAGTGGCGGTGTATCACTCAGTATTCAGCAGAGCTAGGCTGCGTATCACTCTTAGGTAAACAAGTGTGACCCAAGACAGACTTTTGGGCTCCAGAGTTCATCATGGGCATTCAGCTTCTATCAAATGACATTTTTTGGTCGAGCCTGGGCATGCTGTATTCAGGTAGGGACTTGAAGCTCCGCCCACTCTCTGCCCATATTTTTAATTGGCTTGTGTCATTGTCCTTTGTAAACTGTAGCTTTTCATTGGTCAATAGGATTAGTGGTACCTCCTTAATACCGCCTTGTCTCATCTTGTAACCTACCTTACGGACTGTCCCTCTTACATGTGTTGTTACTCGGTAAGCTTTAATTACAACCTCCGAGCACTATTTCCTTAAATTGTTTTCACCTGCCTGCTGTTGCAGGCAAGCCTTGCTCTCTCATAATGCTTTTTTTTAGCACGCCACAGTGACAGCTGCGCCGTTTGGTTTATTTGCGGTGCCGAATACGGCTGCATGTTTTTGTTTATTTATTATTTATTCACTTTTTGTTTTTGTAGTTTACAAGCGCCCCGTGCTACGCCTTCACATTAATAGAGGCCGCGCATCCCTTTCTTTAGACGAGCCGCGTTTAAAGAAAAGACGCGTCAAAAAATTGCATTTCTTTGTCAACTTGACACACAAAATATATTTTTTTGTAAAAGCTCCCCATACCGCGCTGTCACTTTAATGGCGGCCCTTTCTTTAGGCGCGGCTCGTCTAAAGAAGGGGGCGCAGCCTCTATAACGTGAATGCGTGCCATGGGGCGCTTGTAAAGAACAAAAAATATTTGCAATGCAATAGGTCTCACATTTGTGAGAATTTAAGCTATTGTCATTTACAATGCCGATTGCTCAAACTCTTGTAAATGCAAGACCTATTTATTGCATTGCAAATGCTTGTTTATTAGTACTTCTGTTTTGTTCTGCTTACTTGGTTTTATGTGTTAAGTGGTATCCTGTGTACCTGAGTTAAAACTAGGTTGGTTAGTTTCAGCCTTTAAAGAGGATTACATTGCTAGCAGGCGATGTCCTGTTGAATGGCTGATTCGGGCTCAGACTCGCCACTTTTTTTTAATATATATTTACCAGTTTCTAATATGTTGAGGAGAGGCACTGACCTGCCTTTTCTATCCCCCAAATCCTTGATGTTGGACCAGGGAACGTAATTGTGATGTTTTTGCTAACTATTGCATGTCCACAGTGGTGGTACATACATCTGCAATATTTGGTTAGCATATTAGTAATCTGCTGAACTAAGCCTATTTAAACCACACACTCCTGCATTTAGCCGAACATTCTTATTTAATTCTTATGTGGTACATTTGTCATACTTACTCGTCGGTGTTTATTCGAGTGAGGCATTTCTGGGCATTCAGAAAGGTTATATTAAATGACTTTATATATTCGTTTAAAGTCTGATGAATCACTATAACAAACATTCCTCTCGAGAATTAAATAAGTATTTTTATGCCCGATGCATTAGGGTGTGCTGTGTAAATCTGGATAGTTCACCAGATTACTCTGTAAAGTAAACATTGAGGGCTTCCTGTCAGAACACTAGACCGTGGCAGCCATAAAGAAAAGATCGCAATAAATGTCAAGAGCAAGAGCCAGAAGCATTAGCTACCCAAGGAGAGCACAGTCTGGGGCATTAACTGCTGGACACATTTGGTTACACAGTGCACTCACAATCTAAATGTTAAGGAAAGTGTAAAACATCATGAAGCTTGTTGACAGAAATTCTAAATTTAGTCTTTAGAAAGATAAAGAGTCGAGTAATAAGTTGAGTGGATAAGGAAAGTCTTTGGTCAAGTTTCCAACTGTGGCGGCATTGGGAGTGAAAGATTGAAGGGAGTGAAGACGCGTACAACATAAAATGGGAGAGTAAGCACTCAGTTGCATTCCTAGCCTTAGATCTGATCCATGCCCAGTACTAGCAATTTCCATTTCTAAGGTTTTTGATGCTATATGGATGCTTCGTAGCAAAGTTTTATGTTGCCATGTCACTTGATTTTATTTAAGTGTATTGTTATCTTCCACTTTCTTAGTTGCGCTTTTAATAGTTCGATACATTGGAACTTTTTCTTACAAATAACTAGGTATATTCTTAAAGCTTTTTAGATAACCTATGAATGTAATTATGAATCAATGTGTTCTTCTTTTATACATATAGTTATATATGTGGGCGTAATTTTATCTCTGGAATAGTCTTATTGGAGATTTCCATAAGAATGTGCTATCAATTGTATGCATTTTTATATTGTTTGTACTTTTATGGCCCTAGTGGCCGAAATAAAGTGATTTGAACTCCATTTCAAGCCTTCAGAACGTTTATTGAAAATTGGGCAAAGTTCACCTATCCAGTGTTATAGAGCTGTTTGGTGTCTCTGGGAAGTCCCTCCCACCTAAGCAACACGTTTGAAAGCTCAGCTCCCTGTGGCGACTTGTTCAATTTTCTAACATGTGATTGGTGTGATACTCAAGATCTTAAGGATGCCGATCTGTAGATTAAGTTTGGAATTCTAGTTTGGAAAACAATAGTATGAAACCTGTAATTTGTGGCCAGTAGATCTTTAGAGCACTTGCATGTGTTTTGATTGAAAACCCAGCTGACTGTGTTTGAAATGTGAGGTAACAAGTAGGTTCCCATTCTGCTGTGTACAGCGCCGCCGTTTAAGGAAACTGTTCATTCAATAAGCAAAGCATATGCGATTTTTGGGGAAACACAGGTGCCTTTCAAATGCTTAAACCCGTCATAATGTAAAAGTAGTGTCACTGGGTGTTATCAGCCAAAGTATTGTGCTTCACTCTATTACGGGCTTATTGTATTGTACTTGAAATTCAAGGGAAGTCCCGTGCCTATCTACCTCATTAGTGTTTGCTGCAAACCTGTAAATGCGTAATGCTGTAATGTAGTCCTAGAATGATTCACACATAAAAAGTCTATTTTAGATATCCTAGATCTGCCCTAAATCCCACCTGTGTGTAGTCTCAGGTGAACCTGTATAATGGTGTTGATTCTTTATTGACCTTTTAAATCTCATTTTGGCTCTGTTTGCCTACTCCATTTCCACTCCAGCCAATCTACTTGTCCTTGGTTTGCATTGGCTAATCCATCTAAATGCTAACAAAACACTACCTCCTATGTTATTTCTGAATCATATATTGCCTTATGTTTTACGTCTTCATTCATTGGCATGCCAGCTACTTTCTTTCTTTACCTACTGTAAATAAGTCTTTTTTTTTCCTTTTATGTCCCATCTGTCATCTTCCCTTACTTAGCTGTTGTGATCATCATTCAGTCAATATCCCACTTCATTTCATCACTCTGTATCGCCTCCCATTTCATCTATTATTATGTCTCCCTCCTCAACTGGTTCCGGTCACTTGTATTACTTTATCATTACATCTTGTAATCTGTCCTATCCTCATTGCACTCAACTTTTGTAAACTTCCTAAGACGTGTTTATCGACATTCTTAAATTTGCTACTCCTAATTTTGCTGGACTGAAAGGCAATATAACTATCCCTTATGATCTCCACATACTATGTTGCCTTAATTATTGCAGCCTTACTATGTTTCTTGTCCATCCTTCTGCACTCATCACTTTGCTTAATCAGTTTCTCCCGCCTCTTCCTCATGCTTTCTTGCTGCCTCTTACTTTGATACTCTTTTAACTCAACAATGAAAAAAAATATAGTGATGCTTCTTGGATGCAGTTCCCTGGCAGGCATGTTTGTCTCAGTCCATTCTTTATCCTTAACATTGACTTACTCCTTCCCAACCTGGCCCTAAGTTCTTCCATTGGAACAGTTGTATTCACTTTTAGGGAGGGATTTATAGAGTCTTGAAATACTTTTCCCGTCTAGCCTCTCTGTGGTTAATTTAGGTTCTAATAGGTTGCATTTTGAAACAGGAGATGATTGAATTGTGTATGTGTCTAGTGCATAGAGTTGCTGGAGATAACAAAAAAATTAGATCAGTGATGTATAACCTTTGTCAATATCTGGTAAGATTTAATATGCGTAGCGTCCCAAACTTCTCCAAGCTGTGAGAATCCAATTAAGTCCCAGGCAGGGAAACTCTGATTTTGCTGTGCAAGTATGGTATTAACCATACCATAAGGTAGTCTTGCTTGTGAGGGTGCCTTCCCATTTAATCCTCTTTAATGCCTGGAGCCAGCAGTCGAGGATGATTCTAGTAAATGGAGGTAATGCTTTAGAAGGCTTCTTGCTGTTAAATGGTCAAGTAGTCCATATCTGTCCATGGTTTCAATTTCGTATCTAAATGGTGGGTACTCTTTGTCTACAAACAACCAAACAATAGTTTAAGTAAGTTGGGTTGCCCAATAATAAATGTAATATTGGCAACTCAGTCCGCCTTCAAAGGGGGACTTGCACGCATTTGTAGAAGAACGCCCTAGGAATTCCTCCTGTCCACAAATAATTGTTCCGAGTGGATTGAAGATTGGTGCAAAAGGTAGAGAGAATATCATATGGATCATTTTGCAACATATGTAATAATCAGGGCAACGAAAAACCTTAAATAGAGAATCTCTGTCCATTATGGATAATGGAAGTGTGCTTGAGGCCTCCAACTGCATATTAAGGGGGATGTATGTATGACATTTCTGTGGTTCTAGAGATCTGCCTAAATACTTTAAACTATCACCCGCCTGACATGTTAGAAATATAGTGGTTTGCCGATTGAGTATACTGTTTAATGGGAATAGAGATCTAGACTTTTCCCGGTTTATTTTTAGGCCAGATGCCTCTCTGTACACTGGGAGGATCCTCTTTATCCTCTGGATTGAATGTTGGAGCCTTAGAATATATAGGAGCATATCATCTGCTTATAAGTAAATTACTGACACTGAGTCCCCACTTGCCATATGAACCCACAGATGTGTGTTTCACCTGATCCATTCTGCCAATGTCTCTATCACCAAAGCAAATAACACAGGTGTAGGCAGAGGGGGTGTGGGGGTGTGCAGGTGTGCAAGACCGGCTTTTCTTGTGTAAAATGGAGTAGAAAGGAATTGTGTAAAATGGAGTCGAAAGTTGGAAGAGGGGTGGCGCAGCGGCCAGAGTGCCTGACTCCGGACCACAGGGTTTGCAGTTCGATCCCCGGCTCCGGCGGCAGGTTAGCCCAGCACAATGTGACTCTTGGCAATAGCTTGCTTAATCTTCCCAATGGCCCCCAGCACCGGGACACCACTCCGGAGGTAGCTGTGCGCTTTACAAATGCTGGCATTTACATTTACTCCACTAACTTTTACTCGACCCCACAGAGTTGTATACAGAAGCTAGATGTACAAACAGAAGAGGGGCCAAATTTCATTTTCTCTAGGACCTGATAAAGGAATCTCCAATTAACATGTCTTCTTTAAAGCAACCAGTATCATGGCAGAGGGATCTGAGATCATCTGTATTGGTCAGAGCCACATGGGATGCCTAATGCAGCGGCGTGTACCACTTCCTGGCATAAAGCTTTTTTAATTGAGCTTTTTTAAAGACTAGATTATCATGGTAACCCATTTACCAGGTACCTTGGCCAGCATTTTAGCCTCAATGTTTATCAAAGAAATGGACCTGAATGAAGCACTCCAAAAGTGGCTTGTCTGGTTTGGGGATCAATGTAATAGTAGCCCCTTTCAAGTCATAGGGATCGAACCCACTGTAGGATTTCCTCATGGCTCAAAGATATGGAACCAGGAGGAAGGCATTGCTTTAAATTTTTTTTAAAGGGAACCTACTGGGATCCGGTGTTTTGATTGTTGACATTCCCTTATAGTTTCTTGAATCTTGCCTTCCGTAATTGAAAGATCTAGGGTTAATTAATCTTCTTTTCTTAGTTCGGTCGTTATGAACTCATTCATTATGGAATTTTCCATTTAAATTGGTATCAGTTGGACTTTATCATAGAACTGTTTGAAGTATTCTGCTAATGTTTCTGTATTATCAAGTGGTTTATGCACTGGGCCAATACTTGGTCTTGAATCTGAGAAATTATTCTGGACTCTTTATTCATAATTTTCCAACCAGTATACAAATTTACTGGCCTTATCAGCCATCTCATAACTCATATACCAAGTACTAGCCCAGGGCAGCTTAGCTGTATCCTTTACATGTTATTTTAGAGATAATGTACAGGTATCCAGTCGTATAAGGTTTTTTTCATCATAAGTTTGTGCTAACTTTTTTTCTGAAGTATCAATTAATTATTCAAGTGTGACAGTTTCTTGCGGTCATTTGAATATGCCCAATTCAAAGATGATTGGTTTACCATTTACGCCAGGCTTATAGGCCTCCTTCCCAAATTGTAAATATAGATGATACTGAATTTTGCCTCTAATCAAAGTAGTTCACAGTTTCCACCTGCAGGAGTCTTAAAAAGTTTCATATAGCAACCACCATGTATTCAATTAGCAGCCCCCTGGGGTAGCACTGAAGTTCATGAAGTCATCAAAAAGCAAAGACTCATCAGGAACAATAATAAACAAAATCAAGTAATCCATTTGGGGTGTGACTGTTGGGTAGAACCAACTACTGACCCAACTCTTGAATCACCCCTAGAGATGATTTTGGATGGTGGAACCAAAAAGGGCCAAGTGGTACGAATTAAGCGATTAACGTGAATTTGAACCGTACCAGGAGACGGTCCCTGCCTAGTTAAGCAGACGGACTCAAAGCACATTCAATCGCATTTTGTTTCTGAGATTCCCAAGAGAATGGGAAAGGATAAGGCCCCCAAAATGTCACACCAAATTAAGGTGGTCTAATAAACTGCAGTGCTAACTTTAAATTAAATCCATATTGAAGCAGGGAGACATTAAACACTGGATGCCAGCATATTCATCCGCAGTCCAAATCCACCGGCCATTGCGAGGTCCAGACAAACACTGGAAAATAAAATAGACTCAAATTTCTTGAAGGTGAACCTCATTAGAGTGGACCTCCACAAAGTGGCACTGGATCCCTGGAAACTGACAAACAATTGGACGAACTAAAGTAGGGGTTGTCAGAGTTAAAGACAACATGCAGGTCCCTATCAGAGCTCACCTACCTCCTAGACCACAATGCAGATGATGTAAAAGGAAAATCACTGTAGAACGGCCTTTAGTTCGTGGAATTCCCTCAGCATGTTGAGGGCCCTGCAACAGAACACTTCTTTTAAATGCAGCAAATCGCAGAAACCTTAAACCAAGTGGTTTGTCCACTTACTTGATTTTGGATACTGCTCACAGGGCACTGGGGCCTCCGCCATCTGTAGGGCAGTGCCGAGCACCTTAATACCAAGACTACTTAATTATCGAGACCAGGATGTAATCTTGCAGCAGGTTAGGAAAGAATGAGATTCAAAACAAGAAGGCTAAACCGTTAGAGTATTCTCTTAACACACTCAAAAAGTTCCAGAAACCTAGGAAATCCTTTGAGCCAGCGCCAAGAAACCCTCGGGTGTACGTGCGCTGTACAAATTCTGGCTAAGATAAGTCAGACAGACTGAAAGCCATTAACATAAAATACATGCTTATGTTAACAGAGAAGTTACGATTTAGCCATACAGGGCAATAACACTTCTTCATTACCCTGGAGGAAATGTGGGTATGACTTCTGGTTTCCAGAGAAAGTCTCACTGAGGTTCCAGCATTACAGTGATGAGTTTGGGTAGTTTGGGAGGCAACCACAATCCTCCAAGGGTAATGTACAAAAAGATGGGATTTTGAGGCCTGAGGAACATGCAGAGAACACTGAAATGATAGGGAGCGACTTTCTAAAGGGACAACTGGGTATGGAAACGCAAACATGAATGAGATTAGTAACTGAAGACCTTTTACATTAATGCTAATGGAAAAACCATGTTTTGAAAAATTCTGAATGCACGGCTTTAGCATTTAGAAAATTTAGCTTGAGGTTAGGGAAAAGAAGTGACTGATAAAGGTAGAGGAAACACATCAAGTCAGGGTTTGGGCAACAGAACAGCCATATGGCCAGCACCTACTACATGGGGAGGAGAAACAGTAGGATAGAATTGCCAGGGGGTGTGACTACGGGGCATTACCCCCTCATGGGTCCTCCCCGTCCCAGTCCTTACAACGTGAGTCAGTCCTGCCTCCACCCAGCCAATCACAACGCCAGTATTCAAAAGCTTACATAAGCCCCTCCCACCTACCGCCATGCCTGTTTTTTTCCTGCCCCGACGGCGGTCGTAACGTTGGTACTCCCGGTTCCTGTTTCGGATTTTCTTCAGGACGGTGCCGTAAATGTTTAATTTGCAGTTTTATGCTTCTGCATTATTTACTGTGTGAATTTCACGTGAGTATTTAATTTGCTGTTTTTTACTTCTGCATTGTTTGCAGTGTGTTTTTCTCTTGGCGCAGCCGCTCCGGTCCCCCGGTCGGCCGCGCTCCTGTTCTGGGGTCAGGGACTCTCCTTGTTCATGTGCTGGGCTGGGGAGTTTTCGTGGTGTCCTGGCCCCGGGTCGTTCCGGGGCTGTGGTTCTAGTGCAGCGTTCGGCCCCCACGGCCATGGTCTTTTGACCTGGGGCTGTGGGAGGAGACTACAGGGCTGCCCTTATATTTTTTCTTTCATTACACTGGTCTTGCGTTGCTTGATTTGGTGATTGGGGGCAGTGTTACTTGGAGGTTGCTGGGCACTTCCTTTGTTGTGTGGTGAGTTCCTGTTTGCTTTGCTCGGGTTCGCTCACCATGTGTGAAGGGGCATCTTCACCTGTGCCTGCTTGGGCTGTTTCCATGCAGCATAGTTTCCTGGTTCTGCTGATGGATGGCGTTTTTGCAGATTCTGGGGCTGCACTGGATACTGTGAAGTGGTTTGGAACCTGCCCATGCTGTCAAATTGCCATGAGGTGGTAAAGTTTCAATCTGTGCTTTTACACAGTTGATGATTTCGGCTGTCCAGTCTGCGCTTACGAGGCTTACGGTGTGTTGTCCTGAGGATGAGGTCTTTATTCGGGTGATGCTGGGATGTGGCCCTATATCCCAGGCTGTTGTGGGTTTTTTCCGCAGTTTGATTACTCTGTTGTGGTTGACCTTCCCTTCCATAATGCCCTGTTTGTTATCCTGACTAATGCATGGCTTACGGCAGATACTCAGGTTTTCCGCGGTTTCTGGGATGGCGGTTTCGCCTTGCAGACTTTGTCTCTCACTTTCCTGCATTTCCATATGCTGCTTCTTTTTTTGGGGTGCGTGCTGGCTCTTGTTCGGCCTGTATTTCACTGGGCCTTCTCATGGGTTATGTGGAGTTGTTTGGCTGGTTATGGGCCCTCCTTCCTGTCTTGGCGGGTTGAGTCTTATTCTCAGCTGCCGTGGCACTGGCGCCTTGGCCCACTGTCGGTTTTTCTGTGGCTCCTTGGCTTCCTCTTCTGACAGTCTGTGTGGTGGTGCTCTGTCTTCCTCTTGGCCCTTTCGTGGTCTGGTGGTTGGGGGGGGGGGCTGTGTTCCGTTTGGTTCCCAGTCTCTGTTGCGCCTGCGGCTGCCCCTGGGTGTTGGTTGTCCGGGGCTTTGGTTATTTTTGTGCCCGGGGGAGGGGGGGTCTCCGTGACCTTGTGGTTGCAGTTGCGCCTCTTCTTCTTTGGGTCTGTGTCCCGCTCCTGGTGTTCGTCTGGTAGTGGGTTCCCTGTCTCCGTTGCTGCTGTTGTTGCGGTTTTGGGATCTCTGATCCGTTGTTCCTGGCTTGTTGGCCCGGTCTAATTTCCGACTTGTGGGTCCTGTCTGTCTTCGCTCTTGGTTGCCGGATTCCTTTCCGGGTTCTCCCCCTTTTTGGGCTGTTTTCACTCCGCTGTCCTTTGGCCCGTGTTGCAATTTTTCATCTTCTTTGGTCGTCTGCTTGTTTTTGTCTCTGGGCACTGTTGTGCTGGTTCCGTTTGTGGAGCGGGGCCAGGGTTCCTCTTCCTCTTTGTTCCTGGTCCTGGCGCCCGTTGGTTCCTTTCTGCACGGTTCTGTGTCCCGGGACTTGATACCATTTGGTGCCGCTGGGCGGTTGTTCCCATTGCGGTCTGTCGTTCCCCTCTTCCTGGAGGGTGTTTTTTTTTGCTTCCCTGGATTTGGGAGTTGACTGTTTTTCACGTTCCATCCAACCGGCTGGTCCGTGGTACCTGCGGTTTGCTGTGGATGGGTTCCTTTCTCTGTTTCATGTGTTGCCTTTCGCTCTCTCTCCTGCGCCCTGGGTTTTTCCGCGGTGCTGGCTCCTGCTGTGCGGGCTTTTTGCTGATTGGCAATTCCATCCTGGTAGCACCTGTTCTTCTGTTCTTAGAGGTTATGCTGGGTCAGACCTGGTCAATACCTGGATGGGTGACCGCCTGGGATGGCCAGGTGCTGTAGGCTTTTCCCTATGTGGCTTTTGTCCTTTTTTTGCTTCCACTCTCCTTGTGGCTTTTCTGGCTATGGTGGCGTTGATGGACTTGTTCCGGTTTATGTGGTTTATATTGGTCCTGGCCATTTTTCATCTGGTTCCTGTTCTGTGCCTTCGGTTTCTCGGGCTGTTTGTCACTTTGCAGGGGGCTTATTTCTCCCTCCAGCTCGGTTCTCATCCCTGTTGACTCTTTTGCGGGTCCTGCTGGGTCGCCCTTCTGCCCTTCGGGGTTGGTTGCAGATCCAGGGGGTGGTGGCTGCCTCCACAGCTGTGGTTCCTTGGGCTTGACTGCTACTCCTGTCCTTGGTGTTTCTTCTGATTGACTCCTTGGGTCCTTTTCCATGCAGGTTACATGGCTCTGGTTCCTCTCTCCCCTGTTCTGGTTCCTACTTTGGCCTGGTGGCTTTGCTCTCCCAACCTGGTGTTTGGGGTGCGTTTTCATCTCCCTTCTCTCCTCTTCTTGTCCTCGGACGCCTGTCCTTGGGGTTGGGGGCCACGTTGGGGTAATTGGTGGCAGACAAGTTTTTTGATTCGTGCTGGCATTCCTGTGGCTCATTGTTGCTTGGGCCTTCTTGGAGGGACCAGTTGCATGTCTCTGTTCCTGCTGGCTTCCATGTTTTCTTCCCACAACACTATGGCTCATTGGTATGCCTTGTGCCTCTGGTGGCACAGACTCCCGGCTCACTCTGGGCGGTGTCTCCTCTGTTGGCTTTGAGTTTCTGTTCGGGAACTTCTGCGTTTTCGTTCATAGACTCAGCTTGGGCCGTTTCCTCCTGTCCTCTGTTTTGTGCCATCTGGTGCTCGCTTCGGCGGCACATTTTCTTTGTTTGGTTCGTTTTGGTGTGGATTTGCATGGCCCCTGCATATTTCCTTGGCCTTCGGGCTTTCTGTGTGCCTTCCCTCCTATTTTCTCCTCCCGAATAGTCGAGGGATGTAGGGGAGGTGTGTAGGTGTCTGTATCGTTGGCCTCGCTGTCTTTGGTTGCCACTCCGGCTGCTGCTGGCGGGGGTCGGGTTTGGCCGGACTCCATTGACTCGGGCTCTGCTTTTGGGTCCGCAGCTGGTTTTTGCCCTGTCTTTGTCACTTGCTTCTGACGGCCTGACTCTTGTGCGGCTGTCGTTGGCGTCTTTGGGCTGTTCCTCTGTGGTGCCTTGTGGCATCCGGTTGTCGAGTCGGCCTTCGACCCTTGGGTGCTGTGGTCGTCATTGGGGTTCTTTTTTCTCTTGGTGTTCTTGCCCCTTCCGCTTTGTCTTCTCAGTGGGCGGTGGTTTGTGCTTGTCTGGGTCCTGGGGCCTCCTTGGTGGTTTTTGCCCCTTTGGTGAGTCTGTTTCTTCTGAGCTTGTACTTGTTCTGGTTGTCCGCTACGGTGGCTTTTTTGCTGGCCATCACCTCCGCTCGTCGGTTGGGTGCTTTGCTCGTTTCTTTTCCCTATTGGAAGTTCCTGCCGGATCGGGTTGCTTTGTGGCTTGTTACAGCCTTTTTGCCTGTGGTTTCTTCCTGTTTCCTTTGGCAGCTGGAGGTGATTCTTCTTGATGGGGGGGGTCCCTTGTTCCCCCTTCCTTGGTTGTTCGCTGGACTCTTCGGTTTTTGCCTCCATCTTTTCCCTCGAGTTTTCAGTTTTCTCCTGCCCTGTGTGTCTCCTCTGGGGGTGTGGCTCGGGGGATGTGGTTTTCCGATTCTACGGTTGGTCGGTGAGTGCGTTTGGCGGTCTGCCTGCCTTTTCAGTCCTTTGGATCTGCCTCCTCCTTCTCTGGTGCTGGGTCATTCAACGCGTTCTGTGTCTGCTTCCTGGGCTGGAGCGGTGGGGTTTCTATCCAGGAGTTTGTTGGGCAGCCACCTGGCTGCTCCGTCACGTATTTGTGCTACATTGTCGGCTTGATGTTTTACATGCTTCTGCTGGCTGTTTTTCTGTTGGCGTCTTGAACGTTGCTGTTCGTTGATCTTTACAGATTTGGGCTTTGCATGGATCCCTGGTGTCCTGCATTTTTTGTTAGTTCTCTGCTTGTGAGTTCCTCACGTTATAAGGACTGGGACGGGGAGGACCCATTAGAGGGTAATGTCTTGTTGCTTACCGGTAATCTTCATTACCCCAATTGGGGTCCTCTCCGTCCCAGTCCTCTACCCTCCTGCTGTGTTTGTGTTGGAGTCTTGTTAATAACAGGCATGGCGGTTGGTGGGAGGGGCTTATGTAAGATTTTGAATACTAGCGTTGTGATTGGCTGGGTGGAGGCAGGACTGCCTCACGTTGTAAGGACTGGGACGGGGAGGACCCTAATCGGGGTAATGAAGATTACCGGTAAGTAACAAGACATTACCAGCCACTTGCCTAACGTAGAGCTGACAGCAGAAGATCTGAAGCCACAGTGCTCTGTAGACTAATGTGATTACTAGAAAAGAGTATTTTTGCTTTAGCCGTGGCACTGTTGTGCACCCAAGTTAATATAATGTACCACCAAGGACATGTGGGCATCAGGGTCTCCCTCCATTAGAGACTGAAGACCTTTTGTTATGATTTGGGAAGGCAGTTATATTTTAGAGTGTTTACCCAGGTGGGGGCGCTATAATACTGAGGTAATGCAAGAAGGAAAGAGTGGCGAAGGGATTGGAACAGAAACCATGAATCTGGAAAGAGAATCCCAGCAACTGCTGACTTATCTCTGATGCCATGGGAAAATGGAGCCAGAAAATGATATAAGGTGATTGAGTATTCCAGGAATGACCGGTATCATCCATAAAACATGGCTTTAACAGGTCACAATCATTACTTAGACGACATGGAGGGAGTATAGCAAGCATTCCTCCAGTAAACACACCTGATAGACACTGATGAACGGAAGCTGTGCAAGCAATGGTGTGATCCACTTACTTTGTGGTTGCTAGAGGAGTCTTTGTGTGGCTATCACCAGCTGCCCCCTTTTAGCTACCCTTTTCCAAAGCATACACAGAAGGGAGATGCATTCTATTAGGTGAATTGTTAGATGGCAGACAAATATGTGTTCGAAGCATGTGGGCTGCTGAATTCATATCTGTGCATAGATCGCCGCCTAGTGTTGGGTCCGGATGATTGCACTTTGTTGTCCTGGAAGAGTCTTTGAAGTATCACAATTGGGTTCGGATGTTATTCCTACACTCCAACTTCGGAATCGAAACAAAACTTTTATAAAGGCCAAAAGGCCTTCGACTTCGACGGTATTGTTCTCGCTCGGTACCTCTTGACTCGATAAAGCTTTCCATCTCAAATCGGTAGTCGACGCGGGCCGTTGGGCCTTTTCGACGCCACGTGGGCCTGCTGTCGATGGAAAGGAGCCCGTTCAAAAGATGCCCACAATGCCACTCCAAGTTTCCGCATACTGACAAGCATTCAGTATGCAACAAGTACCTTTCTCCAGACCATAAGGAAGAAACCTGCCCAGCCTGCGCCCAGTTTCGGTCGAAGAAAACCATACGGAATCGACGGGCCGCTAGGCAAGAGATGCAGCGACAGGCACTGGAACCGGACAACATCTTAGATGATGACCAAGAACTTCCAGAAGCTCCAGATTCAGGCCTAGAGATCGTCACCGTCGAGGACTACTCGGACTCCGATGACGAGATCCCACCGGGGCAAATCGTGAGTACACTGCCCCCGACACCGATTACCCCGTTACCGAAGGCTCCGGTCGAGGCATCGCTAAAAGGCCTTAGCCAAGATCCAAAGAAACATTCGCCAGCCCCGCCATCTGGCTCGGCTCTGAAACCGAAACCTTCAGAGACCCCAGGGCCAAGTACCGCAATCCCAAAGAAGGTTCCAAAGCCTAAAAAGGTTGTCGACCCGAAGAAAACAGTACAGCCTAAAGGCGTCGACCCAAATAAAACCGTCAACCCGAAGAAGGCCGTGCAGCCTAAAGACGTCGACCAGAAGTAAACAGTTGACCCGAAAAAGTCAGTCGATCCGAAGGGCGCCGACCCCAAACAGGCCGTCGAGCCCAAAAAGGAGGCCAAGCCGAACGGCGCCGACACAAAAAAGGACGTCGACCCGAAAAGCCAGCTGTGCCAAAAGTCACCGAACCAAAGAAGGTCGCCGACGGAAAGGGTGCCGTATCGAAGCCTATAATCCGGCCGGAGAAGGCTATCAACCCGAAGACAAGTGCTCCGAAAACACCAGTCGATCCTAAAAAGACCATCGACTCGGCAAAGGACAGTCAACCAAAAAAGCCTGTCGAGCACAAGAAACGTGTCGAACCAAAAGACCCGGTCGACCCAAAAACACTCGCTGACCCGAAAAAAGGGCCCGCGCCGAAGAAAAGCACTAAGGCACCAAAAGTCGTCAAAGCAGAAGGTGTTGTCGACCCAAAAAAGTCACAACCAAGAACAGTGGAGGAAGAACTCTTCCATCCTGATCCAGCAGACGACCAGGCAAAAATATATATTAATCCTGAGACTGGTAAAGTGACAATCCTGCACAGGAAGAAGAGGCCACTGGACACTGACTCTCATTCCCCTATTCCACTAAAAAAGAAGGACTTTGGGACTTCTCCATCTACACCCTTCATTCCCTTCTATCCCATTATGGCTACTACTCCTTTTGCTCCTTACTCTCCTTCTCACTATGGGGACAATGAGGGGAACACAGGGGAGGATCCTCAGCCTGATTCCATCCCTGATGTCTCCTCTTATCCAACTAAGCCTTCACCTTCTGATGACACCATTGGCTTCAACCAATTTATAGACAGGGCAGCGCAGTACCACAATGTAGATATGCATAATGACCCTGTAGAGGAAGACCTCTTATTTGACACCTTCCCTACTTCAGAAAAAAGTGTCAGAACACTTCCTATGCTAAAGGGAGTGTTAAAACACGCACCTGACATTTTTTAAGATACAGCCAGGGCACCGGTAATCAATCCCAGGATTGAGAAAAAGTATAGAGCAGCCCCTACAGACCCTACCTACATCAGAGGGCAGTTACCATTAGACTCACTAGTGGTGGCTAATGCACGCAAAAGGGCTAACTTACAGACAACGGAGGAAGCCCCACCCCCCCGATAAGGAATCAAAGGTACTAGAAGCCTCAGGTAAAAGGGTAGCAGCACAGGCCTCCATTCTGCTAGCTCGTTACGACAGGGCACACTATGACCAGCTTGAAAGCTTAATGCAACACCTACCTGAGCCTTTTAAAGCCCAAGCTGATGACCTCATACAGGAGGGAAAGTTCATTACAAACTCCTCCATCAAATGTGCGCTTGATGCAGCAGACACCGCAGCCAGGTCTATTAACACTAGTGTTTTGCTAAGGCGACATGCATGGCTGCGTATTTTGGGCTTTAAGAACTAGGTGCAGTCCACCATTCTTAATCAACCAGTCCTTTTTGGCCCTGCTGTCGACACCATTTTAGATAAAATGAAGAAGGACACAGAAACCGCAAAGTCAATTGGAGCATTGCAGTTTCAGCAACACAGAAGTTCCTTTTGACGCTCCTCATACAGGGCAGCTACACGAGGCAATACTTCCCAAACGTCATCATCATACAAAGGCAACACACAAAGTTCCTTTACCAAAAACTCCAACAGAGGAGGTTATAGGGGAAACAATAATAAGGGAAGAGGCGTGGAGGCAATAACACCAGAGCCTCCGCTGCCACAAAACAGTGACTTCATCACGCTACCTCAAGACCACCTAACACCGGTCGGAGGCAGACTCAAACAATTCCTACCTGTCTGGAACGCAATTACCACGGACAGGTGGGTGAGACAAATTATCCAGTATGGTTATT
The DNA here is from genome assembly GCF_964263255.1 of Lissotriton vulgaris. Classification (NCBI taxonomy): domain Eukaryota; kingdom Metazoa; phylum Chordata; class Amphibia; order Caudata; family Salamandridae; genus Lissotriton; species Lissotriton vulgaris. Next base: position 229,733,514 of record NC_141700.1, on the reverse strand, counting down.
GCCTGGAACTCACTTCTACCCCCCAAACATACCACCCAGACACCGTCCTATGTCCAAAGAACACATCACCCTGCTACAACAGGAGGTGAAATGCATGCTGGAAAAGGGGGCCATAGAGCCAGTCCCTTTCCAACATCAAGGGACAGGAGTATATTCCCTATACTTCCTTATTCCCAAGAAGGACGGTTCCTACAGACCAATATTGGACCTCAGACCCCTAAATCAATACATACTGTCGGAGCACTTCCATATGATCACACTACAGCAAGTGCTCCCATTACTACATCAAGGAGACTTCCTAGCAACATTGGACCTCAAGGACGCGTATTTTCACATACCTATCCATCCAGCTCACAGAAAATATCTCGGGTTCACGATAGAAGGTCAACACTACCAATTCAAGGTCTTGCCCTTCGGGGTAACCACAGCTCCAAGAGTGTTTACAAAATGCTTAGCGACAGTAGCGGCACATCTCAGGAGGCAACACATTCATGTGTTCCCGTATCTGGACGATTGGCTAATACAAGCAAAATCGTACCAACAATGTGCAGAAGACACGTCCCAAACACTTCAGCTGCTACACAGCCTAGGCTTCTCGATAAACTACCCAAAATCGCATCTGCAACCGTCCCACATACAACAATATCTGGGAGCCACTATAGATACCTCAGTGGCAAAAGCATACCCAAACTCAGCGAGGATAGCCAGCATGCAATGCTCATTCGCAAATTTCTGCCACAACACTCACTGCCAGCTCGAGTCTTCACGCAGCTCATAGGCATGATGGCCTCCTGCATATTCATTGTCCCCCATGCCAGACTTCAAATGCGTCCATTGCAGGAATGCCTAGCACGGAAATTGAACCAGGCTCAAGGACAACTAAAAGACCTAGTGTTGGTAGACAGTCGCGCTCAAAACTCTCTGCAGTGGTGGAACCCACAAAACCTTTCCATGGGGCGACTGTTCCAAGAGCCGGTTCCACAACTAGTACTAACAGCGGACGCCTCACCGACAGGCTGGGGAGCCCACTTACCTTCACTACACAGTACAAGGGCTCTGGACAACCAAACAAAAGAAACTGCATATCAACCAACTAGAGTTGCTAGCGATATTCCTAGCCCTGAAAGCATTTCAGAAATACTTGTATAGCAAGACTGTGATGATCCGGACGGACAACATGACCGCAATGTACTATATCCAGAAACAGGGAGGAACACACTCTCCACAGCTGTCCCACTTGGCACAGAGCATATGGAAGTGGGCAATTCCAAAAGACATCTTTCTCCTAGCAGAACACCTTCCAGGGAAAGAAAATCAGATAGCAGACCTGCTCAGCAGGCACAGCCAGCAACTACACGAATGGGAGATTCACCCCCAAGTTCTCCAGCCATTCTTCAAAGAGTGGGGTCACCCAGAAATAGACCTGCTTGCCACAAAAGAAAACTCGAAATGCCAGTACTTTGCCGCCAGGTTCCCACATCCATTGTCACAGGGCAATGCGATATGGATGAACTGGTCAGGCAGATTTGCGTACGCTTTTCCCCCAGCACCGCTTATTCCGGTGGTAGCACGCAAACTGCGGCAACAGTCACTCACGCTAATCCTGGTTGCTCCCACATGGGCGAGACAACCATGGTACACAACGTTCCTGGAGCTTTCAGTAGTTCCTCATCAAAGGCTGTGCCTCGCACCCCATCTTCTAACTCAGAACCATGGAGAAATCAGGCACCCAGATCCCAATCAGATGAACCTAGCAATCTGGCTCCTGAAGTCTTGAGTTTGGATACCTTAACTTGCCTCCTGATTGCATGAACATTATCTAGGAGGCAAGACTGCCAACTACTAGAGCATGCTTTGCAGCTAAATGGAAAAGATTTGTTATTTACTGCAACAATAACCAAATCAACCCATTAGATGCTTCCATACAAAACATTATATGTTACCTGCTGTATCTTCAAAGATGCAACCTAGCATACTCTTCAATAAGACTACACCTAGCTGCTATAGCAGCATACCTTCAAAACAGGCAACACCTTTCACTGTTTAAGTACCAGCAATCAAGGCTTTTATGGAGGGTCTTAAAAGGGTGATCCCTCCAAGACACCCTCCTTCCCCAGTCTGGAATCTAAATATAGTACTTACCAGACTTATGGGACCTCCTTTCGAACCTCTACACTCAAGCGAACTACAATTCTTAACGTGGAAGGTAGCTTTCTTGATAGCCATTACCTCACTCAGGCGAGTTAGCGAATTACAAGCACTAACAATTCAAGAACCTTTCATGCAAGTACATGCTAACAGGGTAGTTCTTAGAACAAACCCTAAGTTTATGCCAAAAGTCGTATCAAATTTCCATATTAATCAATCGATAGAACTGCCAGTGTTCTTTCAAAATCCACAGTCAGTAGCCGAAAGAGCCCTACACACACTAGATGTAAAGAGAGCTCACCTTTACTATGTGGACAGAATAAAATCATTTAGAAAGACAAAGCAATTATTTGTTGCTTTTTCACCACAACATAAAGGGAATTCAATATCAAAGTCAGGAATAGCCAGATGGATAGTTAAATGCATTCAAATATGCTATCAAAAAGCCAAACGCACTTTAACCGTCCCCCCATGAGCACACTCTACAAGAAAAATGGGGGCATCCATGGCTTTCCTAGGGAATATTCCTCTTGAAGACATATGTAGGGCAGCCACATGGACTACCATACACACTTTCACAAAACACTACTGTGTAGACGTGCAAGCAAAGCAGCAAGCTGCTGTAGGCCAAGTTGTCCTAAAAACTCTTTTTCAAACTGCTGCAGCTGGCACAGGTAACCACCGCTAGAGGAGATACTGTTATACAGTCTATGCACAGATATGAATTCAGCAGCCCACATGCCTTGAACGGAATATGCTACTTACCAGTATGCATCTGTTCTTGGCATGTAGGGCTGCAGACATTCATATCGCCCGCCCTCCTCCCCGGTGCCTGTCGCAGCTGCAGTATTATCTTTTGCATGGCCATCTCTAACTTTACTATCTCCATCTCTGCCACAATGGCGAAAAACAATCTGAGGATGGAGAAGATGCCCATGCGCACTGTAGTCCGGGGGAGGAGTCACCTATCTCGTGATACTTCGAAGACTCTTCCAGGACAAAAAAATGTACAATCATCCGGACCCAACACTAGGCGGCGATCTATGCACAGATATGAATGTCAGCAGCCCTACATGCCAAGAACAGATGCATACTGGTAAGTAGCATATTCCTTTATAAACATATACGCACCCAATTTAGATGGCAAGACATTTTTGGGGTTTTAATAGAGTTAAAGATGCCTTACCTTGATATCCTAATGATTTGGAGAGGAGACAGTGACATTGATAGATCCTTCTACCTGCACCCCCACCCCCAAAGCCTGCACAGAAAGCCTGGAATGTTGGCTGCACTCACTGAAATCATGGCAAGAACAGGCTGCTGATACATCTGGAGAATTCTCTACCATACAACTCAACAAGGGAATATTCAGCTTCTTAAGCACACATATTCTATTCAGAAGTCTAGATTATGTACTGTTCACTCAGAAGTTAAGGGGCATAAAATCCAAGGCATCAAATGTTTAACTAGATTTCTTTGGGGCTGCTCTACCTTCTTGATTAAATATGAGAGAAGACGGGCAAGCACCCATATCCACACATGGAGATTGAATGCTGAAGCTCTGAAGATCGTAGTTTTGCTGGTATATATGTACCGCAATTAGCACCTACCTAGAATATAGCTGGGGGTCAAAAAGTATTTGATCCCATGAATGGGAGACCATGAAAGTTTTCCTTCAATGTTTGTGGATGAATATAAATGTATGGCACCAGATGTCCGTTACAGAAAACCACAATGAACATTTTTTTTAACCATGTGAGATTTTTCATATAAATAATCCTTATGGTAATAATCACTGAATGTCGTCAGTTTTATTAATTTCAGTCTTCATTTATTAGTATAAATTCTTCAAATGTATAGTGTTGATCCATCAATTTGACATTTGTCATCCTTGATACTTAAATATCCCAGTGCATTTCGGGACTAGACCTACAGCAGGGGAGTATCTCCTAGAATACAATAAACATCAAGTAATCCATAAATTTGAAATTTCGTCTCAGATCAGTAGGCGATGCCCACATGCACCCAATATCCTGTATGAAGCGTATACCCACCTTATGCCTTTGAATCCCTACAGGTGTACGACAGTCTTTTCAATTTGTATAGTCTACAGTCTTTTGATCAACGACTGCACACACCCTATCATCCAAAATGTCTTACTAAAAAATGTCCAATTTAACGGAGCACAGAGCTAACACATTTTGCTTCTCCTCTGATGAAGCACAACATATCTATTTTCTAATCAACTAAATGGATACTTCCACCACCAGCACTGTATCCATTCACAGCAACATCAAACAATTGCTATAGATCACCAAAAGAGAAGTTAACCAATGTTTGCATGCAATCACTTTTATCAAATATTATAGAGTTCAACAAATTCCAAGGGGATTAAGAAGTCCACTAAAATCTGTTATGTAAAAACAATTCTAAATTCACTGTGCGATGGTACGCAATTCTGAATAAATATTCCCTGGATTTAATATTACTTATAGTAGAGGAACTTTCGAAATTGCTGGAGGAACTCGAAATTGCTGGAGGAACTCAACAAAGAAATCGGTCAACTGAAACAAGAGCTATCTAATAAGATGACTGAAGATGAATTTGATAAGACACTGACTGACATCAACATTCAATTGATGAAATCAATGAGAGAAAGATCTGCAAATTTAAACGTAACACAATAGACTATAAAACGGGTGAAGTCTATAGTTGGGCTGAAGTTTATGCACAAAGATGCAAACAGAAAATATTTTCTTCTAAATCCAGAGAGGGGGGAACCTCTTTATCATATGATTACCCGACAAAAAAAGATAGCATAGAGACAAGGAAAAGCATTTACATCGAGTAATTCTAGTCAATCAAGTTTATAGCTCCTACCAGCTATAACATTCTAGACTCATTCAAAACAATATTACAAAGAGAACTGCATGAAGCATTTAAGGGAAAAAATCTCCGGATTTCCAAACTAACTCTAAAGGAACGTGAAATCATCACACAAATTGCCAACAACATAACGATTACATGTTGTAAGGCAGACAAGGGGGTAGCTTTGGTGATTTTGGATATCTAGTTTTACCTGAAGAGCGTGGATTATCTTGTTCAGGATGCTACTAAAAGTATGAAATTGAATTCAATTCACACAGGAGAATTTTCAAAGATTCTTTCGATCATTTTGAACAGGGCTAGATCCATGGACACCATCACAGAAAAGGACAAATGTTACCTCATACAGGAACATCCATGTACTCCACATATACATATGTTACCTAAGATTCACAAAAACCTACACAGATCTCCTTTTCGACCCATTGTTCCTACTCGAAATTCTATACATGAACCGGTTGGGAAATACTTGGATCGTCACCTTCAACCACTAGTTAAAAAAACATGTCTACTTATCCCAAGGACACAACTGTTTTTTTTTTATAACAAAATAAAGTCAATCGGATTTGATGAAAACATTACACCCATTCAATGTACCATAGATGTGAGGGCTTTGTTTACCTCAATTCCTCATGATTTGGGCCTTCAAGCAGTGGAATCAATTTTGGTGAAAGCTTTAATGGAGGAGAACCCCAAAAAATTCTTAGTGGAATTATTGCATTTCACATTATACCACAGTTACTTTGAGTGGAATAATGAGTATTATTTACAATGCACAGGAGCTTTCCTAGGATACTGCGCTGCACCATGCTATGCCAACCTCTTTATGCAATGTTTTGAATTAGACAACATCTTTCTAAAACGAGAATGGCTAGAGAATCTAATAACATATTGGAGATACAGTGACGACTTATTCCTCATATGGAATGGTTAACAAACAAATTTAGTTTCCGCTATAAATGATTTTAACACCATAGATAAAATTATCTTTTTTACCAATACCATCAGCAAAGATCAAATAACTTATCTCGATGTAGACAGCACAGTTCAGGGCCAATCATTGGAAACCAATGTTTTGGTTAAACCTACAGACAGGATTAACTTGCTGCATTACAACAGTTTTCACAAATGGCTTAAAAAGGACATCTGCCTTATTCTCACCTTTTTAGAATCAAATTTATTTCATCCAGTGACAGCAACTACTGGATTAGCAAAGAGATTGTAGCTACAAATTCCAAACAAAAAGGATACCCTAATAACATCATACAAACAGCCATTGAAAGGGATGATGCTTAAGAGAGAACGCAACTTCTCACATCCGGCAAACCATAAGGTACCAGCAAAAGATCTGTGTTTGTGTCGAAATATTCCACCAAGACTATTCAAATCAAAAGCGTTATGTTAAAACACTGGCCGATGTTACAAACTGAAGAAGAATTAGAAGGCATTTTTAATCTTCCACCTTTATTTGCATACCAAAGGACCAAGAATTTGAAAGAACTTCTATCTAAATCGGACAATTTTAAGGCAGGTTTAAAATACAGAGGAACCACGCCATGTCTCAATTGTGAAAGCTGCAATAACATCATAAAGGGTACCACCATTCGGCACCCAGTTCAAGGAACCTCCATCAAACTATACACATCGGCCACTTGTGATTCTAAAAATGTTGTCAATCTGTTGAAGAGCCCATGCGGATTAGCAAATGTGGGCAAAACAGAACGCAAAATGAAAGTCAGGCTTACTGAACACAAAAGCAACATCCGTACTAAGAATAAGAAGTCTACCATTGCTGTACACTTTAGCACACACAAACATAACTTGAGTCAAATAAGATTTCTCATATTGGAAGTTGTACCTATCAAAGAAGGCAGAGACAACAAAAAATATCTGCTTCAAAGAGAATTTTTTTTTTTAAAATATTTTATTTGCATTTTCAACCAACAAAAACACAGCTGGCAAGTCACAAGTGAAACCCACATACCCTGGCTCCCTCACACCCTCCCATCCATAATGACAGCATCATAATTATCAGCACCACAAGATACCAGCTCTGCCCAAAGAGAAAATTATTGGATGAAGAAATTGGACACTGTCAGCCCTAAGGGCTTGAATGAACGGTTAGATTGGAATTTTTATTCATGAGTGTATTTGACATTGCTTGCATGTTCCAAATTGTTAGTGTTTCCAAGAACGCAACCTGTTATTTTTGCTTATCACATTGATCGTCTTCTTTTTTTTTTCTCTTTTCTCTTTTCCTTTTCTTTGTTTCACTTTTTGTTTCATTTGTAAGGACAATATTCACCCAATTCATAGTAGTGTGTAAACTCTCTCGAGATGGCGTTCACGGTTCTTGAGTCCTTTTCACTTTTATCCTCTTTCAATTTCCATGAATTCCCTATTAGTTACTGAGCACTGCTAACCATGGCGTTCAGTTCACACGCTAAGTTAACGTGGAGCGTTTTACCGCCATGGAGGTATGTTTGCTATTGCATTTGTAATATTGTGGACACGCTTATTACTAACAGTCATGCCGCGATACGTTTGAATACCATTTCTTTCTTTATTTTTTAATATTTTGCATTAATACAGCATGTTTTGTTTCACTGGTCATTGGAATACACGTACGGTTTGATGTTCGTAAAACGACAATATTACAATACTGTTTTCACTCAAGGCATTAATTCACACACTGGTGTTCGTTCTCTACATTGCGCCCAGTTTCTGGCAAGAAATAACATGTGCTTGTTTTCGGACTTTGATTCAGAAAAGGGGGTGGTGATGGACAGAGTATCTGAATTAAGCAGAACACTCCTACCCAGTCCAAAGATCAGGGCTTGATCCATCACCGTTTTTTAGCTCACTGCACCATCCCAGCTCAGAACCTGGCTATATGCAAATTAGTCTGTCCCTGGCCCAGTGCATCATGGGAACAGGGCAAACCAAACTACCAAGCCAATTCTTATACTGGGAAGGAAACAAGCTTCCGGGGACCGGTTTCTGGCATTTCAGTCGTCTTCGGCCCGGCTTGCTTGAATCCTGATGGTGCAGTGAGCAAGGGACTCACATCTGAGTATACCCTTCCACGCTTATGGTGGACAAAATGATTCAGAAAAGGGGGTGGTGATGGACAGATTACTGAATTAAGCAGAACACTCCTACCCAGTCCAAAGATCAGGGCTTGATCCATCACCGTTTTTTAGCTCACTGCACCATCCCAGCTCAGAACCTGGCTATATGCAAATTAGTCTGTCCCTGGCCCAGTGCATCATGGGAACAGGGCAAACCAAACTACCTAGCCAATTCTTATACTGGGAAGGAAACAAGCTTCCGGGGACCGGTTTCTGGCATTTCAGCCGTCTTCGGCCCGGCTTGCTTGAATCCTGATGGTGCAGTGAGCAAGGGACTCACATCTGAGTATACCCTTCCACGCTTATGGTGGACAAAATGATTCAGAAAAGGGGGTGGTGATGGACAGAGTATCTGAATTAAGCAGAACACTCCTACCAGTCCAAAGATCAGGGCTTGATCCATCACCGTTTTTTAGCTCACTGCACCATCCCAGCTCAGAACCTGGCTATATGTTATGTTATGTTATAATGTTATGTTATAATGGCTTTTGTAGAGCGCTCGGCTACTCAAAAAGAGTGTCCCGGCGCTTTTAAAAAGGAGGGCTGCAATATGCTAACATAACACATTAAAAGAGAAAATATCACAGATAAAAAGAACAGAACAAGCAAAAGGCCTACTGGGTGAACAACCAGGTTTTGAGGCCCTTTCTAAAAGCTAGTAAGCTGGTGGCTCCTCGAAGTATAAGAGGCAGGGAGTTCCACAGCTGTGGCGCCAGTAGTCCAAAAGAGCGACCTCCCAGGCGCGCTCTCTTCACTCGTGGGACAGTCGCTAAAAACAGGGATTCTGACCTCAGAGAACGAGCCGGCCGGTAGAAGGCAAGTCTCTTTTGGAGGTACTTAGCTCCCGTTGCATGGAGGGCCTTGTATGTCAAGGTCAAAGCCTTAAAAGCAATCCGCTTGCGGATTGGGAGCCAATGTAGTGTCTGCAACAAGCCCGCTGCACTAGCACGTCTGTTCAGGCCAAAAATCGCTCTCGTCGCCGCATTCTGAACAACTTGGAGCCGCTGTAGCAGGTACTCTGGCAGGCCCAGGTACAGAACGTTTGAATAATCTAGCCTAGAGCCTATCAGAGCCTGCACAGTCAGCTTCCTGTGCTCCTCCGATAAAAGGGGAAGAAACCTCCGCAGCATCCTAAGGAGGCCGAAGCAGGTGCCCGACAACCCCAGGATCTGGGACTTCATAGTCAACCCCTTGTCCATCTTGACCCCCAAGTTCTTAGCCATTTGGGATGAACAAGTGGGGGGGAACATATCAGTAGGCCACCACGCCTGCCAGTCTGGCTCCATGTCACACCCAAAGAAGAGTACCTCGGACTTATCGGAATTGCACTTGAGGCTGTTCAGTTGGAACCATTGGAACACAGCCCCAAGGCAATCCCGGATACTCTCCCCATCGAAGTCTCCTCCTCTCTTGCACGAGAAGAGGAGCTGGGTGTCGTCTGCATAGGATACGATCCGGGCCCCAAACGACTCCGCCAGCGCCGCCAAAGGGGTCATGAAGATATTAAAGAGGGTCGGGCTCAAGATAGAGCCCTGGGGGACCCCAACTCCCAAGGGTGGCATCACGGCGGAATCTGGCGAGGCCCAGACCGTTTGCCGGCGGCCGGCTAGAAAGGACGAAAACCAGCTGAGCACCGTCCCCCGTAGTCCAATCTCACTGAGTCTTGTGAGCAGGCCATCATGGGGGACGGTGTCGAAAGCCGCCGACAAATCCAGCATCACCAGCATGGCTTTACCCCCCGTATCCAGAACCCCTTTAATGGTTTCTGAGACCTCGAGGAGCGCAGTCTCCGTGCTGAGATTTGGGCGAAAGCCCGACCGGGTGGCATGCAGAATCTCATTCGTCTCTAGAAAATTGGACAGCACCGTCTGCACGTGCTTTTCTACAATTTTCGTGAGAGCTGGCAACAGGGAGATAGGCCGGTAGTTGACTGGGGCCTTTGGATCCAGACCAGGCTTCTTGAGCAGCGGGATGACCATTGCCTGCTTCCAAGCCTGCGGAACCACTCCCTGGCTCAGCGAGAGATTCAGTAGCGGGTTAGCCAGCGGATTGATCACCTCGGCCAATTTCGCCAGAATTTTAGCAGGGCACGGGTCCAGGGGCGAACCCGATTTCAAGTTGCCCATAAGTGCTAAAGAGGCGGGCGCAGATATAGGTGGAAACACCCCCAGCGTCACACCTGACGCAGCCGGGGGCGGTCGGTTGGCCTCAGAATTAATCAGCCCCGCGGATACAGCCGATGGAAAGGAATCCTGTATAAGTTGGATCTTGCTAGTAAAAAAAACTAGCGAGATCAGAGGCCCAGGAATCAGAGGGCCTCTCCTCAGAGATGTTAGACCGTGGAGATATAAATTCTCTAACTATAGAGAAAATCTCCTTACAGGAGTTGGAGGCAGCTTCTATCCTCCCTGCCAGGTAGGCTATATGCAAATTAGTCTGTCCCTGGCCCAGTGCATCATGGGAACAGGGCAAACCAAACTACCAAGCCAATTCTTATACTGGGAAGGAAACAAGCTTCCGGGGACCGGTTTCATTCACGATCGTATGACTGCAAATGCTCTTTGAAGGTTGCATGCCACTCATATTTAAACAGAACCACTGGAAGCGGTTTCCTTTTTTATTGCGAAGCCGACCTCGATTGATTCTTGTGAATGATTTGAAAACACAACCCTGAATTCACAGAGGGTTACACACATTGTGCAAGTAGACTATAGTTGGATTCATTTTATGATTTTTTTCACTTTTGTAATACACTGGCAGCATTGTATGGAGTGTTTGGTTGGATGTTTCCAGATTAGTTGATTACTTGATGTTTATTATATTCTAGGAGATACTTCCCTGACGAAGGGTTAGTTCTGAAATGCATTGGGATTTTTAAGTATCAAAGATGACAAATGTTATAGTTTGATGGATCAACACTATGAATTTGATGAATTTGTACTAATAAATGAAGATTGGAATTGATAAAATTGACGACATTCAGTGATTATTTCCATAAGGACCTTGTAGTTGATAGTAACTGGTATAGAGCAGGGCATCGAGATTGGGGTCGGAAATGGGGTCTTGGGGGGAGCAGCCACCCATAGAGTCAGTTTTTTAGGGATAATTGGGGTGGCTTTCCGATCATAAATAGGTTTAGCTGCCTGGATATGGTGGATTGACATACAAAATCACCAAGTCTCTTAAATAAGGGGAAAGTGGTTCCCACAGTTGAGAATAATTCTGATACTGGGAAAGGGGACCCTATAGCTACCAACAACTCTGACAGCAGCGGGAATATAGCTACCATACAAACAAAGTTTTTGAGGGGCACTGGTGGCAGTAACTCACCCCTGACATTAGCTAGTTCCTTAGAAACAATTAGCAAGCTTATTCCCTGTGCGCAGAGTGGGAATAATGTAGTCACCCCCGACATGTCTGTCACATGCCATAGGGTTATCCACTTGCTATCTTGGAATGTGGCCGGGTTGCAAAAAAAGATGGTCCTACCAGAATGGAATGCGTTCATCGAGAAGTTCGATGTATGCATGTTCCAAGAAACCTGGAGCCTGCTCCCAGTGCACAAATCCGGTTATGCAACCTTCTTCCTGCCCAAATTAAGCTGTGGCAAGGGTAGACCGGCGGGAGGATTGCATATCTGGGTAACAATTGGATTGAACTGGGATATTACCACCCATGAAGCAGCGACTAGGGATATCTTACATCTATCATTCGCAGGACACACAAAGGGGAGTAGGATAGATTTATTGAATATCTACTCTAGAGGGACCCCGGGGGATACAACTTCATGTACATTGGCGACCTTAGAACATGTATTAGCCAAATGCCCCCCAACTTCTAAAATCATAGTGGGAGGGGATTTTAACTGTACATTTGCACCCCTATCAAGGGACGATCCCCTGGGTATAGAGGACGCTAGATGGTCTATCCCAGCCCTGTCATTAGCTCCGATTAGAAAATGGTCAGCAAGGGCAATTCAGATCAATGCCCTGACCATTGAATTTAATTTAAGAGCGCTAAATGGGAGGACAACTTCTGACCGTGCTGGAGCGATGACTTTCAATAGGCTTAATGGCCCGTCCAGAATTGATTACATCCTACTGGATGTCACACTGTGGCGCGACCTAATAGACATGGAGGTCGTTCCTTCGCAGGATAGCGACCACAACCCCCTATGCATGAAGCTAAGGTGGGGTAAATTAAAGGGAAGTGAGCACAATGTCCCCTAGCGGACAACCAATGAGGTTGTCCCTTACAATGGTAACCGCAGGCTGAAATGGGATACGGTACAATTCCAGGAAGGGAATCTTGAAAGGATTAGGGCGCATGTAACAGATTTAACAGTAGAGCTGGAGGATCTTGAACGGGGAAATGGTAGTGCCCAGGGACCGTCCTTCTCCTTGGCTTATAAAAAAGCAATTGAGGAAGTAGGGCAATACTTTGTAGTTCAGGGTAAAAGTGGCAGAGTGAACAATAAACTGGTTAAATCCAGTAACCCACCCTACTCTTTGCGGACGACACCATCTTGATCTCTAAATCCCCCTCACGTCTCCAAAAGCTCTTGGACCGTTTTAGTGTGTTTTGCACTGACAGAGGCCTTACCATCAATACCTCTAAAACAAAACTTATGGCCATTTCACCTTCCAGGAAATTTAGGAATGTTTCGCTCAATGGTGTCCTCTTAGAGTTGGTTGATTCCTTCGATTATTTGGGTGTTAGGGTAAACAGCCGGATGAAATGGAAAGATCACTTGGCCAAAATGCTATTAAACCACAAAAGAGTTTCAGGGGTGGTTTTAAGAGAACAGCGGGAGTCGACGAGTAAACCTGTGGCACCGACTCTTGCAATCTATGAAGGCCAAGTACTACCGGCTGCCCTATATGGATCCGAGCTGTGGGGGTTCGAGAACATAACTGAGTTAGTTTCATCTGAAAACAAGTTTATGAGAGACTTGGTGGCCCTCCCAGTTTCCACCCTGCTAATCCCACTACGGTTAGATTTAGGTAGGCGCCCCCTCAAAGATATAGTGCGTTTGCGCCCACTACTTTTTTGGGTGCAACTGAGAAGGACCCAGGAGCTCCATAATTATGCAGCAGTCCTAGATGAACTTATTATGCTCAACACGGGCAACAAGATCAAGTGGCTGTGCAACCTGAGACAGTTGATGATGCAATTGGGCTTAAGTGAATCATGGACGAGCCAAACACCGCCTCCCAAGCTAGTGATCAAGAAGCTCTATTGGGACTGGGTCCAGGAGATGGCCACACGTAGAGGTGTAGGGGGCCCTCTTTCCGAGCGATTCCTTGAGTTCAAATGGATAAGAAAACTTGAACCTTTCTTAGACTTCATAGAGAAACCTCTAGATAGATCACTTTACCTAAAACTCAGGCTCTGGACTTTACCGGTGAATGATTTCACCTCTGGGTAGAATATCTTAGGTGATCTATCAAAAGCCTTTCCTGGATGTGCAGCCCCTAATGAGTCTGTGGCGCATTTTCTCTTTGCCTGCCCGGCATATAGGGTCGCCAGGAAGATATGGTTAAACCCAGTATGCAAGGGGATGGGCCTTAGGTGTCACAAAATGGCCTTACGGGTCCTTTGCACCGACACGTCTTCTTCTGCTATGGTGTGTGGGGTAGCTAAATACTTGAGTAGTGCATGGCAGACACGTACAAGGAGGGCCAAGCCTACCCCTTATTTAACCTAACCACCAGATGGCCCCATGGTAGGATCCTTTTTACGGTTCTATGTATCTGTTTTTAGCGTATACTTTATAGATTTTAGAAACTGGGTAGTATGTGATGCTGTATGTATATATAGGATTGGTGGGCTCCTGTTTCTTATCTTTTAATGTACTGTATAAATTGTATACTTTTATGATGACATTTTTTATAGAATAAAGTACTACTACTACCATAAGGATTATTTATTTCAAACATCTCACATGGTTAAAAAAAATCATTGTTGTGTGCATAGTGGGGATGTTACTCCCTTTCTGTATAATGCAGCATTGAACATTTGAAATTTTGCTTCGGATCTGTAGGCAATACCCACATGCACCCAATATTCTATTTGAAATGTATACGCACATTATACCTTTGAATACCTAAAGGTGTGCGACAGTCTTTTCAATTCGTATAGTTACAGAAAACCCTCACTACTCAAAAAGAAAATATGACTCAGATGCATAAGTGAGGCACAACAAACGCCAGGGCTAGAGTGGAGCAGATGGAAGCAAAAAAGAACTAGAAATTATGCAATGCTTTAGAAAACTTTACCAGCACAGAAAGAAGCAAAATCTTCATAGGTAAAGTAATAAATCGCTGAGACTTTTAGAATGGCTACTAAAAAGAATACCAATTCCCGAATACAGTAGTTAAAATGGCCAGATGGGACAGTTATGCAACTCGAGCTAGTGTCAACGAGAAACTATGCAATACTTGATGCTGCTTTACAAATAACCTAGCATTGGCTCTGAAACATCGATGGAGACTTTCCTAAGTAGAATCTGCATCCCTAAATGAACTGATGAGCAGAATTATAAGCAGAGCTCCAGCAGAAGGAATTGGTGGAATCAGTTTAGCAAATGCAGAGGAGTAAGACTCCTGGGAGCGACAGCATCCTGGATACCTTTTTACGAAGTATTTTCTGGAAAGTTGTAGGACCGATGGGCAGGTATCCTAATGAACACAATGAGAGAGGTTGCTATTATCATAACAGTAGATAGAGATCCATTTGACCCAGTATCATGCAGGCCTTTTTCGATTATCAATAGATACTAAAATATTAACCCCTTCCATGCTGGTGACGAACCCCAGCCGTCACGCTCTGCGGCGCTCGTGTGCTGATGACGGCTGGGGTTCGTCACGGCCCCGCCCTGTTCTTTTGTTTACCGCACAGCGGCGGAAACGGCCCAGCATGGAAGGGGTTAAGCAAAACTTGTGCCATTAAACTAAATTCACAAGCTGGCTCGTACATGAAGACCAATATGACTTCCCACTCTGACGTGGTACTCGTAGTTATGTGGTACATGCCACACACAAGGCAGAGCAGAAATATGGCATGGCCTTGTTGGATAAAGAACACGCCTTTCATACTCTGGACGGCACATATATGATGTATTAACACATTAGATGGGGTAGTAGTGATTTAGTTTTGGCACTTTGTAAGACAGAAAACGTACTTTGTGGGTACAGGTATCGATATATATATATGTCGTATGATGGGTGCTAAAGGCTTTGCACAACTTACTACCTTAGGTGCAGCTGACAAGTGGGTTAGAGGGCCCCACCTGTTAACAATATGAAATCGAAAACCTAAGCACTCCTACAGTTTAGTGTAGATATGAAATCCACACTGTAAAGATAATGTTACGGTAAGGATAATGTTCAAATGAAAATATGGTTTATTCACACATGAAAAAGGTTCTTGTTTTCTTCCAAATAGTCCACTTTATATAGTTTCTTGCTTGACGATCACAGCCGACATGTGTTTGGCCACTACATGACTTTTTCAAGGTTTCATAAGTTAAAGGAAGTCATCCAAAAGAAAATATAACCTGGCATGAAAATTGATTTCAATGGTCCGTATACATCAAATCATCATTCAGTAGCTAATGTTTAATTTGAAAGTGTGTTTGAAGTCCTTCAAAGTTATCATTGATTAAGCCTGTTAAAAAGTCACATCCAGTGTAAAAGTTATACTAAATACTTCTTAATAGTGTCAGGGACGAGGTTCCAAGTTAGTGAGTTTAGGAGTCCATAGTAAGCTCCTTCCTGATCCAGTCTCCTGAGAGTATGAGGAAGACCATGTGTGAGTAAACTGTATTTTCATTTGAACATTATCCTTACCGTGTGGATTTCATATTTACGCTAAACCATAGGAGTGATTAGATTTTCGATTTCACATAGGATATATGTTTTGGAGAGCATGGAACTAGATTTTCAGAACTGGGTTAGACTGCTGTACGCTGGACCCATGGCACGAGTCAAGTCAGGAGAGATTAGCAAGCTGGGAGATTGAATGAGTCACCTGACAAGGTTGTATCTGTCACACTTGCTGTTCGCCCTTGTAGATGAGCAAATAATGAAAATGCTGAGAACATAATTACAGAATGAGGAATCACAGTATGCTCTACCGCACACATAGTGTCGATGTACACTGTCAATACTTGTTCACCTCCAACAACAATCTGGGGTGTTAGTTTGACTCCTGCTTCAAAAACTCGACAGGTTTGGGTGGATCTCATGATTGAATAATAATTGGAAGAAGAACAAACTATTTCCCATGGAAATGGGGGCGGGGGTTGATCAGTGCAATAGTGAACCCACGTGCAGCTTTGTGGCAGTAGTGTGAGACCGACAGATTCAAACTACTGGGAATGTGAGTGGCACACACCCCTGGGACACTGTTTACATACGAAAAAGGGTGCAGCCATTGAAGGATTAAAGCACTCCATGCAACTTTGGAACACTTTGAGGCGCTCAGTTATGGGGAGGGTTGCCGAAGCTAAAATGGTACTCCTCCCAAGATGCTCAAAAGTATCGCAAAAGTCTTGGCACCCCATATAACGGGCAAGCTTTTAAAGAGCTAGACAGGCTGATGACATTTTTGTTCTGGATAAAAGAAGCTTGGTCTGATTAGACCCATTGAACTCGCCTGAGAGGGAAGGATTTAGGGCACACAGACATGGAACTCTTATATAGCTGCACAGTTCCAACATGCTGTAAAATGGATTACATAAAGTGACAACTGGGAGAAATCTTTGTTAGAGGAGAGCCTTGACGGTTGCACATTAAGGGCTCTGCTTAACAGGGGAGGTGCCAAACTGATGCAATGCTCGCACATTTTCAGACAGGGTGGAACAGCTTTGGAGAAGGCATAAAAAGTCATCAGACCACCTAAATTTGCCAGAATTTTAGAGAGATGTACTTTAGAGTGATTTAAACACACAAGCCGAGACATATGAATGAGTCCATGGAGGAAGGGAGGTTGTAACAATGTAGAATATTTGTACCTGGGAGAGACATTTATTTCATTCAAAGCACAAGAGGCTTTTAAGTTCAGACATGGACAGTTCCTCCAATACTCTGGACTGGCCAGGAAGGCAAGGGAAATATGTACTTGATTCAAGTCAAAAACATCTTTATTCGATTCATAGAATCATAAAAGAGCAAAAAGCATTACTTTTGTTACGTAAAACCGAGTTAAAACATTAGTCCTCTAAAATGTTAAAATACAATACATGGGTTTGCTAGTCTTTACAATTAGCACACATATATGGGTGATTACTAAAGTGTACTCGATTCACTCAAATCTTCGGCCACAATCGAGGAACAACTAGCTCTGGAGTAGGGATGGAGGTTGGTGTCCCACTAATAAAGAGCATTAAAGGCAGGCCAGAAAAGAAAAAGACTGTAAATGAGGCAGCAATCAGAGGAAGATTTCCAACCCCCCCCTCACAGATTGAGAATGGGAAGTAGTCTGTTTTCAGGATGAAAAAAACATTAAGTAATGCTATATCCAAGCTCGCACTTTCACTATCTACATCACACCTATTTGACCCCATTGAAATGAGAGAAAATGTACCTGACCAAACCTCTGCTTGTCCAAAGTGTGGCGAGATGGAGGCCTCCTTCCTACATATGACCTGTTCTTGTAAGATGTTGGTGTATTACTGGAAACGGGTCGTAACCAGTCTGCACTGCATAATAAGCACAATACGGGAGGCTTTCTTCAACCACTGTTTTATTTAGTATTATCCCCAAACCAGACAAGCATTGAGAAAGCCAGTAGGTCTCGCCTTTGAGACCAAATAACTTTGTAAATGATTTTTAGCCAGGCTGTATGGCAGCGTAGCTGAACATAATGAAAAAAAAGAATATTAATATGACACGGCCCCAGTATCTTTTTTACATTTTACCAGTCCGAGATGGATTAGTAAATTAGTCAAAGTTGGGTGAAATCTTTTTTTCTTATAGGCACTAATGCATTTAAAAAAAAAACTAAGGTAGTGCATTGGGGTGGGGAGCAGGTGATTGACGAAGCAACACAGTGGGAGGAAGAGTGGGAGAGGAGGATGGTGGGGTAGGGAGAGAAGGAGAAGCAAGAGACAACAGTGTGGAAGCACAAGAAGAACAGAGTGGATGGGCTGTCGTGAAAGCACATTGACAATGGAGAATTGAGCAGGCAGGTATGGAAGTACACAGAAAACATAGGTGGGTGAGTATTAAAGCACCTGTACAACTGAGGGTCAGCAGGGATGGGGAAGTAAACAGCCAATTGAATGCGGTGGATGAGGAAGTAAACTGACAGTGGAGGGTAGGTGGGGATGAGGAAGCATATGGATAACGGAGGGTGGTGGGAAGCAAGAATCGCAACGTAAGGTTGGAAGGAAGCAAGAACAGCAACTGAGGAAGGAAGTGTTGTAGGGTTAGGGGAGAAGCACACGCTAGAAAGAGAGGTACAAAGTACATGAACGAGACCGCTGGAAAAAACATGCACACTTGTGGAGTGCTGAAGCAAAAAAAATTAGCACCTGTAAAGGGAGCAGTGGAAGCACAAAAGTAAAAGGTTCATTCTCCAGGAGAGGGACCAACACCAGAAGAGTAAGGAAAGCCCATGGATCTGATGAATAATAAGCAAGCAAACTAATAACAATAAAGCAAACCAGTAGTAAGCACTGGACAGACTTTAAACTCACTGTAAGCGAACAGTATGTGTCACAACAGTGCATGTGTTTAGGCAAGGCCTAAAAATCAGTTGCAAAGCAAAAATAGATTTATAACGAGTAGTAAAAGGTCCTGCTCCATAAATATGAAGAAGGCATGACTACTTTTGCAACTAATTGTGAATGCTTAGAATCCAGGGATTGACCGACGAGGAAAGGCTGACTTCCACCAATGGACTCACATTCACAGAGTACCTACTTTTTAAATACATTTAAATAAAAAATAACAAATTGTCTGCTTTTATGGCATTGTGA
Organism: Lissotriton vulgaris; assembly: GCF_964263255.1. Taxonomy (NCBI): domain Eukaryota; kingdom Metazoa; phylum Chordata; class Amphibia; order Caudata; family Salamandridae; genus Lissotriton; species Lissotriton vulgaris. The sequence continues at coordinate 229,714,365 of NC_141700.1, read as the reverse complement.
TCAGTGTGTAGAGGTCTCCTGGGCGACTGGGTACTCTCAACAGTGCCCTACCTGTGGTTGGCTTGGTGGAAGGTGTCCAAAATGGACAGTTGCCGCTTTGTGAACAGATAACACCTACTTTGACAGGTTGGTAACCTGTTCCAGAGCATTAATACATGCACTGCAAATCTGAAGGCGAAGGGAGCCACAGTTCACATCCTCTTCACCTTCTGATACATAGTCCCAATAAGTTGCGAAGTGCACTGTGTGAATCACAAAGATATTTCCAACTTACGAAGTACCTTTTGCAGATTGCAACCTGCTATTTTGCAGTTGCAAAGTCAGTGAATTTGCAAACATAGGCTCTAAAACAGTTTCATATATTAGGCCCTTGATGGGTTGCATAAGCGGTTAAAAAAGTTAATTCTGTGGGGTAATGTGCTCTACTACACCACTATAACATAAAATATCTTAACAAAACTGAGCTCTTTTTCATTTAAGAAATGCGTCTTTTACTTCGAGGACAATCGCCTTGTATTACAGTGTAAGTGGCAGAAAATGCACCCACTGGCCAGACAGGCAAAGTAACTACACATCTTAAATGGCTTATTTTGCCACTGCTCCGTGATAATTCACATGACTCTGGCTAGTTCGTGACCGCATTCACTAGTAACGTTACGAGTCTGAAAAAGTGTAAGTGCCTTTCAGTGCACTGCAGAATTTAAACATTTCATGCATTCCAGAGCACACTAAACCACGCTTTGAAACAGCACAATAGTTATGCGTGTTACAAAAGGAGCATATATCTTGTGAATACTGTTTATTGAGCTAAACGTAAATATTCGTAATACGCTTTGCTTATCCTTGTGGCTTGGGTAACTAGGTCAGCTTGTTGGCACTATTCGGATTTGCGAATGAGCTTGAATTTACCTACAGTTCTTTGTTGAAGAGAAGCACAAAATAAATCACATTATTGTCACCAACAAGGCCTAAGAAACTGAAGTCCAGACACATCTCGAGTAAAGGAGAATCCAGTCTGTTTTGTTAATCGTCATTTACTTAATGATGAAGATCTTAGACCGGCAGACACACAAGAAAGTACACACAGATGCCGATCAGGGCAGACGAGAAGCTGAATAATAGCAATGCGATAAATCCCTGCGAAGACTTAACTGTAGTAAGTCAACAGGATAACCTAACTGGGGGAGGGAGTCTTTTAAGTGCTACAGATGCACATGTGGACATGACCAGTATCGACCAGTTTGTTTTCCCGATTAGAGCGAGGAGAGGTAAACACTGCCATCAACAAAAGATACAGGAGACAGACAAATATTACCATACAAAGGAGACTGCTGTAAAACACACACGTTTTTATGGAGTGCTTCCTGGGAAAGAAAAAAGAATTCCTGAAAAGCGAGCAATTAGGGAAGAATAGAAGGAGTCAGTCAGAGAAGCAGTAAAGGGGCTAGGTTCCATCGGAGTAACCAAATCAAGCATTTGCAACGCAATAGGTCTCACATTTACGCAAGTTTGAGCTATTGACATTGCAAATAACAATGCCTTTTATTTGTGTTTTCGTTTTTAAAACATAAATAAAAGACATTGGGCCATATGTAGGTAAATGGCATTTACCGAATCGTAAATACCGAATTTTACCGATTCGGTATTTACAATTCGGTAAATGCCATGTAGGTAATAATTCTTTAAATATTACCGAATCGGTAATATTCGTAATTACCGAATCGGTATTTACCGATTCGGTATTTGCCATTGTTTCCTATGGGCCTTGAGGCCCATAGGAATCAATGGCAATTACCGAATCTGTAAATACCGATTCGGTAATTTTACCGATTTGTCAAGGGGGACAGGGTGTCACTTTGACACCCTGTTGCACCTCTGATTCTGGCTTGTGTGCCATGTGACACACATACATGCCCTTAGGGCATGTATGTGTGCCACATGGCACAGGTGTACATGCAGAGATGTGCATGTACACAGAAATTCGTTATTTACCATGCCATTGTATTTCATGGTAAATAACGAATTTCTAAGGGCCTGTGGCACTGTTTCCAGTTCCACCTACATCCCAAATTACCGATTCTGTACATTTACCGATTCGGTAAAATTACCGATTCGGTAAATATACAGAATCGGTAATTTTCAGGCCCCCTACATCTGGAATTACAAATACCGGTCGGTAACGGCCAAAATCGGCCGTTACCGACCGGTATTTTGCCACCTACATATGGCCCATAGTCATTTACAATACCAATAGCTTAAACTTGTGTAAATGCGAGACCTATTGCATTGCAAATGCTTGTTTGATAATGGGGGTGGTTGGTTGAGATAACGTTGTGAGCACTAGGGGGACCCACTTTATTAAAACACCGAGGTAAAGAAACCTACATAGATCTTCGTGTACCAGCAGGTTTGAGGGCATAACAGTGCTAAGTTAACCCTGGTGGTTAATGATCATCATGCTTCAAATCTATGCTAAGCACGGTGTGCAGCCCAACTTGTATTTTGCTGCTTCTGTCATTGCATACAGATATATAATACTCATAAAACAAGTAACATTACACCTACAACAAGCCAGGGCTATTGGCTTTGCCAATGGTAGTTGATTGTGTAAGATAAATCAGAACCTACTACGGCTTCCTTGTATATAACAATGAAAATGCTCCCGTTCTGAAATTATGAGACTGAAAGAACTATAACGAGTCTCATTAAAGTTACCTCAAAAGCAGTGCTTTAAATGGGAAAAAATAAATGCAGGTACTCATTAAAATTAGCTAGCGGTGTGGCAAGTGGGCGGGGCTGAGGGCGGGGCTAAGGGCAAGACATAATGTACATAATGACTTCTGTACCAGTTGCAGCGCATATTAAAACACGGGAAATGTGTTTAAGTAAACGAAACAGGTTAACTCGTTACACAAAATGAAAGCCAAACAGGATGATATGTTAACATTTTGTATTTAAATATATAACGTTAACAAGAAATACAGCAGAGTTTCAATTTTACACACATTTGTGTAAAAATGCCATTTCTAAGGCCCGATTTCAGAACTGAACAAATATCTGTATTTTTAATCTGAAAAAGTGTCGACCCTAACTTTACCTGTCACCTCACTTTTGTGCATTCCCCCTCCCCCTTCCTTCTATGCTCACCTCGTTTTTCCCCAAACCTGATCCACTGCTCATCTCGTTTTCCCCCCAACCAGACCCCCCTGCCAGTTGTCACAGGAGCTTGTTTTTCTGGGGTGCTGCAGCGTTCCCTCCCATTCATTGCTCCTTGGGCAGGGCTACCTTCACACCCATGGATCCCTCCCTGTGATGTAAATGCAGCCATTAGTGCGGGAGGGGCACACAAAGCGGAGCAGCTCCTGTGTTGAAGAAAACAAAAAAGAAAAGAAAACCGGCTTTAGAGAAGGTGTAGGATTGTGCTGCACTGCCGCTCGCTTTAGTAAGGCCAGTGCAATACCCTAAATAGGACTCGATTTACTGACCACAGCCCTAGCCCTGGCCATTTCATGCAGGAGTGGGCTGGGGGCGGGTGGAGGAGGAGAAGAGGTTAAAGCACTGGCACCTGAATGGTCGTTAAATGCCTAATTAACAGCGCAGGGTCTGCCTAGGCCCTGCACTGTTAATCACAGTGTGATCCAAGCACGCTCAAACCCCTGCAGCGTGGGAAATTCAAAGGGGCGCCTCTTGACTTTAGTAGCGTCCCTTCAAAAGTCAACTTCAGAGGAGGCTCAGCGCAATTGTAAGATCCGGAAGCAGAGCGGCATATGTCCTGCGTTGGAGGAGATACCGAACTCGAGTGTGCCGTGCCATCAATCAGGGTACCGGTACTCTTCCCGGACTACAGAAAAGTGCTGGTACTGACGGGTAGAAAATTTAGAAGTGCCGGTACTCAGGACCGGTGAGTACCGGCCCATTTAAAGCACTGCTCAAAAGCAGTGACGATTGGCACTGCTGCAGAGGTAAGATTTTTTTTTCACCCTGAGTGCAAAAATGAAGAGCCCGATAGAGACCCGGTTTGTCAACTGCTTTATAGAACTGCCAGTGCAGAACACCGGCAGGACCCGGCCCACTTAAAGCCCTGAATCTCACCTGTAGGGGGATGGAACCCAGCAGGGACCACAGCTCCTGATGCACTCGTGATCATGCAGCACACACAACACTGGCAGTAAAAGCGTGCCTTAGCCGGCTGTGCCCCTGCATCTGTGGGGGACTGGGACCATTAATGGGGACACTGAGTCAGTTTTGGTGCAGGTCAGTTCACACAGAGGCCCAAAGGTCTGCGCATGCTACTACAAGCAAGATTAGCCAGGACGGAAGGCAACCCCAGCAGGCCAACCAACAAGATGAAAACAAATGTAAAACCATGATGGAGTAGCGTTTATTTTAGTTTTAAATAGTGCGAACTCCACACAAAGATATTAGATCACTGTGCATGAGCACCGGTTAAATTACACAAGATAACAATCATGTTTTAAGACACGGGGAAAAGTGATGTGCCCAGAATCACAGGATTTTGAGCACGCCGAGATTCAATCATGGTTCTCAAATTCCAAATTCTGGTTGTAACGCCACAGTGTACCCTGCAGCTGGACAGACATGGAGATTAAGACGCATAACACCATTAAACGGAGCCTTGCTGGTGGTCGTGTACGACTGAAGCGCCAGGGACAGGCCGGCATACCCACCATAGACCTGAAACACGACATATGCTCAAGTACACAAAGACAACAAAAAGAGCGCTTTAAGGGGAGGAGCGGATGTGGCGTACACCTCCAGCGCTATAAATTAAACAAGTTTTAGCTCTCAAAACGCCCAGTGGGGGTGACGGTCATAATGATAAAAAAAATGTAAATGTACTGCAGCCACGCAGCGGTGCCCCGAGCAGGGCTGGGCCGGGCAGCGCTGCCATGTCCTCAATACCAAACACACAGGGAAACACTACTGCTCTTCTCCCTGTGCGCCATGACACATCCCTCAATAATAATTCCCTGTGACAACTAGTGTCAGTGCTGGTGGTTGTTGGACTGGACCCTCTTTTGTGTCTGACTCGATCCCGCCTGTCTTCAGGGCTGAGGTGTCACATGAAACCTTAAGAAACTTACGGCTGCTGCTTCTGCAAGCTAAGCAGACAGAAGTCTCTGTGATGTTTTTGTTTCATGGTAGCCTGTAGCACACCTCAAACTGACGCAGTATGCTTGAAGACATCCGTTCATCTGCGACTGCCATAACCTTAAAAAACAAGCATTTGAAATGCGATAGGACTGGCATCGAGGGGGGCAGGCAACGCAGCGCAGCTTCAGAGCTCAGTCCAGAGCCTCAGAGTGACCTAGTGCACGGGAAGCCCATGAAACAAGTTAATGTGGACAATGCGAAGCTCTTCTGTGCAGCTACTGAAGAGTAACAAATAACAAGCATCGATCTATTGTCTTTATGGGGCCATGTGTTTCTAATTATAAACACATGGCCCCATGAAGATAAGAAAGTGCTTTGCGACAGCAGCAAAGCAGGTGACCCTGTCTGGATCCGAGGTCAAAGGGCATCACCAAAAAACCCTAATTTCCAATGGCAGGCCACTGTTTAGCATAAACGGTGATGCCAGCCAATGGAAATGATGGGCGGGGTTTCAAAGCAGGCGACCCAGTCCGGATCAGAGGCCAAAGGGCGTCATCAAAAAACCCTCATTTCCAATTGCAGGCCACCGTTTAGCATAAACGGTGATGCCAGCCAATGCAAATGAGGGACGGGGTTTCAAGCCCTCTTCTCAAAGTCCTCTCTCCCAAAATCTCTCGCCGAGGCGAGCAGTGCTTTGCGCTGCAACGCCACGCGAGACCTATACATGTGGGAGGGGCTGGAACAAATGAAGCCAAGGAATATTAAGCAAGCAACTGTGTGTGACAAAACACAAAGCCAACGATAAGCAATGGGCCAAAAGCATTTGTAGGTAAGTTTCCAGCATGTACCCGGTTTCATCTTTGCAACCAGGCTACAAATTCCTAGTCTTGGGGACCATACTGGCAATAAGCCCGATTGTTCACCGGCTGCACCCCTAATGTCCAAATGAGAGGGCATGGGAACGGCATTTAGTAGAATGTACCGCAGCAGAAGAATCTCAAATTAGGGTTACCAGAAAAGAGAACTGTCACAGAGGATTTGGCTGCCTTTGCTGAAATAATCTCCAATTTATCAGACCTCCGTAGACGCTGAGGTGTGGCGTGGCCAGTGATGCACGAATCTGTACCCTGGTAGTGTATGAATACTAGAGAGGAGGGTGCAGACATTTGCAGGGTGGCATACTATTATAAAATATAATGTGGTGAATGGTACCAGAAAGATGAAGGAAAAACATATTTTTCATGTCTATTCCTCTTGCAACGTTATGTGCACTTGACAATAAGAATTTCTAGCATATTTAATGTTATCGAATATAGACATTCTATACGATTATAAAAGTATAATAAAACAACTATTACTTTTTTTGCACCAAAAATCGATTTAGAAGAAAACTGATGTAAGTGCCTCCATATCGTATTAAGTTAATGCTGCGTTGTTCGATTTATAGTGTAAAAAGTGAACACTGCAGCTTCGTTCTGTATTTTTTTACTCAAAAGGCGTAAGTAAACGTTTTATAGATCTCACGGAAACTCCGGAAAGACAATTCATGAAGGTTTAGATCGGTTTGAGGCGTTGGAGTTGGTAGGAGTCTCGCTGTTGGACAAGGCTGATAGGGCGACGGGGATCAGGTGACCCTGGGCGGCGCGAGGCAGTGCGGGATTTTACGGGAGGTTCTGCTTAAAAAATGTGGAATGCGCATATTATTGTTGCAAGGAGGCAGTTTAAAAAAAAAAAACACACGGATCCACAGACTCGGTCAGTTTTCTTGCTTGACAGCGAATTTCAACCGAATACAGTAATGCACTTTTTTCAACCAAGACTGAAGATGTTTTCCCCCTTATGGAGTGATTTGGTTTGATCAGAAAGATGTGTTTGTTTTAATATTGGAACTATGCAGCCATCTAGTGGGTGTACACGAGACTAAATATTTGATGTGACTCGCAGTACTATTTTGTTATTTATGCGTTTGTATCTGTGTTTTTTAATGTGAACGATTTCAAATAAATTAGTTTTTCCACTGGCACTTCAATCAGGGAAATTGTCTGCCCGGCTCAGGATAGTTTTATGGCTCCATGAGTATTTCGATTTTTCAAATTGTACACGGTCTTCAAAATTGTAACCAAAGGCCTCAACTCGAGTTGGTGCTTTAGCTTACACACCAAGAAACTCTACGTTTATGGCACAAAGGAGACTTAGGTAGTATGCGTGCCCAATTTGTCAATTATCATTATGTATTTCTTTTGACATTTTAATAAGTACCTGCTTTTAATAGTGAACTTGCTATTTTAATGTTTTGGGCTGCGTTATTACTGTGATTAAAGTATCCATTTTAAGGATTGACTAGCAGCCACTCGCATGTACGGAAAGCGTGACATTCTTTTGTTAAAAAATGTGGTTCGCTTTCACTATATTTATCCCTGGGGTGGGTTGTAGGTGGATATATCTGCTGGTGAACTGCACAAACGTGTGGGTGTAATCAAAATATGCAATCAAAATATTTATAGGTAGTTTCTCACCCTGAAACTGGTTGAAGTTATACTGCTGATAACGGCAAGTGAAAATCAGTTTATTGAACGGGCAAATGGAAGTGACCCCCCCATAAACTTGGTATTTTTGCCAAAGAGAAAACATGTTTTCGTTGTGGAGGAATAAAAAAAAATAAAGGTTAGCAAGTGTAAAAGTTATATATTTTTTTTATGCCGAATAAGAAAAGTGCTTTGTGAAAAATAGAAAGGAACCCACACCTGAATAAATTTCACACCATTTGAATTCGGAATGAAAAGAAGATAAACAGAGCTTAATATGTTTATCTAGGCGTTTGCTTTTGCCCTCCCTTTCCTAAAAAAGGTTGGTTAGAGCCTTTTTTATTTTGCTGGCCTTGATTGGAGTCAGGGGACGTTCCTGAGGATGAGGTAGATCAAGTCCTCAGTTCTGATAAATAGTTTAGATCGCTAGGAACTACATGCCTAGCTCTTTCATTCAACATTTCTACCGAGAGGTCGTTTTGTTCTATTGGGGACCCATTAATAGGCTCCTTGTTGGTCAATTTAAACAATAATTTCTAATACTGTTTTGAAGAAATATGGTTATATTTTTTCCCCCTTCTTTGTGAAACAGTTTTATATGGTTTTTTGTATATCACATGTTAATTAGTTGTGTGTTTTTACAATTTATTTTGTATATTGCGTGAATTGTTGTGTCAAAATTCACTTTTTTTTGATTTAAGGTTTTGGTGTACGCATTTGGCAAGTACGTTCAAGACATTGAGATTTCTCTAGACTCAAGTGACTTCTATTTTTGATAAAATTGTTAAATAAAACGGCGAAAGCAAACGCCTAGATAAACATATTAAGCTCTGTTTATCTTCTTTTCATTCCGAATTCAAATGGTGTGAAATTTATTCAGGTGTGGGTTCCTTTCTATTTTTCACAAAGTATTTGGGCCCTTACCCCACCTCGTCCGCATGGGCCAAACTCCTTTTGTTGTAAAAAGAATAAGAAAAGTGCGGCATTTAAATTCTCATATGCATAAATGTTTATGTACAGCATGGCTTTGTGTTTCCTCGTAAACCATTCCCAGGGCTTATCTATATGGGATATCTTACCACCAAGATTGGAAGATTACTTTCTCAGATTCAGGATATCCTCAGAGACCCACCTATGCTACCATGTGTTAGGTTGACCATCAGTGCAGCAGGCTCTCGCGTGTGATTCCTAATCATGCCCACTAAGATGCCCCAGTCTATCTCACTTCCTTCCTCCCACTTCTGCTCTTAATATGGTGTTCTCATAGTGGTGGGTCATATTCTACGGTGCATCTCTTCCTACACTCGCCTTCTCATTTTGGATGATCACGTTGTTCCTTTTACTGGATTCCTGCAAATGGACTCTGCTGCAACTGGTGCTTGCGTATGTACTTCTAGCCAAAAGCACCTGAGGCCACCATGAGAATGTAGGGATACTTTACAATAAACCCCAAGCATTTTTTTTTTTTTAAATGGAATTGTGAGTAGAGGCAGGTCACCTGCGCACAGTCTCCATTGTCTGTATGTAGCCCAGTGATTTTCCTACTGAAAAGGAATACTGTTTTTTGAAAAAGGGCATCCGTTTGTCGCTAAAGGCAACTTGAATGTGGCATTGGATAAAGTTAGTGGTACATTTTTAAAATATCCTGATGCATAGGCAAAATTATCTAGGAAACCGATGTCTGGGTGTAATCTTCATTCTCAGAGTGAATTTGAAGCTATTCTTCTGGCAAGCCAGCATACTCAAATAGAAATTGACCAGGTGACAAGCACAGTGGTCCTCGGAGTAAAGAAAGAGGGCACATCGGTCTCAGTTGTAAACGCTGGAAGAGTCAAATTGTGGCCATGACCCAATTTGCAAACTAATTGCAAGAAAATTATGTGTTCCTAAATGTTTTAATAAGTTACTTGTGAATTTAAAGGTTGATAGTGACGCACACATTATTTCTAAAATGTATAGGACCTGTGCCAAATTATTACCATTGGACGATTCCAGCCTTAGACAGGCCTGGGAAGCGGACACCAGGTGCACTATTACAGATGATCAGTGGGCCAAATGCTGTGAAGCCACCAAGGACATTTCACCCAATAGTCGTCATAAGCTGTTACATTTAAAATTTCTCCGCCGCACTTACTTTACCCCAGCATTGGCACACAGGATAGACGCGGCACTCCTGCATACTTGCTTGAAGTGCAACGCACCACATGCCGATTTTATACATCTGGTTATAGAAGGGGGATAGGCCCGAAAGACCGGAACCAGGTAGGGCCTTCGTATATAGTATAAACAATGATTGGCCTGGTTTCCTGGTCATTTACATTTATTTTACTTCCAACAAACCACGCTATCTTCCTTTCGTGATTCGGTTTATTTAATCAACCTCTTTTTTTCAATTTCATCATTTTTTTGGGGGAAGGATTCTGACCTTCACACAGCTACACAACCAATTTATGAACATATATACAACACAATTTACATACATATATATGCAAAAACAACCAAATTATGACCAATGAAAAAAACGATTACAATACTTTTCACATTACAACCACATAAAGGACAAAAACCAATGTGGAACAAAGATTAAACTTTTTTATACACAACAATTCAATAAGGGTTCCTTCTTTAATTAGAACCCTATTGTATGTTTATCAGGTGTCAATCCTATTCCTTTATGTTGTTCTTTTGTTTAAACCAGCGAAAACAATTGCTGAACCAACGCGTTTCAAGCCTCACTGTTGTCTCTGTGGGCTCTCATCAGGGCATCTTATTTTCCTACATTGGACTCATCTGCCTATATGGTAAAACTTTTTTTTCCGTATTAAGGATCTTTTTGTCCTCAAGTAAACTTTATTTCAGATGGACCTGCACTCCTGATTATTCGATAGAACTTAAAATTTGGAATTTATAGGCGTTCTCTTTCGGCGTTTTTCACTATTCATCGTCCGTTCTCTTTATGCGTCCACTCCCATCGATTCACTCTCTTTCCTCCGTGTTTTCTCTTTCCTGCCCACTATTCTGGCTCGTTTCCGCCTTCCGCCTTATACATCTGACATGGTCCTGCCCCCGCTTGAAGGCTTTCTGGTCGGCGGTGCACCTGATCCTGGGTAAGATAACTGGACTTCCAGTGGCTCCTATTCCTGAGATAGCCCTGTTAGGACACACTGTACAGATACCAAAGGAAGTCAGAAAGATTGCATCGTTGGGGCTGTTGTTGGCCAAGCGTGAGGTGGCCTTACATTGGGGCAGGAAATCTCCTCCTAAACTGCAGGACTGGATGGGGAGCCTGACACACTGCAACACCAATGCTGAAATATACGCTGGCCTTATGCCGGCTACGTCACGACCATGGGACATTTGGGGGCCGCTGAGGTCCTACTTTGAGAGGGCCAGACAGTCTTCGGACTTACAGGTGGAGGCAGGGGTGGTTCCTGAAGGGGTGGGATGAAAGGCGGTTGGTTTCCTTCTTTGTGCCATGGCCTGTCTTTCAGATTAAGTGGGTCTACACATGCTATGTTTCATTGCTATTTATGTTTGGTGTCATTAGCCAGGATCCTTATTCTAAGAGGGCTGTTGACAGGTGGGGGGAGGAGGGGAGGGGGGGTGGTTTCTCCCGATATTGCTTCAGACCATGATGTTGGAACACTATGACGATTATAACTGTGTATCTCTTGTCAGATAAGACCTGATAGATGTGCAAGTTTACGGTTTGTATGCAATGTGACTCTATCTTTATAATTTGAAAATAAAGCTTTAAAAAAAAAAGTTGATAGTGACTAGAATGTCTTTCTTGTATGTTGAGTAGTGTACGCATGAAATGCGTATGCATCCCTGAGTGAGGCACTCCTGGTTGGATCAAAAATAGATTCCGAATTGATTGAGGAAGTAATTTATTTTTGTTTTCATAAATAGTTCCTTCGTGATGTCAACTTATCAGAAACGTTCATAGCAAAAACATGGTGTGATCATATGATGAAAACTCCGATGCATTTCGGGCGAGATGCCCTTTATCAAGGAGAGCTGAAAGAAGAAGAAATAAGCGAATGTAGGATTACTGGGGGGAATAAATGAACCAGCATGCAGCGTGCTTGTGACATGGCGTGGTGGTGCGGGCAGTGCACGAAAAAATGATAAGGGGCATTAAGATTGATGACGTGATGAACTATGCGGTGGTACAAGCAGTGCGCATAGGACGGTAAGAAACGTGAAAATTAATAACATGGGTGGGTTGTGCGGTAATCGCTAATATGAAAAATAAGATTATAGTGCCGAAGCTAAGTACCGAAGTCTAAGCAAAAAAAGAGGATAACGTGACAAGATAAAGTGACTAGCGGTGCGGTATCTAAAACCTGCAAAGTAACGGAGGAGACTTACTTCATGGCGAAAACGCCGTGATCGAGGGGTCAGATCGGTGTGTTTTCAAGTTCCAAGTGATGGTGGCGGGTGAACGCGGAAAGTAAATGCACGTGTGTAGAAAAAGAAAGTGGACTAGCACAGCGAAGGGGAAAAGTAAACATGAAAGACAGGTGAAGTGACTCGAAAAGTGGTGGCCATCTTGGTTAAGAGGTGAAGTAGTGGGTAGTAGGTAACAAAAAGAGTGAGAAAGAAAACACAAAGAGCAATGTTATAGTAAGATCAATGAAACATCAGAATTATAGATAACAACTAAATTCTGTGCAGTCATTTAGTCCATGTGGCTTCAATGTTTGCAAACGGTACATCCATTCAAATTCCCTTTTAAGGAGAAGTTTACGGTTGTCAATTCCTTCTGCCTTGGTCACGGTTTCCAGTACGATGAATCGTAATTGTGCAATGGTATGATGAGATTCATGGAAATGAGTTGCAACATTAGATTTATCATTCCTAGTCCGGATATTGGATTTGTGCTCATTAATGCGCACTTTTATCTTTCGCTCAGTTTTGCCTACGTACAATTTACCACAAGGGCATTTGATGGCGTAGATCAGATTCATAGAGTTGCAGGTGGCATTTACATGAAGTTTAATGATGTGGCCTTTCATGGGGTGTCTGATGTTATTTCCTTTGATTATACAATTACAGTTATTGCAATTCATACACGGCCGGCTTCCTTTATTGTCTTTAGAGATTGGAGATTTTCTGGTAAGTATTTCTTTAATGTTGCTGCTGCGGGTGTAAGCGAACAACGGTTGTGCGTTGAAGATGTCCCTAAAATCGGGTTCCATTTGTAGGATGGGCCAATGGTTAAGAATGATTCTCTTGTATGTTGCGCTAGCTGTAGAATATTTAGACACCAGTACCATGCGTTGGTCCGTTTGTTTGATATTCTTGGTCAGAGTTTCCTCTCTGTTGATGGCTGCAACTCGGGTGCTAGCTTCCTCTAAGATGGTTTCAGGATAGCCTCTTTGTTTGAAACGATCATGCATTTCTTTAATCCTTAGTTGGAGTGTGTTTTCGTCAGGAACAATGCGTTTTACACGTAGCATTTGTGAGTACGGTAGGTGTTTTTTGAGCGATCCCTGGTGGAAACTCGCATAGTGTAAAGTGTTTCGGTCTGTTGGTTTGATCCAACCAGGAGTGTCTCACTTCGGGATGCATACGCATTTCATGCGTACACAACTCAATATTATATTACAGGCGCCGGACGGAGACGCCACCTGTGAGTGCACCCAACTTATTTAACCCCCCCATCAAAGACTTTTTGAACACTTAGGCAGTGCACCCTCCACCACCAATTCTCGTCATTTCCTCTTTCCGCTCAGCTAGAGGGTGGCACGCTATTACCATGCAATTTGATGAGATTAGCAAAACCACAGAAGCAAGAGCCCATGTCCTTGCCTACAACGAAGATGAACGCCAACGCATTTACTTTCTGATAGAAGAAGACATCAGCTTAACCACAACAACCCATACCAAAGAGCAATGCCTGAAACAACTTTTATATCTTTCCAAACGCCATATTAATCAAAAGCTCCACGCGAGCACATTACTTAAGTACCATCGAGCCCTCAGAATCCCACGTGGATTACGGATAGCCCTTAAGCCCTCTCTTTGTAAGAACTCGAAAACATTCAGAGAGAAATGGAATGGAATTCTGAATAAATGTAGCCTTGACCTGATCCTATTGATAGTCGAAGAACTTTCCGGCATTCTGAAAGACCTTGACAAGGAAATTAAAGACATTGAATGTGAACTAAACGATTTACTTACACCTGAAGAACTCACAAGTACACTGGAAGACATTAAAGAATCACTTGAAAAACACAGTAAAGACATCAACGAACATAAGGTGAGAAAATTTAGGAGAGACACCTTAGATTATAAACTGGACGAAGTTTATACTTGGGCTGACGTTTACGCTCAACGACGCCGCAATAAACCTCCCAACACCCAAACCGACACTTCATCATCTGAGAGTGACTCCACCTATCGTCCTCCAAGAAAAACAACCACTGTAACACCTACCAGTGAAGCACAGATTAACAACCAGGCTACCACCTCTACAGCCGGACAACAACCTCCCCCGGTTCATTTTTTAGAATCAGGCCAAGAACCAACAGAAGACCCAGGAGGAGCAAAAAGAAAGGAAAAGGAAAAAAGCCCTCCAGCTACTCGGAGTACAATGACCAAGAAGGATCCCAAACCCAAAAAGACCTTCTAGTCATCAACATTTTGGATACCGCTCTATCTAATCATCAAATGAATCTTCTCGAAAAAGGCACGTCATTTATCCTGGTCGCACAAACCAACCTACTGGAACTTGAAGTTAGTACCTTTAAATTCACACGCAAACTCAAACTACTCCACTTTTTTGACAACATGTTACCCCCCTCCCACAACAGGAAAACAAGATCAACTCCAGGGTCTACGACCACCCAGAACATATCAGGCTCCATCCAGCCACAAGTGCATCGACCTATTTGAAAATTTTGTTTGCAATGACTTGTCCAAAATCAACTTCAAGAAAGTGACTAAACACAAAAACATGACAAAAAAAGGATTTAGACACCTTAAAGATCCTGGCTAACAATCCTGACATCAAATGTGTCAAAGCTGACAAGGGCGGCGCCCTCATAATTCTCAACACTAGCATGTACAATCAACGCTTATATGAACATATCCACGATGTGAACACATACATGCAACTGGATGATAATCCCACTAGGGAATTTCAGACCATCTTGCAAAAGATAGTATTGAAAGCACATGAAGCAGGCATTATCGAGGACCGTACTAAAAACTACTTGCTACGAGAACACCCCAAGAGCCCTTCAATCCACATGTCTCCCAAGATTCACAAGAATTTGTATGACCCACCTTTCAGGCCCATTGTTTCAACCCGAGGATCCATACACGAACCAGTGGGTAAATTTATCGACAAATACCTTCAACCTTTAGTCACCAAAATGACAAGTTACATCAAAGACACGACCGAATTTCTACTGAAACCTGCAGAAATCCACATCGATGCGACAGAATCAGTGGTATTATGTACAGCCGACGTCAGCTCCCTCTACACCTCCATACCCCACCAAGGGGGCATTGAAGCAATCGAACAAGCCATCCTCCATAGTGACATTGACATGCCCATGCAAACATTCCTTATGGAACTTATGATTTACACATTATTCCACAGCTACTTTCAACAAGATAACAGATGGTATCTTCAATTATCCGGAATGGCGATGGGAAACTGTGCGGCTCCTACATACGCTAACATTTATATGGAAAATTTTGAAAAGTTGTACATATATGGCAATACGGATTTCAATGACAAAATCAAGATGTACGTCAGATACATTGACGATCTTTTTTTCATGTGGACGGACACCAAAGACTCACTTACTAATGCGCTCACCGACCTAAACACAAAAAA
Source organism: Lissotriton vulgaris (assembly GCF_964263255.1). NCBI lineage: Eukaryota > Metazoa > Chordata > Amphibia > Caudata > Salamandridae > Lissotriton > Lissotriton vulgaris. The sequence goes on along the minus strand of NC_141700.1, from coordinate 229,698,870 downwards.
TGAACGTATCAAACTTACCTGGCAAATGAGTGAAACTGACATTTCATTTTTAGATGTCAACATTAGAATTACTGACCAAGGGCTCACCACTGATCTTTACCGGAAACCAACAGACCGCAACAACACTTTACACTATGCGAGTTTCCACCAGGGATCGCTCAAAAAACACCTACTGTACTCACAAATGCTACGTGTAAAACGCATTGTTTCTGACGAAAACACACTCCAACTAAGGATTAAAGAAATGCATGATCGTTTCAAACAAAGAGGCTATCCTGAAACCATCTTAGAGGAAGCTAGCACCCGATTGCAGCCATCAACAGAGAGGAAACTCTGACCAAGAATATCAAATAAACGAACCAACGCATGGTACTGGTGTCTAAATATTCTACAGCTAGCGCAACATACAAGAGAATCATTCTTAACCATTGGCCCATCCTACAAATGGAACCCGATTTTAGGGACATCTTCAACACACAATCGTTGTTCGCTTACACCCGCAGCAGCAACATTAAAGAAATGCTTACCAGAAAATCTCCAATCTCTAAAGACAATAAAGGAACCCGGCCGTGTATGAATTTCAATAACTGTAATTGTATAATCAAAGGAAATAACATCAGACACCCCATGAAAGGCCACATCATTAAACTTCATGTAAATGCCACCTGCAACTCTATGAATCTGATCTACGCCATCAAATGCCCTTGTGGTAAATTGTACGTAGGCAAAACTGAGCGAAAGATAAAAGTGCGCATTAATGAGCACAAATCCAATATCCGGACTAGGAATGATAAATCTAATGTTGCAACTCATTTCCATGAATCTCATCATACCATTGCACAATTACGATTCATCGTACTGGAAACCGTGACCAAGGCAGAAGGAATTGACAACCGTAAACTTCTCCTTAAAAGGGAATTAGAATGGATGTACCGTTTGCAAACATTGAAGCCACATGGACTAAATGACCGCACAGAATTTAGTTGTTATCTATAATTCTGATGTTTCATTGATCTTACTATAACATTGCTCTTTGTGTTTTCTTTCTCACTCTTTTTGTTACCTACTACCCACTACTTCACCTCTTACCCAAGATGGCCACCACTTTTCGAGTCACTTCACCTGTCTTTCATGTTTACTTTTCCCCTTCGCTGTGCTAGTCCACTTTCTTTTTCTACACACGTGCATTTACTTTCCGCGTTCACCCGCCACCATCACTTGGAACTTGAAAACACACCGATCTGACCCCTCGATCTCGGCGTTTTCGCCATGAAGTAAGTCTCCTCCGTTACTTTGCAGGTTTTAGATACCGCACCGCCTGTCACTTTATCTTTTCACGTTATCCTCTTTTTTTGCTTAGATTTCGGTACTTAGCTTCGGCACTATAATCTTATTTTTCATATTAGCGATTACCGCACAACCCACCCACGTTATTAATTTTCACGTTCCTTACCGTCCTATGCGCACTGCTTGTACCACCGCATAGTTCACCACGTCATCAATCTTAATGCCCCTTATCATTTTTTCGTGCACTGCCCGTACCACCACGCCATGTCACAAGCACGCTGCATGCTGGTTCATTTATTCCCCCCAGTAATCCTACATTCGCTCATTTCTTCTTCTTTCAGCTCTCCTTGATAAAGGGCATCTCGCCCGAAATGCATCGGAGGTTTCATCATATGATCACACCATGTTTTTGCTATGAACGTTTCTGATAAGTTGATAATATCACAAAGGAACTATTTATGAAAACAAAAATAAATTACTTCCTCAATCAAATCGGAATCTATTTTTGATCCAACCAGGAGTGCCTCACTCAGGGATGCATACGCATTTCATGCGTACACTACTCAATAATATATTACAGGCGCCGGACGGAGACGCCACCTGTGAGTGCACCCAACCTATTTAACCCCCCACCAAAGACTTTTTGAACACTTACTCAGTGCACCCTCCACCACCATTTCTTGTATGTTGGCTTATGACCGTGATTTTTGCATGCTGCAGTCTCTTCTTGTAAGTTACTTTCAGCAGAAACATTGCAAGTCACTCATTCTTTGCTCCACATCTGTAACTCTTGTGTCCATAAAAGACAATTTTTCATCCAACCCTTGAAACCTATTTTCTTCCACGTGAGGTTTGAAGGCTTTAGATTTTCTAGAATTTGTTCCACTAAGATTGATGTAGGAGAGTTAACCGAAGAGGGCAGTTCTTCGTTTAGTCTTTTACTCATTGCTATTGTTATACACACTTTGATAGAAGATGGAGACTAAGGAATTACTACAGGTAGACGGTCTGGTTTCTGAGAAGGAGTATCTTCCATGTTATTGAAATCCAGAGAAGCAACAGTTAATTTAGAAATTATGTGCCCTTTAGATTTAGAGAGAAGCTTTCTATATAATTCCAACTTTCTCGTTCTCCCAATAAGTCAGTTCAAATGAATATTAATTGGTGAGAAAACCAGGATGATAATTCTCCTCTATCGTTTTGAGTATCGTTTTCTCAGCTGCTCATAGTCTGCTCCAACCTGCTTAGGTTCTTTGCAAGCTACTATACTCACAGGGCGTAGCAGTGTTGGGAGATTGGATCAAGGCTTAACGTGCTTTAGCAGAGTAATAACAATTCCAAAGTTGTAGGGCTTTACAGAAAACTCTTTGGCTCACCTTTTGGATAAGGATGGTCAATCTAAAAATGCACTGTATCCCTGCTCAGAGATGCAGAAGGGAACACAATCCATTGCAGTAAAGTTGTGTTAAACTTGATTCAAACAAGTATATTTAAACAAATAGAAAAAGGCACTGAAAAGAGACATTAAATGTGAAAATTAGAGAAAAATAATAGATATGGCATTACACATTATCAATTAAATTCTGTTGGAGCTATTATTACCACAAAAGTCTGTGAAGGCCCATTCAATCTGCGGAGATCTGTGGAGATTATTATAGTTACAAATATTAATTCATGCACATGCCTAGTCCTGAGTGTACTATGTTGGCCTGGAAATAAACAGTCCTGGAAACATTCTAAGGATATAAAGGCACTCCCTCTTTTCCTCTGCATGCCAGCAGATTATTAGCTCCTTTGCCCAGGGCCCCACATGTAAATGGCTTTTTTAAGTAGAGGTGATGAGCATTCTAGGCACTCGCTAAGATAGGCAGCTGATCAAGATTGTTGGCTATACAGTGCAAAACAGTTTATGCTATGAAAGTAGCTTTCACGATTATCTCTATCAACACTACTAAAACACTTGCAAAAGTAGCAACTTATTGAAACTGACTTTATTTTAAGATTGCTGTATTACTCTGAAAGGGGTGGGGAAACCTTTCTTGGGAAAAGGGTCATGAAGTCAAATCAAATCAAATCAGGGTCATGAAGTCGTTACTGAGCCTTTTCAAGAAGAATAAGAGTTGCTTGAAGAATATAAACCTTCCAGCCACTAATACTATTGAGAGGTTTTCTTGATTGTCCTTTCTCATAAATTAACAGCACCAGGCTAATATGTAAAGAAATGCATGCCATTCTGGCAAATTACTTTGTCAATGTACTGCAGAGTATAATTGAGTGCAATACAAAGTAACTTTTCAGCCTCCGAGACAGAAGTAAACAATGGACCAAGATGGGTTAACCAGCAGTCTCCCTCTCCCACCAATGTCATGACCAGCAGCTCAACCACACACAAGTCAACGTTCATTGGCGACTTCCAAGTCGTGTCACTAATTCATGACCACATCACAAACTCTCCTCTGGATATAAGGACTTGCCAACAATTAATAGCCATGCTTGATTCTAATGTTATAGTACTGGAATATCAGTCAAAATAAGTTCAATATCCAAATTTCTTTATTAGAGACGTTAGCCCAATACACATCATTTGTTGACTGTCGCTTTAAAAGCCTTTATGCTAATGTGAGTAGTTTACTTCTAAATGCTCACAACCCACCTGCTCATAACCCACCAATGTCCGTGGCACCCAGCACACCAGAGTGTGTCTGCACAATTTTGATGGGCAAGCGGTTTACTCAGCCCTCCATAATGGTCGACCTTCTTCAGGAAATTAGACAGATAGATAAAGAGCAGCCCTCCCAAGTCACTCCTCAAATTACTCTGCTACCATCAGCTTTGCCAAGCGTGCCCGCACATCCACCAACACCTGCAAACGAGGACTTATCCACGTCAGCCCTAATAACAAACAACGTTGTGAAACTCAGTGTGGAGATGCATCCTACTCCCGCTAATCCACAAAAACTAGATTATAACAATGTAACAATAACGAAAGCAGATAATACTGTGCCACCCAATATTGCAGCAAAACTATCAATAAACTTCGATAATGTTATTATCAGTCCATCTAGCATCCCCCACTCAAATAGCGAAGTGCAATAGAAAACATCTCAGGAAATGAAATAAAAAAACAGGATCAGAACATGAGAGCGGCAAGCCAGGTCTCCATAATTAAAAACTTTTTTCAAACCAGCAAAGAAGAGGCCCACGCAGAGTCAGATGTAGCTCACATCTCGAATCCTAGGAAAGAGGCCCTTTGAGCTCACTCAAGTTCTTTCAATAACACATTTTTGAAAGACCGGCATCCGTAAACTCAGATTAAATTATTCCACCACTTTCAGTAGCTCAAGAAGCACAATTTAAACCAAATCCACCAAAGTGAAGCAGCATCTGTGAACCCTCACGCTGCAGATTCTTCTCAGTCTCTCTGCTGACACCTCTACGAATTTATTCCCTCTGCCCTCAAAAGGATAAAATTTCACTCAACCAGCTCCCTCAAGGCTGTATTCCAACATTCTCACCACTCCTGATCACTATCGGTTTAACAAAATATCTGGTCCCTCTGTCAAACTTAAAATATGAATCGGGATTCTTATTGAACAATCGTATGGCCAGTCAAAGCTTCTGATCAACCCCGGTACAGATTTAGAACATAACACCATTGTCCAAGACGAATCTACCTTAAAGAAAATCTGGCACCTGGAGTACACCTCTCAAGGTAATAACGACACATTGAATCGAGGTAACATTGTCAAACGTCTGGTCTCGAAGTCAAATCTCTGTCACTTAAACTCTAATAACATATTTGCTATACAGTTAATCCCTTCAAATATACTGGCTCACAAGGAATCAACTGTACTGAAATTGTCTACCCAGTCAGCAATCTACACAATCTGATAAAATCTTAGAAGTGTGGGGCATATTAACTCTTTTGGTCCATGTTGATGGAAAACCTGTTCAAAACCTGCCTTACCACAAAATCCATAGCTGCATCCTGGCGAGGATCGATCTTGCATCCCATTTATAACCAGCATTTGCAATGCAATAGGTCTCGCATTTACCCGAGTTTAAGGTATTGACATTGACACTGCCTTTTATTTATCTTTTAAAAACGAAAACAAAAATAAAAGTCATTGTCATTTGCAATGTTTTTTTTTTTAAAAACCTTTATTTTCTAGTTTATAATGTACAATACGAATAACACCCCCAAAAGGCATCATAAAAACATTTGTATACAGATCGACGGACTCATTATGGCACATCTCGGACAAGGTCTACAGCTCGAGATACAGAAGTTCATGAGGTACAGTAAAATAACAAGCAAAGGGCAAGTGTCATTGTGAGGAAACAGACCAGGCCTAGCTCCGTGCACCGTACGAGCGACCCCTCAATTGTCCCCTCCCCACTCCCCCCTCAGACCCTGATTCTTGCGCTGAAAATAATTCGCCACTAGTCCCCTCGGAGTCGCTGTGTGACAACTGCCCCTCTGTAGCCAATCCTGTCATACACATGGTGCGCCATGCCAGCAATTCCTCCTGCAATTTCTCATCTCTCCTAGTGTTCTGCATGTGTGTTTCCTCTGCGAGGGTCCATTCCCTCACATCTTTAAGCCATGTGCCTATCTCTGGGGCCCTCTGTCCCATCCACGTGATAGCGACCCTGCGTCTAGCCAGCATAAACGTCAGTTGCAATAATTTATATGAAAGTTTCCGTTTCCTCGGCTTAGGAACCAATGCCAGCAGACAATGTAAGGGTGTTAGCTTGATCCGAAGGCCAGTGGTGGCAGTTATATGACCCACAACCCCAGTCCAGAAGCCCCCCACTAATGGGCACTCTCAGGCCAGATGCAGGAATCCTGCCCCCTCCGCGCTACATCTGGGGCAGTTGTCCCTTCTATCTTCCGAGTAGCGGCTCACCGTCTTCGGAGTGAGGTAGGTGCTGTGAAGGAAGTTAAAATGAATGAGCTTAAAGTGCGCATTACAGGACACCTGCCGCGTCAAGACCCATATGCGCTTCCGCTGTCCCTGGTCCAGTGGCGATCCCAGGTCCGCCGCCCATGTTGACGGTATCGGCGTGGCGGAGTCACGCTTCATAGCTGCCTGCTTCCCCTACCGCAGGACAGAAGGATAAGTAAGGTATGTGTCATCGGGGGTATCTCTGGACACTGAGGCCATACTGAGCGCACCATTGCACGCAATCCCTGGTAATGTAAGTACTGTCCCCCACTAAGGCCAAAGGTCTCCTCCGCCTGCTCATACGTCAAAAAGCTCTCCGAGGGGTACAGATCGGCCAGGACCTCACAGCCCCCCTCTCTCCACTCACGGAAGGACATATGTTGTTCTATTTCTACCATAGGTGCCAGTATCCAGATCGGTAGATCTCTGTGGAATGGCGCAGAGCGTAGGATTCTTTCTATGAAACGTTGCCATACTGACGCTGTGTGCCTCACCACTTAAAGTAACGCGGCTCCGGCCCCCGACCCGCGCATTAACGCCATCTGGAACTCCTGCACCGTCGCTCTCCCTGCTAGTAATCGCGTTTCCCAGACATCCGCATCTGCAAACCATCTGGCAGCTGGTACTAGCTTGGTACTAGCTGCGCTGCGTAGTAGTATAGATCAAAGCGCGGGGCGTCTAATCCCCCCTCCTCGAAGGAGCGCACGACGGTGCGGAGTGCCACTCTGCTGCGCCGACCCGCCCAAAGCAGGGATGTGAGCAGTGTGTTAAGGGTCTGAAAAATCCTAGGCGGAAGAGGGCACAACGTGTTCTGAAGAACATACAGTGTCCTTGGTAACATCACCATCTTAGCGACGGCCAGTCGCCCCATTAGAGATAGTGGTAGGGTGTTCCAAAAGGACACTGATTGCTGGAGGGACTTAATCACCCGGTCTATGTTGCGGGCCAGTGATTGCGCCTCTGTAGAGGCCACATGAAAGCCTAAATATCGAAAACTGTCCCGTTCCCTGGTCTGACCATTTAGCAGTCCCGCTGTTTCTAGACATTCCCTGCCCCGTTGTCATTGTGGGCTCTGGTAAAAAACAATTCAAAAGGAGCTTCAAAAATTTTACTAAGGAGGCTGTGGCCCCTTTTATTCTCAATGCCCATATTTCAACTCAGCGGAAGGTGGATGAGTCGGCCCAAGAACTCGCTGATGCCATCACCAGAGCCGCTGACGAACTAGCTCCTCCTTCCCTGAAAGCTGCAGCTAGACAGAAGCCAACTGCCCCCTGGTTTTCCGTCGATCTGAGGCTTCTCAGACAAACTTGCAGACAGAAGGAACGTAGGTGGCGTAAATCCTGGGATCTCAAGGATAGAGATAGAGAAGGCTATAAGAGCCTACTACGTGAGTACAAAAAGAGAGTCATTAAGGAAAAACAGGATTATTTTTCCAATTTAACCTGTTCTTTAACATCCTCCAAAGAGCTCTTCAAAATAGTGGACTCTTTGTGCTCTCTCCAGGCCCCCGATCCTGTAGTAGCTTCCCAGGAGCTATGCAATGATATATCAGACTTTTTCTACAAAAAGATAGATGATATCTACATAGCTCTAAAGTCACAGGGGAACTCGCTTAATGCTGAGGATTTCTCCCAAATTAAACGTCTGGAAGCTTGGACTAAAGAATCCTCTCACTCCCTTGATCATTTCCCTGCCCTCTCGCTAGAGGATCTTAATAGCCTGTTGGACAAAACGAAATCGTCATCTCCACTCGATCCAGTTCCTCTGAAAGTACTGAAGAACTGCAGAGAGATCATTCTTCCTTCAATGCTGGAAGTCATGAATGGAGCATTGGAACAGGGCATCTTCCCGTCACTTTGGAAGAAAGCCATCGTGAAGCCGCTGCTGAAAAAGACCACCTTGGACCCTGGAGTACTGAAGAACTTTAGACCCATCTCTATGCTGCCGGCCCCTGCTAAGATGTTGGAGACCCATTTGAATTTCCATCTTTCAAACTTCCTCGATACCTCTGGTTTCTTGGACGGGTCCCAACATGGCTTTAGAAAGCTGCATAGCACGGAGTCTGCTTTGACGAAAGTCATGGACAACATCCGCAGAAAAGTGGATTTGGGTCTAACTACCGTACTGGTGCTGCTGGATCTTTCAGCAGCATTTGACACCCTGTCTCCCCTTACTTTAACAACTAGGTTAAGGGAGGCAGGGGTAGAAGGACCGGCACTCAGTCTCCTGAGCTCCTTTCTTCAACAACGAGAGCAGCGTGTCATGCTAGGTGAATACCTCTCCCCCGCTAAGTCTTTGCAATGTGGGGTGCCACAGGGGTCGGCATTGAGTCCGACCCTGTTTAACATCTACGTGGCCCCACTTGCAAGACTAGTAAGATCTCAGGGGATGGAGGTAGTGTCGTATGCCGACGACACGCAGATTATGGTATCCCTGACTCACTCTGTTGGTGAAACCGCTTCTAACTTTAGGGCCTGCATGCAACTTGTTGCAGAGTGGATGATTGCCAACTCCCTAAAGTTGAACGGGGACAAGACAGAGGTCCTGGTCTTTGGCAAGGACCAGGGCATATGGTCAGATGATTGGTGGCCTCCTTCTTTAGGTAGCTGCCCAACACCAACACAATCTGCCAGGAACCTAGGCGTCATCTTTGACACCCAGCTCTCCATGGAGCTTCAGGTCAACAGAACGGTGGCTACCTGTTGGGGAGTCATCAAGACCTTGAAAAGAATCGTACACTACTTGTCCCCTCAGGCACGGAAACAGGTGGTGATCGCCCTTGTTGGCTCAAGGCTTGATTACTGCAACTCAGTGTACGCCGGGGCCAACAAGGGCCTGCTTCAGCGTTTGCAGGTCATACAAAATGCGGCAGCGCGGTTTGCTCTCGCTTTGCCCTGGCAGGCCTCGATGACCTTAGCGAGGAAGAACCTCCACTGGCTCCCCATCCCCTCAAGGATCACTTTTAAACTCCTCTGCCTTACATATAAGGCTTTAACTGCAGGCCCAGCTGATGCCCTTGGATCACTTCTCTCTAGATACGTTCCGAGTAGATGTCTCCGATCCAGTGAGCTTAATCAACTGGTAATTCCCAGAGCCAAGAAGGCTAGATGGGGGAGCAAAGCTTTTTCCATACTGGCTCCTCTGATGTGGAATTCACTCCCCCTGGAAATCAAAACACTGCCCTCCCTCGACCTCTTTAGGAAGTCATTGAAAACTTGGCTCTTTATCAATGCTTACCAGTAGGCTCTGTTTCTCTTCGCTCACAGTCGGTATTTGGATTAGGCGCCTTGACGCCCATTGGGCATAGCTGCGCAATATAAATAATGTTTCATTCATTCATTCATTCATTCAGCCCGAGCTCTGGCAAGTCCTCAAGGGGCACGATTCAAAACCCGATAGTGGGATAATCAGGGACTTACTACGATTAAGCCGCAAGCCCGACACCTCGCCAAAGCGGTCCAGGTGGTGCAGCAACAACGGGAGCGCCTCCCTCGGAGCTTTCAAGTAAAACAAGGCGTCATCCGCATAAAACGACAGAACATTGCACGTGTCTCCCACCTGGATGCCCCAGGGCCTCAACTCAGATCGAATCCTTACGGCAAACGGCTCTATTGCTAGGGCGAAAAGTAGTGGCGAGAGGGGGCACCCTGTCTCGTGCCCCTTCCTAGCTGCCACTCCTCTGATCTCGCGGCTCCCAAACGCATCCTGGCGCAAGGGGAACTGTATAAGATACGAATCCAACGGCAGAAGTTGGGCCCCAAGCCCATCGCCCGGAGGACCTCCTGCAAGTAGCCCCAGTCGACCGTGTCAAACGCCTTAGCAAGAACTATGGAGACCAAGACCGTCTGTTCTTCCCTACCCTGTACCTCATGTTGGATGTGATTCAAGCGTCTCAGGTTCATGGCTGTGTTGCGCCCGGGAATGAATCCGAACTGGTCTTGGTGTACCAGATGCTCCATATGGGGTGCTAAGCGGGTGTCCAATAGTTTAGTCAAAATTGTTAGGTCCGTGTTTATCATGGTAATCGGACGATACGACGAAGGGTCATGTTTGTCACCCCCTGGTTTTAGGATCATGCAAATTTCCCCCCGAGCCATGCTCTGTGGGAGACCTCCGCTCTCGAACGCCTGGAGAAATACTTGCAATAGGAGCGGAGCCAGTGTGTCCCGGAATTCGTAGTAAAATTCCGGTGGGAACCCGTCGCTCCCTGGCGACTTGGGACGTGGCAAGCGGGCGAGAGCCATACGAATCTCGACCAGTGTCAGGCCAGCATCCTATTCTTCTCGGTCCGAATCCGAAAGGGTCGGTAGAGGCAACCCCTGTAAGTAAGGGAGATATGAGACCTCAGAAATATCTGGGTCAGCAGTATATACTTGCCGTAGGTGGGATTGGAGAACCCCAAGGATGGCCTGCTCTGAGTAAACCATGTCCCCTTTCAGGTCCAGCAGGGCTGCGATACGCCCAGGGGTCTGTTCCCTCCGAAGAATCCAAGTCAGGAGCCGCCCTGACTTATCGCCCTCCCTGTGGAGGCGCTGTCTATATTGGCTTTGAAAGGGATGATGAGTGTGTTTGACCAAATTGTTGATGTCCTTAGGCTGAATCATTGCTCATGTAATCAGAATCAGGAGTCCATATAGTGTAGAAAAATTACTTTTTATTAAATTAGGTTAAAACATGAACAGCCGACACGTGTTTCGCCCCCATGGCGATTTGCGCCGGGGCTTTTTCAAGGCTATTTACAATATCATGTGTTCATTTTACAGATCTTCATAATATGGACTTATTTTCAAAATATCCGGTTTGTTTCAGAATTTCAATTTGTCTAGGTGTAATCCGTCTTTTTCGTCCGCTCGGTATTGGCCGCTTTCGCGAAAGCGGCCAATACCGAGCGGACGAAAAAGACGTGACCTGGGGATTACACCTAGACAAATTGAAACTCTGAAACAAACCGGATATTTTGAAAATAAGTCCATATTATGAAGATCTGTAAAATGAACACATGATATTGTAAATAGCCTTGAAAAAGCCCCGGTGCAAATCGCCATAGGGGGCGAAACACGTGTCGGCTGTTCATGTTTTAACCTAATTTAACAAAAAGTAATTTTTCTACACTATATGGACTCCTGATTCTGATTACATGAGCAAGGATTCAGCCTAAGGACATCAACAATTTGGTCAAACACACTCATCATCCCTTTCAAAGACTTTATTGTTACAAAACTCAAGCGGTCCAGAGTTTTTTGAGTGTGTTCCCCTCAATAAACGAAACGTGAAAACTGATATAGACTTGGCATTTCCTGTGGACCACTCCTCTTCCCTAGAAACGCTGTCTATATTGGCCCAAGGTGTATTTGTCGAGTCTATCAAGGATATCATGTAGCCGAGCTCGGCAGTCTGTTCCTCCGCCCTCTGTAGAGCACATGGGTCCGCCAAGTGTTGGACATGTAGGAGAGTATCCTCCGCCGTCTGGAGGTCCTGGAGGAGCTGTTTCCAGACTCCATAGGTGAGTCCCATACAAGCGCCCCTCACCACCGCCTTCAGGGCCTCCCACTTGTTGGCCGAGGATATGTCTCCCTCACCCCAATTGAGGTCCACGTAGTTCCCAAGGGCCTTTTCCACGTGCGCTTTCCCCACCTGGTCTCGGAGAATATCCACCGGAAGCCTCCGAGGACGGACAACCGGGGCCCCCCACTGTACCACGCAATCTACTGGAGAATGGTCTGATAGAAAACGAGCCTGGTGTGTAACATCCACAGACATGTTAAGCTCTGCATTCGCCACCAAGACCCTATCTAGGCGACTGTATGTGTTGTGGGTGGGGGAGAAGCAGGTATACACTTTTTGTGCTGGTTTCTTCAAGCGCCAAATATCCACCACCCCTATGTTTTCCACCCTCCCTGAGCTGTACAGTCATACGGGGTTTTGTGCCCTCACGGGGTGGAGACCTATCCAGGTCTGGGTCGAGAACGCAAGTAAAGTCCCCAAACCAAACGACCGTAGTCCCCAGGTCATGGATCAAGACGACCTGCAAGGCCTGAAAGAAGGTTGGGTCATCTTTATTGGGTGCATGAGAATTCAAAATTACAATTTCCCTGCCATCCAGTTTAGCCCTGAGAAGCAGGTATCTACCATGAATGTCCGCCTCCACGTACTGAATAGCGAACGGTACCCCAGGTGCCACACAGATCAGAACCCCTCTGGCATATGTAGAGAAGGATGCATGAAATAGCTGACCACGCCACTTTTTTCCCAACTTCTGTGCTCCTTCATCTGCAAGGTGGGTCTCCTGGAGACATGCAATGGAGACTTCATGTCTCCGAAGAAAGGAAAGGACTCTATACCTCTTAGTGCACGTGCCTAGCCCCCTCACATTCCAACTCATAAACTTATACCCCATGATTTCCAATGTGATCTACCCCGCCATATCGTCTGTTCACAGCGTAGTTCCCATACAGTGCCCGAAATGTAATACAAACGATGCCTGAAACATTCCCTTTCAACATCCCCTTCCAACAGTCCCCCCTCCCCCCACCCACGAGCAATATACCAGCAACAACAAAACCTGCCCATATGCCCTTTCCCCAGCAGACCCCACCGAACTCAAAAACTACCGCCCCATATCGCTTCTTCCATTCCCGGCCAAAGTCATCGAGAAAGCTGTCAACAACCAGCTCGCCGCCTTCCTCGAAGCCAACAAATCACTCGACCCCTCACAATCTGGCTTCCGAGCCAAACACAGCACTGAGACCGCCCTCATCGCAGCAACAGACGACATTCGAACTCTACTGGACAATGGAGACACAGTCGCCCTCATCCTCCTCGACCTCTCTGCAGCCTTCGACACAGTCTGCCACAGCACCCTTTTACAACGCCTCAGAAACATCGGAATCCAAGGAAAGGCACTAGAATGGATCACCTCGTTCCTCACCGGAAGAACCCAGAGAGTCCGCCTCCCACCATTCAAGTCCGAGGCCTCAGAAATCATCTGCGGCGTACCACAAGGATCCTCACTCAGTCCCACTCTCTTCAACGTATACATGAGCCCCCTCGCGGCCATCGCCCGCAAACACAACCTCAACATCATCTCTTACGCGGATGACACTCAACTGATCCTATCTCTCACCAAGGACCCCAGCACAGCCAAAACTAACTTACACGAGGGAATGAAGGAAGTCGCCGAATGGATGAAACAAAGCCGTCTGAAACTGAACTCAGACAAAACAGAAGTCCTCATCCTAGGTAAATCCCCCTCTGCATGGGACGACTCTTGGTGGCCGGAAGCCCTAGGGAAAGCACCCATCCCGACAGACCACGCACGGAACCTAGGCGTCATCCTGGATTCTTCACTCTCAATGAACAGACAAGTCAGCGCCGTATCCTCTTCCTGCTTTAACATTCTTCGCATGCTCAGAAAAACATTTCGCTGGATCCCCACCGAAACCAGAAAAACAGTCACCCATGCTCTAGTCACCAGCCGACTGGACTACGGAAACACCCTCTACGCAGGTACTACCGCTAAACTCCAGAAGAAACTCCAACGAATCCAAAACGCATCAGCCAGGCTCATATTAGACATCCCACGCAACGAACACATCTCTGGTCACCTTAAAGACCTCCATTGGCTACCCGTCAATAAGAGGATTACTTTCCGACTGCTTACCCACGCACACAAATCACTCTACGACATCGGACCAGAGTGCCTCAACTCTCGACTGTCCTTTTACACCCCCTCCCGCCAACTTCGCTCTTCCAGTCAAGCTTTGGCCACTGTACCTCGCATCAACAAGACCACCATGGGAGGCAGATCCTTCTCTTACTTGGCTGCCAAAACATGGAACTCACTCCCCGCTTACCTTCGCCTAACCCAGAATCACTTAGAGTTCAGAAAGCAGCTCAAAACGTGGATATTTGACAAATAATCCTACTCCCCTTCCTGAGCGCCTTGAAACCCTCTGGGTATGTAGTGCGCTATATAAATGCTATGACTTGACTTGACTTGGCTGGTGCCAGGATGTGCACAGCCACCACATTCGCCCAACAAGGCTAACCCACTCAAGAAAAGAGAAAAACTCCCTGCCCCGACTCCCAGCAAGGCCCACTATCACAATATTAATACAGGGCTCTAACCGTCCTTCCCAAGACTAGACCCCCTTCAGCCCCCTACCTCCCTACCCCCTGACCCCCCCCCCCCGATACTACTCTGATAGAAGAAGGGTCCTCCATATATTATTCAGCACTCGCACTCCCCACTGGGGGAGACACATCCAGGCCGGGAAGCATGTCATACATCATACAGGCAAATTCACGCAACCACTCAGTCTCTTCAAGATGGACCCGCTCACTCAGGAGTCCCGGTCCCCACTGTCTCAGGGACCACAGAGGCAGTAGGCAAAATGTCCTCCACCGTGACCTGCAGGGTATCCGGGACCAGTATTCCATTGGACACGGGAGGCTTCGATAACGCCGACAAATCCCCAGCTTCGGGCGGTTCCAGCCGTAAGGCTCCATCGTCCCCCACTGTAACTCGGCGACTCTCCTCACTCTCAGCTGTATCGGAGGGGCGTCTTCGTCTGCTGGCGCGTCTCCGCGGTGGTCGGGTTCCCCAAGTCTTGCGGGGCCCCCTCGTTCGCCCGGCTGGAGGGCATCTCCCCTGATCTCCAACCACTCCCAGACATCTTCCTGGGAATCAAAGAAATACGCCTTCCCCTGTGACAGTACCTTAAGTTTGGCCGGATAGAGCAGCATATATTGTAGGTGCATCTCCCAGAGTTTCTGTTTGACTCCCAGAAGACTTCGCTGCTCCTGGACCTGCTGGGTGTAGTCTGGATAAATGGAGACCATACTATTCTCGAAGGTGAGGTTCGCCGACTCCCTCGCAGCCCTCCGGATACAATCTCTGTCTCGGTAATTGAGGATTTTTGCAATAAGGGCGCGCGGAGGGGCCCCCGGCCTGGGCGGCGGAACCAGCGCCCTATGAGCCCGCTCAATCACGAAGACCTCCGATAGACCCCTCGGGCATAGTTCTGTAGGAATCCAGTTCTCCAGGAAACGCTCTGCGTTTCCCGCCTCCGCCCGTTCCGGGACGCCAAGGACCCTGATGTTACTGCGGCGTGCCCTTCCTTCCGCGTCCTCTGCTCTCCGCTCCAGGGCTTCTGTCGTGGCCGTTAGTTGTGAGACTGTCTTTTTGAGGAACGCCACTTCTCCCTGCAACTGTACTATGTTCCCCTCTGCATCGGAAACTTTATCTGCCACTTTACGTAGGTCGGTCCATAGCAAATTCACATCGATAGACACTGTTTCTAATTGTCGTTCCAATGCGGAGTGTGAGCCTTGAATCGCCTTCAGCAGCTCCGCCCGGGAGGGTTCCCCGGTAGCTTCTGCCCCCTTGTCCTGGCCCGACTGGCGCGTTATCCGCTGCGAGGGTAGCCGCTGGGTGGTATATTGCGTTATTGTATTCGGCTGCGAGGAACGAGACATCCTATCTTTACGCATTGCAAGTGCCCCCGGCGCTCTCCCTCGGGGGCAGTGGGGTCTCCTATGTTTATTGCCCGGTCTTCTCCAAGTCCACCTCCGAGCACAAGTCCCAGTGAGGCACTCCGCGAACCCGACCCACAACAGGTCACTGCGACACTCCCAGGGGTCCGTAGTCGTCAGAAGCCGCTCAGTATCCTAAGGGTGCCTCCCCCTGTCTCACCCGCAGGCCACCGCTCCCGCACCAGAAGACCGAGGTATATGTCCCTGCTGCTTCTCCGACCTACGATCACACTAACCCCAGTGGGCAGATGCGCCTTCAGGTCCCAGACAGGCTACAGGATTCCTGCCAATCTTCCGTATTCCGGGTCTCGCCGGGTGTCCCATCCGTGCTGGACCCCTCCGGTAGCAGGTGAGCTCCCTCAGCTAAGGTTCCCCAAAGCGCCTTCAACGCTGCACGTAGGTATTGGGAGATACAGATCCAGCCCTGCACCATCTGCGGCTGTACTGCGACTAACGCTCCTAGTCCATTTCTGCTTTCTGTTATTGCAGCCCAGAAAAAACACACCTGTCTTGCTTGGGCTCCCTGGTATCCGGATCGTCTTCCTCCATACAGGCCGTCACTCCCTCCTGCCTTAAGGCCTCATCAGCTCCGTCGAGATCCAATGCCTCACACTCGGCCCCGGCAGCGGCCGGCACCCCTTCAATCAGAGCGCCTCCCTAAATGGTCAGATTGGAGAGTCCAATTCACTTGGGCCGCCTCCCCCGGCTCAGTGCCAGCCGGCGCGGGCAACAGCCAGGGCCCCTCCGCGAGCGATGTCCCAATCGCGAGGTCTCTCCGGAATTCCAGGCCCCCAGATGGCAGCGGGCCCCCTGCTGGAGTGAGCCTTCTCCCGCCTCCGGTCCCAAAGGCCGCACTCGCCAAGTTCCGGGTCTCCACCCATCCGGAGGCACAGGCCGCAGACCCGGGCCTCTCGTGATGCCGGCCCGCCTCCACTCCACCCGGGCCGGGCCCGCCGATCACCCTCAGCCAGGCTCCAGGTCCCGGGACCCCCTTGTACCCGGAGAGAATCCAGGATGGCAGTGGGCACCCAGCTCTCGAGTTCTGCAGGTAAGAGAGCAGGTCCAGAGCACAGTCGCTTCGCTTACCGCCCCAGCGCCGACGGCGCAACAGTCAGTGCGGGCCTCCATAACCCCAGGCAGGCTCTCCCGCAGTCCTCCGCAAGCCGGGGCCCCCGGTTGATAGCGGGCCCCGTGCTCAATGTGGCGCTGTCCTGGACCCAAGGCCCCAGATGTTTGTAGGGCCTCCGATCACTGGGCTCCGTTGCCTCCCTTAAGCAGGCCCCAGTCCCCGGCCTCTCGTAGATGTGGGTCCGCTCCCCCTCAGTGCGGGCCAACAGCTCGGCTCCACTCTTGGCGGCCCGCCATATGTCCCCTCAGGACGTGTCCCCAGGGATCAGGGAGTCGTGTAGTGCTCGATTATACAAGGAAGGAGCCTGTGAAGGATAAATAAACAGGATTTCTGGGCCAAACTGTCGGGAGCCGGAGGAGGTCACGTCCTGTCGGCCATGCTGCTTGGCCACGACCCCTGTCATTTGCAATGTTAATAGCTCAAACTCGCGTAACGAAAAAAAATAAAAGGCATTGTCATTTGCAATGTCAATAGCTCAAACTCGCGTAATCTATTGCATTGCAAATGCTTGTTTATTACCTGCATTGCTTTCACTGTTAACTCTTTTTTTTTTTAAACAGATTTTATAGATTGCATGGTGAACACATATCAAGTAATGCTCTGACAACCAGAGACAATCACTAGAAGCAAGTTATCAATCGCAAATCACATGCAATTACCTTCGTAGATGATCAAACAAGTGAAGAAAAACAGTAGAAAAAGGTGGCATCCCCCCCCCCCGCCCACCCACTACACCCCCTCGCGCGCCGCTGCCTGCTCCGCCTGCATTTTGCTTGATACGTATTACACTTGCCAAACGTGCCACAGTGTCCGTGTGTAGCTTAGGCTGTCAGGCTGTCAAGGGAGCTGGAAAGCATCGTCCTCAGGTGGTGGTTCCAAATCCAGGCCCCGATAGTCTGCCCACCTCTTCCATATCTTGTAGTACTTTCGAGGACAGCCCCTGGCTACATATATTGGCTGTTCCAGGCCCATACAAAAGTCCATCCCATTCTTCCAGGCTATGAGTGATGGGGCCCGGGGTGCCTTCCAAGATCGTGCAATGTCTCTCTTGGCAAGGGTTAGCCCTAACAATAGTAAATGGCGCTTATACCGATTGCCCCCTACTCCAGCCAGTACGTGAATAAGGGCCAGCTTAGGATCTTTCTGAAGCACCCAGGCCAGGGCCTCGTTCAAGCATCTGAAAACCCCATCCCAGAACTTCCTTATGACCCTGCAGTCCCATACTGTATGCATCAGCGTACCCTCCTCCGATCCACACCTAAGGCAATCTGGGGACGCTATCAAGTCCGCCCTCCACAAGCGCTGCCTAGTGTAGTACATACGATGAAGGTACCTGTATTGAATTAGTCGCAAGCGCGTGGAGATGGCTGCTCCCCTGGGTCCCTCCAGCGCCTCCACCCAGTCCTCCTCATCAAACTCCCCAACATCCCGCTCCCACGCGGTCCTAAGCTGTTCAAGGTCTGTGGAGCAATGCCACACTAAGGTTTGGTAGATGCAATATATCTTCTTGTCAGGCAGTTCCCCCATAAAGACCTTGACCTCAATGGGACTGAACTCCGGTAAGTCCTCCACCCCCTGAAGGTATGGAGTAAGTGCATGCCGGAATTGGAGATATTTATAGAATTGGGTACGTGGCATTTCGAATTCCTCCCATAGAGTGTCAAAGGACTTGAGTACACTCCCTGACATAACCACCCCTAGAGTAGAGATGCCTATCGCATCCCAACCCCGGAAGCCCACCAGGGCAGCGAGCTGAGGCAAACTACCATTCCGCCACAATGGGGTTTCTAACGTTAGAACATTCCACCATCCCATCCTACGCAGGGCCTGTCGCCATACCTGGAAGACCACCTGTGTATTGGACGGCAGGGACCTCCGGAGGGATGCCGAGTACAGCAGCGTATGTAAGGAGGCAGTGCCCATCAAGGCTCGTTCCACTGCATATGCGGGGTCTCTCCTGTCTGCATACCACCATTCGTTCAGGACCAGGAGGTGGGATGCTTGGTAGTATGACATGACATCTGACGTGGCCAGTCCCCCCGTGTAAGTGGAGCGAAAGCAAGTCCGCAAGGCAACACGCACAGCGCCCCCCTCCCATAGGAAGCCACTCAACGCCGTGTTAAGGCGCCAAAACCAACCCTGTGGGACCAACACCGGATGGTTTTGCAGTTTATAAATTAGACGTGGGAGCGCCACCATCTTAAAAATGGCAGATCTACCATGGATGGAGAGCGGCATTCTGGCCCACGCCTTGGAATCCTCCCGTGTGCGCTCCCACACCGGGGCAATATTACGCTCCCGGGCCATGGACGCGTCCTCCGTGAGAAACACCCCCCAAGTATTTCACTCCATCTGCGGCCACCTGAATCCCCCTTGCCCACTCCCCAACCGGCTGCGGACCCCCCAGAGTCCAGAGGGTAGACTTCCCAGGGTTCATGTAGAGGCCCGATGTTTGGCAAAAAATTTGTAGAATTCGCAGAATGCGAGGCCCGAGCGCTCTAGATCAGTAAGGAAAAACAGCACATCGTCCGCGTATAGGGCTATCCTATCAGCCACATCGGTCGACCACTGAAATCCCTTTAGCTGAGCGTCGATCCGCACCCACGCCGCGAGGGGTTCCATCGCGAGCGCAAATAAATACGGGGAGAGGGGGCAGTCCTGTCTCGTCCCCCGCTGGATGATAAAAGAGCGGGACATCCCTCCGCCCACTCGCACCGCAGCCGTGAGGTCCGTGTACAATAGCCGTACATAAACCAGGAAGCGGGGGCCAAGATACAGACGCCCCAATAGGGCAAATAAGTACGTCCAGCTCAGGGAGGCAAACGCCCTATCCAGGTCTGCCAACAGCAGCGCAGCCCGTTCTCCCAATCCCCGCCAGGCCGAAATCGCAACCTGAGCTCGCCTGATATTATGACGAGTGGCACGTTGTGGCATAAAGCCGGCTTGGTCCGGATGGACCAGGTCCGTGATGTGGGGCTTGAGTCTATTGGCGAGGGCCTTTGCCAGTATCTTGGCCTCGGTGTTAAGCAACGAGATTGGACGGTAGGACTCTTGTCTCTCCGGAGGCCGCCCCGGCTTCAGGAAAACAACTACCTCCGCATGTCTCCAATCCGGGGGCAGCGTGCCACTCTTGCGCGCCTCCTCAATGACTGGCCGGAAGTGGAGAGTCAACTGCGTCGCATATTGTCTAAAGAATTCGCTCGGGAACCCATTCGGACCCGGCGCCTTACCCGGGTTCAATTCACCCAATGCCGTGGCCAGCTCGTCATCCGTCAATGGCTGGTCCAATACATCACGAACCTCATCTGTGATGGCCCTCGGAGGGAGGTCATCAATAAACCGCTGCACCACCTCCGCTTCCAAGCACTCCCGGGGCGCGTATAAGGTCTCATAGTACGAGGCAAAACTACCAGCTATCGCATCAGGCTCCAAAAGCGGCTCCCCATCCGGGGTAACTATGCGGGGCAATGGCTGGGCACGCATAATGCCCTGACATAAGCGATGAAGCATCTTGCAAGATTTGTCGCCCCACTGATATATGCGGCTACGTGTAGCAAGCCAGGCCTGTCGGGCTTCATCCAACAGCACTGATGCGTATTGTTGTTGCGCCAACACCAGCTGACGCCTCACCTGCCTGCCGTCCTCCCCACGCCCTCTGCGCTCCAACTCCTCCAATTCCGCCTCACGCCGCATTAGGTCCCTACGCCTCTCCCTACGTGCTGCCGCGCACCACGAGATGTCAATCCCCCGCAGTGTGGGCTTCATTGCTTCCCACAGCATCGTCGGAGATTCCACTGTGCCCGCATTTGTGGACAGGTAGTGCGCAAGTTCGCAAGTCATGTGAGCGCGATATGGGGCCTGCATCAATTGCCATGGCGACATGCGCCACCTGAACGGCTGCCGAATGCGACCAGTGTCGACTACGACATATACCGGGGAATGATCGGACAGTGCCCGTGACAAAATCTCAGCGTACAGAACCCTGTTGGCCATTACTCTAGGAACAAAGACGTAGTCTAATCGCGAGAACGAGTCCCGCGCTGAGGAAAAGTACGTGAAGTCCCTACGCGCCCCATGTTTGTACCTCCAGGAATCAACCCAATCCTACCCCATGGCCATAGCTTTTAATCTGGTTGCCTGCCCTTCCCTCTCCACCACCTCGCTAGCGCCAGCAGTGCTTCGCCATCTGTCCCATGAGACCTCCATGACGTAGTTCCAGTCCCCTCCCACAACAGTTAGGGTGGTGGGCATGTCCACCCAAAGAGACATCAGCTTCTCTACCAGGGCCCACTGTAAGGGGGGCGGTGCATACACACTACCTATGACCACCACCTCGCCCCCAATTTCTCCCTGTACGAACAAATATCTACCCTGTGCATCTAACCATGTGCGTCTATGAGTAAAGGGGACCCTACGATGTATAAGAATGGCCACTCCTCGTGACCCCCTCGTGAAGCCTGAATGGTAGGCCTGAGTGAAGCCATTTCGCTGAAGGCCGAGCGCTTTGGTGCCCATCAGGTGAGTTTCTTGCAGTAACAGTATATCAGTTCCCCTTCTCTTGGCCCAGGCAAACACAGCTCCCCTCTTTACCTTGTCCAGCATTCCCCGCACATTCCAACTCATTAGGCGTGTCCCGCAAGGGCCTAGCAGTGCACCCCCACTATCTGATGACATTTGTGCAGAAGCATGAAATTTTCACACATCCCACTGTAGGCACCTCAGATCGGAAGCAGCATATTGCGCGCAAACCCTCCCCTTTAACTGGAACAAACCCAAACCCCAACAACTCCCTTCCCCCCCCTTCCCCCCCCCCCGACATCCGCCCCCCCCCCACCCGGCACCTCCCAAACGCAGAAGCACCTGTCGTGGTCAGAGTGTGATCTCAGCCTCAACTGGGAGCCAGGGAACACCCCTCCAATGGATCCCCATACAGCAGCCCATGTGAAACTGGGCTGTCGTTCCCTCCCTAACCCTGAACAAGCGTGGCCTCCAGCCAAAGCCACAGCGCCCTGGTCATTGTTATCAAGCATATAGCAAAGCAAGTGTTAGTTCCCTCTGCATTCAGGGCACATCCTCTTGGGCCTCCTGCGAGTCCTTATCTTGACGAGTCTTTGATCTTGATTGCGAGCTGCGGCACGTGCGCGATCTGCCACGGCGCTTTCGCTGACTCTCAGACCCCTACCAGAAGGGCCCCCGGTTGAGGAATCAGACTTTCGTTGTGTTGACACGAACCTTTACAGTCTCGTCCGTCCATCGAAAGATGTCCTCCGGGGTGTCAAAGAAGAAGGTGCAGGACTGAAAAACGACCCGCAACCTTGCCGGGTAGAGCAGAGCATAGGGTAGTTTTAGGCCCCGGAGGCGAGCCTTGGCCGCGGTGAACGACTGTCTCTGCTGCTGGACCAGCTTCGTGTAGTCTGGGAAAATGAGGATGTTAGAGTTCTCATACATGAGCTGGCGCTTCAATCTCGCCTGTTTCAGGATAGTGTCCCTGTCAGCGTAGTTTAATAACTTGGCGATCATGGGGCGAGGGCGCTCTCCCACCGGAGGTTTCTGCGTCAGCGCTCGATGGGCCATTTCCACTACAAAACCGCGAGAAAGAGTGTCGGCTGGCATCCATCCCTCCAGCCATTGTGCCAGGAAACGCTCCGCGTTGCCCTTCTCGCAATCTTCTGGAAATCCCAGGAAGCGAAGATTACTGCGCCTGGCGCGCCCCTCCGCATCCTCAGCTCTCAATACCAGACCCTTCTGAGTTCTCTCCAGGGCAACGACCCTCTTTTTCAAAGTAGTCATGTCGTCCTCTACTGTAGATATGCGCGTTTCTGCGCCTGTTATGCGTTCCACGGCGTTTCTCAAGTCCTGCCGAAGGAGCATCACATCCGAGCCTACAGCCCCGATCTTAGCGTCCAGGACATCTCTGGACTGCGTGATCACCGCCAGGAGCGCAGCATTGTCCGGCACCTGAACTTGTGCCCCCTTCGAGACGGCAGCTTCGGTAAATTTGTCTATAGGGCCCTGTTTGCCCTGACTTACACCTCCACCCCATGTCATGGTGTCCTCGAGGAGTGGGGCCGCCCTCCGGCCTCCGTCCGGTTGAGGTCGCCGCCGACACCCCCCAGCAACAGTCACCCACCGCTAGCTGCCGGCGAGGAGATGGCTATATGACGGACCGACCCTGCTCTGCAGTCCACAAGTAGTAGGGTCGCTCCCCAACCGGCTCCTGAAGATATCGGGCCGGTATCGTCAGCCCCGCGATTTCTTAAGCAGGAGGGAGGTCACCGCGTGGTCCACTCCCCCGTGATTTTGCGCCGGGCCCGACCTGACCCCCGATAAGCTGTGGGGCCCTGCAGCCACCCCGTGCTTCCCACCGCCGGGCTAACCTGGACCCGAGGCGGCCGCTCGCACGCTCCGTCGCGGCCCGCCCGCCTTGTGGGTCCGGGACACGTGGGACGTCGCCGCCCAGTCCACTCCCAGAGAGATGTGAGCCCGGCCTGACCCCCGATGATCGACGCGGCACCGCGGCCACCCTGCCCGTCCCACTGCAGGGCGCCGCTCTGACCTGAGCACGGGGCAGCCGCTTGCTGGATTCGGGGCAGCCGCTCGCCCGGCAGACGCGGCTCTCCTCAGGTTGGCGCCTGTTCCTCCCTCAACCAAGATGGCGGTCGCTTTCTCTGGCCGTCCCCATCTCCGGCGCCCACCGGGCGCACTCCGCAGCCGCGTCCCCAGCGGCACCACCAGGCGGGGGTATCGGCTCCTGGAACCCAGGGTCCCTCGACATTCAGCAGGGCTGGCACCTCTCCAACACTCGGCGCGGCCCTTCCGGTCGATCGGCTTGCGCTCAAAATCGAGGCCCCGGCTTGGCAGGCCGCTCCGGATAGCCCTTCTCGCAGCCCCCGTCCGGGACGACTGTCGGCCTCAGGAGTGGATTCGGGTGCCTCCAATTGCAGTCGTGTGATGCCTCTGGAACCGGGAGCCAAACAGAATCGCAGGGAACTATAGGAGATGACCAGGGCTAGGATATCTGGTAAGGATTACTAACGGCTGGTCGGAGCTCCGGCTCTACACGACCGCCATGTTCGGTGGCAAGCCACGCCCCTGTTAACTCGGTTTTTAACTGCTTGTCTCTTTAAAACTTTGACATTTCACTTGTCGTTACGGTGTATTGATGTAGTTCTGTCTAATTTGCTGTTAACTATTCGTAAGCAATATAATTTGTTGTACTTTCTCCCACTAGAAATGTTTTGTTCCAGTTCACACAGTGGGGGATTAATGCGTCTCTCTTTAAAACTCTCTGATCTGAGGTCTCAGATGTTGGAAACTATAAAATTGATTTAGTGAGTGAGTTGTAGATCAGTGGGTTTATCGCCCTGCAGCAGCGATCTGTGTTAGAATCCCTGCAGAACTGTCTCATACTGTATCCTGCCCTAGTCATGAAAATAAAAATAAAGACAATTGACTTGACGAATAAACACTAACTATTCAAACAAACACGTACAGACAGTCCATTGCCCCACTGTATTGACACTAGAGTCTAGATGATTCTCTGCAGCAGGTAGTTAATCCCACCGAGCTACCCTACCAGTGGATGCCTAATCTTTCGGTCCCACAGAAAGCATCGGGAAGTGGGGCCAACCGGAAAACATGAGATTTATTTTAAAACATAGGTACATCCACCATATGGCCAAAATTCTACACTTTTGAAAACATTAAATAAATGTGAATACCAGTTCACTCGTTGCGCGCACCTCGCTCTTGTGGGGGGTATAACATGCACTTTGACACTTTTACATGTTTTCATTTAGCCAGCATTGTCAGTCATGTTTTCAGAAAAGACACTCAAACCATCACTGAAAGGTTACAGTGCTACCTTCAAAACCATCCGTGAGGCGACGAGCAGGTGTCACAGAACATGGCACTCCCGATATTGGGTATAATCTGCCGAAACTCAAGGAATGGGAGCAAAAACAAGCCTTTGTGAACGCTACTTTAGCAGGTGAACCCCAAGCCCCCCCACAACACATCACACACATACAATCTGGTAGTGGGTGCGCATATGGAGGGAACACTCAGGTTTCATCCTTGCAAACTCAGTAGCCTCTTGGGACATCCGGAGGCCG
This sequence comes from Lissotriton vulgaris, assembly GCF_964263255.1. NCBI lineage: Eukaryota > Metazoa > Chordata > Amphibia > Caudata > Salamandridae > Lissotriton > Lissotriton vulgaris. The sequence continues at coordinate 229,673,857 of NC_141700.1, read as the reverse complement.
CCCAATGCCCCAGGGGCCACCGGAAGAATGAGGGTGGGGTCGGGGGTCTGGGGTGGGGGGGGGGGGGGGAGCGAGGGACACGGGAGGGGTGAATGAAAGTGGAGGGTGAGAGATTCTGGAAACAGGAAGGATACTGAAGAAAGTAAGCCATTGAGGGATGGGGGAATCTGGGCCGAAGGATGGGGAGGGGTGAGTGATATTGGGTGAGTGAGGGAGAGTGGAAAGTCAGGGACACTGGGGAAGTGAGGGGTCGGAAGGGGGCTCGGGCAGTGGGCCTCTGAGGGGCCCTGGAGTAGTGGGTGGAATGTGGGGGGTGTTGTTGAAGGTCCTTCAGGATGGAGGGACACCAAAAAGTAGGGGAGAAACCGGAGGTGGAGAGAGAGGTGAGGGTCAGGGACAGTTGAGGGGGGCTGGAGTGCTGATGGACAAGCCAGAGGGTGATGGGGGCAGCGGAGGGGTGAGGTGGAACCGCAGGGTCAAAGAATACTGGAACTCTGATATGATGATGAAGACAGGTTTATGAAGCACACAGATGCCCTGGGAGTGTCCCGGTGCTATAGCCTATTTTCAGAGAAGGCTGCCATGCTCTGATCTGGCAAATCCGAGGCATCACATTCAAGTGTTTCTGAGGGCAGCGGAAGCAGCGAGTAGCAAGGGCCCTGGCGTGTGCATGTGAAACGGACCACCCTAACAAGCTTGTTTATTAGTAAAATTACCAATGCTCGAGGTGCAGTAGGCTTCTCTCTGCTCTGAGCCCCGGTGCCACTGCACCCGATGCACCATCGATAGCCAAGTCCCTGAGCGGGAGGCTAGGACTTCCAGCAGATGGGTGACCCTACCTGCAGTGAAGCCATGCGGGAGGCTCCCTTGGAGCCCGCTGGGGGCGCTGCTGCTCCTGCAGCCCGAGTACACCTTCCCGAGGCCCGGGGCGCACCGCCTGCCCCCCACGTCTGCGGCCATGCTGCTCATTCCAGGCCCTCTTCCTTCCTTATTCCGGTGCTCGTGTGCAGGGGTCGCCTTCCTTGGATGATGTGCGGTGGGTTGAGGCTGCCTACCTCCCATAGGCCTTTTATACCGGGAGGAGGGCCAGGGGGGACCCCCGGCTGATCCAGGCGCACAGGTGTGAACCCCTCGCGGCGGGCGCAGCGCAGGCTGAGGAGTGCCGGGAGGAGGGGTTGACACTGGGGGCCTGTCCAGACGCCATTGTCAGGGCTTCCTAAGCATGATCACTTAAATTGTCCATTTTGTCAGCCATCCTAGATAAATTCCTATATGCGGTGAAACAAGCTCACACATACAGGCCCAACATACACTCTGCTCTCTGCATGCAACTCCGCATTCACTCCACATCCATTTCCCACGTGGATGGAGCACTAGACGTGGCTAAGGGAGACTGTGTAAACCTTTTATCAGTTTTACCGACCATAAAGAAGCTTCGTCCTCATAGCAATCAGTGCCAGAAAAACAAGGGTTTGCGATAGTTATTGGAAACAAGCTGGGAATAGGGGGTTAAACGAGATAAATTGGGGCGGGGAGGGGGAGACCTAGGAGGGTTCGCGCATGCGCGGTACCTGCGGCTCGTGCCCAGTGGAGGCGCGTGTCAGTGCAGGAGCTGAAGTCCCGGGTCTCTGGAGGGGCCAAGTTGAAGAGCGGCAGATAGCAGTGCAGGGCTCCCATGACTAAGGGGATAGCCCCGCATCGTGCTGGCAGAGGAGCTGGAGTGCTCCGGAAGCGCGCCGCAGCCAGCTGCTGTTGAGGAGGAGTTCCCCGCGCAGACTGGGTGAGTGGGGGATTCTATTGTGCTGGTGTGCTGTTATAGCGGAAAGGAGCACTTCGGTGGGCGTTGACGGTCCGTGGAGCCGACGGCGGAGGGGGGAGAGAAAGTGAAAGTAACTGCATGAGGCTTGCAAGGGAGACAGGAGATGGGCACAGCGTGTGACTGAGCGTGGTGAACGCGCGCGCTCACAATTCCAGTCCGGCCGGCCTGCAGCCTACACGTGCCCATCTCCTGTCTCCCTTGAGAGCCTTTGAAAGCCAAGTCGCTGACAATAAGGCTCGCTGGCGACAGCGCTTCACGCTGCGTCGCCAGGTGCGAGACCTAAAAAGGGCCCAGCGGCGAGTCCTGACAGCTACCTACTGCCTTATAGCCCTCTTGGATGTTGAGGCCTAATATTTTGTCTCTCTTTTTCTTGAAGATTTGGATTCATTGGGAAGCTCAAAAACGTGTTATCTCTAAACCAAACTAGGTTCAGACCCATCTTGGGCACTATAGACCACCTAGTGGCCATCAGGATGTTGGTGCCAAAGCAGATAAGGAAAAGGGAGTTACTTTATTGTTGCTTTGCGGATTACAGCTAAGCTTTTGACCATGTCAGTCACCAGCTGCTCTGGTTCAAACTCAAAACCTGGGATACTCCAGAAGCACTACTTCGTGGAATTGAATTACTTTACTTTGACACTTGGGCCAAAGCAAATCTGGGAAACAACACAGCAGTCTCCAAAAAGGTAAAAATTGAACAAGGCGTTAAACAAGGGTACATCTTAGCTCTAGCTCTTTTTTTTATTTGCTTATGTGCGATCTGGGAAGCGTGCTGGATTTAATAATCAGCAATGCACCAAAATTGGCGAATCACCCCTTAACTTCACTGCTCTATGCAGATGACGTAGTCCTTTTATGTCGAAAAGCTATGGGGCTACAAAAGCTGAATAATGTGTTACACACCCATAGCATATGTTTAGAAGACAAGGGAACCCCAAAATGCTATGACCAGGGGTAGTAATATGGTTTAAGAAAACAATGGTCTTGGTGAGGCCTGAGGGGTCTCACGTAGCAAAAGCTACTACTTACTCGATTAAGTGTCACTCTAGTACAAGTTAGTCAACTGAATCCAAAATGGACACAGTAAGCAATATATGTGTGGACACAAGGTATCTTCGAATGACATGAAGGTGCGTGAAGTGAAAAGTGCTTAGTGTCAATAAAACTTTACATCGCATTGGAAACAATATTCAAAGACTCCTAATTAAAAATTAGTAATGGAGCTTTGATTGATAGCAGCTAAAACGGAATGATAGCAATTTTTGAAAAAACAAACCTGATATTTGCAGAAAAAGGGAAAAAAACGGTTGCTTAGTTCCTGAACAACAGCTCCCTGATTACATCAGAAACGTATAAATACTTGGGATGTTGGCTGAATGAGAAAGGAGTCCATTCATTTACTCTAAAATCATTAAAACCAAAACCTGATTCGCTACAATTTGCTTTTCAAGCGCCCTCAAGGGCACAAAACACCCTACCCTCGAACCTGTACTGAACATAGTAAAGGCCAAACTCATCCCCACACTTCAGTACTGCGCAGAAGCCTTCCCAGCGCCGCTTTCAGATCAATGTTTAAGCTCCCTCACTATAGCTCATCAGCTCAGATACGGTTAGAGTTCATGCTGAGCCTTCAACTCCTGGTACAGAAAGGCAGTCATTTGAAATATATGCACTCAGCACGTGCTGCAAAAGAAGTCACGTTGAAGAACTTATTTTGTGTTAACATTTTTCCGGTAAATTTTCTGGTGCCCAAAGACCCTTGCAAGAACGTCATCCTTGAAGCCTTGGAACTTAAAGGTGAAACAGCTCTCTGGAAAATGAACCTGCCTGACCAGCAATTCAAAACAGCTTTAAACAAAAAAGGTTCATAAGAGATCTTTTGCATCTGATCGCCAGACCCTTATGAGTAGAAAACACATGGACGTCAACATCAGGAGCTACGACCAAAGAGAGGTTAAAAATACTTCACTGAATTATTCTCATTGCGTTACAAAGTCAAGTATGTGTTGTTTCTCTTCATTAGACTTTCTGCCTTCACGGGTGTGCCGCCCCTGCTGTAGTACATGCCGACTTTGTGGCTTGCTTCCGGAATCCCTACCTCACCTGCTCTTTATATGCCCTGTGCTATCTCATGAACGCAGAAGGTTTATTCGCCGCTTCTGGATTAAATAAGGGACACGGACAATACAGGCTGGCGTCAACCTCCTCCTGAACGGTGCCTACCCACAAGTAATAGCCAGCATGCAATTTCTGGACAGAGTGGACAAATTAGTAAGGAATTCTGCTACACGCCCAACCCTTTTAGGGCCCTAGGGGCATAACCCTGGCGTGCGTCCAAAATCACGATCATGATTAGCACGGCACTTTATGATTTAGCACTTTAAATGATTTTCTTGGTCCCTGTCCATCTCTTCTTGAACAACAATGAAATCTTTATATGTTTAGCTCTAAAATTGTTAAATCAAGAACGTTCGCCCTATCATTGATAGCTACATGAGCACATGGCCATCTTTTGTTATCCTCTGTTGAATTTTGTCTATCTTGCCATCCCATATATTTTCTGTCCAGTTTCTGATATTAGAAACATTTTCATGACAGCTGCTTGCTAACTCTCTCCACACTTAACAGTAGCTAGCGCACAGGACTTTGTTTCAGCACTTTAATGTAATTCTTGACCCTCGACCAATTGTTTGCTTTTTAGAATGTATAAACAATAATGCAAACGTTTTTATGCTTAGCTCTAGGTGTTTTAAATTAACAATTTGCACGTAGGCTAGACTACCCTGTGATTTCTTACCCTCCATCTACGGTTATTGGAAACTGTTATGTGGTTAGTTAGCGAGGCCCAGTTGAATACATCACTAAATGTCCTGATACCGTAAAGATGATTCGCACATTAGCACGCTAGATGCCATTGGTGTCTTAACTTTTCATGAACTGACTGTGATGGACACGGTGACAATGTTTTTATACATTGATTTCATTCCTTTAAAGTATTTTATCATACTTTCACCTTAATGGCCTTTATTGTCGAAATAAAGTATTTAAACCTCAAAAGCTTGTAGTGTTCCTGCAAACCATAAAAAGGTAAAAGGAAACCAATATGCACCCTGAGTCCTCAACTACTTCCACTTGTACATGTCCCTTTCCTGTCACATTACAACCTGTTTCTGTAATATGGCCTCAGTTGGATCCTACCCACAGAATTCTGTTGTTTGTACCTCGAGTTTGAGGTGCTCTTGCTGCAATAAATATTTTTGGGAACTGCTCACTAGTTTCTTGGAGCTAGGTCTGTACTACATCAAATATCTGAATGCAATAAAATAAGTTTACACATCACTGTAAAAGCCACTTACAGGTGGGGAGCAAACACGTCCGTTGCTTCCTGTGCCTTGCCATACAGTAACCAAGGGCACCAAGTTTTTAAAGCAGTCATTGGCTGCAGTCATATTGTAGGAAATAAATTGACTCACAGAGGTGTCTTCTGTGGAAGGAAGCCAGCCTGTAGGTTTCGATGAGGGCTTGACAACTGTAGCTTCTTATGATCTGTTTGAAGTATGTATTCTTCTGTATAGTTGACTTCTAAATTCCACCAGTTTTCCTCTATCTATTCAGTGCTCTCGTGTCTCTGAAAGTTCTCACTCTACAGACCGTGCCTTTGTTTTCTTTCCATTTCATATTTGTCAAGGGCAGGATTGCTTGGAAATGACTTGATGTATAAGATTTATCTTTTAGAAACAACATCCAGCTCCAGACTGAGACTCTACACTGGGTGTTAAGCAAAAGTCTTTGAAGGGGGGGGGGGGGACAGATAATGGCAAAAAAAACTTCGAAATAACAGGCCAACTGACGTGGATTGGCACCATAGGTCGGAAGCAGGCTAACCTAATAATAGAAAGCTGGAGCAAGGGTTCTTGGAAGAACCCACAATCATGCATCAAACTCAAACACTTACAATTCATCAGGTTCCCATCCCGACCTCCTTATATACCAAAACAATAGGAATCAGTCCTCAAGGCACAGTAAATGCTTCCCTTTCTTTGGGAAAAAAATTAAAAGGTAAGGGAGAATTGGGCCTAAGTCTACAGGGAAAACCTGGCCTGGAATGGAATAATCAAAAGATAATTTGATTTAAACTTGCAAAAGTATGAAGGTGGGGTACGTACGCATGTATGTCTGTTTCAAGTGAATAAAATAATAAAACGAATCTAGGGGCCCGAGTCTACAGCATTTAAAGATGATAGTAAAAATCACGCCGGAATCCCTAGGACGAAATAGTGGAGGAGTGAACTCTGAGAGAAGCCTTCCTCCAGCGCTGAGACCAAGTCAGCGAGAAACCACTGAGCAAAGCCAACGCTGTTAAGCCCTCATCGAGACAGTTTTGCTCCTTTTCGTCCGTTTAGTCCAGAAAGTACTTCCTGTAAGAAGTTCTTTGCTCATCAGAAGAAGAAGTGATCTGAGCTAGAAATATTTCACAGTTTCAAGTTGCCAGTTAGTTTCAAGTTGCCAGTTAGTTTCAAGTTGCCAGTTAGTTAAATAGCGCCTTGGTCAGGATGGACAAGTAGGAGAACTACATCCTGGAATGGAGATTGCTGCAATTCCCACATTTGTTAAACGTCCAGGAATTGGGACCTCTGATGAAAGGTGGGGTGCTCAGTAGGTAGAGCATGATCAAAAGGCTTCAAAAGACTATAGATGTCCAATGTACAAAACCCTCTATATGTCTTTTATGTTGGTATATCACAGTCAAAATATTTGGCAACAAATATTGCATCCACTTTTTAGACTACCACTCTGTCATCAAGGAAAATGTAAAGGTAAGTATTGAATTGCTGTTCCCATCTCCTTACCTTCGTTATATGGTGGTTGCAATATATTTGTAGTAGTTATTTCAGCCACTAGATATTGATGCCCCACTCTGTTTATGCTCTGGAGGAAATGTCTATGTTTCTATAAAAACTGTGGAACTTGGATTTATTTGTCCAAGGTGGTAGGGAGTAAAATCAATGAAATCATTACATGCTATCCTTGCCCAGCATGCTGGAAACCCGAAGGCCTGCAGGACTTTGAGCAATAATTTACGCAGACAAGACTACCAGTCACATACAATGATTATACCCACATCTGATAATGCCAACCAATATCCTGCATGTACAGTGGGTGAGTTATTTAAGATTCTACTGCCCATCCGACCTTCTGAGTATTTTAGGGTAAGATTCTGATGATAAATTGAAGTATTTAGTCATTTCATTTAAGGTTTCTATCTTAGTCATTTACCACACCGTGAAATACTGCAATGATCCTCTATTTAAACATATTTTTTGAACTATGTGTACTGTGGTCTTTTGTCTCAGAAGTTTTGCTTTAAGTGGAAGTTCTGTAGCAACTGCTCCGACTGCTTCTCCATGAAATCACTTAGTTTGTAAAACCAGTGAAAAATGAGTACCTATTAAAAGAACTATTTTGAGGGATGACGATGTGATGTTGAAATAAATGCTAACCATTGAGGCTTGTGAAACTGAGTTAATGTGTGTGTCCGGTTGAGCTTTCTTAACAGATTTTTATCTTTTCTAGATATTTGGCTTCTTGGCAACAGTGGTTTATGCTGCTAATACTTACTTAGCTGTCAATAAGTGGAGAATGAACAATCGACAGCCAAATACTCGCCAGACCAGCGACTATATCCGTGCTAGGACTGAATCCAGAGAAGTGGATAGCCGACCAGAGATACAGCGTCTTGATGCGTGAAGAGAGAATCTTGGAAACCTGTGTCAGAGAGCAGCGGGAAAAGTTATTTTCGGTCTTGCCGTGTACAGTTTGCATACTGTCATGTAAAGTGTAATGTCCCTCTTTTAGAACATGAGGGAGATGAGAAAAATGTTTCAGAAGCATTTTTTAACGCGCACCCATATTTTCTCAACAGGGATGGTCCTAACTTGCCATAAGGAACCTTTTGAAAAGATCAAGGGCAAGCACAGTGTATCTGTGAAACAACATAATGGTAATTCATACTCAAAGTGCTGAATTTGTTTTTCAGCACATTCTACTGAATATCATCTGTGCCCAACCTCTGTCTTTTCAGTAAGAAAGTCCATCCCACAGAAACCTTGTTGTAGAATGTCATGACCCATTCCTTCACACACAAGCACAAATGAATTATGTTTTGTATGCAACGACGTTGTTGTTGAATTTAACACAATTTTGCATTTTTACTGCTGACAAGGATCAATTTTTTGTAAATTCCTTGGACCAAACTTTTCAGTTTGAGAATCATTGATGTAATTAGCAGTATAACATTTTATAAGGAAGCAGAAGCTAGACTGCTCGTAGATGTGAAAGCTTTTGCTCACAGTTTTAGCTAGTTCAGAGTTTACTCTGCCTTAGTCGAGGGTGATGGTGACTCAAGGTGATGTCTCCCCACATTTTCGTCCTAGTTCTAACTAATGTTTAAGATTATCGCGAACCAGAAAAGTGCCTGTTGCTGTAGCAGTCTGCCTGATTGCATCAACAGAGAGCTGAATATGATAACAAAGACCATTCTGATTCCTCCTCTTCAATCCTCAAAGGAATAATGAATTCAGAGCACCACGAAGAACAACGCATCTAATATTCTGGATAACGCCCTATATTTTAAATCCGTCACAAAATATTGTTTTTTTATGATTCCCCTTATTAGGGAATTTCTACTTTTCTGATTCAATTGTTTGTTTTCTAAAATTATACATAATTAGAATCTAATACACATCACTTTTATTTGCTTTATTATGACTTCCTTTATTTTAGTAAAAAGTATTTTTTCACAATAATTGATTAATGAATAATAGAGGTGAAACTGATTGCATAGGTCTTTAACCAAAAATTTAGGAAAATAGTCCCAGAACTATTCATTTAAAAGGTAATGTTGTGTCCTGCCTTCTAGTGTGTGAATACAAAGTGCAAGAAATCAAGACCAACTTCTTTAAGTAACATGGTATTTATACTTTTTAAATGGAACGTTTGCATCACATAAACATGTATGTTTTGTGTCTTATTCAAAAGATGGTAAAGTGATCATTGTACTGCTGCAGGACTACCACAAGTGGGAATGCTTATTTTATCTGCCTAGATATCATTCACACTTCAAGTCGCTATCCAAACTACCAAGTTTGCATCATGTTATGATGTGTCGTTTGGTTGAGGCTGAAATGGGATATACAGAGTTCTTGGGCACCAGATCTACTGAAGAATTATCTTAACGGGCACTTAGGCCTGTTTCCCAGTTAGTCTCAGGAAACATGTTAGAATCCTGGAGAATAAAGGCTAGTTAGAGGTAAACGAAATATAAATACATTTTTAGAGCCATTGCAGTAGCCGGTTTCTTAAATTCCTTGAGTCCCAGAGTTCGATAAATTTGCACCAGTTACAGAGAAGATCCTGCTTCACACGTCTTATGAAAAGAAGGTATTGTCAGATTTTCTGCAGCTGACAATAGTTGTTACCTTGTTTTAGTGTGGGTAGGATTCAGAAAGTCTAAATCCTCTGGTGACAATTTCTGAACAATGCATTGGTTTCTATTAGATTGTACTAGCCAGTGGTAAGAAATAGAATGTGTTTATTGTAGGCGAACAGGCTCTGTTGTGTTGACTTTCTTGAGAACCAGAGTTGATGCTTACCTTGCCATTTCAAGACTGTTAAGATGGCTCTTTGCAGGGTCCAAAACTAGGCCCTTTTCTTAGTATGACTCCAGTTATCCGACGTTAAACGGAAAGACTCTGAAAATAATTATTCAATAGTAAAAATATGTTAAAACAAAGTGAAGCCTACAGTAGACTAATTGTGTGCTCTTCGGCAACCGTTCCAAATTGGTGCATGTTTTGTCACTTCCGTACAACTACACTGCATTATTACAATGAAAAGAATTGTATGTGTTATTTACTTAGCACCTGCAGAGTAGATGCATCCACTGCTTCCTAACGCTGTCAACAATTTCCTAAACAGAAGGAGATAGTCTTGAAATGCATACGTCATCTAGTGATTTTGGACCAAAGATGATTTTGATAACTCTTGAAGTACTAAATAAGGTTTCTTATCCACACTATGTGAATCGGCTTTTGCCTGGTAAGCCATGGTTCGTTTACATAAGTTGAACTGTGTTGTGTTTAATTGTATGTGCTTGAAAGACACGGAAAGTCTTCCATCAAACAAGGTGGTGTTGAAGGTTGTGAATAAACCCCACAATTTATAGTTTATGTGGAGGATGCAATAAAAGGATTGTCAAGTAGTCGCTGAAATTTGCCATGCTGTATAGTCTGGCATCACCTCAATGCAGGTTCTGTTCCATCAATACTATGACTTATTTATGTTTCAGTCAAGCTTAACCGCTTTGCCGCAGCGGATATTCCGTTGCGGTGCAGGCGAATTTCACACATGCGCAGATCGGACGTCCCCCGGTCATCAGACGCCCACCGTGACGTCGGACGTCCAGGGGCCATCCAACGCATGGAAGTGGTTACATTTCAGAATTGCATTTGTTTTGTCATTAAACAGTTATTTGGTGCATGCAATTATGCTACAATGCATGTTAATGTTGCATTCCCCCCTTAAACTGTTATATTGAAATGTATGCAGAATGGAATTATCCCAAACGTCGTACTGCGGAAGAGTAGATTGTCTCCAGGTACTGTACCAAGACTGTCATTTAAAGGTGTTCAAAGTCACAGAGACCATGTGGGAATTACATTGGTAATATTTTTACACCGTTTCAGGCAAAGCTCATGCATGATTGGAAAATGTGATTACACTTGTTTATATTACATCACATTGAATACATTTTAGGTGAGGGTATGGCAATTATAGTGCTTGTGCGTGTTTCGGGGTGCTGCAGCTCTTCTCATTAATTATTGTTTCCCTCTTAAATTCCTTTTGGAGAGTTAGCTGCCTGCAATAAAGCAAAATCTCATAACATAAGTATTATTGGTATATACCCCATAAGAAGTAGATCTAAGCCTAAACCATTTAAGGATTCCCAGGCCTCACCTGATTGGCCTATGCCAGGTCAGAATTGTTACCCCGGTTTAGTCCTATTAGGTAATTGGGAGTCTATCATCTTAAATCATTTCAGTTCATAGTTGGCAGCGACTAGTGTAATAATTCCCTTGGTGCCCTTTGATGTGTCTTGCAATGCTGTAGAGTATTTGGAATTTAAATGTATTAACGCTAATGATGGAAATGTAGACAAGCATGATCCATGGGTTAAAAACCTTGACTGCGTTACTAGCCACCAATGCTTTTCATTTTTGACTGTTGTCCTCTCTTACTGATTGACTTAACTGATGAAATACTAGATATTTCCTGAAAAGAAAATTGTGGTAAGCTAACTTACTTCACTAAAGATCAAGTGCTATTATATCTTTTGTTTGTTTTGTAATTGCAGATATCTATCTGTATATGGGTAGGTCTATGTTGGATCATAGGCTGTTGCAAAAATTAAATTAATAAGAGAGAAGAATGTAGAAGTAATTAACAAAGAGAGCTAGTGATTTGTTTTTTGTTTTTAAATTATTGCTGGGCACTATGGTGCATTTTCCATCCATGCACAAATTTTACTTTTGCTTTGCTTAAGCATCTTCTTGAACTAATACCGTTTTTGGTATTGAATCAAATGTCCTGAAATACTGAATTTAAGTTGAAGCAGCTTTTTGGAGCTGAATAAATAGCCAAAAGGAACTACTATAGCTTTAGCTTGTTTTATATGGGCAACTGACATTTTAGATAGCCCCACGTTCTTTGGCCATTTAATCATGTTACAGGAGCATGGTGCTCCTGAATGAGTGTGTCTAGGCAGTTTTGAGACACGGATGTCCTGAAAGTATGCAGCTGAAAACTTAAAATTCTAAATTTTAAATTCAATGTCCGAACAGGAGGCAAGGATTATGCTTTCTTTCTTCTTTATTCATTTCTCCAGCTGCCATTTCAACATCAAATGATAAACTAATTTTCCCATGAACTCTTAGGAAATGGACATAAACAATAGTCAACCAATCATAATCCCAGACTGGATATATCAGTCCTTTACCACTCTCCATGACTCCTCCCTTTCTTTGTTGCTCCAGCAGCCTCAGGTTAAGTGCTCTCAGCTCTCTTGTCTGAGCTGGGCTTTTTTGATTTAGTTTCTGCAATTACACTTTCTGTTCTGATTGCCTAATCCACTTTTACTTTGCAGGGGGACACAGGAATGCCTGGCACAATCCTTAAGCAGCAATTCACAAATTTGTGAAAGTGGGGCCACGGTAATGAAGCGGTCCTCCAACCGCCCTCATGCTCCTTCTGGAGCATCATTAGCAGCACACCTCCTCCACATCCGGTGCACTGCTTTCACCACCTAATTAACTGATCCCGGAAGAGCGTGCAGATCGCGGAGCCTTGACTGCATTACCCCGCTTCCCTGGAGTCATATGCCCCAAACAGGGGTCAGTATTGTGTTGAAATAAGAGTGACAACAACCACAGGTGTCTTTAGAATACCATTTGTTTTACTTGTGCTTTGAGATACTGACTTGGGAGGAAAGCCCTATCAGATCACTGCAGGTTGCAGTTGTCCCTAAACTGAGGACCCTACTGACCCCTTTGGGACACAATCATTTTCCCTGGGACTACCAGTTTAGTTAAGATTCACCCTTACCACAGAAGACTCTACAGAGTCATACTGAGGAAGAGGTCCTCTCGTACCTCCTTTGAGGGATCAGTTTCATGAGGTGATGGATGCCTCTGTCTATAAGGTGGTCTCACCAGTAGTCGCTTCAGGAGGTAACTCCTGCGTCTGAAACAGAGCAGCAAACCCTTCTTTGATATAAAGGAAATCCCAGGACTCTCCCATACAACTCCAACAGATACACCCGGCAAGGCGAAAGGGAAGAGGAATCATGAGGAGGGATTTGATCTGGGGCCTTTGACAAACTGAATAAAGCCTTCCTGGCCAATCATGCTAGCATCTAGTGTGCAACAGCTGTAACCTTTCTCCCCCAGTGGGCCCAGATGGAGAGGGGATGGACCCAGAGACCCCATTAATTGCGTATAATTTTACAAGACAAACATTTGGATCAGAAAAGTAGAAATTTCCAAATCTCGTGAGGGAGGCGTTTCTCCTGGGGACTCCACAGGCTGGGGGCAAGATCGACCATGGCGTCCCTCTTCGGAGGCTACGCCTCAGGCATCAGATAGGAAACCTGCAAAACCCTTTGGGGACATGTGAAGACCTCGGACATGCTAGACCTGAAAATAAATACTCCACCCCAAGTCCTCAGAATGGTCCCCTAGCGGGAAGATGTCTGCCTACGTGGTAGGTAGGCTCTGCAAACTCCTTGATAAAGAGATGCATGACCGCCTGAGGGCGGAATGCCCCCATCCTTTCCTTGAGCGAAAAGCCGACCTCACACCTGAAATGGATACCAAAATGGCACAATTTGTGGCCAGATATATTCGGATTCCTAGAAGGGTATCGACCACTCATGGAGCTCCTGCCAAGATAAGCTGGATATTACCGGCCCTCTTACAAACCTATGGACATGGCAGAGGAAGCGAAGGAGTACAGTTCCCATACATCACCTGACATCTCGTTCGGTTGGGTGCAACAAGTGATGATTTTCCTATAAAGTGCCATGCACAGACTCTCTGCGGAGAGGCGCCAGGCTTTATTAATTAAGGATGTCCCCAAGCTTTGTAATGTGGTCTCATTGGAGGTTGGTGCTGTGGCCCAAAGAGGCCTATCCGGAGACCCCTTTATCAAGGAACTAGGGAAGTTTGTAGCTACATTTACCTCCCTGACAAAGCTAGGTCCTCTATCAAGAGTATATTAACTCCAAAGATTTTCACTGGGCGTGGCAGGCCGGCTCTTTCTCTCAACAGGCTGCACTCCAGGGTCAAGGAACAAATTGAGGTCAGTGGCAGGACAGGTCATGGTTTATCGGGTTCTTCCTTTCCAGAGGATACCTGAGTCATAGTGACTCCAGAGGCCACTTCTGTGGATGTGGCCCCCAGGACGCAATTAATGCTAAATTTACTTTATTCTTTCCAGTTAAAGGTAGAGGAAGTTTGACTGATATTGCCCACAGCTGGAGCGCATTGACCTTGGATGTATGGGTACTACAGACTGTGAAGGCTCCCAGATAACAGGCTTCAAAGGCACTTCCTCTAGTCCTTTTGCTCCGGGACGCCATCCCCATCGATGAAGTGGTAAGAGCTCTAATAGAGAAGGGAGTAAGAACTACTTCTGCCTTGCACCCAGAGGCTTGCTGAGCAACCTCTACTTGGTGGAGAAAAGAGATAGGGGTACTGCCCGATGATCAGTCTCCGGGAGTTTAATAAATGTCTTAATATTTCACCATTTCAAAATGGAGACTCTACACCTGTGTCTGGATCTGCTGAGGCAGAGCGACTGGATGGCTGTCTGATATCATGATCCCCATCTATCCCCCTAATCGCAGGTTCTTGTAATTCTCTTGAAGGGCTCAGATTTTCTAGATTATGTCCCTCCCGTTCTTCCACACTCTGGTGCTTCACCAAGGTGCTCAAACTAGTGATGGAACATCTACGGTCACAAGTTAGTCTCATCGTCTATTTAGATTAATTTTTTTTGATGGACCACTGCCAAGTGACCTCGATGACAAACTTCTAAAGAGCAGTGCCACTTCCTGAACATCTGGATGTCATCATGAATAAGAAAAAAATCAATCCTCATTCCTGCACAGTAAATTACATTTCTGAAGTTTGTCATAGAATCTGCGAGGGTGGTGATGCTCAGTCTCCCCTCCAGGAAAACGGCAAAAATCCAACAGGAACTATATCATTGGCATGTTCAACCATATCTTTACAGCAAAATGTCTGCCTGGTACCCCATCCTCTCATACATGCAAGTCATATTCCCGGCCTGCTCCACTACAGAGCATTGAGCGTCTTAAGGCTCACCATCTGTGCTGGGGGCTCATGTATCCTCAAAAGGTTCCCCTATCGGGCAAGGCCAAAGAAGATATTGTCCAGTGGCCCTCCCTTGTGGAAGCATGGAATGAGAGAGCAATATTCGGCTCCAGTCATATTATTGAGTCAGAAGCCAGTCTCCTCAGTTGGGGTGCCCACTGTAGCAGATTCTCCACCAGAGGAAAGTGTTATGCTCACAAACAGCTACATATCAACTGCCTGGAACCCCTCTGGCTCTTTGGCAGTAAAATCCTGGACCAAAGACAAAATAGAATGCCAGATCCTTCTCAAGATGTGGTGGCGGTACGCTATGTAAACCACCTGCGGTGGGCCAATTCCCAAACCCTCGCAATTCTGCCCAAGAATTTTTGGTATTTTTGTCCCCACAACCAAATCTCAGTGATGCCTTATTATCTCCTGGGGCCCTCCAACAGGTTAGCGGACTGGCATTCATGACATAAGCAGGACATGAGCAGGTGGAGATAGAAGGCAGACTTCCAAAGAAAAATATCAACACAATGGGGCCTCTTCACAGTCGAGCCCTTCACCGCGAGGTTGGATCACCAACTACCCAGGTCCTTCAGTTCGAGACTGGCCCCAAAGGCAGTCACTACGGATGTCTTTCTGCCGGATTGGAACAAAGAGCAGAGAGATGCCATTCCCTCATTCTCGATGATAATGCAGGTGTCGTCTCAGGTGAGGAGGTGGCAAGCAGAAGTGGTGCCTGTGACCCCAGTAAGGAAAGCTCAAGCTTGGTATCTGGTTCTGATAGAATATTCTTGGGATTCTCTAATCAGACTTCCCCTTCTCCAAGATCTGCTCCTAGATACATCGGGGGAACCTCCATTGCATGACAATGAAAGACACTGCCTCTAATGGCATGGAAAATTACAGGGAAAGATTGAAAGTCACAGTACTTTCATACCACGCTCAATCGCTCCCATGCAAGGCTTGGGCTGATGGAGCATATAAATGCTACAAGTCGGCATGTACGAGATGTCTGGGTTAGTGCTTGCAGAGGAACTTGGATCCCATGGGGGCAGACATCGTCCACATTCTAAATTTCTTGGCATTCGTGTTGGAGGAAGGAATTGCATACAAATCGGTAAATACCGTTATATCAGCCATTTCGGCAGGACCTTCCCCAATTGAGGGCCATCCTACAGGAGAGCATCCATTAGTGAGAAACCTCTAAGGGGCATATGCCTCTTGTTGCCGCTGGGACCATGGTATTCTTCCCTCTGGCACGTAAATGCTATCCTCAATTTCTTCCTCTCCTGAAGGGCTAATACAACATTTTCCATGAAAGAAATATCTGGTAAGTTGGTTATGTTAATGCGCCTTATATATTGCTGAACAGTCTTTGATGTCAGGGCTTTGGAAATAACAGGTAGGGTGTTTACATCTGATGGTGTTATCTTTCACATATCCAGGAGAACAAAAGGTAATTCAGAGGTCATGGTATGTTATGTTACAGTTTCTTGTAGAGCACATGTCTTCCTGGAAACGGGCTTCCCATCGCTAATAGGGATCGTGAGCTAACTAATGTGCTAATTATACTAAGAAGCGAGTCTGGCATTCCAAGATTCCCTGAAACTGTGTGGTAAGAAGCTTAAAGGCATACAAATCCATGGCAGAGGAACCTCGCCCACCAGGTGAGAGACCTATCCTCATGGCACTCAACAAACCCCGCAGTGCAGTTCTTCCCCAACCGTTGCTAGATATGTGACACTTTATGCAGCAGAGGAGCTATGGCATCTAAATCTTTTGTTTTAGGGGCCAGACTAGAGGATATTTTGAATGTGGCAGATTAGTCTTCAGACTCAAACTTTAAAAGGTTTTATTTCAAACCGGTAGTAGATGTGGCTTCCTTGATGGTAAGTAAGCTTTAACCAAGCATAGTACTTGCCTCCTGTCCTGACTTAAAATGAGAAATGTCCTAGCTAAAGTAATGGTAAGTTTCAGTTTTATTCAGGACAAAGAGGCAAGGATTATCATGTATGATCACACCTCCCTTATTAAGTAATTAGTGGGAACTGTTCATGAAAATGTATGTGGCAAAGTATGTTAATTTTCCAAACAATATACATAGGAAAACGTTCATCTTGTGAGTGTTTGTTATGTTTACATATTTCAATGGTACCATCTTGCTGAAGGTTTATCTTGGTTCTGGTATTTTTTAGAAGAAAATCTTTCTTAAGTCTCCTAGTGGAGTAGAACACCTTGGTTTCCTATGTTTCAGGAAATGAGTCTTCATAGCAGGAGTTGCTGGAAAAAAATTCAGGCGCTTGTCGCAGGAAGAAAGAAGAGTCATGCAAAGTGGTAAAGGACTCTTGTATCCAGTCAGGACTTGTGATTGGTTAGCTACTGTTAACTCTGTTTTTCCAAGCGTTCCTCAGGAAAGTTAGTTTATCATTTAATGTTGGAAATAGCATGTGCAGGAATGAATAGACGAGAAAGAAAGCACAATCCTTGTTGACATGTCCTTAATAGAATTGAAACTTTCTAACTAGGAAATTTTCATTCAATGCCTTATTGCCTATTATCAGATTGTTGACTGGTGGGAATATATAGTACACAACTTCATATTGTTATGTAGGATTTTATTAACTTAGTGCAACACTTTGCATAGGTTACCAATATTTTGGATTGGTAAGAAAATGAACTGAAATCCGCACCAAATTTCCAGTATACTGAGAAAACTATATTTCTGTGAATAATACCTTCAAATTCAGTGCAAAAGGATCATTACGCATCATCTTTTCTTTTAGACTTTATAAAATAAAAACATAGGCACTAGTATGCAAAATCTTTATGTAATGCTGAATCCCTAATAAGGACTCCAAATAGAATTATTCAAATTTTCCTAATTTAACAAAAAATGCGTTTGTGTTCATGAATGGAAATAAATATGAATAGCTACTGGCAAGCATTTGATTTTTAAATGGAGCTATTCCAATGCATATGAAACCCAGTTTTTGTCTTTTCGAAGTTCGGCGAATGTCATTGGTTGTGGGAAAACAGTATAAATACATTTGTTTATGGCAAGAATGGAAGACAAAGGACTCAACCTGACCTGAAAGATCTTAGGAAATAGTTTCTAAAGAGTCTTTCTTGTTCTGATTATAACAAATGCAATACATTTTCAATCTTCTGATTATCTTTAATAATCATCTCATAGGTATCATGACATCTCCGGAATCTGTATTATGATTTAACTAACCCTTTATCAATAGATAGTTCCATATTTGCTTCCCTTCAACACACTTTAATGATGGGTGAGTACAGACTTAAAAGAACCATGCTACTTTTAGAAGGAAAGTACTTTTAAATTTGTACACTCACATCATGTAGAAGCAGAAACTGTCCTTTATATTGGTTGCTGAATCTTTTCATATTTGTGTATGTATGTGGTATTTAACCTAGCTGAAAAGCAGCGAAATGCTGAACAGGGCCATATTTTAAGTGTTTATTTGTGGTCTATAAAAGATATGCATGTCTACCTAAATGCCCATATGTGATTGATTATTCAGCACAGAATTACTACAGGCTGCCAGACACTGATCCTCTGCTGCACTGTTAGTGATAAAGTACACCCAACACCTCTCAAATGTTTATTAAAAGGGAGAAATGTCAATGAGACATTATAGGTCCTGTTTTTATGTTGTGAGTAAAAGTAAATTGCTCTAATGTTTTTCCTTTTAAAGAGGTTTTTTTGAAAAATTTACAGTTTATAGTTGCACCTGCTGCAGTGCCACACTTTAGCTCTTCAAAGTATCAAAAAAATTGATGGATGGATTGCTTGACTTAATCTCAGCCACTGGTAATTACTCTGGCTGTATTGTAATCCATCGTAATTTTGCAGACCATGTCACCTCAGTTTGGACCCAGCAATATGCAAATCATTCTTGACCCTGCTTCAACTGGAACAGTCCAGCCAGAACTCGCAAGCCAGACCCTCCCTGAACCGAAACAAAAGCAACACAGGACAGGTTTTGCCCTAGTTATGGGCTCATCAGCTGAGTACAGCTTGGGTCCAGTGACACAGTGTGTATGGGACCCATTTTCAGTTCAATGTAATTTGTGGGTGTGAAACATTTACAAAGGGGGTCATTCAGAGAGAGGAAGTCTTCGACAATAGATGGACAAAAGGTTGTCAGGGAAGAGTCTGAATATGACTCAGTTCGCAGAGAGATCGCTTTTTACCCTCAGATGTCTGTAAAAAGAGGCATGAGTGGGAGTCATCACACTATTGCCGAACAGTATCAAGAAACCCATCTGTAAACAGATTAGCAATTTACCAGCCTCACAAGCTAATGCATTTCTTCAGCTGGGATCATGTCTTGTGAAATATTTAATATTTCTAGAATGGAGATTTCATCATATTTGTCCATTCTACTACTGAAGTATCTTCAGCACAGGAAGACTCAAAGCGCGGCGTCTCCCAATGGGTTCTGTGGTATGTTTTGCCTACTAAAAAGCCCTAAATAAATAAATAAAAACAAATTTACAGGACATGTCTCTGCAGATGCCTGTGGCATTCTGTTCGCTCGCCAGACCATAAAAGCAAAATAAAGGTTTTCTAAAACATTTTGGCATGCAAAATGTCTTTGCTATAGTTAGAAAAAGGGAAGCAGAACATATTGCACTTTTTCCACAAACATAAGGACCATTAATTAAAAGAAATGTATTTAATTTCGGAACTGACCACTGAAAGCCAAAGTGCAAATACAACAGAAAGGACTGAGCTGCTCCGGACTGTTCCTAGTTTAGGCCGGAAAAGGACTCTGCCAATATTCTTGCATTGTTTAATTAAAATTTCCAGTTATTTCAAAGTAAGACTCCTAAAACTTGATTTGGTAATTATGTTTGTTTTTGCCTTGGGAGCCTGTGGTTCCTTTGTCTGGAGTCCTGTAATGGTGGATTTTCGATGCACTCAAGTGGTGTTCTTAAAAGGTCTTGTGCTGGCATTCTAGAATCATTATCCCAGACACTGCCTGGTACGCTGTAAATACTTTTGATTTGATGGGCAGTGGGAAAGAAAGACAGGCTCCCTCCCCGGCTCAGCTTGGTGTATTAATTAAAGTGCCAAAGTATAAGAGCTAAAGTAAAGAGCTAAAGGTCAAGACTGAACAACTTTGGCCCACAAGCTTAGTAGCAGTAGAAACAGACGAAGGCTTTGAAACAAATTATAAAAGGCTGGAAAAAGTCTGTTTTGGAAATGTTATATTGAGGTCATTATAAAATTCTTATTCAACAACCAAATTTGGAAGTGGGATTTTACTTTCCAGCATAACGTTAAATAATAAGACTTTTTCTTACAGTAGACATTTTCAATTACTGAAAATACGAGGTTTTCTGTTGGTCTAAATAGTCCCAATTATATTTTTGTTGGATTTACTTTAAATACATCTTCCTAGGTTGGTTTAGGTTAGCCAGAGGTGGATCTTCGTCACCCTGGCTCTCCCAATCACTTTGCAAAGAGAGAGAGACACACTGGTTCCTTACACATTACAAAGATGGGGGGGTGGTTCTCTAACTGGTGCTCATTTTCCCTAAGTAATTCAAGTTTTACAATGTTGTCAACCTGCTTCCTTTGAGCGGGTGACTTGTCTAACACATAAACAGAATCTTACCTTTATAAAACACGCTTAAGAATGTCCTGATACTTCACTAAGTTAATATTTGCAAGAAAACAAGCCGTTTTTCTCAAGGTTATTTTTTATAGGTATATTAGTTACTTCATTTATTTATATTTTAAAGGCAGATTACAGGTTAATTGCTGTATGACAGCACTCTTTGGTGGATCATTTAAGGTTTTTACCGAAGACATGACATTTCTCATGCCTGATTGTGGTGGTTTTTAAGAGCCTGTCATTATCCATTTATATCCCCGTCAGGGGCGTAACAGACCTTTGGAGCCCTTGCGGTGCAGGGACCAGTCGCAGGGTAGCTCCTCATAGCCCACAGCCTTTGAATATTGTTGAGGTAGTACCCCTTATGTGAAATGTTTGGAAGCCCTTACTATATTTAGAAGGAGCCCCCATCATTTTGAGCCATGCCACTGCCTCCATTTCATCTAGTTTTTAGGTTATGCATTGGCAGCAAACGCGTAGCTCTTTCCTCAAAATCACTGGCAGCCATCTTTCATTGTACCAGAGGGAGAGCAGTGTTTAGGAACGTTCCCCTAGTTGTCCAAGAATTGATACTATAGGGGAGCAAACCTGCAACCCCATACTCTTTCTGTAATAAATGAATGCCAAGCCCGCTTGTCTAGTTCCAGTGAGAGCATTTGTTTATCCTTTTAATCTCAAGCATAGTCTTTCTTCTCTCTTGAAAGCATTGTGTTGGTCACTCGTTTCTATACCACACCTACAAGACTGAAGACCGTACAGAATAACTTTTATTCTTTGTTTAAAGTTTGTTTTTAGATGTTGATTTTGTCCCTCACATCTCTCCCCTGTGAATCTGTGTGTATATGCTGAGTTCTTCCAGGGGGTTGAGAACCTGTAATGATATTAGCAAATTCTGTATTTAATACGCACTGCATTACTTGACATTCTTTCTTTAAAGTACTTAAAATTGTAAAGCAACTATTTCACCTAGGGTGCCTTTCATGCATTAAAGTGTTTTAAATCATAAATGTCAAAAACACAACAAAGACATTGTCAGTTTCTTATACTAGGGTATATTTTTGTAATGCCATTTTTATATAACATACAGTGGATATGGTCCATTTGTAATCATGGTAATGATAAAGTTAGAGTAACAACCATACTTAACATTCCTTTCCCTAAACTGATTGTGTGTGACTTATTGATACATACAAACACACATATATATAATATATATATATATATATATATATATATATATATATATATATATATATATATATATATATATATATATATATATATATATATATATATACTATCTTGTTCCTACTGAACAAAATGTGTAATGATTTTTTGCCAGTGAATGTCTTTAAGATTTTTACAATGTTCATATATTTATGCCTTTACTCATACTTTTAGATCTTTATTTTGTTGATCAAAGTTTACTAATGAAACAGTGGTTCGTCCAAGTAAAATATGTTGAGGAGAGTCCTAAGTTTCAAGGTAAAATATTGAAGAAAATACATGAGATGTAAGTCAAGGCAAAAATTGCTTTGAAACAGTAATAAAAGATTGCATCTATTGTGTCAACACTAATAAATCATACATATACCTACCCTTTTTAGAAAATATCTTTTTCTAGCTGCTATTGAAAAATCAGTTTATGTGTACTAAAGGCGAAGCCTACAAGAGCAAAGCTTTTTAATTGACAATGAGTGTGATTGATATATATTTTGGTAAGGCTTTTGAGTAGTGTAACTTGTTTTTAGTTTTCTGGTTGTTTGTATAAAGAGGAACTAAAGCCTTGAACATTGCAGAATATGCTTACTTTCAAATATGAAATGACGGGCTTAGTTTATCGTGTCTTTAGATCAAACATATTTGTCTAAATTGTGTGTTTGTAAAGTAAAAATAGATTTTGTGTATTTCTGGTTAAACAATTACTTTGCCTTTTAAAATATTCTGTATATCCGTAGAATTTTTGAAGTTTTGTTTTTTCAATTTTAAAAACAAATGGTTGTTTTTTCTGTGGTATTTTTCTGTCTATTTCCCCTTTTCACACTGTTCTTTATAAACCCTTTGTGTAGGCTCTGTGAATTTATGGCACTTCAGAGTGGTAAAATGTGTATTTTTGTATTTAAAGAACCTCCATAGCTTTTAATATGTTACTCTTTTAAAAAATTGGTACCATGGTGAAACTGTTAAATAAATGGACATGTTAAGTGATACTTTTCTCTTGTTTTGTGTTATTTTTCTCAGTTTCCTCCTCAACTTTTTCTCAGTTGCATTAAAGTGGGTCAGGCAACCTGAATATCCCTTCCTGTGTTGTGAACCTAGAGATCACTTCTCCAGTATTGAATCTTTCATAGATTCACATGCTTGTATCTTCCCCGTTGTCATGGTGGGAGTCTCACGGTAACAGAATGACTATAGCAGTATCACAGAGTAAAACACTGCATAGACAGTCCCATAGGGGACCATTATATTTGGTTGCCAAACCACCTCATTATTTGGATCAAAACTCAGCCAATCAGCTGCCAGCCCTGACATCACACTACCCAGTAGAACCATCATACCTCAGATTTCCAACCGCCTTCATGTGAAGAGGAGTCTCCATGAGCTCTGCTCAGTTTACTTCCTGTGAACATTTCACCTTGCTCAACTGAAAGTTTTCTTGCTTCTGGATTGAGGTGCTGTTTTTTTCCTTTAACTACAATGGCTGAAAGCTCTAAAAAGAGGCTTTTCAGATCATGTGGAAAACCTAGACTTTATTCTGAGGATGCACATAAGGATTGCCTATACTGTCTCCACCCTAAACATGTCCCTAAAGACTGGAAGCATTGTAGGACTTTTTCGGCTAAAACCTTGAGGGACAGGGAGGCACGGTTATTATTGTGGCTTCAAAAGAAGAAGTCCACTACAGATTCGGACTCTGAAGAAGAAGTTAATCCTCAGACTCCCAAGAAAAGAAAGTCTTCGGCTCCTGAAGAGAAATTGGTTGCTAAAAAGCAAAAAAACAAAGAAAAAGAGGCTTCTTCATCTTCTTTGCCTCAAACACCGTTGAAACAACCTTCTGTTTCAAGGGAGGTGTCATCTGCTCCCTCATCCATGGTAGGAGCATCTCAAGCTGTAATTCCTGTCAAAATGACGACGACGATTTTGTCGACGACAGCCTCGTCGACGACGAAGACAACGCCGTCGACGAAAGGTTCGACGTCGATCTTGTCGACAGGAAGATCAGCTTCAACACCGTCGATGACCGCGCCGTCGACGACAGCCTCGTCGACGCCATCCGCGACGACGCCATCCGCGACATCACCATTGACGTCGACGACCTCGTCGACGATAATCCGAATTTCGACGACAAGGGGAACTTTGTCGATGGGAGACTCGTCGGCGACGCCTTTCAAGTCTCTGAAGACAAAATCCTCCATTACTTTAAAGTCCTTCCACCCGTCGACGACGAAACAATCTACTGACTTTACCAGTTGGACCAAGGTTTCACTGTTGCCACCTTCAACTCTGTTGGAAATGCAATCTGAGGATGAGCAATCTGGAGTCGCTTACAGTCCATCCCAGCTACAGATAAAAAGTCAAGACACTGATGATGAGAAGTCCAGGAGGTACAGGAGGTCTTTTTTTTCCAAGATCTTCCAGTGCAGGAAAAGAGATATGAGTCTTTTCAGCAGTCTTACGTCTATGAAGAAGAAAAGGAGGTGCAACAAGAGGTGAGAGAGTAAACTGTCTCTATGCCAATTTCCCTAGTAACAGACCTTCGCCATATGATAAAGGACTACTATCGCTGTTTCCCAGAGGCGAAGACTTCCACCTCAAAGTCTGGTACAAGCCCTGTTCAGGTTCAGAAGGCTCAGACTTCACCTCTACCTACACCTTCCATTAAAAAAATACGCTCCCCTCCTGTTGTTACAATCAAAGATGATCTGATAGAAAGTGACGTAGATCAACCAGAGGAAGGTGAGCTTCTCCAAGATATCCCAGTTGGAACTGAATGGTTATCCTACTACACCATCTCCATCGCCAGCCACTTCTCCTCCTCAAGATATTGGAGGATTCCATGATATTATGGAGAAGGCCTCAAAGAGATTTGAGCTCCCGCTTCCAGTCAAAGAGGCAGAATGTTTCCTTTACGACTTTAAGGAAGAATCATGTAAATCCGTCCGATCAATCTCAATTATAGACTTCATTTGGGAAGAAGGGTTAAAATTAATGAAAAACCCTGCCTCCGTTGCAGCCTCCGTACCGAGGATAGAAAAAAGTATTGGGCACCTGAATCTTCTCCGGAGTGTTTAATTGAGCATCCAAGGCCGGAATCTGTGGTGATGCAGGCAGCGCAACGCAACTCAAAAAATCTGGTATCAACAACTGCAGCGCCTCCGGACAAGGTAGGAAGACGCATGGATGGAGTGGGGAAGCGCTTTGCTGTGCTGTCTGCAGCATCAATTAGGGCTGCAAATGCCTTAGCTCTCCTAGGTAGATACAATCGCCAGATGTGGTCGGATATAGCTCCTTTATTGTCTCACTTGCCAGAAGATAAAAAAGAAGAGGCAGCCACCATCATCCAGGATGGTTCCAGAGCGGCTTCTGAGTCCATCGATATAGCCATGGGTATGTGGTCGCTTTCCTTTCGTCAGATGGCAGCGGCTGTAGCGCCGCGAAGACAGGGATGGCTTAAGGCTACTTTGTTTAGACCTGAAGTGCAAACTAAGATAATTGACATGCCGTTAGACGGAGAAAATCTGTTTGGTAAACATATAGATGAAGCCCTTCAAGGCATCAAAGCCGACACTGATACGGCACGGGCACTAGGATCTTTGCAGCAAGGGAAGTTTCAATCCTTTCGAAGGAGAGGGTCAAGGGGACAATATACCCAGAGACCGGCATATCAATCTGCCAGATATCAGCCTTATAATCAACAGGGATATCGTCAGTTCTCAAGTGGTCTTCAGTTTCGCTCCTCCGGTTCCTCATATCAGCAACAGACAAGAGGAAAACCATCGGCTAGAGGCAAGGCTCAACAGTCTAATACAAGACAGTGACGTCAGCATTGCGCCCACCACCTGTCCAAACTCCAGCGACCATTATATAGCTCTATTCTACCAAACATGGAAGTCCATTACAACAGACAAATGGGTTTTGGACATAATCCCTCAGGGCCATACCCTGGAATTTATACAGAAGCTTCCGCATCAGCCTCCTATCCTCTGAAAACAGCGGCACCTGTCCGCTCTCAAAATGGAAATGTTATCTCTCTTGCGAAAGGAGGCAGTAGAGGAAGTGCCACGTCATCAACAAGGGAAAGGCTTTTATTCGCATTTCTTTCTAATAAAAAAAAAGCTTACAGGGAAATGGAGGCAGGTAATGGACCTAAGAAGTTTGAACAAATTCCTCAAAAAGATTTCATTTCGCATGTTATCCCTTCAAGAAATATTACTACTTCTTTGCCGAGGAAACTATCTAGCATCCCTGGACCTCTTAGATGCTCATTTTAATATTCCAATCCACATAAATCACAGAACATTTCTTCGCTTTATGGTGGCGGGCGCCACTACCAATTCAAAGTCTTGCCAATCGGTCTGAAGTCAGCCCCAAGGGTTTTCACGAAGTGTATGGCGCCAGTGGCAGTTCACTTAAGACTTCAAGGTCTTCAAGTCTTCCCGTACCTGGACGACTGGCTCATAAAAGGCGCTTCATTTCAGGAAACTCAGCTCTCTGCAGCGTTGCATGGATCTCTTCAGTCGTCTCGGTTTGAAAGTCAACATGGAAAAGTCATGTCTTCTCCCGTCTCAGTCTCTTCAGTTTCTAGGAGCTATGCTTCGCACAAAAGAAGCGAAAGCTTACCCTTCAGAGGAATGGGTTCAAAAGATACTAAATCTGGCATCTCTTCTGCGAAAAAAGCAGTTCACTTCAGTGAGGATCTACAAGTCATTGTTGGGAATGATGTCTTCTTGTATCCCGTTGCTTCCCAATTGCAGGCTACATATGAGGCCTCTTCAAGAACTTCTGGACAAATAGTGGATCCAATCTCTAGGATCTTTCGAAGATCGAGTGTCCATCTCTCCTCGGATAAAAAGAGCTCTGTCATGGTGGACAATCAGAAAACACTTAACGAAAGGTCTGATATTCGAACCTCACCATCACAGTTATGTAGCGATGACAGACGCATCTCTGCAAGGTTGGGGGCTCATCTTTAAGACTTGGAAATTCAAGGTCATTGGTCAGAAAGGGAATCACATCTTCACATCAACCTACTAGAGTTAAAAGCAGTGTTCTTGGGATTACAAGCTTTTCTACCCAGGATCAGAGGTTCCACGGTTCTAGTCCGGACCGACAGCACAACTACCATGTTTTACCTGCTAAAACAAGGGGGTACAAGGTCAGAACTTCTCTCAAGACAAGCGCAAGAGATTTGGAGGTGGTTACTTCTCCACAACATCTTGCTGCAAGTGCAGCACATTCCGGGAGTGAACAACTCGAGGGCAGATGCTCTCAGCAGATCTCCAAGTGTCTCTCACGAATGGGAAGTACATCAGAATCACCTGCTCCAGGTCTTCCACCTATGGGGAACCCCGTCACTGGACCTTTACGCGACAGTTCGCAACTCAAAATGCAAGCACTTCGCAAGCAGACTCCATCAGAAAGGATCGTGGGGCAATGCTCTCCAAATGTGCTGGACAGGAATGTTCGCATATGCCTATCCCCCATTCCCTCTCATTTCAAAAGTGATCTGGAAAATGAAATCAGAGCCTTGCCACTTCATTCTCATAGGTCCAGCTTGGCTGAGACAAGCGTGGCTCTCCAATCTCCTCAAGCTGTCAGTGGCACCCAGGGTTCAGTTCCCACGATTCAGTTCCCACTCTCAGAATTTGATTTCCATGAACGAAAGCCAAATTCTTCATCCGAATTTGAAATCACTCAATTTATCAGCATAGAACCTCATGAACATGAGTTTCAATCTTTGAATATTTCTCAAGAATGCAGAGATTCTTTCCAAATCATGGGCGATCTCTACGAACAAGACCTATATGGCAAAATGGAGGAGGTTTTGTCAATGGTGCGCTTCTCGAAATCTTCATCCTTTTAATATTACTTCAGAACTAATCCTGCCTTATCTTTTGCATCTGACTAGAGCGAAACTTTCTCATGCTTCTATAAAGGTACATTTAGCAGCTATCTCAAGATATAGAAGACATCCTGACCACCCATCTCTCTGGTCTCAGAGAGTAATAAAGGAATTTCTCAAGGGATTTTTCAGGACATTCCAACAGTCTCATGGCAGCTTAACACGGTTCTAGCACAACTCATGAAGTCTCCTTTTGAACTGATACATAAAACGGATTTGCAATTTCTCTCATGGGAAACAGCCTTGCTTTTAGCTCTCACTTCAGCAAGGAGAGTAAGTGAAATTCAGGCTTTCTCGATTTCTGAACCTTTTCTCCAATTTCGTCCTGATCAGGTTGTCTTGAGGACAAATCCTAAATTCATCCCCAAGGTTCCATCCGTATTTCATCTAAACGAACCTGTGGTACTGCCTACATTTTTTAAGGATCCTTCGTCGCCTGCGGAGCAATCTCTACACTCCCTAGACGTCAAAAGATGTCTAAAGTTCTACATTTACCGGACAAAGTCGTTCAGAAAAACAAACCAGCTTTTTGTAGCATTTTCTGGTCCAAGAAAAGGGTTGACGCTTTCAAGAGCCAGTATTTCTAGATGGATTTCTTCGGCTATCTCTCTGTGCCATGACAAAGCCGGTAATCCTTTCCAATCCAAAGTACATGCACATTCCACCAGAAAAATGGCAACTTCTACAGCCCTTTTTGCAGGAGTGTGCTAGACATTTGCCGAGAAGCAACGTGGAAAAATGTGCACACTTTTACTAGACACTATTGTCTAGATACAGCATGGCGACATGATGCTGCAGTGGGACAAACAGTTCTTCGCCATCTATTTATTGAGGTATTGTTCAAGAATTTATACTTGTATATATATATATGTTTATATATATTTATATATCAATGTGTATATATTTGCTTTCTTTCAAGGTTATACTTTTGCTTTATTGTTATTCTGTTTGTTCTACAGACAATGCTGTGTGTGCAACAAAAAAAAAAAACCTTCTAAGATGCTGTTTTATTTATATGCAAAAAATAGGAGCAGAGCCCACAGTCCGTGAGGTTCTATCCTGAGCAACGCATCTTCTATAAGTACTGCTCGCTAGTCTGATACAAGCATGTGAATCTATAAAAGATTAAATACTGGAGAAAAAACTAGTTACTTACAGTACACTATGGTTCTCCAGTATTATCTTTCAGAGATTCACATGTGACCCTCCCACCTCCC
This sequence comes from Lissotriton vulgaris, assembly GCF_964263255.1. Classification (NCBI taxonomy): domain Eukaryota; kingdom Metazoa; phylum Chordata; class Amphibia; order Caudata; family Salamandridae; genus Lissotriton; species Lissotriton vulgaris. The sequence continues at coordinate 229,645,112 of NC_141700.1, read as the reverse complement.
CGTTACTCAGGTAGACCTCTTATCTCTGGATATATCCTTGACTCTCACTCGGGGTCGGAAATCTGAGGTATGATGGTTTTACTGGGGAGTGTGATGTCAGGGCTGGCAGCTGATTAGCTGAGTTTTGGTATAAATAATGAGGTGGTTTGGCAACCAAATATAATGGTCCCCTATGGGACTTTCTATGCAGTGTTTTACTCTATGATACTGCTATAGTCATTCTGTTACAGTGAGACTCCCACCATGACGACAGGGAAGATACAAGCATGTGAATCTATGAAAGATAATACTGGAGAACCATAGTGTACAGGTAAGTAACTAGTTTTTTTTATTTGAAACGCAATAGAAGAAAAGAACCAAACTGAACCACCAGCCAAGGACATGTATTTAGGAAAAAGTCTGCATGCTTCAAGTTCCACTAATTTGTGATTCATTGGTTGTTTTATTTAATTGTTTTTATATAACACAAACCATAGGCACAAGAAGGGAGCAACAGTTTGACAAATTATGCTTTAAAAGTAGGCGCCAATGAGGCCATATAAAATACTTTTTAGCATGACTAATGTGTAGAAATATCAAAAACAAGTATATCCTATGCATGAGAAGGTAGGTCAAGAAAAAACATATTTAGGGAAAATTGGTGTGATGGTGATACATTTTGTACAGAGTTTTGTGGAAGGGTAAAATTATAGGATGAGATTAGGTAAAGCGAATGAGGGAGGTATAGGGGAGGAAATTATTAGATAAAACTGGAAAGGGACGAAAGTAAAGGGCAATGTATAAACACTATTTGAAATAAGTCTTTTTGTAAATATATTCTTTTCATTGGGCTGTCCCATATTAGAAACTTTTCATGGATTCCTGTGAGAAGTATGGTCACTTCAGAATTTTATGTGATTCATAATTAGTAGCACCCACTTTCTGCAAATATTCCTTTTTAACTTGTTGCCTGACGTTATGTGCGTTATGAGAGCAAGCTCAAAGGTAATAATTCCCTTCGGAGCCCAGTCAGTGTTGCATAGTGTCTCACAACAGTTATACCAGTTGAACCATTTATCTGATTCTTCAGACCACAGCCTGTGATGAACACCCCTGGCTACTTGCTAAACATGGGAAACTACCAATTGCATCCTTTTAGTTACACACAGTGTATGGCAGCTCAGTGTTAGGGTGGAATTTGTTTGGTAATCACATTTGTATCTACTTTTATTTTCTCTTTTAAGATGGACATTTGTTTACTAAATAAAATGTTTTCTTACATGCTAAGAATATTCACAATCAGTGTTTGTATAGTGCGACAATATCACCCCTAGGGGTATCTGGGCGCTGATGCTGCCGTAGCTTAGTCAAAAAGCCAGATCTTGGGTTTCTTGGTGAAGACTTCCAGGGTGGGTGCAGTCCAGAGTTGGAAGGGCGCGTTTTTCTTGGCCTTGGTGGCGTTGTAGGAGAAGGATCGGCCCCAGCTGTAGCAGATGCGTGTGGTGTGGGTGAGTGCAAATGAGGTGGAACGCAAGTGTCTTGAAGGCTGAATTTCAGTCAATGGTGTAAGTAGGGTTAAACACTCCCTCCCAGTACTATTTCTTAAACGTTTGTGTTAAGCCAACATGGGTTTCTTGCATTCTACCCCCATATCTCCACATGACTTTTCCACCACACACTCTTGCCCGTGTGGTAGAGGAGCAAGCGCGTTCTCTCGCTTTAGGTAACTTATCAGTCTTAACACCACTCAGCTCCAGCGAATATTGCCAGCTATGAGTTGGTTCTATGTATCCTGCCACCTTTGCTTCTATTATTATAGCTTGCAGAGTGATTCTTCAGTGTGTAGTCAGATATTTAATAACCAAGAAAAATTTGGGGCGGAAGAGATCCCTGCACCTTTTGGCATGCACTCATCAGCTCCATTTACCCGATAATGTTACAGTTTCTAAATTAACATGTTGAATCTGGGAAGCACACTTCAAACAACTACAGAAAATCTCAATTCACAGCCATTGCAATTAAACATCGTATTCTTCCAGGTAGTTTTTATGGGTTCTTATTAGCAATCCAAGACAATTGTTCCAAACAGTGCCTTGTTTCCATCATTTCCTTTTGTTATTGCTACTATTAGACCAAAATCAATTCAATTGAAAAAAATACACATTTTACCCAACATGTGTATCGTGATAATTTGCTTTGTCGCGGCTCCAAAAACCTTATACTTAGATTCAAGTTGTAAACAGCCATACGTGGTCATTGAGAAAAGCTTGTTAAAACATGCAAGTGGATACCTTTTATTTGGATTAGACCCTTAGCAAAGTTGTCCAGGTTGTGAGATTTAAAGTCTTATGCCTGACATTTATATGCATTTATTCACATTGTTTGTCCTTCAATACACATATATCTTATTCATTTAGATTGTAATCGCATATCTCCCAGATTGATCTCATTGCTTACGTCTCATAATTGTCACAATTTCAATAACACATTATAGAGCTTTTTAAGAATGAATTAGGGTTTCGGGTTAACTCCTTGTAGCATATTGTGGTGGGAATGTTTGGCATCCATGCATTTACATCAAGATAAAGATGTTCATTCTTGACATCCTTGCATTTACATCATGTTAATCATTGTACATCATAATAAACATTAATTGAGAACCAAATTGATTTCTTTAAATGGTATTCAACAGAGTAGACATTACTAGTGCACAGTTACCCTTTTTTATTTATCAGTATTCTATACATGCCATGTTCAAATGACATGATCATGAACACATTTTCCTTTGTTGTGCTTTAACTCTCCCAGATTTGAGATTCTCAAAAGTCCAAATTTTCAAACAGTCTGTGGTGTTGAATTCTTGTATTTGTTTACATTCCACAAAAATGTTTATCAACCATGTATCATACAAAAACTAACATAAGTGACCATCTAATTCTATTGGACCGGGCATTAATGATGTATTTCAATGATTGTTTTTATTGTCAAACTTCTTTTCTGAGGCATGTGGCGGGGCTAGGGCAAGTGGGAGTGAGAAGAGGAGTAAGGAAGGGGTGAAAACCATTTGGAGAAATAATCTGCAAGATGTTTCAATGCTAAAACACTTCAATATTTAAAGTTCAGTATGATTCCTTGTGGTTTATAGAATAATTCAGTCCGCAGTTGATGATCTTGATGAGTTCAGAGAAATGAGGTGGGAAAATGAACTGAATAAGACATGTAGGGAACTGATAGAGATGCTAATAAAAGACACACAAAACATCGGATGTCAAAACTACAGTTAGAAATTGAGAAAATGAAACAAATAGTGGACGACAGTTGGAGGAAGCTACCAATATGAACTATGATAACTTGGATAATGTAATGAAGAGTTTCTTAGAGGAAATGTATAATGAGAAAATACCTACATTCACCTAGGGCGATGGAGACTATAAAAGGTGGAGAGTGCACACCTGTGACCAAAAGACAATGAAATAATTAGAGCTATGATTATGGAACCACCCATATCAAGCAGGGACTCAAATTAAAGTAGCGCAGAAACAGTAATTTGAGAAGTTGTACCAAAATAGGTGAGCCATCAATTAGTAGAGGTGCAACTTTCTGGAAGAATGTAAGTGAATCCGGGATACAGCAATGTGAACAATCCTCCTCTGAAAACAAGAAACCAAACTTTGAATACTAGAAACAAACGAGAGTGAGCAAACAAGGGACATAAAAGAGCAGCACGGAGAAGGAAAGAACATGGAAGAAGTAGTATTCACTATATCAGAAGTCGGGCAAAATGAAGTAGCTATTACAAACCTCCCCTGTAACTTACTGACAGATTAAAAAAAACTCTTATAATTATGACACCAAACATAACAAATCTACAGGATGTGTTCACCTGATATAATGGAAATTAGCAACGCTCTAGAGGTAGAAGTGACCACACCAGAGCAATGTAGCCTTAAAGACCAATTTAAATTTACTCCAATAATAGAACATAACAATGTAATAAATGTATTTGCTGATTTAGTGATGCAATATTTTGAACAAATATAAAATTATAAATACAATCAAAATCTAAATGAAATCAAAGAAGTGGAAAGGCCATAAAAGGTCAGTGTGCTTGTTAGACAGGGGAATGGGGAATGTTGTTTTGCTTGATTATAAAGATTATACATAGGAAATATTTAGACAATTATTTGACAGAGAATTACAAGGTGATGTGAGAAATCAGGTTGTTGGATGAGGATGGTGTGAGCCTGTCTCAAGAAACAGCTACAATCTCTGTCAGGGTGAATCATAAAAGACACTTAAGTAACCTGTGCTCAGCCCTCTGATAACTTGGCACAAAAGCAGTCCGTTTAATTTAGGGGCAATGTGTGTAGTATTTTTGCAGCACACAAATAGTAATAAAGTAAAAACACCAAAAAGAATCCCACACCAATTTAGGAAAATAGAGGACATTGTAATAAATTATTTAACGCCAAAATGACAAACATTCAATCAGTAGAACAGGAGTTATGAACTTTTAAATTAAAAACTAACGGCTAAAATATCAAAGCACCAACCGCAGACATCTAATCGCGCAAGACCAGGTCAAAGTCGAACGTTATGGCCAACCACGATAGAACACGGTTCGGATACAGAAAGTGGATTGAGCCTGGTTCAAGATGGTTAGAGCCTTTTTTGTCCCGGAGGCTCAGATAAGGAGACCAGCCAGCTAGTCCTTGGAGTCCCTTCGGGAAGTCTTGGACTCAAAGAGAGAAGCAGGGCGGCAGACCACTGGGGCTCAAAGCAGGCTTTAGGGAGCAGAACAGTCTTTGGTGCAGCAAAGTAGTCCTCCTGAAGTATACAGAAGCAGGCAGTCCTCGGTTAGACCTTCTGTAAGTCCCAGGGGTGACTGATGAGTGGGTCTGAGGGTTCCATTTTCATACCGGGTCCCTTTGAAGTGGAAGAAACTTTTCGAGGCTTACCCCACAGAAGTCTGGAATTTCCTGCCTCCCTGCCTCGGCTTCAGCCTGGCTACAGGCACAAAAGGCTAGTGTGGTGTTCTTTGTGTGTGACCAGGGCCCTGCCTATTGATTTTTAAGTGGGTCTGTGCACAGCACCGCCCGCTATAGATGGCCCATTCAGGCACACTTTATATATATATATATATATAGTTCCTTTATTGTGTGTCCTTAGGGAGTAATATACAAAGGTCAACTGCCACTCACACCTGGTCATATGACCCAGGAACAGGCTGGCACCAAATGGTTGGTATAAGAAAATGTCATCTTTCCAAATGTGGCGTTTTCAGAATTGTGACTAAAAATCCAACTTCACCAGTAAATAAGATTTTAGATTCCAATTCCTCAGTTACAAACATAAATGTTCTACCTTCTCCGAATCAAAAGTTAGCACTTATTAAATGCAACACGATAACCCAATGCTATTCTATAGGAGAGGTAGGCCTCACAGTAGCAAATTTAGATGTTTTTCACTACCAGGATGTGTTAAACTTAAAAAAGCACATGTCCAACTTTTGAATCACAAGGCACCCTGTCGTATGGGTTGTCTATGGCCTACCTTAGGGTGACCTATGTAATAAAAAAAGGAGTTTTAGGCTTGACAACGGGATTATTTTGCCAAGTCCAATTGACAGTTTAAAACTGCATATAGCCTACAATGGCAGATCTGGGACAGGTTTTAGGTAGTACTTAAGAGGGTGACACAAAGGCTGCTGCAGGCCCATTAGTAGCATTTATTTTGCCATCCCTGCGTATGATATACCACTTTTGTAGGGCCCTATATGTAAAGCAAATATGCCTATGAGGTGTTAGGGAATGTTACCATGTTTTAGGGAGTGAGAACAAGTACTTTGTGCCCTTTACCATTGCCAACCAGTGCTTGATACCTAAGGCCAACAAAAACGAATTAAAATCAATAGAGGTAAAGGCAAAAGGTTTGGAAGAAGACCACCCTAAAACTAAGGTGTCTTAAACTGAAATAATTAAGAATACTTGAGAAAAAGAGCACAAGTTACTGTTTTCCTAATATGGGATGGGTCTATTAGACGACAATGAATACAAGTATAGAATATAAAATCATGAATGTGAAAAGAACCTGTTACTTAAATCATATATTTCCTGGCTAAAATGTATAAAGGGGTCACCTACCACCTGGCAGCCCTATTACATCAGCAATTTGGCCATGTATAAAATATATATCCGCATATATTGACTTAAATTTGTCACCTCTAATTAGATCACTTTCATTATTTATCTGGGACACTAAAAATCAAATAGACTGAGTTCCTTAGGAAGATTCCCTCATTATGGCAGTGATGGGTATGAATAACATTTGCATCGTTATACAAAATAAATTATGATGAAGGCTCCCAGTTTTCATTTTCACTGATTTTTGCAGGGAAATACAGACGGAAAACAATATGTTTCCTGTCTGTATTTATTTTTAAAAGCAGCAAAAATATTGACATTTTTGCTATTTGTGAGTGACTCTTCATGCTATCTTTCAATAATTCCAGGGCAACAGCTGAGCAGATAGACAGCATGGGGAGTTCATAAAACGTTTGCGAATTCCCTAAATGCAGGCATATGTTAACATATATTTGGAGTATAATGCTGATATTTACCCGAGGGTGTAGTGTTTTGCTATATTTGGCTATTTAATTTGCTATTGAGCACATGCTCATCAGTTAGATGTGAGGAGGCACTCCTGAAAACCATCGCCACTCATGCTATCACCTTGGGATTATTAATGGGTCCCTTCAATAAAATCTCACGATTACTTCCATACGGCCTCCTCGCTTCTGTTTCCGCCCATCAGTCCGACAGGAAATGAAAAATTTTATGACTCCATTTATTCTCTAGAAACAAAATAAATATTGATAGGGCCAAAAAATATGATTAAGGACTGAAATATTAAAGGAATAATTAAAACTGGGAGCCCTAATTATGATTAAAAGGCTTACTATATTTTTATTATATAAATTAGACAGTTATTTTTAATACCAAAAACTACTCTCACTGAGGTTGTACTTGGAAAAAATTATTTCATGTATTAAAAAAAAACATTTAATAGGTCAAAGGCACAGCAATGGGTTTCAGGTTTTATCCTAAGTATGTGAATCTGTTTATGGGTCTATTAAAGCTTGCATGGAGTGGCACTTTATTTTCCCAACATAAGATATCATCTATGTGTCCGCCCTAAAATAATATTGTACTCAATTGGAATGGCACAGAATCAGAATTGCTTGATTATCGCAGCTGCATAAATAGCAATCAGTTTAATGTCAAACTATCTTTGGGAGTAGCAGCAAAAGGTAGGTTTTCTTTATGTTGATCTTTATGTGGCTAAAGGTAAATGTACGCGTAGAATGTATTGGAAACCTATTGCTGTTAACGATCTTGTACATGCAACGTTGAGACCTCCCATGAAACAATTGTCCAGTATTCTCTTTAGTGAGCTACTAAGGCAAAATGAAACTGTAGTGACAATAAGATCTATCAAAAAGATGAGAGAAAATGTTTTTTGAAGGGAGATCTAAAAGCAGCATTGTTCGAAAAATGGCTAAAAGAGCCAACATGTTTGATAGACTTGAACTACTGACGGACTCGAAGAAAAGCAAAGGATTTGTTACAGAAATTAGATTTAACACTCCATATAGTTCAGGGAGCCTATACAAACATTGCTAAAAAGTGACATATTTAAAGGATAACTTTGCAACTAAACCTGTGATTACCTTCAGATGTTATGTTCAAGTGATAATCAAATAGCATGAACTAAAAGATACAGACAACTGGTTAATCAAGAAAGTGGTAAGCAAGTATAGATATCAACAATGTATATGGAGTAAATGTGTTAAGTGTCTAGAATCTGAAGCTCTAAGTGATGAGAACAAAATCTGACAGTTCATAAATTGCAGCACTGTGTACATTTGATTGTATCCATATGTGCAAGCAATGTGTGGGATCAACAAAAAGGAAACTAAAAGAATGGTGGAAAGATTATGTGAGCGCTGGAAAAATGAAGGATATCAAGTATGCTTTGGTTGCTCATGTTTGAAGAGACCACCACCATGCCACCATGAAAGATGTCAAATATGTTGGAATCAAACATACAGAATGTGATCCATGAGGTGGTAATCAAGACGATAATTTGAGAAAGAGGGAAACAGGATGTATGAATACATCCCAATCATTAGCTATTGGACTCAACGCCGACATAAAGTTCACTTTTCTGTCAACACTTTTTAATTTTTATCCTAACGTGTATAAAACTACTCTGCTGTCTGTATCCCAATATAATGATCATGAGACTTTCAATCAGATTTTAATATAAATGAATTCTCTTCTTTAAATAGTCAGGATTCATAGGTAACATGTCACCTCATTAATTGAATAGCTACAACTCCTAAGATCTGCTGACCACCTTCTGTTATTTAATATCTTATTAACTGATAAATCTTCTTATGTGATAGGCTGGCAGAGTGTGTCGAGACCATAGTTTTGATCCTCGGTTAAGTTTGATTTTAATAAAATCAAAACATTTTTTTTCATCCATCTAATAATCCTGACCTATGCTCCTCTAATGAAATACATTGTACTGTTTATCCAACTTTTATATATTCCTTACAACATTTGATGTCAGGTTATCCATCGGATAGTCCATTCAGGACAAAGAATAGGGACTGACACAGCACTACCAGTAGTCATTTAGAACAATCTTTTTCCAGGTGAGTAACTAGATTAATTTCTTATAGAGAGCAGTGAGTTCTGGGGCACACCGTTTGCAAGCGAAGCACTTTTGTCAAATACCGCCTTGGCCATCGTATCCTGCTTATAAAAGGTCAACAAGATGGAAGTTGACTTACTTGAATTATAAGCCAGTTCAGCGCCAACCAGTTAAGACTGCTGCAGGAAAAGATCAGATGGAGTTATCGTCTTTATTCTTTGAGATTCCAAAAAGCTGTTTTGCTTGCGATCATCTTGGATCTATTTTCTCTTTATATTATAAGGTATAAGCCTTCAATTTAATGAAACTGTATGGGAAGATCAAATCAATTTAGGTTTTCAGCTCTACCAATATTTGACTGCCCCTTAATTGTCGGGTCTTTTAAATGACTAAATATAACATTTAGGTTGTACATATTGTGGAACTTTGAGTGCTTCCAGTGTTCTCCACCATGAAACAAGATAGTGTCTTGTTAACCCCTTCCATGCTGATGACGAACCCCAGCCGTCATGCACTACGGTGCTCGTGTGCTGATGACGGCTGGGGTTCGTCACGGCCCGCCCCTGTTCGTGTTGTTTACAGCACACCAGGGGAATCGCGGCCGCATGGAAGGGGTTAAATAATAATTATTTACTAACATAAACATAGACCAAGTTCCTGGTGTAGGCTGTGGGTGATTGCATGCTTTGTCTCCGCTTTCCTTCTTATTTTTTTCTACTCACTCCTTCCTTATTTTTCTTCTCTCTCCCGCTTCTTCTTCCCCCCCACCGCCTGAAAGCAGCTTGATACTAAATTTAAGTTTGTAATGTTTAATACAACAATATGTACATTGATTTATCAGCTTTAACCATGGACTTTAAAGGTTTATAGACAATACACCATAAGGCAAATATGTATTTATTTATTTTATCAATTTATAAAGCACATGGTTACACCACTGATGTGTCCCAGCGCTAGCGCAGAATCTCAGTAAAATCGGCAGGAAGCTACCTTAAAAGAGTATCCGGAAACATATGGCGGCACTCGAAGATCACGGTACTAGTTTGAAGGTGGAAACAGCAATGTCTTTAATCTCTTGCGAAAAGTAATTTGGCATGGTTCGGTTCTTAACACCACTGGCAGAATATTCCAGATCTTGTCTGCAAGGTATCTAAAGGAGCGAGCTCCCATCCTGGCGTCCTGTATTCTAGGCACAGTGACCAGTGCGGTTCCTTTAGATCTTATATTCCGTGCCGGTGTGTAAGCAGTTATCATAGACTGGAGATGTTGCAGTCCTTTATTCCACAGTATCCTGTGGCAGTAGCACATGGCCATAAACGTGATCCTCTTCTCCACGGACGCTCAAAGAAGGGTTGCCAGGGTCCTCGCAGCTGCTGCTCTTTTAGGAAGGTTCAAAACTAGGCGAGCAGCCACATTTTGGATTGACTGGAGCTTGGTCAGTTCTTTTTTAGATGCGTCCAGATAGAGGATTTTACCATAGTCTATCTATGAGGTGACCAAGACATGTACATTTGTTTTCCTGGCAGTAATGGGTAAAAGGTCAAGGAGTTTCCTTAGGACTTTTAGTGTCCCGAAACATTTCCCCACCACCTTCCGGATTTGACTTTCAAACATTAGTTTAGAATCAAGCCAGACCCCAAGATTCTTAACTTCCGCTTTCAGGGTAGGTATTTGCCCTAGTGTCTTGGGCCACTATGCTAATGTCCATATCGAGGGGGCCTTTCCGACTATCAACACCTCTGTTTTTTTACCATTGAGTTTCAAAGTGTGGTTGGACATCCATGTGGCTAGCTCCTCTAAGCATAGAGAAAATTGATTAGCTGTCCGTGCCGGATTCTGAGATAAGGTGACAGTCAAATATGTATCCTTGGCGTATGAGACACATTGTGTCCTTCCACTAATTCTGCTAGAGGACCAATATAGAGATTAAACAATTTAGGGCTTAGAATTGAGTCCTGAGGGACCCCCTGCAGCAGAGAGATGCTCTTTGATGTATGTGGGTGCTGAACAACTTGAAAGCTCTGCGATGAAAGTAAGGAGGTCATCCAGGGTAGAGCTGAGCCACTGATCCCCCATTTACATAATGTCTTGAGAACAAGATTATGAGATACTATGTCAAATGCCGCGCTGAGATCCAGCAGGATCAGCGCAGCAGTCTTTCCTTCATCCGCACATTTCCTTAAGAGTTTCCGGAGCTAGGAGTAGGGCCGACCCCGGTGGAGTGAGTGGCTCTGAAACCAGATTGTGTAGAGTGAAACAGGTCATTCAGGTTAATATGATTAACACGTTGCTTGTTGGCTACTTTCTGTGCACTTTTTGAAAGAATTGTAGCAGCAAAATAGGGCGCAAGTTTTCTAACTATGAAGTCTATTACTGTTTTTTTCTGCAATGGCCACACTATTGCTTGTTTCCATTTCTGAGGCATTTCACCCAGATAAAAGGAACGGGCAATTAGCTGTGAGACTTGGGTCAGAATGAAGTTGCCTCCTTGCATTAAATTCTTAGGAAGGGCTGGGTCCAGAGGAGATCCGGATTTAATCGCCCTGGCCATACCCTTCAGATCTTCAATCTCCGGCACCCTAAATTCATCAAGGGTTTCTCCCTCGAATGTTGTTTCGGAAAGGGACTCCGGATTCATACCATGATGTGCTTCCACTAGAAACGAGTCGTACATTTTTGCAACTTTATCTGCAAAAAAGTCAGCAATTTTATTGCAGTTCTCCAGGAAAATAGCCATTGGGGCAGTTATGCGTTCATGTGATTTAAGAGTTTTCAAAATAGAGAGAACGTTTCTTTCGAGGAGTTATTAGCATTTTCAATTGTTTCGGTATAAAAGTCATGGCGCGTTTTCCAAATAAGCGCATGATATTTTTTAGCTCTTTTTTTATAATTATCCCTACTCACAGTGCTGTAGTCCTTCCTCCACCTGTGCTCTAATTGTTTGCATTTTTCTAACCATCATTAATGTGTCATTAAACCAGGAAGCTGATACCCTCATCCTATTGGTGTTTAGCGTGATCCAAGTGCTATTTCGTCTAATTCATCCGTTAGTCAGTTTTCCACATCCATATTTGCTATGTTGATATCCTCCTCAAGTTTAGGGCTGGGATTCAAAAGTACCTGAGAGAAAGTGTCTGGCTTAAACCTTCTCCACTTCCTACATGTGATTACCTGGCTAGGCTTAATGGGGGTGAGCCTGCGAGAAGGCACGGAAAAGGACACTAAGTGTTGGTCTGACCAAGGGATTGCGAAGGGCATCCTCACCTCAAGTTCAGCTACGTTGGTAAATATCAGAAATAGAATGTGTCCCAGTTGATGAGTTGGAGCGCTGACTTTTTGCACCAAGTTCAGGAACATATGGTCCTTGCATAGCGATTATACTTCAAAGTTCTCCTTATTGTCAAAGTGCAAGTTGAGGTAGTCCAAGATTAACAGATTGTTATAACGCAGTGCTGGCTGAACCAACTTCTCCTCAAGGCTCAATATATATGTGATGTTATATATAAGTCTTGTATAGCGCAACGGCTACTCCAAGGGAGTGTCCCGGCGCTTTGTGCTCCAGACCCAAAAGAAAACTGAAAAACATAACAGTAGAGAAAAACAGAAGCTGAAAATGGAAGCGCACTAACCAGAAAATAACCAAGTCTTTAGACCCTTCCTAAAGGCAAGCAGATTAGATGTGGCCCGAAGGGACAGCGGTAAGGAGTTCCATAGCTGGGGGGCCAGAAAACTAAAGGACCGACCGCCCAGTCGGGCCCTCTTTATACGTGGAACCACAGCAAGTGCCAGTGACTCCGATCTTAAAGATCGTGTTGGCCGGTAAAAGTCCAGCCTCTTCTGTAGGTATTTTGCACCAGTGGCATGCAGGGCTTTATGGGCTAAAGTCATGGCTTTGAACATTATCCTCTTCCGTATGGGAAGCCAATGAAGGGATTGGAGCAAGTTAGAGGCACTGGTACGGCGATGCAGGCCAAAAATCGCTCGTGCTGCAGCGTTCTGGGTCACCTGCATGCGCTGTAAGAGATATTCCGACAGACCCAGATACAAAGCATTAGCATAGTCCAATCTGGATCCTATGAGTGCCTGTACAGTTATCCTCCGATGTTCCTCAGAGAGTAGAGGAAAGAACTTTCGAAGCATCCTGAGGATATCAATATAAATATAAATATCAATATAAATAGTGCTGCAGGACCTGATGGACGATTAATTAGAAAACCCGCTATAACGTGGTCTTCTTCTGCAGAAATAGTAAAAAATAGGGCCTCACAGTTCTCAAGATTGGCCTCCTTAATGCAGTATTTCAGTGATAATTTATGTATTATTGCAATTGCTCCTCCTCTTTGTATTGAACGATCCTGTCCAAGTATCCCAAATCCTTGTGGTAGTTCATCAAGGATATCAGGAACAGAGCACTCGTTCAGCCATGTTTCAGTAAGAAACAGCATTTGGCTTTTTATCCTTTAAAATCTAAAACATCCTATATATGTGTTTCACTAGTTAACAACAATTTATTAAAACAAGTGCAGTTTAGATGCGTGGTATGCAGTCTGTTTTTTGGATTCAAAGTCTGTGTTGCAGATAAAGCATTTTAGTGGACAGGAGTCTGCTGTTAATTTGTGCCGTCATGTTTCAGAAATCTGAGGTGCTAAGCTATGGAGAGCATCGGATTGGTAGTGTGCATGTTGATGGGTCTTACAACTGGCAGGGGTTCTGGCCCCTGGACCCAGCCGGACACAGGCTGGCTTGCCTTCGGCGTGCAGGCATCGCGTCTGCGTCACGGCTCTCATTTATTGGTTCGGGAGAGTCCAATCCGAAAACAACTAGCCCGTCAACCTTCCCAAATTGGCGGTCAGAAAGGCGTCTTGTTCGGCGAAGAGGGGAAAATACACTTCCTCGGAACCACAAAGCCAAGGAAAAGAGCCCCAGCTCTCCCGACGTGACCCACGGCACAGAGCCTAGAAATAGGTCAAAAGGCCTAGCAGCAGTGCAGGGGGGCAAACAAGGTAAAATATGTATTTAAAACAAATGTGCAATAACCATAAAACCAATGGGACCAGTTCAACAGGAAAAGAGTATCACCCTCTGTGTTTAACAATCTAAATATAGTGTCTCCCAACCTGAAAGCAGCCTGTCTTTGATTATAAATTGCTCCCTATTCTTATTCACCATACCTTTTTTTCGTTTGCCGGTGCCAATGATCTGCTACATGTATACATAAACCTGCTGATGAGGAATGAATTTATTTTTTATTTGGAGATATGTGAATCATTTGCATGCTCCAGTTATTCATATGGCACACTGCCATCTATTAATAAAATTAAGTCTTGTGAGAAAGAAACAGTCATTCAAAGTCTTAAATGCCAATATCGTTATACTGTTTAGAAAAACAATATTTGTTTATATTTTTAAAACAACATTTTTCACTGCTGCACTGTACACAAATTCACCACATTGTTTTGCTTGTTTTCAAAACGTATATCCTCGTATTGTGTCGACATGTTACTAAAGTGTACTTTCTCGCTGAGGAGACCATCTCGCATAGAGATGTAAAGTAGACTGCTATCTTCAACCCAATAGGTGCACTGTATTGTTGACCTTATTTAACTGTGAACAGTTAAAAAGTAGGGATATTCGATTCAAAGCATAAAAGAGGCAGTCACTATTTGTTTAACAAAGTATGTTGCGATCACTACCCATTGAACAATAGACTAACAAGAAATCATGTTTTTTTATCTCAAAGAGATGTGAATGGCTGCTGTACACTGACCCGAGCACCAGAGTGCACTTGGGGCATCGCCATTCAGTCTCGTGGACCCTGGGTCATAGGACGTGGCAGGGTTGCCCACTCTCGCTACTTCTGCTTGCACTCACAATAGAGCCCTTGACGATATGGGCACACGGAGCCGCGTAACAATGGCATACGATTGGGAGATGTCCATCATGTTATTGCACTCCTTGAAGATAACACCCCCCCTTTCACTCACCGAGTTGCATTGCTGATGCTTCTGCAATTGCTAGATGAGTTTTGGAGCCTTTCTGGTCTCCAGCTCAATCGTGACAAGTCACTGCTGTTTCCTTTCGCCGCTCTGGTCAAAAACGATGGACCGTTTACCAAATATCTACTTGCCCCTCGAGCTGAAACAGTTTAGATACTTGGGGAACAGGGTGGCGCACACCAGAGTACTGCAACTAGCCCTTACTCTAGGGTCCTGGATGCATTACAGTCATCTTGGGCCTTTATGAACATGTTGCCTCTCTCCTTAATAGGCAGATTGTTCATAGACAAGATGGTGCTGCTGCCAAGATAACTCGCTATGCCCTCTCCCAATATAGATATTCAAGCAGCTAGACTCAATTCTCCTTTCTCTCCTGTGGGCCGGCTGGCATAGCAAGGTGGCCCTGATGACACTGATCAGACTTTGTTTAAAGGGGGTATTAGAGGTCACATAGCTCGGCTTATATTACTATGCCTTGTATCGCGAACGTGTGGCTCGATGGTCGGACCCGGAAGACAACTGGGAAAAATGCCTGCTGACTGGAGAGTAGGCACAGAACGACTGCTGGAACTGTTGAAGGAGGGGGCGGGGCTCTCGAAAGACTTTTTATACATGCCTCATTCCACCGAGAACTCCCAATCAGATCAGCAATGTGTAGAGATATTAAAATCAAGGGCACAAATATTGGTTTACAACTACTTTTACTTGGGCATAGTATTTGATAAAGAAAGCTCATGAAGCTATGCTATTTCCACTAGGAAGTTAAAGTTTAAAAACTGAACTATGGCTCTTCAAAACTTTGCCAGAAGATTGGGTACGAACCCCTCCTGACGAAATGATAAAGATCTATAAAGCCAAATGTTTAAGCATCGCCTTATATGGGGCAGGAGAGTGGGCACTAACTGTGGAAAGTTATTTTTTAAAGTATCTTCTTGCCATTCCAAAGAGTTCCTCTGCATATGTCTTTCAGGCAGAACTGGGTGTCCCGTTCCTTACAGATTTAACTATGCTGCTGCCCGTTCTACTATGTCATCAAATTTAGACACTGGCCAACACTTTATCACACTGTTATACAGTGCTATATATACAGATGCAGCGGGCCCTCTCTGCGGGCAAGCATTGTCTGGGACGTTGACCTGGATACTCAACTGGACGACTGGGACTGGAAACAAATCAATGGCCTTACACGCTCAGTCTCCTGTAATGTGCATTAAGCTGGTACATAACAACTTTCTCCATAGGACGTAACTTACCTCTTAAGTATTTGCACTGTATGTCCCCATCCGTTCAGACAATTGTCCTTGTTGCGGAGCCAGTGGGCCTACTGTTTGCATTTGGCTTGGCAGTGCCGGGTGGTGCGGACCTAATGAACCCAGATGGTCGTGACATAAAAAGGACTACGCACCTGAACATTGAACAAACACCAGTGATGTCTACTGGGCAACATTAAACAACCAAAGGGTAGGAAGATGTAATACAAATGTTTGCAATTGGTGCTAGTGTTGGCCAGGCATAACATTGACATCACTCGGATGGGACAAAGGGCATCTGAGATTGAACATTGGCATACGGATGAGCAGGAATGGTCCCAGGTGGAGGAGACCCCCATGAAGCTTAGTAGGCGGAATGACAAGGTAGTTGAGGGCCTCTTAGTGTGGAGTGACCTAAGTGACACACTCGTAGACCCTGAAACTAACACGCCCGCAACTGATAGTGCTAGCTCCGATGACAGTGGGCGATGAGGTGTAAATGCAGGTGAGGGAATGGCCCTCTCATATTTAGGATGATCAAGGCATGCATGTATGGGAAAATATTCTGTCTCCCGGTTGGTATCTGATGTATCGAGGAAGCGATAGTTGGTTTTTGAAATGCTATATTGAATTGAATTTGCAAGGTTTTAAACCATGCACTCCACCAACTGAAAAATAAGGATTACAAAAAGAGAGAGGGATGGGAATAATTGAGAATTCTGCCCAGTTTATGATGAAGCAACCGTACATCAGCATAAACTCCAATTAAGATTCACAAGATAAGGATGTGCAAAAAACTGAATTAAAAATATATTTTGTTTTCCACGTGCGCAAAGCTATACTGCAAACGATCCTTTATATAGATGCTGAATGAAATGCTTCAAAACAAAGAGTGGATTTTAGATTAGGAAAACAAGCAAAAGAAATGCATGGTTTTGTCTACGTCTGCTTTAGCGAAAAAAATATTATTTTGAGATCACTTACCCTCTTACCTTTTAAATGTTTTTAAGTACCACAGATAATTTTTTGTATAGAATAAAGTATTGTAGGGCTGGATCTTTGCCGTGCAATTTAATTGTATTATTTTTTTTACCCCAAAAGAATGTTAATCCCTTTCAGGAAGCCTTCATGTATACAATGCAATTTACCCATTTTCCCATGGATTTTGTGGGTTTCCTACACATTGAGGGGCCGATTCTCAAATGGGATTAGACTCGTAAAGTTAAAAGTGCGAAGTCTCCGCCCCTGAAGGTGAAATCTCCACACTGCAGTGCTCAGTGTAGAGGCTCCGCCCCTAGTGCGGAGGATGCACCCCGAGTGCTGACCCTCCGCACTCATAACTTTACGAGTCATAAGTCCTTTTTAGGTCTCGCCTGTCGATGCGCATGCGCATCGAGCAAGCGAGAGTATTGCGACTTATCCACTCTTTATCTACACTGCAAGGAATCGTGGCGATTCCTTGCAGTGCCCGTGACTTTTAAGGTCAATGCGCATGCGCATTGAGCTTATGCGCATGCGCTTTGACCTTAAAAGCGCGTGCGCGTGCACGTCCGTCTTTGTTTACCCGCTCCGCCCCCTCCCGCCGTGTCGCATTTCTCCTCCCCCTCCCCTCTCTTCCTTCCGTCTAACGCCGTCTAACTTCCTTCCGCGTAACACCGCCACAACGGTCACATCACTCGTCTTTTCAAACACTAAGGCTAACCCTTTCCTTCATCCTCAAGAATAGCCTTGTGCATGCACAACTGCGCCTAGATTCTCATCGGCACACAAAATAACCGGACCTCCCTAAGAGCCGCCAAGAATAACCCCGGCGATCTGCTCTGATTGTCTCCCTCCTCCAAGCCCACCCCCCCTCCCCCGGTAAGACTCCACGCGGTTTGCGTCCCTCGCGCAGCTCACCCGCTCCGCCCCCTCCCCTTCCCGCCGTGTCGCAGCCTACAGCAAGACTACGTCTCAGTCCGCCGCGAGCCATGCTCATCTACCGGGCTGCAGGCACACTGATCCTGCCAGTCATTCCCACAGGCCGGTCGCAGCTCCCTCGGTGCCGCCCGTCCTCCAGCTGCAGAGCAGAGCGTCACAGGCGCTGACCGGCTCCACAGAGTGCCCGCCTGCACAGGAGCAGCTCACAGCCAGCGGCCTCCCACATCCTCTGCAGGGCGGTCCTTGCCGCTTCCATCTAGGCCGCGGGACAACGCCTGCTTCACATGTACGGTGGCAAGCCTATTTTGTGTGCTCAATCCCCTACGAAGCACAGGTCAGCTTCTCTAAATTCTAATTATTTTGTTTACCGCAGCATATTGCTGTTCATTAGGTGGCAGCCAAAGGAGCTTGCCTAGAGCGCAGCCATCTTCGCGCAAGGCTAGCTCCATCCCTCTGTGTCCGCATATTTACAATAAAATACAAAATAGCCCTTCCCTGCCCTCCGTTTTGTTTCAGCCCTTCCCTGCCCTCAGTGTTGCTTCAGCGCTTCCCTGCCCTCCCTGTTGCTTCCGCCCTTCCCTGCCCTCCCTGTTTCCGCTCTTCCCTGCCCTCCCTGTTGCTTCCGCCCTTCCCTGCCCTCCCTGTTGCTTCCGCCCTTCCCTGCCCTCCGTGCTGCTTCCGCACTCCCCCGCACCCTCACTCACCCTCAACCCCTCACCCTCACTCACCCTCAACCCCTCACCCTCACTAACCCTCACTCACCCTCAACCCCTCACCCTCAACCCCTCACTCACCCTCACTCACCCTCAACCCCTCACCCTCACTCATCCTCACTCACCCTCAACCCCTCATCCTCACTCACCCTTAACCCCTCATCCTCACTCACCCTCAACCCCTCACCCTCACTCACCCTCAACCCCTCACCCTAACTCACCCTCACCCTCACTCACCCTCAACCCCTCACTCACCCTCACTCACCCTCAACCCCTCAACATCAACCCCTCACTCACCCTCACCCTCACTCACCCTCACTCACCCTCCCTCACTCACCCTCACTCACCCACCCTCCCTCACTCACCCTCACTCACTCACCCTCACTCACTCTCACTCACCCTCACTCTCACTCACCCACACTCTCACTCACCCTCACTCTCACTCACCCTCACTCTCATTCACCCTCACTCTCACTCACCCTCACTCTCACTCACCCTCACTCTCACTCACCCTCACTCACCCTCACTCACCCTCACTCTCACTCACCCTCACTCACCCTCACCCTCCCTCACTCACCCTCACCCTCCCTCACTCACCCTCACTCTCACTCACCCTCACTCTCACTCACCCTCACTCTCACTCACCCTCACTCTCACTCACCCTCACTCTCACTCACCCTCACTCTCACTCACCCTCACTCTCACTCACCCTCACTCTCACTCACCCTCACTCACACTCACCCACCCACCCTCACTCACCCTCACCCTCACTCACCTTCACCCTCACTCACCTTCACCCTCACTCACCCTCAACCCCTCACCCTCACTCACCCCCACTCACCCTCAACCCCTCACCCTCAACCCCTCACCCTCCCTCACCCTCAACCCCTCACCCACCCTCAACCCCTCACCCTCAATCCCTCACCCACACTCACCCACACTCACCCCCACTCACCCTCACTCACACTCACACTCACCCACCCTCACTCACCCTCACTCACCCTCACTCACCCTCACCCTCCCTCACCCTCACCCTCACTCACCCTCAACCCCTCACCCTCACTCACCCTCAACCCCTCACCCTCACTCACCCTCAACCCCTCACCCACCCTCAACCCCTCACCCTCACTCACCCTCAACCCCTCACCCTCAACCCCTCACTCACCCTCACTCACCCTCAACCTCAACCCCTCAGCCTCACCCTCTCACCCTCAACCCCTCACCCTCACTCACCCTCACTCACCCTCAACCCCATGCTAAAGATTTACAAAAAAAACCATAAACAATTCAGAATAAAATACAAAATAGCCCTTCCCTGCCCTCCGTTTTGTTTCAGCCCTTCCCTGCCCTCAGTGTTGCTTCAGCGCTTCCCTGCCCTCCCTGTTGCTTCCGCCCTTCCCTGCCCTCCCTGTTGCTTCCGCCCTTCCCTGCCCTCCCTGTTGCTTCCGCCCTTCCCTGCCCTCCGTGCTGCTTCCGCACTCCCCCTCACCCTCACTCACCCTCAACCCCTCACCCTCACTCACCTTCACTCACCCTCAACCCCTCACCCTCAACCCCTCACTCACCCTCACTCACCCTCAACCCCTCACCCTCACTCACCCTCAACCCCTCACCCTCACTCATCCTCACTCACCCTCAACCCCTCATCCTCACTCACCCTCAACCCCTCATCCTCACTCACCCTCAACCCCTCACCCTCACTCACCCTCAACCCCTCACCCTCACTCACCCTCAACCCCTCACCCTAACTCACCCTCACCCTCACTCACCCTCAACCCCTCACTCACCCTCACTCACCCTCAACCCCTCAACATCAACCCCTCACTCACCCTCACCCTCACTCACCCTCACTCACCCTCACCCTCCCTCACTCACCCTCACTCACCCTCACCCTCCCTCAATCACCCTCACTCACTCACCCTCACTCACTCTCACTCACCCTCACTCACCCTCACCCACCCTCACCCTCCCTCACTCACCCTCACTCACTCACCCTCACTCACCCTCACTCACCCTCACTCACCCTCACTCTCACTCACCCTCACTCTCACTCACCCTCACTCTCACTCACCCTCACTCTCACTCACCCTCACTCTCACTCACCCTCACTCTCACTCACCCTCACTCACCCTCACTCACCCTCACTCTCACTCACCCTCACCCTCCCTCACTCACCCTCACTCTCACTCACCCTCACTCACTCTCACTCACCCTCACTCTCACTCACCCTCACTCTCACTCACCCTCACTCTGACTCTCACTCACCCACCCTCACTCACCCTCACCCTCACCCTCACTCACCTTCACCCTCACTCACCCTCAACCCCTCACCCTCACTCACCCCCACTCACCCTCAACCCCTCACCCTCCCTCACCCTCACTCACCCTCAACCCCTCACCCTCACTCACCCTCACTCACCCTCAACCCCTCACCCTCAATCCCTCACCCACACTCACCCCCACTCACACTCACACTCACCCACCCTCACTCACCCTCACCCTCACTCACCCTCACCCTCACTCACCCTCACTCACCCTCACCCTCACTCACCCTCACCCTCACTCACCCTCACCCTCACTCACCCTCACCCTCACTCACCCTCAACCCCTCACCCTCACTCACCCTCAACCCCTCACCCACCCTCAACCCCTCACCCTCACTCACCCTCAACCCCTCACCCTCAACCCCTCACTCACCCTCACTCACCCTCACCCTCAACCCCTCAGCCTCACCCTCACTCACCCTCACTCACCCTCAACCCCTCACCCTCACTCACCCTCACTCACCCTCAACCTCATGCTAAAGATTTACAAAAAAACCCATAAACAATTCAGAATAAAATACAAAATAGCCCTTCCCTGCCCTCCGTTTTGTTTCAGCCCTTCCCTGCCCTCAGTGTTGCTTCAGCGCTTCCCTGTCCTCCCTGTTGCTTCCGCCCTTCCCTGCCCTCCCTGTTTCCGCTCTTCCCTGCCCTCCCTGTTGCTTCCGCCCTTCCCTGCCCTCCCTGTTGCTTCCGCCCTTCCCTGCCCTCCGTGCTGCTTCCGCACTCCCCCTCACCCTCACTCACCCTCAACCCCTCACCCTCACTCACCTTCACTCACCCTCAACCCCTCACCCTCAACCCCTCACTCACCCTCACTCACCCTCAACCCCTCACCCTCACTCATCCTCACTCACCCTCAACCCCTCACCCTCACTCATCCTCACTCACCCTCAACCCCTCATCCTCACTCACCCTCAACCCCTCATCCTCACTCACCCTCAACCCCTCACCCTCACTCACCCTCAACCCCTCACCCTAACTCACCCTCACCCTCACTCACCCTCAACCCCTCACTCACCCTCACTCACCCTCAACCCCTCAACATCAACCCCTCACTCACCCTCACCCTCACTCACCCTCACTCACCCTCACCCTCACCCTCCCTCACTCACCCTCACTCACCCTCACCCACCCTCACCCTCCCTCACTCACCCTCACTCACTCTCACTCACCCTCACTCACCCTCACTCTCACTCACCCTCACTCTCACTCACCCTCACTCACCCTCACTCTCACTCACCCTCACTCTCACTCACCCTCACTCTCACTCACCCTCACTCTCACTCACCCTCACTCTCACTCACCCTCACTCACCCTCACTCTCACTCACCCTCACCCTCCCTCACTCACCCTCACTCACCCTCACCCTCCCTCACTCTCACTCACCCTCACTCACTCTCACTCACCCTCACTCACTCTCACTCACCCTCACTCTCACTCACCCTCACTCTCACTCTCACTCTCACTCACCCACCCTCACTCACCCTCACCCTCACTCACCTTCACCCTCACTCACCCTCAACCCCTCACCCTCACTCACCCCCACTCACCCTCAACCCCTCACCCTCCCTCACCCTCACTCACCCTCAACCCCTCACCCACCCTCAACCCCTCACCCTCACTCACCCTCACTCACCCTCACCCTCAACCCCTCACCCTCAATCCCTCACCCACACTCACCCACACTCACCCCCACTCACACTCACACTCACCCACCCTCACTCACCCTCACTCACCCTCACTCACCCTCACTCACCCTCACCCTCACTCACCCTCACTCACCCTCACCCTCACTCACCCTCACTCACCCTCACCCTCACTCACCCTCACTCACCCTCACCCTCACTCACCCTCAACCCCTCACCCTCACTCACCCTCAACCCTCACCCACCCTCAACCCCTCACCCACCCTCAACCCCTCACCCTCACTCACCCTCAACCCCTCACCCTCAACCCCTCACTCACCCTCACTCACCCTCACCCTCAACCCCTCAGCCTCACCCTCACTCACCCTCAACCCCTCACCCTCACTCACCCTCACTCACCCTCAACCTCATGCTAAAGATTTACAAAAAAACCCATAAACAATTCTAAAAGCACTAACTCTAATGCTGCGAGACCTATTGCATTTCTAATGCTTGTTTTTTGTGAATCGGGCCCTGAACGTTTTTGCGAGGTAGCACTTGCCAGTGATTCCTGGCGTGGGCTACGGCAGGCATACCAGGACCTGAGCTGCTCATTTCTGTAGCTTGAGATTGCTTTACTGACTAAATATTTAACCCCTACACGGATGCTGACACTGTTTCTCCTCTGTTTTCTCTGTCCCTCTAAGCACAAGGCAAACATTTACAGAGAAATTGAGCTTCATTGATATGATTGCAATCAACACTGTCATTGGTTAAGCACTTGGTTGTGTTATGTATTGAAATATTGTTTATAATTTAAACCTTTAACCTGGCTGGCTATTAATCAGAAAGTTAGTTATGTTTTACCAAAAACAATTGTTTACGTTCTACAGTGTAGGTAGGTTGGCTTTTAAACTCAATGCTGGTGGTGTTGAGAATACAAATATGTCTTTATATTGCATACTGTTGTGTGTTATGAATTTCAGAGCGGACCATATCTTGTGAATAATTTCAGTGGACTTTAGGTTTTAATGCATAACCATAACTTTAATTTTGTTTTATTTCAGAGGTATCTTTATACATGCCTTAAGTTGTTACAACCAATCCTAACCATAACTTCACTTTAACTTTAGTATTTTCGCTTTTTTTGACATCAAACTTTTAAGAAAGTATTCCCTATGACTAGGGCGGTGCTCAAGCCGCCCCAGCGTTAAACACCCACTGTGGATGGGTTTTGATCAAGCACAGCGAGAGCTAGCTGTAGCCCGCCACAGGTGGCTAAAACTGGGTCATCACAACCCTTGCTTCATATGGCTTTCCAGGTTTGGCCCCTCTTAATTTGTTGTTCAATTTGATATATTTTTGATTTTTCATTTTTGTTTTCCTATTTGCATTCATGGGTCCTTGTTGGACTCCCTCGGGGTTTGTGAACGTAGTCTTGGGTCTGAAAACATGTTATGAGGCACAGCAAGGGTTCAAGAACCATAGCTGTGAGGTTTGCAAATCTCAGAGTCTCACTGGTTGTCTGCAAACCCTGCAGCAAAATATACTTTTTTTGAAATTCACTTGAAAGAAATTGTCGTCTCCTGAGTTATCTTTATGCCTCAGCAGCCTCCTCCTGAGCCCGAAGGTCACTGAATTTGATGAAGAACATGTTTTCGAACTTGTGGAAAATGTGTCCTCATTTTAGCTCTCTAGAGCATTAAATACAATCTCAATGACAAAACAAAGCCCCTTTTTTATTAGGGCTCGCCTGGCTTTGCAGCGCGAAGCTCTGTCGCCAGCGAGCCTTATTGTGGTTGTGTTGCCTTCCCAACTGGGTACAGACCGGGGCACGAGCAGACTCCGGTCTGTGAACACGCTTCTAAGACGCGCTTCCCAGAAACGGGCGAAGACTGCAGGCGCCGCCACTGGCACGAGCCGCAGGGAACGCCAAGGTGCACGCTCACGGCGTCACGCTCCTGCCCTCCCTCCCGTGTCTCTTCCAAGGCTGTTCTGCGCTCCAGGGCCGACTTGTCTTATTTGCAGGTATGTGCTTAATTACTTTGCATGCAGCGTAGTCCGCTTTCACTTTAGCGGCTGCACTTGTTTTAGGTTATTCGTGACAGCTTAAAGGCATAGTCTTTCAGTCCATTTCCTTTATGTGTAGGCGCTGCTTTTTCTTTTAACCCTATGCCCCATCTGTTTCTTGTTTACCACAATACATTCTTCAGTAAAGTTGATTGTGAAAAGAAGTAGCTTTGGCAAAACAGTTTTGAGTGGGCTATCCCATTCACAGGACCTGAACGCAGTTTTACAATCCTCAAACATTAATACTTGTAAAAGCACAACTCAATATACAAAGCATCGTTTTGGGGCGTTCCCGCAGCAACTGATTCTGTGTTTGACTCGAGAGTTTCACACAACCCCTCTCTTTTCTCAGTTGTTCATTCCAATTGACGTGGTGTAGTTAGAATCTGCGAGGGAGATGAAAGCTTTGCTGTGTCATAGTCTGCCATAGCTGGGGGTTCACATAGCATCTGCCGACCACCGAGTAGAGAGGTAACGTGTAGTCACTATTGGGCTCCTCAAAATCCCTTGAATAAATAGTTATTTTGTGAAACCCGGCATGAGGTTCCTTATGTTACACACGTTCCTGATATTATTACATGATACCCTCATCGCGATTCAGTTGAGCTGCATATCTCCTGCTTTGTGTAATCTTGCCCCCCTTGCGCTTAACAGTAACTGAACCCCTGCTTTCCGAATCGGACCTGCTCTCGGCCGAGTATTGACGCCGAGAGCAGAGTACTGGTTTTGGCGGCCATCTTAGGTCAGGCAGCAATTTGTGACGCGATTTCAGGCGCCATAAAAGGGACGCGAAGGGAGAGTGCCGGTAATTTCTAACCTGCACGCATCTCTCACCCTCCTGAGGCGGAAGCCGAGAGGTCTCTTGCATTCTTAAAATTTTAATTTGTTTTTAATGATTTGAAACTGTGGAAAATTGTATTTTGTGCACCTGACCGTAATAGGTGCTTGCGACCCCCCTGTTGACCCCCCATGCGCTTAACAGTAACTGAACCCCTGCTTTCCGAATCGGACCTGCTCTCGGCCGAGTATTGACGCCGAGAGCAGAGTACCGATTTTGGCGGCCATCTTAGGTCAGGCAGCAATTTGTGACGCGATTTCAGGCGCCATAAAAACGGGCAGAGATGACTCCGCGCAGCGGACGCGATCAGCGGGGGCGCCGGATCTGCGCCGGAGTCGTGCCAGAGTCCTGCCCGTCTGCACCCGTCAGCGCACGACCGGGCACAGGGCGTAGGGACTCTGGTACTCGCACCAGCTACTCCTCTGGAGATCTCCTAGTACTGAAATCCGGCAGCTATGCATTATCACCTGCTATATACGCCACCTTGGAGGAACTTAACATCTTGTACACACCCAGTGGTAAGAATTCTAATCCTTCACCCCCCCTTAAGCTAGCTACCCTTAATACCAGGTCATTGCAGAAACATCACCTAGAAATCTACACTCTCTTACAAGACGAGACCATTGACTTCCTGACACTCACTGAAACCTGGCTGAGCGATGCCTCTTCCCCGGATATCATCGCCGCCCTTCCTAGTGGATATGATCTGGCACAACCGACCAGAGGGGGCCCGAGGTGGGGGTGTAGCAACGATCTTTAAAAAGCAGTTTACGGTAACTAAAATCTTATCGGAGACTATAAGTACCGTCGACATTTTAGGGATAAAAATCACCATGAACAACTCCTGTTTTACCATTTTAACAGTGTATTGCCCACCCCAAAGCACCTCAAAATTCAATGACCTTTTTCTTCCTATATTATCAGATTTATGCACACGCTATAAAAACATCCTGGTAACTGGTGATTTCAATATCCACTGGGATAAAAGCGATCAAGATCCGCTAGCCCAGAAATTACAGACTACTATGACCTCTCTTGGTTTAGTACAATTTGTGGAATCTCCAACCCACAAAAAAGGCCATATCCTTGATCTTATAGTCTCTCAAGGTGTCTCTGACCTTGACTCAATGTATGATGCGATTACGACTACTCTCAGGAAATCAATCGATGAGTTAGCCCCTGAAAAGGTACAAAGAGTAAAAGGTGCAGAGAAAGGAGCCCCTTGGTTCACCCAAAGCCTACGTGAACACAAAAGAAAACTCCGTTGCCTCGAAAGATGCTGGAGGAAATCCAAAAAGAACACTGATAGGGAACTATATAGAATGTCGCTTCAAACATACAAAAAGTTTTTCGTCTTAGCTAAAAAGGACTATTATGAGACACGCATAAACAATGCCACAAATATTCAGAGAGAAACCTTTCAAATCCTGAAAGAGCTAAGTGTGAAGGAGGAAAAGAATGACATCTCGATCAACTGTGATACCTTTCAAGGATATTTCCTCGAAAAAGTTGCGATTATCTTGTCCGATATTAAGAAGGATAATCCAGTCTCACACATCGAACAACTGCCCCCTCTAAATTCCCCAAACCTTATCTTTACCAGTTTCCCTGAAATTGACCCTACCATCCTGAGACAACTGGTAGCATCCATCAAGTCAGGCTCACCTGCTGACCCGTGCCCACCCGATATCCTCCGATTAGCAATCCCGATCCTAGAAGATCAGATCTTACACCTTCTAAACACCTCACTAGCTACTGGCGCATTACCTACCTCCTTTAAAGAGGCACGCGTCAGACCCCTGTTAAAAAAGCCCGGGGCAGATCCATCCAGCCTGAAGAACTACAGACCTATTTCTCAGTTGCCATTTCTGTCAAAAGTGTTGGAACAGCACGTGCTAAAATCTTTGTCATCCCTCCTGGAATCTCACCATCTTCTCCAGGAGCGGCAGGCTGGCTTTCGTGCCCACCATAGCACAGAATTGGTAATGTTGTCTGTACTGGATGAGCTCAGATGCATGGCTGACAGTAAAAATCCAAGCGCCCTGATATTACTAGATCTTTCAGCGGCGTTTGATACTGTCAGCCATGCATTGCTTCTGGGCAGACTGGCTCGGCTCGGGATTGGAGAGC
The DNA here is from genome assembly GCF_964263255.1 of Lissotriton vulgaris. Classification (NCBI taxonomy): domain Eukaryota; kingdom Metazoa; phylum Chordata; class Amphibia; order Caudata; family Salamandridae; genus Lissotriton; species Lissotriton vulgaris. The sequence continues at coordinate 229,617,546 of NC_141700.1, read as the reverse complement.
GAGCCCTCGAATGGCTAACAGCCTTCCTATCTGGGAGGACGCAGAGAATCCAGGTTGCAGATCAAGTCTCCGGTGAGGGTGTTTTATCTTGCGGAGTCCCGCAGGGCTCCGCGCTCTCTCCACTCCTATTCAATTTGTACCTGCAGCCATTGATAGAGTCCCTGGCAAATATGAACTGTAAAGTTTTTAATTATGCCGACGATACTCAGCTGTTGCTGAGTATCGACAATACATCATCGGCTCAGTCCACGGCCCAAGACATATTACGATTTACAGTAAACTGGATGTCATCCAATTTATTGAAAATCAACCCAGACAAAACAGAGGTTCTCGTAGTTTCAACCTTGACCTCTCCCTGGAACGATCTGTTTTGGCCACAAGAACTCGGACCCACTCCAAGACCGTGTCCTAGCGTTAAGAGCCTCGGCATGAAGATTGATCAGGAACTCTCGATGGCTAACCAAGTGTCCGCTGTAGTTGGTTCTTGTACCAACCTAATCAGGAAATTGCGGAAGCTCGTTCCCTTACTCTCATGGAATATGCTGCGAACCATTGTCTCGGCTACAATAGTGTCGAGAATCGATTATGGCAATGCGCTATATCTTGGCCTCCCAAAAAATCTATCCAATCGTCTTCAGGTTACTCTGAATGGCGCAGCACGCCTGATATTTGGTGTGCCAAGGCGGACTCATGCTTCCCCCTTGCTCTACAGGCTTCATTGGCTGCCTGTGGTGCAAAGAGTTGAGTTTAAGAGCATGTGCATCTGTCACAAAGCAATCCATGGACAGGCGCCAGCCTATATAAAAGAGAGACTTGAATTATACAAACCCAAGCGCGCCCTACGATCCTCCGGTTCTTTTCTGCTGTCCTGTCCACGCTTCAAGCTGGCAACTAAAGGAGGCAGATCGTTTTCAGTTCAGGCTCCGATCATCTGGAATAAGCTACCGGAGGTGCTTCGTAGAGAGCCCAACCTTCTCCACTTCAGGAAGTCTTTGAAGACTCTACTCTTCAAAGACGCATTTACTTCCTAGTATCTGATATTCTAGAATCTCTCTATAGTCATCTTGCTTCTTGTTGCTGCACTTGGTTAGTAGCGCTTTGAGACCTGTCGGTGAGCTGGCGCGATATAAAACCCAGTACAAATACAAATACAAATACAAATCTATATATTTGGGCATCCTCGCGTAGTGTAAAAGCAGAATCTATTAGAATGGTTTTAGTTTGCCTCATTTTCACCTGCGTGTTTTGAGGCTGCTTTGAGTCGCTTGTCCTTAAGAGAACATTTTTTAAGTGTCCGTTTATGAATCACCTTTGTGCGTATGAACGCATACTTGGTGCTACACATGATGTCGCTCAGATTTTTATGCTTTACAGCTGGACCCATCGCTGTATTGCAAAACCAAAGACACAAAATGCACATAGCCCATGTTGTGTGATACTTCAATCAATGTTGGTTTTTAGTCAGAAGGCTTGTTTGTATAGTGGGAATTCGGGCCCCAGGGACATTGGAATCAAACACCGATCCCTAGTTCAAAAGTCAGCAGCCCACAGGCCACATACTGTACCTGCCAATGTATCCGCTCTCTGCATTCCTCAATTCGTCCAGGTGTAGAAAGCGAGGAGATTTGTGAGATGGGCGGGGAGGAAGCCATAGGAGTCACATTTCAGTCAGACATCACATCCTCATTTCAAGCTGAGACAAGGTAATGCACAGGGCTTTAAGTGGGATGAAAAAACTGGGGGGTCTCTCAAAGGGGTGTGGCTGATGTAATTAAGGGCGTGGCTTTAAAACACTTACGATAAAAATCTGTGTGCCGCCCAACTTGTATTTTGCTGTTTCTGTCATTGCATCCAGATATGTGATACAACAAGTAGCATCATACCTATAACAAGTAAGGACTATTGGCTTTGTCAATGTTTATTAGTCGCATAAGATAAATAGGCTGCACCTATGACCCGGCCTACTTAAAGCCCTGGTAATGCAATCACGTTATTTTGAGACTGCTGTACAACACAGTGAAGGGTGGCAGTCTATGGACAGATTGCTACTGGTCTAGTGCTTCAGAGACAGCCTGAATGCACATATAGCAAGGTTCATGCACTTCTCAAACAAGAAGGCTTTTGTAAATTCAGTGTGTAGTTTGCAGTGGGAGGTGTTAAATCCATCATCTTTTTGTGTTAAGCATTACTTCCCCTGACGCTAATTCTTCAGGCTGTTCAATACTCTAGTGATATAGTCTCACACATAATGTTATATTGCTGTTGACTTGCATTAAGGGGCTTGTCTTTCTGTCTCTGCGTTAAAAAGCCTTGTTTATAATGTTGCTATGTATTTTTGTTTACACATTATGTAACTCGGATACTTGTTGCTATTCTGTTTACATATTGCACTGTATACTGTTTACTTATTTTATCATTACTATATATACATTATATACATGCTTTTCTGCAACATTCAGTGCGCCAATCGCGTTTTCACTTTCCATGCAGCCCGGGACAATGGAAGCCGCTTCTTTGAAAGGAAATAGGTCTGGCATTTACAAGAGTTTGAGCTATTGGCAATGTAAATGACAATGCCTTTTATTTAAGTGTTAATTATCAAAACAGATAAATAAAAGGCATTGTCATTTACAATTTCAATAGCTCAAACTCTCGTAAATGCGAGACCTATTGCATTGCAAATGCTTGTTTACTGCAGTATCCTCTGAAGGAAATGCTTTCAGTTTTACAACTTTGATTCCATCAAGATGGTGTACAGGTGCACCACAATATTGGCACTTCTAGAGAATGTTAGTACTCAAGTTGCTCGTTATAACTTTGTGGGAATCTGCAGTTGATTACTTGGGAGTTACTTATAAACTACTGGTGTTGGAAATACATGTTTCCGTGTGCATGTCAGAATGTTTTAGAATCGTTGATAAGAAAAATTTTATGAGAATTCATAGAAAGTGTGTCTTCAGTTTAGCTTATTAGTGCACTAATCACAATTTGTATGAGATATAAATCCCTCATTTTGTTAATTTCTAAACCAACTGCTTTACATTTGCGATTTTTGATTTCATCAAAATGGCTTCAGGCCACAGTATTGTCATGACTACAGAATATTAATGCTCTGGTTGTTCATTAGAACACTGTGTTAGCTGCAGTAGAACACTATGGAATCAACTTACAGGCGGCTGCTGTAAGAGCATGTTGTACTGAGAAAATCTGAGTTTGTCACATATGTGAGGCAGATGGTGTGAGCTTATAGAAATTGTGCTAATATTTTATCAACTGGACTACCTTCTATAACCTCTACAAGAAAGTCATGAGAGAAAACAGTTTTTTTTCTCCAAACATGGTTAATCAGATCCCAGCAGTGGGGCAGCATTTTTCAGAGGATACAATCACCTTAGAACACATCACAATTCCAAAAATTGGTTTGACAATACCAGCAAATGATTTATATTGTGATTAAAATCTGTTATAACCCTTTATATATTCTCTTTTTTGTGACCCTCAAAATCTGGCATTCAGTACAGTGCATTTCAATGGGGACTGTCCGAGTGTCAACTAAGAGTAATTTGTGGACACCAACCTGTTAGGATTTGCGCCATAAACATGGGTAATCCTTATACTGTGTATTAGAATTAACCCAATATATGTAGCATGTTCAGTCTTTATATTGGTTTGCTTTATGGAATTGCACAAGTGTGAACTTTCATGCTTTTATTTTTCTTGTATAAATTGGTATAGTTTGCTGTAATACTGTTATAAGGAGTTCTTGGTATCTGAATCCATTTAACTTGAAACAACTCGATTCAGCAGAACTAATGACAGTTAACATGTGCCTGCCACACCCACTTGACAGTTGGCAATTTGCATAGGAAACCATGAATCAGTAGGACTTATGACAGTTAACATGTGCATGCCACACCCGCTTTACAGTTGCCAATTTGCATTTCTGTTAAACCACCCCACCCACCTGAAGCCTATAAAAGACTTGAAAGCAGAATGAGACATGCTTGTGCTAGTCTTCAGGACTCCCGACTTAACTGATTTCCTTTGAGTTCCCACGCCGCCGCAGAGAGTATTCTTCCTCATCGGTTCCAGTCAGTTCTTGGTGGTTTACAGGAAAATGCCACGACTTCCTCCTACGTTCCATCTGGGAAATAACTCTGGCCTGCAACAAAGAAAGAAAAAGCATGCTCTGTCAAGTATGGCATTTCTAATTAACAAAGCTTGCAGTAGAAGCATGTCAAAGAGTAAACAGGTACTTTTCTGTTCTATTCCAAAGGCTGATAATTTGACTTTTGCGCTCACAGATGAAATGCTCCAAGGTTAATTAAATAATAGTTTTTCATATTTCAAGAGTGAGACAAATAAACTTTTCAAAGTAAAGAGAGTCAGACTCATTTCCTACTCAGAAACGAGGACATTTTCTGCTGAGACTTATTTTGTGTTGTATTACTTTTATTTTATAATATTCTTGAAGACAAGAAAAAGGTGTTTTGTTAGGAAGTGTTTTATGGAACATTTGATTTGATTTTCAGTTATTGGTGTGTTATGCTGAAAAGGTGACAAGGTGTTCTTTTATTTCACTACAGAGAGCAGCATTATACACGTGTTTAAGAACGTCACTTTAAGCATGTGATACATCTGATGATATAAGGGAAACATTATCTTCGCTAAATGTTGAGCAGTAAATTAAAGTGAATGGTATAATCTTTATGTGCAACGTAAATCAAGATACTAGTGAACTATTCAACTAAGTAGGTTAATGAATGTTTATTGATCTTTATCGTTTGTACATAGATATTTTCCCAGAAGAATTGCTGTGTTTACAGAGTGGTTAAAGTATCGCAATCAGCTCCACAGTTGTGCCAAGATCCGAATCCAGCAGAGTGTTTTCTTTCTGTTCTTTTTTTATTTTCGTCCCATTTCCCCCCCTTCTCCTGAAGATCTGTTCTAGTTAAGCTGTGTTATACATACCGTTTTTGGGGGTGTAGAGAACAAGCGTCTCATTTCTCAAATATCAAATTCTCATTTCTCAAATCGAACATCCTGGATTTCAGGTAAGTGGAGACTTGACACAGCCAGAGATATTGCCAGACAACTCCAACAGCATGGGAAGGCTACACTATTTTCCAGTGCCTCCAAAAGAACTGGCCCAAAGCAACGTCTGTGTATACCCAGAGGCATTCTGCTTTCAACTCTACTTTCAATTTCCTGTGCAGATGGTCACATCCATAGTATATTTTTCTTCTTGCAGATTTCTCCAAGAACTCAGTTATTGGATACACTGAAATCCAGACATATGCAACAATCTCCAACAGTTACTGCACAAGAGAACTTTGATATACCACAAAGAGGTGTGTGCTGATGGGCCATGTGCCAAACACAGAGGAACAATCCACTTTCACACTCACTGTTGTCCTTTATAGTGCAGGGGTAGATAGTGTACGTGATTACAGAGCCTTCCACTATGTGGTTGGGTCCCAATTGAAAAGCTGTCTGAGGGGCCACCAAATTAAAAGTGGACCCTCCAAAGGTATTTTCAACATCCGATATCTGGTCTGGGAGCGCCAACAATTGTGAATAGAACAAAAACGTACTCCCCACATGCTGGGTGATAACTTTCGGTCAATGAGGAAAATTATGCAAATTCTAGAGATGGACCCCAACTTTGGGGTATTCATTTCCAAGAACCACATATGTGACCGACTTTCTATCATGCTGCATTTGCATGGTGGAACCTCTGTCATCCAATTTTTTGGGGGGGGAACTAATGTGTGAGTGATTTGAATCATAAACAACTAGAAATTTGACAGCCTGTCTGTCGCTGTTGTGGAAGAGGTGTTTCTTTGACCACAATGTTGGTTTTGCAGTCAACTGAACCACAAATGGGATTCTAAATACAGAGGTAAGTTTGTTCAGTAGGAAAACAACTGTTGGTTCCTTCTAAGCCAAGCCCAAGCCCTGATCATTGTTCTGTAGAAATGACTTGTACTGATTTTACAACAAGTATGACTATTTTTATTCAAGTTGCAGTGCATTAAATTATTTTGCCCCTTTGATATTACAGTAGGTTAGAGCACTTAGGCTGGATTTTGGCTGCATTTTCCTACCTAATTTATACCCCTCATGTAATGTTGATTTGTCTTACTTTCTGCACACCAGTCGGCCCAAAAGATGAACACAACATAAATTCTGGTAATTCTGATATAAAGTTCCTTCTTAGACATTCTTTCAAAGATAGTGTCTGAAGACTTCACAGTAAGAGCTAGCAGCATGTTTTGTCCAGAAAATGAAAGCAATGGATCACAAAATAGAGTGCTTAACACCTTGGCTGCTAGGGATATTTTTATCCTGTGCTGCATTCCCACATTTACCATTGTTCATGACGAGCTCAGCTCGTCATCAGCACAGCTCAACTGTGCCTCATGACGAGCTGAGATCGTCATGAGCATGGAAGGGGTTAATGATTTGTGTTGGTGATGGAATTTCAGACATTGAATAGACTAATATTTTTTATAAGACCTCTTTATTTATTTTTTTAACATTAAGACAATACATTACTAGTACGTTTTTAGGGATTTACCCCTTTTACCGACACTATTATGTATGTATTGTGTCTTTTATGATTGTAAATTATCGAATAAAGACTAATTGAACTGAACTGAACATTTCTAATATTGAACACGTAAAAACCACAATCTTTGTAGTCAAGCCAAAGAAAGCTTTATTCGATTGCTATATCAGACAATCATAAAAGCACATAAAAGCATAAAACACATCAAACAATTCATAATTTAAAAAATATCATACAAATATAAACATAATCTAGAGTACATTGCAAGGTTAAAACAGTATTAAATTAGTAGAATCCCACGTCCAATTAGAATCTAATAAATAAACACACGTGTCCTTTGACTTAGAACTTCCTTCAGAAAGATTACTATGCTAAAAACACTGTGCTCATTATCTAGATGTTGTAGTGCAATGACGGGGCCCAAACAATTTTAAAACTGGTACTAAGTACATTCTCCTTGCATGGTTAACAAATCTACAAAAGAAAACCATGTGAATCGTAGATTGGTTGAAATTGTCATCACAAGAGCAGAGTTGAAGGTTTTGGGACCAGTCATTCATTATAGGGGAAGTGACTAGTCTAGGAATGCCCCCAACCTAAATCTAGTTAATAAAAATCTATCATAAACTCCTGGTACAAAAGTTAAATAGGGTTGAATGTTAAAAGTATTTAAAATCAACTGGTTATACAGGAATATAGGTTTCAATATCTCAGATGACATTCTAATAGTGTCCAACAGCAGAAGGCCCTCTTTTCTTAGTTCTTTCCTTGTTATTGTCCGAATAGTTCTGGAATTAGTAAAACTGTGTATACTGCCAAGATCTTTTGAAAAATTGCGGCCGTATCTTATCCATGAGATCTTTATTAGTAAAACAGTCTATACGGCCAAGATCTTTTTAAAAATTGCGGACGTATCTTATCCATGAGATCTTAGGGCCCCTTCCAGTTTCAAGGTATCTGATAAAATGTCTCTGTTTAACTTTGCGTCTCTTTGGTCCAGAGCCTGTGCCATAAAAGCACGGGCTCAAGCTTTATTAAATCAGAGATGAATGGAAGTCTCAACTCCGCATGGCGTATATATGATGAAGTACTATTCGGAACATTTAAAATTTATATTAAGAAGGAATTTTCTATGCGTTGGATAGGCAGCAGATCAGTGAACCCTCAGACCCCTACACTACTAATAAAACACATTTTGCCGTATAAATTTTAATGAGCTCCTCAGGTGGTCTTTTTCCCAATTTCCTAGCAAAGTTAGTGAGGCCAGATGTTGTTCTTAGGAGTACCAATTTTTTCGCTGCAACTGCTTGTGCCCAAGTGTCAATATGAGCAAAGAGGATTCCCAGATATGAAAACCTTTTAGTTACCCTCAATCTTCTGTACTGTCACAAACATATCTTTAAATTTCTTAATACCATAGCCGCAGCACATAATGAAGGTCTTGGAGGAGTTTACTCTTAAGCCAAGGTCTTTCATAAAATGAGAGAAACTATCGAGCACCCTCTGAAACCTACTTGTGTGCGGGACATCAGCACTGCATCGTCTGCGTATAGGAGGGCTGGTATTGAACGTCTGGCCACTTGTGGGAAGTCTTGGTTATCTTTGAGAAGAGCCTCCCCAAACCATTAATGTGGAGATTAAAAAGGAACAGAGCCGGAGGAGGAGCTAAGCCGCAAACCAAGATGGCCGCATAAGCTCCCGGCTCCGCCGACCTCCGCCGGCGGCTCGTCCATCCTGTTGTTCATCCTCTACCCATGCCCCATGCCTGGATGTATGAAGGTTACCTGATGCCAACGGTGCCGTCCCAGACTTCCTACCTTATTCAGCGACGGAGTTATGTCGTGTCCCATTTTCGGCCTACTCCTGGGCTGCCGCCGGGACCTCGATTTCTGAACTGTCCGAGCGGGAACTGATCACCATCGGCTGTGGGACCGCGATTGTGGCCGGTCTTCCGGATTTGAAAAATTCTTTCCGCTTTCGACTTGTGACCTCGTTGATGGATGGTGCCGGAGAAGAGACATCGTGACGTGCTGCGATCCTCCGTCACCGTGGCTCTGGGCTGTGTGCCTGACCCTCGTTTCCCGGTCCGGGGGCTGACGGGCGGCACCCACGGCCAGTGACTGTGTTGAGCGTGCCAGCTCGAGGCGCCCCTGTTGTTGAGATCGCTAAATGTGTGCCCGGAGCCCGGCGATGTGGGCTGGAGATTGTGTCCCCCTCCGTCCTTTGGGCCCCAGGATGGAGGGGATGGATAGCGCACATTCATTGAGTTCTGTAATGGCAGCGATTGGGGCGCTCCGCTCACATTCACTGTCACATATGTCTCCCTGGTGGCAAAGTTGGATGATGTCTGCTCGCGACCGGCCACTGACGCTGCAATACCTGAACACCAGTTCGTGGTCCAGTCGAGCGATTTGACCCGCCATCTTCAGGTTCCCGAGCGGCAGCCTGACTTCGCTCCTTTGGGAGTCGGCCCCACTTCTTCTTTACCCACTACAGTGCTTGGTCTTCCCTTCACGTTTCCTATCCGATGGAGTATCGTCGCTGGAGGTTCTGATAGTCAATGCCGAGTCTCAGGGTCCTGTCGAAGGGGACTGCCATTTTTCTTCGTCCCGGCCCGTCTATATAACGGAGGCCGCCATTTTGTGTCCGGACTTTGTTCCAACTTCAGTGCCTCGGACTTCCATGGACGCTTTGTCTGCCTCTGGTCGACTGTGGCTTGGTTGACGCGTGCTCCGGAACGGATTCGCACTGGTCAGGGCTGATTCCGACTTTGAGTTGTTCTTGCTCCTCGCCACTGCTTTGGACCAGCTGAGACGTTCCCTCTGATCGCATTTGTTGTGACTTTGGCGATAGATCTCCCCATGATGCTTGCAGGGTTGACTTCTACTTTCCTGGGATTGTTCAGTTCACTTTTGCCGGGACTGCACTGAGTACCTCACCGGGTCCTGGGATGGGGTGGGGGGTTTCTTATTGGTGACTGTCCTCCCCGTGATAATGCGGAATGTTTGATTTGATTGACGATGATTGTGCCTTGGGGGGGTCACTGGCGGCGGGGGATACCGGGTGTCCGGGAGTGTGTCTGTTTCTCTCCTCCTCCACTTCTTGTACTTTTTTCCCTTCTGTGGGGCAGTTCCGGGGCGACAGGCACGCTGTTAGTGGGTTAGGCCGTAGCCATTACAGGGGTGCAGGGTGGCGGGTGCGGGGGGGTTTATTATTTTAGTTTGTTTTGTTCTATGGTCCCTATCGCTCTTTTCTGGCTTTGGGAGGGTTCTTCCTCTTTAGTAGGGTTGGCTGTCTCTTGGTCTTACACCTTTTTTCTTTTCTGGCATCTCAACAAGCCTCTGTTTCTCTGTTTTTGGGGGGTGGGCTCTCTGGGGTGATACTTAGAAATGTTGCTTTCAGTACTATTGCTTATTGTCCAGTCTTACCGCCGCGGCTGCCTAGGTTACATAGTTGCTGTAGTCATAGCCTATCTCCGACTGTAAATGGGGTACGTCCCCCTTGTCTCTTTTGTGTAGTTCTCATGTAAGGTGTGATGTCCTTGTTGTTGCAGCCCCTACTCTTCTTCTAAAATTTAAAAATGAAAACCTCATATCCTGTGTTGCGAGCCTCTCAGCCACGTCTGGTGTACCTTGAAATATCCTGATTGCTGATTGGCCTAAGTTTCTCTTGCTCTTATTGATTGTCTTTGCGGTTGGCCATGGTGGTTGTGGGCCTGCGCATGTATCTCCTTCTTTTTCGAATAAAGGTTTTCAAAAAAAAAAAAAAGGAACAGAGCCAGGACACAGCCTTGCCTGACTCCGCTTCATATCAGGAATGCAGCCGAACACTCACCCTTCAATCCACAGCGCACACGCGCCTTGGCATCACTATACAAAATGCTTAAGAAAATCAATAATCTGAACGTCAACTCCCATAACTTTTAAAAATGACCAGAGTTTACTATGGATCACCCAGTCAAAAGCAGCTGTGAGGTCCACAAATGCATAAAACAGGTTCCCCTTTTTTGCCCTCGTATATTTGCCCACCAAGATAGACAGATTTAAGCCCTGTTCCACCATCCCCAGACACGCGCGAAAACCATATTGCAGGTCAGATAGAACAGAGTTCTCCTCTATTCAATCCTGGAGTCGTCCTAAAATTATTCTGCCTATTACTTTTGTTACAGCGTCCAGTATGGAGATTGGCTTATAGCATCCCGGGTCCTGTCAGTCCCCCTTTTTGAAAATAGGCACAATGGTAGATTCTACCCATGTAGATTGAAACACAGTGCTACAGCTAGCAGGAATCCCCTGGACTATGATGGGCCCCCACAGGGAAATGTTTGATTTAAACAAATCTATGGAGACCCCGTCTGGTCCAGGGGCCTTGACACCCTGGCTTACGGATAATGCCCGCTCCACTCCATCTAGGGTAAGCAAGATACTTCTCCTACCTGGCGGCCAAGACTTGGAACTCCCTCCCCATCCACCTCCGCCTGACCCAAGACCACCTCACCTTCAGGAAGCAACTCAAGACCTGGCTATTCGAGCAGTAGCGGACCCCCCTCCTTAAGCGCCTTGAGACCCTCTGGGTGAGTAGCGAGCTATACAAATTCCTGATTGATTGATTGAACAAGTCCGAGTAGTGAGGAGGAGACTTCAAGTTATAATCCTTCCTGTACATTGGTACCCATCACATTAGGGTTTCCCTCGCCGTTATAGACTCTAGAAAAGTGTTTAATCCATTGTTCCTCACTAATTGCAATTTCAATGGATGGACCAACCTTACTTGACAAAAATGATGCTTTAACTACCTTCCAAAATGCAGAACTATCGTTCGCTATTGAGGCTTTATGTAATGCCTCCCAGGCCTCATTTTTCAAGGTAGTTTTTCTAGCCTTTATCGCTTGTTTGTATTCCACTCTAGCATGCCTCAGATCAACCAGGTTTCTCGGGCTTTTGAAATAAGAAAACTTAGCTGTTTGTTTCTATCGCCAGCTCCCGCCTCTCCTCCAGCATGAATCGGTAAGCACACAGCCTCCCAGAATCCCCTGACCAATCACAACTCTGCCATACAGCAATGTTGTGATTGGTTTGAGTGACATGATTCAGCACTCGGAGAGGGACTGGGAGACTGTACATGTTCTCCACCCAGACTGTACGATACAGCCTGTGGAGAACATGCAAAGTGCTCATGCCGGTTTGGCAGGCCCGAGACGGCTGGCCAAACCATCATGCGCACTTAAGGTGCAACCACCACTCCTCCCTTGATGTTAGGGGAACCTGGCCCCGCCCCACCTTAACAACCTGGCTGCAGTGCAACTGCAATACTAAAAATAAAATGATATTACTTTCCATTATTTTAATTTTATTTTTCGTTTTCTCTGCATTAAAGCAGTGGGACAACGCTCCTTCGCATTAGCGGAGAAGCCGCCCCTGTTGATTCATAGTAGCTGGGCAATGACCACGTCTAATGCCTACTATTTTATCACCCATCATGATGCACTTTGTTTTAAGTTGGTGTGGAGTGGCTTTCTTTTTATACTTGGTTTCAGGTTGCATATACCCCTTTTCACGGTGACCTGGTATTCCACGGGGTACTGAGTGTTTGAAGTATTGCTGTCAATTTTCATCTGCCCTCTTCTGCTGCTGACCATTCTAACATATCTTTAATCAGACAATATATTTTTGGTGGTCTGTAGCTTAGCCAGATTTTGGCTATCCATCTGTTAGCCAGTTTTATGCCTAAAGGTGAAAATTTGCTTCTCGTTCTATCTTTTTTGTATTGCAGCAGGCTCATGCGGCACTGCTTAACTGTTAATTCAAGAAGTCCACTGTAGCTGACTTGCCACCTCAGAACAAAACTCCTGTACCACAGGACATCACCATATCTTACATTGAGGAAGTCTTTGACACCTCACAGCATTGCAGACAGCTGTGTGTGCGGGCCATGGATAGATCTGGCTTCGTTTTTTCTCAAGTAGTTCATATGAAGATGGTTAAACTGTATTCGCTTAAATTGGGCAATGCTAGATATTCTTTTAACCCATCAACATGATTTATCCCAATCCCGCTCAGCCAGCAGTTCATTAGAACTTCTTTGCCTCCTTTTTAGGGATGATGTAGCAACCCCCATACCATCACTGTGCCCTGTAGATGTTATTTAGTAATCAAAAGAGTAGGGAGGAGGAATGAATGTCCATTTATTTCCCCAGGGTAAGTATGAAGGCAATCAGGTGCAGAAAATGGACACTAGTTACAATTCTAAACCTTTGGATAGAATGACTATGGTACCCTCAAAAACTCAATGTATGTCGGTATTGCGGTATATATCTTTCATCCGCCCCACATTGTAGTTGTGGCAAATATCATTGGGTACCATAGGACGTGCTGGGTGCCTGCCTCATCCAGAGGCTCCTCTGGTCTAGATTTGCAGTGTCCAGAGATGAAAAAATGCCCCCACTGAGTAAGGGTGAGTGAAGGTTGCTATTGAACAAGTCAGAGTAGTGAGGAGGAGACTTCAAGTTATAACCACTTGTGCTGACTCTGCCCTTGGTCCAGGGGCAGAGTCAGCACAAGTGGTTGAATTTTTCCTACACGCGGCTCTGTGGCTATTAGGAAGCCGGAATCCCCTGACGAAGTCATTGACAATTAACAAATAGGTCAAAAGAGCACGATTGGTCATTGATTACCTAATAAGTAAGCAACCCTATTATACTACACAAATTGTGTAAGTAATGATTTAATGTTTGTATGTCTGTTAGTCCTGACGAAAGCCCCATAGACTCTGTTGAGCCAAAGGGGGCTGAAACATGTCGACACAACCTTCAATGTTATACTTTTAGATCCAGTAACACGATCTAGTACAAGTACCGCTTATATTTTATTTTTTAGAGCCACACTATTTATTAAATACCTCTGGTGTTGATCTATTTTTTAATCCACTTCCTTCACTCACCCTTACTCAGTGGGGGCATTTTTTCATCTCTGGACACTGCAAATCTAGACCAGAGGAGCCTCTGGATGAGGCAGGCACCCAGCACGTCCTATGGTACCCAATGATAATTGCCACAACTACAATGTGGGGCGGATGAAAGATATATACCGCAATACCGACATACATTGAGTTTTTAAGGGTACCATAGTCATTCTATCCAAAGGTTTAGAATTGTAACTAGTGTCCATTTTCTGCACCTGATTGCCCTGTAGATGTTAGCCACTCATTTCTTACTTTGTACTAAACTTTTCATAGCTACTGTACTGGCGCTCAAGGGAATGTTTACCAAATCTGTCTAGCCGTTTGGGCTATGCAAGTGTACCCTCCGGCATTCAACTCCTGAACGTTTGTGAACTCTTGTAAGCAGATCTCCCTATCTAATGTACCATATCCTATCAGGGTCTATGCTGGTAATTGCTCTGATGTAATGTGGGTATGCTCATTTTTTAAATGATTATGCATATACAATAAAAAGATAAAACAAAAAAATGCTGACCACTCTGTTCCACAATCTGCACACCTGCCTTACCATATAAGGAAGGTGGCTTGGCATATTTCTAACCAGTTATTAGTTTTCAGTGGTTTAAACAAGCTGTCTTTTAAATGTTTTTTGCTACAGGTGGGACTTTTATTGACATTTAGCTGCGCTTCTGGTAGAGAGCTGTATGCTGATCTGGTTGATCTTTCTGTTGCTTTGGGAGGGAGGGGTACAGACAAACACTTAACACTTTTGTGTGTGAAAAGGGCCGCCTTATTAAAACAGGTGCACATCACAACATTTTCTGGTCAACCGCCTTACAGAACTAAAACCTCGCTATACATCCAAAGAACTAACCCCTATCTCACCTCTACAATCCCCCCAAACATGCCCACCCTGCAGCTAACTCATTAACTGTATTGCATTTCAACATTTCCAAAATTCAATTCCCCCTAAATCCTAGGAGTATCTATCTGAACCTGTAAGTGTCCAAATGTCCTAAATTCAACCTTTAACTATCTGTCTACCCTCCCCATGCACATGGTTCCCCAACTGGCAACGCCAAGCAACTTTTGCAAACTCCTGTCAAACTTTTCATGCCCCCACCACTCTGTCAAAGGGGTTCGTGAAACTACTAGCCTTTTCTGCCCCCCCCCCCCTTAGGTATTGGCTCCCCTGTCTGGCAAACTTTATCTTTTCACGTTCAAATCTTTACCTGAAACCTCCCTGTTTTCCAATAAATACAAATATATGCCTATATAAGACTAAATGTACTCCATCTAACCTATAAAAATCTCAATGGACTCAAAATTAATGTCAGAGTGACTAATCCTGCCAAACCCAATCTCCTTGCAAAAGCACACCATCTCCCTGTTGATTTTCCTTCTCTCACGGTCTATTGCTGCGGATTTGGTAGCCCCTCTCCGAGATTGCTGCAGCACATATTCGGTTCACAACACAAATGCACCGGACCACTGGGCCTTAATTTTTAACAAATCTCTCTTCATGGTCCTCAGCAATACAAAGCTCTTTTCCCTGACCAAATGGTTCTACCCCAACCAAGTGAAGCAACAACGCATCCAATCACCGAAACCTGACTATCATCCCATTTAATGTGTGCAATAATTCCCTCCAGAGCATACCCCCTTTTCCTTTCCAGTTAACTTGAAACAGGCGTTCGTTAAAACCCAAATTAGCCCCCTCCCCCTTCTGTCCTGCTTGAATCGCTGCCCATTTGATGATTGAGTAACCCACTATCCAAATCATCACCTCCTCAGATGCAGGGCCCTCTAGTGCACCTGGAAAGAATCAAACAGGCAGTAAGCATTTCAAAGGGTCACCTCTGATGCACTACCCTCATCCCCCGTACCCCGCACATAGCACCTATTGCATCCCAATGACCTGCAACCCAACTGCATGAAATCTTCCTGTGCCCTTTCTGACGCGGAAAGAGTGCATGCCATAGTCTGCAGCCTGCACCCCGGGCCGGGTCAGTGTGGAAAGGAGCATCACCAATAACTGGTAGGCTGACACCTTGCCTTCCTGTATATGGAGGAACACCACCCCAATATTCTTCCCACAACAATCCAACCAGCGCCTACACCATGCCATCGGGCATATTCCAGAAGTACCCCTAGCATTCAAAATGAACCACTTCCCTTGGCCCCTGTGGTCCGTTTTGAATTTCCGAAGCCACGCCTCCCATCCCAACGTTGATGAATCACTTCCTCCCAAAAGAGGCCTTTCTTACCCCTACCACACAGGAGCTCTGATACTCTGAAAGCTCCATAGAAAATCCAGACCATTATCGTTGAGAAAAGACAGGTTTCTGCATGTCTGGAAAACTGCAAGTATTTGTTCCAACACCCATAGCAGCAGATTCAAAGACGAAGGTTACCTAACCTGCCCCAGCTGACCCTAGGCCCTTGCTCAACCCTCCAGTATCGTAAGCTCCAGTTCCCCTGGGGATGGGGGATATCCCCACAACAACTGATCCATGAAAGCTAAACCAGTCAACTTCCCAGCAATAGTCACCAGCGACAAGCCTTTCTCAATCATCTCCTAGATATATTGTAACACGTCTTCGCTCCATGCCCGTCCCATCGCCCGGCACCGCACCCGATGCCAAGAATTCCCCCAAGCCTGTATATATCCTCTGCATGTTGAATCTGCTAATGACTCTACTATCAGTTGTACCATCTGGTGTTACATACCGACCTCAACTTCTCCAACATGGGTGTTGGGTCTCGGTTCGTATCCTTGGCTAACCCACAGAAACGTCCCCACTGTGAACGAGACAAGGCATCCGCAGTATCCTTGCCCACTCCCGGAACGTGGCGTCCTCTGAAATGTATGTCAAAGCACAAGCACCACAGCACCACAGCACAAAGACCCGTAACAGCTTCAGCACCTGCGTGTCCGTGGCTGACTGTCTATTCATCACCTCCATTACAGCCATGTTGTCCACCCGAAATAGCACCCTTCTGTGTGCCAACTCCGTGCCTCAGAGTGTCACTGCTACCACCAAGGGGAAGAGCTCCAGGAAGGCAATGCTCCAACCCCTAAGAGCCCATTCAACCATCCATTGTTCTGCACCTTCTGCCCTGCCAACACAAACCAAAGCCCAGGCCTGAGCCGCATCAGAAAAGATCTGCATGTCCCAATCAAGATTCCCCATCTCGCCAAGGGAATCCTGTTAAAGTCCTGCAAGAAAATGCACCACATCCTTAAATCTTATTTAACTCCTGCTGAGATTCGTATGTGATGATGAGGAAGATGATTAACTGACAATGACCTCCTCAACCACCTGCAGAACGATCTACCCACCTGTATGACCCTGCATGCGAAATTGAAATGACCTAGAAAAACTTGAATCTCCTTCACCTTGACTTTCTCCTTTCCCATTATGCACAAATAGTAAAGCCAGTATGTTCTTGGTCTTGTCCTGTGGTGGCCTGGCTTCTATATGCACAGAATCAATCTCAATGCCCAAAAACTACAGCACTGTGTCGGGCCCACCATTTTCTCCAAAGCCAACGTGACCCCTAGGTCACACATGAGCTCTTGGAAACTCACTGACAGCTACTGGCAGTCTGCCAAACCAGGTCCCAGTCATCTAAACAGTGCAATACCAACTGATGACCCATCTGCCATGTGAACACCCATTGCAAGAATTTGCTGAAGACCTTAAACAATGCACAGGATATTGAGCAACCCATCTGCAGTGCTTTGTCCTCATACCATTTGCCGTCCAAATGCATACCCAGTAGCTGAAAGTCCCCGGGGTGTACCTGAAGCAGCCAGAAGGCTGACTTCACATTGCATTTAGCTATCAATGCTCCCGGGCCCGCCGCCACTACCAGTTACATGGCCTCATCTCCTGAAGAGTAAGACACTGACGCTAGCTCTTCTGTGATGAAATAATTTACTGACTGACCCACCGAACACGACAAATGCTGAATCAAGTGAAATTGCCCTTCCTCTTTCTTCGGGACAGCGCCGATTGGAGACATAATAAGGTTCTCCATATGCCAATCCAAGAAGGGTCCCGCCATTCTGCCCTCCTAAACCTCTTTTTCCAATTTGTCCCTCAGCTTGTGCTGTGCTGCTGAACGCAAATAGTCAGCCCACCAACGTATCCTTGGACCCTCATACCTCAACCGAAAATTCCAGCAAAACCGTCCCACAGCAAATCCGCCTCTTCTGTTTGTCCGTAATACCTCAGCCAGTACTTCAACCTTTTGAGGTTAACTGGAGTACAAGCTCTTCGCACCAGGTCCTTGACCCCCCCTCTTGGGTTTGAAAATTGTTGCTGCTGGTGCTTGCCCTGGCCGCCCCCATACATCTGCCACTGATCCACGTCCTGATTGTTGGACGCACCATCTAGTTTACAAGGGTGTGTCTTCCTGCACATTTCGAACATTCACAGCGGAATTTGTAATACTCCTGTGTGCACATCCCTTTGTTAACATCCCAATACTTACTTCCTGACCCTGCCCGAGTTTTTGAGGGTCCTCCCACCCATATCCGGGTGGGAAGTCACTGAAAGAGACAATATACAATATGTAATAGACAGACCACTCACCGTAAAGATAGGCTTCCCCCCCTTGGCAGCCCCCATGGTAGGTTGCCATAGATCTGAATCTAGTTTGCCTCCTTTTGATTCCGGGTCCCATGCCAAGCGCGCCTAAAACCTCTCATCGTACTGCGCCCAGGCATAACGCCCCATGATCCGAGCCTTCCAAATCACATTAATGTACTTAAACATAGCTATGCAGTGGTTTGGATATTTCTCGCAGTACACACTGGCATATATAAAAAATGCCGCAGTCCAATTTTCTGTCGTAAGAGGAATTCTCGCCAGCTTGGCCAGCTCACCTTCCTCCTCTTTAGAACCCTCTTTCTACTGCACCTCTCTATTCAGGAGCTTTAACATCTCAATGTACTCCTCTTTCCAAATGCGGTACTTCATGGACATAATCAAATGAGCACCCAAAGTTTTTTTTTCTACCCATATAAGGCTATTGTTTATTTAACAGTTCCTTGCTGTTTGTCGCATCCTTCTAAATCTCTCCCTTCTGATTTCTCCACCATTCCCCTGAGTCCTCCATTTCGTTTGCGCTCCATCCCATGCCAGTATTACCCACATGCTTGTCTGTGCCCACACCCATGTCTGTCACGTATTTGCCCTTGCACACTCCCCCCTCCTCCCCCCCCCGACCATGAGAACATGCGCTAGCATCCAACATTAGGTTCTGGTGTTACATTTAATAAGTGGTTACTTTTAATTGGGAGAAGATAGGAATATTGAGTTTGGTGTCTATGAAGTTGTAATTTAAACCCCTCTTAAATGGTAAAGTCATATTTTAAGTCAAAGTTCTGAATGCCACTTGTAGAAAGTTGGAATTTTCTTGCCCTAACCATTTGGCGGCTGTATCCTGTTACATGAATAGGTGTAGCTGGCAGTTGCTCTTGGAGTATTGTTTCCAGAAATGGAGACAAAGAAGAAGGAAAAAGTGTTGGCAGGAAGGGCCATCTCTGACTTAATGAGGGGGAAGAGCTGTCACCTACTATATTTGCACATCACAAACCTCTGCTTGAGCACACTCACAATGGGTTTGACACTAGTCTTCTGTGACCCCAGATAAGCCGGCAGGGGGCAGGGAGGTGGGAAATTCTAAACACCTCGGAGGGTGGAAGCCTCCAGATCCTTATCATACTTCAAAGTGGCCACCAGGTATAAATATTGGACCCTCAGACCCAACTCTTCAGTACACCTCTGGACCCAAACAAGACTCAGAAGGACTGTGGTGCTGTCCTGCTGCATGAGTGAGAAGAACAAGACCGGCATCTTTTACCCATGACCACCAGAGTGACTACAAAGGCTAGTTGGCTGGCCTACTGCTCAGAGCCTCAGGTATAGAAAAGGCTCTAACCATCTTGAACCCATCACTTGAACTCTGTCTTCTGTGAGTCCTGCCCCCAATTGGTGCCATCCCAGTCTTGCACCCTTGCAAGTGTACCTGAAGGCACTCTCTAGCACATAAATAGAGAGGTGGAGGGTAGGTCACCGTTCGTCCCTCCGGAGTATCAATGAAAACACAAAAATGAGTACCGCAGCACAAGGAACGAAAAGAGAAAGATAAAAGATATGTTGTTTTGTGATCTTAAAGAAACAGCCAGGAACCTAGAGTTTGGACGTCACAGGAATTTCACCACGCTTATGAGGAAAGTCATCCTTTATGGAAGAGGAAACCTCACATACATAATAGCGCCATGCTCCATCATCGGTATCCTCTCCGCTCCCTGGTAGGTTAGTGCCCCCAGTGCAGACTCAACATCCTCGAAGTCTTAAAGAAAGGAGGGAGTTCTTAGAAAATAACTACTAGACAAGGCAGGATAAAGACTTACTAGAAATACCTCGGTGTTCCTTGGTATTTCACCTTTATTGATGAGGACCCCAGGTATATCTAAAAACAACAAGCATTGAAAATGCAACTGGTCTCGCCTTTGGTTAAGTTAAAGCCATTTGCTTTGCTAATGGTATTGTATAGCAAAGCAAATGGCTTTAACTTAATAAAAGGCGAGACCTATTGCATTTTTAATGCTTGTTTGTCGCTGTCATTAAGATATTGGTTTTAGCTTTACTGAGACGATGCCCTCGCCTTTACTGTACCTGCCCTTAGAAGAAATTCCATTATGAATTGCTGCTTTGAACTTCTAAACTCGCAGAAACTTATGCATAAACATGATAAGGGACCAAGTAATCCTCTGCTTGAAACTTGTTCGCACACAGATATTTTTCTTGTTTGGGGGGGAGTGGGGGGGGGAGGAGTGGGGATGTTGTAGAGCCGAGCTCTTAAAGGCTCCGCCCACGTACACCTCTTTATGGTATAATGCTTCATGACTGATACAAAGTACAGGGAAGACATTAATAACAAACATATGCAGTAATGGGTGTAGGGTAAAGACCAGAAGCGCATACCTCAGAAAGCTGCCCTGCCTCCCATTAAAACCTCACTCGTCCATTTGCTGCTCGTTAAATACACAAGAGAGATTATTTTCATAAAGCTTGTCTTGTCATTCTTCGATAAACATTTATCACTGCCTGCGGATGTAGTATTATTATCTTTCGGGGATTACTTTCAAACAGGAATTTAAAACCTAATGGTTTTAAACGATTCCTGCTAAACGGGGATGTTTAGTTTACAGATAAAGGCTACCGTGCAGATCTCAAGGGCCTGTGTGGATTGTTTAAAAAAAATGTACGATATCGATGGGGAAGAGTATTAAGTAACTTGTTTACATCCAAATAGATGGAAACTTTCGTAACTGTGAAGCCAGACAGAAAGAAAGTATTGGCTTCACATCAAGGGCAAATTGAGAACATAGCTTATTTTGGACTGTGTCATTTTCTTTTCATGAAGTGTCGTTTGTAAAAGTGCACAATCTGTTATTAGTATTGCATCGTCTTGCGATATCCTGACTGTGACTATACAAACCTCTCCATAACCGACTGCAATCTGCTCCAGTGTAAAGGAGGTGCAGACTGCAATCTGCTCCAGTGTTAAGGAGGTGCATTAACTGTATTGCAGCAGTGCTGAGAAGTACCGGTACGTTCCCTTTCAAAACAATGGTGTGCGTGTAAGCAGTACCGAACAGTACCTGCCCATCTGCGCACTGCATCTGCTCTTTCCGTTTCACCGATATTTTCCATTTCACTCTGGCTCTGTCCGTCACTAAGGCCTTTTCCGTCACTGCTGCTTTTCCCCTCACCTTTGAGCCTTTCCGTATCGCCTGATTAATTGTGTTGTATTTATATAGTGTTTAATTCCCCTGCGAGGACTTTGGTGTAATGCCAGCTAAAACCCAGGGGTAGAAAAAGCGAAGACAACCTGCCACTGGCTCCCTAGTGAAGTCATATCGAGAGCATAGGAGCTAGGTTCACCCAATTATTGATTGGGGCACAGTTCATATGAGCAGCTCCCTGGGGTGCGAGACAACCAGCCTACCTCTAGTTACAAGCGTGATGGTCCAGGGAAAAGACCCTTGGATGATGGAACTCACCCTAACTCAAGAACAATAAATAAGTAACACATGTATTGGTGTACATAGACTTGCATTGAACAGCATATTTAAGTACTTACAACAGGCCCAGAAACGGTGGAGGAGCGCTCCAGCCTTGTTTACCTCTCTGTTACTCTCCCAGCCTCTCTTTCATGTTTTGATCCGCGGTTTAATTCCCAAGCAGCGCCGTGAATGCGTATTTAATGAAGAACTCTGATTTGCGCACACGCCCATCACATATTTAACAACCCACCAGGGTCGGTGTGTAATTTTCCTGCTCTCGGCACACTCTGCACAAACATTCATTTCAGATATTTAGGGAATTTTAATATCGGATATTGAAGTCTAGGTTTGTTGAAGTTGGCCAGGATTATGAGGAGAGAAGGGCTAGAGAGCGAGAGGAAGTCCCGGAGAGGATTTAAAGAAGGGAAAAGGAGGCAGTAAGGGAAAAATATAAATTGAGAAGATAAGGAGGAGAGAGGTGGCGCGAAAGGAGTTAAAGAAAAGATTCTTGAGACTTTGAGAAACGGGGTTCGAATTAGACAATAGGATGAAAAGGAGAGCGTACCGGAGCAAACACACAGGAGGGGTGAGTAGTGGAACTATTGAGGCAGTAAATAAAGAGGTACACGCAAATAGATCTATCAAGTCTGAGGCCCGTGCTCTTGAAGTTATTTCACGGACTCAAGTTAAAAATGAAGTTTTACTTCACTCTGTCATCATTTTTGTATTCCGCTCCAGAAACAGGTCCCTGGAGCTAACTTGTCTCCTTTTCACCCCTTTCTCCCCTGTTCTGTCCACAATCCGCACAGCACAGCCGTTCGTCTTGCTAAGGCTGATTGCCCCCTCCGCCCACCCCTCTTCCAAGCTTGAAGCGTCTGCATTCTGACTTTCCTTAGCTCAGCATTTGATTTGGAAATACGGAAGTGCGAGTACTCGCTATCGTTGGAAGTGCCGGTTATCTCCCATTAACTGTGTTGCAGCAGCGCTGAGAAGTACCGGTACGTTCCCTTTCAAAACAATGATGTGCGTTTACACAGTACATGCCCATCTCGCGCACTGCATCCGCTCTTTCTGTTTCACCAATATATTCCATTTCACTCTGGCTCTGTCCATCACTCTCGTCAAATGGCAAAAAAAAAAAAAAGAGGGGGGGGAGAGAGCGACAGGAAGAGGCAAAGAAGGGGAGGGGGAGATCGCGCCAGAGCTTATCTTCATGGAGCCTTTTGTTTGAAACATATGGCCCCATAAAGATAAGGATCCTTTTGCGACAGCAGTAAGTCAAGTGAGCCAGTCCAAGTGGGACGGCTCACAGAGAGAAAACTGTACGTCATAAAGTGCTCTTCCCAATGATCGGCCATCATTTAGCCTAAACGGCGACGCCGGCCAATGGGAAAGAGGGGTGGGGATTAAAGCCCGCTAGTGAATCTCCCTCAATCTCATTAGATCTCACCAGCGAGACTGCGCATGCGCAGCCATCACAGGCTTCGACCCAAAAATGAGCGGGTCTACAGAGGATTATGGCTCAGGCCTGTCTCTTATCTACCAACATATTTTGCCCATCAATTATAGTCTAACAGCTCCTCAACAAGCTGTTTTGGCTTTCGGAACAACAAGATTAAAAGCCAAAGAAATCTAAGATGTAGTGAAGGAACATATTAACAGAATTGGTATTTAAAATAATCTGGGCCATGCCCGTGCAGTGCCTTAAAGGCAAAGGATTTCCGGCTGCCTTAGGTCTTGACAGCGCTTACTGAGTGGGACAGGCGGAAGACATCCTGTGTATGAGGTACCTGTGTCAGGGAGGGGGGAACCCAGCAAGGATAAAAAAAACTTCATATAACTGCCGCCTTGCAGACTGGGTCTCGGCCAAACACAGAGTCAAAGACAAAACACTTGCTGTCTTATTTGAGGCTATTCATGGCTTATCACCGGCTAACACTCCAAGCCTGTTTCATGTTTTACATGGCCTTTAGGATTTGGCACCCTCTCCTCGATGAAAGTCTAGCTCAAACCCTCCTAACATCAACATTTAGGCCACCCTAACAAGTTGAGCTACTTCTCAGGATCTGCTCTTCCCGAGCAGCTCCGCCGTGCTGTTCTCTGCCTGCGGTTCCACCCAGGCAGGGTTCGAGACTGCACCTTGCTGGTCCCTGCTGCCTCGTTGCCTGTGCCGGTATTGTTCTCTTTCCTCCCTGCATTGTGCAATTATTGTAGTCTACTTAACGATGTTCCCGCCTTTTATTTTATCCCTCTATTTTGTATAATAACCGTTTGCTGTTGATTGGGTCCTTATCGTCGCATTACTTAACAATATTTCCCCCTTATTTTATTCCTCTGCTTGTTGTAATTTCTGTTGCTGTTGATTTTTGTTTCCCGCCTGCTCCGTGCCCTTCATCCTCCTGTTGTTCCCGCCCTAACCCGCACCCGCTCCCACCTCCCAGCTGCACATCACTCCCCCTCCCCTACTTAATGGCAACCTCTGAGCGGTCGCAGAAGTGCCGCTGGCGCGCCGAAGGCATACCTAAGGCAAGCCCGTCAGCACCCATCCGCGACTCGGCCGCGACCATTGCCAGGAATGGATCTTCGAGGCCCCGCTGATATGACTCCGCCGCCCTCCACACACTCAACCCCGGAAGATACACCGACTGCCAAAGATCCGCACCCAACACCACCCATTGACAGTTCTCCTGCAGGCACTGCTAACGATCCTTCACCATCAACAGCGCCACCACTACTGCCGAAGGTCCACTGGGCGCCCGTACCTCCGATGCCCTGACCTGGATCCTCCTCAACGTGTGCTCCCTACACACACATGCTGTAGAGATCTGGGACCTGATCAACACCCTTTCGCCCGACATTGCCTTCTTCACGTAAACCTGGACCAACACCACCTCCGGCCCGACATTGCCTCCGCCATCCCTGACGGATAAAAGATCCAGAGAAAGGACCCACGCCGCCCAGTAGGAGGACTCACCATCGCACACAAGACCTCCCTCTGACTCTCCACCTACAGCACGAACGACCCCCACCCCAAACCAGAACACCTCCACTTCCAGATCCAGACCAGCCCCAGGACCACGCTACGCAGCACCCGCGCCTACAGACCCCCGGGACCTCGCACCCAGTTCTCAACTAACATCGCCGGCCTTCACGCAACCCACGCCATCACCTCCATGGACTACATCCTACTCGGAGACCTGAACTTCCACCTTTTTTTTTTTTTTTGCCACACTCAATTCTTTAATGCACGTTCTACACAGAAAGCTATCATGTTTTCCTACTTTTGTTCCAAGTATTGGCAAAGCTAATAGGTCTGGCTTTTTTTTTTTTTTAATATTTTTATTGATGTGCAGGATGACAAAATAGGACGAAAAACAGCAAAAGTTCATAGATAAGTTCATGAAAAAGTACATATTAAGAAACCAGCAAATTATAAATGCAATAGGCAAAATAGTTATGGTGTAAAAAACACAGTAGAAAAGGAGTTCCATTTACAGAATTAAACCAAGGAGGCTTAAGAATCATACAAAATTATAACAATATGAAGTTTTTAATCTAAAAAGGTGCCCCAAATTCTAATAAATTTAATCAATGAACTTGTTCCCCTGAGATTTGCTAAAGCTAGCTCCATAGCGTGTATTTCTGTTACTAAAATCCACCACTTCCAAACCGTCGGTGGTTCTGGATCTATCCAAGCCCTGGCCAGAGTTAGTTTAGCACATGAAAAAAGTATAGTAATTAGAGATGATTGTGGAGATGAAGAAGGGTTAAGATCTAGTAGGACCGAAGCAGCCGTAATGGTGGGATACAAAATATTTTTTAGTCTCAGTTCACTCAGTATATCGCCCCAAAAGTTCTTAAGTTTGGGGCAGGAGTACAAAATATGAACTAAGTTAGCTGCTTCTAACGAGCATTTGGGGCATTTAGTACGGCTACTAAAAGAGGGGTTCGAGGACCATTTGGCGATTCTTTCCGGTGTGTAATATAGCATACAGGTCGTTCTGTATTGTTGTAGCCGGAGGCTAGATGAGCGTACAAGATTGTTTATATTGGCAAGGGAGTGCTCTATCTGGTTAGGAGTGATATTTAGGTTTAGTTGAATACTCCATTTCGCAGCCAGTTTATCACTATCGTTAGTTCTAAACAGGCTGAGTATTTTATAAGATTCGCTAATAACTGATTTATTCTTGTTTGAATAAAGACATGTCCAGATATCGCATTCAGAAATATTTTGTATCTTTTTATTATTGATCAAATAGTCATGAATTTGCATGTATTTGAACCTTGAGGCTTCCGGTAGATCATACAACTGCTTAAGTGTATTAAAGTCTAAAAACCCCTGCGAGCCGTATAGATCCTCCAAAGTCTTGATCCCAAAGGATGCCCAGCTATTAGTGATAGGATCTGTAAAGATAGCCGGAAGACCTGGGTTACCCCACAACGGGAGTTTTGGGTGATAGAAACTTGTTTTGCAGAATTTTAATATATTATTCCAAATCCTAGCGATATCTCTGGCAGGCTTGAATTTTACCCTTTTGTAGTAGTTCGGGTCGTTGATTCTGAGCAAGAAGAATAGTGAATCTTGTTTCAACATAAAAGAGTGAAAAAAAAGAGTTCTATCTCCATGCAATAAAGAACGTATGCGAGTAAAAAATGAGGACCAAAAATATAGTTTAAAATCTGGGACATTCAGCCCTCCTTTGTTTAAATTATTTTTCATTATTTTTAATGACCTTCTGGCCCTTTTGTAGCCCCATATAAAGCTACTCAAGATCGAAATAGGTATACAAATTTTGGTAGGACTTTCATTTTAATAAGGTTGATTCTACTAATCATATTTAAGGGTAGTTTGTTCCATTTTTTCAACATAAGAGTAGTTGTTTTGGTCAGATCATTATAGTTTATATTATTAATATCTTGTAGTCTAGCTGTTAATTTAACCCCTAAATATGTGGCCTCTTTGCAGATCTCGGGTATAGGGACAGTTGGGGAATAATTCGATAAGACTTGCGTCTTCTGAAAGTTAAGCTTATAGCCTGACACCTTCCCAAATTTCTCAGCCTCGATATAAATTCCTTTTAGTGCTTTGGCAATGTCCGTGGTATATACAGCAATGTCATCAGCATAAGCTGTCATTTTCAGCTCCTGTGAGCTGAAGCTGAATGGGATAATCAGATTTTGGAAGTGAAGGGCAAGTAAAAAAGGTTCGAGTGAAAGGGCAAATAAAAGGGGTGAAAGAGGACAACCTTGCCGAGTCCCACGCATAATAGGGAATTCTGATGAGGTCAGGCCCCCATAGCTGATGCAAGCAGTGGGTTTGTCATAAAGTGCTTTTATACCCTTCAAAAAGTTTCCCCCAAAACCCATTTTAGACAGTGCACACCAGAGATAAGTCCACCCCACTCGGTCAAAAGCCTTTTCGGCGTCTAGTAATATCATGCCGAGTGGGGTGGATTCAACCTCCGCGATATCAAACGCTGTGATCGCCATATTTACGTGCACTGTTGTGTCTCTCCCAGAGATAAAGCCATGTTGTTGTGGATTAACAATTTTTGGCATATGTGGGGCTAATCTGTTTGCCATGATTTTAGCGAATATTTTCGCGTCAGTATTTATCAGAGAGATGGGTCGATATGACCCTCTCTCTTCCTTAGGTTTTCCTTTTTTTTAAAAAAAGATTATTTTGGTCCTGTTCCAGGATTTAGGAGCCGTTCCATTTGGTCCAATCGATTGTATAACTTTTAATAATAGCTGTTCTAATTCTAGGTTGCAAATTTTATAGAGTTCCAGAGGTATCGTGTCCTCTCCTGCCGCTTTCCCTGTTGGTAGCGAATTGATAGCCTGTTGTAATTCATTCAGTGATATGACGTTAGAGAGTGCACCCAAGCCTAATAAGTTCCCTGTACTCACTGGGTATTCTTCTACATATTCCTCAATTAGTTCTGTATCGACGGGACTATCTGGGGTATATAAGTTTCTATAATATTCGGCAAATTGATCGAGTATGTCTTGTGGCTGGCTATATAGTTTGTTCCCTTGTCCTCGGATTTTAGAAATTAAAGTATCTGCTCTATCTTCTGCTACTTTATAGGCTAGGACTTTACCAATTTTGTCTCCACCCTCATATTGAGCTATTTTAAATTTATGGATCCTTGCACTGTTTTTCCTAATAAAGTTAGATTTTATATCGGTTTTCAATGTGCTAAGTTTTAGATTAATTTCCATAACTGCTGGGGAATTAAGCTGTAGTGCTTTAGCAAGTGAGTCTTCTAGTTTGGTTATACTATCTAGTAATGTGACCTTATGTTGCTTCTGTTCTGCATTTTGCCTGAAAACATAGGCTTGAGTAAACCCTCTAATACTTGCCTTGCAGGAATCCCCTACCATGCAGCACCCAGTTCAGTTTCTATTAATGGTTATAAATTCATTGAGATGAGTTTTAAGTTGCATCACATAATTTGGATCTGAAAGTAAATGTCTTGGAAAAGAAAAAGGTCTGAGTGGTGTCCACGTGCTTCGTGTATCAAATATCATTATGAGTGCATTATGATCGGATGTTATCCGGGGGCAAAGGATCATAGAGCCGGCCTGTAATAATTTGTCGCTGATTAGGGCCATATCTATTCTAGTGCACATCTTGTGGGGTGCAGAGTAGTATGTAAAACCAGGCACAGTTGGGTGCAGATATCTCCAAGCATCTTTAATATTATGTGTCCGACATATATCTATTATGGACAACCTGGTCTTGTGCATCCTTTGATGAGCATTCGGCTTAGTTGTGTCAATTTTGTAGTCCATAATGCAATTAAAATCCCCCATTATAATGATTTCCCCCTCCCAGCCCAAAAGTTTCACATTTAATTGATCAAAGTGCTTTGGATCATCTACATTTGGGCCGTAGACTGCGCATAAAACATATTTAGTATTAACATAATTAATTTGCACTATGGCCCATCTGCCATCCTTGTCATGGGCAGTTAGGAGTACCTCTACCCTAAGTCGCTTATCCTTAAGAATGGCAACTCCTCTTGTAGGATTCCCGAAAGTGGAACAAGCCAAGACTTCATACCCCAATTGGTTTAGAATTTCCCTATCTTTCCATATGATATGGGTTTCTGATAATAAGCAAAAATGAGGATTATGTAGTTTCAGTTCCTCTGATACTAAAGATCATTTGTTTTTGCTATTAAGCCCTGCCACGTTCCAAGCTAGACATTTTATTAAATGTATTTGAATGTCAGTTGGAATGCAGCGCCCCTCTTCAGATAGCCAAATAATAAAGCTTATTCTCTTGAGCCTCTAAAGCGAACAATGATACCACAAAAAAACAATAAGTTGCGAACTTTATCAAATTGTTTCCCCTTGTCATCCTGCACACAAATTTTACTATATTTCCCCCCCCCTAATTCCCCTTGCCCCCATCTTGCGGAGATATAGTCCCTCCCCCCTCCCCCCCCTGGCTCTCACCCCAGCCGGGGAAGAACCGCCCCCCAGTGAACGCTGCCGTTAGTGAGGCAGCGCGTGTGGTGACGCACCCTGTGTCACTCTCACCCCCTCTCACCTCCCTCCACCTTCCTAAAGCAAACTTCGTTGTACGTGCTAAAAAAGTGTCATAAATCTTTTTCTTTTCTTTTCCCATTTTCCCCCCCTCTAAATTCGTGGATTTGTGGAATTGTGCCCCCCTAGACTCCCATTAGATAACTTGTTCGTCAGTCTTCATTCTGGTGTTAAATTATTTCTGTGTCTAGCTCTGACTAGGAATAATGCTGGAAAGATAATTCTCTGCTTCCTTAACATCGTTGAAAGTATGAGTTCGTCCATTTCTTATAACCTTTAGACGAGCAGGTTCTTGGAGGAATACTTGCCCGCCGTGAGCCTTAATTGGATCTTCAGTTTACGAAACTGCCACCTCTTGTCCATGGTATCCCTACTGAGATCAGAGCGTGCAAAAAACGAAAACTCTCCTACAGCTATTGGGGAGTTAGGGCGGGCTCTCTGCCAAACCGCTTGGCGTAGAAGAAAGTTGCCGAAATAAATTAGAAAGGGACGTGGGAATTGGTTTTCTCTATTCTTCTGAAACAGAGGTAAACGATGAGCCCTTTGGATTTGCGAGTCCCAATCCCAATCTGACAGGTCCGGAAAGGCCTTCTGAGGGACCCCGACAATATAGGCTCTAGGGTCTGAGCCCTCTGATCTTTCTGGAATACCAAAAAGTCTTAGGTTGGAGCGCCTTTGGCGATTCTCCAAGTCCTCAACCTTTAGCTGTAGTACCTTCAGTTGGTCATCGTGTTTTTCCACTGTTCCTACCATTTTGGTGTTTGTCTCCTCCACCTGTACCACCCGCTCCTGTAGTTCTATCGTTTCTTGAGAGACCCCCCCAATTTTAGCAGTGAGATCTTGTAAAACAGATTGCATCTTGTTATTGTCTTCTCTGAGTTGAAGAAAGTATTCCTGTGCTTCTGCCCGTTGATTGCTCAATTGTTTGCTCAGAATCGTAAGTATTTCATCTAGGGAGGGAATATCATCTTCTGCGCTTCTTGTGACCGTTGTAGGAGAAGCTAAGGCAGGGCCCAAGGATGTTTCCATTATAAAAGAGGAGCTTGCTGTTGCCTGGGAGGGCTGTTGAATGGCTGATGGCAAATTATTAGCTTCATCTAATGATGTTAGCTCCAAGTTGTTAGGTGACCCGTTGGCCTGCTCTTGAGGTTGTAACTCTTCTAACTTATCCCCCAGGGATGTGATACCAGGACTGATCAAAATACTTTTCTCCGGGGAGATCGTTATTGGTAGAGGGTCAGTAGGGCTTCCACCTGATAGCCTTAATGTCATAGTTTTAACCAAACCCTTTGCTACAATCCAGTTTCTAAGCGGACCTTTCTCTGAGACATGCTTCTTCAGGGCTAGGTTATTGCTTGTCTTTTGTTTGAGCCGTTTGGAGATAGCACCAGCCTTGCTGCTTTTCTTTGCTTTTGATTTGCCCTTAATTTTATTCTTAGAAACGCACCCCCCTGTTAATAGATCCGCTGACCTATCATCTTCTGTCTCTGATTCAACCTCGTAATCCTCATAGGAATCCAGCTCAGTATCCGCTGGGATCAGCGTGTGTACTATATTTTCGTTTGGTGCCCCGAGCTCATTACCCAGATCTTCTGGTATCACCTCTAGGTTACTTGTGATGAAATCGATGGGGGCTGGTTTGGGTAATAGATTAAGTGGTGGCTCAGGGAGTGTCTGTGATGCTTTGCCAGTGTTGGGTTCTGATACTTCTGGTGCCATAGTTCGTACACGCAGGGGATCGGGATCGATAGAAGTTTTTTTGGGATTATAATCAGCGTCTTGGTTACTTAAAGTCATGAGTGTATATTTTGGATCTTGAGGGACAGTCTCTTCTACCACCCCCCCTGCTTTTGCCTGCATTTTTGGCCCAGTTTTGTCCGTTTTAGAAGTTAAGCCCTTAATCTGCGACCCGGTTGAAAAAATTGGTGGCCTCATTACCTGTTTGGCCGCGCCGGTTGAAGGTTTCCCTTCCGCTGCTGAGGCAGAAACTGAAGCAGAGGGCTCGCTGTTTTCCGATGAGGCGCCATTAATGTAGCAGCAATGGTAGCCGTTGAAGAAGAGGCAGCTGCCGAAATCGAGGCAGTCACTACTGCAGTCGCCGCCGTGGTCGTAGCCGTGGCTGTAGTTGCCGCTACCGCCTGTTTACTATTCCGTGTCTGGCGTGACGGCATTTGTGAAGGGTTCTTTGGAGACATCCTTCGGGTCCCGCGCACGCCGGCAGTCACTCGCCGGCCGATGATGAGACCAGAGCAGCCGATCCCAAAATTGCTAATCCGCGCTCCCAACAGCTGCCGTAGCAGCCAAGCAGCCTCAAAGAGCAGAAGCATCGGTTAGTCGAGACAAAGAAGCCGCCGTTGTAAACCACATCTATAACCTCAGCGATTTTTCATTGAAGTCCCTCGTTCCGCACAGGTTCTAGGAAGGAGAGAGTGGAGAGTGGAGCACACAGGTGAGTCAACCGGCACGGACCCTTACTCCGCCATTTTGGATCCCACCTTGACAAACGCAGCGACCTACTCGACAAGCTCTCCAACCTCGGACTGAAGCAGCTCGTCACCATCCTCCCTCACAGAGCAGGACACACCCTCGACCTCCTCTTTGCAGGAGGGACAAACATCTGCTTCAGCCACACCACGCAACCCCTCTGGACAGACCACCACTGCGTACACTTCACCTTAAACACCAGCTCCGCAGCCAAACCCGCCTGCGCCCGCCACGAAGGAACTGGAGAAAGATCAGAGGAACACCTCAAGACTACCCTCCCCCACGAACCCCCCCATCGCCATTACCGACACCAACTCCGCAGCCAAAGAACTACACCTCTGGATCTTCAGCTGCGCTGACAAGCTTGCACCCCTCCGCAACCCCGCGAAACAACGCCCCCTGAAGACCGCCCGGTTCACCATGGATCTCCAAGAAGCCAGGCGCTCCTGCAGACACCTCGAAAAAACCTGGCAAAATCAGAAAACCTGAACAACCACAGGAACTCCCCGAAGGAATACCGCCTGCACATAAGAGACACCAAGCTGACTTTAATCAAGAACAAAATCCACACCAATGCAACCAACACCAAAGAACTTTCAACGTTGTACAGCAATTCACCAAACCCCCCCAGCGAAGCCACAGATGTCACACCATCCCACAAACTCTACAACCAACTCAGCTCTTACTTCCATCTGACAATCAAGGCCCTCTATGACAATTTCAGCGAACAGACGCCGGACACCACCCTCTTCCCCACCGCCGATAACGAGAAGACTATCACTACCTGGAATCCTGCCACCGTTGAACACATCACCGCGACCATGAAAAACACCCTCTCAGGAGCACCCACGGACGCCTGCCCACCGCTGCCCCCTGCCCTGCCATGGCACCCAAACTAGGACGGACCATCGATGCCTCCTTCAATTCCGGCATTTTCCCAGATGACTGGAAGCAGGCGGAAGTTAAGCCCTTCCACAAGAAGCCTACGGCCGACCCGACGGACCTGAAAAACTACCGCCCATCTCTCTGCTCCCCTTTGCTGCCAAAGTCACACAGAGACTCGTAAACACACAGCTGACCGCCTTCATCGAAGAGAACTCCATCCTAGACTCCTCCCAGTTCAAATTCCGCAGCAACCACAGCACCAAGGCCGCCCTCCTCGCCACCACCGATGATATCCCAATGCTACTCGACCAGGGACACACTGCGGCCCTCATCCTACTAGACTTCTCTGCAGCCTTCGACACCGACTCACACTGCACGCTTGCAGCCAGACTCACAACACTGGGATACGAGGAAAGGCCCTCAATTGAATCCAATCCTTTCTCTCCGGCAGAACCCAGAGGATCAGACTCCCTCCCCTCCTCTCCGAACGCACAAGGTCAACTGTGGGGTACCCTAAGGTTCATCGATCAGCCCCATGATCTTCAACATCTACATGGCCCCCCACACTTCCATCGTCAGACAGCATGGCTCAGCATAGTATTGTACGCCGATGACACCCAACTCATACTCACACTCATGAAGAACAACGAAGACACCGAACCCTGCTTCCAGGAAGGAATGAAGGATGTCGCTGTTTAAATGAAGGATAGCTGCCTGAAGCTCACCTCGAAGAAAACTGAGGTCCTCATCCTTGGACCCTCCAACTCCACCTGGGACAACACCTGATGGCCCGCCGCCCTCGGCGGTCCACCAACCCCTACAGACCACGCACAGAAGCTCAGCATCATCCTTGACTCCTCCCTCACCATGACCCGCCAGATCAACTCTGTCGCCTCCACCAGCTTCAACTTCCTTTGCATCCTCTGAAAGACCTTCAAATGAATACCCCCGAATGCAGAAAGACTGTCACCCACGCACTCGTAACCAGCAGACTGGACTACGGCAACGTCCTCTCCTCCGGAATCAACAGAACCCTTCTTCACAAGCTTCAAATCATCCAGAACGCCGCATCTAGGCTCGTCCTTGGGACCCCATGGCATGAGCACATGACCCAACACCTACGAGACCTCCACTGGCTCCTCGTCGAGAAGAGAGTAACCTTCAAACTTCTCACCCACGCCTACAAAACCCTCCACAACATTGGACCCAAGTACCTCAACGAAAAAATCTTGCCCAGGCAGAGACCCCCTACATCCGCAGAAACAGAGCAGGCGGAAGAGCCTTCTCCTACAATGCAGCCAAGACCTGGAACCCGCTCCCAGTTAACATCAGGCGCTCCCCGACCCTGCACATCTTTAGGAAGAACCTCAAGACCTTGCTCTTCGACGGAACTGGAGCTACACCAAACCCCCCCCCCCCCCCCCCCACCCCCCCCCCCACCACCCACCCAGCGCCTTGAGATGCTCACGGGAGAGTAGCGCGCTTTATAAACCTGATTTATTGACTGATTGGATACATAATGACTTAAATTGAATTTGTTTTTTCCTAGGGAGCCAGTGCAGTTGTGGTAAAAGATGGAATACTGATTGGGATTTCGATACTGCAAGCAGTAATCGAGAAGCTGCATTTTGCAGAACTTGCAGTTTATTCAAATGTTTAGTCCGAATATTTAAAACCAGAGCACTACAGTAATCGAGTTTTGATAAATTAAAGCGGAAATCACAGATTTCCATAAGTACAAAGGAATGAATGGTAGGACTTTCCAGAGGATTTTTAAAGTTAGAAAACAGGATGAGGTTTTGGTGTTGATTTGACCTTCGAAGGAGAGCTTATTGTCAAAATAGATTCCTAGATTTTTTGTCAGTCAGTCAAAAATTATTTATTTCGGCATGAGCCATAAAAGAAGCAAGAATACAACATTTGCCAGATATTTAAAAGCGTTAAAAACCCCAATAAATGCCATTTTGTACAGAAGTGACAATAAATAACTTAAAAATCATTCAATTTTAAAAATCTTTGTCCTTGCCCACCACATACTACACAAAAACTTAGAAACCGAAATACAATGTGCAGGTCCGTATTCGTTTTTAAAAGTCTATAGACTTCCTTGCAGTGCCCAGAGACCAAGTTCTTACACAAGTTTATGAGCTCTTTCTGACGTAGTTTGCCGTATCCTATGCAGGAGAAGAGCACATGCAGGTCAGTCTCCTCCTTGGCGGAACATGCAGGGCAGCCCAGGTCCCGACCGGGTACCCACTGGTTAGTGTATGCATTGAGCGGGAGACGGCCATAGCAAAACCGTAGATAAAGTTTCCTGGCCAAGGTTGGATAATCAACAAACAGCTGACCGCATTCCTCGAGGCAACCAACTCGCTCTACCATTCCCAGTCCGGATTTTGAGCCAACCACAGCACAGAGGCCGCCCTCATCGCTGCCACAGACGACATCAGAACCCTGATGGACAACGGAGAAACAGCCGCTCTCATCCTCCTAGACCTCTCATCAGCCTTTGATACCGTCTGCCACCACACCCTAATAAACCGCCTCAACAACACCGGAATCCAAGGAAAGGCCCTGGAATGGATCACCTCGTTCCTCTCCGGCAGAACCCAGAGAGTCCGCCCCCCCCCCCCCCTTTCCGCTCCGCGGCCACCGAGATCATCTGCGGCGTACCCCATGGATCCTCAGTCAGCCCAACTCTCTTCCATGTCTACATGAGCCCCCTCGCCACCATCGCACGCAAACACAACATCAACATCATCTCCTACGCCGACAACACACAACTGATACTCTCCCTCACCAAAGACCCAGCCTTCGCCAAATCCAACCTTGAGGAAGGCATGAAAGATGTAGCGCAATGGATGAAGCACAGCCGTCTGAAGCTCAACTTGGACAAGACAGAGGTCCTCATCCTCGGACAATCCCCCTCAGCATGGGACGACTCCTGGTGGCCCATGGCGCTGGGCACCGCACCGACCCCCACGGACCACGCACGCAACCTGGGATTCATCCTGGACTCCTCCCTCACAATGACCAAGCAAGTCAACGCTGCCTCATCCTCATGCTTCAACACCCTGTGCATGCTCCGGAAGATCTTCCGATGGATCCCCACCGAAACCAGAAGAACGGTCACCCAGGCCCTCGTCACCAGCCAACTGGACTACGGGAATGCCCTTTACGCAGGAACTACTGCCAAACTTCAGAATCGCCTCTAACCCATACAGAATGCCTCCGTACGACTCATCCTCGACATCCTTCGCCACAGCCACATATCCGCCCACCTGAGAAACCTCCACTGGCTCCCTGTCAACAAAAGGATCACGTTCAGGCCACGTACACAAGGCGCTCCACAACATGGGCCCGAATACCTCAGCAGCCGACACTTGTTCCACACACCCACCCGCCAGCTCCGCTCCACCAGCCTCGCCCTCGCCACCGTCCCACGAATTCTCAGAACCACCACCAGAGGACGATCGTTCTCCTACCTGGCAGCGAAGACTTGGAACTCCCCCCCCCAAACACCTACGACTGACCCAGGACCACCTCACCTTCAGGAAAAACCTGAAGACCTGGCTCTGCGAGCAGTAGCAGCACCCCCCTCAGCGCCATGAGACCCTCACAGGTGAGTAGTGTGCTCTATAAATGTCTTGATTGATTGATAAATATCGTCAAGTACAGTCTCCAGCATATATGTACAATTCACATCTAGGAATATAGATAGCCTGGAGCCAGCCCTAGGATTGAGATACAATTTGTCCATTTGAACATCCCAGTATTTCCTTATCAAAACCTTCCTAGTAATGGTTGCACAGGCTAATCTGGGATTCTCCCACAGAACACAAAATCCTAGAGCAATCAAACAATTTTTAACATACATAAGCCATGGAAATGTATTATTCCCTGAAATGCTAAGTATCTCCTCTAGCTTCTATATACAGCGAGTTCAGGGGTAGCCCATATCCTTCGCCAAAAAAGAAGTGGCCTACATCCTACAGCCTGGGTGATTGGTCTTAGTCCTAGGTCCATGCGAAGGGGGAACATAGGGGTGCTTACCGGAAGACCAACTATTTGTGTGAGAATTTTTTTGGGGGTGATCAGCATTGGATTTATATTTGAATGGCCCCACATCTCGGCACTATACAGTGTCGCACTTCTCACCTGTGTTTTGTAAATTTGTAAGACAGGGCTCATAGGTTTGTGATGGGTATCCCTGAAGACTTTGGCCAGACCCCCCGAGATTTGGGTTAATTTAAGATTTGCCTTTGTGACCTGGGGCCCCCAGGTAATTTTTTCATTTAGGGTGACCCCCAGGTACTCAAATTCACTAACCCTCTCTAGGGGTGAGCCATTCAGGTGGGGGCCGCGATAAAGCGTTTTCTTGGGGTTGAAAACCATGTATTTGGTTTTCTGTACGTTTATTTCCAACCCCCTATTCTTACAAAAGAGTGAAAATCCATCCATTATTCTCTGTAGCCCCATAGGGGACTTAGACAGGAGTAGCGTTTCGTCAGCGAACATCAAAGCGGGCACACAGCCCCGAGACAGCTTCGGAGCATTGATGTTCTTGCATTGGCTCAGGGCGTGTACCAGACCGTTGATGTAGATGCAAAATAAGGTGGGGGCCAAAATGCACCCCTGTCTAACTCCCCTATTCACCGAAATTGGAGTTGTGAGATCCCCCCCTTTCCCATACCTAATTTTGGCATAATTTCCTGTATGGAGCCGAATGATAATCTCTATGAGATATAGGGGTATCCCCAGCTCCCTCAACACTGTCCACAAAGTCTCCCTGGGAACCAGGTCAAAGGCACTTCGCAGGTCGTCAAAGACCAGATAAAGGCTTCCCCCTTCCAATACTACTGATTTCCAATAAATGAGTTGGAGCCTAAATATCTGGTCCATAGTCGAAGTTTTGGTTTTAAACCCAGCCTGTAGATGGGACATTATTTTATTTCATACAGCCAGGTCTGGACTCGATCAAGAATAATCCTTGCAAAGGCCTTTTGAGATATGTCTATTAGACTAATGGGTCTATATTTGGAGGGTTGAAAAGGACAGCCCTTCTTAAATACTGGGTTTACCTCAGCCCCCTGCCACGATTCAGGTAAGTTCATCCCTTTTAGGATGGCATTGAAAATCAGCCACAGGTAAGGGGCCCAAATTTTAGGCTCTTTTCTATATAACTCTCCGGGAACATGGTCAAGCCCTGCGGCTTTTCCTATAGGATTTTTTTTATTGCAATTTCTACTTCAGCCAGGGAGATTTGGGGGAATCTAAATCTGCGGTGAGCACTATGGAAGAAGATATAGCTACCATGGCACCGTCGTCTGCTGTTGGAGAATACAATTTATT
This sequence comes from Lissotriton vulgaris, assembly GCF_964263255.1. NCBI lineage: Eukaryota > Metazoa > Chordata > Amphibia > Caudata > Salamandridae > Lissotriton > Lissotriton vulgaris. The sequence goes on along the minus strand of NC_141700.1, from coordinate 229,579,672 downwards.
ACAAAAAACAGTGGACAGGACGCGGCATCTCTGGCGGGTATCGCTGTTGGACTGTACTGTGAACGGTCCTTGAGGTGCGAACAGTAAACTGTACCACTATGTGTATTCATGTCGCTTTTGTTCTAATTTAACATGCCTAGCCGTGTATTCACTTTGTTTTTTCCTTCTCTCCCTCATTTTTCCCCACAAATGTCATTTGAATGTAGCATGAAAGGCAACTGTTTATAATTCCAAGACAAACATGATTTCTATATTTGTCCTGAAGATGATGCCAATTATCTTTTTTTTCGGCATCGAAACGTCGTTGACACAATAGGATCATATGTACTGAATATGCTTGTGAATGCTATGTACAATGGTCACTCAAACTACAATCAAGTCTGTTCACTGATTATAAGTATACAGATCGATTTGCTCGCTCTTGCCTATACTTGTTGTTTTGTTCACTGTAGGTCACGGGCTGTGCCCCCTTGACATTACTTTCTGATTTTGTGCATCGTCAAATAAATTCCTGTCCTGCTGGACAAAGGACATAAATACTATTCAAGTTTGTGTCTATTCTTATCTTGATCCCCCAAACTACTAGGGTCCACTGTTTTTTGTAATAAGTTAACGCCCAAGGTCCCTAGTGTACTACCTTCGGGTTCCCTTGTTTCTTATAACTGTTGGAGAATACAAGGCTTGGTAATGGGTGACCCAACTCTCTGCCGCTATGTTCACATCCAAGGGGATCCGACCCTCACTACTATCGGTCGCAACAATGTTCCAAAATGTTCTTGGATCCTAGGATTCCAGGGCTGTTTTTAACCTGTCCCATTTATCTATTCCCCAAACAACCTTGGCAGATACAATACTTTTCTTATACTGGGCCCTAGCTGTTTTGATGGCACTCTGGGATTTATGTGTAATAGCCTCTATGAGAGTTTTCTTTGCCTGTTTACAGCTGCTATTAAACCACGAACCCTTTTGTTGGCTCCCTTTGGCCCGCCGGCAGGGTCTATAAAATGCTTCTCTTAGTTTACAGCAGATGGAAGAATTAATGACCCCTAATCTACTGTAAGTATCAGGTAAGGTCCCATTGTCCACCAGATCTGACCGTCATTAAGTCAGGAATAATACTTTCATAGAGTAGAGCCAGCTTCACTTTTTTCCATCTGCGCCCACTTAACCTTTCTTTTGTTGTTTGAGAGGAATAGCCCATCCCTGGCACACTGATCTAAATCACTTGATCCTGTTTTTAAAGGGAACTCAAGGGTTGCTATCAGGGCGTTATGATCACTATCAGGCCTAGGTAGGATAGTACATTCAGTAACAAAAGACCAACCTCTGGTTTCTATTAAAACATAGTCTAATATTGACTCATGGCCCGCTCTGTTAAAGGTGTGTTTACCAGGCGAGTCAGAAATAAATCGACCGTTACAGGCGCTTAATGAATGTTTCAAGGTCAAAGGTTTGATTTGAAGCGCCAAAGAAGACCATGCCCTAATCAGGGTTGAGTTTATCACGGGAATAGCCCACACATCGTCTTCTTCTCTACCGCAGGAGTCATCAAAGTCTTTTAGGGGTTCATATTGGCAGTTTAAGTCACCACCCAAAAGTATCAGACCATCTTTTGAATCGCCCGACATTACTATATCTAGATGGTCTATTATCGGTGACTCCTTCCCATTTTTCATGGGCCTAGAATACACATTGATCAATTTAATTTTGGGATCTTTGTTAAAGGACAGGCTAAGGCTCAAAATGTCTGGCCCAGTTTCTTCTATTTGTGAGACAGTACATCCTAGATGGGTCCCAATCCATATAATTAGCCCTCCCGATGGTCTTCCCTGCCCTTTCAAAGTGGCTAGTTTGTAGGAGGATGCAAATCCCGGACGGATGTATTCCTCAACAGCCCAGGTTTCTTGGAACATGCAAATATCACAGGAATCTACCAGTGTTTCCCAGTCCGGGCAGTCCAATTTATTTTTGATGCCTGCAATGTTCCATGAAAGAAACTTCAATTTTAGACTGGGTTTTGATAAGGAAGAGGAGATATTATGGGTCCCTTCCATAGCATCCTTATTTGAAGCCATCAAGGGGGCCAACAGGGGAGGACAAGCAAAGTGGTCTGGGGGTGGTTCAGCCTTGTTGGAGGGCCCATTTCCTCTATTGTGCAAATGCCCATTTCCGGCCTGCAACTTGGCCAAAGCCGGATTTAGAGGCAGAGAAACAGGAGGTGGGGCTCGTACAGAGCAAAGATAAGCTTCAATAATTCTGGGGTCAAATTTCGCTTTCTCGGGGTGTGAACTATCAGGTTGGTACTGTTCACTAACTGTTCCCTCTATTTCCCTACCCGCTTGAGTCTCCAACAGTCAGTCTACTTCATCTAAATGCCTGAATCTATTTTGTAGAGGTAGAGTAAACTGGATGGGATTTTGGTAGAAAAAGTTCTCGTCCCCCTTGTGGGCGCACTCTGTGCCAATCATGTGTGCCAGTACCTTGATCCTCGCCCCTTGTACCAACATTGTTGGCCACATAGAAGTAGGTAAGAGGAAGGCACCTAATACGTCTCCCTCTAGCTTGATGGTCAGAGATAGGGTATAAAAGATGTTGTGTAATGTGTGGCTTCCTTAGATTCACTATTATGCACTCCCCTTTGATATCTTTCGGTCTGTTTCCACCCAACTTACTCTACTAGTTAGCAGAATATCGTTTGCACTGACAAGTTGGCCCCTGCTAGAGAAAACATTTAGACATTTGTTTTTTAGCTCGGTGTGTGATTCCTTTGCCCCTGGACTAAGAGATGGAACTCCAGAAAGAACTACTACATACGGAATTGAATTGGGGGGAGCATTGGGGTAGGCAACTCTGGACTAGATGGTTTGTCTGCCACGACCAAACTTGGGGGCAGTATTTGTGATAGCTCTTGGTCCGTCATCCTCCAAGTTCCTTCCATTTACTCTTTTTTCCCATTGGGCGATTAGATTCCTTCTCTCTATGGGTAGTATTTTTCCCCCGTCTGGCCAGGGACACTCGCCCCTGTCTCTGATGGTCCTGAGCCCACCACCTCTTCTGGGACTGGTGGGCTGTTTCTGACTACAGTAGCGGATGGAGGCTCATTTTTAGGCCCCTGAAGGCTAATTATTTCATCAATGTGCCCATAAATATGTGCCAATTCTTCCCTTATTATCTCTCTAATTTGTATTTTTAGAGAACTCAGCAGGGAGGGGAGCCAGATAGGTTCTGAGTCACCCTTTTTGCTCTTTGCCTGTCTCTGCTTGCTAGGGTCTAGCCCACTCTCTACAGGTTCTACAAGTTCTACAGAGTCACCATGGGTGGTTTTCCTCTTAGTCCCAGCTGTGTTTCTACTATTAGGCTTACAAGTGATGGGGTTCTTGGCTCCTCTAGTCGGGCCCCTTTTCTTCGCTAACGTTTTTAAAGTAGCACCCACTCCCTTATCTTGAGGAGTAAAGTGGCAAAGTTGTTCCTGGGTAGGCGAAGGAAAATTAGAGGCAATTGAGGGGTTGGGAGGTGTGGACAATGATTGAAGGTCAGGGGTCAGGGATAGCCTATGCTCTGTACGTTCTATTTCTGTTGCGACCACCCCTATCGCTCTTTGGAGCATTTTATCAATGGATGTTTGGGGAAGAGGAGGGGTACTGGTCGTGGAGGTGCGTGGCACTGGACTTTGATGTTATGTTTCCCCATGATAAAATACACAATTACTTGCTGCAATACAGTGTTAACATAAATTAATAAAATAATTCGATTTGGCTGAGATAAATGTTCAATATGCAATATATACCAAAAAGGCAACACACTTGGTTAACCAAACAAGGCTTTGGGGCTCAAGTTCTTAATAGCCTGTAACTAACAAGGTTCTTTGCCACCAGTTCTCTAGTAATTAAATGTCCCTACCCTTGTATTCAGTTACCTTCGTGGGTTCCAATTGAAATTTGCACCAAGGGGGGTGGCCCAGCCTGGCCTCTTCCGGCCACTGACGGGCTAGGATGCTGTAGTGTCTTGCTTACAATAACGACAGACACTTATGTAGGTTTATCAGGAACTTTATTCTTTGCTTCCTTTCTCATCCCTGTCCCTACTCTATCTAACCCCTTCCTGCCGTTACTCCTCCTCTTCCTCTGGCCCCCTAGCTCCACCCACACCCAACTACTAGACTGCACATGCTTATAGACGGGCCGCGCACGTCCCACGCTGCGGGAGTGCCGCTGGTGTTTATATGCGGCGCGGGGAGGGTGACGTCACCTCCCATGCCAAGTGGATCCAGGGCCTGCTGGGGGACCGAGTCCCACCCCAACGTCAGGAAACAAATGCCCCGGTCCTGCCTCCTGCTGCCGCTGCTGACGTCTAGGTCCCCGTGGGGCAGGAACAGGTAAGGAGTCTTAGTGGGCACACCAGCCCAGGAGTTGTGTGAAGCACTCTGACATCTTTGGATAATGTCCACGCTCTGTTTTTGTCCCCGAATGATTGTCCACGCACCCACACAGGTGAGAAACCGGAGCAGATGAAAGATTAGATTTTTTACCTTCATGACCTCGGTAGGGAGTTCACCCATCTCTGCAGGCCACCACATTGGTGACCAAAAGAAGCTGTCCTTCCCGAACAGGAGAATCTCGGTCTAACCTGTATTTAATTTAAGACTGTTTTCTGACATCAATTTCCCAGCTTCTTGCATACAGTCCTGAAATCTGAGCGCTGTGCTTTCCAGGTCACTGGCCAGTGATGATACAATCTGTGTATCGTCGGCATACAAGACCACTGAAAATCTGAATGACTTAATGAACATGGCTAGCGGAGTAACATAAGGATTAAATAGGGCAAGGCTAATAGGATCTCTGCGGAACTCCTCAAGGAAGCAAGAAGATCTTGGACCTAAAGCTGTTAATCTTCACAAAATGCTCCCTGTCTGAGAGAAAAAAAGACAGGAGACTTTGTGCCTTGCCCCTAATCCCTAGTGCTGAGAGGCGGTTAATAAGTATGTTGTGATTTACTGTGTCAAAGGCTGCGGACAAGTCTAATAAAATCAACTCAGCCCTCCCACCCTTACCCATGCTTCACCTAATTTACTCCAACACTGTAACCAAAGCGGATTTGGTGCTTTGCTGGCTTCTAAAGCCATATTGAGGAGCAAGATACCTGTGGCCAGCCCATTTGCTTCAATTGTTATACCATCGAATACTGGCCAGGGTTATTCTATACCCCCAGGTAAACTAATTTCCCGGAACATTGCAGGTATCCACTCTAAAGTATTGGATGATGTTTGGCTGGAATATATATGGGAATTTGATGTTATTTGTTTGCAGGAAACTTAGGCTAAAGATAGCATAGTGATGGAGAGCTATCAAGTCTTTAACATGCCTGCCACACCATCTTCAGCTGGGAGGTCAAAAGGAGGGCTGGTAACCTTACAGACAGTTACATTCGTGTCATCCGAAATCCACCCACGGACGGGTAGAAGACGAAAAGGGTGGTCAGTTACCTCCTTACTTGTCTCCTATCCTTTACTTTCAGCCACTATGGGATACACCAGCACCGGACAGTAGCGGTCCCTTTAAGCCAAGAACCTCTCTCTTCCAGGAAGAACAGACGTCCCATGTGACCCAGTCCCATGCACCTATCGGATCACAGAAGAAGGCAGAATTATCCTTCTTAAAGTAAGATGAAACAGAGGGGGGCATCGCCTTCTGGAGTCGCTGAAACTTCGAGTGGAGGAAGAGTCCGAGTCCAGACATCAACCAAAGACCAGACATTCCCGGCGTCCAGGCTCGAGACGACGACCTGTCGAGGACCCAACGGAACTGCCCCGGAGAAACCTACAGAAGGGAGCCGGAGCCGGTCCGGTACTATGAAGCTGCCAGCCACGCTCCTGGAGGAGCGTGGCTACCTGAGGTACGTGCTCGGGTTCGGGCTGGTTCCGGAAGTGGTCTTCCGCTACCTAGATCGAGTCACAAGTCTAGGAGAGGAGGGGGGAGAGCCTTGATAACCTAACCCCAATAGCTGAGACTACTTTTTTTTTCTTTTGGCATCACACGTATTTTCCTGTTTTTTTTGCCTGGTCTGCTATTGGTGACGGTTTGGGTGTTTTCCCTCACGCCTTTCCCTTGTATAGAACTACGAGGCACAAGAGTCCAAAGTGGTTTGTCCTTTTTGTTTTCTTTTTTTTTTCCGGTCCCATTTTGAAATTCAGCGGGTACGCGACTACCTGAGAACGTATCTATAGAGGACAAGTCTTCATCCTGATAAATAACGAAGGACATACGTGTTCCCTGTATACCTAACTGTGCAGAAAGATTGAATTAAAGTCTTTCCCTAGAACTTAGCGTGTCCGTCTCAACTTGGTTATCCACAATTCGGTTCTATAAAAGCTCACTGTGTAAGATCGTCACAGTGGTTCCAATTGATTATGATTGTTCATATGATGCAGGCTAGAGTTTTACTTGTAAATTAGTACTATAATATCTTTGACCCAAAGAACTGTCATGTCATAGAAGCCCTGCAATCGAAAATTGCCAATGTTTCAGGGAAGTGGCAGCCTTTGTGTGTTCTGTGAGTGGGGGATTTTAATTGCATGTCTTGTGAGCACAGTCATGGAAGTGTTTGTGGTCTTGTGGATACAGATGGAAAGCCTTTGATGCATTAAATCCACACCCCGCAGGGTGAGGCACTAAATACCATAATTATTGAGAATGATCTGGATAGCTTGACCAATAGTTTCTCAATCCAGTGCCCCACTTTTGTTGGCGGGTGTAGGGAAAGATTTTTTGATTGTATCTTTATATCTAGGGAGTGTTCTTCACTTGTGTGTGATTTCAATGTAGAACCTAAACCATCGAGTGACTACAACCCACTCATTTTCTCGCTTAAAGTAATAGCTAGGACAAAGGGGGGGGGGGGGGGGGGGGGGGGGGGGGGGGGCGACAGTAGCCGGATCCACTATAACCGCAACAAAGGTGTAAGAGTAGATGAGAGGAATTTGTAAGAAGACCCAGGTCCAGATGGAGTTCCATTAGACCTGTTTAAGCTAATTACTAATCTTTGGACACCCCTGCTGACTAATGTTTTTAAATCAGTTGTGATTGGTCCAATCCAAGCCTCCTTTGAAAGTGGCCATAGTTGTACCGGTGTTCAAAAGAGGGAATAGAAACCTGTTATAGGCCTATTTTGCTTATCAACGCTACCGTCAAGGTGCTGGGTAGGGTAATTTTTGAGACTTGGGCAACAAATAGTAGATTATTTCGAAAACCCAGTATGGTTTCCGAAGGGGGCTGGGTACTACAGAACAATGCCTAAATTTATCCCTGATTATGGGCAAGTACATGAAGGCAAAAAGGGGTTCTATCCACCTTGCCTTCATGGACTTGTCCAGTGCATTTGATACAGATAACGGGGAGAAATTGTGGTCGTTAATGGTAGAAATAAGCTTTGAAAAGACACTGATCCTACCTTTAAGAAGACTCCATGATAACACATTAGTCTCTGTAAGATTCGGCCCACAAGGGGAAAAGACTAAGCCCATTGCCTCCACTGAAGGTGTTCGGCAGGGGTGCATTTTAGTTCCCCTTCCTTTTCTCTGTTTCAGAGGCAACCCAGTCCCCCTACTCTCATATGCAGATGATACCGTACTGATGGCCCTGACAGCCGACAGTTTACAAATGTCATTGGATGCCCTTACAGATTTTATGTCGGTCCTTGACCATGTTCTGCAGCGGAAAGAAGATATTCCCTTCGTAATTAAAGCGGGACGTTGGCTGCCTTTTCCTAATAAGGATCAATGGCGGGCTGGGGGTCGCGGAACTAGTTAGCATGGAGGAGTCTCGTTCGTTATCGGAATTTACCAGACAAATCGCTCCACCAACTAAGAACGGCCATGCACCACCACGCACAGAATCGAGAAAGAGCTTTCTTCTATCCGCTGCAGAGCAAGGTTCCCCATATACCTTTTCAAGGCACCCCGGATCCCGACGTATGCCTGGAAAGCCCTACTCTCCACAGTGTAGCAATTGAACCCCTGTCCACCTTCGTAATTGACCGTATTATTTGCTATTTCAGTAAATGAAAAACATGAATCACAATGTTTGCACAAAGGCATGTTTAATTTTACTGTCCTGAAGATGATCCCATGACTCTCCCCCAAAGGGATAGAAACGTTGTCGACATTATATGTACCATATGTTTCCAATAGTTCTGGATCACAAAATGCAATGGTAATCTTGTGTAAATCAAGTCTAAAAGACTATTGTATAATAGACTTCCTGTTCTTGCCTGAAACTTCGCCCTCCTTTCCTTGTATGTTTCCCATGTATGTTCCTAAGTTGGATGCAGGTCTCGTCCCACTTGTATTTTTTCATCCTTTTGTTTAAATACTTATTAATGAATAAATGCTGTCCGGCTGGACAAAGAACATATTTGTCTATCTAGCGTATGTTAACCAAGTGCTCCTCAACTCTCTCTTGCCTAGGGAACACTGTCTTTAGTAAAAATCTATGCACCCAAGTCCCTAACTTATTGCCTTTGGGTTCCCTTGTCCTGTTTGAATAAATAGTACTCGTTTTTGTGCTTTCCTTGAAGGCACTCTGCCAGCACAGCTGTGGTCCTGAAAGCACAACCGATGCACCAAGGTGAATCTCCTCGCACCCTTATCAGAACATCTGCATCCCAGACACAGGACCTTGCATCGCAGCCTGCAGTTTTCCTGGATCCGCAGTTGCCAACCCTTCCTCGACCCAGGCCTTTGCATCCAAGCCCTTCATCAACCGCATCCTCTACAACGGCACATGACTCTACATCGCATCCCTGCAGCTTCTTCGAAACCACAGCTTTGTGATGCATCCTCGAACAGGATCTCCCAATGATCCGCAAATCAAGATTTGAGGTACTTTGTTCATTTGGTCTAACTTGGTCCCTGTATCTGGCCCATGCTCTATTGCGGTTGGCCTTAACTTGCGACTTTGTCCTGGTCTGGTGCGAGCAGATAATCAGTTGACACTTTGTACTGTTTTCACTTGAATCTTTAAAATTGCATGTCTCCGGTTCTACTGATTGAATTTTTGTCTTCTTGGTGTCAAATAATCTATTAAATGTTACTATATTTTTCTAAATTGACATGCAATTTTTTGTGCATAGTTTTTACTTTATTACTGTTTGAAGTTCTGCATAAATACTTTACACATTGCTTCTAAGTTAAGCCTGACTGCTTTGTGCTAAGCTAACAGAGTGTTAAGCACAGGTTAATTTGGGATTTGCTTGTGACTTCACCCTGACAATGATTGTGAATTCTGTTTGAGAAGGGTTTAACATCACTAACCAGTATCCCAATTTTCTACAACTGAATACCAATGTTTTTGTGGCTTGGACACGGGTTGGTAAATTGTTATGAGTCTTATATCGGAGGTTCAGGGTTAGTACATACAAAGAAGAACATAGTTCCACATCTGGCAGAAGGATGGCTCCACCAGAACTCTTTAATAATGACCTGCAGAGAGAGAGAGACACACGCGCACACACTCCCCCTTCTCTCTCTCTCTCTCTCTCTCTCACTCTCTCTCTCTCTCACTCTCTCTCTCTCTCTCACTCTTTACTCCTGCTAGCAATGACTCACAATGAGGTTGCTCAAAAGTCTCCTGATGTGCAGTGCCCCCTACTATTTCAGTCCTCATTAACATACACACAGGTACCAACACAGTGAACACTCTACCTGGGGAAGCCATCCATTATCATTTGTGACTGATAAACAAATACTTTTTCCAGTGAACTCTATTCTGAACTGCTGGGTGTTGCTTCAGTCATTGTCATACTCATAGTCACAGAATATCATATCTTACCTGCGAGTGACATGTTTTTTTTTACCCAGTTCATTGGTACTAATTTGACCAACCATAGAAGGATTAAAGGGTGAGTAGTGCCACCAGGATTCGAATCTGTAACCATGAGGTCACACACAGACTACTGCATACACACACTTATGTGCGCAAGCAAACTTATGTTCACACTTGCTCAAGTAAAATCACATGCACCCACGCACACACTTACACACACAGAGGTGCACTCATGCGTGCAGAAACATTAATGTACCCAACACTCACATGCATACACAGAGACACATTGATGTTCACATACTTACAAGCACTTACACACATTCAAGTACACACACACACACACACACACCATCAGCATTCAAATCTTTTTTAGGTTTCGCCTAGATGGTGCATGTGGTGCCTCCTCAAGACATGTTGTTTAGATACTGTGGGCTTACATCCCCTTTCCAAAAGCTTAATATTGGTTAGCTATCACTTGCTTCGTCCCCGCTTGTTATGGCATGTGGGTGTCATGAATTCTTCTTGTGTTTGCCCTTCCCTCCTTGGAGCATGGATTAACAACTTGTGTCCATCCATTGCTCCTGTAAGCACACCATATGAGTGCTTGTGTTTTCAGTCCGTCTTCCATATCCACATCTGTGTTGCTTCTATTCCCTCCCACCCCTTACCCTAGCTCGGTCACTTCACTCTACACCACTGCAGTCTACTCTGCACCACTCTACTCTACACCACTGCACCCCGTGCCACTGCACTCTGCTCTGCACCACTCTGCTTTGCTGCATTCTATGCCACTCTACACTACTGCACTCATGCCAACTCACTTATGCCACTCTAATGTACTCTGCACCACTCTACTCTGACACTGAACTCTACTTTGCACTACTATACACTACTTCATTTTATGCCACTGCACTCTACGAAGCTTTACTCTGTGCCAAATCTCTGATCAGCTCTTAAGACCCTGCTAAGTATTCTGCTACCAGCGTTCGAATCTGTGCTCCGTGCTGCCCCCACCACCCAGCCCCCTGTCCCCTCCCAAGACCTATGTAATGGAGCCCGCAGTGTGGCTGCACCAAAGGCAAGCCCGTCAGTGCCCATCTGCCTGGACATGGCCCAGCAAAAGGAACCCTGGTTCTTCCACGCCGTAAAGCTACAGTGCCGCAGGCCTCAGAGTCCTTGATCCAGGGCGCACAAAAAACTGCTTCCTTGCAACCCATTCACCACCAGAGTACCATTCTCCTGCAATCACTGCCACTTCACCTGCAACACGGAAGCAACAAACAAGGCCAGGGACACCGAAAACAAGACTGCGTCTGCCACGCTGCCAGAGACCACAATACCGCAATAGCACAACTAGAGTGCATTCTACTATGTTCACAATTGCTTTGCAAATACGCCACAGAGATCTGGGACACGATCTCATCTCCCACCCAGGACATCATCTTCCTCACAGAGACATGGCTAAACCCTGCGTCCGCATGAGACATCCCCATCCCCGAAGGCTACAAGATAAAACATCGGGACCAAACCAACAAATATGGAGGTGGAATTGTCATGATCTACAAGGACACCATCCTCTGCACACATCCTCTGATGACTCCACCCTCATAATGAAGCATATCAACTTCCAACTTCACACAAGCAGGAAAAACTCCATCAGAGGCACCCTCTCATACAGAGCACCAGAACCATTTCTCAGCTTCTGCAACGCCATCTTTGACCTCATCGACCTAATCGCCATTGACACCAAGCACTGCATCTTCCTTTGGGACTCTTAACTTCCACCTCGACGACCCCAGCAATATCAACACATCCGACTCCTGGTAAGCATGAGCAATATAGGGCTCAAGCAAATTCACCGGTCACACCCATATCACAGGGCACTCACTAAACCTCATTTTCGCCACCAGTGACAGAGTGAAGTACAACCATGTCTCACAGCTCACCTGGACTGATCACTACAGCAGTTACTTCACCATCTCAGGGATGAACAAAAACAGCACCACGCCCCCCTCCCCCAACATCATGCGCAGAAACTGGAAAAAGACACCAGAAGACCAATAGAACAACACACTCAACTTCGACCTCCCAGGCACAATATGATTAGATTAGATTAGATTAGATTAGAGTATTCATAGAGCGCATGGCTGCTTCGGCAAAAAGGCGTCCCAGCGCTAAGAGCAGATCAGAGCGGAGAAATTTAGAGGGAACTAAGTCTGAGAAAAGAGCCCGGCTTTTACGTGCCGTCTGAAGGTGTTATGGTCGGGTTCAGCACAAATGTAAAAAGGGAGGGAGTTCCATAATTTAGGTGCCAGGCGTCTAAAAGACCGACCACCAGATCTGGCCTTACGTATACGCGGAGTATGTGCAAGGCACGGGTTTGAGGAGCGCAGTGTTCAGGCTGGTGTATACAGGGTGCACAGGCCATTGAGAATATCTGGGGCTGTACCTGTCAGTATCTTGTGCATGATACTGTGTGTCTTAAAGCTTATCTGCTGCTCAATCGGTAGCCAGTGAAGACGATGGAAGAGGTTGGAGGCATGACTGAACTTGGGTATAGCAAAGATAGCATGTGCTGCCTCGTTCTGGACTCGTTGCATTCTATTCATCACCGATTTGTTAGACCCAAGAAGAAGAGCGTTGCAATGGTCCAGATGGGCCAGGATAGACGCCTGAACAATCAACTGGCGTGTTTGAGCAGCAAGGAGACCCAGAATCGGTCTCAGACCACGGAGTGTCCCAAAACATTTTCCGGCCACTGTTTTTGCATGCGTTTCAAAGTTCAGATCTTTATCTAATAGGATGCCCACGTTTTTTACCATGGTTTTAGGGTCCGGGAGGCCACCATTCATTAGTCAACAGATGGGAATCTTTACCCACCAAGAGGAGTTCTGACTTGGAAGAATTCAGTTGCAAACAATTGTTAGTCATCCATTCCGCAATAGCGGAAATATCCTCTTTGAATTTTTGTTTGTCTTGGGTGGGGTTGTTAGAGAAGGTGAACACCAATTGGGTGTCATCGGCGTATGACACAAGGGTCATTCCTCTAGCTTTGGCTATTCTGGCCAGAGGGCTCACGTAAATATTGAAGAGCGTGGGGCTTAGAGCTGAGCCCTGAGGGACCCCGCATCGAAGTGTGTGGGTCTGGGAAGCAAAAGGGGGAGCTGTCACTTGGAACGTTCGTTCCGATAGGAAAGAGGCACACCAGGCGAGTGCCGTATTTCCTATTCCAATTTCCTCCAGGCGTTGGAGTAGTATTTCATGTGACACTGTGTCAAATGCCGTGCTTAGATCAAGCAGCACCAGGACAGATGTGCTGCCCGCATCCAGCGCGGATTTGAAGTGTTCAGCCACCGTTAACAGGGCCGACTCGGTACTATATCGGGAGCGGAAGCCATTCTGTGAGTTGTCAAGAATGTTATTAGTGTTCCAAAATATTAGACATAAACGGAAGCAGTGAAATAGGGCGGTAGTTTTCTACTTTGGAACCATCAAGTGTGGGTTTTTTAAGCAGGGGTACTACTTTAATGTTCTTCCATGTTTTTGGCACTGTCGCAGTGGAGAGGGAGTGATTAAGTAATTCTAGGCATGTAGGCAGAAGATCTGATTGAATTTTTCTAAAAACTTCAGGCTTAAGGGGGTCAGCTGGAGAGCCAGATTTGATTTTATTAACTAGTTTCTCTAACTTATTGAGGGTCATAGGGAGGAAAGATGGTAGAAGAGGAGATTCAGAATCGGGATTCATGTTCCTTCTCCAAGCATTGGGAAAAATGTTATATCCCAGTTTTAGGTATATATTTTCAGCTTTCTTCACAAAGAAAGTAGCCAAATCCTCACAGTGTGAGTTAGAGATGATAGTGTTACCAGATTCTGCTGGAGGAGAGGTCAGGTCCTTCAGTAGCGAGAATATGGTTTTGCTCCGATTCGTGTTGGTCGAGATCAAACTGGAGTAGTGAGCTGCTCTTGTTTTACGAACCAGCTTATGGTATGAGTTAATAGCAGTTCTATATAGTAATTTAGCTTGTGTGTCATAAGTTTTCCTCCAGGATCTTTCCGGAGTTTTACATTTTTTTTTTGTCAGCGTAAGTTCTTCATTGAACCACGCGTTGGCTCTGGTGCTTTTGGCGTGGCGTAGGTGAGTTTGGTGGGAATACATGTGTCTAGTGCTTGGATAAGAGGGCATCTGCCTCGTCCAAATTGTTGGATTGTAGCAGAGGTTTTGCTCTTAAAGCTGAACTCAGATCTGCTTCCTTAAGTTTGTGCCATGGTCGTTTAAGTGAGGGCCGCTGGTTGGGCCGATATTTGACGCCACTTATTTTTAACCGCATTGGGATAAGGAAGTGGCCTGTCCATATCATAGGGAGAGGAGTTAGCACTTCCAAAATCTCCAGATTTGAGAATATTGGATCTAGGAGGTGACCTGCTCTGTGTGTTGCACCGGGGGTCAGCTGAACCAGCTGACACGCCGCCAGATCCCCAATGAAACACACAATCTCCGGTGCGTCCTGCAATTCTAAGTGGAGATTAAAGATCACCTATGATGTTAAAGTTGACAGTGTGTAAAGCAAGGGCTGTCACCATGTTAGACAAGGCTTCTCTGAAGCTCCTGGAAGTCCCGGGCGGGCGGTAGATCAGGAGGCCGGAGAAGGTAACTTTTGCACCTAATGTGATTTTAAAGAGTGCACTCTCGCAGTCAGGTAGGTCTACAAGAGATAGGCTGCACTAGTGGGCTGCTTTATATATGATCGCAATACTACCTCCTCTCCCCCCTGTTCTGTCCATGCTTTTTATGGCATAGCCAGTTGGCAGAGCGAGAGCTGGTATGGCCACCGACGATGCACATAACCACGTTTCCGTTAGGAAGAGAATCTCAGGGGAGTGGTCCTGAAGGAGGTCAAAAACCTCTGCATGATGTTTTGATAAGGAGCGGCAGTTTATGCTCAAAAGGGTATATGATGGCATAGTATCACTATAGGGCAGTGGTTCCCAAACTTTTTTGACCCGTGGCTCCCTTGACCTAATTGGCAGTTGGCCGTGGCTCCCCCCCATTTTTTTTACCGGTGGACGGGTAGGTGGGGATGTAAGCCTGACCTTGTGAGTACTTCCTGTTGTCTTCCTTAAATTTATTGGGATGCAATGAAGGTATTTAATCATATTTGTAACAAAATAGGATAACCGTTGTAAAAGGGGAAAAACAAACTTTTGTTTTATGTGCTGATACGTTTTCTCTCATCGAGAATGTAAATGCGTCGTGAACTCAGGCGTGGGAGTCTGTATTGAAGCCAGTGACCATACTGAAGTTTCGGTAATATTTGAATGCCTTCCCTTTTCAGGGACCATCCGAGAGTTCTACTGGGTTTGGTCTAGAATAGATTATAAAAATTACGATGGCCCGGTCTGTAAACGCACATTTGAAGATGTTTTTTAAACAAAATACTCTTTCTTTATATTTAATTGTAAATGCATATTCCCTATTGAATATATGCAATATGAATTTACAATGAAATTTTTAAAAAGTGTCTTTTTAAAAACAAAAAACATCTTCAGATGTGCGTTTACAGATAGGGCCATCGTCATTTTTCTAATCTATTCTAGACCAAGCCCAGTAGAACTCTTGGTTAATCTGGAGTTAAATTCCACCAAGTTAAGACGGAGCCACTCGGTGTTATTATATACTGGAGGAAAAATGCACCCAACAGGCAAACATGCATGCCGAAATTCATTTAATACACCCCTGTCAACCCTTTTCCCCTGTCTGCCAGAACCCTGCCAACCCTCTCCCCCCTGCCACTCTCTCCCGCTGCCTGCCAGAACCCTGCCAACCCTCTCCCCCTGCCCCGGATGTCTCCCCGTCTCTTGTTGTATGCCTTGTGGCTGGCCCTGCGCTAGGAGTGCTAGTTCTGCCCATGCTTGCTCCATTCGTGACCTCTCCTGCCCCCTCTACCCATGTCTGTCCCCTTCGTGTCTTTAGACTGTCACTTCTTTCCATGCCTGCTCCCTTCGTGTCCTCGGACTGTGTTTTCTATCCATGCTGCTCCCTTAGTGTCCTCAAACTACCCTTCTCTCCATGCTTGCTCCGTTCGCGCACTTAGTCTGCTCCTAGTATCCATGCCTGCTTCTGTTGGGTCCTCAGACTACCTTTCTGTCCGTGCCTGCCCCCATACTCCCGACTACCCCTTCTGTCCATACCTGCCCCCACGCACTCTGACTGCCCCCTCTGTCCATGCCTGCCCTTGCGCCCTCAGACTGCCCCTTCTGTGCATGCCTCCTTTTTTCGTGACCTCCGACTACCCCTTCTGCCCATGCCATCTCCATACGTGCCTTCTGACTCCCCCTTCTGTCCATGCCTGCTCCCTACATGCCCTAAGTCTCTCCCTTTCCTCCATGCTTGCTCCCTTCGTACCCTCTATCCATTATCTCCATGCCTGTTCTCTTTGTGCCCTCAGACTCAGGCGCGCAACACCCATTGAACTCAAAGAGCTTCAGCACCCGCCCCAGTCCCCCCTCCGCCCCCCTCCTCCCGACCCCCACCCCATCGTGTGTGGTAGCCCGGGGACAAGACCTCAAAAGTGTGCTGCTAATCACCATTCTTACTGTAACTGTGAGCCACCATTGACGTGCACAACTTCTTTGGCATGTTCTGCATGTGCACATTCATACTGCATTACAATTATAATGGACCGCGTTCGTTCGTTGGTACTTAGGTCTCCCTTTAGTTACTTTCACACATCATCTAATCGGATTCCTCCTCTGAGCTGGGTAACTCATCCCCATTGACCCCAGTGACATGGGTCTTTATAATATCACTTCGTGTCTTCTCGCAGTGAGCAGGCAGTCTGTTCAACATTGCTTGGCAATGATGTTCTGATTCAGGGCGTCCATGGCGCCCGCTTGGCAACATGCACACGCTATGAATTAATACTTTTTTAGTTTAGTCCCAATTAACCTTGGGCTCACTAACCTGCACCTTCGCTTTACACCCTTTCTTTAAATTCCTGTTTCCTCAAAGCGGCAGGTGGCATTTCAAAATTTCGGGCGCTGCCAGTGCAATTTCCCACATTGTGCCGCGGCGCCCCTGGCAACTCATAACGGCGCACCAGGGCGCCGCGGCGCACAGTTTGGGAACCACGGCTATAGGGGGTAGAGTGTATCACTCGGGCCGGGATGAAGGCGCAAAGCTCGCATATAGTGGGGTACTCTGTTGGGGCCGAATCGTGGGTTTTACAGGTAAATGACCTGTTAAGTGCTCTTAATTCCTTCCCCGAATAGCAGAGTCTTACTGCATTGGGAGGGGCAGGGTCCCTGGCTCCTGGCGACGGCCCGGCGCAGACGGGCTTGCCTTTGGCGCGCCCGCTGCGCATCTGCTGCGCGTCCTGAAGCCGGTGTGCATTAAAGGGCTCAGGAGACAACGAGCTCCGCCGGGGCTGTCCACTGATTGGCTAGCAGTCAGCCAATCAGCGAGGGTAACAACAGGACTTAAATAATAAAAGCAAACTGGGGGTCTACACAGGAGCTAACTGGACTCCTAAAATGCGCACACTTCTATACAAGTAAGTTAGCGCTTAAAGGGCTAGATAGATCTAGCTCCTTATCAAAATGTCAGAAAAACAACCTATGAACTTAGACTCACTGCAATTGTTGACAAGACCCGTACAGAGAAACAACGGATTCCCATCAAAGTCAGATGTAGATCAAATATTCTCATTTGGTCATCCGAAAAGGGATGGTATGTCTCATGATGATCGAGACTAATCCATAGCCCATACTCATCTGGGTCACATCCTCAATCGCCATGAAGACCATGAGATAATGATAATGATGGAATTAAGTGTAGTGCAAAAAACCATATGGTGTGGTGAGTTAAAAAAGGATAGTAGATCAATAAGACACCCTTTATTAGAACTTGATCTCTCCCTCAATAAAAACAAGAACAGTGCAAAGAAAGCAGCTTAACCATATAACTGCATCTATAGGGCCAACATGTTTCAGCCTAAAGGGAACCAAATCCCACGGCTTTCTTCAGGGCCACAGTTCTTAGCATTTGCTACTGCATATCAAAAAGTGAAAAATAAAGAACCACTTAAAGGATACTTATGTTTAGTACCAACTTCATGTTCCTCTGTAGCAACCAGTGTCTTATACATCTTTCACAAAAAGAAAATCAGAATACAATGTGAGTCATAGTCATAGGGTGTAATCTTACAAAGGGTCCCAAGTAGGTGACCCGAAAATTTAAACTTATTCAGACTCACCTGTGTTGTACAGGGAGTATACCTCACCTCTCCTGGAACCTTGCTCAGGATAAAAGAGGCCCCGCTCTGTGGAAGGTAAGGGAGGGGTATCACAAGGAGCGGTAGACAAAACTACCCGATTCATCCCCTATCTTCTGTAGTCAGTGCCCTTCCCTCTTAAAACCTGCCAGAGCTTACAAAAGGACTCTCGTAAGGAGAAACAGGTCCCTCTACCAGCACAAGTCCCGGTCTCTCCCTCGCCAATGTAATCACTAGAGAGCTACAACCTCTCTGATTCAAATGAAATTCTGTTTTGGTCAGCCATATAGTCTGGAAGTTACCCCAACCTGCGCTGAGACTCTAGCACTAACTCTCTCTCAGGGCTCTACCCCCCTGAAACACCAACCTGTTCGCTGTTGCCTCGTGGTAGGGAACTGAGCTCAGGGGGAGGCAACGCGGATTCTTCTAAGCCTGTATATAAAGGGGAGGGGCGAACATTCAATTACTCCATAATGTCACACAATTGATTATGTCGATGTATCCCCTACCTTGGCTAGAAAGCCGATGTCAGCCGGACCCCGAAAGTAACTTCCCCCATCCGGTAATACGCTCGTTTTCTCAAAACAAAGCTGTGATCGAAAAGCGAGTGTATTCTCGCGAGAGGACGCAACCAAACTACAAAGTGACGTAGTCAGTCTCCCTCTTGTAGTTTGTGTACGTACTCGACTCCCGAGGTGTTTTCCTGCAAATAACAACTTAGTTCTAACTTGGTCATCCCAAACAATAAAGCAAGACCGACAATCATAGTGTGTGTAAAAAACGTGGAGTCATTTCTAGCATTAGCAAATCTAGACCTTCACCTCTACAATGACGTTTCCGAACTTAAAGCAAAGACAGGATTCATTGAAGTTTGGGTCTTTGCTCATATGAGTGGATGGGTCCCGATTCAATGTGAATGGTGTGATCACACTAACAGAAGAGAGTGTTGATCACACGATATACCGAACTACTAAGAGACGTCAACGCCGCCATTTTAGTAGTTCCGTATAAGCGCAGGAGTGTCAGTGCTTGATTAATAGACGCTCATCCGTGCCCATAGCTTTGATTCTCAATTATTTGGGCTATTAGTTCACTCCAGGGCTACAAGTGTGTGCCCATAGCTTTGATTCTCAATTATTTGGGCTATTAGTTCACTCCAGGACTACGAGTGTGTAGTATAGATCCTGAAATTTAAATAAACCTAAAAGGGGGGGGGGCATCCTGGCTTGGTTTCCCATCATCCCCTACCGCATTGTTCATAGTGGCACAAGTGTAACACAATTCTTATAGAAAAAAACATTTGTGTTGTGCTTATCTCTTCCAAGGATATGAGAAAATTATGTTATAGGGAGAAGAGACTATAATATACAAAAGATGGTCATCTTAAATTGATGAAAATAGTCCTACTCTCATTCTTTACCATCATTCATTCATTCTTTACCAACAGGCCCTGTACCTGTGGTGGTCCTTAAGAAGTTAATTGAGGGCCACCCACAGTATCTCGTCATTAAGGCCCAAGGTGTCTGTCGATAGTTTGTAGACCCATTTCTGTTCCTTCAGGAAAAGGAATCTGGAGACATCATCTATATGGGACGGAATGTATGGTTTCTCTATGATGGTCCATGTAAACTCTGTCTCTAGGTGATTGTACTCTACAAAATGTTTGGATAATTTGGACACCGTTTTCTTGCACCTGAATACACTTTTATGCTCAAGGATTCTAGTGCGTGCCTTCCGCGTGGTCATGCCAACATACTTCATGTTGCACGGGCATGTGAGCTGGTAAATAACATTGGTGCTATTAAAATTCATGAATTGTTTTTGCACCCATGGACGGTCTGTGCCTATCTCTAATTGAAGAGAACGGGCTGTCTGTGGGCAAACCGAACAAGCCCCACAGGGGTGATGCCCTGTCACTGCTGGTAGGTCCCATAAAGTCCCAACAGCTCTATTTGGTATATCTTTAGGACGAGTATGCACCAACCTGTCACGTAAACTGATTGACCTTTTGGAGGCGAACAAAGGGGGCTCAATTTTGTCATTGCTAGCATTGAGGAGCCTCCAATGCCGTTTTACTATCTGCTGTATTTGATTAGACCTGGTGTTGAAGGTGCTAACAAAGGTAATACGCTCTAAAGGTGGATTTGCCACTGGAGGATCAAGGAGAGCTAACCGGTTGTTATTAGATGCTCGTTTGAGTGAACGTTTGATCAATTTTCTGGGATATTGTCTTGCGGTGAGTTGGTGACATAATTCTGCTGGATGTTTGGAAAAAGTCTCTTTTTCTGAGCAGTTCTGCCTGACTCAGAGAAACTGCCCATAGGGCAAGTTATCGCGGAGAGATTTGGGGTGCTGACTCCCATATAGTAGAAGGGAGTTTCTGGCCATGGGTTTTCAGTACAATTCACTTTGCAGACCAGACTTGGTGGCATAGCTAGAGAGATCTAAGAAGGAGATCCTTTCCCGGTCAACCTCCACTGTGAAACACAAATATTGGTTTTGCATGTTCAGCCACTGGTGAAATAAAAGGATCGACTCCCGATCACCTCTCCAGACCACCAGGATATCGTCTATATACCTCTTCCACCACTTAATATAAGGGTGGAAGGGGTTAGTTGGTGTCAAGACGTGCTATTGTTCGAAAGTATGGACATACAGATTCGCCAAATTTGGGGCGAAAATGCTGCCCACACTGGTCCCAGAGGTCTGGAGGAAAACTGTATCTTCATATCTGAAGAAGTTATCCTTTATCGCTAACTTAGCCAAGGCCATGATGAAGGAAACCTCAGGTGATGGAATCCAAGGCAGTGTGACTTAATAACGTCTGAATGGTGTCCAGAGTCTCGTCTTGGGGAATTGATGTGTACAACGACTCAACTTCGAAAGAGACCAGATAATCTGTCTCGATGTTGTACTCAATATCCGGTATGGCTCGCAAGACATCAGCAGTATCCTTCAGATATGTGGGCATAGTTTGAACAATGGACCTCAAAAAATGGTCCACGAAAGCTGACAACGGCTCTAAAAGAGAGCCTTGACCTGATATAATCGGTCGACCAGGAGGTGGTATCTGGGCTTTGTGCACTTTAGGTAAAGTGTAGAAGTACGGCATCGTGGGATGTGAAGTCACTAGGAATATTGCCTCATGATTGGTGAACCAGCCTTCACATAGAGCCTCTTCAACCAAGGTCTTAATTTCATTGGATAACCTCTCTGTGGGGTCTACCAGTAGAGGTTCGTAGGATGTTTGAACACTCAGTTGGCTTAGACACTCAGCTCTGTAATCGTTGGTATTCTGTATCACGATCGCGCCCCCTTTGTCCGCGGGCTTGATCGTGATTGAACAGTCCTGTGTAAGGGCCTGCAGGGCTTGATGTTCCACCTTAGACAGGTTGACAAAACCTTTATTTGCAGTGCTCCACAACCTGTTAATGTCGTCCCTCACTGCCTGCTCAAAAGTGGCTACCTGTGGTGGTATCTGATGAGCTAGAGGGGAAAAGGTAGACTTCTTTTTAAGACCAGTATTCTCATTAGCGGAGGGTTCTGCTGTAGTGTCTTTATCACGAAAAAAGTACCTAAGCCGAAGCTTGCGAAAAAACTGTGCAAGTTCCACTTGTGTTTGAAAGGGATCACCGTTGTTAGTGATCACATAGCCTAGCCCTTTATTGAGAACAGATTCTTCTAGGTCAGTCAATGTCTTGTTGCTCAAATTCACCACCAGGCTGGATGTTACTCGTTCCCTGTCTGAACCGGATTCCTCCTGGTCTGGCTCCGTGTGCCCGCATGGGGCCCCACTGAGTCGTCCCAATGTACTTGGGGCTGCACGTTTCTTTTTTTGCCTCTTGGGCGTCGTTGGCCAAACGGTAAAAAAGCCTGATTTCCAAAATTGGATTGGTAGCCTGGAAAAGGTCCCATGTGTGGTTGAAAAGGATATTGTGGTGGTGCTGTCTGTCCCCAGGGAGAAGGTGGCCACCACGGTTGAAATTGGCCTGTAGATTGGCCCCTGTAATTTTGAAACCTTTGTGATCGACCTCTACCTCTCATTACTGGTGGTGGGTTGTTGAAGGTGTCGGGGTCGCTATCGGATCCTAAACTAGAACCCGAATAATTGGAGCCATACCTTCTACCACTAGTTCTAAATTCTGGTGCTTTATACGAATCACTGGTATAAGGATATACCACTTCATGCTTGAATTTAGCAAGGTCCTTTTTAAATTTGTCAATCTTCGCCTGCAGGATAGACACCCTGAACTCATTGTTGGTTTTGTTGGATTCATCAAGCTGTTTTTTGAACACTGTCGGTGTTACGGTGGTCTTTATTGCTGCTTCCAGTACTTGTATTTCAATCAGAATTTGATCTGCCACCCGCTTGGCTGTGCTAATTATTAGAATTAGCCAATCGCGGGTGCACCGCCACGCAATAAGTGACCAGTCTTTCAGGAAAGTTTTGTCATTTAAAAATAAACGTGGTGCATTTGTCACTATCAACCCTGGCGGGGCACAGCTCGCTCTCATATATTCTGCCATCGTTAAGCCATGCACCATCGTGCGCGAGTGTGATTTTTTTTAGAATCATTACTTTTGTCCAATCGTCAGGTGTACTAACGTTAGGTGTTGGGAGGGTATCCAAAATACTGGGCATACTATCCAGTATAGAGTGATAGACTGCGTCATCATATGCTAGTCCACTAATTTTGTCACTTTGTAGTTTGGTTACGTCCTCTCGTGAGAATACACTCGCTTTTCGATCACAGCTTTGTTTTGAGAAAACAAGTGTATTACCGGTTGGGGGAAGTTACTTTCGGGGTCCGGCTGACATCGGCTTTCTAGCCAAGGTAGGGGATACATCGACATAATCAATTGCGTGACATTATGGAATAATTGAATGTTTGCCCCTCCCCTTTATATACAGGCTTAGAAGAATCCGCGTTGCCTCCCCCTGAGCTCAGTTCCCTACCATGAGGCAACGACGGAAGGTTGGTGTTTCAGGGGGTAGAGCCCTGCGAGAGAGTTAGTGCTAGAGTGTCAGGGCAGGTTGGGGTAACTCCCAGACTATATGGCTGACCAAAACAGAGTTTCATTTGAATCGGAGAGGTTGTAGCTCTCTAGTGATTGCATTTGGCGAGGGAGAGACCGGGACTTGTGCTGGGAGAGGGACCTGTTTCTCCTTACGAGAATCCTTTTGTAAGCTCTGGGAGGTTTTAAGAGGGAAGGGCACTGACTACAGAAGAAGGGGATGAATCAGGTAGTTTTGTCTACCGCTCCTTGTGATACCCCTCCCTTACCTTCCACAGAGCGGGGCCTCTTTTATCCTGAGCAAGGTTCCAGGAGAGGTGAGGTATACTCCCTGTACAACACAGGTGAGTCTGAATAAGTTTACATTTTCGGGTCACCTACTTGGGACCCTTTATAAGATTACACCCTATGACTATGACTCACATTGTATTCTGATTTTCTTTTTTGTGAACAGATGTATAAGACACTGGTTGCTACAGAGGAACATGAAATTGGTACTACACATAAGTATCCTTTAAGTGGTTCTTTATTTTTCACTTTTTGATATGCAGTAGTCAAGTCAAGTCAAGTCATAAAATTTATATAGCGCACTACCTACCCAGAGGGTTTCAAGGCGCTTAGGAAGGGGAGGAGGATTATTTGTCAAATATCCACGTTTTAAGCTGCTTTCTGAACGCTGGGTGATTCTGGGTGAGGCGAAGGTAAGCAGGGAGTGAGTTCCATGTTTTGGCAGCCAGGTATGAGAAGGATCTGCCTCCCATGGTGGTCTTGTTGATGCGAGGTACAGTGGCGAAGGCTTGGTTGGAAGAGCGAAGTTGGCGGGAGGGGGTGTAGAAGGACAGTCGAGAGTTGAGGCAATCTGGTCCGATGTCGTAGAGTGATTTGTGTGCGTGGGTAAGCAGTCGGAAAGTAATCCTTTTATTGACGGGTAGCCAGTGGAGGTCTTTAAGGTGACCAGAGATGTGTTTGTTGCGTGGGATGTCTAGTATGAGCCTGGCTGAGGTGTTTTGGATTCGTTGGAGTTTCTTCAGGAGTTTTGCGGTAGTACCTGCGTAGAGGGTGTTTCCATAGTCCAGTCGGCTCGTGACTAGAGCGTGGGTGACTGTTTTCCTTGTTTCGGTGGGGATCCAGCGAAATGTTTTTCTGAGCATGCGAAGAATGTTAAAGCAGGAAGAGGATACGGCGCTGACTTGTCTGTTCATTGAGAGTGACGAATCCAGGATGACGCCAAGGTTCCGTGCATGGTCTGTCGGGATGGGTGCATTTCCGAGGGCTTCCGGCCACCAGGAGTTGTCCCATGCAGAGGGGGATGTACCTAAGATGAGGACTTCTGTTTTGTCTGAGTTCAGTTTCAGACGGCTTTGTTTCATCCATTCGGCGACTTCTTTCATTCCTTCGTGTAGGTTATTTTTGGCGGTGCTGGGGTCCTTGGTGAGAGATAGTATCAGTTGAGTGTCATCCGCGTAAGAGATGATGTTGAGGTTGTGTTGGCGGGCGATAGCCGCGAGGGGGCTCATGTATACGTTGAAGAGGGTGGGACTGAGTGAGGATCCTTGTGGTACGCCGCAGATGATTTCAGAGGCCTCGGACTTGAATGGTGGGAGGCGGACTCTCTGGGTTCTTCCGGTGAGGAACGAGGTGATCCATTCCAGTGCCTTTCCTTGGATTCCGATGTTTCTGAGGCGTTGTAACAGGGTGCTGTGGCAGACTGTGTCGAAGGCTGCAGAGAAGTCGAGGAGGATGAGGGCGACTGTGTCTCCATTGTCCAGTAGAGTTCGAATGTCGTCTGTTGCTGCGATGAGGGCGGTCTCAGTGCTGTGTTTGGTTCGGAAGCCAGATTGTGAGGGGTCGAGTGATTTGTTGTCTTCGAGGAAGGCGGCGAGCTGGTTGTTGACAGCTTTCTCGATGACTTTGGCCGGGAATGGAAGAAGCGAGATGGGGCGGTAGTTTTTGAGTTCGGTGGGGTCTGCTGTTGGTTTTTTCAGAAGGGCGGTGAGTTCAGCGTGTTTCCAGTCTTCTGGGAAGGTAGCGGAGTTGAAGGAGCAGTTGATGACGTCTCGGAGGTGCGGAGCTATGACGGAGTCTGCTTTGTTGAAGATGTGGTGAGGGCATGGGTCTGTGGGGGATCCAGAGTGGATGGAATTCATCAGGCGGATGGTGTCCTCAGTGGAGATTGGGTTCCAGGCGTTAAGGGTGTTAACGGGGGGAAGATGGTCAGCTGATGGTAGGGTGGGTTGGCTTCCGGGTTGGTTGTCAAAGCTGTTGTGGATGTCAGCAATCTTGTTGTGGAAAAAAGAGGCTAGGGAATCGCAGAGGGTTTGAGAGGGGGTGATGTCGTTGGAGTTGGCCGAGGGGTTGGAAAATTCCTTGACGATGTTGAAAAGTTCCTTGCTATTGTGGGCGTTGTTGTCAAGTCGATCCTTGAATGCTGTTTTCTTGGCTTTTCGGATCAGTTGGTGGTGAGTACGGATGGCGCTTTTGAAGGCGTCCTTGGTGCTGGTGGATGGGTCTTTTTTCCAGGCCTTTTCAAGGGATCGGCACAGTTTCTTGGACTTCTTGAGGTCATCGTTGAACCATGAGGCCTTCTTGATGCCAAGTTTGTGTTGACGTTTTTTCAGTGGTGCTAAGGTGTCGGCGGTGTTGGATAACCAAAGGGTGAGGTTGGAGGCGGCTTCGTTGGTGTTAGAAGAGAGGGCTGGGGAGGTTTGAAGGAGTGATGTGGAGATCTGCTCCGTGGTGATTTTGTTCCAGTTTCTTTGTAGAGTTGGTTGGAGGAGGATGATGGGTTTCGGCTTGTTGTAGGTGAAGTGAACGCAGCTGTGGTCAGTCCAGAGGAGATCCGTAGTGTGGCTGAAGGAGACATGGTTGCTGGAGGTGAAGATGGGGTCGAGTGTGTGACCTGCGATGTGGGTGGGGGAAGTGACTAGTTGTTTAAGTCCGAGGTTGGCGAGGTTGTCTAAGAGGGTGGCGGTGTTGCGGTCGTTGATCTTCTCAAGGTGGAAGTTGAGGTCTCCCAGGAGGATGTAGTCTTTGGAGGGGAGCGCGTGTGGGGTGATGAAGTCCGTGATGTCTTCACTGAATTTTGCGCGGGGTCCTGGTGGTCTGTAGAGGAGGGTGCCTCTGAGTGTGGTCTTGGGGTCGATGTGGATCTGGAAGTGAAGGTGTTCAGAGTTGGCGAGGTTGGCGTCAGAGCTGGTTGAGATGCGGATTGATTTCTTATGGACGATAGCGATTCCTCCTCCTGTGTGGTCAGTGCGGTCCTTGCGTGTGATCTTATAGTCATCAGGGATAGCGATGGCGATGTCAGGGGCGGAGGAAGCGTTCATCCATGTTTCCGTTAGGAAGGCGACGTCAGGAGAGATGGTGTCTAGTAGGTTCCAAAGGTCAATGGCGTGCCTGTGGACCGAGCGGGTGTTGAGAAGGATGCATTGTAGGTGGTTGGGGTCAGGAATCTGTGTTGTGGTCGTAGCGGAGATGTTTTCGGTTCCGCTGAATCTGCAGTAGTAGCATGAGAAAGGTCCATGGGTGTGTCCAGGAGCGGCTTGGACGCAGGTGGGGGCGCGGCCGGGGTCAAGGGCTAGGAGGGAGGCGGCATCATAGGTAATGCGGGGGGGCTGGGGAGCGTGAGGGGCAGGGGGTCTGGCACTGGGCGCGGTCCAGGCGTGGACGGGCGTAGACGGGCTTACCTTTGGCGCACCTTCGGCGTGTACGTAGCGCGTGGACGCTGCGCGTTGGGACATCTGACATTAATGGACAGTGGAGGGGGCGGAGCGTGGGAGGGGCAGCAGGGAGGCGGTAGTGTGGCTGAGGGGCGGGCCTGGGGAGGTCAACAACAACAAAATGGAGGGTCCGAGTGGTAGGCAGACAGGGGTAACAATAGCAGAAATACAGCGAGTAAGCACAATCTGTCCTAAAGCGCTATGTTAATACAGCACAGTCTCACCAAAAGCGCTATGCAAATATAGCACAATCTGTCCTAAAGCGCTATGTTACTACAGCACAGTCTCACCAAAAGCGCTATGCAAATATAGCACAATCTGTCCTAAAGCGCTATGTTACTACAGCACAGTCTCACCAAAAGCGCTATGCAAATATAGCACAATCTGTCCTAAAGCGCTATGTTACTACAGCACAGTCTCACCAAAAGCGCTATGCAAATATATCACAATCTGACCAAAGGCGCTTTACAAATGCGGCAATAATGATTCCAAAAGCGCAGAGAGAGCCAGGTAATCAGCAGAGGCGCCAAAATACAAATGCAGCAGCGGTTTAGTTTTTAGTGCGTTACAGCGATACCAGGGATCGTCGCAGCTGAAGCACAGGAGGAGCGTGGTGGAGCGGCCGTACTGGAGCAAATGCTAAGAACTGTGGCCCTGAAGAAAGCCCTGGGATTTGGTTCCCTTTAGGCTGAAACATGTTGGCCCTATAGATGCAGTTATATGGTGAAGCTGCTTTCTTTGCACTGTTCTTGTTTTTATTGAGGGAGAGATCAAGTTCTAATAAAGGGTGTCTTATTGATCTACTATCCTTTTTTAACTCACCACACCATATGGTTTTTTGCACTACACTTAATTCCATCATTATCATTATCTCATGGTCTTCATGGCGATTGAGGATGTGACCCAGATGAGTATGGGCTATGGATTAGTCTCGATCATCATGAGACATACCATCCCTTTTCGGATGACCAAATGAGAATATTTGATCTGCATCTGACTTTGATGGGAATCCGTTGTTTCTCTGTACGGGTCTTATCAACAATTGCAGTGAGTCCAAGTTCATAGGTTGTTTTTCTGACATTTTGAGAAGGAGCTAGATCTATCTAGCCCTTTAAGCGCTAACTTTCTTGTATAGAAGTGTGCGCATTTTAGGAGTCCAGTTAGCTCCTGTGTAGACCCCCAGTTTGCTTTTGTTACTAGATTCATTTGAGCAGGGGACTTCATCCTGGGTAGGTCTTTAAATATTTTCCCTTAGACCCTTCTTCCCTCCGTTAGTTATTTAGTTATTAACAACAGGACTTATCCAATAGCGGCAGCCACGCGAACAAACAGCGTGTGAGCAGAGGAGCAAGTAAAATGAAAGTGAGTGCGTAATGTAGAGATTAGTGGGTGCAATTTAAAAGAGTAAGAAGGTTTTCTCAGCAATTGTCCCCCCAACAAATTCCCAGCAACATTCACCACAACGAAGCAGCGCAATCTGGCTAAGCGTGCTTTCAAGTCTCGGGAGACAATGAGCTCCGCCGGGGCTGTCCGCTGATTGGCTAGCAGTCAGCCAATCAGCGAGGGTAACAACAGGACTTATCCAACAGCGGCAGCTACGCGAATGAACAGCGTGTGAGCCGAGGAGCAAGTAAAATGAAAGTGAGTGCGCAATGTAGAGATATCCAACCAAGAACAGATTGTGAAGAACTTCTCCCATTGGATCACATAATACACTGACACAGTCTCCCCTGCCAAGCCAGCCAAACCCAAAGGATGAATGTATGACGTTATAACGCATACTTTTACAACGCATACCTTTACAATGCATTTTTTACAACGCAACATCAATTACAACGCATTCCATTACAACGCATGCCATTACAACACATTTTTTTAAACTACCTTTACAACGCATTCCATTACAATGCATACTACCTTTACAACGCATACCATTACAACGCATACCATTACATTGCATGTATGGTAAGTATTGGATAGTGTAGGGGTAAAAATTACTATTCTAACTCCAGGGGGTGCAACAGTAGGGTAAGTGTTGGATAGTGTAGGGGTAAAAATTTCTATTCTAACTCCAGGGGGTGCAACAGTAGGGTAAGTGTTGGATAGTGTAGGGGTAAAAATTACTATTCTAACTCCAGGGGTTGCAACAGTGGGGTAAGTGTTGGATAGTGTAAGGTTACTATGCATTGTGATGGTATGCGTTGTAATGGTATGCGTTGTAATGACTGTGTTGTAACAACATGCGTTGTCGTGGTTTGCGTTGTAGTGTCATGCGTCGTAATGGTTGCTTTGTAATGGCATGCGTTGTAATGGATGTTGCGTTGTAAAAGTTTCATTGTAATGGTAGAGCGTTGTAAAAGTTGCGTTGTAAAGGTTGTTTCCCCAAAGGATCTGCCAGAAGAGCCAGCTGGTTCACAGAAGAGCTGAAATCCACCAAACGCAACTGCCGGCAACTAGAAAGGAAGTGGCTCACCAGCAAGGAGACAGGAGACCAAACCATCTTCAAGACAGCACTCAACCAGTAACACCATCCCCTGAAAGTAACAAAAAAGAATGCCCTAGGAGACTGCATAGGAGCCACCACAAACTACAGCAAGAAGCTCTTCATCATCTTGAAGGAGTAATCCAAAACAGCGGCCACAGAGAACGACATCATCCCCTCCCAAGAACTGTACGACACCCTTGGAACTTCCTCCATGACAAGGTCTCAGCCATCTACAAAAACTTCCAACCCCCGCCACTGACAGCATGAGCTTGCTCACTCCCGCGAACACAAACCCAGGACACCTGCTTATCCATTGAGTCCCTCTCCCAACTCAAGCAGTAATCTCCATCATGAACTCTGTATACACTGGAGCACCCACGTCCGCTCTCCCCACCACATCTTCAACCTCAGGAGCACGACTATTGGCAACGAGCTCAAGAACGTCCTGAATGCCTCCATCACCTCGGCCTCCTTCCCTGAAGACTGGAAACACACTGAAGTGAGGCCCCTCCTGAAGAAACCATCTGCTGACCCAGCAGAACTGAAGCACTACCGACCCATCTCCCTGCTCCCCTTTCCAGCAAAGGTTCTTGAAAAGGCCATCAACCATCAACTCACTAAACACCTGGAACACAACAACCTCTTGGACCCCTCTCGATCCGGATTATGAGCCAACCACAGCTCAGAGACAGCCCTGATCACAGCTACAGACAACATCAGGGTCCTCCTGGACCACAGCCAAACAGCAGCCCTTATTCTCCTGGATCAGCCGCCTTTAACACCATGTCCCATCACATCTTGATCAACCGCATCAGAATCCAGAGAATCGCCCTCAAATGGATCACCTCATACCTCACTGGAAGAAACAAGGGAATCCGTCTCCCACTGTTCACCTCGGAACCCAAGAAGATAATCTGCGGAGTCCTTCAGTCCCACCCTCTTCAACACATACATGACCCGCTTGGGCGACACCATCAGATCACACAGACTCAACATCATCTCCTGCTCCAACGACACCCAGCTCATACTGTTGCTGTCAGAAGACACATCCACCACCAGAGCCAACTTCCACAGATGTATGATAAATGTTGCTGAGTGGATGAAGGGCAACTGTCTCAATCTCAACACGGACAAGATGGAAGTCTCTGTGAATAGCACCTCACCATGGAACGACACGCGGTGGCCTGCTGAACTCTGCTCATCCCCCGCTCGATGGACCACGCCCACAACCTCGGAATCATCTTGGACAGCAAGCTATCTATGAAGAAACAGGTAAACACAGTCTCATCCAGCTGCTTCCACACCCTATGCTTGCGCCCCAAGATGCTCAGGTGGCTCCCAATCAACACCAGAAATACCATCACGCAGGCCCTCGTCACCAGCAGGCTGAACTATGGGAACAAACTCTACGCAGGAATCATAGCATGCCTCCTAAAGAGACTACAGACTATACAAAACTCAGCTGCAAGACTCCTTCTCAACCTCCCCAGTCGGAACTGCATCACACGGCACCTCAGGAAAATACACTGGCTCCCGATTCAGGAGAGATGCTAGTTCATGTGAGTTTATGAAGCTGACCCATGCTTACAAAGCCCAGCACAATGAAAGACTGGCATACATCAACAAAATAATGACCTTCCACCAATCTACCAGACACCTGCATTCCGCCTCCCTCATCCTCGCAGACAACCCCGGATCCGGTAAAGAAACCATGGAGGACGCTCCTTCTCACAACTGGCGCCCAATGTCTGGACGACCTTCCCCTGCACCTTAGGACGGCCTCATCGCTCTGGGAACTCAGGAACGGACTCAAGAACTGGCTGTTCAGATGAATGGAGTGCAAAGTAGCTAGGGACTCCAGTGCCTTGAGACAGTCACTGGTGATTTGCTGTGCTTTACAAAGCCTGATTGATTGACTATGCCACTACACTCTGACACTATAGTCTACTCTGCACTACTCTAGACCGCTGCACTCTACGCCACTACACTCGATGCCAATCTACTCTGTACGACTCCATGCCACTGTACTTTACACCACTTCACTCTATGAAATTCTACTCTGCCCCACTCTACGTCAGTGCACTGTACAGCACACCACTTTATGCCATACGACTCTTCTTTATGCCACTGCACTCTGCTCTGCACCTTTCTACCATATGCCACAGCATTCTGCACCACCTTACTCTGCGCCTCTGCATTCTATGCTACTCTACGCCACTGTACTCTACTCTGCACCACTCTACATGACTGCACTCTATCCTATAGCAGTCTACTCTACTACACTCTATGCCACCCTACTCTGCACCACTGTACTCTATGCCACTGCACTCTACTCTGCACCACTTTATACCACTGCACTCTACAACATTCTACACTGCACCACTATACTCTACATCACTGCACTCTACCCCACTGTATTCTACTCTGCACCACTTCATTCTACTGAGGTCAATGCCACTCTAGTTTAGTCTGTCCCACTCTACACTGTGCTACTGCACTTCACACCACTCTACTCTACTTTGCAGTATTCTAATCTATGCCATTGCACTCTATGCCACTGCATTCCATGTCACTCTGCATCACTCTACTACTCTGCATTCTACCCAGTGCACTACTCTGCATCACTGAACTATACGCCACTCTACTCCACTGCACTTTGTGCTGCACCACTACACACTATGCTAGTCCAGTCTAGTTTATGCCATATTACCCTACACCACACCAATCCATACGCAGCCACTCTACCCCACTCTACTCTATGCCACTCTACCCCACTTTACTCTGTCACTCTGCTCTGCTCCAAGCCACTCCACACCACTCTGCGCCATCCCCATGCCACTCTTGTCTATCCCACTCCAATCTACCTCACTCCGCGCCACTCTACTCAACGCCAACCCACTCTACGCCACTGAACTCTATGCCATGCCGCTTCACTTCACGCCATGCCACTCCACAGTATGCGACATCTTTCTACTCTATGCCAGTTCACTCTACACTACTTCACTTTACTCTTTCCCTTTTACTTACTCTACTTTGCAGTACTCTAATCTATGCCATTGCACTCTATAGCACTGCACTATACACCACTCTATACCACTGCATTCCACGGCACTCTGCATCACTCTACTACTCTGCATTCTACCCCAGTGCACTACTCTGCATCACTGAACTCTACACTATTCTACTCCACTGCACTGTATGTTGCACCACCCTACGCCACTACACTCTATGCCATGCCGCTCCTCTGTATGCAATGCCACTCCACAGTGTGCCGCTTCCCTCTACTCTATGCCACTTAACTCTACGCCACTTCACTCTACTCCACTCCACTTCACTTCACTCTATGCCACTTCACTCTATGCCTTTTCACTTCACTCTATGCCACTTCACTTCACTCTATGCCTCTTCACTTCACTCTATGCCACTTTACTCTACGCCACTTTACTTTACTCTACGCCACTTTACTTTACTCTATGCCACTTCACTCTACTCTATGCCACTTCACTTTACTCTATGCCACTCTATGCCATGCCGCTCCACTTTACACTGCTGTACAACATGGCTAAAAGACATTTAGGCGCAACCTATTGGCTTTGCCCAGGCTTGCTTTTTTTGGTTGTGTTAATGGTTATACTTTATCTGCCTAAGCACCCCAGGAGCCGCCCCCAGCCCCCAGTTCCAAGAACCATGAGAAAGGCTCACACTGCTTCAAAGCAGAAAGGAAGTTGGAGGTGCAGAAATCCAACTGAAGGCTGGTCTGATTCAAAGGGAGTCCACCTTTAGGACCTCTGTCTCCATGTCCACACAATGCAGGCCCAGATGCCTGAATCCTAGTTAAAAGGCGTTGTGGTGCAGGTGAAGAGGATTACTTGCCCAGCATACACAGAAATCTTCGGTCCACCCTGCCGCTGTTGTCATTAATGCGTTAATGTTGGTTTCTGTGGTCACTGTCGCAGGGACTAGCCAGCACATAGGATCTATTTGACATCACCAGTGCATCCTGTGCTGGCCCTTTCCACCAAGACCGTTTTTTACAATCGGCGGCACGGTCAATTTATGAGGTAACCTGACCAGCTAGTAAACTGTGGAACGTTACCCAAATGACTGTATATATGGTGGGGGGATGTTCCACCCCGACACACCCTCTTGAAGATACGCTCTGAGGGGGGTTCCACCTCACACACCCTCTTGAAGATACGCTCTGGGGGTTTCACCCCAAACACTGTCTTGAAGATAAGGTGGGGGGGTCTCCGTCCCACACACCCTGTTGGAGATACGCTCTGAGGGGGGTTCCACCCCACACATCCTCTTGGAGATACGCTCTGGGGGGGTTCCACCCCACACACCCTCTTGGAGATACGCTCTGAGGGTGGTTCCACCCCACACACCCTCTTAGAGATACGCTCTGAAGGGGGTTCCACCCCACACACCCTCTTGGAGATAAGCTCCTGGGTGTTACGCAGTGTCTCTGCACCAGATGATCTGTGAAGATATCAACCCAGGCGGCAATGAACAGGACTTGCCCACGTAAGAGTGATAGGACACAACAACCCACTTCCGTAGCAAAGACAGTTTTTTTATTAAAGAAAATTCATAAAAAACCACAATAGTAATAATTTTTTTTTAAAAGCATGTAAAAACATGCAATACAATTGAGCAGTTAAATGAAATACAATGAGAAAAATAATACACAACAATCACAATTTCATAACAACATAGTATTAATTCCTGAGTCAAACATGAATAAATATGTTGTCGACGCGCGTTTCGGCGACCAGCGCCTTCTTCAAGACAAACAAACTCTCAGGTTCCTAAATGTACAAACATAATTACTAATCCAGAAGTACATTCATTTATCTCATAAAAAAGGACAACAACTCATATTGTTAGTCAATACAATGATCAAAAAAACACCATAA
Source organism: Lissotriton vulgaris (assembly GCF_964263255.1). Classification (NCBI taxonomy): domain Eukaryota; kingdom Metazoa; phylum Chordata; class Amphibia; order Caudata; family Salamandridae; genus Lissotriton; species Lissotriton vulgaris. The sequence goes on along the minus strand of NC_141700.1, from coordinate 229,545,445 downwards.
TGTATCATCTTATATTAACTGTCAAAATGACACTAACGGAAGTGGGTGAAAAGTTTGTGCGGCCCTGAGTAATAGGCAAGTGGCACCCAAGATGGGAGAAGAATAATAAGTGCAGACTTCGGTGCTCATTTGAAGGATATATCATAAAGTATAAATGCCATAATAAAACATTACTACTAGGCTGAAAGCGAGCATTTGATAGTGGTCAGGTCAGAAAGTATGTAAGTAAGTTGTTAAAGATAAGGAGAGTACAGGGAGAGTGCAACAGTCACTATTCACTTGTCTCTCAATGTATTCTAGCTAATCATTTTCAATCGACTTTTTGTGCTGATATATATCTGGCATACATTCATGTTCATAATCATGGTTGCTTGTTGAAGGACTGTACTGACTGCTACATACAGTATATATATCTAATAACCTACCTATAAATTCAAATGATAACAGACAAGTACAGATATACTTACTTGCAAACTGGAACATGCACACAATATGTATTGTTGGCACGCCTTCTCACACTAGGGGAAATGCTCTAAAAAATAAAAAAACGCTATTAGGTTTAAATAACATAAGGTGTTAACGTAGAGGACGGCAATTTATTCACTGCGGCAGTGGGGGAGAAAACAATGTCTCCTAGCTTGTTTCTCAGGCTAATTTATTCGACAGATTTATCTAATAAAACTTGCAATGCCACGCATTTCCTGCAGTTACATGAAAGAGCACATTGCTACTCAAAGGCATGCCTGAACGAACAAGAGTGGCAGACTTACACGGCGTTTTCAGTTGATGCGTGCAAGTAGGTAAGTATAGATTTACTATTCTTATCTCCACATCTACGTACTTTGAAGATATATATATCGTCCAGGTACATATATGTGAAGTCATATATAGTAAAGCTTTGTCTACCTATAGAAACTTACCTTCACCATATTTTTGACCTCGATATTCTTGCCACAATATTTTGTCCCACAATATTTCTGTTTCCAATAATCTGTCTAAGCACACAAATATTGTTCTCTGGTGTAGCATCATTTTCTGCATGCCGAACTGTCAAGCCATGTCCTCTCTGAACTGGACCACAAGCAACCGAAGACCAATTTTGCCCGGACTGCGGCTCTTCAAGGGGTTTAGGTTGGTTCCAGTGGCACAGTGAGCAAAGGAACAACTTCTGGGCATACCCTTGGCCACTTAGGCCAGGCCCTGCAACCAAACCCCCTCTGGTGGCAAAGCAGCCACTGACCCCCACCCCACTCCATCTTTTTATTTAAAAATGTTGTTCCTGCGGGACCTAACTGGGGAGGCGCTGCACTGGCTCCTGGGGGACCTTCACGGCTCAAACTTTTTTTGTATTTAATTTTGTGCCCAAGGTGGGTCTGGGTACATTGGCGGCTGGCATTTACTGAGGGTGGGGAAATAAAAATAATATGCACTTACCACATCCTCCTCACTTCGACCTAGTCTGCTGCTGGTACTGCAATGCAGGCCCCAGCCAACTCCCTCGACCAATCCAGGACTGCTCATGTGCTGTTAACCAGCATGTGGGCAGTGCCCTGATTGGTGGGAGTGGCCTCTGTTGCCGCTCCCGAGGGTACTGGATGCCTGCACTTGCTCTCAACCTTGCTGTCTTAAGACAGCTGGGTTGAGAGGTTGAAAGTACGCATGTGTGGCTGGCCGTTTCAAGACGGCCGGCCAAAGATACATGCGCACTTGTCCAGGGCATGGCTCTGGCTTGGCTGACCTCATTTCTTAGGGATCGTTCCCAGCGAGTACAATTAGGAGATCTTGTGTCCCATCCAGCTACGCTGGTGTGTGGAGTACCCCAGGGTTCATCTTTGTCTCCCCTGCTTTTCAACGCCTATCTGCAGCCTTTAATTGCTGAATTGAATCAGTTGGATTGCAGGGTTTATAATTATGCCGAAGACACACACATTTTGATCCAGATCGACTACTCACCTAGGGCCTACCTGAGAATGCAAGATATTCTCAAGTTCACCATCAATTGGATGTCGGCAAACTCGCTAAAAATCAACCCTGAGAAAATGAGGTTTTAGTGATTACTGCAACCTCAAGCCCTTGGAATGACCTGTTCTGGCCTGCAGAACTGGGGCCTTTACCCGAATCGGCCGTGGCGGTAAAAAGCCTTGGTATCAAGATTGATGCATTGCTATCCAAGATACAGCAAGTATAGGCGGTGGTTGGAACCACTGTGGGCTTAATGTGTCAGCTCCGGAAACTGTCTCCACTGCGGTCCTTCAGCACCCTTAGATTGGCAGTTTCTGCTCTGATCCTATCACGTCTCGATTATGGGAATGCTCTATATCTTGGTCTGCCAAAAAATCTTTTGGCCAGGCTTCAGGTGGTAATGAATGACGCGGCAAGACTAATCTTTAAAAAACCCAGACATACACAGGTCACACCCTTACTGCAGAACCTACATTGGCTTCCGATCTTACAGAGAACCAAATTCAAAAGTCTCTGTATTGTGCACAAGGCTGTTCATTGCTCAGCCCCTAGTTAAATCAAGGGCCGATTGACTAATTACTGCCCGAGTAGGGTCCTCCGGTCGGCTGATGCCTGCTACCTGGCCTGCCCCCGGTACAATCGCTCGTCCTTGGGAGGGCGAGTCCTCTCAACCGTTGCCCCTCAGGCATGGAACCATCTCCCCACTGAACTTCGTAAGGAAATGAATCTCCTCCGCTTTAGGAAGAGTTTGAAAACTATACTGTTCTTAGAGGCATGGGGATTACTCTGAACAGCTCACTTTGTTCTCAACCAGTCTGGACGTCCGCTGACAGCGCTTAGAGACCTCTGGGTGATAACGCACTCTATAAATCCACAGTAACATAACATAACAAGTGCAAAAGGCAGCCCTCTGCCCACCTCTCCTCCCTGCTCACTGAGCAGGCCCCCCCATCTTGACGCTCGGTTCAGGACAGGAAGATAAAAAGTAAAACAGTAATCTATCACCACCTTATTATTTATCTTTGTGGGGGCCACAAGTGGGACAACGCTCTTCCGCTCCAATGGAGGAACCACCCCTGTCTGGGTTTCCCTACCCTGCTCCTTATTTCTTTTTAGATGTATTTTTTACTTAGTCCTGTAATGGCGACTACAGCATTTTTCTGACCAACTACTGACCTTGTTTGGTCCTAAGGGACCAGCCAATCATATTTCTTTTTTGTTGTTTTTTCCCCCCATAGGACTCCTGCAGCAACAGATATCGATGTTTTTTAAACCTTAATTTCTCAAAATGGCTGAACAGACTTACACTAAATCACAGGATGCATTAACAAAGCCAATAGATCTTGCTTATACATGATCTATTCACTCAAATGTTATTTGTTGTTATGTTTAAAGGTATGGCGTGATCTGTCATCGTATAGTATAGTATGGTATGCCCTGTCATGGTATGGTATGGTATCTTATGGGATGTATGACCTGTCATTGTATAGAATAGAATGGGTATGTATTGTCATTGTATGGTATGTCATTGTATAGTACATTATGGTATGGCCTGTTATTGCATAGTATGATATGGCCATGGTGCAAGGGTGCCTGCGTTGTAAGCAGGATTGTTTTTGAGCTAGAAGGGACACCTACCTGCACAAAAACCGTCCTGAGAGGCATTTTGCTTTTTCAATGTGTGCTGTAGAAAGCAGCACACATAGAGGGAAAAACGAGGAGAAAGAAAGCTTTTTCTTCTTGTTACAAATCCCCGAGGGAGATGTAAAATTGTGACGCATTCTCAGATTTACCATTAATGGTCAATTTGGGAATGCAACGAAATCTATGGGTGGATGCTTGGGAACACCCCTGCTCCAACCCCGGAACGCCTCCCTGGGCTGAGTAACACAAGGCAGTGAATGCCTTACAGTACTCCAGATTTATCAAGCTAATCAGGGCCAAGCAAATTGACCTTGCGTGGCTTGATAAATCGGACTATTCGCTGTGTCGCTATTGCGCCCCCTTGAGTGGCGTAAGGGCGATGAACCACAATGATGCACAGTGAGACATCGTTTGTGTTTGTGTGATTGTAGTGCTCATTTAGTGTGCATGTGCAGGATCAACACAAGGATATTGTAAACATATTTGTGTTAATGTTGCAGTATGGCTGACTTATGTTGCTGTGCGCTAAATGACTCTGCATGCTCAGTCAAGGCTTTGACTCCTCCTATCGCCTATAAGACTGGCAGAAATACCAGAGCAACCAAAAAATATTCTATCTGGAAAACCTGCTCCATAAAGAAAGATGATCTAGGAAGAAAAACATGAGGACACACTTGAGTGTTGCTGCACACTTCAACATGTGTCCGATGCCTGTAAATACTATGGCTCTGCCGTGGGGTGAGTCCTGGTGCTCGACGTTTTGTGGATCCCAGAGCGGGTCTAAAATCCTTGCCTTTGTCCAGCAGCTGTTCCCCCGCTATGGTGGATTAGCGACTCCCCACTGCCTGCAGAGGGTAATAAAAAATAAAATGCAGATCATTTTATATAGAGCCCTGCAGCCAGTGTGCATGATGGTTTAACCAGCCATCTTCTGACTAAGCATGGGTGGAAAATCCGTTACGCTCGCGGATTTTGCGGATTTTCGGGAAATTCGCAATCCGCGAGATTTGCGAATTTCCCGCAAAATCTGCAAATTCGCATGCAGCGGATTTTTTTTGCGGCGCGCGGCGTTGGTGATACAATTTTTGCGGCGCGCGGCGTTTATCATCGTTTGCTGAGTTGTTTTTCTCGATATTTTGCGAGTGCTGCGCCATTTTGGATCTTGCTGTGTGATCCCGCGGGAATTTGGCGAGCGCGATTACGTCATCGCGGCTTGCCAACTTGCACAGCGAGAGTTTGTCAACGCGAGTACGGCGAGATCACATCTTGCGGTACTTCGCAATTGCGAGATTTGAGATGCGGCGAGCAGCAACAATCTCGCACAAGCGAAAATATAAAATTTGCAATTCTGCACAAGAAATCTACCAGCAAGCAGCATAAACCTTCTTGAAATGATGATTTTTATCTGAATAACTCCTTAGGTTGACATTTGCCTGCACTTTTTTAGCCAGGAGTCCATTTTGGGGAGGGGGGGAGGGGGGTGGGAGGAAGGAAGTGCCCCACAGTCTTCAACTTCCTGTTCCTGTCCAGCAGGCTCCTCCCAGTGCTTTGTCCATCTCCTGGTCACTTTTCATTTGGATCTGGAGCTGGAAGGATTACTTTTTGTGGATGCTGCTGGATATTTGGATTTGAGGCCTTTTTGACTTTCTTTGGATCACTGTTGGATTAGAAATTTTACAAGTAAGTTTGTTTGGGACATTACAGTTGCTGCAACTAAAATTTTGGAATTTTCGATTTTTGGGCTGTTTTGGGGCCTTTTGCCCAGGGGTACTCAGTGGTGGGTGGACTGAGTCTTTCTGTGGGTTGTCTTGAACTTAAACATCATGGAGGGCATGGATGGATTGGGATTGTGCTGATTTTTCAGTGATTTTCGTTTTTTGGGGCTGTACTTGTGGCCTTTTCACCATAGGTATTTGAGTCTAGCATGGGCCTAGTCTTTCTGTGGGCTGTCTTGAACTTAAACATCATGGAGGGCATGGATGGAATGGGATTGTGCTGATTTTTCAGTGATTTTCGTTTTCTGGGGCTGTACTTGTGGCCTTTTCACCAGGGGTATTTGAGTCTAGCATGGGCCTAGTCTTTCTGTAAATGTAAATGTATTTGAGCTTATATAGCGCACAGCTACCCACAAAGGGTTTCCCGGCGCTTGCTTAGGGAACCCGTCCTGGTATTCCCCTGTGAGATAACCCCGGCATGGTATCCACAAGGTGAAAGCCAGGCATCCCGCCGCGAGGGGCCGTTGTGGAGATTAAGCAAGCTATTGCCCAGAGTCGCAGAGTGTGAACCCGTGAGTCGAGAAGGCACCGGAGCGAGAATTATCGAGTCCGTGGAATTTTTGAGCCCAAGACCCGCCGAGGCGGGGAATTGAACCCTGGTCCAGGGCTGTTCTCAGCTTCCGGGTCTGCCGCCTCTAAACCCTGAGCCACACTTCTTTCTGTGGGGTGTCTTGAACTTAAACATCATGGAGGGCATGGATGGAATGGGATTGTGCTGATTTTGCAGTGTTTTTCGATTTTTGGGGGTGTTCATGGGGAGGGACAGGCCATGTGGCTGGGGGCCATTTTGAGTGCTGCTACAGGCACTGGCCATGTGCTGGGAGGCAAGTGGCCATTTTGAATGCAGGCTTTGTTGTTAGGCCTGCAACCATTTTGCCTACTTTTCAACCTTTATGCCCAGGGGTAGTGAGTCTTGCATGGGCCTAGTCTTTCTGTGGGTTGTCTTGAATTTAAACATCATGGAGGGCATGGATGGATTGGGATTGTGCTGATTTTTCAGTGATTTTTGTTTTTTGGGGCTGTACTTGTGGCATTTTCACCAGGGGTATTTGAGTCTAGCATGGGCCTAGTCTTTCTGTGGGCTGTCTTGAACTTAAACATCATGGAGGGCATGGATGGAATGGGATTGTGCTGATTTTTCAGTGATTTTCGTTTTTTGGGGCTGTACTTGTGGCCTTTTCACCAGGGGTATTTGAGTCTAGCATGGGCCTAGTCTTTCTGTGGGCTGTCTTGAACTTAAACATCATGGAGGGCATGGATGGAATGGGATTGTGCTGATTTTGCAGTGTTTTTCGATTTTTGGGGGTGTTCATGGGGAGGGACAGGCCATGTGGCTGGGGGCCATTTTGAGTGCTGCTACAGGCCCTGGCCATGTGCTGGGAGGCAAGTGGCCATTTTGAATGCAGGCATTGTTGTTAGGCCTGCAACCATTTTGCCTACTTTTCAACCTTTATGCCCAGGGGTAGTGAGTCTTGCATGGGCCTAGTCTTTCTGTGGGTTGTCTTGAATTTAAACATCATGGAGGGCATGGATGGATTGGGATTGTGCTGATTTTTCAGTCATTTTCGTTTTTTGGGGCTGTACTTGTGGCCTTTTCACCAGGGGTATTTGAGTCTAGCATGGGCCTAGTCTTTCTGTGGGCTGTCTTGAACTTAAACATCATGGAGGGCATGGATGGAATGGGATTGTGCTGATTTTGCAGTGATTTTTGTTTTTTGGGGCTGTACTTGTGGCCTTTTCACCAGGGGTATTTGAGTCTAGCATGGGCCTAGTCTTTCTGTGGGCTGTCTTGAACTTAAACATCATGGAGGGCATGGATGGAATGGGATTGTGCTGATTTTTCAGTGATTTTCGTTTTTTGGGGCTGTACTTGTGGCCTTTTCACCAGGGGTATTTGAGTCTAGCATGGGCCTAGTCTTTCTGTGGGCTGTCTTGAACTTAAACATCATGGAGGGCATGGATGGAATGGGATTGTGCTGATTTTTCAGTGATTTTCGTTTTTTGGGGCTGTACTTGTGGCCTTTTCACCAGGGGTATTTGAGTCTAGCATGGGCCTAGTCTTTCTGTGGGGTGTCTTGAACTTAAACATCATGGAGGGCATGGATGGAATGGGATTGTGCTGATTTTTCAGTGATTTTCGTTTTTTGGGGCTGTACTTGTGGCCTTTTCACCAGGGTTATTTGAGTCTAGCATGGGCCTAGTCTTTCTGTGGGCTGTCTTGAACTTAAACATCATGGAGGGCATGGATGGAATGGGATTGTGCTGATTTTTCTGGTTTTTTTTCGATTTTTTTGGGGTGTATAACTGAACTGATGTTCCTCTGTCTTCCATTGTTTTTAGGTGCACAAGACTCAAGAGAACCACCAGTGCCAGGAAGAAGTCCTGCAGCGGTGTGTGTGTGTGCAGCATAACGTCACGCGACGTCCCGTCTGGCCTCAGACAACTCTGCAATTCGTTTAACTGCGGCCTGCTGTCTGACCTGCTCTGAAGAAGATGGCCCCAAAAAAAGGTGTCCGTAGCTCCTCTAGCAAGAAAGTTGCTAGTAAGGAGCAGAAGAAGCAAGTTACCAAGGAGGCTGGTGTGCCAACCGCCACGTTTTTTGGGAGCAAAAAAAAAAGTACGCCTGCAGCAGCAGGATCTGCTGGGGACCAAGCTGGGAGCAGCACCCCCGCTCCATTGGGTTCAGTGCCTCCACCACCACGCCAACTTAAGTCAAAGCCCTTGAGTGCTTCAGAGGCAGTCAGTGTACTTCTCCAATCACCATCGACCAGTGATGTTGGCTCATCGCAAGAAAGTAGCAGCAATGTCCCTGAATCAACACAGGTTGTTGTAACTCATCTGACAAGTGTTGAACAACCACAGCCGCAACAACAACACCATGTGCAAGTACAAGCCCAAGTACATGTGGAAGGAGAGGCAGCGCAAGGAGATGCGCAAGCAGAGGTGCATGGAGGGTCACAAGTGCCCACAATAGTTGTTCCTCCCGAAGTAGGGGCACATCAGGAAATCGACAATCAAGCTGAGGTATCATTGGAAGCCACTCCTCCTGATGATCATTCATTGTCTTCCACATCCCTAGCAAGGAAAAGATCAAGGTTGGTGTCTACATCTTCTTCAAGCCCACCTCCTTCTGATGAAATGGATCCCAATTGGGAACCAGCACCACTGCCGTCTGAGAGTGAGGCACACCATGATCTGACAAAGGTACCTAAGCGTAAAAGGAAGGTAGTCGAAAAACTCATAGCTATGGAGTGTGATGAGGCTCAACAAGAAGTGAGGGATACTGCTGCTGATGGAGCCTCTCACGATGACGACGAGCCAGTCATCATAAAGGTCACTGCAGCCCCAGCGGGCATTCAGCAAAGAGACATTTTGACCCTATCCCGAGAAGCTGCTGAGCGTGATGATGATGTCGACGAGGAGGCAATGGAAATGGAAACACAACAATCATTAGATTTGGAGTTAACTACTACACCAACACCTACCGCTTCCATATTTCTTCCTCGCAAGAAGGGACCCACCTCGACCTCAATTCGTGGTGGTGAAAGTGCAAAACGTACTGAAGTTCGGCAATCCACATCCTCCACTTCATCTGGCATTAGCAGCAGGACCACCACCACCAGTATCGCTGCCTCCTCCGGCCCCCAAAGACATTTCAAGTCTCCAGTTTGGGACTTCTTTAGTGTTTGCCCAAAAATGGAAAACGTAGACATTTGTAGCATTTGTAAGCTTCGAGTTAGTCGTGGTAAGTTTGGTACCAACTATGGTACCGGAGGCCAGAGAGGTCATCTTAGGAGAGCGCACCCTGTCCAATGGTTTCCGCACCTAGAGGCGTTCAAGCAAGCCAGAATTGCACGTAATGAAAACGTTGATTTTTCATCTGATGATGACGAGGAGGAAGAAGACGATTCAAACACTTAACTTACACCCAGTACCCCTGTCAGCAGCACACCCCATGTGAGGCACACTAAGAGTGTGGGAGAGAGTGAGACATCAATACGGAAAAGTTCATCAGCGAGCGTAACTGGGTCGAAGAAATCATCATCATCCCGTAAATCCTTGGTCCAGGGCAACATTAAAAAGATGTTGTTTACAGAAGCGCAATATGAACGCAACCACCTACTGACGCGTCTGTATAACACTAAGCTGGCTAAAATGCTAGCTCTGGACCTTCTCCCTTTTTCTTTTGTAGAAGGGGTTGGTTTTCTAGAATTAGTGGCAGAGCTCTGCCCTAAATGGAAGGTTCCTAGCCGGTTCTATTTTGCCCGAGTTGCGGTTCCAGCACTACATGAAGATGTTCTGAAGGTGATTGGGGCAGCTTTGCAGAAGAGTGCTGTTCACACTATACATCTGACAACAGACATGTGGACCAGTGGCGCAGGCGCTGATTACATGTGCATCACTGCACACTGGGTCTCTTTTTCAGGGGCTAAAGCAAAGCTAAACACAGGTGTTGACACGGACATTGTTTTTAAAGCTGCTCGGAAACATGCAACACTAGCCATGTTTGGTTTGGAGAAACGTCACACAGCAGAAAACATTTTGGATGTCTTTAACACAAAGGTCCTTAACTGGCTGTCCCCACTAAAACGCCAGGTTGGTTATGTTTCCACGGACAATGGCGCCAATATAGTTAAGGCCATGAGGAAGGGTGACTATTTCAGAGTGCCGTGTTTGGCGCACTGTATAAACCTGGTTGTCCAAAAATTCTTGGGTAATAAAGGCAGTGCAGCGTACAGAGTATTGGACACCTGCCGAAAAATGTGCAACCATTTCAGCCATTCTTTTAAGGCCCGGAAGCAGCTGAGGAGCCTGCTATCTCAACGTCAAATGCCAGTGAAAGTACTCATCCAAGAGGTGGTAACACGTTGGAACTCAACCTTCTACATGCTTGAGCGTCTGTATGAGCAGTATACGGTACTCGATCAATATTTCTTGACAGAGGGTACAGAGGACCTGAGGATGGGTGCGGCGCAATGGAACATAGTTCAAAGCCTGACACGCATGCTTCGTCCTTTTGAGTTCTTCACGCGTGCAGTCAGCAAGGAGGACTGTAATTTGGGAAAAGCTATCCCATTGTTGTACATGCTGGAGGACCAACTGAAGGAGGTGTGTTCTGTGTTTGAAAAAGATGTAAAAAACCAAGACTCTTTTCTTCTGGCTGAGAAATTATTAGAGCTCCTACAAGGTGATGAACGTCTTAAAACGATCCACTCAGAAGAGCATTACATTTGTGCTAATATTCTGGATCCACGCTACAAAAAGGCGCTGGCAGGCCAAGCATTCTTTCCTTTTGATGATGAACATGTTCCAAAGTACAAACATTGGCTAGCCTTGTCAGCCAAGATGTTTGAAAGAGAACGGCTGAAAATTGAAGGAAATGGCAGTACATCAGCAGGCCATCCCCAGTCAAAACAATCCACTTCTGCACCTGTGGCTGTGGCACAAGTGACCTCTCAGCCATTAAAGACACCGGCAACCGGATCATCTGCACCAGACACAACAGAAACATTGGAGGCTGAAGAGGATTGGCTAGCTCTGCGTGGGTTTGGTTCTCAAAAGGTCAGAGGCACAGCAAGAGCTAAGCAAAGTGGAGGAACCTTGGATGAGGACCTTGAGTCGATGGTGAAGGACTATCTGAATGACTCAACAGAGGTCTATGTTAATTCTGACCCATTGGCGTATTGGCATGGAAAAAAAGAATTGTGGCCACAGCTCACCAACCTGGCTTTAAACTACTTGTCTTGCCCACTCGCAAGTGTGTCTTCTGAACGTGTTTTCAGTGCTGCTGGTGGCATTGTAACTCCCAAACGGAGCCGCCTCTCGCCCAAAAATGTGGAGAGGTTAACAATGATCAAGATGAATCAGCACCTCATACCACCAGATTTCAGAGTACGAGAAATCGCGCCGGGTGAAGACGAGGTGGCCAGCAACATAGATGAGGGAATTTCTACTCTGTCAAGTGACACTGAGCTCACCCTGCCTGAATTCGCAGAGTATGATGACGAAGCCTTATTCTCATTCCTGGACCGTGATACTGAGCCCTGAAAATGAGACAACGAATCAATAACTTTCTTTTTCGTCCTTATTCACTTTTATTCCTGTGTGTCTGTCTTTCTTTGTTGTGCACAGTTAATATATTTCAAACTTTAATCAGATAATCACAAAAACAAGCCCATCAGCAGAACTGTCTTCACTGGTTTGCTAATTGATTTGAAGTTGCCGCAGTCTGCATTCCTCAGGTTCACAAGTTCAGAAGAACATGCTCCTCTATCCTCCTCCTTCAGACTCCTATTTCCATCAAACCAGAGGGCTGGTTTACGCCCAATGAAGAAAGACTCAGCACTTGTGGGGGTGTTGTTCTACCTCTTTGCAGGTGAGTTGACGGCTCTGGGACCATTGTTGGGAAGCTCTAATACCGGATAAAAGTGTTTTGGACCAAATCCGAGGTGCACATTTTTTAGTGTTTTTGCTGACTTGCTTGCCTTTGAGGTGCTCTTAGGGGGGCTTCCTGGTGTTTGTGGGTGAGTTTCGGGGTCTGGGAGCACTGCTGGGGCACTCTAATCTTGATTGCATTTGCTTTTCAGGAAATCCGTGGTGGCAACCCCGACTTATGGCCTAGCTACGCAGCGCGTTTGGACCGAAGGCCGAGAAATATTGCAAGTATGAGATTTTGCTTTTGGCCTGTTTGGGGGTGTTATGCTTCTTGGCGGGTGGGTTGGCGGGTCTTGGGGCATTCCTGGGAAGGTCTAATACCGGGTAGAAGTGGTTGGGACAAAATCCAGGCCGATTTTTTTTTTGCTATTTCTGACATTTTGCTCAATGTAGCCTTTTTGGGGGCCTGTTTGGGGGGCTTCCTGGTGTTTGTGGGTGAGTTTCGGGGTCTGGGAGCACTGCTGGGACACTCTAATCTTGATTGCATTTGCTTTTCAAGAAATCCGTGGTGGCAACCCCGACTTATGGCCTAGCTACGCAGCGCGTTTGGACCGAAGGCCGAGAAATATTGCAAGTATGAGATTTTGCTTTTGGCCCGTTTGGGGTGTTATGCTTCTTGGCGGGTGGGTTGGCGGGTCTTGGGGCATTCCTGGGAAGGTCTAATACCGGGTAGAAGTGGTTGGGACAAAATCCTCACGGAAAAGCCTTTTGGCACTTTTTGTAACTTAGGGTTCGTTAGGGTTAGCCCTAGCAGCAGGATTGCATGTGTTTCGGGGTGTTCTAGATTTTTGCAACTGAGTTCTGGGGTCTTAGAGCACTCGTGAGAATGTGTAATTTTGGTTGCAAGTCATTTGAAGAAAATCCATGGTGGGAAAGGGGGAATTTGGCATAGTTAAAGAAAGCCTTTACCACTATTCTTAACTTAGGGTTTGTTAGGGTTAGCAGTATTTCTATTGCATGTGTTTGGGTGGGGGGGTTTTCGAGTCTTGGAGCGATGCTGGCTATGGATACTTTTGCTTGGTTGCTTGCAAGTGGTTTGAATGCAATCCACGGTGGGTAAGGGGGTACTTGGGCCCACTTTTACTTTCAAAGTACGTTTTGTCACCAGTTTTCTGCTAGGCCTAGTTTTTTGAGATTTGATTGGGGGTCCTCTACATTTTTGCGACTGGCTTTAGTAAGGGTCTGGGTGGGAGCACTGCTGGGAAGATCTAATTTTGTTCTAAAACACAGTTTACAGGACACCTAGCTTGAGGGGAAAGATCCGCTACATTAATTTGCCCATACTTATTCATCCTTCAAAAGGTGACTCTGACAGAGTACGCACTTTCAAAAATATAGTACTGTCTACTAGGAAAATCAAAGTGTGACTTTTTGCACTCCACAGCCTACATACCTTATATTTATTTATCAGTGGTGTTGTAATATTATATCACTTCCTGTTTTTCGTTGAATAATTACAGGCCGGGTTTCAGTCTGTGCAATGGTGAGTGAGGGGACACCTAGAAAAAGAGCAATTTCTCCTTTTCTATCTACTATACCTTCCAGACCAACCCCATTGAGTGTTGTGAATGGATTTATAGTGACCAGCAAGGCTCTCAGGTATCTGGCAACAGAGACCTTATGTTGAATATAGTTATCAATAATTCCACACACGCCCTGTACTGTCGCATTCTTTCTTCCACAGTTGTCGAAAGTACTACTTACTTTTCACTGACATGCATCCAGTAGTGCATGCACTTTCAAAGATTGATGGATAGGTTTGTACCCAAAGATTTGTTTATGTTCAATTGTTTGTCCATGCTGTGCTTTTTTTACAGGGTGTCTTCTGGTGGTAACCAACATCGATGGACGAAGCGTCGGCTGCAATGGAGGAGTGCCGCTAATAAGAGGATTTTTTTTCTGCAGGCAACTTACTTACCAAATTCAACAGGACAACTACAACAACATACAGATACAGTATCCTTTGTCTTTTTCTCTGACTGTGACTGCATTTCTTGGATCTCTCTCTGCTTCTAAATTGATCCCTTAACACATCACTTAGTCCACTTCACTATCACATCTGCACCACACATAGTCATTTGTAAGTGCTCCTACGTAATTCGCAAGTCGCAGCACGCCCCAGCCCGTAGAGGACTGGGATGGCCCCAATGATGAAGCATGTCACCAAGGGGCAACCCTGGTGAGTGAGGGGACACCTAGAAAAAGAGCAATTTCTCCTTTTCTATCTACTATACCTTCCAGACCAACCCCATTGAGTGTTGTGAATGGATTTATAGTGACCAGCAAGGCTCTCAGGTATCTGGCAACAGAGACCTTATGTTGAATATAGTTATCAATAATTCCACACACGCCCTGTACTGTCGCATTCTTTCTTCCACAGTTGTCGAAAGTACTACTTACTTTTCACTGACATGCATCCAGTAGGGCATGCACTTTCAAAGATTGATGGATAGGTTTGTACCCAAAGATTTGTTTATGTTCACAATTGTTTGTCCATGCTGTGCTATCTTTTCTTGTCTCCCAAAACCTTTCCCAAAAACCCCCATACCCATCCATTTTTCAAACCCTAACCCTCTTCCCCCGGGATGTGTGTTTTTCATTGATGTGTGACTAAATTACAGCAATAAATCCACACACTTGCTGGGGAGGATAAGGTGATAGCAACAGGCTGGTGAAGAAATCCGAGGATATATTCTTACTCTGATTGACAAAGACCCATGGCTAATGTCAAAGAACTTCAACCGAATTAGTTATACTTTAACATTTGTTAGGCTACAATGTGGCACTGTTCTAGTGTACTTCTGTCACCTGCTATATTCTCTATTGTACCGTTGTATTGCTCAGGAGGACAAACCAGATTTCATTTTCTTTTTTTTCATAGGCATGCAACTGCCACTGTGTCACACCACTAGTACCACCGCTATGAGGAAATTTTAGCCGCCCAGGATTGCCAACCTTATTCGCTGTTTCTCGTGGAGCCAGCCCTGGGCCTAGCCCTACTTGCAAACAGAAATTACAGGTAAGATAGGCGTTTGGTTGGAGGTAGTATAATGGAGTATTAGGAGAGACGAGAGATTGGATTGACGGTAGTACTACTAAAGTCCTAGGACTATTCAGGAAAACAAACTTACTGTTAAACCCCCACCCATCAGACTCAAAAGCAGTAAAAAACAGGTATGGTCAGATAAAGTTTCAAAAAGTATATTTTTATAGCCCTAACAAAAGAATCTCTCGCAAGACCCTCCCTAACCCCAACGATTGTCCTTCAAAAGTCCCCAAAAATCCCAACTCCCAATTCCCACCCCCCAAAAGTCTCTAAAAAAGGGGCAAGGGACACTATGGCAGGGTGCTGTTGGAATTAGCAGCCAGGGCATCATGCTCCTTGCGGAGGGTGGCAAGTTCGAAGCGGAGGCCCTCCACCACGTTCTTATAGTTATGGACCTCCTGCTCCAGGTAGGACAGTCTGAGGGATAAGCGGCGCCGGTGTGCCTTGCAAATCCTGTGAGGGGCAGCTGCTTTCTTTGCTGCTGGGCGGTGGCGTTTGGCTTTGGTAGCCCGGCTCCGTACCGCTGGAGCACTGCGCTGGCTGGCAGCCCGCACTGAGGGGGATGCAGCTGTCCCAGTGGACGTTGTTGTTGTACCAGACTGCGTCTCCTCCTCCTCCAGGGCCACCAGCCGCCAATATTCAGCGACAGTGGCATCCAGCCTCCGTTGCCAGGTCATTCGAGCCAGCTCCTTCCTCCTTGATGGTGTCTTGGATTTGGAAGGAGCAACTACATGAAAAAAGAAAGACATAGTCTGTAACCAATGCTCCTTAAGATTAACACAAAATGATTGAGCAGAAAGTTGTCACAGTACAAGTAGCAAATTGAAAGCACAGTACATAACTATTGAGGACAGTATCTATGTAACCTCCGACTTCTTCATCCTTGCTCTAACATTAGTGGGAGTTTCAGGAACAAATTCTACGAGCACTATGGACTTCCATTACAGTCGACTATGACAGTACACCACTCTTCTTCTTCTTCTTCTCTCTTGTTTAGGAAAATTGGTACGTTATCTTATGCAAGCCGGCATAATGCCAGCGCAGTGAACTTGCACCCGAGAAAAACAGACGCACACCATGGTGAGTGAGACAGACTTGTGTTACTGTACCGGTCCAGTACATGCAGGTGGTGAAGCTCTTACTTTTCTAATACGGGTGGCACTGAGAATACTCTGTTAAAAGGGCTACTGCTTAATTAATTTAGCTTTTACCCTACAGTGCAAATGAGTATTAGAAAAGGAAAATGAAGAAGCTAAATTATCTGATTATCTATCACTTCACATGGGATGTATTTGATGACATATGGGATGACTTTAGGTGCTTTGCTTATTATTGAGTGAACAGTGATACCCCACACATGAATGACGTACTACTACTAAACTAAAGTTATTAAGAGAGGTAGGGAGTGTCCACCGTAATAACCGGATATATGCTGTGCTTGCAGTTGCAATACAAACTACTGCTACTATTCATGGTAGTATTTGGACAACGTTACAACTTCTTTTCCTTGCCTTTCCTACAATGGAACGGACGTGCGGGTGCGGTGTTACATGCTCTTCAAAGTAACACTTAGTTCATCCAGTGACCGTCTACTCTCTCTAGATACACATATGCTATCTAAGAGTCAGATAGTACCATGAAGGATCCAGGCATCCATCCATTCAAAGTATATTGCACACATACAGTTTCTGTCTCACCCACCCAGGCTGTTCTCCTTCCACCCATCCTTGCTTCATCATTCACCCAGCCATGCACCATACCATTTTCTTACCTTCCCAGCCACCTCGGGGACCAAGCAAACACATATCATTCTTCTTTGCCAGTCATCATTACATTTCTCGTGCTTCCACACTTACTTACACCCTTCTTTCGCTTTTCGTTCATCCCATCCATCAAGTTCACCTCAGATCTGATTGGGATTCTTCTCGCCAAAAACTTCACAGCTAAGTCAAAGTACATTTAGAGGAGGCTACTACCTGCTTTTTTTATAATACACCCGTGCAGAAAGCACACTCTGCAGTCTTCAATCTCAATGACTAAGGAATGTATAGCTTACCTCTGCCCGCCACTACCATGTGAACCCTCACAGACATGTCCTTGTCCGGCACTTGCACCGCCTCCTCCCCAGAGTTGTCCTCCTCGTCCAATGCCACCACCACCTCCGCGCTGGCCCCGTCTCCAGATGTTCCACCTACAAAGTACATTTAATAATGTTAGAATACACCACTCACTACTATATAATATTTGGTCTAGGAGGAAGAAAGAAATGTGAAAAAAACAGAATACAATTTAATAATTTATGACTGTGTACTCTAGAGTAAAAATGTCCCTTTTTCCAGGGAAGGCTGTTGTCTTGCTGCACTTTTTGGCACAACTGATGAATGTTTGCTTTTTACTTTTTAACACGCACCACTTTTTCTCCTAACAGACAGAACCTTGACTTCTAAGAACACGAGCAGGATCAAGTTCAAACCAGGTGAGAGCTCGGCTCGACCACAAGAAATGTGTCCAATTAATCGTCAGCACTAAGCACTTTTCCATTTTCAGTTACACGTTCACTTTTATGACAAACTTGAATTTAATAAATGTGTTTACTTTTAATAAAGCTTTTAAACTTAAATAGACTCTCTGGTTTATGGTCCTCCTGACTAGTCGATGAGCTAAAGGTTTTCGAATTTTTGCAAGCATGAGTCCGTGCCTCTGCCATCGGTGACTTTGGGAGCTAAATGACTCTGCCACACTATCTAGTCAGTAAGGAGATTGGGGGTTCAACTACAAAGTCTGTTATCACTGAGGTATGTGGAAAGTCTAACAGTTACAGCACCTATTATAATTGATAAGCTAAGCGATGCATTATTTAGTGTCCATAGTTCTGTTTGTGCAGATTTGTCCCTGCAACAGTAGTAGAATGGATTGTCCTCCTATCCAAACCAAAAGTAAAGTAGTATCTTATTCTTTCTTGGTGGTCATTCACCTTTTTATTGTTGGCAATGGTCAAAGCATAAACATTTAGAATACTTGAAAAGCCATTATGGACAATCCCAGAGGACTGCACTCAGTGCATAGAGCTATTGCTGACTAGAATGGGAGTCCAATGGAAATGCCAAATGTGCAATCTTAGTTAGCTACACAGACAGACAGACTAATAAGAATAATCTAGTAATACCACATGGAGTCATAGTCGAGGCAGGATAAGAATTTAGATCCTGTCTACAAGAAGATCAAAGACGATTTAGAAAAAATCGAATGAGGAACGCTAGGAAAAAATAAGTACTCTATATTAAAATTAAAACTTACTGGGGCCAGCAAAGGAGCCCTCGCCTGCCCGGTCCTGGCCTGCATCGTCAATAGCACCCTCCTCCTCCTCCTCCTGTGTCCTCCTCTTGCCCCTGGGGGAAGCTGATGTACAACATGAAAGAAAGAAAAACAGAAAACATGGATGATATTTCTCAACCAAATCAAACATTTCAAAAGAACTAACAAAGTAACAAAATATTTTTGCGAAATAGCAAATCGGGAACGACTCCACGGGATATATTATTGACCAATCTCATGTGGTCGACTACGTCATTACTTTAGTATTGCTTGATTTGCGGACCGTCGAATTGGAAACTACCCTATGTAACTCACTAAACAAAGTACTAAAAAGGTTTGCCTAGGATTGGCAGGCAGCAGTCCGCAGCACGCAAAGTGACAGCCAAAGTCCATCGTGATTGAAGATCAGCGACAACACTAAAGTTTCCTACTACATTAACCAGTCATTAAAATACTCAAACTATTAATCCACCACCACTATTTCTTCTTATCGCCATGTGTACAAAGGAAGGACTGGACTTGAGTCTGTAGGGGCTGATTTAGAAGGCCCTTGCGGCTCTTTTGCTCCATTGTTGCGTGACTTTTGTGACGCAGCGACAGCACAAAAGAGGCGCAATGGTGCGGCGTATATTAACAACGTGACGCATATGGGAGATGCATCACGTTGTAAAGCCCTGCGCCAATAGGGGGCGTTCCGGCGCAAGGGAGGGCGTTCCTGCGCAGGAACGCATCCTAAAAGTGGCTGAGGGAAATCTACAAGATTTCAATCAGTCACTTTGAGGACAATGATGCGTGACTCAAACCCTGCGCCTGCTTGAAGCACACGTACGGCTTGACGCAGCATTGGGGAGATAGGTCACCCCAGAGCATTGATGGAGCTTCACCATCGTTGCGACGCAACTCCAGAAATGCGCCGCCTTTACGGCACAGATGCGTAACGCTTTGGTGACGTTTTGGGCCCATGGTGCGCCGCATTGTAAATACGGCGCACCATGGGTGATGGTGGCGTGACGCACAATTACTGGCGCATCCCTGCTACTTTGCAGGGATGCGCTGGTAATTAAAAATCTGAACCTTAGTGTGTAGCATTACGCAGTTTTTTCAACTACACTCGTACATAATTTCACAGGCCAATGAAATGAACACAAAATCTAAAACAAATAAGCATAGTAGCAACACTACTGAGAAGAAGGAGAGCAGTGTACCTGAAATGCACAGAAGATTTTGAAATATAATTTACCTACAATGTAATGAGCAGCATTATTGCTCTTGGAAAAAAACAAAAATTTGCAATATAATAACACAGCAGGAGAAAACATAGTAGTAAAGACATAGCTACTACTACTCACCAAGCCCGGGGATCTCAAGGCCAAGGAGGTCGAGCAGATCTCGCTCACGGGTCAGGACATCCGTCCAGCGGTGGGTGGCCTGGTTGTAGGTGCGCCAGACCCGAGAGTGGTGGTAAATGGCCTGGCACACCTTCTCCCACCGCTTCCGGCGCTCCCGGGCCCCGTACCCGGCACTGATCTTGCCGCCTCCCATGATGGTCCTGGGGAGGCGGCGCTGAACATAAAAAACGAGTTGGCCCACCTCCTCCGGGGTAAAGATCTCCCGTGGCATCACTAGCTCCCCCCTCAAACGCCCGCACGGGAGCCGGACACGGGGTGCGGGACCCTTCCCCTTCTCGGGATGCTTCCCGGCTCCCTTCACCATGGTCTGGGCGGAAAGGAATAAAGAAAATAGAATAGGGAAGAGAAGAAAAGAAAAGAGTTTACAAAAGTAGTTTAAAATTAACCAAAAGTAGCAGTAAACACAAAAATATAGGGCTAGAAAAATAGAGGGATAAATAATAAGTAAAATAGATTAAAAAAAACTTCAAACAAGCAAAGGATGGCAGAGATTGACAGAGGATACAAAGACCATGCCCAGAACCATAGCAATGAATGAGAAACAAGATGGCCGCGCCCGTTCACGACCGCGCGGGTAAGTTCGCGCGAGATTTTCCTTGCGAACACGCGCGAAACTGTACTGGCAAACCGCAGACTTTGCGAGATTACACTTCACGCCCGGAAAGGGAAATACGTCAGGCAAACAAGATGGCTGCGCCCTTGAACGACCGCGAGGGTAACTTCGCGCCTTGCGCTACGAGCGGCTCGCAAAACGCACAAAACCTTGCCAACTAACACGCCGCAAAAAAAACAAATTGCATATTCGCACGAATTTGCGGCTTCCGAATCCGATCTCGCGTGTGTTCGCGCCCCGCGAAATTGCAGAAAAACGAGTTTTTCAAAACTGAAAGCACTCGGCAGGGGCAAGAGTTCAAACTCATCATTAGTAACAATTCCCGGTAGTGCTTCCTGACTGGGGCCCCTCCAGAATTCAGTTGCTAGTTGCAACAATTGTATGACCCTGCTCTGACCCTCACAGCAGGCTCATAGAATAGCTACAAGTAGGCCACAAAGGTCCTGGGGAAAAAAAATGCACTGCAACAGAAAGCAAAATTACAGATAAGGAAGCAGGTGCCAGACTGGAATTTTAAAACAGTGACACATTAATAAACTAACCCCAAATTAATTCATCTCAGTTGAAGCAGGGCTGGTGCGCTTGCTTTTCCCCCCCATAATCTACAGTAATGATGAACCAGAGGGTGGCATTGATGTAACAGAGGGTTGCAGTGGTGAAACAGAGGGTGCTGGGAACCTGTGATGATGAACCAGACGTAGAAACAACATAATTCGCGACCGTTGCGCGCCGAAATGTAAGTTCGCAATTGCGAACTGGTACGAAACCCTCGCGAACTGGCAGAAATCCTTGCGAACACAAA
Source organism: Lissotriton vulgaris (assembly GCF_964263255.1). Classification (NCBI taxonomy): domain Eukaryota; kingdom Metazoa; phylum Chordata; class Amphibia; order Caudata; family Salamandridae; genus Lissotriton; species Lissotriton vulgaris. The sequence continues at coordinate 229,524,444 of NC_141700.1, read as the reverse complement.
AAAAAAAAATCCGCAAATTCGCAAGAATTCGCGGATTTTGGGAATTGCGAGTACACAAATCCGCAAAATTCGCGAACGCGAGATTCGCAAAATTCGCCCATACTTACTTCTGACTGCCCAACTGTCATGCGCACCGACATCTCTCCAACCCCGTTGCGTTTCTGGGTGGAGAGACCAGCAGGCACAGGCTCCCATTGCTATCTTGCAAGGCTCGAGTATTTTATCTATTGGTATACATATAAATTGATAAAAATATCGATATGAACTTTATCTCAAGATCGTATTACCAACAATAAGGCAAAGCTCATTTTCAAACTCATTTGGACATTGCAATGAAACATTAAATATATAGAGATTTTAGATATGTACACATTATTATGCATACAAACATAACTGGTGAAAACCTCTGGAGAAGCACATACAATGATACAGAGCCACTTGCTTTTAGATGGAGCACATGAAACACATCTTACCATTATATTTTCTTTCGGAATGGCAGTCAACAGAAGACATTTAGTATGCATTGGCTGGGTGGATGGTACTGGAAAGTGCCCTACCCACATCCAAAATCTCCAGCCGCCCTACGTCTCCATGTGTACATTGAGCTAGCCTGCTATAAAGCACCATATCCACAAACTTTGAAAGCCACACACCACATCTTCATCAATCCACTTTTATTGCATACAATTGCCTACATTTAAGGGGGAACAATGTTAAAACTGTAATACAGATTACAATGAAGAAAAAATATACAGTAGCAAAGATAGGAATTGAAATATGGAGTCTGACATTCAAGTGAAGTACACAAAGGGCTGAGGTCAAATGAAAAATGTATCTGAGAAGTTCCAGCTTTTCACGTTTAATACAAGTATCTTATGTCTGTCCAGTTCTGGGCAATATAAGATAACCACAAATAAACAAAGGGAGAGTAAGGGTATGATAGTTCACTCTCTTACCCCTAAAGAATGTTTTTATAAACAACTGAAGAGTGAAGATAACGAAATACCACTTTTACAAGAGGAATCTTGATGTGGTGGAAAACATACAAAAGGTGAAGGGAAACCAAAGACTGGTTGAGTAAGAACCCTCACTCACCACCAAGTGGTGACATGCTTCATCACTGGGTTCCCACTGGAAAGACCTAGCGTCTTTCCAGTGTGCTACAACGCCTGTATACAGCGGAGCTGGTTCTTGTGAGTGTTGAGGGTGCAAACAAACAAAACCAAATTGTGCTAAGTGAGTGCAAAGAAGAGAAAAATTATAAAGTGCGTATTTGTGACAGTAAACTATTTTATTCAGAGTCCAACCAGCACTAGTTAAAAACAATTTAGAGTGGAAACATAGGGAGATTCTCAGTAATTAAAGACACCTAGTCCACAAAGTGAAAAGATTAGGTCGACATGTTTCTGCTATAAGTGAGCCCGAGTCGCTCAACTTTCGTCAGGACCAAAGATGTGTAATCCTCCGGTGGTGTGCACGCCCTAAGGTGCACCCTGCCGTGAAGAATATTGTGTGAAAAAAGGTAAAAGGATAAATTGATCCAAGGTACTTACGGCTTAAAGCCGATTCGGACCCATACAGCAATTTGCTGAGGTCTATACCTGTAGGGGAAAATTATTTTGAATTAACAACAAAGCATTGTTACAGTGTCTTATCAGTAGTGTATAGTGGAATTCCTTCACCACAAATTACCACCCGGATAGTGGAAAAAAATCAACGAGCAGAATTAAAGTTTGTAGGTAGCAGGGAATCCTTGCAGTTAGTATTGGGTATGAGGATCAGGTAAAGTGATTACTTTATCTACTGTCCTACCAATACCATCCCCGTGTTTTTATATTGATTTAATAAAATGCTGGGGATATAATGTGATAGTGGCTATTAAGCCAAAGGTGCACTTAATTTTGGAGAAACCATATTTGTCCGAGTACACTCCCAATCATAGAGAGGGAAGAATAGGCTAGGGGTTCAACAAGGTGACATGACCCCTGGAAGATTTAGTATCTAACATAAACTCACTTTAAGAGGACGATTGTCTCTCCTCATGGGCAAACGCGGTGGCGGGTGAACTTCACGTCGCATGTCTGGTAAAAGAAAGCGCCCATAATAGATTTAAAGAGATTTGAAAGAAACACATGCGGTCCTTCCAAGTATTAAACAGGATGGCATTTGCGTTTGAATAATGCGCTAGTCAAAGGAGTGAAAGCGCGTTGCACTTACATTATCGCTGACGACTCCCCGCCTAGGACCTGCTCTGTCAACACCGCGGCCCGGACGAACGCCGAGTCTGCGCAGTAAGGGAATACATCATCACTATTGCGGTCACGTGGGAGTCATGTGACCTTGTGTTTGGTAGATAGTCCCTGAAAATTAAAGGAGCCTCACTATTTGAAACGTTAATTCAATGTCAAAAGATAATAATCTACACATAACGTTGTGGAAAGAAAACTGGAGCCTCGTCATATATTTTGCCCATCATGTGTAGTAGCGAAAGGAGGCTCATTGATGTAGTATAAGTTCAATTGATCGTGACCAGCATGCGATCCAAGACTGTTAAATCAGGATAACTGTCCCTTTTTAATTAACAGAGGGTAGTGAGACGCATCCACTAAAAAGTATGTAGTTATGTGCTGCGGTTGTCTACAGTCACTGTATAGGATCCGAGTGTGTAATTGAGCTCAATGCCGTTACTATTCGCAGTCACTATCTGGGACCAGGGTGTTTCAGTCTCACTTATATTAGCCACAGTGGAGCCTCGTCATATATTTAGCCCATTATGTGTAGTAGCAAAAGGAGGCTCATTGATGTTGTGTAAGTTCAATTGTTCGTGACCAGCGTGCGATCCAAAACTATTAAATCAGGATAACTGTCCCTTTTTAATTAACAGAGAGTGGTGAGAAGCATCCGCTCAAAAGTATGTAGTTATGCGCTGCGGTTGTCTACAGTCCCTGTATAGGATCCGAGTGTGTAATTGAGCTCTATGCCGTTACTGTTCGCAGTCACTATCTGGGACCAGAGTGTTTCAGTCTCACTTATATTTGCCACAGTGGAGGTAGGGTACAAAGTGTCATGAAAGGAGATGTCATACGGAGATAACCATAGACTGACACAATGCTAGAAAGAGTTCATAACCAGACGTTAGGAGCGAGAAAGGTCTCGCGAGGTAAGGACTGGCATATGTTCGCATTCACTGGTTCGTTGTAATTACAGATTATCAAACTTAATCCCTTATTTCAAAGGAGAAAAAACCCCACAAGGTGAAAGAACAACATTAGCTTCCTTCAATGTTTTTTTTTGATGATATGCAGCTCCTGAATACATTCAGCGTCTCAGTACTGATCCCCACGCGATGTCATCATTAAGTCCCTCTTTATGACTGGATAAACGGTGAATCCACCACTGTTCTTTTTCAAAAAGCAGTTTTTCATCACCAAGAACTTGTTCCACCACGGTCCACCGCATGTTATTCGGTGTGTGGTTATTGGCAATGAAGTGGTTCGTAAGTTTTGTCGCACTGCGTTTACACCGGATGCTACTCCGGTGCTCACAAATCCTTAGCTTTACCCGCCTCGTGATCATACCAATATACTTTAAACCACAACTGCAGATGATTAGATATACCACATTACTGGTATTGCAGTTGGTATGGCCACGTTGTTCCCACTGCTTTCCTGGTTCAAGATTTAGGAATTTTGTGTGGGTGGTAAGGTGGCAGATACTGCAATCCCCACAAGGAAAATGACCTTTAACTGCTGGGAGCCCCCAAGTTGATAATACAGTAGGTTCTGGCTTAGTTTGTTTTTTAGTCGGGCGTGTATGGACTAGGAAGTCCTTCAAACTGCTCGCTCTTTTGTAAGAGAAAAGAGGTTTTTCCCACTTGAGTTTGTTGCTCGTCACAATTTTCCAATTTTTCTGGATACTCCGGCTCACCATATTAGACATCGTGTTGTATGTTGTTACACATGTTAGTGGGATTTCTTGTGTTTCATTTCTTGGATAGGTCTCCAGCAGGGCGTCTCTGTTTTGATTGAGGGCTCTCTTCCGGCTCCTGTTGAGTATTTTCTTTGGGTAGTTATGTGCCTCCAGTTTTTCTGTTAACTAATCTGCTTGTTTTCTGAAATCCGATAGATCACTACAATTTCGTCGTAAACGAAGATATTGTCCATAGGGGAGATTCTCCCGTAAGGGACGAGGATGGAAACTACTAAACAGCAACAGATTGTTTTTCGTTGTTGGTTTGTAGTATGTCTTCGTATGGAGCAGATGTTCTCGTTTATTGATGGTAATATCAAGAAAGGTAATACTTTCCTTGACGTACTCATAAGTGAATCTCAAATGAGGATCGCAGGTGTTAATCCAAGTGAAAAAAGGGGCCAGAGACGCTTCATCTCCATTCCATAGCAGCAGGACATCGTCAATGTAACGTTGCCATAAAATCATGTTGGATTTGAAAGGGTTGGTAGGGTCCAGGATGAACTTCTTTTCAAAGCTGTAGACATACAGTCCTGCCACCGAAGGGGCAAAAGTACTGCCCATGGAAGTCCCTGTTGTTTGAAGGTAAATCTGGTTCTCGTACTCGAAATAATTTCTCTTGAGAGCTAGGGTGCCGCAGTCTACTACAAAGCCCTTAGGTACTGAGAAATTCCAATCGGGTTTGTTCTAGGATCTCTGCAACTACCTTGATGGTGTCATCCTGCGGTATGCAGGTATAGAGACTCTCAATGTCTAGAGTCACGAGAAAAGTAGGTTCCTCCGGTAGTTCGATGGTCTTGAGCATAGCCAGCAGACTTTTGGTGTCTTTAATGTACGTCTCAGTAGACTGTATAATGGGTTTTAGAAAGAAGTCGCAATACTGCGAAAGAGGTTCCAAAAGTGAACCAATCCCAGATACTATTGGGCGTCCGGGTGGGGGTAGAATGTTCTTATGGGTTTTGGGCAAAGTATAAAAATATGGTATCTTGCCCGTTGAAGATGTAAGATAATCTGTTTCTTGTTTGTACAGCCATCCTTCGGATTCAGCTGTAGAAACCAAATCCAAAATCTCATCCCGGAGACTCTCCGTGGGATCCACCCTAAGGGCGGTGTAGTTGTTTGTGTTGCCCAATAACCGTCTGCACTCAGCATCATATGCTGGTTTGTCCTGGATCACTATGCCTCCGCCTTTGTCGGCACTCTTTATCACTATGTTGGTATTCTTCTTCAGTGATTGAATCGCTATAAGATAACTCCACATCAGAGGCGACATGGATGAGCTGTGCTGTGAGTAAATGGCAGTCTGATGTTCATGGTGGATCTGTGTACTCTAACATTGTGTATTCTAAATGGCATGCCCAATTATTTTTCATAGACAAATCTTACCTGTGTGTAGTTGCTGTACACGAGTGCCACCAGCTCACATTCTCCTGAATTTGGAGTTTGGCCCTGCCAATATTTCCTTACCACTTTGATACTTTTTCTAATTCGTCATGCTTTGACTGACATGGAATACAGTTTGCCATAGGTGGAATTGAATATGGCAAAGGCTGTAAAGTTTGGGGGCAATTTGGCCTAGAACTTTCTGCAATATCCTCTGACTATTTAATTGAGAGACCACACCAAAGCACCCTAAGAGAAAATAACCCGTATCTGCATAAGTCAGATACAGGTTATTCCATAGATGGCAGACGATATACCGCCCCTTGGTACATCTGTTCATTCTCACGTACAACATCTAGGCCATTTTACTTCAGTTTACAAGGGTTTGAGATAAAAACATCCTGCTGACCTCTTCTAATGCTGCAACCATCTGAGTTTATATTTCTTTATGAACGATTCTTACTGGATCATTAAAAGCAATGTTTTCTCATAGACTGTTGAACCTTTGGAGGTAGCTTGCTATTCGTGAAATCTTAAGATGGCTCAAGTGAATTGTAACTCAATATAGTGCCATTCTAGCATTGAACGTTTTGCTTAAAATAGAGCTTGACTATTCAATAAGTTATCTACCTCTAACATCATCGAGTCGAATCCAGTTATTTTGTTTATAAGTACCGAGGGGGAACTTTTAAATATGTATCCTGGTAACATTGTAAGCTCGGATATCTCTGCCAATTCAACAAAATGCCAGTGGGTAGGGTAAGTGATATCACACAGTTAACATCTCCTCCAGTGATATCCCAGGGTCGACCCCTGAACTCACACTTAGCCTCTCTGTAGCCTGCTATTTGCTGAAGAGTGACTAAAGGACTAGAAGAAAGACAACTAATGAAAAGTGCCGATTTCAAGGGGTCTCTTAGATCCCTGCTCGCTTTCTGTTCCTTAAGCCACCCTCAAAGGACTGCGAGATAATCAAAGGCAGTGTCACCGGCACCAAAGGATATGCCAGGAGTTGCATGTGCGAACACTTGCCACCCCATTTGATGCCAGTGAGAACAGGTCCTGTGCACACGCAAGTGTGGTTGATAGTCCGATTGTGCGGACTAAGTTTTCTACTCATGCAGAGTAAATGCTTGAAAGAAGAAGCGTGAAATTTCAAGTTTCTTGTGAGTAAAGTTTTATATAAGTCAAACAATGGACAGTACAGTAAGGAGGTACCCAGACGACACATGTTTCGTCACCCCGTGAAGGAGATGTGACTCATCAGGGCTGTCGGGCTACAAGGAGGAGGATCGAGTGGCTGAGGGGCGGCGGGGAAAAGGCTTCGTCCGCCTGAGCAAAGAGGCAATGTAAAGCCAAGGAGTGATTGCCGGGTATAGGCACAAGTAGCAGGGCCAATGGCGTCCTGTGTATGCGGCTGAGTAGAAAGAGCGCACGCAATCTGTGCGTCTGACAGCAAGGAGATGGCATCGGGTAGTTTGACTTATACAGAACTTTATTCACAAGAAACTTGAAATTTCACGCTTCTTTTTTCAAGCATTTACTCTGCATGAGTAGAAAACGTAGTCTGCACAATCGGACTAGCAACCACACTAGCGTGTGCACCGGACCTGTTCTCAGTCTAGTTGGTCTAGACCTGCCTAGACCATTTCAGGGGCCTTTTTCTAGAAGGGTATGTGTTCCCCTGTCCTGTTTTGCACCGCTTGCCTACCGCACACCAATCTCAGCTACAATATCATACTGCTTAGAGCGCCACTACTTCCTACTCCCTAACACAAACCCAGTCTCCAACCGAAACCCATTTGATGCCAGTGACTGCTAGGGTATGTTAGTCTCCTGACATCTGCACTGATTGAAATTTACTACAAGGGGATCCACAGTGGTGTTCTGTAGGTCACATAGTGTTCCCGCACTTGGAGACACTTCCCTTCCCATCTGGGCTTGCAGTTACCAGACCACACACCCCTTTGCTTGTAAATGACATCTCTCGAATCAGTGATTTAAAATGTAAAAATAACCCTATGGTTGCCTGATGTTCTGCTTTAAGCTGTTATGTCATGTCTCACTTTAAAAGTTAAGCACAGTACCATATTAGCAAATTTGAATCGTTCTAAATAAGCATCAGTGCCTGGAACATATGGCTCCAACACTAATATTTTCACATTCGAATAGAGATTATCCTCAGGGTCGTTCAACATAGGGCAGGTAAGTGTTTCTTAGGGAATAGTAGGTGTTTGCAAGTTCATCAGTACTTTTCACATTCACACAACTGTAACCGCTATGACAAAGCCTATTCCAGAGCGAAAGACTTAGTGGGGCTTCACTGAAGGATATGCGTTTGGTCACAAAATAATAGCTACAGATGTATATAATAAATGTTAATTTCAGTGACCACATACTGGAATTTTTTCAAACCACAAGATCGAATCTCTCATCCTTTCTGTTACATCATTTTCTAAATTCTGTCTTTTTTTATATATGTAAGATAAAAAAAACTCCTGTCTTACATCATAGTGGTACTGCAAGTAACTGAGGAGTTCTGTGGCCATATCAAGGAACTAGCCAGAAGGCTGAATTTCTTTAAATTGTCTTGCAACTAAGAGGTGGCTTGCAATATTCTTTTAATGTACATCAGAGGGTATTTTGTTCTCAATAATTTATTAAATCGGTTGTGTCTTTCTCTTTCATGTTCATTGAAGATCATAAGAAAAAAATCTGTACCGCAAAACGAAACACTGCAAAAAGCAATTGGCACATTTTTGCAAAAGAATTTAAATTCAGTTACATTTAAAGTCAGGTTGAAAAGATGCTGTGGCTCAGATTGTGTTTAAACATGCAGAGATCCTTTCATGGAGTGACTTATATCGTAGGAAAAATAGTCACATTGCCATAAATATCGCCTTTCCGCTGATCACGCTTTCTTTTAAGAAGAACCTTTCAAAAGAAGGAAACTCCATTTCTCGGTTTCATAGTTTAAACTGCAGCATTAAATATACTCTGAGATTAGCCTTTCCCCATGGCTGCTGGCAGCAGGCATTTTGATTTCGGAAATCAACTGTAATAACTTATTGCTTTTGAGCATCTACGCGATTTCTCTATTACGTGTGACGAGAGACATCATAACTTTACTGTAATAAGGAATTTACTGATTAGTTTGTGTACAGGGATCGCAGGTCTAGATGTATTGTATTACTGTTCCTTCAGGTCCAAAGCCATTGTAAATATTGAGGCAAAAGTATAGACAACAATTCTGGCTGCCATATCTAGTACATCTTCACTAGTCTGGACACAGCAAGAGAGACGATCATTTTGTAATTTTAGACTCCCTTTCAAAATAAAGTTCTAAAACTACTGGTTCATTCATAGGAAAATTTGTTGAGACTTTTGGAAAGAACTTTAGTTTTTAGGGTGACTCTATCTTCGGCAAATTTTTAAGTAAAGTTCCGTAATTCTGAAAGTCTGGATTTCACGTACTCTTCTCACCAATGTAATGGGCAGTGGTGTTATTGTCTTCCCTAAGAGATATTTTATATGCGATCTATGTATCGGTTCAAAAGGTCTCACACCACTTGAGAGAGGACAGTATTGAATTCCCACGCGCGTGGCGGAGTCCTTGATGGCAGAGACGCTTTAAATAGGCCTTTTAGGAATTCCTTAGCAATCTTACAGGACCGCAGTGATGGTTCGCATGGAGAATTTTTATTATGTGAGATTGCTGGTATGCACATTGTTATTGAAGCATGCTTCAGTCCCGATCTAGCCAGTCCTGACACTTAAGGTAAAATCTGGTGGTTTTGGCCCCGCAAGGGGTGCAGACCTTTGGAGGCTCATCATCTGCAGAACTTTTTCAATTTGGCACTATACTTTTATTAGAGGATATAGCTCCGGATTGTGCCAAGATATTTCTACATTCCTCCAGGAGATTGGTCTGCTGAAACTCATCAAATTCAACAGCCAAGCTGTCAACCTTAAGGAGCCTAAAGCACCTTGGGTTGTGATGGAGAATTTGTCCCTGGCATCTCAATATTACGTTTGATCTCATGCCTAGTGGAATGTGTGGCACTCGGAGGTCCGTACACTAGTATTGTCTCAGCCATCTAGGAGCTATGCGAATGCATCTGCAAGGCTCTCTTCAATTTGGCAATTACTTTAGGCAGCCAGGGAAACCAGTGGAAAAGTGCAAGGAACATTCTGCACCATCTTATTGAAAGGCCATTTCCTCATAGTTTAGAAACCGGTGCCTGCTTGCAGAGAAGCTGCATTTTATTTTTTCTGTGTGTGGGGAAAAGATGTATTTAGAGTTTTCAGTATGCACCAATTACTTAGTTCAGTATGTTGTCCTTCAGCTCTCACTTGTGACAATTCTCCGAAGTTCTGCTGAGGAAGTCTGACGAAAGGTCTTCTACTACTGGCTTGAGGAGATGTTGAATTGCCAATGCCTTAGTTTCTGTGCCTCTAGTAACAGTATTTGAGAATCAGGTCCTCCCTGTTTATTGATATAAAATATTGTGATGTTTTGTCTGTCTGGATCAACACCATGGAGTGTTCTTTTTGTGGCAGAAATGCTTCCAGGGCTTTTCTCACGGCACACAACTCAAGGACGTTTATGTAGATGTTTTGCTTGGACCACATACCCTTGACTGACAGTTCTCGAAGATGGGTACCCCATCCCCCCTTTGACGTGTCCCTTGTGATGACAAAGTGGGACTCTGCCTGAGTAAACATAAGCCATGGTCATTAATTCCTTAGCATTATCCACCACAGAAGGGATTGTTAAATTACCTTTGTCACAGTTGCTACGTCTTTGAAAAATCCAGACACTTGAGCCCACTAGCAGTCTAATTCTTCCTGGATGCGCCTCATATAGAAGCGGCAGATAGAATTAGAACTATACATGAATGGACTACCTTTGATTTCTGATCCTTTCCTTATGTGGCTTGCAAAACCATTGAAAGTGGTCTCGGCGGATGGAGGCTGCAGAGTTCCACGCCTCTGCGTAGTCTCCTGTGACTCGTGACCTATGGCCCCGCCTCTGTGATGTGATGGCGATGGTGAAACGCTAGCAGGCTGCTGCCCGTATACTCTGTGAGGAAGAAAAACATGATGGGGAAATGCTAACAGGCTGCAGCGGGTAACGCTCCAAGCCCTGTCCCCGAGCCCTGCCTTCGTTTGAGTGCCCGAGGAGAACTGCTGATTCGGGTGGTCGCTGTGGGGTGGGCTCGTTATGTTGGTGGCTTCTCTTTTCTGGGGTGTTGCAGACAGAAGGATCTGCAAAGTCTTCGTTTGAGTGCCCGTGACTGTCTGTGAAACGCTAACAGGCTGCTGCACGATAACTTCAGAGGCTCCGTGTGCTCCGTGAGGAAGAAGAGCACGATAACAGGCTGCTGCCCGTGTACTCCGTGAGGCTCCGTGTGCTCAACGGGGAGGAGGAGTACGGTGGTGGAGCGCTGACCGGTTACTGCATGATAGTTTCAGGCTCTGCAAACCGTAACCGCACTAGGGGCAGAAAGCAGCCTTACGGAAATAATGCTAACAGGCTGCTGCCGTGTAACGCTCCAAGCCCTGCCCCCGAGCCCTGCCTTCGTTTGAGTGCCCGAGGAAAGAACTGCTGATTCGGATGGTCTCTGTGAGGTAGGCTCGTTATGGTGTGTTGCTGACAGGAGGATTTGAAAAGTCTTTCTGGAGCTGGCGGCGGCAGGCTGGTCGAAAGGGGGAAAGACGCTAGTGCTGTTGTGAAAGCTTATAGTAAAAGCTGGGAGGCTCTGAAAAGAAGATAGCGGGGGAACTCAGCCTACGGCTGCCTATTCAAGTTGTTCTTACCACCAGTAACCTTTTACAGATAAGACACAGCGGGACTGTTTTTTTTGTTGGTTTTTTTAGAACAGAGACTCACAAATTTGGCCTGAAAAAAAGAAAAAAAAGAGAAGATAAATAAAGAAAGAAAAAATATATATAACTCTTCTGGAAGGGGGAGGAAGAAGTAAAGGAAAAGAAGGGGAAAAAGAAAAAAAAAAAGAAAAAAATGGGTAAACCACAGAAGGAGGGTGATGATACAGTAAAGCTCAGTAGAGTGGAAGCAGCTGCACGACAGAAAGCCAAAACTCGCCTTGCCCTAGCTAGGAAGGCTGAGCGCAAGGCTGCCAAAGACAGAAATAGAGATGAAAATAGGGTTGAGAACTCTGCTTTGGAAGATTCCACACCTGAGTCATCAGAGGATGAATCACTCCCCCCCTCTGTTCCTCTGCAAGATGATCAGCGAAAGACAGTAGTAGAGGGGGGTAATATAGATGATATCAATATCGCAGATGCTCTACCTCATTCTGAGGCGGATCTTCAACTTCAAGCCCCTAAAACCCCTAAAACCTCATTGGTTCCTGTCCTGGCAGTGCCCCAGGCAGATGAGGAGAAGAGAGAGCGGTGTTGGGGGGGGTGGTGCTGGGGGGAAGGAAGTGAGAGATTTTCCACTTTTTGCAAAAAAAACAACTCCAAAAACACTCCCCCCCCCCCCCCCCCTTCGGAACTACCACCTCAAATCTCCACTTCCTCTATGGCATCGTCACTGACTATATCTGTCACAGATCCCGGCATGATTGAAACCTTACCTCAAACTACGCTTCCCACAGTAAATGAGGGAGAATTCTCGCAAGATATAACTCCCGGAACTGAAGGAACGGCAGGATTCAACGCTAGCCTATCCGGTTCTGAAAAGAGATCTGAAGAGAGATATCAGCTAGATATTCGCGAAATGCTTAATTTAATTCTCGATGAGATCCGCGAAATTAAAAACAATCAGCAAGTGGAGCTAGCTGCCCTTCATGCTAGAATGGACAAGCTCGAGGAGTTAACCGTATCACTCCCTAATAGAGTAGTGGAGGCGGAGTCCAGGATCTCGGCTCTGGAAGATCAAATGGGACTGGTATCAGGAGCAACTAGAGAGGCCACTAAGAAGCGGATCTCCATGGAAAACAAACTCGAGGAGTTGGAAAACCACTCTCGCAGGTCGAATCTGAGAATTGTGGGGGTCCCGGAAGGGACAGAAGGCTCTGACACAGTACAATGGGCTAACTCCTTTATCCAAAATGTAGTTCTTCCAGAGTTCGAAGGAGACTTGACGATCACAAGGGCCCATAGAGTACCAGCACAGCGTTTTGCGAACTCTCCATTTCCAAGAACTAGTTTACTGAACTTTGCTGACTTAAGGATAAAAGAACGAATCCTCTCTAGGGCATATCAACAACGCCAGTTCAATGTTTCTGAGACGGCAAAATGTAGAATATTTATGGACATGACAGCGGCAGCGGGCAGAAGAAGAAAAGAATTTGTAAAACTCCTGCAGCTATTCAAAGCTAACGGCGCCCAGGCTTCGATTGCGCAACAATCAAAGTTAAAGGTTCTTGTTAAAGGAACTTTTTTTCTGTTTACCGATTTAGATGAGGCTCCAACTCTTCTCAATGAGATATCTGCAAGGGCTTAGTTTGGAAGGCAGGGGAGATAAAATGGAAGGAATCTGGATTTAGAACTTGAAGTTGTTATAATAGTTATGATTCATTTATCTTATTCTTTCTCCTCATTAGTTAAAAAAAAAAAGAATATCAGAGGTGGGTGCTCTGGGTTACTGAGTCACACCAGGGTGTAAGAAGAGGACACCTGAAGAAGAAGTGGAGGGAGGGATGGGGGCTGCGTGGACAGGAAGGGGGCTCCCGCATCCCTGGGGGTGGTTTGGGTGGGGGGGTGGAAAGCAGTAAAAAAAGACATGTACAGTAGGGTTGCTATTTTGACTTTTAATTCTGGTTGGTGCAGATTAGATATACATTTCTACAAAAGAAGAGATGAGATTTGATTCATGTAAAATCCTGTCCATTAATGCAAATGGGCTACTGAATAAACAGAAGTACGGCTCGCTTTTGAAATGGGCAATGGCCCTGAATCCCCAGGTGGTCATCCTACAGGAAACACACCTGAAGACCAATTCTCCAAAGTTGTTTTTGCCAAGATACTTCTCGTATGGGTTTTTCTCCTCAGCTGGGGTTGCCCAGAGGGGAGTTGCTATCTATCTCGCAAGGAATCTTCCTTGGAAAGTCATGCAGGTGCAAAGAGACTCTAAAGGCAGATGGCTCTGGGTAGCAGTAAAACTGTTGGGGAAAGTATTAAACTTTGTAAATTACTATGGCCCAATATTCGATGACATTTCAGCCCTGACGGAAATTAGTGAAATCTTGAGGGGCACTCCAGGACAAATTGTGATAGGAGGCGATTTTAATTATATGCAAGATTTAAAAAGGGATACTTCTAACAAGAACAAGAAGCAACTAAAACCAAAAACAAAAGGGGTGTTGGAAGCTTGTATGACAGAATACCAACTGCGGGACTCATGGCGCTCCCTAAATCCCAATACAGAGTCCTACACTTGCTACTCTAATAGATTTCACACTGCCTCTAGAATAGATTTTTTTTTAACTTCCAGGTCTCTTCAAATTGGTAATGCATGGATAGGTTGCAACCCCTTCTCAGACCATGGGAGGATTGAAGTGGAACTGATGTTAGAAGGTACAAAAAGGAAACGCCCCAGGTGGCAGATGGATCGTACCCTTTTACAGAACACGGAGTGGGTGGAGGGCTTTAAAGAATGGATGAAAGAATTTTTTTTAGTTAATAAAGATTCAGCGGAGCCTTTCTCTATATGGGGAGCATTTAAAGCAGCAGCCCGGGGGCAAATGATAGCATTTTCCTGCAACAAGGCAAACGTTCGTAAGGAACAAATTGCCGTCCTTCAAAGTGCCGCTGAGAAGTAATATGCGCTAAAACTTAATCGAATGCCCAATAAATGGGAAGAAGCGAAATCATTGCTTAGGGATTTCTTCACCCTGGAAGAGATAAATAGCTCGAAGGCCTTTCAGCAAAGGCTCTATGAGGATAGTCAATTGATGGGAAAGCTTTTGGCTAATTCAATTAGAAAAAAACAAGAATCTTCCATCATTCTAAAAATTCAAGATCCTCTGGGTGGAATAGAGACTCGGAGTGAGGGAATTGCGAAAGTATTCCTTGATCATTACGAGAGAATATACTCCACAGATATTCAGGTGGAGGGAGCATTGATCAAGGAATATTTCGAAAGTTTAGATATTCCCAAAATCTCCGATTTTAGGAGGAATCAATTAAGCGAAATAAGCATACTGGAAATTCAAAATAGTATAAAAACAACAGCAGGAGCAAAAGTATCAGGCGTGGATGGGTTCCCGATTGAATTTTATAAGGTATTTTTAAAGGAACTGGAGGGTCCCTTGAAAAATGTATTTAACTATATCAGAAGAGGTGGCAAGGTTCCCTCTGAGTTTAAAGAATCTACAATTATCAGCTTTGTTAAAAAAGATAAGAATCCAGAGGAGGTAAATTCTTATAGACCAATCAGTCTACTGAATTCGGACTATAAGGTTTTTATGAAAATCTGGGCCCAAAGATTTGTGTCTGCAGCACAGGAAGTAATCCATCAAGATCAGACAGGGTTTATAGCCGGTAGATCAATGGCAGCGAACACAGAATATTTGATACAGGCCTTAGATTTTTTTAATATTAATTCAACTTCTGCATGTATCTTAATGATCGATGCAGAAAAAGCATTTGATTTAGTTAACTGGTCAGCGTTATTTTTTTCCTTGGGTTGTTTTGGATTCCCGACCCCTAATATTAGTATGTTACAGAACATTTATGAAGGGGCATCAGCTCAGGTTATAGTTAACACCAGGCAAGCAGGGAAGATTAAAATAAATCGCGGGACTAGGCAAGGTTGCCCTCTATCTCCCCTGCTTTTTACCTTTTTCATTGAACCGCTGGTGATAAAAATAAGGAACAATGAAGCAAAAATACCCCCTATTGGCGGAATGTCAAAGTTAAAATTATTTGCCGATGATATT
This sequence comes from Lissotriton vulgaris, assembly GCF_964263255.1. NCBI lineage: Eukaryota > Metazoa > Chordata > Amphibia > Caudata > Salamandridae > Lissotriton > Lissotriton vulgaris. The sequence goes on along the minus strand of NC_141700.1, from coordinate 229,509,181 downwards.
GTTCTGTATTTAGCTTCGGAAAAAGAAAATATTCTACATCTTATGAAAGAGCTTAAGGATTACGAAAAGATTGGGGGATATAAAATCAATGAGAAGAAAACGGAAGTCCTTATTTTAAATTCCAATTTAGATTTTCTTCCACCACATCTCCAGTCTCAAGCAGAAAAACGGGATCCAATAAGATATCTAGGAATTTATGTGACTAGAGACTATCAAGATCTTTTTGGGTTGAACTATATTAAGAGGAAGAACAAAATTAAGAACATGCTGGAACAATGGGATTCCTAGCCCCTGACTTTGATTGGTAGAGTTGCATTGATAAAGATGAACATACTCCCCTTGGTTTTATTTCTTTTAGTAATATTCCAATAAAAGTCAACATGGCCTTTTTCAAGGAACTCGATTCTATGATGAGTTGATTTATCTGGAATAAAAAAGCCTCAAGAGTTAAGCTCTCGGTGGTACAACTTTCTGTAAATCAAGGCGGGCTGGCTCTCCCCCATTTTAAAACATACTATGAAGCAGCCCTTTTCGATATAGTGGCAGGACTATTAAGGACCAGACAGTCGAGAGACAATTTCTTTCTAGATAAAATGCTTGAGGAAGCAGGCTCTCAAATTTTTTTCTTTTTAAAAACTGCAAAGCTGCCCAAGAAAACAAGATATAAGACACTACTAGTGTACTCCTCAAGATTACGACTTTTATATAAAAAAATGTGGCTCAGATGGTTCTAGTTTTTTGAAATTACTAGAATGTGGTAAAATGGGACTCAAGATATCTCAGAATCATCTGCTACAATGGGAATTAGCTGGTTTTCGTGAAATAAGACACTTATTTTCCCAACATGAGGTAATTAGCTGGCAAACAGTTGTAAATAGAGCATATCCTAGGAGGCTTATGTTTTTTGATTATTTACAACTGGTTTATCTGATAAGAAAAGAGATAGGGGGTTCTGACACTTTACCCAATGCCTTGTTAACAGCCTTATACGGGGAAAAACATAAGGGTATAGGATACTGGTACAAAAGGCTACTCCCTCCAGGACCTCCTCAGGTAATTCTTAAACATCTAGACAAAATAAGCCTCACGACACAGAGCGTTTTGTCAGAAAAAGACTGGGAAGTAATATGTCAGCAAGGATATAAAACACTCCGGGCAGCTAATTTTAAACGAATGTACTTTCCCTCCCGCTGGATGGCGTATTACACCCCGGAGGCCTTGCAGAGAATATTCCCTGATTATGAGAATAAATGCTTTAGATGCAAAACCAATGGTCAGGGCGTCTGGCACCATGTTTTTTTCTCTTGTCCAAAGCTAGATTATTTTTGGAAGGGGATTTTTACTGACATGGAGCTGGCAACTGGGAAAACACTGCTACCTGAAGCAGAAGTGGCCCTTTTTGGCATTTGTAAAGATAGGAATAGGTTTAATAACTCAGAAGAAGCATTTATTTTTATTTCTACTATTGTAGCACGGTCCATGATTTTACAAAATTGGAAATCTGAGGTAATCCCATGTCAATTAAAATGGGTCAATAAAATGAAAAGAACATGTACATTTGAGAGAGCTTATGCAGGTAGGGTGGGTGCGATCAAAAGATTTGAAAAGAATTGGAAATATTTTGAGAGGTTGGAATCTATAAAAGGAAATTGATATTTTACCATTGTTTTTCACTAGCTGCTATTGCACTTTTTGCACTTTATTCGGATATTTTGCACTTTACTGCAGCAGCACTTTAATAATTGCAATAATAACTTTGCTGCTTTTTTGATGGGTTTTGTTATACCAACATTCGATGAACCATTCAGCAGTACCGATGTATATTTTTGCACTGTCACTTTAGAAGTATATCTTTATTATATAGGATGTTTCTGTACTTTAATTAGTAGGGTTATAGGAACTAGAGTAGAAATTCGAATGTCTTTTTCTTAGCCCTCCTTGTATATCGTTAATTGTGCGTGTTCTTGCACTAGCACTTTAATATTGCTATAGCATTTTTGCAGTTACAAATAAGCAGCTCATTGCACTTTTCTCCTGCTCTTGTATTTGATAAATTATAAAATAATTTCGTTAATTTTGATTAATATTTCATTAGTGGTAGTTTATCGGTTAACTTTCTAGGATTCTGCTTTTGTACTTTATAGAAGGGAAAAGATACCCTTGGTGTGTTAAAATGCTTTGTCTGTGTACAATGTAACAGGAAATTTGACGTATTGGATTAACTGCTTTCCTTATACCACTTGGCACTAGCACTTTAAGATTGACTTAATTTATTAGATATAAGTAATGTATAGGTCTGGTTTGTCTCTTGTATACTGTATGAAAATTTTAGCTAGAGTCGAAAAATCAAATGTACCAATATCTCCCTACTGTCTTGTTTAATAAAAAAAAATTTAAAAAAAAGAAAGTGATTTGTCTCTATTGTTGGATAAGCAATTGCTTTCGTTTTATCTAATACTGCTCCCCAAAATTGTAGTTTTTAGGACCGTATCAAACAGGAGTTGCTTTTTTTTAGCTTGACATAAAGCCCTAAAAAGCCTGATGCAGGCTGTAACTGAGTATTTTGTAGATAGCATGGACCATCCAGTTATCTAGGTATAGATAGATCTGGTGTCTTAGACATCCGAGGTAGGTATCCACCGGGGCAATGCATTTGGTAAATATTTTGAGTGCTGAGCGAAGGCCAAAATGTAGTATACAGAATTGGTAGTGGCAGCCAGCTACATTGAATCCGAAGATTGTGTGGTGTTTTTGGTAGATGTGTATGTGGAAATACACCTACTTGCAGTGCCATATTGCCATATATATTTTATGTTCATGAGTAAATGTTGAACCTCTTGAAGGGTTACCATTCACAATAAATGTGGGTTTCACTTTTGAGGCAGGTGTTGTTGGTGACCGCTTAAAGAATTCTACTGTATGACCATAATGGTTCACATCCAGGACCCACCTGTTCTTGGTGAGTTTTTCCCACCTTGTTGTTAAACATAGAGATTCTGATCGCTACAGCGTCTTAAATTGTGGATCTTGGGGCATATTTAACAAATGTTCATACGACGCAGAGCAGCAAGCAAAGTTGCTATGTTGCGTGAATGGGAGAGAGCGGAACAGAGGTATATCTACTAAGATATGGCACTCTTCAGCTTCCTCCCACGCTGGCACCCTTGTGGCTGCCTAGCGCCAATGCAGACAGGATTGTTTTTGTGCTGGAAGGGATACCTTCCTGCACAAAACCAATCTTGTAAGGCAATTTCCGGTTTCTATATGTGACGAAGAATGGGATAAAATATAAAAAGAGGAAGTAACAAGAAGCAATAAAGATATTTCTCCTCACTACTCCTGCAAAGAAAAAGGCTTTTTTTTTTAGCTTTCTCTCTTCCCGCCACATTTTCTGCCCTCATTTGGACTATTAGCTGCTGATTTTTCATCTCTGAGAGTGCACTGAGGCCTGCTAACCAGACCTCAGTGTTATATCACCTTACAAAGTGTATGTTATATTGGTTAGCCCCATTTGGCAAGTAATTACCATCTTATAACTCCCTAATATATGGTAAGGCAAGGTGTCCACCCAAGCTGCAGCACTGATTGTGCCACCCTGGGTGTACCAAGGTACAAAATGGCTCCCAGCCTGCCACTGCAGACTGGAAGAGCAGTGTCACACTGCTAGTTAGACTTTGTCATTCAAACCAATGGCAAAGCCAAGACTTCTCTAATAATATATTGAAGTCTCCGTTGGATGTCCAATAGAGCCCCATGGCCGTGAGTTCTATTTTATTCAGTAAGACATGTATACTTATATATGTCTTAGCAGCAAAACTTCCAAATTGTTGTTTTACTTTGGAAAAGTTAGTAGCCCCATTGGCTAACACAGTGTTACCGTCTGGCATCCCAGCCTGGCTAACTTGAGAATGGGATTACCTAACTGGGTACTTCAAGGTATAAAATTAATCATGGCATTAAACCCAAATTTATGCCCGGGTCGAATTTAATGTCACTATTAAATTAAGGCAACTTTGACAAAGTTGCCAATCTGTTCCCCAGTGGTTCAGTAACCTCACACAGGCTGGGACCTACCGACTGCTTTCTGCCTGTGGAGTTGTGTTAACGGCTTCCAGACTTCGGACCAAACACAGCCTGCCACAGGGTAAGGTGTTACCTCCCTTTCGCATGAAGTCACTCGGGGTGTTGATCCCAAAAGGTGTGCTTCAAAGGGGAAGCCGTCTTTGATAGGTAAATGGTGATAACACTTCTGAAAAGCTGCCCTTTGTTTAGGTAGACAAACTGGAGACCGAAACAGAGAAGGAAGACTAGTGCCCAAACTGTTTCTTTCGTGGGCGTTTAGCCCCCAGGTAGCAACATCTCTAGGGTGGGCAACTAAGCTCCTAACATCTAAAGAAGAGTCCCACCATCTTGTGAGTGGCCAGAATGATGCACTCTGGGAATGCTGGATGCCACACATTCCCAGAAAGTAGTCAAGCAGAGGAAGGTTTCCCATTGGCTAGTGACCGCATGGTCCCCTAGGGGCATTTTACTGAGAAAAAAAGGGCACCCCTGGCATCCCGAAATCTTCTAGCTGGATTTGGAAAGAAGAAGAATTGCCCTGATGCCCTGGCAACGGCACAAAGTGAGGCTGCACAGTCTACTGGACTGCACCTGCTGCACTTTGAGTTAGCAAATTTTAGACTGTGCCTGTGGCTCCTAGCTAGGGGAAAAGTTGATCCCCAGACTAGAGGAATGACTCGAAGGATCGGTTTGCTGATTTCCTGGAAGGAGATTAGGGACAAAAGAGCTGAAGTAGCCCTAACCGCCAAGTTACTAGCCGCCGGAGACGATTTGCTGCTAGCTGCCATTCGGCGCCCCAAGAGACCGATCTTTGATGGCCAAGAGTTGCACCTGAGTATGCTGTGTGTGATCAAAGTCTGTATTGGTCACTCAAGAGTGACACCAGCCCCCACTAAAGAATTTCACTTCTACCGCTGTAACTGGAGAGCAGAAGCCCAGCCACTGCTGGCCTTCTACCATTCTTAAAGAGGACTTCGTGGGACTCTGACCTCTGTGGTGAAGTCGCCCGACATCACCTGTGGACTGAGGAACCACCACTAAGCCACACTTGTCGTACGCACAGCAACCAGAGCATCATTGAGCATCTTTTCATCCTCTATCCCCAGCATCAGGACCTCTCCATTATAGTCTATGGTGGCCATGATGTAAAGGCTGGAACTGGACTGGAAAATGCGCTAGTGGCCCATTAGCCACCTAGACCTCTATCCTGTCGGCTTTGGTCCCCCAAGCCGGGTCGAGGTAGCCAAATTAACTTTCACCGACTTTTGAAAAGTTTGGGGATTTCATAATGCTGCTACCACACAAGTAGAAAAAAACTGAATTTGTAGGAAACTGTTGAACCTTCAATAGGGCAGTTATTGAGGACTGTCTGAGTTTGGATAAGGGGCTCTCCATTTCCTGGCTGAACTATGTCGGTGTATCCCTGGTTGATATTGGTCGTACTGATGTGTATAGTACCCCTGGTTTAATTACCCCTGGTTTAATTACTAAGGGTGGTCATGCAGATGTTTGTTTAATGTACCTCCTCTGAGGATTCAGGAGGCTATTTGCAAAAATACTATTTGTTATTATTATCCCATTTTTCAACGGGCGATAAAGTTTTATATCTTACGCTAGAGTTAACATTCTGGGAGAGGTCTCTCCTTTTTAGATTCAGGTCGGGTTGGTATGGTGTTTAGCATGTATTTTTGAAGGGGCTGATGCTTGGAGTAGCACACTGCCCCCTGTCCCTGCAGTGGTACGGCAGAACAATCTTTGATACATTTTGTTTTTGTGTGGCTTCTATCGTACGTTTTTTCAGCTTTGTCTTAAACCCACATTGCAAAAGTTAGCCTTTCAGAAATGTATGGTGGCCTTAACCTTCCTTCAAATGTGCAATAGGCCTAATATCTGTTATAGCGTTTGTAGTTTTCTTAAGATGGCTATTCACTGTAGAAAATCCATGGAGGGGAGCAAGTAGGGTAGTTAAGGTGTCTAGAGTGGCAGTTTTATATTCTCTTTTAATTCAATTTGTTGTATGTGATGGATAGATGTGATTTTAATGTTTTTAGCTAATCAACTGAGAATGTTATTTAGGATACTGAGTTTATTTGGTCTGTTTTAGTGTATTGTTTTTACTCTGTGGTTTTATGATTGTTTTAAGATCAAATACAGATTTCTTGAATTCAATGTTTACAAACTTTTTGTTGACAAACGCTTGTTTGCGGTCAATACTAAAAGTGATAAAATGTTTGAGAAATCATTACTCCGGAACCTTCCGCTCGATTTTGCTCATCTTGCACTCTCAAAAATTAATAACAATAACTATTTTTTATAAGTTGGTGTTGTGTTTCTTTCATGTTGTGTGGCATTCTTATTTCATTGTTTGATACTGTTGAATGCTTGATGTTCCTTTGTTCAAGCCTTGCTGCTTGAAAGCCATAGCTACCCAGGGTTGAGCTTAAGGTTGTTCAAACTAGCCAGGCTTGACTCAATAAAGGTTTTGCGAGTGTATTCCACAATAAGGCTACCAGGCCATATCATATAGTACACCCAGATCCTCACTACTCCTTACCAGAGAAGACGTATCATGTTGACGCATTCTCAGGTTTACTAGCTATAGTTAATCTGGGAATGTACCAAAATCCATGGATGGATGGGAATTTCCATCTTCCACCCATGGAACCCAGACGCAGTGTCACGCAACCCAGCACAAGGGGCTGTGTTGCATTACATTTTCTTTACCAAGCTACGCAAGGCGTCTGCTATTAGGTTGACGAGCATGCTCCTCATTTGACGCTGCTCATAATTTTCATAGACTGTTTCACATGTGGCATAGTGTATATTCTAATATTTTATCTCTTGCTACTCTCGGTGATGTGAAGGGTAGCTAGGATGTAAAGACTCAGATTGCCTTTGTGAAGCATACAGTTGCTTTTGCTCTGTGTCCTGGCATATAATAATAATTTGCGCTCGGTTGCATGCTGCTCCATATAGGTCACTGGGATCTGGTTTTGCCTCGGTTTCCCTGTTAAGTAGTTTAATGGCGGGAGTAGAGGTATTTTGCTAGGAGAAGTATGCTCTATGCATACGTCTCCTGAACCGTTGCTTTGAGACTTGGTATTTTAAAAAGTTTTGAAAGGTGCTGTTGGCGACGAGTCAGTAGACTGGTGCCTCATCGACAGAGTTGGTTAATGATGGTGTTGTCTCATTGTAGGTCAGCAGGCTCTTCAACAGTTTGGACATCCACAGCCTTGTTGACAGGTTGGTTGTTGCTGGTCTTGTTGATCAGTTATCTGTGGGTCAGTCGTCAACAGCTTCTTTGGGAATTTTCCTTTTGGTGGATTTGATGTTAACTGTCTCCTACTTTAGACTTGTGTTGGCAAGTGGTTGTCTACCTCTGTGAAGCTGTGAAAGGTGTGTTTTTCGATGATATGACTGACTTCAACTTTTTCAAAAGGTAGGAGAGGAAGTAGAAGATATGGATGTGGGAGAATGCCTATTTTTGCGTTGCCTTCCAGGAGTTGGTTTGTCAGTCTTTGAGTGCCTTCTTGTGGCAATTTTCATGTGCCTCATCAGAAGGCTGATCTCTAGTCAAAATTTCTGTTTTCTAAGCCTTAGGAGCTTCTGAATTCCTTTATATTTATTTAGTCTCTTCAGACCTATGGGAGCTGGATTTGACTTATCCACTGAAGAGAGGTGCTCAGCATCTTTGGTCCTTTGTAGTGATTCCAGGAATCTAATTCTCTGTCATGGAGAACTTTAGATGAAAATGTTCTGCAATTTTTGCAGTCCTTAGGCTTCTGGTCTGAGTAAAAGAAATAGATGCATCTTTCGTGCAGATCATCTGTGAAAACTCTACTTTTTCCACAGGAATAACATGCCTTGGACATGCTTTTCTTAGATTTTTACATAATGTTAATCTTTTCCAGCTCTTTACCCTTAAACAAAGATGGTGGCCATTAAGGAAATAGACTTTTTACAGGCCTATCCCCTCTTTTGCCCCCATTTTGACTACTGATTACTGGTGTAATGGCTCTGAGGTGCCCTACACCCTGCTACACAGGACTCAGTGAATGTACTCCAACCCTTCAAATGGTGCATGTTTCATTGGTTTGTCCTTAATTGGCATAGCCTAACTTACTTGTAAGTCCCTGGTATATGTACCAAGGGTACCCAGGGCCTGTAACTTAGAGCGTCCCCAAGGGATTGCAACACCCGATGTGGCACCTTGAGTAGATCATGGTAAAATATGTCTCCTAGTCTGACACTGCAGACTGGAAGGGCAGATTTTAACTGCTAAATCGACTTTGACATTTAAGGTAACGGCAAAGCCCGAACCTCCTTTTTTAATGTATGTAAGTCACCCCTTGTCGTACGCCAAATGAACCCTAAGGCAAGGTGCTTTATGTTAAAAAGTGGAACATGTACGTTCACATGTTCCAGCAGTAAATCTCCTAAATTGTTTTTACTGTGGAAAGGCTAGTAGCCTCATTGGTAAGTACATAGTTACAGGCGCATCAGCCCTGCTCTTCTGAAGGAAACAACTAAAATTAGTAGTGTAAGGTATCAAAATAATCAGTGCATTAAATCTGATCTAAGGGTTAAATCGAATTCAATGTTACTGGTGGGCAAAGTGCAGCTTTAGAGGTTACAACTTTAGTTGCCCAGGTTTCCAGTGTCCTTTTACTGTTGTACTCTGGGTCTGTCCTGCAAAAAGCTTTCTGCTATCCTGGGAGTTGTGCTGACGACTTCCAGGAAAGATAACAATAGAGACCTGCCACTGGAGGAGGTGTTACCTCCCCCATGCAGAAAGCCACACAGGTGTTGGCCTAAAAGTCAAGCTTCAAAGACAAATCTGACTTTGAAGGGAAAATGGGGGACACAAGGGAGAGAGGCTGCTCTATTGTGTAGATAGACAGGCTGGAACTAGGGACAAGGATGGGAAAGTCAGTTGTTAATCCGGTTTTCCAGGGCATGTAGCCCCCTTTGGTATCCATACCTCTGGATTGAGCTAGAGACCCCGACACGTCAGGAGAGAGGTCCTGCCATACTGGGAGTAGGCAGAATGGTGCATCCTGGAATGCCCAGATGCTACACTTTGCAGGAAGTAATTATCGGGAGGAAGGGATCCTGGTAGTTTCTTGGCTACCGATGGCATCCTACCTTGGGGGCATTTTCTGTAATTTGTAAATTGGGCACCCCTAGCACCCAGAACTCTGATCTCTACTGTCTGGAAAAGGACAGAATGAAGATTTCCCTGCTGCCCAAGGAACCAGAAAAAAGAGGCTGCACCGACGAGGACTGCATCTGCTGGCTAGAAATGGTAGGGACTCTATCTGCCTGGTCCTTGTATTGTATTGTATTGTAAAGGCTCTTCTATAGCGCATGGCTACTCGGGAGCATCCCAGCGCATGGGACTCACCAAAGGGAAATGGATTGCAGAAGATGCGGAGGCCCAGACTCTAGATCCTGGGAAACAGGACAGTTTTTAGCTTCTTTCGAAATGCAAGTAAGTTAGGCTCTTGTCGGAGGGATGGAGGAAGAGCATTCCATAACTTAGCCGCATTATACGGGAAAAGACGGCTCTCTGTGCGGACCCTATAAATCCTGGGGATTGCTAAAAGGTTTTGCTGATTGGAGCGAAGGTTCCTAGATGGTTTATATGGCCTAATCATGTCATCCAGGATGGGGGGGGGGGGGCCTCTCCCATAGAGTGCTTTGTGAACCGTACAAAGGGTCTTGAAATGAACCCGCTCCCTTATCGGAAGCCAATGCAAAAGTCCTGCTTAAGAAGAAATCTTCTCCAGAGCCCGGCAAAGCCCAGAGACTCTAAGGGTCAGCTGACTGGCCTCCTGCTCCCAGCACAGGAACACAACAGCTGAAGAAGCCTACTGAAGCAAGTTGGTAGCCCAACATCTCCACATCACCAACACCGCTGATGTGCCGCACCAGGGACCATGACCAGACGCACAGAGTTGCACCTGAGTTTGCTGAGTCATGGAGTGCTGTTGGCAAGCAGCTGGGACCCTCAGAGGGTGAGGTATCAACCCAGGAAGGATTGGCCTGTGACAGCGACACAAAGCGACTTTGTGTCGCTGTCCAGAGAGGACTTCGTGGAACGTCAACCTTGCAGCCAGGACCCCCTCACCATCTTCGTGGATTGAGGAATCTCCGAAGGAGGACGCCAACAACTGCATCGCATCCACAGCATTCTTCATCACTTGCACCAGGACCACTTCCATTGGAAAAGCTACATCGGACAAACGTGCCTGGAGCTGACAGAGGATTGCTTCACCTGTTGAGGTAACTGTTCTTGAGGACCTAGTTAATTCCCCTGAAGGCTCCCCACTGGAGTTGGTCACCTAAAGTAATTCTAACTAACCACTTTACACCTAGCTAAACCTTTTACTGAAAAAGTTTCTAAGTGTAAAACTCATTGAATTTGCCATTGTTTGTTTGTAGCTAAAAGAATAGTCTTGATTTACTAATTATTGTAAAATCTATATCTCTGGAATCCTCTGGTGGACCATTTTCGTTTTGGTGGCTAAATTCATATAGAAACGCAGTCTATTTTTATAAATTGGTGTCGGATTTCTTGAGTGTCTTGTCAATCTCTTCTTCAATTGTTCTGGTGCTGTTTAAATGCTTTACAATAGTTCCTCTGTGTAAGCCTTGCTGCTGAGTGCCACAGTTACCCAGGATTGAGCTGAGGGGTTGACAGCCGAAACCTACTGGTCCTTTAGGGGTTGGTAACTGTATTACATGCTGAGGTCGCACAACATATAATACACCCCATTTTCTTCACATGGTTGTTGAAAATAGTTTTCTGAGGTAACTTGTACACTTATTTGAGCTGAAAGTGAGAGAAAATCTCTGTAACTCGCTTCTGTATAACATGTAGTAGAAATCTGATGTGTGAAGATCTCTTGGAGGTGTGAGGCAAGGAGCTCTTACCGCATTGACTGAAGGCTGGGCATTTTACAATGAGTTGAATGTGCTAATAAAGGGGCACTCTTTGAGCTGAGTGAGGCAGACAGTGACTTGTATTGCTATGTTAAAGTTAATGAGGGACTCTCACTTTGACTACGGGGATTGATTCAAGCATGTAATCTATGGAAGATCCAATACTGGAGAATGTTAATGACCCATTAAATATGAGCTTTTGGACCGAAACTGCCTTTCTCTGAATAAAGTGATCACTTCTCTCTCTGAAGTGATGATGTCCAAAACAGAAACCCAGTATGAACCTTAGGTGAAGAGAGATTACACTGTCTTGCCAGAATGTATTTGTAAGCTGTGCACCAGTTTATTCTTATGGAGCATTTAATAGCAAAGAACACTTTTGAGACCCATCTCTAGTTCTGTGATGAGTTACTATCAGACTCTCGCTAGCCCAGAGTCTGTTTTTTACCTTTCACTAGAATTAACACAATGGGAAAGGTATCTCTTTTTCGATATAGATCCGGCTCAGTGTGGTGACGCGGGAACATCGGAAGGCCAACCAATGCCTTGTAATTGTAATTTATATTTATATAGCGCATTATCACCAACGGTCTCTAAGCGCTTGCTTTGGGAACCCGTTCTGTTTTTTCCCTGTGAGATAACCCGTACTGGGCACCCCCAAGGTGAAAGCCAAGCATCCCGCCGCAGGGGGCCATAGTGGAGATTAAGCAAGCTATTGCCCAGAGTTGCAGAGTGTGAACCCGTGATTCGAGCAGGCACCGATGCGAGAATTATCGAGTCCGTGGACATTTTGGGCTCAAGACCCTGCCGCGTCGGGAATTGAACCCTGGTCCCGGGTCTGACCTCTGCTTCATCGTCTGCCTCTTCTAACCATTGAGCCTCTTCTAACCATTGAGCCACACTTCTCGCCTTGGGAGGAACTACTCAGGTTTGTCCTCCTGATGGGGGCTCTACACAATCACTACTGCATTCTATGTTCGTTGGTAACTATTTCAGTTTTCTCGTGAAGACTTTTTCTTAGACCCCTATTAAAAACTTATGGGCACCGTAGATTTGTACAGGCTTTGCACAAGTTGCAATCATTGAATGCGCCAATGATTTGTTTTAGGGTGAGAGCGTTTCCTAAAGCAGCAGTTTGTGCCAAGAAAACAATGGAAGCATAACAATATCAGTTTTATAGATATAAAAGCACCCTAGTTTTACATATTTATTGTTTTTGATTAGGATGTATTTACATTTTTTATGCACTTTGCACGTATGCTGCTACTATATTTCATAGGCTGTTACTATATACTGCTGAGTGCTTTGCCTGTATGAAACAAGGATTAACGTAATATTTTAATTCTACGTAATATTGCAGGGGATGATGATGCTGTTTTTATATTGTTTTAAGACCATCCTCGAGTGTATTGTATTGATTTGTGTCTTTTATGGCCACGATTGGATAAAATAAAGATTCTTTGATGAAGAGACCCATCTCTAAAAAAAAAAGTAAAACACACAACATTTTATTAACTTATGTTTATTGATCTTTTCCCAGACTGTTTAATGAAAAATGTGCAATGAGCTTCGGTTATTGTGTGCAACCTTAAAGACAGCGTCACTATCTCAGACTCCCAGGTATACATTTACTCCAGTGACCCCTTAGCAACTTCCAGAATTAATAAGCAGTTTCTTTCTTGAACCAACATTTGTCCATACTATATACATTTTCTTAAAAATTACCCATGGTCCTACCCTAGTATATTTGTGAAAGATGTTACCTATTGCACAGTTCACTGGTCAATGTTTTGCATGCTGCCTAATTCCATGTGCTTCTGTTTTGATCAACCACCTGGCACACCTGCCCAGTGATATCAACTTACAACATGTAGTGATCGCGCATGCTGTAGGTTCCAACTAACACAAGGCAACTGTCTGTCTACGAATGGTGGTCTACATGCTCCCGTTCCAAGCCAGGTATCCCGTGTTGGATGGTTGCTTTTGTGAGAAGCGAGCTAACCCTGTAACCAGGTATGAGAATGCAAGACCTCAGCTGGTGTCCCACTCCTTCTGGGCACCATGTGTAAATCTTGCACAGCATAAGGGCAGCTCCTCCTGATCAACTCAGATCCACACAAGGCTGTGCACAGGACTACCATAACATTTGCAAGAAAAATAGACTGTTAGCAGTTACATCTTCAATCTTTGGTCACAAATACTTGGGAATTAAACAGTTCTGTACAAATTAATCACATAAAACAGTACAGTAAAGGGCAAAGGTGCTTGAAAGACCTGGCTGCATGATCTGAGCCTTCGCCATACATTTCTTTATATGCATTTTAACGAGTACCAGCTCATTTGTTTGCTATGCTTCTCACTCTGGCTCAGTGTCTGTGAATTCTCGCACATAATTATGTGGAGAGGTATTTTCTTTTTCGAAAAAGGGAGAACAACGCAAATGTTTGTCGTTGGCGGTTGAAGAAGATGGAAGTACATAACCGGATGCATAATACTGGCACTTCGATCTTCAGTCTGAGTCTGAGTCCTCCTCTGTAAGGAAAGAGAAGAGCGCCTAGTTACAGTAAGATTACATTACATCTGCACGATTATTCCTAAATCCTGATCTAGAGAGAGCCCCATTGTTTCTTCTGTAGTGCTTAATCTTTCTTGCCAAAATCTTTCACATTGAAAATTCTTTCTTGAGATTCAGGGCTGGAGCTAAGAAGTCAAAATGGATACAGCCTCGAGTCCCTCGCAGGTGAGTAGACGCGCTATACAAGCTCCTGATTGATAGTTTATTGCTAAAGTGATATATATCAACAAATGTACTACCTCCACATTTAGTGAAGGAATCTCCTGGATCACGAATGTCTATACTTAAAAAGAGTTCACACAGTCACAATCTGGTTGAGTTACATTTTTACAACTTTTTAAACATAATGTAGTTCAAATGGTAAGTATCTGGACTCATTAATGTTGACAGATGAAACATAATCTTACAATGATGTTTAAGCAGAAGAGTTAAGAGTTGGGTGTCATGGAATTAGAACTAAAAGAATTATGTCACTTATGCTGAAAATGTTGATTAGACAGGAGGAATCTATTGGACATCTCTTCCAGATTCCATTGGGTCTTTTTTTTAATTGTTACTGCAATAAAACGTATATTTTGCATTCATTCATTCATGATCATTTCATCATCGCAAGAACATTGATAACAATTTAACAGTTAGTTTTCCATATTTTGATACACATCTTACTGCATGTACCAAATCAATCATCAAATAATACATTTTCTGATTTTCATGTTTTTGCTTTCCCATGTAGTAGTTTATTTTATTGGGTTATTTAAAACCATACCAATGTATACTTGTAGTGTGCATTTGTAATTCATAATGAAGAGCCACTTGTTTTATGTCAGTCGTACAATTAATTCTAGCAGACTTGCCTGGCCATTATTTACTGAATTTAGAGTTGCAAGCAATAGCAGAATAATTTAATGCACAATCTTCCTGACAACCTGATACAAGCATTTCCCCCACAACAATTGGTTCAAAATATAAACGCAAAGAACACTTTAATACTCATGTGTCTTTACTTATTGCATCCAATGTTAAATTAATTTTGGTTTAAGATCTTCTAGGCTACTCCCATAAATGTTCATAGTATGGGTGAATTACAGCCCAATTAAACAAGGGTTTCTGCCACTGTCTCAGTTATATATCAGAGGTAGGGCAGAAAAAAATAATGTGGACAAGCATTTCCCACAGAGATTACAGCCTCCTTTACAGATCTTTAGAGACTTCCATACTTTTCAACATTCTCCCAGAGGATTAAAAAGGGATTTTAGACACATTGTACTCTAGTTAGATTGGACATCGAAGCATTTATATATAACAGTGTTTCTCTTTTTCCAAACTTGGCATTTAACCTGAGAGATTGTTCTTAGCCAGATCTATGTAGTTCACCTCATGCTACGTAGACCCAACTTTTCATATGTTTTGTAATCTAAGTTTATATCCTTAAAAGCAAGTTTAGCTGAGCACCCTTAAGTTAAAAAGTCAAAGGGTTGTTAATGAATCTTACTGCCTCCCATAGGAAATCTTTAGGAGCGCGTGCCTCAGCCAGTTAGATTCTGGAGGAATGTTATAGTGTAAAGCAGGGGTCGCAATAATCAAAAATAGAATGGACACTGGTATCTACAAAACCTTTGGTTTATATTCGAAAACCCTCATAGACATCCTGGTTTAATCGTTGCGGTGTACCTTTTTTCCGCCCCCTCAGGAGTCATGGCGTGTTCATAGGGTAGTCGATTAACGTGCTGGATGCCTGCCTCACCCGAGGCAGGCATCCGCTGTGTCCCCTGTGCTGACTCTGCCCTGGCAGGGGCAGAGTCAGCACAGGGGACACAGCGCTGAACCTCGTGGCAAAGACCACAAGCGACTCTCCGACCCCTGTTGAAGCTACTATTGAGCTCATTATAGCACAGGAAATCTAAGTATAAGTTGACCATACTTATCATCAAATACTACACAAGTGGTGTGAGATATTTTTCTTCCTTTTTTTCGTTTGTGTTTTTGTCCTGACGAAAGCTCCGTAGACCTGGCTGGGCCGAGAGAGCTGAAACATGTTGACACATTTTTCAAGACATGCGGTAATCCAGTAACACGATTACCACCATATCGCAATTCCTTTTATCAATAGTGCCTACCCCCTTTTTTCCAATAAATAAATTCTTAGGTGAGACACTATTTTTATCCCTTTTTTTTATCCTTTTCTATTATCTCTGGACACTTCTACATGTACCGGAGGTAGCCTCGGTTGAGGCAGGCATCCAGCACGTTAATCACGGTAAACTGGAGTGGGTAACGGCGCGGCATTGCTTCTGCTGAGCTTTATTGAAGTTGTTGCCTTGGCGCTGATTTCCATTTCCCTTGGAATTGCCCTTGCCTTTGTACTGTGCCTTTTGCTGGCCCTGCTGGTTCTGGCCTTTCTGCCATTGAGGGGTTTAAACCCTCTGCTTCGAATAACCTTTGTTGTTTGAACGGAATTTCTTCTTGAATTCCTTTTTCTTCTCGAGTCCCACCGCTTTGAGAGTGTCCAACTCGGTCTTCATCCGCTGCATCTCCGAATCCGCACTTGCTCCAAAAAGAGATGTGCCTGAAAAAGGAAGGTTTAGGATTCTTGCTTGAGCCTCTGGTTTTAATGCTGTGAGGCGTAACCAAGATGTTCTCCTTGCTGTAACTCCGTGCACATAGCCATGCGCAGCCAGCGTTGCCCCATCTGCTGCCGATCCTATAATCTGATTGGAGACTTGACTGCCCTCCATCAGAACCTCCTCAAAGTCCTTTCTATATTCCTCAGGAAGTTTTGCGGTAAATCTCTGAAGTGAGTCCCACAAAGACCTGTCATACCTGCCGAGCAGGGCTTCCGCGTTGGAGACCTTGAGGAAAGAGGCTGAGGTGTTACACACCCATCTCCCCCATGAGTCCTGCACCTTGCTATCCTTATCCGGAGGCACCGTGGATGAGGAAGCCACCGCATTGGATTTTCTTGCCGCCGTAATGATCACTGAATCTGGCGGGGGATCAGCTTTGAGGAACAGAGGATCCTCTTCCGGAGGACGATACTTTTTGAGAATCCTCGCTGGAACGGACTTCCCCGTTGCCGGAGTGAGGAAGACTTCATTCACATGTTCCATTATACCCGGAACCAACGGCAACAACGGTTTGGGTGCTGATCTATGTTGCAGGGTTTCGAATATGACAGTCGTCTTGACTTGTGGAGCTGTCATTGGTACTCCCAGCTTCAGGGCTCCCCTGCCCAAGATATCTTGGAACGAGAAAATATCCTCAGTTGGAGACACTCTTGAGCGTGGACTGTTTGTAAGAGTCGGGGAGTACTCCCTGTGAGATCGCGTTCTCGACGAACTTGAAGAACTACGTGTCCTCTTGGACCTAGATCTTCTGCTAGAACGCGTCTTGGAACGAGATCGCTCTCTGTGACGAGAATGTCTCTTACTTGAGTGCTTAGAACGAGACCGTTCTCTGCGGGGAAGAGGTTGGTCTCGATTATCGCTTTAGGCGATCTGCCGTCTCCTTGTCCTTTGCCCAGTGGTGAAGAGGTCTATTCCACCTTGGGGAAAGATGAACAGAAGGAGACTTGCGGACGGGATCCTTCGCAGGTGTACGTGACCGTGGAGGTTGATCCGTTCGATCCTGTTGCGATCTTGCAGGGGATTTGGACCTCCCCCTATTAGATGCGCCGTAATGTTCTTTGTCTGCGAAGAACTTCTCTCCCTGGATCTTTGCTGATCCCTCGACGGTGGTTGTATCGACGCCGAGCGCCGAGCAGGTAGGCGTTCCCTCGACGTCGACCGTGATTTCTCTAACGTCGACCTCGGGTGGCGATGACTGCCCTTCGACGTCGAAGGCTGTCTGCTCGACGTCGATGGAGGCTGTTTCGACGCTGATCGCCGTTGATTTGACGGCGACTGGGCGTGCCTCGACTCCAAATGCCGCTCCGACGTCGAACGCTCTTGTCCAGGCGTCGACGTTGGCTGCATCGACGTCGACCGATGATGTGTCGACAGAGGCTCCCTCGACGTCGAACGACCATGGCTAGTCGTCGACGGAGGATGGCTCGACGTCGAACGCCGATGGACCGACGTCGACGGAGAATGCCTCGACGTCACAGCATGACGATGCTGTTTCGACGTCATACGGCTCGCCGTCGAGCTCTTCCGCTTCGAGGGCGACCTGTCCCTCGACGCTGACTGAAGCGGAGGTACCTTCGATGTAGACGCTGAAGACATCTTCTTCGTCGCCGTCGACTGCTTCTCCAACGCCGATCCCGACGTCGAATGTGAACCAGTCGGGGCTTCTCTCGACGTCGACCGCGTCTTCCGACTTTTCTGCTTCTTGGGAGATCTTCCTCTCTCAGAAAGCTCATAAACTCTAATCCTCTCCCGATCTTTAAGAGTCCTGGAAGATAAAACCTGGCAGTGTTCACAGGTTTTAGAGGAATGAGAGTCTGGTAGGCACAGGATACAGACTGAATGAGAGTCAGTCTTGGCCTTCTTCCTTCCACATGGCCTTTTTTAAGTACAAACATTTTTAAGCAGCACTCTATGTCTAAAAGGCATCGAGTGAAGTCAAAAATTCTAGTTAAAGTTGAATATTTTTTGACAGAAAGTCAAAAAGAAAAGGAGCTGTTTCCCCAGGGTCCTGACTGAAGGAGCCGGAAAGAACAACTGACCTAACAGTCACCCCTGAGGCATGATGGGAAGCCAGGGGTCATGGCTGCCTTAAAGGCACGGTGCCAGTTATTGTAAAAATGGTTTCATTTATTATGATATTGTTTTGCAATGCAGCCTGAGGGCTAACAATGTCTATTTATAAGCAATATTCAGGATTTATGAGTGGTTTGACTCATTAAAACACAAAGTTCAAGGGTTTTTTGCCCTAATGTGTTTTTTGATTCCTTACCAATTGCAGTTCATGTATATGTGTTTGCATTGTTTAGCCTCAGTTTTGGGGCTGCATTGATGTGAGAAAAATGATATATGTACATACATATATGTGGAGCGAGATATATGTGTTTTATACATATATATTTTTATATTGTTTCCGGGGTCCCGCACATGGGCGGGAATATTCAGTGCTTATGACTATTGATGAGGATCCCCTGGAAGAGAACCAGATTTGTGTCTCTTGCCTGGAGCTTGGCGATCAAGGTGTCATAAAAGGCATCGTAGACTGGGATGGAAGAAGGTAAGGTGCTGCCTTCTTTAACTGAGTTCAGCCTCTTTGAATCCATGTCATCTTCAGTTGTTATCTGACTAAATCAACAGACATCCCAGGTAGCCAAAAAATGTATGAAATTAGTCAATACTGTGATGTGCAGAAGACAGTCATACCTTTACATACATACATACATACATACATACACACACGCACACACCGCACACATCCATGCACACACACACATCCGTGCACACATACAGACACAGCTGCATCATTCTTTTTCAACCTTTATTCTTTTTAAACCTATCTTGTGAAATGTGGCCACACATCATTAGCAGCTCTGCATTCCAGAGACTAGCTGTCATCCGGTACTGTTTTCATAGCACAATGTAGGCCGTGTCCCAATAAAGTATGAGTAACAGCTCACTGCCTTACTGAAAGCAATGCACTGTTCATCACTCTGCTTTAAGAAAGGGCCTAACATTGGGTTTGATGTGCTGATGCTCAGATTGTTATGTGTGGGCCACGCTTTTAAGCCTATCCCTATAACCCCTTCCATGCTCATGACTAGCTCAGCTCGTCATGAGGCACAGTTGAGCTGTGCTGATGACGAGCTGAGCTCGTCATGAATGAACCAAAATAATTTCCAGCACAGGGGAAAAATAACCACAGCAGTGATGTGGTTAACAGAACACTGTGCATCACCATTCTAAATAATACAGGTGGTGGTCCTGATTCACAATGAGCCTCCAAACGTGTGGCGGAGGCCTTGCAGTCATGGAGGAGTCTCCGCACTCGGGGCGGAATCTCCGCAATGAGAATTCTCATGCTATGAGTGTGTAGGTCCTTTGTGACTCAGGCCCACAGTGTGTTAGATGGGCCAAATGCCATGAGATATGCACCTGGTTTCCCCTCACCTGCCAATGCCAGGGTCTGGATTGTTGCAGCAAACTTTCATTGCCTTAACGTGATGGGAGAAAAAGAGCAACCATATCCAAATGCCCTTTGGCCCCTTGTGGGCTGCATCTAGGGCAACAGTCGCTCCCATAAACAAAGGACAGTCAATCTTCAGTGTAGTCACACTACAGACACAACACTGGTGGTCCAACACATCTCTGTCCCTCTGTAATACAGATGTTAGGATTTAAGGTACAGTTAACTAGGGTGTAGGACCTCGTGGCTTTTGGGGAGGCTCAGGGTCATCCTCCACACAGGTCTCAATTGGGCCTTGGGATTGTCTACCTTTCTTTTATTTGGACATCCAGATGCTCATATTCTAGTCGGGGCAGAACAGCAGGCTTCTCCAGTGTCCTCGGCTTAATTGTAGATTTGGAGGAAACAGCCACACTGTCTTCAGAAGTTCAGAGAACTCGTGGAAACTAGAGCCAATGCGTAGGTGTACCACCTCCACAAGTCATAATTTCATCTACCCTGTACAATACAAATATACCAGAATATTGCCAGAGTGGACAAATGAGATGAGAACTAATTTATTAGCCACATTTGCATTAGAAAGAGGCAGAGTAGTTTTCCTGAGCATGGTCTACATTATTTACATTCAACACTAAGCACAGTACATAGGAGGGAGCAACAGTAATGTGGTATTATCACAAGCACAGGCAAAACATGGGAAGATGTATTATACAGCTGCACAAACAGACTAATCTTTTTAGGTCAGTCCTTTTTTCATGGCAGGTCTGAACTGAACATAGCCTGTCACCAGAAACCAGCTGAGGGTGAAACGCCTCAAACCACCAGATGCTCCTCCATGGAACAGCCTGCTGCAGGGGACTATCACTCTTGGTGATAGCAAGGTGGGCTTGGGGAGGAAAGCCAATCATATTGCACACAGTCACCTTAGATAAACACGTAAGCGCAGTCACACTCAAGAGGCTCGGTGTGAAGCAAAGGGTCACAGGTATGGGAGACTGCATACACTTCACTATGGGATAGTTGAAGGACTCCTCTGCAAAGGGTACAGGTAAAAAGGCTTCTGACCTTGTATATACATTTTACGGTTAGTCTCCACTTTGTTTAGGCTGTACCTTCTGTGCAGTGAAAGTGAAAGAAATACATATGGAGCAGGCCCGAGAATTAGATGTGCAAAACCACCGAGAGGAAACATTATGGGACAGGCGAGAACACACAGGATGGAGGCAGAATATCACAATAGACTGCCAACAAGGGGCGTTGTACCAACCAATGCGTACGTGCAGTTTTTGTCCCAATTTTCTGCTGTATCCATATGATGTCTTGGTCTCTTTTTCACATCAATCTCCATTCATTCAGTGAATTTACCCTGACATTGTGAAATATACTTTGTATTTCCACTCCAGTGCAAAACAACTAATCCTGAAATACATCCCACATGTCACAGTGTTGTTTAATTGCATTTTTGCTCTTACTACAGCAGGGCATGTAGTCCAGGCTAAGAATTTCAGGATTCTGAGAAACACAAACGCATCTGCTTGGATGGCAGAATAGTTTGGGTTACCCTTGGAAAATCTGGCTGCAAACATACAGCATTCTTGCATCTCAGGTCCTTTATGCTCTCTGCAGACAAAAAATTGCAAGTTTGACTGTAATGCTGTATCTGCAAAAGGAGAACTTGAACAAGCCAATCTTATAGGCGATAAGACGTAGAGGAAAGGTGTAACTCAAGGGTAATCAATTCTGTTTTTTTCTCAGACACTTCACCAATGACAGAGGAAGGAAGGAGGGAGCTCAGTTGCTCTGATAAGAATTTGAATCCAGAGATGTGTAAGAGAGGATACTAGACTCAGCAAAGCTCAATCTGATATAAGACGACAGTAAATGCCTTTTCTAGAGCACAATATGCAGGTGTAGTCTGCTGGATTTGTTGTATAGAGATGATGCATCACCCCTTAGGGTGCCTGCATTGGCCACACCACGTCTGGGGCTGAAGACACAAAGTCTTCCTAGGTGTTTTAACCCCTCAGCTGCTGAGCCTTTTTTTGACTGTTTGGGGTACTTTGCCCTTCGTCCTCCATAAATGATCTTCCACATACGGCATCTACACCAAATTAGTGCACACAATGTTTGTGGATTCCACTGGACAGTCCCTGGAGTGTACTGCAAAAATAGTCAATATATAGCTAAAACTTTGGGTGGGCTTTGGGAAAAAATAGTGGTCCACACAAAAGTCCTATACATGGTGTCAATGAAAGGTTTGCTGTGCTAAAATCACCATCGCTTCAGCTTTCAAGATACCGGAGAGCTGTATCAAAAATAAAATATTTGTTTTTACCACAAACTGTAAGTAGGCCTTCAACCTACTTTCAGTTTGTAGTGGAAACTGGTGTGAAACACTTGGCTAATGCCGATAATCTATACATTTCTAGAAAGTAGAAAAAATCCTCAATTCGGCAAGGGGTCATTTGTGTAGATCCCTCACTGTTTACGCACAGAAACAAACTGTTGAAATAAAAAAAAATATTGAAAATCAGTAGGAAAACCAGCCATTTGGGACAATGTTTTCATCTGTAACTTCTTGTTGCGTAGGCCATTTTACAAACAAATATACCGTTACTTCTGCTAGACACTTCTGATTGTGGGGATGTATAGGGTTTGTAGGGATTCCTGGAACTCTAAGAACTCAAGGTACACAGAGCTTCACTTTGCAACGGTTTTTCATTGTGTACTGAGTATAGAGCAATTCATATGGTAAAATATAGAAAGTGAAAAATGGGTGTGAAAGGAACCTATGCATTTCTGAAATGTACACTTTATAATGACGTTCGGAGCAGTGGTTATTTGTAGATATCTGAATTTAAGGGTACCCAAACTGGTATGTGAATTAGTGGGCATTTTGCAAAATGTCTTCTTTCTAGAACACTGGCTTACATTTGGAAGGCACTAATGCTGAAAAATCGAATTGGTAATAACAAATGTTCCACTATTCTGTATTCCCAAACTCCTCTTGATAAAAATGGTGCCTCACTTGTGTGGCTGGGCCTAGCGCCTGCCACACAATAGACCCAAAACTCAATCTGGAAACAACATATTGTATCCAGCAAAATCCACTTGTGTGACTGGGCCTAGTGCCCATGACAGGAAAGGATCAAACCAGTATCAATGGAAATCCCCTGCAAGGTTGAAATTGACTCCCATTGATCCTGGTTTGATCTGTTCATCTTGCATCTCCAGTCTGTAGGCACAGTCACACAAATGGGGGTAGTATTTATATTGGAACAAGTGGGGGAATGCTAGGTGGTAGGAAGTTTGTGGATCCCTGTAGATTAAGCAAGTTCACATCACAGAAATGGAAGAAACGTGTGATTTTAAGCTAAGTTTGAGGTGTGCAGGGCATTGTGTGTAAGAAACCTCCGTTGGATCCATGCAAGGCACACCATCCTGGAATTCTCTGGGTGTCTAGTTTTCAGACATGTCTGGTTTGGTAGAGGTCCCTGGGTGGCAGTCCAGCCCAGGCCCAAATACCGCCGCTACCCCTACTGCCTATTTCTCCATGTTTTGTTTTGGAGCCTTTTGTGTTGCGAGTGTTCGGATCAGTCTAACACACCGGGTACCATTTTCATCTGGACAAGTAGGGGAACGCTGGGTGGTAGTAAATTTGTGATTCCCCACAGATTCTGGAACTTTCTTTTACAGAAATGTGAGAAGAATACACGATTTTAGGGAAAGTTTGAGGTTTGCAGGGCATTCCGTGGAAGAACAAATTGTGAGATCCTTGCAAAGCACACCACAATGGAGACGTCTCTGTGTCTAGATTTCAAAATGGTAGGGTTTAGTTGACTTCTTTGGCTGGCAGAGCATGGTCCCGAGTAGTGCAACCTTTCATCATGTCAAGTAGGAGGAAATCAGGATTTACTCTTACTCTCCTGCTCCATATATCATAACTACTACATACGATCTTGCTTGCCACGGGAATGGGGCTCTGCACACAACCTGGAGGGCATAAAGACTGTTGGAATTTTAGTGTTAGAGAATAGACCCAATACCATGGTGGTCCACATACACAGCTATAATTTTTTTCTACAACAATAAGATAGATACCCGAGTCTAGTGGGCTTTCAGCACCTTCAAAGGGAGGGTTAAATTGGTGGTGATTGCCCCATCTACCCGGATTGTGGAAGAATACCCCTATTCATCACCTGGGAGAAGGGTGGGGTGGGGTGGGGGATTGAGAAAGTTTAATGGGCCCTGGCTGTGGGGAGGGTCACCGGGAATTCAGAGAAGGCACCCCTTGTTGCCTCATGCTTTGTGGGTGTTTGCTCAGCAGTAGTAGACATGTAGATATGGGGCCAGCATATGACTATGGACCACTCACTAGAAAGGACTCAGGAGTCTTGTGAGGCGTAACAGTAGAGAACTGTCCCTTTTGCATACATGCAGTATGAGGTGATTTAGATATGCTTATCTTTAATTGAAATTCAAAATAATTAGGAGTTACTAAAAAGATTTTCTTTTACCCTCCACTTGTTGGTTTACCACTATGCGCACCATTAGTACAAACTCAGCTAACATATATTCTCTATTTCAGGAGACAACATTGCCAAAAGAATATGGATAGACTAAAATAGATCATGGATGGGCACAAAGGTGGCGAATGGTTTAAACCACATGTCAAGAGGAGTGGCCAAGAAGGACACTTCTTGGCTCCCTCAACAATTGCCACCTGGCATTTGCTCCCCATCTAGGGCCAACTGAGTCTCTCTCCCCTGTATGGTGGCAAGGGAGAGGCAATAGAAGCCAAGGTAACCTGTAGAACCCATAGAAGTGCTGACGAGATCACAAGAAGGAAGGAAGGAAGGTTCCAGGAAACAGTGACAACAAAAGTAATGGTGGACTAAAGAGTGCAAGCAGTAGGAGCTGCAGTAATGTGAAAGGACAGTGGGGTCATTGACTACCAGCTGCCCAATCTGTAGTAGCATGCCATCTTCTCCAAAAACACTTTATGTGGCAGAGAAGATTGGGGGCCAATGGTAGTAACCAATGGAACCTGTCCTGACTCCACAAGTGCAACAGGCAGTGGAAATATTGCTGGGGTTTCACGAGGGGGCTGTGGGCACAACTCCAATGTCAGTGGGACCACAGTGAAGCACCATATAGTGGTAGACATGACAAGGTGTTCTGGTGCAAGCACTATCGCACCATGTCAACCTGTTTGTGGCACCATGGCTTGCATTCAAAGAAGTTTGGCCATGGAACCATGAGGAGCCAGAAGTAAAAGGATCTGCCAGTGATGGTTCTTAGCTGAGGAGGTAAGTATGGGGGGTTCTAGAATGACAGACAACTGAGAGCTCAGAAACAACACCATGGCAGCAGTGAAGGGGATGAAAGACCCCACAGTCAACAAGATGTTCACATGAACAGAGGTGGCAAGACTCCATTAATGCAGTGCTGAAGCACAGTGAAACAACAAGGAGACGCAAGGGCCCTGCAGGTGCAACTGCATGATTACTGGAGCTCAACAGGAGGGCTTCAATTGCATGATTGCCGCACAGCGAGACATGTCTGCAACTGCATAATTGCTCTAGACCCGGACAGGGGTTGCAGCTGCTTGAGGAACAAAGGTCCAGATGGGACTACAACTGCTGCGACTGAAGTAGGTTCAACTGGGGCTTCACCTATCTCTGGTCCAATCAAGACCGCAACTTCATTGACCACTTACGAACTAATCCGGGCTGCACCTGTCCTTGGCCCAGGCAAGGCGCATCATCCCACTGCTATGGAGTCCATCTATCATGGTCTGCACATGCACCAGCACCATGGCTCTAGAGAAGGAAGTTAGATGGACAGATGCGGCCCAGGTTCCTTCCTGACCCAGTGAACTATCAGTTCACCTCAATACCTGCAGGAGGTCCGCCCTTTCAACTAATGGCAAACGAGGACTCAAAACATGTCACCTGTTACCAAAGGGGGTTGGATTAAGTGATTGAGTGAAAATTTGACTGTGGGCCAGAGAACTGCACCTGTGCTTGATTCATGCCATCTCCAGACTTCTTGTGATGGGCAACCGATTGCTAGGGGGCTGCCTAGGAAGGAGCAGGGAGGGTGTAGTGTCTTTCAGGAGAATCTATTTTAGTGTTTGGTACTTAGTACAACTGTATGGTTAAAGTACTTTATTTCTTGAAAAGACAAGCACTTGGTTGAACACTGAAGATTTTGGGGTGTTGGTTGACTGTTAAGTTCTTAGCTTGAGCACCCCACACTACCTCCCTGAGAAGTGAGTGACTGCTCATCCCCGCTACCCTGAGAGTCTAGTGTGCAAGTGGTTAAACTTGGCCCAGTTTGCAGAGCCGTAGTAAGGTAAGCCTGGGACATCAGTGGCACATGGCCTGCTTGCTCTGAGGCCCCTAAAGAGGGTCTGCAAGTTAGCCTTATCTTCCTCCCAAGAACACAGATAATCAATGCTCAAAAAGGGGACATTAGTACCAACACAAATTAGTTTGCATTGAGAAAACTTTACAAATGGATTTACAAACCATTTTGGTTCTATTGTTTTAACTCCAAACAAACCGATAGATGCTGGAGAGTATGCAGGGAGGAGGCGACATGGTCACACGTCTTATGGTCCTGGTTCAAAATAAGCACATACTGAGAAGGAGTGATAAAAAAATTACCCATATTATAGATACCACGATCACACTCACAGCACAGATACCTGAGATTAAATGACAATCTAAAAAGGGAAGCAAGAAACTGGTTTTCCTACTAACCATCTGAAGCAAACAATACCAACTAATTGGAGGTGGGTGGATCCACCCATGGTGACCGGTTATTACCATGGGATCTAACGAATGGAAAGGATTTTCTGTAATCTAGCAGGGACGTAACAAGAACTCAGCAACCAATGGGAAAGACTTTCTTGGGGAAGACACCAGATCAATAACCAAGACTCGGGGGACCTCACAGATCCTCCCACAAGAACAGACCTGGCATATGGAAAAACCAATGTCTGGTGCCACAGGAACTTAGATTGTCATTCTGTAATGCTAGATCTGACTGTATGATCCTGTTTGGGTTGCGTGTCCAGCTAGGCGAAAGAGGGTCTTTATTCTATGTTCATCTACTCCTATTGGAGAATATGTTTTCAGAAAATAACAGGGGTGGATCCTCAATTGGAGCAGAGGAGCGTCGCCCCACTTATGTGCTACCCAAAGCCCCAGAAATAAAAATGAAATGGTAATTCATTACTATTTTAATTTTTTACTGATCCGTCCTGAACCGATCGTCAGGACGGGGCCGGGCCTAGTCAGTGAGCACGAAGGAGTGGTGGGCAGAGGCCTGCCTTTTGCACTTGTTTAAAGGGCGCATGTGTCTTTGGCCAGCCGTCTTGAGATGGCCAGCCACACATGCGCACTTTAAACCTCTCAACCCAGCTGTTTTAAGATAGCTAGGTTGAGAGCAGGTGCAGGCATCCAGAAACCTCGGGAGCAGCAACAGAGGCCGCTCTCACCAATCAGGGCACTGCTCACATGCTGGTTAACAGCACATGAGCAGTCTTGGATTGGTCGAAGGAGTTTGCTGGGTCTGCACTGCAGTCTCAGCAGCAGACTAGGTCGGAGAGAGGAGGACTTCGTCACCAACGTGAAGATCGGTAAGTGCATTTTTTTTTCTTTTGTTTGCCCCCCTGCCCACGCAGTGGATGCCAGCCACCATAGGAAAATAAGTTATCAACATAAACCACATGTTCTCAGTGTAGTGGCTCTGCAATGCAAACATGCAATCCCTGACATGTTGACTCACTATCTGTATAGAGAGATTTAGGGCTGAATTCACAGATTAAAGATTTGGCTCTGAGGACTTGTAGCCTATTCGTATGGTAACCAGAGTTGCTCTTGAACTGCACCATACTCTCAGCTTACTCCTCGCAGTCAGAAGTAATTCAAGAAAAGACCCTGAAAAATCTTTGTGAACTGGGCTCTTTACCATTTAGTATGCTATGTCCTTTGTAGATGTTAGCGTGGTCACCAACGTATGCCGTGACCCCAGAGTGTGCATGTATTGGATTGAAAGATCATAGTTGAGAAAGGTATTCAGCACATTGCAAAATAATGCAGAAGACATTTTTTATCAAGACTAGTATCAAAGCAGTACCATGTATGTACTTACCTTCTTCTGACCTGTGTGTTTGTGGAGGATCTGCCGAATCTCCTTGTTTGATAAACTGTGTTAGGTCATTGAAGATGAAGTAGAAATCCACTGCATAGACTATGGTTGCTATGAAGCCGAATACCTAGTAGGAAATGAGGATGTTATGTTGGATTCAGATCAACCAATATTAACAATAATAAATTACTTTTGTTGCACAATTATTTAAAATCAACTCAACATAGTACATTTACAATGCTAAAAAGCACTAAAAAAGTGCAACAAGGTCTGTACAATGGCGTAGGTGGCAGTCATTGGCTTCATTTGTGATGGCTGACAAAAGCTCGTTTTCACGCTAGTTATGGCCTGGGTCCCCCTATCCTGCAGACTCTTATATTTTTAAATTCAGCCGTACTGTTGTCATGAATTTTACAAGATGAAGGTTCAGTCTTACATCCTTTGGCTCAAAACAAGCTAATATTGCTGGTGGAACTAACGCCCCTCTTCTTTAAATGCTGGGGTTATAGAGATCTACGGGACTTAACAGGTTTTTGCAGATTCAGACAAAATGGATTAAATCCTCTCTGATTGCCCCGCAAAGCCTACATACCTCATTTTCCAGCGACTTTAGCCAGGCTGGGCTGTTGTTGAGGGAAGGAGGGTTCCAGTAGCGGCCAGCACGCATCTGGAGATGGCCTCAGTCTGGCCGAAGTCACTGAACAGGAAGCACATCCAGGCTCCCCTGCGCCAATGCAGCGTTTGTGATTGGTCTGAGCGCTATGGTTTAGCATTCAGATGGGGGCTGGTGGCCTGGGCATGTTCTGCACCTAGACTGTAATGCAGCCTGGGTGGAGGAAATGCTAAGTGCGCTTGACTGTTTGGCTGGCCGAGAGGGATGGTCAAAGTGTCATGCTCAGTCCAGTGTGCCCACCACTCCTCCCCAGCCCTGCTCTGTCAGCAGAGCAGCTCCACCCCGCCAAGATGCCGAACAAGGACTAAATAAAATGATGATAACAGCAAGTTGTTATCATTTTATTTTTCCTGTCTTTCACCGATTCAAAGCAGTGAGGCGATGCTCCTCCGCCTTAACAGAGAAGCCGCCACTGGCATGTTCACAAATCGATACTTAGATAGATTTTTTGGTTTAAGTGGATGATCGAGAAACCTTCTTCCAGGTGTGGTTGCGGTACGAGTTTTTTATGGTTCTGAATACTCATCCAGTCTAACGGCGTATGGAGAAAGTAATTTTGTCCTTAACCAGGGATTGGATGTCATTAGTTTATTTACTAACGTCTTAAAGATGGAATAGGACCACTGGAGTTCCCAGAGCGACTTATGGTTTAAGTTATCCAGTGACTATTAAAAAACAATTCTTGCTCGTAATTTCAAACCTTCCTTGCATATTTCTTGCCACAAATACAGACTTAGAGATTTCTCTGTTGCGTTTTCCAGCCTGTAGCATGCTTTCACAAATGCACACTGCCTGGCTACGGATTGCTTTGTGAGACCAAAGAT
This sequence comes from Lissotriton vulgaris, assembly GCF_964263255.1. Taxonomy (NCBI): domain Eukaryota; kingdom Metazoa; phylum Chordata; class Amphibia; order Caudata; family Salamandridae; genus Lissotriton; species Lissotriton vulgaris. Next base: position 229,479,858 of record NC_141700.1, on the reverse strand, counting down.
GCGCCGGAGATGAATTATAATAGACATTAGTAGATGACATTTAATGTAATCTGCTATCATTGTAAGGAAATTCGGTAAGCCCCGCAAAACAGTTCCTGGCCTGCATCAGTTAGGTACAGGAAATAGTAACATACATCAGAAAGCCAGATGGCACAATATGTTGGCTAACATCGTCATATCCTGGGTAGATGGAGCTGATTGGAGCTGTGTGGTTCTACCTGGCAGCGCTCTATTGCTGAGGGAAGGGTCTCTTGAACCAGTTTGGCGCCTCAGGGTGTTTATAAGGCGAGGAATCTGCAGGAAGAAATATCCAACAGAAACCTTGCATGCTGTCTGCATAGCTTCCAACTAACAGACAACTTCCTGCTAGAACCTGCTGAACTGAGTAGCTGCTGTGCTTTTAAATGCTGTAAAGTTCCCTTCATCTTTAAAGCTGTTTTTTCCATCTCTTGCTTCTTGTTATTCTGGGCACATTTTCTGGCCATATTCTACTCTTCTTGTTAGCCAAACGGCTTTCAGTAACTAGCCTCTGCTTATTGTCCAAAGATGCACTGTTCTCTTCCTGACTTAGCTTTGTTTAGCTGCCTCCTCATTAAAGTGAGTTTGGTGTTTCCATTTGTTGTTTACATTTGCTGTTGTTTTCATTTGTTGTTTCCTTTGTTAATGTTTTCATTTGTTGTTTCCATTTGTTGTTTTTTCATTTGTTGTTTCTGTTTGTTGTTGTTTCCATTTGTTGTTTCCGTTTGTGGTCAAGTTGTACTCAGCAGACTTCAGTACTTGTAGACACTTCTATAAGTGGTTATTATTCAAGACAGGACATTAATGCTCATTTTTGTATTTAAACAAAGTATGCAGCTTTTTCATGTCTTCGCTTAGTGTAAACAAGCCAAATAAGTTCTTTACTTACGCCAGCTGCCTTAGACGCTCCATCATAATACTGGGCCACCGCAGCTATTGAGATTGCAAAATATAAGATGGCGGCAACTACGCAATGGATAAAGTTCTGTAAAGAAAGGGAAGAATGTTAAAACAGTAATGGTATTGCAGGTATTATAGGGTTTTACGAGATTGTGTTTATAATTTAATACAACCATACACAAGGAATCACATTTTGCTAGTACATAATTAGTCCAATTGGCCTACCTGTCCTATTCAGGTTAATTAGATGCTTTCCATATCCAGTTAACGTGAATCATTTGTAAAGCGCTCTGATACCCTTGCGGGTCATGTCTGCGCTATATATAACATTTAAAATAAAAAAAAGTGTTCACTCATAATTTGGGGATAGGAAAATAATTGTGAAAGAACTCCAGTTCTAGAGGGGACTTACCCATCCACTCCAGGATTGTGTATCTAACCCACGGTCACAGGATTGAAACTCCGTTGGTCGGCTCAGCCCTTCACCCTTCTGCAATTGACACAATGGGTTCCTTGAAGCTGCACATCAATAACTGTCTGTCACTTGTCACTAGTGACACAGGGGTGAACAAGAATCTCCCCTCCATGTAATATAGGTGCAGTTGGCACTGCAGAAGGCTAATGAAGAGGAGAAGGTCAGAGAGTTTGAGAGAGAGTTGAGATTAACTCACCAGGAACAAGATGAAAGAATGCAGTGATACAAGGAAGAGTAGGCCAGAGTGATAAATATAAAGAGAGAGGAGAGGTAAAGGAAAAAGGAAAGACGAGAAAGAGAAACAGCAATGAAGATGGAGAAAGGGTAGCCTTAGAGAAAGAGAAACTGATGATATCAAAGACACCTACATCTAGGAAAGATGACCACCTCCAACTCTGCAAGATTCCCTCCTAAGATTCCAAAGGATCTTATGCATCTGAGGTCCAGGATATTTTGAAAGGGTTTGTGAGATTTGTCTGGGTAGGGGTGATGGGCATGCCTGTGCCTGTGTTAGGGGAGCAGTAAGAAACAAATTACTGACCTGTAAAATGGTTTTGTAGCCTGAAGCTCTTCTAGTTTCACACACTGTGCATATTCTGCCATCTAGTGGTTAGAGCTGGAAAGTCCTACTTGTTTTAACTTTTTCTCCCTCTTTCCCTCCTCTTGAAACTAGGCAGGGCCGGTGTTAGGCATGGGCAGCGTGGGCAGCTGCCCATGGCCTCGCTATCTGGCAAAAAACATGGGGGACACGTCACTGTAAAAGGCCACACACTTTCATAAGTAGCCCACCTATTCCTACAGAGCCCCCAGCCCCACCCGATCCCATTATATCTTGCTTGACCTTGCTGGTCAGGGCGTGGTGACATTCCTGGGGGTACAGGGGTGGGGGACGGCACACCAGCTGGGCCAGCAATTATGTTGGCTCACAGTGTCAGGGGCTGGGCAGCCCCTCTGTTAAGTACCGGCCATTCTAGGTGCCCTTTGTTCATTTTGTATCCGGGCGACAGAAGGCCCCTTTGTTTCCAGGAGCAGCCGGACACAGGTAAGAGGAGGGTGGGTAAGGGGAGGAGGGATCAGCCAGATTAACTGGCTTTTGTTAACCTTAACCTTTCTTTGTATGTAGAACTGCTGTGTTTTGGGAAGTGCCTCTGTACTGTTTTAAGGCCCAGGAGAGGGGGCACTCCTCCCTGGGCCTCGAAGCACTGGATCAAGCTGCAAGGTCCAGGTGTGGGGGCCCCCCATTGACCCAATGTGTGTCTTCCTTGCATGACATCTAGCACTGAAAGTGAGAGACCAACTTCACCTCTTCATTAATTTTAGAACTTCCAGAAACTTATTTTGCAGCCATATTTAGGTTTTCTGTTTACCAACAAGACAAGGAAGGTCCAAGGATTCCAAGGCTAAACAACGCTTAGTAAGCTGCTTTTATAAGTGGATGGAGACACACTCGAAGCTCTGGACCTCTTGAGCTTCATAAAGGAAAACAAGTTTGAGAAGTAGAGAGTGTGTATTACATGAAAGATCAAAATTGTTCTTGTTTGGATAAATATCCGTTCTTTCAAATTGTCATATAGAGGACAAAACTACTTCAAGTTGCAGTGTGACATCTTTATTATTTTGTTGTGAGACATGGACAGCCGACACGTGTTTCGCCCCCTATTGGCGAATCGCGCCGGGGCTTTCTCAAGGTTATTTACACATATACAGCGCCTGGCTGTGCACTGCTGCGTGTTGCAGGGTGCACAGCTCCTTGTTTTTAATAGTTGGCAGCAGCCTTAAAAATACATTTTATACTTGTGGGCACTTACTGTATCCTCCTCATTCTCCTCTCGAGACACAGTGGGGCGTGACGAGGTCTCGCCTGAGAACCATCTTGATTCGCGCCAGTGGTGGCATCTTCTGCCGCCATCTTTTGGGGGTTAACAGTCCAGTTCTTTTACTGGTTGCTATTTAATTGCCACGGCGACGTGGACATGTCCGGACCGCGGCCAGCGCCAGTTATGCTGCCCAAATTGCGGCAGACTGCACAGTAGGTTGGGGCAGAGATGAGCTGCTAGCATTTAGCCCTCTACTTGCCCTGGGTCTGCGTGTGCCCTACTAGGAGAGGTGGGGGCAGGCACTTTCGCTGACCTTGGTGTAACTTCACCCTCAGCCCCGGTCCCGCTATTCGGGAGGCTAAAGAGAGGAGTCCTGCCCCTCCTAGGTCCTCAAGGGCCGCTGATTTAAAAACCTGTCTCATCAATTGTAGATCGCTACCCAAACAAGCTCTCGATATACCCCAATCCCTTGTTGACAATGATTAAGACCTAATGTTTCTCACAGAGACTTGGTTGCACGAAGACACCAACCCGCAGTGGCCTTAGCCATTACCCAGGGCTATAGGATAGTCTGTGCTATTAGGAGGGACAACAGACTGGGGAGTGGTGTTTGGCATTATCCATAAAGACACTTGGTAGACGCCACAACCAATTTTGGTCGATAGGAAGTATTGAAGGACTCCCTTTCTGTATAAAATTCTCCCCCACTGCCTCCTTCGCGGGGCTCCTCCTCTACAGGACCCCCTGCTGCTGCCACAGCTCCACACCTATTTTGGCAGACTATATCGCTCTGGCCTGTACACGCTACTCAAACTTCACAGTCCTGGGTGACCTCAATTTGCATGCTGACAACCCAACCTGTTCGCAGAGCGCGAACTTCATCTCGTTGCTTGCTGGTTTTAACCTGACCCAACTGGTTTCTGCCCCAACTCACAAAGTGAGCCACGTGCTTGACCTCATTTGCTCTAATCTGCAGGAGGTTAAAGAAGGACAAACCTACACAGGTGTTCTGGTCTGACTATTACTCGGTCCCCTTCCAGGTGCATCTGAAGACCACAGCCAGGATCACCACTCCCCCTAAGGAAACGAGGAGGAATTGGAGCAGGGTCTCACTGGAGTCTTTTGGCCCTCTCCTAAAGAACTCTGAGCCCCCCTTACAAATAACCCTGATTTCAGCATTGCAAACTTGAATGCTTGGGCCATGGAGGCCCTCGACAAAATCCCTCCACAGAGACCCGTCAGCTCTTCCAGAGCTACCCCCTCTGCTCCTTGGTTCTCAGAGGACATCAGAGCTAAAAAAAAGCAACTGCAAAAAACTGGAGCGGTAGTGAAGAAAGTAATAAACACTTTTTTTATACCAATTTTTATTAAGTGAAAGAAGCACAGCCATCAATACAATATCACAATGACTTTCAAGGAGTACATAATACAAAACAATTGGTGTTAGCATGTAATAGGAGTTAACCAGTCAAGGGGTCGGCGAGCCGGGTTCTTTCCATCGCATATCCTCTGTCGGAGAACTACAAAGTTCGCCTCTAAAGGCGTTGCACTCACCCCCCTTCTTGTAGCATTTTTTGGGGCAGCCTCTTTGTTTATAGACCTCTTTCTCTGCAATCATGCACCTATCCATTTCTGCCACCCACCCGATTGTCAATGGCCTAGTGCTGGATCCCCACTGCATCGCAATTGCACGTTTCACAAGTAAGTAACCCAGTGCTACCCATTGCTGCTCTATGTCCGCCAAGTCTGTGGCTTCCCATATGTTCAGACGCCCTAACCGCAGCGATAATGAAACATGCTTACCCAGTGTATCAGTCATTTTTTGGGTTGAACAATCCCATAAGATGTGATAAATTGTACCAGTTTGGCCGCATCCCCTCAGGCACAATACATCTGGACGTCAACCAATTCTGTCCAGGAGGACTCCGGACAAATAAGATCTATGAACAATTTTTAACTGTATCAGGCGATGATTTATCGCTGTCTCCTTGGGGGACATCAGCGCAGTCTGCCACTCTTCATCGTCCAATAGTCCTATGTCAGACTACTAATGTTCTCGTAGAGTCTGAAAGGAGTCAGGCAAATTATTGCATAGTTTACGATATGTGCATGAGATGGCTTTCATCAGGAGTGGCTCCGAAAGTAATCTGTCCTCTAAGTGGGAGGAGTCTGGCAGGGATTGAAGGCCCAGATCTTGTGTGAGAATAGCATGCTGGATCTCTAAATTGTGCAAGAGCATATTTCTTTTGCAGGTCCCGAAAGGTAAGAAGTTTCCCCTTGCTGACCAAATCCCCCAGAGTAGTGATGCCTATAGTGTCCCACTTGTCAAACCCCACGTGAAAGCATAGTGATCCTAACCTCTGGGAGGATCACAATGGTGTGACTTTTGTGAGTTTGATCGCCCACCCCAATCGTTTGTTGGCTTTATGCCATATGGCTACAGTTTGTGCCATCAGGCCTAAGTAACAGTTCTTTTGGGCCCTGCTGTAGAGCGCGCCCAAATATCCCTCCCGACCCATCTGGTAGTGTTCAAGGTGGGAGGCCGGATTCGCCGGGGATCCGTAAAGCCAATGATTAACGGCCACCAGCTGTGAGGCCCAGAAATAGAGACTTCAATCTGGAAGAGCAATTCCCCCATCATACCACCCCTTTGTGAGCTTTGGGAGAGCGATACGAGGCGCCCTTCCATCCCAGAGCAAGAGACGGAGTTCTCCTTCTAGAGTTTTAAAATAGGAGTCAGCGATGGGGAAGGGGCAATTTTGAACTACATATAAAAATCTAGGGAGCACTAACATTTTAAATAAGGCCAGTCTGCCCAGGAGGGAGAGGGGTAGCGACCTCCAGTGTGTAACATCTTCTCATAGTCATGTAAGTGGGCCTAGAAGATTGATCGGGCGTGAAAAAAATGCCCAGGTATTTGAAGCCCTCCGAGGCCAGTTTTATGGTCTAACCGCGGGGTGGGGGACCATGTAGGACATACAATACCGGTTTGGGCCAGTTAATGGAATAGCCAGCATATTTACCGAAGTTGGTAATGACGTTAAGCAAGCTATTAAGGGAGGCTTGAGGGGATGCTAAATAAATAAGGATGTCATCCGCATATAGTGAGATTTTGTCCTCTTTATCTTCGCTCCACCGTAGTCCTCGTATAGAGGTGTCACTTCGTATCCAGTGGGCCAGCGTTTCAAGGGTCAGGGCAAACAATAATGAGGACAGGGGACAACCTTGCCTGGTTCCTCTTTGTAGTGCGAACGAACGTGAGGTGCGATTGTTCCCTCTAACCTGTCCCAACAAATCCGTGTACAGAAGTGCCACCCATTGTCGAAATCTCGGGCCAACATTTCGAATAGATATGGCCACTCTATTGAGTCAAACGCCATGGTGGCGTCAAGAGACAACACCACAACGTCTTCCTGCAGATGAGGCTGTCGCCCCAAAACCTTGTGGACACAACATATATTCAGGGCGGTGTTCCGGCCCGGTATAAAGCCTGATTGGGCTTCATGGACCAAGGAGGGGAGGACAGTGAGTAGGCGGGTCGGGAGATGTTTGGTCAAACCTTGGCCTCAGCACTGATCAGTGAGATAGGTCTATAGGAGCCACACTTGGTTGCTGATTTGCCCGGTTTGCAGAGGACCACTGTTTAGGGAAGTCTTTGATCCAAGGGCAGAAGACCTCTTTCTCAAATCTCATTGAACATATTTTTTAGGTGAGGAGCTATTTTAAGGGCCATACCCTTAAGGAATTCATTGGGGATTACATTGGGTCCCATGGATTTCCCAGAATTAATAGCGAATATAGCTTTGCAGATTTCTTCTGCCGTAATATCAGCATCTAGGGCCGCCATATCCGCATCAGAAAGCATGGGCAGGTTCATCTTCTCTAGGAGCTGGCGAGAGTCCTCAGATGTGTATTCAGTTCAAGAGGTATACACCCCTCCAGGTGATCTGCAAATGTCTCCACTATTTCCTGGGGTCTATTATTTGCTTACCGTCTGGTCCTCAAAGTAGCGGGACCCATCAAGCCTCCTGATCCCGTCTTTCCAGCCATGCCAGCAATTTGCGGTCTCTTTCACCAAGCTCATAGACCCTATGGCGAGTCTGAATCAATCTTGCTTGGGCTTTTTCTCGCGCCAGGGCTTTGTATTTTAATTGTTTAATCCGTAGTCTGTGGGCTGTGTCCTCAGTGGGAGAGGTATTGTGTTGAGATTCAAGAAGAAGCAATTCACTTTCCTTATGTGCCAAATGTTCATTATGTTTACGGAGGTAACCAACCTTTAACGCCAGAGCCCTCCCCTTGATTACTGCCTTATTTGCCTCCCATAGTGTGTTAGCCGATTCCAATGATCCAACATTTTCAGTGAAATAGTAGTCTGTGTGCTCAGCCAGGTCTTCCTTGATGTCTGTAATTTTGAGAAGCCAAGGGTTTATGACAATGGGGCCACAGGTGACCTGTCAGTGGAAGGTAAGATCAAGACTTAGCGGGGAGTGATCCGAGATAACGGGTGGAAGACCTTTAAGACGTTGAAAGTGGCTTATGTCTGCAAGAGAAGTGAGGAAATAGTCAATGCGAGACATACTGTTATGGGCATTGGAGTAGTGTGTAAAGTGGGATTTGCCAGGGTTTAGTAGTTGCCAAAGGTCAACAAGTCCCATTGCGTGAGTCAATTTAGCCAGTCCAGTCCTATGGTGGGGGGGGACGGTCACTGAGGGTGCCTGTCAAACATATAGTCCATTGTCATATTGAAGTCGCCCCTAAGTATGATAGTGCCCTGGAGGAGATCAATCAGCACTTTACCCAGATCCTGTAGGGACAATTTACCTAGCGCTGGTGGGAGATAGGCCAAAATTATATTTAACGGTTTGCCTTTCCAGATGGCCTCTAGAACTGCGAATCTCCCTTGGGGGTCGGCTCAAGTATTAGTGGGAGTAAGGGCCAAACTTTTCCGAATAAGAATACCCGTACCCCTTGATCCAGAGGTGAACCCAGCATGAACAATGAGTTTATAACACCATCTATGAAGAGCTTTACAGCTATTCCCCCACCAGATGAGTTTCATGCAATAAGACCAGGTCCGGTGAGTGTCTTTTGAGATATTGCAGGACCACCCCTCTCTTTATTTTGCTACCTAAACCATTCACATTCCATGTCATGATCGATAGTGTTCTTTCCAGAAAGCCCGCCATATTTGGGATTTAGGAGAAGCTAAGGTGGACATTAGTGGCAGTATTAGCGATACAGATCTGAGGGCCCATCGGGGGAGAGTGGAATGCATATGCGTTGTTAGTGGAATTGACCTTCGACTCATCTACCCTACTAGGCGACAAACACCAATTTGTGTCCCTTGAGGCCATCGAAACCATACTCTGTGGAATGTTCTGCGCAAAAACAACTCTGTCAAAACCCCAATTACCCCCTACCCCCCCAGAAGCCCCCCTCCCTGCCCCCCTACCAGTGGAATTCGAACTATCTGCTCCCCAACAAGGCAGAGTGCCTGTCGCCCACCCATCCATTTGTGGGGTGCCTTGCTAACCACCTCTGTCCCTCGCCTTACCAGCGTGATATTTTCATAATACTGGTAAACCTTGTACATTATAATCAAGTCTTCCTGCATGTTGCCGGGTTGATCTCCCACCTCGGTGTATATGCCCGGTCAGTCAGGAGCACAACCGCAACAGAAACAGGAAAGTCTTGTCTACTCCTGGAATAAGTACATGGAGAACAGAAGACCTGGGATCAATTGAGGTGCCCATTGAAAGACATGTGGGATACATCTCTCGGGTCCCACCGGCAGAGGACAATGTGCTCCGTCTGAATCACCTTCGGAAAGTTGTTCCTCCGTCACTGGAAGGGCCCGCTGGTTGTTGTTGGGGCAGCCATTCCTACGGCCATCCGATTGCCGCCCCACGTGACGCCATCCTTCTATCCAGTCCCAGGTTTCTTCTGGGGATAGGAACAACCACGCTTTACCATCCGCTTCCACACGTAGTTTAGCCAGGAACAGCATAGACTATTTAATATTTTTGTACCTGAGGGCTCTTTTAACTTCAGAAAAGCTACGCCGTTGTGCCTGAACCTTGACTGTGAAGTCCGAGAAAAAAGTGATTTGCACGTCCTCGAGTTTCGTCTGGGGTCCAGCTCATGCAGTTTGTAAGATCAAAGTCTCTGTCCTGAAAGTTAAAGACCCTTGCAATAATGGGCCTTGGAGGAGCCCCAGGTTTGGGACGACCCCCGGGGACTCTATGGGCGAGTTCGATGGAGAAGTAGCTGGAGAGACGCTTAGGCTGTCGTTTATTGAGCACCAGGTCTTCCACAAAAAGGTAGACTGCTGGCCCCTCTAATCGTTCCGGGACTCCAAGAATACAGATGTAGTTCTGCCTTGCCCTCCCTTCATAATCATCCAAAAGCTCTCTTATTTTCTTTTGGTGGCTCTGGAGTTGGGCCATTTGTTGTTGAAGCGTAGAGGTATCAGACATGATGGCTGTGGTCTTGATTTCAACTTCTTTGACTTTGGAGTCTATTTTAAGTCATACACACTTGAGGCCAAAATTACTTACAGTGTAGCTCTGAAAGAATATCACAAAGGACTCAACTACAAAAGTAAAGATTTCCTGGCTGCCCGCATCGAGGGTGCTAGTAACTCCTCTAGTGAAGTATTTAGGATTGTGAAATCCTTTACTAACCCCACGGCGCTTATGCACCCAGCTATTCCTTCTCAGGAACTGTGCAACAGACTTTCAAACTTTTGTGAGGATAAAATCTCACAGATCTATGCCTCCCTTCCCTGCATCTCTCTGTCTCAGTGTGGAGGACGACTCTTCGGCCTTGCCCAGAACCAGCCGGTATTCACCGCATTTTTCCATGGTCCCCGTCGATGCTTCGATCGCAGAACTGACAATATAGTTTATTAGCAGAGTGGCTCAACCTGACCCTCAACCCCATCTGGAATTCCTCACTTAGGTTAGGGATTTTTTCCTCCGCCTGGAAACATGCTTTCCTACTTCCTATCCTGAAGAAGCCCAATGCTGACCCCTGAAGTTGCCAGTATCTTTAGGCCCTTCTCTCTACTCTCAGCCCCGCTAAAATCCTGGAGAAACCTGCCCATCAGCAGTTGGCTGCCTATATAGAATCCAATGAACTGCTGCATGACTCGCAGTCCGGCTTCTGCACTGGCTACAGCACTGAATCAGCTCTGATTGAAGTTGCTGATTCCATCCACTGGGATGTTGACTGGAGCTCTGCAGCCATGCTCGTACTCCTAGACTTGTCGGCAGAGTTTGACACAGTGTCTCACCCCATTCTGCTTGACAGACTTGAGCAAATAGGCATCTGTGAGAGGGCACTGGATTGGATCACTTCCTACCTCCTCGGCTGAGACCAACACGTCTTTCTCCACCCCTTCACCTCCGCCGCAAAACCACTTAGGTAGGGGGTGCCTCAGGGCTCGGCCCTAAGCCCACTACTTTTTAACGTCTATCTGACACATTTGGCGGATCTCATCGCGAATACTGGCGTCAAGGTGATATCCTATGCGGATGACACCTAACTGATGTTTTCCGTTACAGATGTGTCGTGGTCAGTCTTTGACTCTTTCAGAGACTGTCTTAAAAGCATTGCCGTTTGGATGAACAATAACTTTTTGAAGCTCAATGCCGATAAAACTGAGGTCTTATTTTTCAACCAAGCCGCGCCACCCTCGGCAGTCCTGTGGTGACCTGGTGAACTTGAGTCTCCTCCTGTGCCTAAGGACTCGGTTTAGAACCTTGGTGTCTGTTGGGACAAAGACCTGTCCCTTTCAGCCCATGTCCAGCAAGTGCCTGTAGCCTGCTTTGGTAAAATGAAAACTATTAGAAAATTAATTGACTTTCTGCCAGAGGAATCCTGTAGAACTGTTGTGCATGCCTCAGTCACCTCGCAGCTTGACTATGTCAACGGACTATATCTGGGCCTGCCTAGTGGTTTGATCAGAAGGCTGCAGATAGTGCAGATCGCTGCCGCGAGGATGGTCTGTAAGGTTCCACTTGGCCAAAATATCTCTCCTCACCTCAGACAACTACATTGGTTCCCAGTCGCCAAGAGAATTGATTTCAAGGCCCTCACTTTCGCATTTCGGGCTTACCAGGGCAGAGGCCCTAACCATCTAAGGAAGAGACTTCGCCGTTACCAGCAGGGTAGATCCCTGAGGTCCAACCATAAACGCTACCTCACCGTTCCAAGCTTTGCCAAAACAAGGCGAAGGGGCAGAACGTTTGAGGTGGGAGCCTCCAAACGCTGGAATGACTTGCCTCTTCATCTACGTGTGCTGAATTGTGAACTCTAGTTCAGAAAGGCTTTGAAGACCTGGCTGTTCAGGCACAGGGATTAGCCCTCCGCTCGCTCTGCTCTGTTTGCCACTCTCGTGCCAGGACACCTCATCTGAGGTAGCTCTGCGCTTTATAAATGTCTTTATTATTATTATTAAAGAGGGCAGCTGTGTTTAATAGTGGGGAGATGGTTGTGTATGTCAGTTAGGTGAATCTCTGTCATTATGGTGTTTTCACACAGCTACCATTGTAATTGTTGCATTCTCATAGGTTGACCATGCTCCCCTGGTGAAGCTACTCATGGGGGAGAACAGCGATGGTTACTCCTTGTGTAAAGTGCTTATTTGACCTATAACCTGAAGAAAAAATATATTAATGAGCAACCAGTCTGATATTTCACTGTGTATTTGATTGTAAATACCAGTTACATAGCGCTTACAGCCAATGAGGAGGCGTGTATACATATTTTAAGTTGACACCTGATAATTGCACCATTGCTAATGTACTACCTAGAAAAATACACAATCTCTTCCTGAAAGCATCCTGTGATGTGAGAAATCAGGAGTTTTCGGATGTTCATAGTCTGAGAAGATGATGAATGCTGGAGTTATCCAACTAAGCCACTGGTATATTTCTCCAACAATCGGTCCTTTTCAGCTCAAGTGTCATTGGCTTGCTGTTGCAGTGTTAAATGAACTGGTCACGAACCTGCAGCGCAATGTCTTTGCATTCCTACAGTGGCCTCTTATGCACACTCACTAGTTACATATTTCCTCTCCTTTATGGTGTCTCTAGATCGTCCAATAGAAGAGAGATGTTTTGAGGTTACTTTGGGGTCAGCCCTACCAACTTAGGTTGTCATGTGCTTGCTAGATCTGTATTATTACTCGGTTGTCAAGTGAGTTGCAATCTGTCCTATTCTCTGCATCAACTTTTCATTTGTATGCATGTTATTGCTCATTAATTACCTGGCATTGTTTTGGGAAGTGCCTCGTTACAGTTTCAATGCCCAGTGGAGGGGTGCCTCGAAGCACTGGATCAAGTTGCAAGGTCTAGGTTCACTTCCCTGGGCCTTATAGCCATAATGTAGTACCAGGGTCAGATTGGGAAGGGAGGCTTGATGTTGGCTGTTTTTTTGCTCATTAAAGTTTGGGTTTGCTCTGCTGCTGTGAATTCGAGAGGCCTCGGCAGCCCTTTCCAAACCCAGCACAGATTATCACACCCCATTATCATATATAGAATGCCAATGGGCCAGCCTCAGCAGGCCCCTCAAGTGTTGTGTGCTCCCGCCCTGGCCTTGTGGTATGATAGTGCGGCCTCACCATGGAAGATGCTGCTTTTGTGCAGCAGTTTTCACTCCCCTTAGAAGGGGAAGTGATGGTGGCAATAAACTGGGTTCTGCTTTAGTCTCCGCAGTGGATGGCCACACTCCCATTCATGGTGGCCAGTCATGGCATCCTCGCTGCTCTACCCACCTCCCATCTCAAACCCAGAATTGAACAGGAAAGCAACACCCTGCCTTTCCTGTCTCATGCAGATTCTGCACTTAATTGAGAGGCTTTGTCAGCAGATGGCCTTGGCAGTGAGTTTCCTCAGCTTTAGTGCCACCCCATTGCAGCTTTTAAAGTACCGTAGTCAAAGGACAGCCCTACAGAAAGCACAGTCATTAATATGCCGTCTGCTGGGGTGCTGATACAACCAGGGCAACTGGAATGATGCAGCAGTTGAGGACCAAATTATGCAGCAGGGTTGAGTAAATTGTATGACAAGAAAAGAAAAAGTATGCGGTGTAATGCAGGAAATTAATTATAGTATTGCTTCATTATTTTGACTTTTTTTACACTTGTAAACAGTGTCTGTGCATTGGCTGCTCCTCATTAGTACCAGTATAACACTCAAAAAGAGAAAAAAGCAGCAAAAAGGTGAGCAGTCAAGCATTGCAAAGAGGCTTCTACTGCGTGGCAACACAGCGCTGCATTTTAGTTCACTTTTGAACCCTTTGAGCTAGAAACAACTTTTTATGTTAAAATGTGTGGATTATGCAGGAGATGATAGTTTATGTGGTAAATGCTGCAAATCTATACGCATAAAACCCTGCAGCCGCACATTTGCATAATTCCAGTGGCCATGGATATAATCTACAGGCTTCATAATGACCAGTACCAACCCAATTATTCCTTTATCTGAGAAAAGTGGATCATGGTATTAAAAACATCTGTTGGGAACAGTGCTACGAAATGGCAGGAAATTCAGTGGAATGCACTGTGTTACAACTCAAATTTGTATGCACCTTTCCTTTCTTTTTTTGCCTTTTCCAGCAATGCTCTGCTTTTTTACTCTGATGCACAAATGTCTGTAGCTTACTTTATTTGTCCTCACTGATCACATCCGCATTTTCTTTATCACAACATCAACACTGTGCTGGATTTGAGCCTATAGGTAGTGCAATGTTCTACCAGAAGCTGCCCAGAGGACAATCAAACTGTTGAGAATACTACCTATGGGGTTGTCTAGGTTGAACAATGGTGCATTCTTTCAATAAATATTTACATTGGTTTCTGTCTTTTGCTGTAGAACTCACCTTATATATAGGTCAAACACTACCTTCTGAGAAGGAGCAATCTGTCTAACAGTGGATCCGGATACTTACAGATTACGCTTATATCACTGATATTGAAGTAAGTGCCTGCAGATCCAGTATAGATCTGTGTAGAAAGTCACTACATATGTTGAAGGTCCTTCTCCAAACTGTAGCCTCTTTATTGTTTAGTTTTTGTCTTTCTTTTTTCTATTTTGGAGGTCAGGAAGGAGAGAAGAATGTTTTGGATAAAATATACAGTCTTATTAAATTGGGTCATAGCAACTAATATTGTCCACAGTGTTTAAAATTTATAGAGGTACAGTAGGAGTCACAATATTAAAGTATGTTTTAGATTGAGCTGGGCAAATAATATTTTTTGGTAAGTTGTAGGGGATAGGATATCAGATAAAAGATTAACTTTTCATGCTTTGATTTGATATTGAAATAGAATTCGATCCATTTTTCGTGATAGGTATATTGTATATTTGAAAAACCTACACATACACTATGTTCCCATTTCTGTATATAAAATGGAATTTAATTTTACATTTATTCTGCAGTGTCAAGCTTTATAACATAAAGAAAGATGGCTTACCGTGACCACGACATTGGAAGGAAATATGCCTCTGGTGCAGTCAAGAGGAAAAGGAAGCGGGAACAGATTGAAGATGATAAGTCAGCTTGAAGCGCTACTTAAATTTATGAGAAGAGGGATGCACAATGAGAAGGAAAGTAACCCCAACACATCAGTCTTCCAGTTCCAAAATCAGGAGCCAGAGAACCCTCCGGACCAGCACCAAGCATCGACTGCTGCTGGTGTACTCATTCAATACGAAATAAAAATGGTGAAGAGATCCTCAGTCGAGATCCTAAACGCATCACTACTACCACAGCCAGTAGAGTCTCCAATTTCGAGGAACGTGATCAGGAACATGAGCAGCAAGTTACAAAAGGACCAGTATCACAGTTGCCAGAACAGCAATCGGAGGACCAGTAGCAAGAAAAAGCCAGTGATGCTACCAAGCTCCAAGGAGAGGTACAATGGAACTCCGATGTGCAACAGCAAGTGAAGGTCAAAATTAATATGCCATCTGAATATTATGATTGTGGAGTAAAGACCCAGTATGGCCAGTGGCTGAACATTGTAAAAGAGACTGATAGCCCTGAAATTTCTAGCGAAACTGGTGAAACGTTTTTCCACCACATTGATGATGACCCAGGGAAATGGCCTACTACTCCAGATCATAACATATGTTGCCACCTAGTAGAAAGAGGACTGACCCAGGCTACAAGTGATTATTTCCCACGTGAATCTCAAAATCGATCCTTCAATCCTACTTATTTCAAAAGGGGAATGAGTAACAGTCAGCAAATTAACCGTCCGTGGCAGGTGTATTCGACGTACAAAAATGCTGTATTTTGTTTCTGCTGCAAATTGTTTAACACTTCTTTCACTAATACTCAACTTGTGAGTAGTGGTTAGTCTGATTTGCACCATCTTGGACAGCGGTTATATTAACATGATAATTCTCAGGAGCACCTATAAAATATTAGGGAGTGGAAGTAGCTTGAACTTCGACTGCGGGAGGAATGCCCTATTGATAAGCAAAACCTTGCGCAAATCCAGCAGGAGAAGATGCATTTGTGAAACGTCTTGGAGAGGCTCCTAGCAATTACACAGTACCTAGCAGAACATAATTTGGCATTCCGTGGCAGTGTTGACCAGCTGAACCAACCCCACAATGGCAACTTCTTAGGGCTTGTACAACTTTTAGGTAAATTTAAGTCAGTTATGATGGAACTTGTTCGCAGAGTTACCACAAAGGAGATTCAGACATATTTTCTTGGCAAACACATTCAGAATGAATTGATTGAGCTGATGTCTGAGAAGGTTCTCAAAGAAATCATATGGCATGTCCGAAAAGCCAAATATTACTCTGTGCACCTTGACTGTACTCCTGATTTGAGTCCTACCGAACAGAGGACCTATATTGTGAGATTTGTCAGAACTACAAATGGATGTGTGACTATTGAGAAACACGTCATTGGATTCATTCCCCTGGAAGAGCAAACTGGACTGGCTCTTAGTGATGCATTGTTGCACAAGCTGGAGGCACTGAAACTGCCTCTTGCTGATTGTCGTGGGCAAGGTTATGGCAATGGTTCAAATATGCGTGGACAATACAGTAGTGTTTAAGCTTGAATCTTAAAAGAGTACGGATAGGCTTTTTTTTACACCGTGCGCCTTTCACAGATGGTACCTGGTCTTGAGAGATGCTGCTGCTTCATCTACATATGCCGCCATCTTCTTTGGTATTATTCAACGACTTTACTCATTGTTCTCTGCATCAACAAAAAGGAGGAATGTATTAACTGAAGCTGGAGTGACCCTTTCCCTCAAAAGCCTCTCTGCTACTCGTTGGGAATACCGTCTGGAAAGCGTCAAAGCGGTCCGATTTCAGATGAGTCTAATACATGAAACACTTCTGCAGGTGTCTGAAATGGATAAAGATGTAAAAACCAGAAGTGAAGCAACATCACTAGCACCAGAGCTAGAATCATATGAATTCCTCCTATTTTTGGTCATATGGTATGATATTTTAATGATAATCAACACAGTCAGTTAACTGATGCAGAGTGAGAACATGCAGCTTGATATAGCTGTGAAAACACGTTCAGGAACTACTTGCATTCTTAACAAAGTATCGCCATGAAGGATTTACAACTGCATTGATATCAGCAAACGAACTTGCAGATGAATTGGAAATTCGAAAAGAATTCAAATGTGATCGAAGAATATCTAAGAAAAAGAAAATGTTTGGATATGAGAGAGCCGACATGCCAATAACGGACCCAAAAGAGCATTTTCGCATCGTTTTTTAATGCTCTTGTTGATACAGGAATTGTGTGCATTGACAGACGATTTGAGCAGCTGAAATATCACCAAAAGCAATTTGGCTTTCTTTATAATATTTCCAGCTTAAAAGACATGAAAAGTGGAGAACTATAAAAGCACCGCAATCATCTACATCATCTTCTGTCAGACAGCTCAGCTGATGATGCTATATCTTCTGACATAGATGGGATTGAATTGTTTCAGGAGATTTCCTTTCTTGCTCAATCCTTCCTGAAAAACTAAATATGTTAGAGGCTCTTCAGTATATTTATATTAACAGATTTGAAGACATTTTTCCAAATTGTGTGCTTGCCCTAAGAATTCTACTTACAATTCCAGTGACAGTAGCATCTGCCGGACGCAGTTTCTCACACCTCAAATTGATAAAGACTTATTTACGCTTAACGATGTCCCAGGAACGACTGTCGGGTTCAGCCCTTCTTTCAATCGAAGGAGATATTGCAGCAACATTGATCTACAGTGAAATGTTTGATGCCTTTAGCAGAAGAAAGGCTAGGAAGATCACATTTCAGCATGTAGTGCTACACACAAGATATTGATTTGTCACAAGAAATTTCCTTATTCAATATTCTCCCATCAGAAAGAACTCATTGGGCTCTTTACTGTGTTGTTTTTCAGGGTTCAACTTTTGTTTCCTGTTTTGTTCCTCCAAAAGATTCAGCTGTGAAATGTATGCTGTTGTTTTCTTGACACTCTGGTTCCTTTGAAATTTGGGGGCATATCCTGATGTGCTCAGAGGACCGACATCAACTAATCACAGAAGGAGCCAGTAAGTGTTACACTCTATTAATCACTCATTTTGTTGCCTTGTATTATTTCTCTGTTTATTATGAATGAACTTCCTGGTAACCTGTTATATGCATATGTTTGTATTAGGATCTATGCGAAATGGGCAGATTCGACCAGTGACCCCCAGATTACGTACAAGGCATGATATGAAGATGGCCATTTCTTTTTTTTTTCCCATTCCTACCCCTACCCCAATGTTCCCCAAGTTGGACAACCCCATAAAGTTAGAAATGTAAACAACAATGGTGTTGTCTTTTGGGGGAGTTTGAGGATTGACTTCAGAATCCTGCCACCCTGCCTCTACCACTTCCTACAGTTCTAACACCAAATTAAAAACAGTAATTTGAAAACCCCTTGAATCTGCAGCATACCTTCACTTTAAACACACCCAGGTACTTGGCCTTCCCTAAATGAATCAATACAAGGGAGCCACTCAACGAGAATGATCTAGAATGTTGGAGTTACTCTATTTATGTTTCATTGGAATTGTATTTTTATGTGTTCAGTCTCTCCTCATTGTTTGATTGCACTCTTTCCTTTTAAGAAATTGATATGTGATCACCTGTTTTCTATCCCCTCATCTTTTTGTCCATGTTACTGATATCCACATTAGGTCGCTTCAATGATGCCAAATAAGATCAATAGTCCTGTGATGTGACTTTCTGTGATGTCACTTTTTGTGAAGCAAAATGCAATTAGTGGGGCCTCACATCTTCCCTTTCGCCCGGGGCCTCAGCGGTCCTAGGATGGGCCCTGGAGAGGGGTGTGTCTGGTGAAACCATATCACTTAAGAGTAGGCCATTAAACACCCCCTTTATGTGGCCAAGCCTTCAGATTATTTATCCCACCTTGAAGCTAGGAGGTGCCTGCTATGCTGCAGAAGGAGACAGAGGGAAGAAGACCCCCAGGAACTAATTATATTTACATGGGTGGTAGGAATAATGTTGCTGGAGTGGAAGATCCTTGTTTTGCATTGCCCTCCAGCAACAATTAAAGTCAGTTTCTTCCCTTTGCCAATGCAGTATTTGTAGCAGGTTTGCATAGCAAAAAATCTGCAGTATAGCCGAATGGGCGTTGCTTTAATACAGAATAAGGATAATCAAAACAAAGGTAAGCTTTATAACTTATTTGCAGTTGTACATCTTTTGCTGTTTATTGGGCAATTGACCGTTTCTGTAAAACGCTGTTTAAAGGCATTTTAGAGCTAACTGACTTCATTGTCAAATTGTAATGTTTAAAGTTAACATTAAAGGATGTTTTCATATGTGTTGAATAAGCAAAGTTAACTTAGACTTTTCTAGCACCTTAATTACATTGGCTGACATCCGTGTGCAATGCCACATTTGCTTCTTTCCACACAAAACTGTTAATGGCTCCTTAACAAGGGGTTTTATAGCCTAATAAAGCAATTGTCTGCGCTGTAATCTGCCTTATCTAAAAGGAATGCAATAGGAAGAGATTTCATGTCTCAAAACGACTCCCCTCTGGGCGGCAGCAGGTAGCAGATTGGGCTGTGTAATGCTGCTTACTACAGCCCCAACACCAGCCGCTGCAGCATCTCTGGCTTGGAATTATCCGGTTTGGAGATTTCAGACCCAATATTTCTGGGTGCGGAAATACTCATAACAGCATATTGTGAATTTCAACCAGAGCTAAATCACATCCATCCAAATACCGTGGAATTTGTGTAGGAAGCAGGTATTAATGGGAGAAAGGTGTCCACCCTGAGAGATACAGGTGCTTACAGAGAGGAGGTGTTTCAGACCCGAGGAGAAATTCCCTAATGGCACAGGATTCACAGCTTGTGGAAACAAGTGTCATGATCCATGTAGTGGTCGAGAGAAGCAAGAGGCTGAATGCCTCTTCAGAAATCATTTGGTTTGTCCCAGGTTTTTGACCATGGCCAGTAGCATACATGGCATGACCATGTCAGCTGTGATGACAAGAGCAAATGCTAGATATCAGTCTGATGAAGAAGCTGAGGCCATACCAGATTTGCAAGGATCAGAGAAGGTTAGTGAGTGGAACTCAGAAGTACAGGCCTTGGCGCTCATTGCCCTTGCTCCAGACAGAGAGGATGATGAGGCACCCAAAGTGGACCAGGTGATGGAGTCTGGGGCAATGCCAGAGCTGTAGGAACTTCCCGGGAGGAATCCTGCTAGGCAAAACTTGAGTACTCTAAACTGGAGGGACTTTGGAAAGAAGGCTAGGAACAGGTAGGCAAGGGAGTAATTGGAAAGTATTTTGTTAGCTGGAAGGATGGAATACTGAGGAGCGAATCTGTGAATTTTGAGCCGGGATATTAGTGGGTCCCCTAGTGCACAGGAACATCCTATTGTCACTAGCCCATGAAGTGCAATTAGCAGGCATCTTGGGCATCATAAAACCCGGGATAGGCACAAAGATGAAGAGAGGTTGTGCAGAACCTGCCTTACTTGAAAAATGGGTCGTAAGTACAGAGGTAACAGTAAGGTACCATTTGAGCCATCATTATTAGTAGATGTTCCATTTGAGTAGCTGAATATTGACATTGTTGGTTTATTTTACCTCTATGTGCATCAGCCAACAAGTACATGTTAGCTGTGGTGTAAAATCATGCCACTAGGTACCAGAGGTGGTACCTCTGAGGAGCACAACTAGCCATTTAACTCCTATGGATCTTCTCAAGGAGTGAATTTCCTGTCATTTCTGACAGGGAAACAAACTTTAGGGCTAATTTAGAGTTTGGTAGGAGTCCCGCTCTCATGTCTAGCAGGTTGGTGGAGCTAATTCCCTCCACCACCCTGACAAGCTACTGCCTGCTTTATAGATCACTGCCAGCCTAACCATGATCTCTGTGCCTTCATGACAACTGTTGTCACAGCTGTTCCTCTAAAGGAACTGTAATCATCATCATCATCATCATCATGTCTTTGTCTGTCAAATTGGCATAAAAACACATAGTTAAAACATCAATACAATAAACACTTAAAAACATCTCAAAATGGGTTTAGCATTAAAAAGAATAAAAGATAAATACAATAGCAGAATGACTAAAAATGTGCAAACATTGTCAGGAATACTAACCGAGTTCCCGAATCTCACAAAATGTAGTCTTGGTTAAAAGGTCCTAAAATCACAGTAAACAATGCACATACAATTATTGCTGTGGTTACCTATTCAATAAAAACATAATCTGCATTATAAACCTCCACTCAGTCTTGACAGCGCATAGATGCAAGATCTATATACAGAAATCACAACTATCAGAGGACTACCTTTTGCGGTCTGAATCCCCACATATGGAGCAGGAAGCGAGAAACAGCAAATATAAATGGCTGTGAAGTGTTAGTCCTTAGGATCCTAGCTGCTGTCCTAAAATCCCTAGTCCCCAGTGTAAGAAAGTGCCCTCATTTTGCATGGTTGCCCACACTTTTTGGTAAACTGCTAATGTACTTTAACAGACTTTGTCCTGGGTTCCTGTCAAACAGGTAACCAGGGCCTATGTTCTTTCCCTAAAACTGCATTAAAACAAACCCTAATTGGCACTGTTTGGCCACATGTCAGTCCCTTGTAAATGGTACCATGGATACCAAGGGCACTGTGGCCAGGAAAGACCTCTAAGGGCTGCAACACTTATTGTGCCACTCTTCGAGGCCCTGTACCTTTACACACACACACACACACACACACACACACACACACACACTGCCTTTGCAGGGTGCATGTTTTGGTTCAGAACAAAGTGAAGAGTCGACATGGCACACATCCTACAACCCACTGCCCTGGCAGCCACCCCTCTAGCTGGGTGCACTATACCAGTGGTGGTGGTACAGGTGCACAAGTCCTGTACCCCTACAGTGTCTAAACCAATTGTTAGACATTGTAAGTGCAGTAATGGGATGTATGACGGTACGACGCAGGCTATTACCTCGCGTACGGTTACAACGCGTGTTTTACAACGCAAGTCGTTACCGCGACTTGCGCTGTAGGGTGTGGACTTAGGAATAGTTTAATTTACTATTCCAACACCAATCCCCGTGGATAGTAGGGAAGGTGTTGGAATAGTAAATTAACTATTCCTTGTCCTTGAGCGCCCTCCAGCGCAAGTCGTGGTTACGACTTGCGTTGTAAGAGACGCGTCGTAATGGTAGCGCGGGGTAACATCCGCGTCATAAAGGATGTTCCCCGCAGTAATGCCATTAAGAGTATATGGTGCTGGGAGTTTGTTATTACAAATTCCACAGCATCAGAATGGCGTTACCGAAAACTGGGAAGTTTGGTATCAAACTTATCAGCATATTAAACCCACACTGATGCCAGTGTGGGATTCAATAAAAAAGGCACTCTGAGGGCATCTTAGAGATGCCCCCTGAAAAACGGCTTAACACTAGTGTCCAGGCTGAGTGACTGCTCGCCAACTGCCACCCCCAGACATTTTTCTGGACCCCTGCGTCTAGAACCTGCTGCTCCCAGGGGTCTGAAACAATGCGGACGAGGTGCCAAGCCTCCTCCCACAGGATGGGCAGGGCCAAGAAGGGGAAGCTTCTAAGGCTTGCCGTCTTTGAGAGTTACGCGAGGCCTTTGCTGCTTTCGGCAACAGGCCCCCAATGGTTTTGACCCCCACTTTGGGTGGGGGAATCAGCAGCAAAACCAAGTGAGGAAGGGAGGTGTGCCCACCTTTGCCAACCCCACCCCTCAGATTGGGGAGGCAAGGTGAAGCACAACTGTCAGTCCCCGCCATCTTTCAGATGGGGGTGACCCAGCCAAGCAGAGTGAGACATATGCCCCCCTCCCACTGGAGGGTGGCATAATAAGGGGTGTACCCACCCCAGGGAAGGGACCCATTGGTCCCAACCTTTACCTACCTTTAACTCCCCTAAATCTAGTATTTTGGGGCAACCCTGAACCTTGCCTCCTCATACAAGAATCAACCAGAAGAAGAGAAGAAGAAGGACCAAACAAGCCGTACTGAACTAAGAAGAGGACGACGCCCACTGACTTGGCCTCAGCCCTACCGGCAATCAAGTTCAAGGTGGGGTAGTCCTCTGTAGCCTACCTTGAACATCAGGTGGACACTGGGATGATCTGCCAGTTGGATGCTAAAATCCAGCTCCCTTGGGAACAGAAATGGGCTGCCACTGATAAAGAATGCTTTACAATAGTGTGGGCCCTGAGGAGGCTTTTGTTTGGTACTAAGTTTGTCTTCCAGATCAAGCTTATGATACTCTGTTAGTTGATGGCAGTGAAGGGTAACAATCCAACGTTGTTGAGATGGTCTACCTCATTATAAGACCTAGATCTCCCTGTAGAACCTATTCAAAATAACGTACACGTTGCCGATGTTGTAACATAGTAAACGAGCATCTCTATCTAATCTTGGATAAACTCACATTGTAGGGAAGTCTCCACGAACATTGGGGGATACTGTAGACTGAAGAAGAGGGCACTGTACAGGGCGTAAAGCTTTGAAAAGAGTCTGTGGGTGAGATTGAACCCAATATCTATTTGTGTAGCATTCCTTTTTTCTGTGATATTAAAGTTCTTTATTTTTTAATAAAAGACAAACACTAGGCTGGACAATGACTATCTTGATGGGTGAAGTAGGAAAAGCCCACCTGGGGTGCTTGAGGGCAACTTCATAAGCTGGTAAGCAGAGTGGGTTTTTAGAATTAAAAAAGGTGATATATGACTTATAAACAGAAAATAAACACTATTTATTCATTAAGATATAGAATTGGGGATTATGTATTAAGGGGTCGAAAGGAGACCGATGAACAAACAAATTGAATTATAGTTGAACAGGCAGCGCTTGCAAATATTAGGTGGAAGGCCTGAAATAATACTAGAGAGAAACAGCACTTATAAACTGGTGAGATCGAGGACCTAACTGTAAATTCATTTCAATACTTATATTTATTATTTGTTGAGTGACTGAGGACATAAGCTGTGAAGTGAGGACTTATCAACTAGAGGAATGCAGAGGGGCTACTTAAATTGAAGAGTTTTAGCAGCAGACATATGAGTTGGCGAGATGGAGGGGAAGGGTGGTATCTCAACTCAATTATTCAGAGAATACATGCGAGTTGTGTAAGTGAGAGAAAGCTGGCAATTTGTGAGCTGAAAAAGTAGATATAGTCTTCTTTGCTGCACAGTAGAGCTTTGAAGTTAGTCATCCTAGGGTGCAATAAGCATTTGAAAGGGTTATGAAAACTCCTGAACCCGGAAGGGGCTCATCAACCTGGGAGACAACACTAGGAGGACTAAGCCAGGACAATGGAGATGTTACCCATAACTTTGTGAGATTAACTGGGAGCTAAACGTTGCATGATTAAGTTATTTACGTTTTGGGGGCAAGATTTGGAATTGGGTATATGGATAGGGTATTTGTAGAATACTTCTTAAGACTAGCTATATGTGAAGGTCTCCAGGATCAGAAATGAATTTTTAAATTTTCAATTGCCTTCATAAATAGTTTTTTTTTTTTTACAATTCTTTTTATTAACAGTTAACAAACGAAAGACATCAGGTGACATTGATCAGTTACACAGTTGTCAAGTATACAGGTCCATACTTTAAACAATACATACGGGATGATGATCAAGGGATCACAGGGACTCTTGCGCCTCCTCAACTTCCAGACTGTCGGGGCGTACAAATGTCACCACGGTAGCAGTTCCAGTCTACACAGATCTTACCCCTCTTTGGGGGACAACCTCTAGAAGTGTAGACCGACCTCTCCCTAAACATGGACCAGTCCATGTCATCTTCCCATTTCCCGACCCAGGGTGGCTGTACCGCTCCCTACAGCTGAGCGATGTTGTGCTTGGCAACCATGCATGCTAACGTTACGCACTGTCGCTTGTACGCACACAGATCTGTGGGTTCCCAAACATTTAAAATACATCTACGAGCCTCTGGACGTATCTCCACCCCCAGGACATCCCGCAGTTTATCACGGATCTCTACCCAAAAGACCTGTACCTCCCTACAGTGCCACAAAATATGTATGAATGTCTCAGGTTCTCCACACCCCCTGCGACATCCCCCACTCTCTGACCTACCCATTAAAACCAGACGAGGCCCCGTGACATACGATCTGTGAATAATCTTTAACTGCACAAATCTGAGCCTCATCTGTATTGCCACTACCCGTGTAGAGGAGACAGCCTCCTGCCAATCCTCGTCATCCAACTCAATTCCATCTGCGCTCCACTGTGTCCTAATTAGTACCAGCGGGTCCTCCGTATTATTAATTAGTTTTTTATATATTAGGGAGATGGTCTTCTCCGGGAGAAGGCCATTCAACACACGGTCTTCAAGGGGAGAAGCATCTGGGAGTAGCGTGCCAACGGGGATATGTGTAAGTAATGTGTGTCTGACCTCGAGATAGCAGAAGTGCCCTGTATCATGAAGGTGATGTTGCTGCTTAAGGGAATCGAACGTGTTAATTGTATCCTTCCCCCAGACGTCTTTAATCTGTGTAGTCCCAATAATTTCCCACTTGTCGAACCCCTTAGATTTCCAAAGTCTTCCTAATCTCTCCGAACTCAATAGGGGTGACAAGTGTTAGTCTCCCCTCCCACTTAAGGTGTCTATTGGCCGCGTGCCACACCTGTACAGCGTGTGCCGTAGGACCCGCAAGGGGAAACCGTCCCGATCTGGCATACAGTGCCCTGGTAAAATCGCCCCCGGGCACTTGCCAGCGGACCATTGCATAGCCGGGGTCCACTGGGTCCCCGTATATAACGTGATTTACTGCCGCCAACTGGGAGGCCCAGTAATATTTCCGTAGGTCAAGCAACCCTATTCCCCCATCATACCAGGGAAGGGTGAGCTTGGAATAAGATGCTGGTTCAGGGTCCATAGCGTTCTGGAGCGCGTATAAAAATCGGGGAAGGGCCATCATCTTGAAGAGCACTGCTCTGCCCAAAAGAGACAGCGGAGGTGCCCGCCAACGCGTCACGTCTCTTTTAGACCGGGCCATAGGGGGACCCAAGTTGTTATTGTATCGTAATTTCGGGTCAAGTGTGACATAGATACCAAGGTATCGAAACCCCAACGGCTCGACTTGTATCGGGCAGTTTTTTGGGACCACCGGCGAGTCACCTCTGAGTACAAAGAGCACCGACTTAGACCAGTTGATTGCAAACCCAGAGTATCTCCCGAATATGGCAAGCACATCCAGGAAACATATCAGGGAGCCCCTTGGATTGGTGAGATAGAGAAGAATATCATCGGCATATAACAAAATGTTATCCTCCCAATCGAACGTCCATCGCAGTCCTCGGATCGATCGGTCCCATCGAACCCACTCCCCAAGCGGCTCCAGCGCTAAATCAAACAAGTGCCCGGGATAAGGGGCATCCCTGCGTCATGCCTTTGCCAAGGGGAAAGTCAGCAGACTTATGATTATTTACCACTACTCTGGCAAGGGGGTCGGCATGCAATAGACGCACCCAACCGATGAACTCTGGTCCAAAGCCCATCTTTCCCAAGACTGCAAACAAGTAGGGCCACTTGGCCCTATCAAATGCCATAGTGGCATCAAGCGACACCAGCACCGCTGGCTCCTGGATCGTCAGGGCACTACCCAAAACTCCATGTAACCTGCCCAGGTTAACAGAAGTATTTGGGTGCGGCATGAAGCCAGACTGGTCCGGATGTACCAGGGTAGTGATGACCTTGACAAGTCTTGTTGCCAGCAACTTTGCTAGAACTTTAGGTTCAGCATTTAGCAACAAGATGGGCCGATAGGATGAGCAGAGTGTCCTGGGCTTGCCCGCCTTGTGGATGACCACTATATTTCCCACCCGCTGGTCATAGGGGAGCCGACCCTTCTACTTACTCTCTGCAAACATGGACCGCACAAAGGGGGCCAATTTGTTAGCTCTCAATTTATAAAGTTCTATAAAAATTCCTTTCGAGCCCGTTGCTTTCCCGGAATGAACCCCTCTAATGGCCTGTGCCACCTCGTCGTTAATGAATGGGGAGTCTAAATATTCCCAATTGTCATCTGATAGAGTGGGCATCCGGATGTCCTTGATCATTTTTACATTGTCTTCCTCCGAGTACTTCCAGGCAGTAGTTCCCTTTTGTACCACTTTGTTCGCCATAAGTTGGCAGGGTATGGTCAGACTTGAGTCCCTTGCTCCCTTTGCCACTAGATTCAAGCAAGCCTGGCTGAAGACGGCTGTAATGCTAGAAACCGGTCCTAGGAAGCTTGTTTCCGGTCCATGGAATGCATGGCTTGGCAGTTCGGGCTGGATTGTTCCCATGAGGCACAGGGTCAGACTGATTTGCATATGGCCATGTCTGAACTGGGGTGGCAGAGTGGGCTAAAGAACGGTGATGGATTAAACCCAGATCTCTTGACTGGGTGTGAGTGTTTGATTGGTTCAGATGCTCCGTCCATCACCACCCCGTTTTGTACCGCTTTGTTCGCCATAAGTTGGCAGGGTATGCTCAAACGTGAGTCCCTTGCTCCCGTTGCCACTGGATTCAAGCAAGCCTGGCTGAAGACGGCTGTAATGCTAGAAACCGGTCCTAGGAAGCTTGTTTCCGGTCCAGGGAAGGCATGGCTTGGCAGTTCGGGCTGGACTGTTCCCATGAGGCACAGGGTCAGACTGATTTGCATATGACCATGTCTGAACTGGGGTGGCAGAGTGGGCTAAAGAACGGTGATGGATTAAACCCAGATCTGTTGACTGGGTTTTAGATTTTGATTGGTTCAGATGTCCCGTCCATCACCACCCCCTTTTGTACCCATTTAAGAGACAGCCCAACTCCCTGCCTGCACCATTCCTTAGTCTCGGGGTCAAGTAAGACGAGGCCATCATGGGTGTAACCCACTACCTGTCAGACTCAATAGTAATTCACACAGCTATCTACATCACTGCTGTTCCTGCATGTCGCCACCGCCATCTTGATCCCGTCCCTCCGGCCCATCCTAGGGGCGGTCGTCTAGCCAGTCTGACGCCACCTCCGGATTGTCGAAAAACCATGCTCTTCCCTCAACCTCCACCCTCAACCGGGCTGGAAACAACATTGCATACTTTAGACCTCTGTCTCGGTGCTTCTTCTTCACACCAAGGAAACTTTGGCGCTGCCTTCGAACAGTCTGTGGAAGTCAGGAAAAAAGGAGAGGGTAGTGTTTTCATACTTCTGTGGGCCCCCGGAACGAGAGGCCTGCAGGATAGCGTCACGGTCCCTAAACTTCAGCACCCTCGCAATCATTGGTCAGGGCCTGGGCCTCCCCCCAGGCACCCTGAGTGGCCGTTCGATCGTGAAAAAGTTGCCCAAACCCTTGGGCTTGAGGTGATTGAGGATAATGTCTTCGACGAATAGATCTGGGGCTGGACCTTTGGCATTCTCGGGAACTCCTATGATACGGACGTTGTTCCGTCTGGCCCTCCCTTCATACTCATCCAGTTTCCGAACGGTGAGGTCACATTGTGGCTCTAAGGTCACGCACCTCCTGCTGAAGCAAAGCCACATCATCTGCTAAACTCGCCGTCTTTATGTCCAGAGACTTGACTTTCCCACTTGCCTTCATGAAGTCAGCACAGATGAGATTGACCTCTATGGTGACGGTGTCTAGTTTATTATCCAGCTATTCCATCTTCTGTCCAAGAGATGACTTGACGCCGTCAATAGCCGCCATCACGTCCAACAGCTTCAGCTCCGCGAAGGGGCCAACGGCGTCGCCTCCCAACGACTGAATCTTTCTTGGCTCCGGTGGGGACCCCCTCGGCATCTTGTAGCGGTCCAACTTGTTGGTCTGGATATGCTTGGATCCTTTGACAGACCTTGAGTGCTGCTTTCCGAGTCAAGTTTAGTCGCCATCAGAAATGCCTCCCCAGGGGCCTAGGGGCCCTTCCTTCTACTCAAGGCACGCAACGCTACACCGGCAGTCCAGACCTGGCCGTCGTGAGTTTCCAATAGACGCCCTGGAGCGCCAAGCGGGGTACCGGACCGGACCGGCCCAATGGAAGCCGCCGGACCACCCCGGCGGAGAATCGACAAAGTCACAGGAGAATCACTGATCCGGTCTATCGCTGCCAAGTCCCGGCCACACAGCCCCCTGGAGAAGGGACCAAGAGCGTTCACCCGGAGTCACAAGCCGCGCAGATCACTCACCAGTGCCACGGAGGCAGACCGCCAGCCACTCAGTTTGGGCCTCCCCCTGGGGCCAAGACAATACTAATTCCGGGTCACCTCTGATGCGCCTCCCAGCGGAAGGGAAGGCCTCCAAAATGTGGCCATGCAGGATGGTGCGACGGGGCTCACCTCCACCCATCAAGTCGCCAGCCAGCGTCTGTGTCCCCCTGGCGCGACATATTAATAGATCGGCCAATCCCTTGGGCTGGATCCCCCTGTGTGCCAAATCAGGTCCCCCAACAGGCAATAACGTGGGGGGAGCAGGCCAGATCACCACACAGTTGTATTGGTGTGGGCCCCTATGCAGTCCACCACCTCAGGGCGAAATCTTATCTCGGCACGGCAGTGCCACTCCCCACCTCGCAGGGGGCCCTCCCGACGGTCGAGAAAAGAGGGGGAGGGGTCCACCCACGGCACCAGAAGTCTCGCAGCACTCACACAGGCGGTGGGCCTTTTTTTGCAGTGTATTCTTATAGGGGGCGGCAACTACTCAACTCTACAGCCGCCCCAGAGACTGTCAGCGTCTATGTGCCGCCCGACGAGTGTGCCACTGTTCCCCGCGTGGGCGGCGGGCTGTCCCTCCGGCCGCCAGATACCGCAGCGATAATGATGATGACTCCGGGTCCCGGCCAACAAGCCTCAGTGCCGGCCCCGCTCCGCAAGTGTGTCTCTGCTCACAAAGTAGGCGGCGGGCCATCCCTCCGGCCGCTAGACACCGGGGCTAGAATGTTGGTGTCTCCGGGGCGGTATACCTTTTGCATTCCCGTGTGGGATTTGAATGTTGGTCTAAAGAAATGTTATCATTTATGCTCTAAGCCCAAACAACATGTCCTACACACACATGTACTTTTTATGCTTGTATATATATTTTTGGGTGTTCTCCTTTGACAATTTTGTCATGATGATTTTTCCTACCCCCTTCCTTTCTTTTCTGTTTCCCTTTGCAATATAGAACTAGTCTTGTGCCTTTAGTTAAAAATGTGATGTATGCAAAATCTGAGCGTGTTTTTAATTGTAAATATTGACATATGTGCCCACATGTTTGTTTTTTTCAGCCCTGAGGAAGCTCCCGATGTGGGAAAGAAAAAAGGTTGGCTGATTATTGTATAATTGATATGATGAACTTTTCTACAAAACTTAATGAATAAAGATAAAATAATTTTGATACAAACTTTGCCTTTTTGGACTTTGTGATGGTGCGCCCCCACTATTCTTAAAAAGTCCTCAGTGCCGGCCAGGATGGCTTGCAGGATGTCGGGGCTTGGGGACAGGTCCGGCGGAGCCGAGCACTCACACGGCCATCTAGGACCGGTGCGTGGCTCCTCCAAATAGTTTATTTTTAAGTTTTGTTTTGCTGAATTTTAGATGGTCGTAATGAAAAGCTTCTGGAGATTAGTTTGGAAAAGTTCGATGTAGCTAACAAAAACAGATCTACAGAATAAACGGCTATGACTAGAGCTTAGCAATGGGTATGTTTTTATATAGATACGGCCCTTGCACAAACATGCACTGGGTATGAAGATAAGGCTATTGAAATCAAAGTGCATGGTGGCTGCCAGCCAGTGAAGGGCCTGAAGTGCTGAGTGAACATGATCTTTCAGTTTCAACTACAGCATAGCTATTGGTGCTTTATTCTGAATTCATTCATTTGGACAATTTCATGAATTTTATAAATTGCAGTAATCTATTTGCCGTAGTATCACAGCTTGGATAGAAATATGTTTTCTTAGGAAATTAGGCTAGGCCCTACCTATTTGATGACCATGTCTATTTGCTGCTAACATTGCTGTCAAATGTCCTGCTCTTGCTTCTGGCTGAATCCGCCTGCTTCAATAGGGTACCAAGCCCTTCTAGCCACTTTTACAGAATCTTCCACGCAGTGGTAGATAATATATCCAGATTTGTTTCTTCTTTCTTTCATTGCTGGGTGGTTTACCTCCACTGGAGGTAGAGGGAGGTGTCAATACTCCGTATGCTTTTTATTGGGCCAGGATACGATACAAGGAATCTGTCAGATGTTATTTTTCCTGTTATTTTTATTTTTATATTTTGGACACTACCACAAAATACATGTGGAGCTGTTATATTTTATGTACATCCTAAATTTCTATGTAATGGACTCACAGGGCTGAACTTTAATATGGAGAGAAATCTATGTATGATCCCTGATTAAGTTCAATATAATTTGAAAGAAACACGTTGGCTAAATGTTTTTTTTTTAATGGATATAACGAAGGAATAACATCCTAAATGGAAATTACATATTGGACTCCTATGGCTCTCAATCTCAACTTGTTGCACCTTTCCACTTGCTGCTATTTCAAGACTTCTGGACAGTGGTAATAAACAATGGCAGGTACCGGATAAGAAGTACACAGGACCTTACATTTGTTTGGAACTTTGACTGAGGTGCGGTCTGGTTAGTCCGCTGAGGTGTCAACACTATTATGCTTTAAGAATCTGGCTTTGTTGGAGTATCCACGCTTTTCTGTTCAGGCAGAGACAATGTGTCCATCATAGCCAACCCATTGACAAGTGAGCTAGTACTTCTAGATAATATCTTGCAGGAGCCTCATATTTGTCTTAAACAAAATTAGAGATTGCCAGAGGTATTCAGCCGTCTTCTAGGTGAGATGTAGTAGCTGCCAGTTTTGAACTGATAAAACCTCCTGCGAAGAAAAGCCTTGGTGTTGCGGTCTATCCTGTGATGTCAAATAGCCTAATTTCCAATTTTTCTAAATAGGGAAGTATTGTATGATGACGTCCCATCAGGTTTATAGACGTACTATGGGATTCTGTCCAATTTAGGGAGGACAAACGTAGGTGTTAATATGGTGATTAGCCCATGTTCAGAGTACAGGGGAAATCATGTTCATGTCTACCAAAGTATTCTACTGCGGATCTTTTTTTCAGCAAACTGAAGGAAAGGATTTCTTTTGTGTTGACTTATATGAAAGAAGCTAGACATCACCATATGTTTGTTACCTAGAGTATTTATTAGGCCACTGGAGAATCAAGGGATGCGTGAAAGTATAGAATAAAGTTTAGTTCTGTTTTTCTTTCTCTGGATAATTTGGTTAGGCAAGTGGATAGCCGAGCTGGTATGCGACGTTTAAAACCTCATCCGTGCTGCCCCGATTTACCGCCGGTGCTGGGGCCCAATGTTAATGGGTGTGGTCATGACGGAATGGTTCCGTCATGAGCACAGCCCAACCGATGCTCATGACGGAACCGTTCCGTCATGAGCATCAAAAGGGTTAAGAGGAGAGAGGTTCCGCTTGGCTTCTGATATAAATTGTTGAAGATTTCCCGAAACAATGTTAAACATGGGTACATCACTATTTGGAAGGGGGGGGGAAGGGCTACTCTGACTCATTGGGTGTTTTCCTTCACAAAGCAGCGAAATAGTTAAAGGCCTCGATCAATCTGTGCCCTTGGAGGACGCATTTGCTCATCCAAAAAAGTGTGTGAAATACGTTAAATAACTTGAGGTGAAGGTACAAGTGAGCCCTAAAATTTGGGAGGAAGCAGCAGAAACTATTGGATGTACATATATATTTATGGAGAAACCAAGAGGGGAATGCCAGTGAAGTCAAAACAATTATTTAGTGAGGGAATTCCTATTATTAACCCTCAAGTGAATGTAAATGTTAGACACTTTACTGATAGCTAAAAAAGCGCTAACAAATGTGTGGCAGTATAAGATGAGAATTCTTCATTTACAAAAAAAACATTAGATAAGAAAGTATTGTTTTGTGGCCAAGATCCTAAATTACAATACGTTCCCACGGCATTCTTCTGTGGGTTCTGAACCAGCTTTGCTAGCCAGAAGAAAAACTTGAAGTTTATGAAAACATTGTGTATTTGGTCAATGCAGAGTGTAAACGTTCAGCTATAATTCACATCTGTTCTCATAGCCAACATAGCACAAAGGTACATTTACAACTAACATAGGTTTTGAATGTCCTAGTATATCCCTCCATACCGTCACTGGATAGTGGGCCGTTAGTGCATACCCACTTCTATCTACCCCCCATTCCAAGTTGGAGTCTAGTTATGCCTGGGCTTGTTCGTACTATATAGCCGATGAAGTCCAGTGCGTGAGTGTCTACAAGACATTTACATCTATCAAGCATTTTGTTCAAAATGAATGGTTGCGCTCAGAATATGTGTGCAAGTGTGGGAAGCAGTCCGTTCAATATCAAAAATCCCGCAGGGGTGAGCATGGAACTATTTCATACATTCAGAGAAGGTTGTCATCATTTATGTGGTTTGGGGCAAGTACTATATCTCCAAAAGAACTACTGTGCTAACGTCTTACAGGGCCCAACTCTTTACCTGAATAGGGAGTAAAAACTCCTGTGTTAATCAAAAAAGGTTCTCCCAATCCACCAAGAACACTTGGAAAGTTGTCCATGGGTTCACGATGTCTAGTAAAAAAAAGTAGGTCCCTGATTTAGCACTGGGATGGACCTACAGACGTCATCTTCCATTCCCATAATGCCAACACTTTTATTCAATCTCTCAAGGATACATTGGTAAATGAGTGTATCAATGGCCTAACTATTTCTCATAGTCATTTCAGTCTTAACTTATTTGTTTTCAATGCATGCTTTACTGGCACTCATCAAATGGTGTATCCCTCTGCCCACCAGCTGTTAATATCCTTAAACTCCTCATTGGCTAACATATTGTGAAATGAACACCTGGTGCAGAACCAGGGGATAAAGCATAGCCCGCTACACTACTATCAATCATCCCAGCAGATAAAAGCAACATACTGGTTCTGCTTGGGACAAACCAAAGTATGAAGGGTTTGGCACAACCAACACACCATAGTGGTACCGCCCTGTTGATTCTCCTTAATCTTTTTGGCATTTACAAGATTATAAATGACAAGGTGTTTATCTAAATCCAGCCTGTCAGCCCAAACCTTAAGATGCTTGCACTCCTTTTCAGCACTCTCAAATGTTGGGGTACACTACTTTGCAAACAAGGGCCCAAACCACACAACACAATGTAGTTGCCATCCATTGCAGCTTGCACAAATCTTCAAAACATAATTCCTATGCGCTGCCAGAAGGCTTCAGCATCTAAGAAAATTTAAAAAGTGTGACAAATACATAGACTAAAGAGGATTACCTTCTTTGCCTCTGACCAAGGGGCCAGGCAAGCTGTGAAGGAACATTGGCTGCCCTTTGCTCAGCTGTGGAATATTTCTTAGTAGCGCCACAGAGGTGGGTGACGCGCACAGATCTCTACATAAATGGGCAGCATACTTGTGTTATAGACCACCCATTCCCCAGAATAGAACCTTACCAGAGGCTTGCGGGTTTGATGTGCGGGTGAATACTGAAATAATACATTTTCTAATATAGAGGGGCTATATGCTCCTCCAGGAACTGTACACAGTAACACTCACTAAGTTCATCATATGGGTCTGATGCCTTCCTGAAATTGATAACAAGGCTGTTCAAAGCTATAGTTGCCTTCATACCATTGATCATAAAACCCGAAGGCGCCTTGATGCCTTCAGGTTTTAGTTGCGCGGTATAAATTTTCTTTCATTCATTCATTTATTCATTCATTCCTTCATTCAGTGATTACATGTGTTATTTGTGTAAGGGTGTGTCATCTAGAACATGATGCTATTTGTATTTCCATTGAGAGCTTAAGTAGGCATTTTGATGGTGTGCGTTTTGTTTCAGTACACCACTTCACTGTGTCCAGAAGGTCTTTGATTCTGACAAGTGCTGGCAGAGTTGACAAAAAAAGAGAACGGGAACCACCATGTTACCCTAAAACCCATTGACATTATGCGAACAGAGGATGTGCATTAATTAGAAAGCATCATTCACTGTTCTCCATCTTCTCTTAAACGCCTTCGCCAAAAATGGTCTAGAATGAAGTGACTTCTCATTATCCAGGACTGCCTGCCACATAACACAGTTTTCTTATTGTCTCTTAACATAAAGAAATGTCCTTGGGATAAGAAGCTTCATTTAGTGACATCTTTGCTCCCCACATTACCAAAGAACTAGAAGAAAGACGAAATCCAGACTTTCCTCATGTCAAAGGAAATAGTCACAGCATGAACAGGGTCGTGTGAAGAATCTGGGGAAATTTGCATTGAAATGTTCATAGATAACTGTTCTATATACATGTCAAGATCAGTCCGGGATCAAGGATGAAAGACAACTGGCCCATGACAGACAGAAAAGAGAAAGAAAAATGGTTTTTCGGATGACACCAAGTTGCATGTCTGCAGACCTACAGTATTCATTATATAGCAGTCAATATTGCCAATAAAAATGGCACGGATAGGCTGTGTCTGTTTTCACAGACACGGGGCACTGCCGATTACCACTAACTTTTTCTCGTTCCATTTCTCACTCTCTCAGCTCTCTTCGTGATTGTTTTGGTGTGAATAAGTCGGCCATCTTTGAATAGTGAGTTTGGCTACAGATGTCATTGTTCTTGCTAGTTTTATTTATGAACCACAGAATTAAACTACTATGTATCTTCATTAACTTAAAATACACTTATGAAAACTATATTAAGCTTTGTTTTTTTCTGTGGCGCTGCCTTTTTCTTTAGATGTATCTTTCATAAATCTCTGATCTCTGCAGTAAGAGTGAAGTATGTCACAATATGAGAGAGGGTAATAAAAAATATGTCCCTACAGTACTTGAAAGACTGGGAAAAATCATCAGTTAGAAGGGGTTTTCATGGACAGAAAACTGTGGTATATGCTAACGATGATATCAAACAAATACAATTGTGTGCAGCCCTATTTTGTTTAAAAAAATATCGCATATCTACACCTGAACGTATGATGCTACGTTTGGGTGTACATTTACAAATTGTTGGAACTCAAAATTTCCGAGACTACTCCTGTAAAGCTGCCACAGTTGAATCTTTCGAAAAGTATTCATGGAAAACTTTGGTAAATTGCCATTTACAATCATGAGCAGGCATTTTTCTCGCAAATACAATTCATGGCCCTTGTGCCCATCTGGAAGGTGATTTTCTCACAAGTAAATCTAAACATGAATAGTCATTTTTACGGCTACCCTATAATATTCATGTGCATTATAAAACCGCAACAATCAAAAGATTCTCGGCAGGTGGTTTTGAAGGGTATTTGCGCTCCTACGCAATACACAGGTAAGTGTAAAGTTATAACGTGTTAGGATTGGGGTACAAAAGGGGTAGGGAGAACCACCCTCCTCCCTAAAACGTGGAAAACCACTGATCGAACACCACAAAAATCCCCTACACACGCTAAGAGTATATAAAACTTATCAATAACAGTGTAAGAATATTCTTGATTCATTGCTGGATCATGTAATTCAATTTATTGTTCTTCTCGTGGTCAAACGCAATCAAAAGCCTTAGCCAACACGTGTTTCGGCACGTTCTACTGCTGTGGGCAGCGACTTCTTAAGGGCTAAATCTCTTCATGCAGATCCTTAATTTCGGTTGTATTTCCATCCCGAAAAGGGATTCAAAAAGGCCAATCTCTAAGACACTGGAACATCTGTAAAATTCCTGATGCCCGGTGTTTGTCACTCCGATGTTGTGTGTCTGTATACCCTTCTGGTAGTATAAATGTAGAATTTCCTTATTTGGAGATTTGCTGTGTTTGTAATAGTTCCAAATGTTATGGCAGGTTGAGTAGTGCAGCAACCTCACTTGGTAGAGTTATTAACTCCAATGGACTCGAGATATCCAGCACACGCTGGAGGGAGTTCTTCACTACTGACAGGTTTGGACAGACCTGTGCAGTGATATGGCTGCTGGTCCATTGGAGTTAATAACTCTACCAAGTGAGATTGCTGCACTACTCAACCTGCCATAACTTTTGGAACAATTACATATGCCGCAAATATCCCAATAAGGAAATTCCACATTTATACTACCAGAAGGATATACAGACACACGTAATAGGAGTGACAAACACCTGGCATCAGGAATTTTACAGATGTTCCTGGATCTTTGAGATTGGCTTTTTTGAATCCCTTTTCGAGACGGAAATACACCCAAAATTAAGGATCTGCACAAAGAATTTTAGCTCTGAAGAAGTCGCTGCCCACAGCAGTAGAACGCGGCGGAACACGCGTTGGCTAAGGATTTTGATTATATTTGACCACGAGAAGAACAATAAATTGAATTACATGATCCAGCAACGAATCAAGAATGTTCTTACGCTGTTATTGATCTGTTTTATATACTCTTAGCATGTGCAGGAGATTGTTGGGGAATCATAAGATTCTATAAAACAGAAGTATCATGTCCTACAGCTCAATAACCTTTATGGGCATGGTCTGTTCCCCTGACTGAAAAAGAGCATTCATACAGTAAAAGTCAGATGTTGTACATGTCTGACTTTTTCTAGCTTCTTTCTGCATATTCAATTTCATAAATATCTAGAAGGTTTTAAATACGGATTACCTGTATGTCAGGTGAAGTTTCACAAATCACTTACCACGACAGGCCAATGAATCCCTTTAAACTTCTCGTTAAGTTTGGAAGAATATGCATAGAAGTAGATCACTGCCAGCAGTAACTCTATCAAGGGGACAGTCATGAACGCCACAGCATAGGATGCAACATAGCAGATGAAAATAATGAATGACAGCACCTGAAAGTTAAAGTGTGAATTATTGACAGGGCAGATAGCAATAGAGTCAATTCATAGCTATTACGTACAATGCCATCCATGGCAGACAGTTGTCATTTTTTATTGAAAATGTTTTATTGATTTAAACTGGAATAAGGAAAATGATATTATTACCAATGTAAAAACCTGTATGTTGCTTTGTACAGAAGCCTCATAATCTGTATGATTCAATAAACAGGAGTCAACCATGGCCGAGTCAGTCCAAGACACCGGTTGACCATGCACATTGATAGAATAGCTAATCCTCCATTGAGAGTAACTCTGAAGTAATAATGATTTGTTTGGTGCATCTTCTGGTCAACATCACAACCTGAAGTTACATTGTCTAGCACACTGGAATCAGAAGTGATCAAGAGGAAGGCAAAGAGGAAATACAGAAGACAGAACAGAGACAAGTAGCGGAGCGTTGGAAAAAGTTTCTCCTTTTGATCAGAGGTCCTGTAAACCTTTGGGTGAGTAGATCATAAAAGTTCATGTTTTGGAAGTCATCTGCATTGTTCATGTCTTCACGAATTAAGTCCTTCCTACTTACAGGAGAGGACAGAATTTAGCTTGTTGTGGTCTATCTGGTCTAATCTAGGTGCAGACTTATGCAGACCCGATATTTGTGATAAATCAGATAAAAAATGGGCTAATAACACTTTTTATCAAATAAGAAATTCCATCAGCGAGGCCCTTGAACTCTTGAAGTTTACTGTAAAATCCCTGGTTTTGATCAAAACATAGGAATGCATGGAACCATATTTAATTAATGTTCAAAATACTTAGGCCTGGCCAGGCAGTGTCTTGCACTGCTATTTTTTTTTAATCTGTGTATTGTCTTTTTTACTAAAATAAAAAAGCAGAAAACGCTCATAACTAGATACAGGTTGCAATACAAACATCATTACATTTGCAGAAAGATCATACATCAGGTAAGTAGTGCTATCATGCCACAAATGGTACATCAGTTACAGATCATGAAAGACATCAACAAATGGGAGTGGAAACACACTTTAGAAAAACTGCAGAACCATATCAAACATGAGGGTATAAGTAGGTGGTACTGTTGAGGAGACTGGACAAATGAGACTTAATGAGGGAGGGAGCGGGGACTTTACATTAGTGCAAGTGCGCCGTAATAATGTAATGTGTGCTTCAGGGACGTGACAACGCTACTTGCTTATGCGCGGGCATAAGTTGAGAAAAATGGGACTACGCATACAGGCATGCAGTGGGGTTATACCTTAGTTGGTAACAGTGGTGTGTGGGGAAGGGACGTGATTGGCAGCCAAACCAGGCATAAGTTATGAGCATAAGGCAAGGAGTGTGCCGATTCCGAACAAGGGTTGTGACGTGCCTTCTATGGGGGTGATGTATAATCTCTAGAGAGGTGATGTAATCAATAAGAAGCTGGATCTTCCTTGTTGATTAAGCAAGTTACTTTATTGAATTAAGATAGTAGATAATAAGTTATAATGTTAACCCCATCAGGAACAGCTGTCCTGCTGCTCAGCCCTCACCCAACTGACATTCATAACACACTAACATTCCATACATCCAACATTCTACATCTCATGCATACAAGCTGAGCAGCAGGAAGATACAAGATACAACAAGAGGCCCTCGAACCTGGAGCCAAGCTTGTCCCAGTCCAATAACAGTGGGCATTTTTTGAGTCCTCTGCCGCCCTGGTGCCCGAGGGCCGCACTGTCAGATTCCGCTCACAAAAGAGCTGAGCTGTGCCCTTCAGTCAGAGATGGAGCCTTCCAGTGGCAGGTGATATAATGCATCACCAGCATCAGGGCCAAGTTCACAAAGTGGGTCAGAGCTTTATGTTTATAAGAACTCTTAAATGTCCCTAGTGCACACAGCTCCCAACTACCTAGGCTGACATGGTCAGTGGATCATCACATCTTAGGCTCTACCCTTACAAGTCGCAGAAGCACCATGTTAACATGCACCTCACACTTTATACGTTGTGTGCTTTTACTTCATTGACAAGAAATGTAGCATTTAAACGCATTATTGGTATGTATTCACTGTAGGAAACTAGAGACTCAAATATATGTAGTTTAGAGTTTAGTCTGACTGTGAAGACTTAATTCTCATTCGCATTTATATTTGTTTCAAGTTATACTGCATTTATTAACATACATTCCATATGTAATCATGAACCCATTTATTCATGTTTGCATTTATTCTAAAGTTAATTTGCATATATAATCACATATTGAAAATGCACATTGAATTACTCAACTAAAGTTAGCTTGAAAAATGGCCTAAATTTTGAAATGTATTTTCACTTGCCTTGTATATTCTTAATTTTTGCGGTGTGTCCTAATGATTTCATAGCTAGATAAAGGAGTAGTGTTGTATTATTAATAGTGAGCCCTGAGAAGAGAAATCTTGGCAAAGATGTGGTGAACGAACTAGAAGAAGATTCCTATTTATTGCGTATCAGGAACAAGGAGATGCCCAAGGTTGCAGAGACTGTCTAATTGGTGGGATAGGAAAGTCGAAGGATGTTACCGATACCTACCACGGGGAGGAGAAATAATCTGGTTTCTGGTGATGTGTAGAAAAATAGGATTGTTCTTGAAACTTCTTGGTTTGCTTAGTCTCACACAGTTCGAGCTCAGATTCAGATCCTTTTTAGGTCTTGCATAGGGCAGCGCATGCGCTGCCTCTATGAGGCATTAAGTAGTTAGCATTAGTGGTGAAACTCCACCCATTGCGTTTATATATGTTTTTAGGTTGCCATTGGTTAAATCTGGCATTGCTCTTTTTATGTAGCTATTTGATTGGCTGGTGGTCCGAAACGTCACTTCCCTTTTGCTTCCATTGTGCAGGAAGCAGCACCGACCAACTACCATTTACTTCCGCTCCTGGCTGTTATCTATACATTTAGGGACTACTTGTTTTTTCATTCGTGCTCAGCGCACCATGCCCGCTTTCACTTTCAAAGCAGGGACAATGGCGCCGTGGTCAAGACTCTGCACCACCCCTCGCGCTCTCTCCTACGTAAGTCCCCCCTTCTTTTTGAAACTGCTTTGCCACCCCATGCCGTGCTTTTCAAGCGCTCAACGTGCCATGCCCGCTATTACTTTCAAAGCAGGGACAATAGCGGCCCTCGTCATGACTCTGCACCTAGGATTTTATCCCACCGTCGAGGTAAGACTAGAGGCGATGGGTGCACGTGTCACAAGGATGCCTCCTGTTAACTCAGTGATCGCAACAAAACTGCAGAATCTCGCAATAGCTGCTTTGGCGGTGCCACTATAAACGCTTTAGCAAGCAAACGCGGATCTCTCTCCAAAATGTTAATCAATCATAGACGTGCTTTGCCCTGTCAGTCTGCGAGAGAACTGACACCTGCATAGAATCTCGATGGCGCCAGCCTATTCTACCTATTAGTGCCCCAGTTATTTCCACATGTCAGAGCGCTTTGTTTACAAACATAGGCGATGATGTCTCATGCGCACTCAAACGTAAGATTTCCCTTAGTCTGCTGTTAGTTGCACTGTCGTAAGCAGACGCAGAACAGGGTTTATTCAGGTATGTATGCAAGTTTCTGTGGCGAGGCGACTTATGTTTACAGCG
Organism: Lissotriton vulgaris; assembly: GCF_964263255.1. Lineage (NCBI taxonomy): Eukaryota > Metazoa > Chordata > Amphibia > Caudata > Salamandridae > Lissotriton > Lissotriton vulgaris. The sequence continues at coordinate 229,438,654 of NC_141700.1, read as the reverse complement.
TTGCATTGCCACTATCTAATGTGGTTGCTAAGTGTGGCGTAACGGAAAATGAATTGCCCGCCCATAAAATGTGAAGAGTGCCCTCGAGTTCCCCATAGATCACAGGAGGAATAAAATGGCCTACATCTGAATGGGGACCCCTTGACGGGCTAGGGTCCCCCTAATGAGCAGGACCCGCCCCATAGCCCCCGTGGGCTACCAGGGCCTGCGTTACGCCCTAAGCATATGCTATTTTCGGTATAGTGCCCGCACTTTTAAAGTGCTGTATAAAAAGTTTGTATTAGAGAAATATTTTTTTTTAATTTATCTGTTTGCTCGGTGCTCTGTAAGCTTTGACAAGATTGCGTTTTGTAAAATTTTAAATAGATTAAGAATAACATAAATAAAGCCCGATTACTGCTTTTTCTTCTTCCAAAAAGGTTTTGGGGGAGGGGGAAGGGGGGGGGGCAGTCAATGGGGGGGGGACGTGTCTGGATCTTTTATTTTGTAGTCTGAACCTCTTTCAGAAGTGCACACTAATCTGCCAACCATGTTATCAGCCCCCAAACCTAAACTATGCACAACTTAACCATTTTATGAATTTTGTTAGTCAGTTCTTTACACGACGTTCAGCCATTTTGCTTCTTAGGGATTTTAACCTCTGGACAGAGCATAAATCTGACAATGGGGCAACAACTTTCCTGACTTCTCTGAGTGACCTGCAGCAAGTACAAATATTTATGGAGCCCGCTTATCATAAAGGGCACAGGCTACATGCTGTCTTTCACTAGGAATACTAATACTGCTGTAAGATAGGTTTCTCCAGTGATTTGGTTAGATCACTATGTAGTTGACTTTCACCAGATAATGCCTTCATCTTAAAACCGCGATGGGACATTCACGCTAATTCTTGAAAAACATTTTGTCAATCGGTTTGTACAGCTAAACACCCTGAAGACCTTTTAGATGATATCAGGGTTAACAAGTTCCGCTAAAAACTATCTTAAAAGCCAAAAGAACGTTTGACCCAAGGAAATATTTTTTACCCTTGCCAGCACTAGAACTAGGCCAAGATTGTGCTTCCAGGTCTGCATTTGACGGTCCCATGTTCACGCGGCTCCCAGTAGAGCTGACCAGATTCACCTGGTAGCCTCCTTCAGTCACCGAAGCACTCTGTTTGACAAACAAATAAGCGCGTCTCATTGTCCCAGAGTCGCCATTGCGGTAAATGTGTGCTGGGGGAAGAGGCGGGCGCTGCACTCAAGCAGGGCTTTCAAAGGACACCGCTTCATTGTCTGAAAGAACGACTCAAACAAGGGGCGGATGTCGGCGCCTTAATGAAGGTGATTCCTGTCACTGAAGGCAGAGTTTGGGTCAGGGCACAAGTCCTAAACAAGCATTTGCAATGCAATAGGTTTCGCATTTACGCAAGTTTAAGCTATTGGCATTGTAAATGACAATGCCTTTTATTGAAGTTTTAAAAACCAAACCATAAATAAAAGGCATTGTCATTTACAATGCCAATAGCTCAAACTTGTGTGAATGCGAGACCTATTTCATTGCAAATGCTTGTTCACTTTGAGGGGTACTGGCCTCTCTGTTTTCCTTGCAAGTGTGTAGCTTTATACTAAGCACTTATTCTCTTTTTAGAAGACTTCTTGAGTTTTCACTATGCTGACCCCTTTTCGCACTTCTGAATTCCCCTCAGACCTTACCCCAATGACTCATTTGCATCTTAGATTTAGAACTTGGGCTAGATTACTTTAGAATCTATTCATGCAGAGGAAGGAGGATCAGAGTTAATTTAAGGAAAAACAACTTCTATTTCTCAGTTTCTGTATTGCTGTGACTGCGTTCATTGCATGTCTTATGCTATTGAATCTGAAAATCTTTTGAAGTTTCATCTTGCCAGTCGTAACTCTGTATCTTTATAATATGTTCTTGATTTGCATATATATTGGATTCATATCTACCTGTAATAAACCCACTTAACTTCATTTACCGATTCCTGTTCCTTTTTGTGTGGTCACATGAGCAGCATGGAAGTTTAACTGTTTTATTAATGTTGACTCCCTTAGCCTATCCATCATCTAAAAAGATTATTCAGATGAGAAAACGTTAATCACATTCCTGCGAGCCTGCACCAGGCAATTGCATTTTTAGCATGGCCCAGAAACCAGTCCGTGAGGGGCATTCCAGGAACATATGACACAGGTCTGTGCCCAGATGCCCACATCTCGAGCAGGCGATATCTGCTTCTGGGAAAAATCATTGAGTTTCAGAGGTGATAAATACACTCAGTATAAAATTTTAAAAAATTACTTAAATCTGGCATTCCTGGACACAGGGGCAGGGAGGGCTATTATATGGTCCCGTTCGACATCATTGAACGCTCTACCCCATTCCACTTCACTCAACAGTGTCAAGGGGAGCATTGTGCACGTGGCAAGTGCTTTTGTTATCCACTTGATTAAGTGGCCCCTAGATCCCATGGTATGCAGTGTGGCACTACGACAATTATGTCACAAAACGTGAGTCAGTTAATTACTAGTCAATGACTGGCTGTGTTGGACTCCATACTGATCAGCAAGCTCCTCAAAAGTGGATTTCTTGGAAGAGGTACCCAAAAGTCTCTGTGCTGCTTGATGAGTATGGATTAGGCTCACTAGTAGAATGGTTGTTGCATACAGGAGTGCTCATGACGCAAGGCACAGCATTCCACAATAGCACTGGTAAGCGATCTGGAGCAGTCGAGGAGAGGGACAAGCAGAGTGACATCTCAGACAAAAATGTTTGAATATCTTAGTAAGGAACCAGGGCTGCTGCGTTGGCTCTGTCTTTCAAGATGTTGCCTGGGCTCCAGCGGCACAGCCACTGTATCTGGGAGGCTAGGAAAATATGCTTAAAGTTTGGTACTCCTAAACTGCCCGCAGATGTGGGGCGGCAAAGCTTAGCCATTGTTAGCTGGCATCGACCAGAATGCAAAACCAGATCACCCAGAACAGTGTTAGGGAATCTAAAAAAAACTTACAGTCAGATAAAGCGGCAAGTTAGCAACATAATAGAACAACAAGAGAGCATGACCAGTTTCGAGAGGGAATTCCTGCTCATCACTGATGGTGTCAAAGTCCTCCAAAAGGGCACTTGGCTTAGAAGGGCTGATACTGCACATGCTAGATTGCCATCAAGCAGGTCTTGATCACAGTGATAAATGTGAATTTATAGGTAGTGGAAGGTCCGCTGCTGTCAGGGCAATGCGCTGCCACCCATGTCAAGCGTTATCTCTGAGACCGAAGGGGAGGGCAGGAAGAGGCAAGACTTTGCCCTGTAGACCCACAGGCCAGATACTGTTCAGAACATCTCAAGGCGTTGCCATGTCAGTGTTTGACCTTGTAGCATCTCTTTACTACAGCAGCATGTTGTCTTCCTAAAAGGAAAAGGTATGCTGTCTATCCCCTAGGGGGATGCCCCATGTTTCGCCACTGCCACATAACTGGATGCTGAGTGGCTCCACTGCCATAGCAAAAAGTAAGAGGGAAAGCGGGCATCCCTGCCTGGTGACTCTGCAGATTGCTATAGGGTCAGAAATGTAACATCAGATGTGAACCTGTGATGATGGTAAAATTGACAAATCTACCGTAGAGCATCTGCTCAGGCCCAATTTCCACAGAACTTCGAAGGGGTAGCTCCAACTGAGAGAGTCGAAAGTCTTTTCCAAGTCAAAAACTAAAACGCTGATCTAGGGCAGGCCAACTGGGCAAACTCCATGAATCTGTATCGTCGCTGGATGTTCAGGGATGTGTTTCTCCCTGGCACATTGCTGTTTGGATCAGGATGAATGAGCTGGGGGAGAAAGGTAATTGTACTGCTATGTTAAGGTCTCTGAGGGACTCCCACTTTGACGGCAGGCATGATGGAGTCTTGAACTTGAACTCATTATTCTTTTTCACCACCATCCAAGAAGAACACACTTTTCTAGATGGAGCTATTTAGTTCCACGAGGAAAAGAACCATTTCTAGGCTTGATCGAATTCCACTTTAGCTGATTTCATGCCAAATCTGTAGCCAGTGGGGGAAAAAGCCCACAAGGTTTTCTTGTCAACATTAACAGACTACAATTTCATTTTCCTTTGCTTATTTTTTGTGCCTTAAAAAGCAAGCCAAGAATCATAGCTAATGTAAGGAGTTTGAATGTAGCGCAATGTACTGTTGGACCTATGCAACTTTGTCTTAAGTTGCTCAAGCTTATGTTCTGCAATCTTTAGTCTACACAGATTCAGGAATATACACAGACTTTGTTGGCTTGGCCTTGCAATGTGAGCCCTTGTGCCACCCCATGTAAGTTCTATTTCTATCTGCAGTATGCACAGTACACTTGTTCAGCACTGAGCCTAGTAAACTGTTACACTTTAACTACACTGGTTGCTGGACTAATATTACTTCTTGCAATTCCATCATATTTTATAATACTAATAGGCTAAGGGAGAAGCAGGTGGAGTGACGCTCCTCTTCCAATATAGCCTTATAGCCTGCTGTAATGGGCTATACCGGCCATTAAAGGCCCACTCAAGTGTTCGGCTCAGGCCTTTAACAAGGGAACTGGACTTTAATGCTGGTATAGCCCAGCTACGGAGTGCTATAAGGCTATTAGAACAGTTTGCCACTAGAGGGCAGAGTGTTCTAACAAATAAAACAGAGGCCTCACTGAGCCCGGGGGGACTGAAATCCCCTCAGGCTCTGTGAGGCCTTTGTTCACAGCAACAGCTGTGAACAAGAGCATTGAAATGTTGGAGCTCCAGGCTTCTACCGGCCATTAGAAGCTCGAAGCACTCCCTTGTTTTCAATGGAGCTCCCAACATTCCACTGTTCTAATAGGACTTGAAAACTAAAAATTCATGACGTTAATATGGATGCTGTATGATATGAGGTTTTGGGCACAACGTTATGCTCTGCTTCTACCTCTGCCATGCTTAGTATAGCCATGGTTTTAATTGTGTAATTCATAGATTTAGCATGAGGAATATCAAGATCCAGTTACTAAATTTCTTGGGATGTCAATCTACAAGTTGGTGATAAAGAAGACAAAGTGCCATCTGCGGTAACCGACCACTTAACATGCGTTGATTACAGTCCACATGTCCATACCAGGACCCATATTATGTATCATCTACTAGGTGATCACGCATGAAGTCTGTTTTTTGATTGTGTCGTATTCCTTTGGAATAAATTCATGATGGTGCCTTATTTCATACAGCTAAAAAGCTGACACTGCCCTAGATACAAAGGTTTCTCTCTAGAGACAGAGTGAAACTCTCCACAGAGACTTGTGACTCCTTAGTGAATGACAAGGTGGCTACTCGGCCCATCATTACCCCCCTGATGGACTCTGAGAACAGTTTGACAATTGATCAGCTAGAGCTACATGAGATTTCTGTCAATAAGACACTGGGAGTCTACTTTAACCCTGTTGTTTCCATGGAGTCACAGGTCAATGTTGTTGTCAGTCTCTTTGTTTAGATGGTCATTCTTAATGTGGAAAGTGGCATTTGCATCCTTGACTTGTACTTCAATTTGAAAACTCATCCCTTTTTTGTGTTTCTCCCTCCTAATAACATCTTCTCATTAGGCAAGAACTTGACAAAGAACTTCCATTAACAGTGGCTCCCACATCAGGGGATGTGAATGCTGCTGGCACCGACATTGTGCTTCGTGGATACCACAGCAGCAGCTTATTTTGCCCTGCCGTCAAGATCACTTTTTCAACGTAACCACCAAGAACACAACAAATGCATCTGAGGAAAATAAACTGAAAAGTAGAAGGGGCATTTGAGTTTTATGAGAACAGTTGGAAAAAGTGCATTCGTGCACCAGAAAGATGCAGCAGAAAGGAACTGCTCTGTTCCACATGTTTTTCACTATCATGTCTTAAGAAGTTCAGACATTCCTTTCATTAAGTTGTGCTGTTATCTTTTCTTCTCATCCCATTCATAACCACTGCTTATGAAATGGTTCCTATACTTTGTAAATGTGAAAAACGAAAGGGAATTGATTGAAAAGGAACAATAGGGTGAAATGGCCAATTCTGAGGTCATCGTGTGCCTCCTTGGAACACTCTCCTTGAGCTGTAACCTATAAAAACACTACCACCTTCACGACTGAACCAGCAACTCCGCCATGAGCATCAGTGACGCACAGATTCTGGAACCTCCAATGTGCCCAGACCCGGAGTAAGACCTTGACCAGCAAAGAACTGAATGGGCTGATTTGTTACACGGTCCAAGCTGCTTTTCTCAGGACCCAACCACTAGTTGGCGGAATGATGCCCATCATGTAAACCCAGAAAAGATTTACGCTGCAAAATCATGCGTCTTCATTTCTTTTCAGTTCCAATAGAGAAATATTTATGTTCTCAATGGTCGAGCTTGGGTCAAACATATAACTAAGGAAAACAAATAAGTAATAGAATAACAGACAATGAGTGAAAAAACTGGTCTACTGGTTTTACTATTCACATCAACTGTGGTCAAAATAAAAATGGATTTTGTTTACACTTTTGTAAGACTGAATGTTTGAGAAAGATTCTAATGTGCTACAGGTTTTAGATGTGTGCCTGCGTTGTAATCCTGGCTTCTCCATTTCACCTCATTATTTGATTCTTGACGATTCACTTTATCCCCATGTACCACGGTTCCCATATAGGAAACATATGTGGCCTCATCACAAAGCATTTTTCACATGTAACTTTTACGTTCTTGCACATAAATACTTTTTTAAAGTGCAATACCAATTTGGAACCTCACAAAAATCTGTTTTGCACTCCTAAAAAGATTTATTCACACCGAGCCTGATTCACCAAGGGCCTCCTCACTTGTGGCGGGGGACCCGCACTTCTGCGGGAACTTGGTAAAGCTGTCACGAGTGTAGGCTCCTCATCACTATTGCGGGGCCCCAGCCATGAATGCCCAGGGTGTATTCTGTATGACTAAACAGCCTTTTGTAGGTTGGCAGGGGATGGGTGAGGAAATTTGTGAACACCCACAAACGTAGGTTTGTGAGCATTTACGACTAATTTTCTGACTCTTTCCTACTGTAGGAAAGTGCCATTTTTGTGTGGTCCCACCCACACACATTGTTTGCTCCAATGTTGATGATTATGACTCTGAAAGTGAGCCTGCTGCCCAGGGACAGTGCTGTCTCCCTTAAACTGATGTGTGTGAATTGGCAACCCCAACTGACTAGGACTTTACCCCCCTTTTAAGTTCCTATTATATGGTACCAGTGGTACTCGGGGCATGGATGTTAAAGAGGACAGACACCAGGGCCTGAAGCACTGTTTATGCCACCCTGAGTGACCCAAGTAAACTGATGACAGCAGTCCTGCCATTGCAGACTGCTAGAACTCGACTTTGCCCTCACCATGTGTGGCAAAGTCAATGCACAATTTTTAATATATGCTAGTCACCCCTAAGGAAGGCTGTAAGAGACTATGGTGGATGTATAAGAGGCTGGGTTTGTGTAGCATTGGCAACTTTTATTTCAATTGTGATGTATAGAAAATAAATGAGGCGGAAATGGTGTCTCCACGGTTGATGATGGGCTAATCTTCTGGTCTTACTCTTTCTTAGATCTTCGGGAGTGGTGTGGGTCCCATAATCTCAGAGAAAGAAAAACAGCAGTAAGTATGTACATGAGGTGAGGATGACAATAACCTATCACCATACACTGTTGTGTGCTAGAAGGTGAAAAAAGGTGAAAAAGCCACAAAAGAAATAAATGGTAGAAAAGGACTGATAACCTCTCCATCTTTTTCCCAAATCCTATCGCCCGTATCAGGCTTATAGTGTTAGTCTTGAGGCACTCAGGGTTGTGGTTTTATGGGACAAAGGTTGTTGTTTTAGCATCCTTGTAATTGTGACATTCGCAATGTAATCCAAGTTAGTCTCCTGAAAAAGACTTTAGGCAATGCACTTTTCTCAACAGTGATGCTCAGTGGCTTCTGGGAAATATAGTGCACATTAATTATCATGCATGAAAAACCCACAGTGAAAGCAACCACAAACCCCTGCAACCCCTCCTCCCTCCTTCTACCCAACAACAATCCCTGCCTCTGGTGTCTCAGTGCTCACCCACTACGCTGCAACTCTCCTGAGTTGTGGCAGATCTCCAGCCTCCTTCGGGCAGACCACCAGTCTTCGCACCAGGTCTCCTCTCTCCTCTTCCTTGTAATCCGGGACAGTTAGGCTTCTGCTTCCTCTTTTGGCATCTTTTCCTTGAGGACAGCGTCCTCCTGCTGCATCCTGCTCCGCCAATGACTTCCGGTGCTCTGACACATCAGTCTAGCACGGTTCTCTCCAAGGTTTGATTCGTTCTTCATGCCGTCAGTCCTCTCATCCTTCCGGCTTGCTCTCCCTTCCGGGACTGTTATCTCCTTTTTGTCTCGCATGTTTCCTTTGGATTAGTCCCTCTATGCAGTGGCCCTGCCTTCCTGTTTAAATTGACAGCTATTCTTTATAGCCCCTGTTGCTGTTGAGTTTAATGTTTTAACCCTTTCTTTTTTTATAGGGTTCCAGATATCGATGGAGCTCACTGAGTACGGCATGGCAGACTACAGGTAAGGGGAGGGTAAAAGGAACTGACCTCTCACAAAGGCCTCCTGAGCCCAGGAGGCAGTGTGTATTACATCAAAGGTGTGAACACGTAAGTGCAAGCTTTTACGTTCCTATAGTGGCCTTCACCATTACAATACGGGATACCGTCCATAGGATAACATGGGCTGACACCCGGGCCAACCTGAGGTTGGCAGCTCCATTATGGTACTGCTTAAATATGTCCTGTTTAGTATCAAACAATGTGCCTCCTCACCCCAGACATGCATCTTGTGTCGTGCCGTAGCAAGACAGGAATTTAACCTCATGTCATGACCGGAAGGAGGACCCACCTCCCTCACTGACAGAATTGCTATTGAAGTGGCACATCAAGGCTGCACCACCTGTAATATGCAACTAAGCTACCTCCCAATTGAGGAAACACCCCCTCCCCCTGCCCAGAGGCACCTTTGAACCATACAGGCAGGAAAATTAGGCATTCAGGAGGTGTACACCCCCAGAAGGCTAGCCACACCTCTAGTTTTTTGCACTGTTTCCGGCCAGCACAACTAGCTCTCCCGCTTCAGCTCCCGGGACAGCCAGGACAACTCTGCGTGTGGACTTCTCGAGCCAGGTAAAATTGAACTGATTTTTGTGGGTTTGTCTTGGGACCTACATCACTTTAACCTCCTTGGATTCCACGCAACTCCACCTGCAAGTGACCGATTATCACTAGGGCTTTTTCACATTGAAGCCAATGATAACGTTTGCAGTACTGTTTTGTACTGATTTAATATTGCCTAAACAAATCCATAACTTCGGTTATACTTATCTGACTTATTTCATTTTGGTGTCTAAAATTATATAAAATTCTACTTTCTTTTTAAAAGTTGGTGTAGTATTTTTTCGAGGCTTGTCAATTACTTATTGTCCATGTCGGTACTCTGGAATGCTTAACACATGTTGCTCTAGTAAAGCCTCACCGCTCTTTGCCACTCTACTAGGACTGAGCTAAGGAGTTATTATTGTGAAACCAAGGACCATCTTGGGGTATTGTAAGAGCTTTGCATGTTGAAGCCTAATCGGCATCACCACATAATACTCCACCTTCCTACAACCACGACAAAAATATTCAGAGATTTACTCTTGTCAACTGCAGTAAGAGATCGCTTTTCAGGGTGAGAACTTATTTGCACTAGCATTTTTTTATGCAAGCAAAAATACATGATTCTGGGTCAGCTGTATTATAATATTGATGCAAAAGTGGTTATATAGTGCATACTGACTTTTTGTGAGCATTATTTCATTTTATGAACCAATATATGTACTATTGCTTTGATTTGTAAAAATCACCATTGAAGGGGGCCTCGGAGCAACCTGCCTAATCAATATCAATTAGGCCTGTCGCAAATTGCAACCCCTTGTGATAGGCTACATGGACAGATATGGTGCCCGAATAGGGACAACAAACTGCCATCCATTTGTTGGTGTTCCCAAATGGAAAACGGTGTTCTTTAAAGCAGCCAGAGCACCATAAAGGCACCAATGTAGATTTGAAAAATATAAATTTCTCGGTTGAGAAAACATCAGGGGTAGCAATGCTACCGACACAATTCCCAAGAGGGAAGGTGTTCCAAAAGGACCTCTTCTCCTTTCCAAGTAAGTTACCACCTCATTTGAAGGGTTGATAATTGTTCAGTGGTTTGGGACTGGAGTTGCTCCATTGATGCATTGCTTACCAAATCATAATTTGGAAGGAATGCCTCTTTTATGCACCTTCAAAAATGTGATTCAGTAGGGGGGTCGCAAAACTCTTTTTTATGAGTCAGAAAAAAATTCAGACTTGGACAACGGATTTTGTACATTACAAAAAAGCCATTTTGCTATCACAAACTTTGTGATTTTTTTAAAACTGCAGGGTTTGTGATCCTACATCTGACTGAAATGTTTACAAACAAATGAGTTATTTACAAACGTTCTCCAGATGTACTTCTGGGACACTTTCTGAATACCTAACAGCCATATATCCTCAAAATCTTCATTAGAGTGGGGTGATGAACATGAAAATTTTAATGTACATCTTTTAAAAGCTAAAGGCCATAGCATCTTTAAGGGGGATCTATTATCAAATGCTGTTTACGTGTAAGAATGAGTATTACTTTCTGGGAATCTCAACAAGAGAGGTCAAGTATTGTAAGGTTATGCTATTGCCACCCGGTCGTTTATGTTCCTCAAGAGATATAGGTATCAAAGATGCGGAGAAGCAGTGTGGAAAGCTAGCATCACTGTTCAGCAGGACTGCTATAAAGTCTTAGGTTAATATCTATTGAAAAAAGTCCCAGTGGGAAAAATGCACAATATACCACTGCCTTGTCACTTGTTTCCACTTCATCCCCATAACCTCTACCTGCAGGAAAGTTATGGCTAAATAACTACACAGATAATCACCGCTGCAAGGCGGTATATTGATATACAAAGTCTTCTAACGTTGGTCCTAGTACTGTCTGTCACCCCTCTGCAGGATGAACCTGCAATGACCAGGCTCAGACTCCAATAACCCCAACTGCCGATAACATGAAACCAGACAAAGTGGGAAACAAAATGAGTCGGCGTTCACCCAGAGTCCACAGCTAATCCCACCAGGAAGGATCTCACCTAATCTGCCTGTGAGAAATGTACAGTTTTCCCTGGTGCTCAAGCCTCAGTCTCACTTGCACGCCCACTGAGGAAGTCAGTTCCCCTCGCTGCCATCACTGCTTTGACCACTAATCGTTCTCTCTTTCTCACTAGACTCTCTGGAGGAAGGTCCTGGAAAGAGCAGTACTTGATTCTCCCCAAACATCACAATTATCCTGCAGACTGCAAATCTCAGGATTCATTCCCGCCTGTCTGAGTACTGGCGGAGCCCTATTACCACAATTCCTGCTGAACTATTCCCTCTTCGTGACATAAAAGGAAGGCCCTAGGCTCCATTTGTTAAAAGCAGTTTCCCCCATGTTTGCATGTCTAGCCGCACACACAAAATTCGTTTGAACTTTTGACTCCACTTTTCTTCCAGAACCATGGTCTGGCACCAGGAATTCATAGGAGACACCCCTCCCTTCTCAGATTGTCCAAAAGATCTAGTTGCGTGTCCATTTCCAGCATACTCATAATAGCACCATCATTGATGGTGGCCAAGCCTTCCATAGCAGTTTGGCAGCTAACAGGCATGCTATCAGTGAGTTGACATCCGCATTGCTGTTTGCAAAACTCTGATCTAAAGTGGTGAGTCTATCAGTCAGTCCCTGAATTTTTTGTTTGGACTACCTCATCTGCTGCCTCAATTTCAGAAGTTCTGGCAATCATGTCTGTTTACAAAGTAGTGATGTATTTTAGCAAGGTTTCCCCTGCCCGCATTCCTGGATAATAATGCTCCATATAATCAGGCGAGTCTACCACCACCTCTTTCTGTCTTTTCCTGGCTGAGGTCGACCAAGAACAGAAAAAGCCCTCTCTTTCCTTTCTTGCAGTTTGCCAATATTTTCACCTCAGTTCCTGGTTACCTTTTTTAAACTGTATTTTTAGATTTTTATATAGCGCAAACTAGACCCGAGACATCGGGTATCAGAGCGCTTTACACGAGCACCAGTTTCGTTCCAGACGGACACATTCATTTTTAGGTCGAGCCTGGAATAAGCATCCGAAGGATGCGTCCAGGCGGAGACTTATAGCTGCCTGACTCGGGGGAATGAGGGACAAGAAAGTGTTACAAGCTTTTGCTGCCAGATTTGGGTACACGAACGCGCACGTTCCGTCCCACGCCGTGCACATGCGCGCGCATATATACAGACAGACAGACACTCGCTCACACACACCCCCTCCCCCCCCACAGTCACTCACACGCATACACACAGACTCCAAGACACATACACACACGCACGCACGCTCACACACATACACAGCCCCCCGCCGCACGCGCACACACACACATGCCCCCCGCCCTCGCAGCTCAGCAACAAGACGAAGCCCCACTCACCGGCTTCCTTGGTGCGGCGGCGGCTCTCCTCTCATCGGCAGCTGCAGGGCCCGGCAGCAGGACTCTTCCTCCCTCCTTCGGCACCAGGGCGCAGGGTAGGCTCCTGCCTGCTCCGGTGCTCAAAACAGCCGCGGCTCTTCCGTGGTAGGCGGGGTAGGCTCCCGCCCTCCTACTTCCTGTTTCCGGTTGTCCCGCCCGGCCTGCCTGACTTCCTGGTCGCAGGCCGGCGGCGATCTTCGGTTTGTACTGGGCTGAGGCGGTGATGCGGGGGGACACACGAGGGGTAGCATTTTTGGGTACACTTTATCTTGACGGGGCTTTGAGGTTACTTGCAACATTGTGTTAAAAATCGGCACCTTGCACCACCCCTCCCTCTGCATGGAAACTTTAAATAATCCTGTATCGCCGATCGGCGGTCTGCGCCTCGCGAGCACGACAGTCGTGACATGCACTGACTGCAGCCTGGGCTCGTGTACTGAATAAGACCCTGAGAAGCCGTACTCATATTCCGTAAACCCGCCGCCTGCATCATCCTCGGATTAACATGAGCTGTCGGCCGTAGGTGTTGAATCTTGATGCGAGGCGATGGCAGATTCGCACACCTCTCAGGCAGGTGCTGTCTAAAGCGCGTCACGCCTGAGAGCCAATGAGAATGGCTGCTTTGTGCTCCCGAGAGCCAGTGCCCCCAGTCGTTTCTGCAGACTTCCGTACTCGCTGGTGTACGCGTCGATCTCTCGGTGGATACATGCGGAAACCTTCCTGTAGCGCATTGTGAAGTACAGCTGGTCTTCTCAGCGCCTTGCGCCCAGTCTTGCTTACCCGCGGCGCCACATTTTGGCATTATACTTCCTATCCTGAATCTGAATGACGCCATCTCTGTACCATTGAATCTCAAACCCACCCTCGATTTACTAACCAAACCGGGGTACGGGGCTAATTTCCCTCCCTTGCATTAGAACCAATACACCTTTGCTGCGCCGTTTGCACACGCGTGCCACGTGACATTTGGGCGCCCTGATGTTCTGATGTTTCTTTAGGGAAACGCGCTCTACGTCATTGACTGTTGGTTTCTCTGCAATTTACTTTGAATTGGTCTTCTCGCGCACAGAATATGTACCGTATGGCCACCGCACCGAATGTACGTATTGTATTGTAATTGCATTTATATAGCGCTTACTAGCCCTGACGAAGCTTCAAAGCGCTTTACGTAGACTGACTATTGTTCTGAACGTACTGTAATGTTCGGTCCTTAGCCAATGCACCGAATGTGCATCCGGAGAATCCCTGAGTCCGAGTGGATATAAGAAGTAACTGGTCGACTTGAACCATTCACGTCAGCACGAATTTCACATCCTACTCTCCATGGGAAGTTCTTTATTTAATCGGCAAAGCTTGCGGCCCTTGCCACTGCACTGGTTGTGCAGCCTCTCCATGTGCAGTGGAGATGTGCAGCGCAGAAAAATTGTGCGTTTCCTACTGCACTGAATGCTCCCCTGGGGCGTAGCTATCATAGGAGCTGCAGTTGCAATTAGTACCTTTTTAAATTATTAAATTAGGAGGTGGGCGGTCATTTTGTTGCTTGTTTTAGGGTCTAGTGCACCCTTGCTGCACCACTGATGCATCCTTCCCACCCCTCCGCCCCCACTCCCTGTTACTGCATTGGGATTTTTTCAGTGCTTAATTTGTAAAAAAATATATATATAATTGCCGGGGCTCTTGTCAGGAGAATACTGCAGCTTGCACTACACATTGCCCCTGTCATGCTGCCAACTACTAACCATCACACTTCTGCAAGTATGACAATTCAGACTATTCCAGGCCCCAAAAGCTGTAAGAATGGCTTGAGCGACAGGTAATAGTCATTTTTTATGTATAATAAATTAAAAATTACCTGAGGTTGTGGTCATCTCTAAATTATCCGGACAGCGCCATATTGAGGCAGACTTTCTCCAGCGCCGGTGTTGACAATTTAGCGATGGTGCTGAGTAGCGTAATCCGCCGGCTCAAATTAAGCACTGGATTTATTCTTCGTTTAACCGTGGATGCTCATCCATGCTACTCTTATTGTTTGACCTCAAATACTGCTGCACAGAATGGGTAAAACCCTTCATTATTACTTTGACTGTGGGGATCACTCCTCTAATTTGGGCTCAACATATAACCCAGTTCCCTACTCCTTTAGACGTGGGTACTTATGCCTGCTTTGGTGAATGGGGAGGTGGCCTTATTCAATAAATGAGGGTCCCTTCCTACCCGTGCTGAATGGAGGTACCTGCTGCACTGAATCAGGGGTTGCTCCTCCTTTGTAACTAACAGACCGCTCTCCCATGACACCCACAGAGTGAGGGCCAGTTTCCAGGTCTGGAATGCTCGTTTGGCTTCCTCAGGGCACTTCCCCGGCGAGATGGAGCCTCTGGTGGCTGCTTTTAGGGCAGGGGCCTGCTGTTGAGACCCCTGTCACTTCCTCCAGAGGTGAATACAGCAGAGGGCGAGATGGGGGGAGGGGGGTTAAGCTTTGGGAAGGAAGAATGGCTGATTTGAACATTTATTTGTGCATGGTTGCTTTTTGTTGCCAGTCCTTTCTCCATCCTATTGTTCCCAAGGTTTGTCGGTATGCAGGAGTTCACCTATTCTCGCCTGCGCTCTTACTATGGCGATGCCTCCCTGAAAGTCCCCATGGCAAGTCCCCGTTGTAAGTCCCAGTTGTGGTATTGTGTACTGTGAAAAATCTTTGCTGAGTCTGGCTTGAGCGGAGTCCAAAGCTGAAACTCGTTGCATCCGTCAGCTGTCAGGTCCTTGGGTTCCCAGATTGCTTTAGCTCCCTTTGTGTCCCAAGAGCCCCTGGCATGTTCAATAAAGCATTTTATGGTAAACACTAGGGTCAAAAGTTTGATAAAAACCATCGCTCTCTTCTGTGACCGTCTGCCTGCCTGACCGCCCATCTGTCTGTCTGATTCAGGAGTGCATACGTTTCTCAAATGTTGCGGTTGTGATAGAGAGTGGGGTTGGAAGAAGAAAATAAAGGGATTGGCTGGTGGGACTAGATCACTCCAATGTAAGTAATAACACATATAGTATGTTGTAAATAGTCTTATGGGGGTCACACATGAACTATTTGGAGGAAAATGTTTCACTTTAATAAAAGAAATCCTGAGATATAACTCACTTCCTTGCTTCATGAATATATATGAGTTGGGATTTTTCCTTAGACCAAAATACCTTTAAGCTGTCCTCTATTATGAAGAAGTAAAGCCGCGGAAGGAGGGCTCTCCTTACTTGCCCTTTGGCTATGTTTTGGCCTCTCGCCCCTCGAAAAGGGCACCATCCTGCCAGGGCTTCCCCAGCTTATACTGAATGTCCCCTGCCAGGTTGGCTGCATTCCTGCAGCATTTGGATTCGCTTGAATTAGACATGTTATTTCGAAGATCATAGGATTACTTGGTTCAGGCAGCTGCGAGTTTACTGTGTGAGGTGACGGAGGGATGGTTGTGCAGGGGTGAAGTGGGACAGAGGGACACAGTCTGTCGTCATTGTCTGATGTAGAGTTGATGCTATCAAATTTCAAAAACCTTCATATAGAACCACTTTCATCGCTTAAAAACATAAAATAATTATCAGGGGTAGGAAGCGTTATATAAATGCAATTACGATTACGTTGTGGTATCTGTCCTGTCTCTAAAAACGTACTGTGCACAGTCCTGCATGCTGAATTTCAAGAAGAGCTTAAAAATCTCCCATTGATAAAGCAGCCCCCGCCTCTGAAATGGCCCGTACACCCCAGCCACTGTGTTCATCTGGAGAGCACATGCCTCCCAAGAGCACTCCTGACTGGTGGCTGAGTGAGAGAGCCCCTGACCTGAGACAGGAGGAACCCTATGTGGGCCATGAGGAAAAAATGATCTGCTTCTTTTGGCGCTTCTAGAACCGTAAAGTGGCAATGATGTGGCATGATGGTGTTAAATCTATTACTTAAATAATTGGATACATTGGGGATTTGGACAGCTGTCATTTTTCACTCCAAGCCACCGAATATACCCATGAAAATTCATACCTTTTTCTTTAGGAAGGCTCCTGTTGCAGTAACTGTTGTTACTAATAATTCAAAACATATAACAACATATAATAAGACTGACCTTGCTTATTCAAAAAAAATATGTAGTGGTCCTTGTCCCAGTTCTAGAACCAATGGCCTTAAAGCAATTGATACTAAGGAAGAATTTCCTGGACTGCCACTGGAGATACTGGGCTCACCCATCCAGAGCGCAGTATTCCTTATGCAGTATGACTTACTGACGCCTTACACGCACAAGTAAGTAAAATGTTCAGAAAGTATAACTATTGTTTTTAGGCCAGCATTACCAATTCACAGTACCAGAACTTGGCCCCGCTAACATCCTCATAGGTGCCCAATATAGTGGATGCCTGTCTGCCCTGGAAAGCCATCCCCTGCATGCTTGTGGAGTTCAATGGATAAATACCTGGAGAAGTATCATGATTGATCAAATTGTCTACAACAGCATTCATTGGTATCTTCTTCTATAGTTTTGTATTCATTTTAACAAGTTATACAAGCTTTCTAAGATTGATCACTCCTCTTTCAACACTCAAACAGCTGTTCTGTTTTTATTGTAAGGAAGGAGTCCATTGTGTCTGAGGAGATTGGTTGGTCAAGCACTCTCACCACAGTGAGACTGGTGTGAAACCAATGACGTGTCAGAGGGAGAATGACACCAAAGGATGAAAGGTAGAGGCTGCCCAGCAGAGATGTGAACCTGTAATCTGCAGAGAAACACACACACAAACATACATACATACATACACACATACATACACACACACATACGTACATACAAAAACACACAAACAAACCCAAACACATAAACACACGCACACACACATACATATATGCACACGCACGCATGCATACAAAGTCACTGAAAAAAAGGACAAATTAACACTAGGTATCAATTACATTAAACAATGTTCCATGTGTAGCGCTTAACACAAAAACGAATGAATAGCCCCTGACAACTATCCAACACTGCCAGCTCTTTCCTGTATACCCGAGCATATTGTATAATGCTATTAAAACAGAGACTTTTTGGGTCAATCCTGAGCAGCCCATGTGCTGCTCTTCGAAGCACGCTGTATTCAGGTATGGACATGCTAAGATAAGCTTGCAGTTTTGTCCTATCGCTGAAGGTTGGTAGGTTGGGAAAGAAGTGTCTGGGGCGTCCTTTAAACAAGCATTTGCAATGAAATAGGTCTCACTTTTGCGAAAGTTTAAGCTATTAGCATTGTAAATGACAATGCCTTTTATTTATGTTTTAAAAGCAAAAACATAAATAAAAGGCATTGCCATTTACAATGCCAATAGCTCTAACTTTAATAATGCGAGACCTATTGCATCGCAAATGCTTGTTGTTAGGTATGGGGAGATTAAATTATTTGCCCAGAATCAGAGGATGTTGAGCGTCATTGCTGAGACTCGAACCCGGTTCCCCAGCTTCAGGTCAACTCAACTTCTCCATGGGGACCACACGAGTTGGCTTGCCACAACCGTCAGCTGTTCTGTCTTCACACATAGTTTCTAGACGGCTGATATTGCATGGAGATCACTGGCTCTGTTCCTGTCATTACTGTCCCTAGAAAGAAAGCCAATCCATCCCTCAAGGCTCACAGTCACTATCCCCACGCAAGGGATAATTCCGATGGACATGAGCTCATCACCACAAGGTGCAGTTAGGAGATAAAAAGCTGACGGATGACAGACTGAGTGGCCATCTTGGGCTTCAGTTGGCCCCATCCTCCTCTGCTATTAAGTCTTAAAGGAACACGACAATTACCACCAAGTTCAGTTCTCATAATTTTGCTGGTACAGTGCCAGTACTTCTAAGCATGACTGTTTTGTTTAGGTTCTGTAGTGCCTTTAATAGTACTTCCCAAAATGGCTGCCGCACTTTTAATTGCATAGCTCTAATACTAGTTGGCATTCTCAGCTAAAAGGCTGAGAATTAAAATGGTATCCTTTTTACTCCCCTTTCAGGTGTGCTAAACAAGAGTTTGCAGAGTCAGAATACTGTGTTACTGAGTGGGATATTTAGTTGTGGTGCTTTAAGACCTGTTTATTTCACGAAATTTCTCATTTCTAAATGTATGTTACATGGCTTACACTGTCCAAATCCTACCAGACTTTCAGAGGCAATGACCAATAAGAAAATCTAAACACTGCTTTATAGATTAGTTATTTTTTCATAAGCAGAGTTGGGGCAGAGTTAAGTATGTTTTATGTGTGACTAACACTTCTGCACTCAACAGCCTTTCCAGAGGTAGCCAGTTGTGAAATATATCTTGGTGGATTGATGTGCCTGCTACACAACTCTTTATTTAATTGAGAGAATCCAGGCCCTTCTTGCTAAGATACTTTGTAAGGTTAGAGTGCTAGCTGCAGAGGTCTCCACACATCTTGAATTTCAATAGTTTGAACTTCATCCGACCCCTTATTTCTTAATTTCATAGTTGGGCTGCGATACAAGGGTCTTTAATTTCTAAGGACTTGCTACATTACTCTTCAAGCGTCAACACGCTAATATTTCTTCTAGTTTTGGGAGCCTTTGTTATGTCAGAATTGGCATTCCCTTCCAGGCCACAGGTCTCAAATAAACCTATTCCAGCCTCACAGTGAACTGCCCCCTTCGTTGTCTACAGTCACTTCAGCACAACCTTCTTGTAATTATAATGGGCGAGCTTATGTTTGTTACTGTCAGTGGAGAAGTGTGGCTCAATGGTTAGAGCAGGCAGACCTCGATGCAGAGCTCTGGCCAGGGACCAGGGTTCGATTCCTGCCTCGGCGGGTCTCGGGCTCATTAATTCCCCTGACCGGATATTCTCACCTCAGTGCCTATTCTGATCATGGGTCCCACGCTGCAACTCTGGGCAATAGCTTGCTTAGTCTCCACAACAGCCCCCACAACGTGAGGGATGCCTGGTCTGCACCATGGGGGTGCCCAGGAGCGGACACTTCACAGGGAAAGCAAGGAAGGGTGTTTGTACAAGCGCCGGGATACCCACTGCGGGTAGCTGTGACCTGTACAAAAACATTTACATTTACTACGTCTCTTTTATGTAGAACAGCATTTAAAGCACAAAGTAAGAATCTCTCCATTTTCCAAGTTTTACCCAGGCGACGTGAGACTTCCTTCCCACGGGGCAGAGGGCAGGACTTCCTACAGCACCACATCATTAATGATGATGTTAGAAAAACACAAAGCCAATGGAAAGTGGTTTCAGGAGTGGGGATCCAATAGGCAAGCAGAGAGCAGCTACTGATTTATTCTAGACATCTCTTATCCCTTGGGCCACTGAGCAGCATCAGGACGATTTCCTGACTACTGCCAAGGGATGCTAAAATTGTTTTCAAAATAAAATTTTAAAATATGTAAGCCTTGCACTTAAAAAAAGAAATACGTACATAAAGCTGCGAGTAGGCTGATATTGCAATTTCGCACTCCTCTACTTTAAATGCCATTGCTGTGGATAAAGTTACTGGTCAAGTGTACTATATAAAGTATTTTTTTTTAAATACCCCAGTCTTTGAATATAATAATAAATTGTGTGCTTTAAGGCATCAAGTTATTGTACTAGTTGTAAATATCTGGGAAAGAATCCACCCCAGTACTCCTCTTTTATTTCATATCTGTACTGGGGGCCATGACCCCCCTTCTAAATGTATACTCCAGGCTACAGGTCTGTTGAGGCGACCTGTCCTGTTTACGGTGGGCCCTTCATTGCTGATTTTTCACTCTGGGTCGGCCATATAGGCCATACGAGGGATGTCCGCCCTGTAAAGAGAAATTCCCCAGACACTCAAGAGAGAAAACTCCTTATGCATCAAGGACATTTCATTTGTATCTTTCAGAAACAAACCTCTGTTATGGAAGTGGAGGAAAGAAAACCAAATGCAAGCTGAGCAGGCAGCCTGGCATTTAGTAGGTGGCAGCCTTGGGCCTGGCAAACTAGGACCTCCACTACCCCATCCGCTGGTGGCCTGCCCGCCAACCTTTCAATGACCCCTTAAAACTTGAGAAACATATCAATAATGGTAAAAAATGCCAACGCAATAGCAGCACTAAAATGCATCCTTACATCAGAACAATGACAACAAGCATTGTCAGTACCAATAGGTCTGGCTTTAAAGGAATGTTGTATGGTAATGTGAAGGATTACATGGAAATAAATACATATTTGTGTAAAACCCAAGAACTGCAGAATAAGATTGGTGCAGGGTAAAAGGTCAGGTGATAGGTGCACTGCAAGCCAAACCTAAAAGTCCATGTAAATTAAATATTGCCCCCTTCCCATCGGTGCTGCTGCCAGAGAAAAAAACACCATAAATTATCTAGTTATCTAAGACACTTTACTTGCATTCCAGTGTCATGTGGGCGACCATGAAAGTTCAAGCTCAAGCAGCTGGATAAATAACAACATGATCACAGCTGGGTGGAAGGCAAGTACTTTTTTTGTGGAAGTACACACATTCT
The DNA here is from genome assembly GCF_964263255.1 of Lissotriton vulgaris. NCBI lineage: Eukaryota > Metazoa > Chordata > Amphibia > Caudata > Salamandridae > Lissotriton > Lissotriton vulgaris. Next base: position 229,417,532 of record NC_141700.1, on the reverse strand, counting down.
ACCCAATCAAAACATGTACTCCTGGTTCCAAACGTGGGTGAAGTCAAAGCCCCTCTCTACTGATGGTAACATAATTGCCTGTTACAGCTGTGCTGTCAAGCCAGACCATAAAACACAACAATAGGAGTTCGCACCTAATAAACTCCACAAATCAAACACAAACCCTAGAATAACACTAAGCTTCCTAACTGCAGATAACAAGAAACACCTCTGCTAAAACAGATAATTCAATTAACAATTTACACAGGAATAACCCAATTTAAAAATAGTATATATTCCACCTGCTCAGCGATGTCTTGGATGGCTTTTTATTTTACATTCTTTCTCGGGCTGAAAATATTTGTTCTGTGCAACAGCCCTGTTGACTACAATGGCGCTCTCTCGAGCATCAATGTAATCAGTGCTTAATTTGAGCCAGTGGTTTCTGGTGCTTGGCACCAGCACTTAATTGGTGTCCGGTGCTGGGGACACCACTTAATTGTCAACACTGCACTAATGACAGCCTGCCACATGGTGGCGATGCTCATCTATATACTGGCAATATAAAGATAATCCTATGTATAGCCAGCCAAGCCATGGAACACTAACAGATTACTATCTCACCGTTAAGGATTCCTTCAAGCTAGAGGACTTCTGGACGAAATAGAACCTCCTCCAGCCAGGCATCTTTACATGCAGTTCCGGTATGGAACTTTACCTATCCGGGCTTTTACTGCAAATTGGGAGCGTGCCCTAAGGAGTTGCATTGTCAGGCTTGTGGTGATCAAAAAGAAGCCATTGAGCACATTATCTTTTTCCACCCAGTTTATGTGTTGGAAAGGTGGTTTTGGATTATTCTGCTCTGTCAGAAACTGGGAGTTAGGGAACATAAGGAGGCACTCAGGATTTTGTGATACGACACATGCAGGTTGGCAATCTTTGCTCTCTCTCATTTTCTGATGAGTGTGTGGAGAATAAGGCACAAGTTAAGCATCCCTTATAAGAAACCTGTATAAGTGGTGAACAATAATATGGCAGCTATACAATCCTTGGAGAATAGGAAGGTTAGTACTTGTTGTATAACAGGATTAAGATTGGAGTTTTATTCTTTTAAGCTTTTAGCGGGTGAATAACATATTTTATTGCCTCGAAAGCCACATTCACTTAGCTTTAGGATAGCTGGATTTGCAATTATGTTAATGAATTTAAGTCTTGGGAGGTATTAAGCACCCCCAAACAAATTGCATTACATTCTTACGCTGTTTACTGGTAATATTATCGTATTGAATTTTATACATTTATGCTGCAAATGTTTTATGGATGTTTTATTCTATGTGCTTTTATGGCTTATAAGCCGAGATAAAGTTTAAAGAAAGTAATTTAGAGAGGAGCAGAACAACCGTTGTTTGCAATATTTATTAAAAATTGCTAATACCTGCCTCCCCAGCCATTCCTTTAGCTTTGGGTGCCTGGAATAAGCTGATTTGTTGCACTTGCAGGCAAGAGAGATGGTTAGTGGTTGTTTTGGCGGGGCTGACAGGTGTGATGGGTGGTGCAAGCAGTAGTGGCCTCCTGGTCAGGGCCCTGGCACTTATTATTTTACAAATTAAGCACTGTTTGACAATGTTTATATGGAATCCAGGAACGTGATTCAAATGAAGAAAGATGCAGAGATCAGGAAGAAAACTAATGTGAAGCACCAACATAGAGGAAACGCACAGAAACATCTATAAATGCTTGATGCTTAACAAGAATTAGAAAGGGAAAAGGTACAGCTATGGTGAAGCAGGACAAGAGGCCAGCAACCAGAGAAATACTACCCTGGTACCAAAAGCCAATGAATACAATTAATACCCAACATGGAACATGAAGGGGAGTAATAACAACATCCAAATGCAAACAAATCCACCTACTTGAACTGTCTGAAGGAGCATAATACATAGACACAAAAGACACACTGGACAAAGCAGAATTGTACAAACTCAAATAAATAGTATGGGAGTAATGATCTTTTTGAAAGTTGACGAAAACACTAACAATGTCGCCATCGTGCTGCACAAGAATCTAAAATAACTAATACTAATACTAAATTGTGCTCAGTATAAAAAGCAAGGTTGGACAAAAAGCAGTCCTGGCAAAAATGCTCCAATCAGCTCCATTCGTCTTCTCACTCAATCTCTCTATTTCCATCCAACCATTCTCTCACTCTCCTTTTCTCTTGTCCCTCTCTATCCCTCTCTATCACTATCTCTCTTACCCCTTCCTCGCTCTTGAAGTCTTTCCATGCCAGCTGCATTTCACTTCGGGAAGTTGAGGAGAAAGACAGAAGCAGAACTGCTAAAACGACTCCAGATGGTCCAGAACCAAGCGGCCGGACTTATTTGGAAACTACCCAAATGGCAATCAGTCGGATCTGGCATGGAAAGACTCCATTGGTTACTGATGGCCCAGAGGATTGCCTTCAAGACGGGTTGCACCGCCTTTAAAGCATTGCACGGCAACGGCCCTAAATTTATCAGAAACCTGATCACCAACTATAAACCCCAGCGCAACCTACGCTCTGCCCATCTCAATTTAGTTACCATTCCCTCATTTAAAAAGAAAAGACAAGGAGGAAGCTGCTTCTGCTACTTGGCGGCCACTTTTTGGAACTCCCTCCCTCTATCACTCAGGAACTGTCACAACCTCCTGGTATTTAGGAAGTCCCTGAAAACGTGGTTATTCAAGCAGTCCTACGCCTAGAGTTTGTACTTTGTCTCTCACAAACAGCGCCATGAAACCCACGGGTATACGAGCGCTCTATAAATAGTTATTAACCTAAAATTAACATTAAAAAAACAAAGCTCCCAAGGGCTCCGGCCTACCGAGGTAATGCCCTGTAAAATAAATGGCCTGTCCGGCCCTGATATCAAGATCTTTTTAATTATAGAAGGTTCTTATTGTGTAAAGTAGCTGTATGCAAAGAACGCTACTCTTAAAGAGGTTGTGTGTGATGCTGTAGGAACAGGAGAATGTGTCTTGTTAAGAGTTGTGCTAAGGCATACTCCAGAATTCTAATGATGCTAATGGATGGTTTGTAAAGACAGTTACAGAGTTCGTGGTTTGTCGCAAAGGCATAGCTGTAAATAAACAGAAACTGCTTTCATAGCAACAGACAGGAAACATGCAAAAGACAAGGGCCTGCTGTATTATTATTTTTTTATCTCTTGGGTCAACATCTATTTAACCATGTGTCCCGATGCATATATTGATTTCTTGCAAATGTTCTAGCAAATATTCTTGTTTGAATTATTTCGCAAATAACTTTGAAGAACCTTTCTAGGCACTTTGTCTTATCTGCTGCCGCCTGTACTCAATTCAGCTCTTTCTTTTACTAAGATTGCATGACAAATAATGAATTGATATCTGGGATAGACACAGAACACACACCATGGAGTAACATATCAGAAGGACTTAAAAATGTAGGTGAAATTAAGTAGTAAGCCAAAGTAAGTTACACAATTAAACCTCTTACAGACCTAAAAATACAGTGATCGGAAACCGATCCCATGCATAAGTGCAGTACAACTGCGATTTTACACAGCACCCCACATAAATATATATCTCCTGTACACAACAGCACGAAGTAGGAAAGAAAAACTAATATATGCCCGGAAAAAAGCCGGTAGATCTAGCCTTGGCAAGTTGGTGTGATGGTTACATTTTACTTTATTCCTTTTTACAAACCACAAAAACAGAAAGAAGCAAAAAAGAAAGCATAATACCTCATAAATGTGGCAGCCCCTTGACTGCAATAAAAAAAATTAATTATAAAAAATATTAACCATCACATATAATTTTAATAGACCAACTATCGATCAGGCAGGTGTACTTGTAGAAACCCTTTTTCGTTTTAATGCACATCACAGGGAAATCTAAATCATATTGGAGCAAGAAAATGTAGTATTAGCTTTGGATTACTGTAATCTAAAGACATTGAGACAGATTTATGAAAGCTTCGCGTTGGTGCAGTGTAAAAAAAAAAGTGACGCAAACCGATGCAAAGTCTTTAACTGGGATTTTCGTTCAAACACCAATCTTGATTTGCCCTGGTAAGCTCGACGAAAGTCAAGCAAAGTAATGCTACTTTGCTTCAAGGACACGTCCCACTGGTGGTACTTGGGCACTCCCTCAACACCACCCATGGATTTTGATGCAAAGGCCTATGTACTGTAAAAAGGTAGACAGTGCAAAAATAGACAGACAGAGAGACGCCAACAATGTATGCCTCCTTGAGCCTAGTGTAGCATTTGAAAAAAGTTTTATTTTCTCAAAGGTTTCTAACTTTGCATGTGTGCAAAGCACAATAACAAGTTAGAAAACATTAAACTATGTCCTAACATAGTATTTTGTATGGAAAGGATGCCCTTCAAGTACCAAACCTATGTTTGACATCACACAAATACCCTTACACTATAGTGCAAGGGTGTGTGCATGGCACAAGGCAGCCTAAATAACACCAGTACAGTGGAAGAGGGCAACAGCATATATCTTGAAAGATATGGTGGTGTCCTGCTGTTTTTATTGCTGCATGACATTTTAGTGCCTTTGTCAGATAGTTTAAGCACATAAGAATGACTAAAAACCTAAGTATACAGAGTGGGAAGAAAAAAGAATTTGCAAAGTGGGGTATTCGGCACCCAGCTCTGGCACAGTCACTCGAAGAAGTGGGCTCACCCACTTACCCAAGTTGTATGCAGGGGCGGCTCTTCCCTAATGGAGGGAGAAAGTCGCCCCACTCGTCAGTTAGTGACTGAAAAATAAAATGATTATAAAACATCATATTTTTTCAGTGACGGGTTTAGGCTTGCGTGTAGGGTGGGCAGGGGGGGGGAGGAATAGTGGGCACCTAGAAGTGCGCATGTAAGTTTGGCCGGTTGTCCTAAGCCGGCCAAAGAGACATGCGTATTTCTATTCCTCCAACCCAGCTGTGTTCACAGCCAAGTTGGAAATAAGCTGCAGGCTCCCAGGGACTGTCTGAATGGCAGACCATGCTGCTCAGATCAATCCTGGCGCTGCTCTCATAGCATGAGGTAGGATGCCTGCTTTCCCAGAGACTGCTGGGAGAGCACGGAGGCGGACGTGGGAGGCAGCGGCAAGGAACGGAAAGGTACGCTTAAAAAATATATATTATTTTACCCACCCCTCGCCCCCCCCTGTCCGTTCATCCCCCCCCCCCCCCCCCCCCCCCCCCCCCCCGTCCGTTCATCCCCCATCCCCAACTTTCGTTTTATGGCGTCCGCCAACGGCCGTATGTTTTGGTGGGTGGAAGCAAATTGTGGTTGACAGATGAATGGACGAAGAGGACTTACCCACAGCCCCTCTATGTATGTAAATATATTTGTTTTTTTTATTTTATTTCATGAGGTTGGAGAAAATAGCTAAAGCTGCTTCTAGGCCAGACCTAGTGCCTTTATTCTTCAGACAACATGCGTTTGAATAACAGCTTCTTTCACCATGGTTTCTTATTCAATAAGGACAAAGCAATTGTATACCCGACAGAACCAACTTTCCTTTTCATTCACACACACATGCTTGCCTTAGACTTGTGAGACAAAATGAATGTATAGATTTTATAGCAAACTTGTCCTGCTTATTAAGGATTTAATGATGATACAGCTAGCACAGATTATACCATCAAATGGCGTAGGTTGCTGGACCGGTGTTGTTTTCTCTTTAGAGGATATTCTTTTAAATTTAAAAACAGGTGATCATGCTTTGTTCGCCCCCTCAAAACTATTTATCCCAGAACCCCCAAATACTTCAGCCAAAACAGGCTAGGCCTAATAACATGCATTAGAAAAAATAATTAGCCTGGCTTTACTATATTAACATAAGTAAACATAGGCAATAAACAATATTGTTTGCATGCACAAATAAAGTCTACAAATAACTAACTGCTACATTTAACTTGCCTGTAAGTTCCTAGTATAGTGAGCCACATGTGCACCCAGGGCCTGGAAGTTGTCACCTGTGCACTGTAGCACTTATTGTGGCATCCGCTGATGTGACAAGGAAACATGGCTTCAGGCCTACTATTGACTGCGGCAGTTTAAATCTGCTGTACAACCTGTTAAAATAACCCTTTTTTTGACAGGTAAAAACCACCCTTTTAAATATGAATGTCACCCCTAACTGAATCATGTAGGGGCATGGTATTTCAAAAGACGGATGCTGGTTAGGCTTCACCATGCAATACTCTTGTAAACCCCAAAGATGGTTCTTGGATGCACAATAATAAATCCTTGGCTCAGTCCTGGTAGTGTGGCAAAAAACAGTCAAGCTTTACAAGTGGAACATAAGCAAGAATTTCACAGTACCAAAATGGCGACAAGTACTTGACAAGTCTCGAAAGAATTCCGACACCAAATTATAAACATAAAGCAGTTTTTTATATTAATTTAGACACCAAAACAAACACGAACAAATACATATAGCCGAAGTTATGGATTTTAGAAGCAAACATAAATCACAGCAATTCAATACTGCAGACATTTTGCACTGCGGTCAATATAAAAGTCAATATAAAAATGTGGTAGTGACAATCGGTCACTTTCAAGTTGAGTTGAGTGAAACCAAGGGAGGGTAAAGGTGATGCAGGTCGCAGGACCACGCCACAAAGGTCAGTTCTATTATACCTGACTTGAGAAGCCCGGGTGTAGAGCTGTCCTGGCTGTCCTTGGTGCTGAAGCGGGAGCAGAAGTGGAGTTGGTTTTAGTGCTTACATGATGCTGGTGGGGAACAGGGTGCAAAAACTTGGCAACAAAGTAATTTCTGATATCAGATGAAGGTTTTGCGGTGTTCCCTCGAGCTGCTGCATCAAGTAAAGGGGGTGGTTGTCCGATTGGTGACCAATAAGCCTTGGCAGAAGCATGTACAGCAGAAATTTAGAGGCAATCATTTTTATTATGCAGGAAGAAATATGGGGCGCCCGTTCCTGCATCTTCTGTCCAAAGACCTGCGAGAAGTAACTTGCCCAAAATACCTGCAGATCCTACAACTCATCCCCTTAGAATCGGATAGAGCTAACCCAGTGGTTTGAACCTTCCCTTGTTATGTTATGTTATATGCTGTTTTGTAACACGCACAACTACTACCGGAGTATCCTGGCGCGGTATACCGCTGGGGAACCCGTCCTGGCTTTCCCTGTGGGATGGTCCCTACTGGGAGTCCCCAAGGTGGAGCCAGGCATCCCCGGCGTTGATGGGGCCGTTGTGGAGATTAGGCAAGCTAATGCCCAGAGTTGCAGAGAGGGACCCCTGGTTAGAGTAGGCACCGAGGCGAGAATTATCGAGTCCACTGACCCTGGTCCACGACCCTGCCGCGTCGGGAATTGAACCCTGGTCCCGGGCCGACTCCTGCTTCCGGGTCTGCCGCCTCTAACCAGTGAGCCACACCACCCCACAGTGAGCCACACCACACCACAGTTAGCCACACCACTCCACCTTGGAGATTTGATAGATTTTTGTACTAATTCTACAGTTCAAGCTGACGCGGAGTGGGGTGGGATGGGGAGTGGGGCCGGTATGTGTGTGGTACAGCAGAAATGTAAAAGCATAATTCCAGTTCCCCTTAATGATTTTTTTATCATTTTTGTGACATTTTGTTGATTATATTTTACTATCTATTTCTAGTTCAGTTTGGGATTTTTATTTTTCATTTTGACTTTCTTTCTGCTTTGGTACTGCATTAATAATTTACTCATTGCCTTTAGTTAAGCATGTCTGCTCTGCACCATAGCTACCAGGGGGTTGAGCTCAGGTTAATTTAGTGACTTAGAGGGTTCAACCTGATATGGGTTGTGATTATTCCTTGAGGTGGGCAGTCACCAAACCCGAATCATAATCTAATTTTGTACACAAATAACATTAAAGGCTTACATTTGGGGATGTGGGGGCAGGAAATCATAACTTACAATTTGGTTTGCTATGTATTCCACTGGCAGGTAGGTTAAAGTCATATGTGATACTCTTAGACAGTCATGGCTTTTCAGCAAACAGCATGTTGCACTTTGAATTTGAAGGTTTGTTTTTAACACATTACAGGCTTAAAAACGTCAACATGCAAAGCGAGGTTGGTTAAAAAGCCAGACTGAGAGTATAACACACGATCTGGAGGTGTACAATCTTATTGCAGTTGTAAAACTTTTGTTGGAGACAAATCTAGTCTCAAACGTTTTGTGATGACAAGAATATCGAGGGACAGAATATCACAGGTAAGACTATTGTTTTAAAGTGTTAAATATATTAATATTGTTGTATATAATACTGATGTTTTATTATTTTGTAAAGTTTTATTCGTTTGTATGGTATAAGTCATTATTAGTTCACTGGTAAATGTATTTTTAGTAGTTATTTTTTGCTTTGATAATATATTTAAAGAATTGTTTTGGATTTTCTTTTCCTTTTTTATTTATCTGGAGGGTTGACTTGTAGGGGTGTGGAGTGGGAGGTTTGTTTAGTATATATTCTATAATTATTTATAAATTGTTTATTTCGATTTTTGCACTTTAATTAGTTAACAAGATTAATTAGGCATCTTATATAATTGAGAAACTAATTGTTTTTGTTGTAGTTTAATTAGATTATTCATTATGTAAATAATGTAATTGTTGGATTAATTAAGTTAAATGTACATTTCATTATTTTCAATGTGTAGTTTTTTTTATTGTAATGTTTGTCTGATATCTTACATGTTAATATTGGATTATTGGTTGTGTAGGGATATTGGGTGGAAAGTGTTTCAGTTCTATACATTGATAGTGCTTTTAAATGGTAAGCAATGTTTAATTTATTATATATCTTTTTTTATATAAGTTTATATTTGGGAGCGTTTGTTGCTAATAAACACAGCCGTCAGCACTGGAAGGTTTGTGTATCTAGATTTTTGTGAGAAACAGGATATGCAGTATTTTTAAATTTCATGTTTTTATATTTTATATCCTTGTATTGATTTAAGTGTTTAGTAATTGATATGTTTATAATAGGATACCTTCCCAGGTGAGTTGTGTGCTACAGAAATACACATAATATAACACACCCACTTTCTCCCTCCCTTCTGAAAGGTTTTTACCTTATTCAGGCTTTGGCTTCTTTTATGCCCCATTTTCCCTTTCATCTCCAGGTTTTCACTTGAGCTTTCTCTCTATCACTCACATAGAAAAACAAATGTCAAGGATGGCTTTGTCACTTTTGCTGCCCATCACTATTGTCAATGTTGAGCTTGATTTTTTTTTTTTTTTTTTTTACTTACACTGGCTCATTCTGGTAAATGTTATGCATGGCTCTCACTGAGCCCCATTAAAGGGGACGCCGGATTCTAAATCAGGAAATTCATTGCAATGATGAGGCAACAGCGGTTAACAAAAACATTGCCCACTGTTGCCACATCATAACGGATCTCCAGGCTGCTCTGGCAAGACTCTCACAGAGCCTGCCTGTCAGTTAAGTGCTGTCATAGCAGTGAGCATATCTGGAGGCAGAGCTTCAAGTGGGATGAAAAAACTGGGGGCTCTCTCATAGGGGCGTGGCCAATGTAATTAAGGGCATGGCTTATAACACTTAAGCTAAAATCTGTACTTGGCATAGTGTGCTGCCCCACTGGCATTTAACTGCCATTCATCCAGATATATAACACAAGTACCATTGATGGAGCAAGGATTTGCCCGTAAAACGCCTTGCTCGTATGCAAAACCCTTGTCTAAACTGCATAATAATATTAACCTCGTTATTCGTCATTTATAAAGCGGTTTTCCCAACACGCGGGTGTCCCCAGGATGCTTGCTTGTTTGTCTTTTCGTACTAAAACGAAGCTTGCACTTAAAATGGCTGCTTTGCCGAAATTCAGTCTGCGCATGCGTCGGTCATACCCATGTGATGTGACGCACTCGCATTCTGGAGGGATTCTGTGCTCATGCGCATTGATGCTAAATATGGCCGCTTGTCTCTCACCACGCTCTCTGCTTGCTGCAGCTGCTTTAGCCTATCTGTCTTTTCGCACTAATCCTTAATGCTATAGTCATTATAAAGTAAGGGTTGGTTAAGTTTTATCTTGGTATACAGTGCGATCGTTTTATGTATGATTTTAATTTGTTTTCGCTTACTTTTCATGTACCGCGTCTTTGTGGGCTGGGGCAATCATGAGCGGAGCCATACTTGAAGCTCTGCTGGGCACCGTCACATGACCGGAGAAAGTTCCAACCGCGCAGAAGCTAAATCTAGCCAGCTGGCTCCTGAAGCACAATGCGCCTGGGAACATCGCTGGGAATACGGAGTCTTACCTTGGAAAAAGCAATACTGTTGCTACCTATTGTGAACTGTCCTGTACTACTGTATTCCATGCATGGGAACGTGAACTCGGGGGGCGGGTGTGCAAAATTGAATATTAAACATGAGAAAACTGAATTCTAGGAGGTGGTAATGACCGCACCACCTCTCCTGACCAATCACAAGGTGGGAAACTGTCACTTGCAACATTAGTGGGTGGTCTAAGGGTCCCCAAAATCGTATAATTGCCCTAGTTTAGCTTAGGAAAATTGTCCGACTTGTCCGAGTAGCAGACCTGTCACTGACCCTACGATCTCAATAGGTGCTCATTCTGAAAGTGCTGCGGAGCACTTTGTCCATACTTTCCACAATCTCCTAAGGGGTGGAAAATCCTAAGTGCTGGCGAAGCACTTTGCTGGGGAATTCGAAAAATCCAATCGGGGTTTCTGGCGGATTACTTGCAGGAGGGGGTAACGCAGGCGTTGCTGTCCGAAGCTGTGGGTGTTGGTCGTACCCTGGGAGGCCCAGTCCTTGACCTGAACCTGAGGGGTATCCTGTCCTTACTGTCCGTGAGCTGTACCTGCTCGCATTCTGGCATTCCCTTTCCGAGGGTCCCTGTCCCCGTCTTCCCAACTGACCCGTGGCCAGGGTTGGTCTTCAATCTGAACTAGGTAAATATAGATTGTGGGTCTACGTCTCTCTCTCTCTCTCTCTCGCTCTCTCTCTCTCTCTCTCTCTCGTTTATCTGATCTGGTAAAAGCATTCTTACCTGTGTTATTGCTTTATTGCCAATGCAATTATATGTGTCTGAATTTTAGTTGGTTCCTTCTCTTCCCCTCTCCTTTAGAAACTCATTGATTCAATAAAACCATAGCATGTTCCCGTTTTTCCCTTTCCTTTAGTTGTTTGCAGTGAACTTAGCAAGAATAGCTTAAAGCTTAGGTTAAGTACATGTTCTAGGTCTCATCTCCACTCCTACGTTCTAGTATAAAATTGCAGTGACTAGTTTTGTTCTAAAAACTCCTACCTTTAGTCTCCCCATATATTCTAATGGTCATATTGTTGATGCAAAGTTACCTATTGGTGTTGATTTTAATGTTTGATATATTATTCTGTGTATCGCTTATTATCTTGGCATCTTCTCTTTGAATTCTTATATAAAGTTTTAAACTTCATCAGGTGTCTGTGGTCATTTTACAGAATTGTGGAAAGTATTTTATTGACTATAACGTGTATTTGATGTTAGACCTGTCTACTATTTTTCCCTTATAGCTCCAGGTCCATCGTAAGAATTGTGCCTGTGGTAAGTCAGGTACATGGTAAGCAGAGGTAAATCCAAACTTGATTACTCTTAGCAGCGTGCAGGAGGAGAAATCCTCACCCAGTTCACCCAAACAAATTAGTGTGGTAATAAAAGGTTTTTTCCACGCCAAGGGCCCAGTGCGTGTAAAAGAATTGGTAACTCGGGTGACCTGGGGGAAACTGCGCGCTCTAGCAGTAATTTCTGGCAAGCAGAGGATGGTTTGGGACTAGTTAGATTAGGTAGACAGGATAGTCATAAACAAACCTTGAAATAAAACGTGCTGCTGGTTTCTACTGTATTTTTCAAAAAAATTTATGAAATGTTTTTTTTATATATAAATGTGCATGATTTTGCATTGCTGCTATAAAAATTGCATGTTGAATTAACCCAGAATTGTTTGTAAATGTTCAGTGTAGTCCGAATCCCCGGGGAAGTATTTTAGCTAAACGGTGAGTAGAATCCGGTTAGCTGTTGAAGTCACTAAGTTTGAATCATTAGTGCAGGGTTAAAGGAGTAACTGGAAGCACTAATTAGGACCTTTGTTTCTGGAGTGAATGATAGCTACGAGTCCTTTATAAAACTTTCATTGCGATATCACCTAGTAAGGGTCGCATACGGAAGGAGTAGTAGGGTCTCCGAGGCTTGTCTGGTAAGTAAAATAGTACGCTGGTGAAATCCTGGCTCAGTACATATCCCCGACTAAGGTGGATGAGTCAGAAGAATAACGGGTTCTGTATTGCTGGTGTGAAGGGACAGGCAACGAAGTCTATCCAGAGTGAATGAAAAGTAGACAGAAGTGGTTTACTAGTAGCGAAAGAAAAGTCTTTTCTCTCTTTAGAACACTCAGACATAGTGGCAAACGTTGTGTGTTATTGACTAAAACTTGCACTCGCACTTTAGAGAGAGTAAAAAGTTTCCGTTACCTTGTGAAGGAGGGAGTCAGTCGGAGAGCTGCTCTGACGTCACTCCGTGCCGCGCTGGTATTGGTCAAAACAGCGGGTGGGTAGTGGAGCTGAATTTGTAAAGGAGGGGTGAGTGCCGAAGCGTGAGACTCTGTCTGGCGAAAAGGCCGCGCACCCATTGGTTAACAGTATTTGTATTCCCTGACCTGATTGGGTGGTGCGAAATAAAAGTCGCGCTAGCATTGGAAGCACAAAAGTAAACAAAATTAATCAAGCCGAGTTAGAAGCGAGTCTGGAGAGTTGCATGTGGTATCCAGATTTCATACCGAATCCAAAGTACCTAGGATTTCATAAGGATCAGCTTATACGAGGTAGACCGCACATGATGTATGGAATAAAGAGAAAATTGTCGTTCTCTGATAGAGTAAAGAATTTTTTCAAAACTGACAAGCCCATTAGAACGAGGGAAGGCGTACTCATTCCCCCGCCAAATACCCCTGCTTCTTTCATGTTGTTTGATAAAGGGTATCACACTTGTGTCTGGCTAGAAAATTGGGCAAAGTATACTGTGGATGACGGAGTCCTAGCATTCCCTGTTGAAGGTACATTTAATGGTCGGATCCTGTTTAACTTAAGGACCCGCATGAATGAATTACACCCTAGACCGAGGTTGACCCAGTACGAAGCTTTGGAGGAATGGGAGATTGAGGCTGCCGAGCGAGACAAACCCCGAATGGACAAGGGAGTGAGTAAGTGGTATCCCAGACTTCCAACGCCAACTAAAGAGCAGAAAATGAAACAGTGGAGGCAGTCTATGTTAACTGAAGGGCTGTTCCCCATGATGGGGGTATTAGAGGAGAAAAGAGGAAAAAGTAAAGAAAAGACCCATCACCTAGCACCTATGGGGGACATAGAAGATGAACACCTGGAAGACTTGTTAATGAAGAATCCACCTCCCTATGTAGCAGAATCAGAACCAGTGCATTCTCAAAATCCCTTTACAAATTACCCCCGAAGTAGGAGGGATAGTGAGACAGACGGGACAGCTACAAGCAGTAAACATAGTGGAAGGGATGGGTTTTGCAGACCTAAGTCCACAGTCCCGAATTATCAGCCATTCGGGGAAAGTCCCCCTCGATTGGTTGCCCCGACTGCCCCGAGTATTTATCCGTCCCTAGTACCTCAGGTATTGCATGGCAATTCTGCTGAAAGGGGGTTGCAGGAAAAAGAGAGAGAAGCCCTGACTAAACAGCGAGAGGAATTAGTCAGAACCATTGCCCAGATGCATCCCCATCCTGATTCCTTGACCATTCCGGTAACTATTGGTCCTGCTATCCCAATGTATAAAAATGACCTGACTAGTCCCCTTCCTCCTGTTATCACCCCAATACTGCCTACTCCTAGCTTCCAGACCCCGAGGAAGGAAGTATTCATAGATGAGGATCAGGAAAGTGAGTGTGAATCTGGAAGTTTGATGGATCTGCCCATAAGGGAGTCAAGGGCCAGTGTAGTAGGGACTAGAAGTCAGCCCAGACAAAAGGAAGTGGTGATTGAAAGTGCAACTGGAGTTAGGAGTGCCACTTTAGTTTCCCCTGAAGAATTGGACAGATGGACAAAGGAGCTAGAGAAGGAGGCCACTCCCCAACCTAAAGCATTGGAAATATATAAATTAAGAATAGAAATAGAAGAAATGATGGCTGGGAACGTGGGAGTTGAGCGCCTAAGCTCGTATAATGAAGAAGAGTTACTATTCATCAGTAAAAATCTTACCCGGAGTGCTAGGGTGCTCCATGAAAAGATAATGGATGCCGCCACAGAAATGGGAGTTGATGTTAGTCGCTCCAAAATTCTTCAGAAACCCTACAGAGTGGACTTCTCAGACAAGGATTTAGAAAGCCTGAATGTGATGGGAAAACAGATCCAAGTAAGAGAATTGTTGAAAATCTTGCAGAAATGGGGCGAAGTGGGAAAATGGAGAACAAGGTGGGCAAAGAAAAAGGAAGGCAGCAGGGCTGGGTCAGTAACTTCAGAATTCGTATTAAAGGAAGTAACCCCAACTGAAAAATTGTGCCCCATGAGAGAGGTCCCGGGAGGAAAATATGTCCATGTCCCTTGGTCCAGACAAGACATTGTGTCATTTACAAACGACTTCCCGAAATTACGTGAGAAACCAGTTGACTGGTACAGACAGGTAGAACGTTTCATAAAAGTTCAGAAATGCCTGCTGAAAGACCTGGATGGGTTTTTCGACATTGTGGTCCCTGTAGATCTGTGGACGGAATGTAAAATAGAAATTGATTGGCCTAATGATGAATATCCCAGGGATGAGAAAACGGGGGCCCCTTCACCGGATGTAATGAGGAAATATGACCAGGTCATACAGTACCTTAAGAAAAAGGTGCCAGCAAAGGAGACGGATTGGACCCGTATAGATAGAACCACCCAAGAACGTGATGAAACGGTGCATTCATTTTATGAAAGGTTACTACAGGTATTTAAAACTTACAGTGGTATCGATAATGTAGACATGAAAGACATGACGCATTTCAGTTACAGGTTTGTGCTAGGATTAAGGCCTGAAATCTCACAATGGATTCGAGATAACAAAATCAGTTGGCAGGGAAAACCCATAGATGATGTCCTGAAATATGCAAAATACTGCGAAGATGAAATCGAGAATAAAAAGAAAGCTCTCAAGGAGAAAGTGATGTGGGCACAGGTAAAATTAGCTGAACAGCAAGAAAAACAGTTAAATAAAATGACTTCTGATAATAGTGTTCCGAATACCAATTCTGGGGGGGGAGGAAAGCCCAGACCTAAAATGAGTCGTGAAGAGGCCATGAAAAAGTTTCCGTGCCATGGGTGCGGCCAGATGGGGCATTGGAGAGACGAGTGTCCACACCTACAGGCCGGTAATGCCCCTGTAAATGGTTTAAATCCACAGGTGCCGAAAGAGGGGACAAGAAAAACCCAGCAACAGGTAAAATTACCTCCAGTACCCCGCGCTCCTAGACAGAATTTTAAGAGTCAGGGTCAGCAGAATGAAAGGGCGGAAGTATGGGAGGTTGAGAGTGAAAGAAATGCAGTCATTCCACAGTACTTGCTAAATGATACCTTCCTTTGTGAAGATCAAGATTGACGGGGCCTGAGAGGGGAGGATGAGGAGTGCGTACTTGGCGCCTCCTTACCGGTAGACCAGACTGGACCATACATTGAAGGAAAGGTAGAGGGAAAAGACGTCACCTTTCTGTTGGACACTGGTGCTACCAGATCTACTGTAAGAACAGTGGATGTTCCTAACCTACCCCTCTCGGGAGAAGCAATCCAAGTAGTGGGAGTCTCGAATCAGATAATAAGTACCCCTGTAACTGAACCAATGGAAATCTCTATAGGAAATTTCAAGGAAATGCACAGATTTGTGGTCTGTGATTCCAGTCCTGTAAACCTGCTAGGACGTGATTTGTTGTGCAAGATGCGTTGTACCATCTTCTGCACACCAAATGGCGTCGAAATTCAGACCCCCGATGAAGATGGCCTGTACAAACTGATGTTAGTCAGACAAGATGCTGATATCAAGCCTTTGACAATTGAGGATTTACCTGAGGAGCTCCAGTTAAGGGTAGTACCAGAAGTGTGGGATTTCACAGGAAAAGATGTAGGCCTGATGGCAAATGTGGACCCAGTGAAAATAGCAATAAAAACAAATGCTGTATACCCCAAAACCAGACAGTACAAAATGAGTGCAGAAGTGAAAGCAGGAGTAGCGACTGAAATTACGAGGCTGCTCGAAGCAGAAATAATAGAAGAAGTGTTGAGCAGCCCCTGTAATTCGCCTATCATTGGGATCAAAAAGCCTAGTGGGAAGTACCGGGTGGTGCAAGATTTGCGCAAAGTAAACCAAATTGTTGTACCTTGCTGTCCTATTGTGCCCAACCCTGCAGTAATTCTATATCAGATTCCCTGGAACGCAGAATGGTTCACTGTCATTGACCTATGCCACGCTTTCTTTTCCATCCCATTGCATCCAGAAAGCAAATTCCTTTTCAGTTTTGAATTTGACAGCCATATCTATGTCTGGAATCGTGTCCCCCAGGGGTACACCGAAAGTCCATCGATTTTCAACCAGATACTGAAAAAGTGCCTTGAATCCCTAGTGCTGCCAAGAGAGTCTGTTTTGGTACAGTACATAGATGACCTGTTAGTGGCATCAAAAACCCAGACTGACTGTATCACTGACACAATTGCCTTGCTGAATCACCTAGGAAAAGGAGGACATAAAGTGTCGCCTGACAAATTACAATTCTGTAAAAACTCAGTAAAATATCTGGGGCACCAGATAGAAAAAGGAATCAGGAAGGTCACTACCGAAAGGATCAAAATAATCAAAGCAATGGAACTGCCCAGAACACAGAAAGAAGTGAGAATGTTCTTGGGAGTTGTGGGTTACTGCAGACAATGGATTGTAGGATTTGCGGCTCTAGCCCGACCCCTGATAAATATGACAAAGAAAGGAGTAGAAGACCCCGTCCACTGGGACAGTGAAAGCATGAATGCTTGGGTAACTCTGAGAAACTGTCTATGTACCGCACCTGCATTGGGTATGCCTGAGTACACTAAGCCCTTTGAGCTGTTCTGTGACACGAGAGAGAATTGTGCTCTTTCGGTCCTGACCCAGGAGCACGGATTAGTCAGAAGACCGGTAGCCTACTTTTCGGCCACCCTAGATCCAGTGGCTGCTGGACTGCCTGGCTGCTTAAAAGCCGTTGCTGCTACTTGCGTCAGTCTGGAACAGAGTGAGAACATTGTCATGGGACATCCCGTCACTGTCTATGTTCCTCATTCTGTTGTCATCCTACTGACTAGAACTAAGACCCAGTACCTCACACCTAGTCGGCTGACTAGGTATGAGAGAATTTTGATTGGTGCTGAAAATGTAACTATTTCCCGGTGCAATGTCCTAAACCCTGCGACACTGTTACCCGTCCCTCTGGATGTGGACTCTGATGAGGAAGGGGAACATAATTGCATCGATCTAACTGAATATAGCACAAAACCCCGTCCAGACATCCGTGAAATAGCGCTACTTGATGGGGATAAAACAATGTTCGTGGATGGCTCGTGTTTGAGACATGAGAGTGGAAGTCTAAGTGCTGCCTATGCTGTGGTTACACTAACAGGAACCATCGAGGCATCTTACATGCGCGAGGTGAAATCTGCACAAGTGGCAGAGCTCATCGCGTTAACTCGAGCATGTAAGAGGGGAAAAAACAAAAGAATTACTGTTTACACCGACAGTCAGTACTGTTTCGGGGTTGTTCATGACTTCGGCCAATTGTGGTTACAAAGAGAATTCATGACTTCCTCAGGCACACCTATCCGAAATGGGAAGGTGGTGCATGACTTACTGGAAGCTATCCAATTACCCAAAGAATTGGCTGTGGTCAAGTGTGCGGCTCACAGATCTGGAAACGATGATGTGACTGCCGGGAATAGGTACGCTGACCAAATTGCACAGTTTTGTGCCCGACACCACATGTCCCTACAAATTGCCCTGTGGGATGGAACCAGCTGCCAACTTATGTTGTTTGAGAATGTGTCAACGTGGGACGAATTAAAAGAGTTGCAACAAGCCACAGACAGGCAAGAAAAGGGCAAGTGGGCCGCAAATGGATGCGAGTTGAGAGAAGATGGTGTGGTGGTGAATCCGGCTGGGAGGCCTGTGCTGCCTGATAGTCTGATCGACCCCATGGTCAGAATGATACATGAGCCGACACATATGGGAAGAGATGCGATGTGTCGGGTGTTTGAACAGGTGTTCTGTAATTCAAAGTTCAAGAACCAGGCGGAAAGGCTTTGCCAGAGGTGCCTAGTGTGTCAGCAATTCAATGCAGGAAAGAAGACAGTAGTAAAGCAGAGCACTATTGGAAAGGCAGTAGGGCCCTTCGTTAGAATGCAGGCAGACTTCATAACCATGCCCAGATGCAAAGGATATAGATATGTCTTAGTCATAGTATGTCTATTCTCCAGGTGGGTGGAAGCATATCCAGCTAAGAAAAATGATGCTATCACTACAGCCAAATTGTTGCTCAGGGAGTTGATACCTAGGTATGGGATCCCAGAGACAATCGAAACGGACCAAGGTGGGCATTTTGCCAACGATGTCCTAGAGGAACTCTGTAAAGCATTCAAAATGAAGCAAAGATTGCACTGCGCCTACCGTCCAGAGGCTTCTGGGGTAGTGGAACAAATAAATGGCACCCTGAAGTCCAGATTGGGAAAAATGTGTGATTCCACAAAAATGAACTGGATAGAGGCTTTACCCCTGGTGCTGATGAGTTTGAGAAGTATCCCGAATCGAAAGACTGGCCTAAGCCCCCATGAAGTGTTGATGGGAAGAGTGATGCGCCAGGCATGGGTACCCGGAAACAAACTGCTAAGCATTTCTGATGATATGGTGATAGAATACTGCAAGCAGCTGGGTGACCAAGTGCGTTCTCTCTCTCAGCAGATTGGAGAGACAGAAGACGAGTGGCCAAGGGATCCAGCACACAATCTGCAACCAGGAGACTGGGTGGTGTTAAAGAAACACACCCGGAGCAGTTGCCTGAAGCCAAGGTGGGGAAAGCCACGACAAGTGATCCTCGTCACTACCACTGCTGTGAAGTGTGCTGGTGTACCGAAGTGGATCCACGCCAGCCACACAAAGCGGGTATCTGGAGAAAACGCGACTGGAGCTGAAGGCAGCGCAGCTGAAGAAGCTTCCGAGGAAGAAAGTCCGGAGCTAGCTGACATCGAACTGCCGAGCACAAGTCGAGACGTTGAATGGTATCCCGCCGACGAACCGGTTCATGATCCAATACGAACCCGGAAATATTCTTACTTAGACAGTGAGTGGGATAGTCCAGGTGAGTCAGAAATAGAAGAAGAAGGTCAGGTCAACGAAAGCCACAAAACACCTGATCAGGAAATAGGCCAAGTAGGGTCAGATCAAGACCTCGAGACTCCTCCTGAAACTCCGGAGACGAGAAAGGGACAGTTAGAAGTTAGAGCTGACGTTCATGCAGAAGAAAGCGAAGAGATCGAAGAGCATGAACAGGAACAGATAGAACTAGATCAAAGTGCTCAGACAACGGAAACAACAGTAATCAAAAATAAGAAGAAAGTGCGTTTTGAATCTGAGCAGGGTCAGAATAGGGACCAGGCAGACGAAATAGACGAAAGACCTGGAACTAGTCAGACAGGCAGGGAAACAGAAGTGCCACATCAAAAAGTGAAAAGAGTGCACGAGGAAGGCGAAGTCTCCTCAACCACCGGGAGGCACGGAGGAAGAAGTGCACCCCGATACGTCAAGAGACTAAGGCTCAGACTAAAGACAGTCGAAGAAAACGATAAAGACCGGAAAAGGGCTCAAAGTGAAAGAAATGCAGCCCAAGGCAAATCGCTGAGAAAGAGCGACAGAATAAAGAAACAGAACCGACTGTATCGGAGCCCTGAGTGGACGTACTTTGTGTTGGAGGAAATAGACGAGCCACACCACAGTGGCAATAGTGACAACGAGTCCATTGCTGATCGGAGTTCGGACGAAGACCCTCCTTGAGAGAGCCCCGAAGTGAGCCGTTGGTGCAAAGAAACGAAGAGGGGTAGCAAAAGCCACCTGTAAGCTAAATATGTCTGATCCGAATGTCTCTGGGAGATCCCGGTGTGGGTGTCTCAAAACATGTTGTAAGATATGCTTATGTAGTGTAGCCATGCTAATAGTAATGTGGATAGGACTAACTGTTTTTCTACCTTTTATGATAAGTAAAGATCCAAACTTGTCCCCTACTGAACCCGAAGCAGTAGATGTAGGGGTTGTACAGACTGCAGAAACACCACGAAGACTAGAAAGACGCGACAAAAGAGTAGGACTGACACACACACGACCTAATTTAGAAGCACCAGATGAGGATGGACTACATTTTCACAAAATGAGAAACAGGACGCATCTAAATGTTTTTGCTAACTTGTTAGTGCATTATGTAGAAGCTATGGAAATAGAAGACTGTTATGTCTGCATGAAGCTACCAACATCAGTGGCTGAAGGCGTGACATACCACCATCTACCTTTGACCTATGGAATCTCCTGTAGTATATTAGCTAGCTTGTTCTATAGAAGCACCTTGCAGTACTATTATTCAAATGATGACGTAGTATTTTCTGAACTTCCTGTTAGAGGACATTTGAACCGTGTACATACTACAAGTGACGTGACCCGCTATATGGGAGAATATTTCCTGACAATAGGTAACATAGACTTAGATCAAGCAAGAGAAGACAATCTGACCTGTTCACTGCAAGAGCAGGAAAAGATGTTTATAAAGATGGCAGACAGAAGGAGGGACAAGTTTCAAAAGAAGGCAAATGACGAGAAGGATAGAATCCCTAGGTGGGCTGAGCACATGGATAACACCTCAGAAGGCGAAGCCAGTCCTGCCTTGTTGCTGGATTTTGAAAGAAAGGGGAAACTTTGTGTCCATAGGGAAAAGACAGAGTACTATAACAATGTATTCATCGGTTCCAGCGAGTGTGAACATAATTATAAGGTAATTGGAGGCTGGGGATTCAAAAATGGGTCAGAACCTGTGTTTCCCGGAATATATTATATATGTGGGAACAAGGCTTATTTCAAATTGCCGGATCACTGGTATGGAAGCTGCTACTTTGGCATTGTTTTCCCGAAAATATACCATGTGAATAATGCAGCTGGAAGCGATGAAGAAACTAATGGCTTAGTGCGTAGTAGGCGCGAAAGTGTAGGTGAAATTATAGGTGATATTTTTAGTGCACTGATACCTGGAATGGGGGTAGTTCTGAACACCCATAGAATCTGCAAACTGTCTACAGTAGTGGACCGGTTATCCACGGACACTGCTGCTGGTTTCCTGCTGGTCAATACTGAAATGGTTGCGATCAGATCAATGGTTTTACAAAATCGTCTTGCCCTTGACACCCTATTAGCAAAAGAGGGCGGAGTCTGTAGAATGCTGAAAGCGCAACATTGTTGCACCTACATTCCTGATAAAAGTATCGAATTAAAACAATATGTGAAGAACATAACTAATTTGGAAAGGGAACTCAAACCATTGGAGGTTGACAGTGCCTGGACGAGACTGACTGGAGGTCTCTCCTCTATAGGTAGTTGGTTTACTAACTTAGGTAGGAATATTTTGTGGAAAATACTGATGCCAATAGTTATAATAGGTGTGGTTGTATTGATCATTTTTATCTGCTGCAAGTGTCAAAAGTGCAAAAAGAAATATACGGTAAATCCGAGGGGGGTGAAAAGAAATATTGACGATTTAGAATTAGAAGAGTTGAAGAGTGCAATTTACAAAAAGGCGAAAAATGACCACTCTCATAGAGAAGCTGCAAGAAAACTCAACGACAAATTTGTTGAAATTCGGATGAGTGATGTGGATGAATGAGAAAAGTTGGCATCTGTTTCCTTCATGTAGTGATGATAGTAAATATCATCAAAGAGGGGATTGATGGAGCAAGGATTTGCCCGTAAAACGCCTTGCTCGTATGCAAAACCCTTGTCTAAACTGCATAATAATATTAACCTCGTTATTCGTCATTTATAAAGCGGTTTTCCCAACACGCGGGTGTCCCCAGGATGCTTGCTTGTTTGTCTTTTCGTACTAAAACGAAGCTTGCACTGAAAATGGCTGCTTTGCCGAAATTCAGTCTGCGCATGCGTCGGTCATACCCATGTGATGTGACGCACTCGCATTCTGGAGGGATTCTGTGCTCATGCGCATTGATGCTAAATATGGCCGCTTGTCTCTCACCACGCTCTCTGCTTGCTGCAGCTGCTTTAGCCTATCTGTCTTTTCGCACTAATCCTTAATGCTATAGTCATTATAAAGTAAGGGTTGGTTAAGTTTTATCTTGGTATACAGTGCGATCGTTTTATGTATGATTTTAATTTGTTTTCGCTTACTTTTCATGTACCGCGTCTTTGTGGGCTGGGGCAATCATGAGCGGAGCCATACTTGAAGCTCTGCTGGGCACCGTCACATGACCGGAGAAAGTTCCAACCGCGCAGAAGCTAAATCTAGCCAGCTGGCTCCTGAAGCACAATGCGCCTGGGAACATCGCTGGGAATACGGAGTCTTACCTTGGAAAAAGCAATACTGTTGCTACCTATTGTGAACTGTCCTGTACTACTGTATTCCATGCATGGGAACGTGAACTCGGGGGGCGGGTGTGCAAAATTGAATATTAAACATGAGAAAACTGAATTCTAGGAGGTGGTAATGACCGCACCACCTCTCCTGACCAATCACAAGGTGGGAAACTGTCACTTGCAACATTAGTGGGTGGTCTAAGGGTCCCCAAAATCGTATAATTGCCCTAGTTTAGCTTAGGAAAATTGTCCGACTTGTCCGAGTAGCAGACCTGTCACTGACCCTACGATCTCAATAGGTGCTCATTCTGAAAGTGCTGCGGAGCACTTTGCCCATACTTTCCACAATCTCCTAAGGGGTGGAAAATCCTAAGTGCTGGCGAAGCACTTTGCTGGGGAATTCGAAAAATCCAATCGGGGTTTCTGGCGGATTACTTGCAGGAGGGGGTAACGCAGGCGTTGCTGTCCGAAGCTGTGGGTGTTGGTCGTACCCTGGGAGGCCCAGTCCTTGACCTGAACCTGAGGGGTATCCTGTCCTTACTGTCCGTGAGCTGTACCTGCTCGCATTCTGGCATTCCCTTTCCGAGGGTCCCTGTCCCCGTCTTCCCAACTGACCCGTGGCCAGGGTTGGTCTTCAATCTGAACTAGGTAAATATAGATTGTGGGTCTACGTCTCTCTCTCTCTCTCTTGCTCTCTCTCTCTCTCTCTCTCTCGTTTATCTGATCTGGTAAAAGCATTCTTACCTGTGTTATTGCTTTATTGCCAATGCAATTATATGTGTCTGAATTTTAGTTGGTTCCTTCTCTTCCCCTCTCCTTTAGAAACTCATTGATTTCATAAAACCATAGCATGTTCCCGTTTTTCCCTTTCCTTTAGTTGTTTGCAGTGAACTTAGCAAGAATAGCTTAAAGCTTAGGTTAAGTACATGTTCTAGGTCTCATCTCCACTCCTACGTTCTAGTATAAAATTGCAGTGACTAGTTTTGTTCTAAAAACTCCTACCTTTAGTCTCCCCATATATTCTAATGGTCATATTGTTGATGCAAAGTTACCTATTGGTGTTGATTTTAATGTTTGATATATTATTCTGTGTATCGCTTATTATCTTGGCATCTTCTCTTTGAATTCTTATATAAAGTTTTAAACTTCATCAGGTGTCTGTGGTCATTTTACAGAATTGTGGAAAGTATTTTATTGACTATAACGTGTATTTGATGTTAGACCTGTCTACTATTTTTCCCTTATAGCTCCAGGTCCATCGTAAGAATTGTGCCTGTGGTAAGTCAGGTACATGGTAAGCAGAGGTAAATCCAAACTTGATTACTCTTAGCAGCGTGCAGGAGGAGAAATCCTCACCCAGTTCACCCAAACAAATTAGTGTGGTAATAAAAGGTTTTTTCCACGCCAAGGGCCCAGTGCGTGTAAAAGAATTGGTAACTCGGGTGACCTGGGGGAAACTGCGCGCTCTAGCACCATTACACCTACAACAAGCTAGGATGGTTGTAAATTGCATAAGAGATAATTAAGCAAAAACTATGACTTTGTTGTATAAAATATTGAAAACGCTTCTGTTTTTGTGGGAGAGGTTGTGCTAAGGTTAGAGCTGCAGACTTTCGAGCTGAGAAAGCATGTTCGAGCCTCACGTCCGCGCAACATCCTGTGATTCAAAACATGAATATGTCTTTGTGTGACCTAACTGGTGCTCATGTGCTCTATAAAACTGAAAAATGAGTCTCTTTGAAGTTACATCAAAAGCAGTGACGGGTAGTATTATTGCAGAGTTGACCTTTTTTTTCCACCCTGAAGGTAAAAATAGAGGGCCCGGTAGAGACCGGTCTCGGCATCCGCTTTTAAGAACTGCTGGTGCTGAGCCCTGGCAGGACCCGGCTCACTTAAGTAAAAGACAATTTTAGTTCACGCGCCTATTTAATTTCTGAACCCCGGGTAGCTGAGCGCTTTAGAAACTTAATTATAATAATAATAATAATAATAATAATGTCTGAGGACCAAATATTGCGCATGGCTGTCGACATAAATCAATGCAGCGATGACTTCACATGAAACATAGGGCTATGGCTGTAAAAAGGAAGCAAAACAAGAAATTGAGGCCTTTGGAAACTGTTGGACTTTGTGCTGAGTCTTCAGTTTCTAGTTGCTGCAGAGTTCACATATTTAGCTGTAACCTATCAGTAAAATATGGAGCAGCCTAGCTATCTCATAAGTAACTACACCGAGGTTAGGTGTACACACACACACGGTATTCAAAAACATTTTAAATGTGTATGCATTAGGCGTTTCAACACGGGAGGTGGCTGGGCGAGGAGTGGACGGAAAATAGCCATCGATATGAAGACACCGTGACATCACTTCCTGTGACATCACCTCTGGGACATAATTGCGCTTTGCAGTATGCTAATTAGACCCCCCTCCCCCCGATCTTTTAGCATTTTTACCCAGTCCCCCAGGTCTCACCTGAGTCAGCTGCCATCAAAACTTGTCTCTTCTATCGTGATAAAATGGATAATAAAAATGTAATTTTAACATATTGCCTAATCTCCACTGCGAGTGTGGTGTCCTTCCGAAAAAACAAAAGAACAATAAATAAAGCGAAACGAAGTCCGGAACGGCCACGTTCAAACACTGACCACTGGTGGGCACATTGTGGGCACATTGTATTGAAATTGGTATAGCGCCTTTCCTATTTCAGCGCGTGGCCTAACTGGTCTCTGCCGACTGCAAACGATCACAGGAACCCTGACAGGGATGAGCCGGGCAATGTTTCGGGACCTTTTCCAACAGGCTCGCTTCGTGGGTGGTCCTCGTTTCTATAAACCGTGCCACAATGCACTTCACGCAGAGGCCGTCCGATCTCTCAAGTGCTGCGGGCGCCAAGATGGGGCATTATTTTCATCCCTCTATTTCCATCACTGTCTTCTAATGCCCGCCTGTTTCTTTTGTCGCTCACCTCTATCTTTAGACTGTTTGCTGCCAGCGATCGCATCTCCCTACCCACCCCAGCCCCCCTAAAATGCCCAGAGCTGACACGTTTAAACTGCATATGCCTCACAGTCTACCACATAAATGAACAAGCATTTGCAATGCAATAGGTCTCGCATTAGCAAAGATTAAAGTTGTTGGTATTGTAAATGGCATTGTTTTTTATCTATTTGTTTTTAAAAGCGTCTGTGGTGCATTATTTATTCTACCTTTATGTAGCACTATGTTCCAATGTTTTAGTCTCTGCAGTGCTAAAAGTAACAGCTGTTACAGAAAACGGCATGTTCAGTAACTGGGTTTTAATAATGTAATGAATAAACGTTTGTATTGTAGAAAAAAAAAGCCACTATTAAAAATAACAATGCCTTTTATTTTTGTTTTGTTTTTAAAGACATAAATAAAAGGTATTCTAATTTACAATGCCAATAGCTTAAACTCTAGTTACTGCCAGGCTTAGAGCGTATAAAATGGTATTATGCAGTATTGTGACCTCAGATCGAGAGTGACCTTTGGTAGTGCTCCCATCCCGAATTCAGAAAAGTGTCAGCAGGACAGTACTGATAGTGCCACTTATGATCTAGTATTACACAATGTTAAAAAATTAATCACAAAGTACCAGCCACATATATTATAGAAACATTCCTGTTACCTAGAAACTAAATCTGTTTTTATTCTTGCTGGCTCTGCAATAACAAAACAAAAAACACAGCGCTCTGCTATCGAACATCCATGTAATTATTCCTTGACATGTTTTCATTACCTTTGTGACTCAGACAGATTTGTTCCTCTTTAAAGTCACTGGTGAACACAGCCTGCAGGAGACTATATTCTATGGCCAATATAAGGGTTAGGAGGGGGCCTCTCCTGTCCTAGAAGATATCTGCTTGGGAGGAAGTCAGTGGTGGTTATTACACTGGCCATGCAGAGCATGTCTTCTTTTGTCTATTTACGTCATCAGGAGCCTCTTTCACCAAAGAGGACATTGCTGATTCTAGCAATTTCAGTCTGAGGTCGACTCGCGCTACCTGTTCTCCCACCAGGACCTCCGTGCACCCTGCGTTCCCACCACTAATAACATAGCTGTATTACCTGCCCCACCTAACTCAGCACTGCAGCCCCATGTCGTCACGCGCAACCTGGCTAGGAGTTGGGTGTGTGCGTGCACGTGCGCCAAAAAAAGAAAAAAGCCGGAAGAGGCCGACGTGAGCTGTGCCGCGGGGCTCCCATGCTTGACGGAGAGCCCCGCAGTGGCGGTCAAATGGAGGAGAGCCACGGTTTCCAATAGGGGGCCGGGTGAATGAATGAAGGAAGCCGGCCGAGGCCGCCAACGGCAGTGCGGGGCTCCCAGGAGTCCAGGGAAGCCCTGCAGGAGAAGTGCTGCCGTCACAGAGGGAGTCCCCCGGAGAGCAGCCCGTTAAGGTCAGGTGGGCTGGGGGGGCTCCATAGGTGCTCAGTTAGTGTCGACCGCAGCCCTGTAAGACTCTGGCTTTTGAAAGATGAGCACTGGCTGACAGTGTGGCTAGGAGCCTGGAAGAAGTTCACTCTGGAGGTGAAGGTGCTTTTGGGGATGAGACCTTGGGCTGGGTGCATTGTGGGCGCCATGAAATGTGCATGCGCCACGGCCATCCCAAGTTGAGCGCGCGTGCATATAGACACCAAAATTAACGGTGACGGCTTGCAGAGCATGCTAGCAGCGCGCGTTCACAGAGGATTGTGATAGAAGAAGGCACGTAAATGCGACTTTGTAAAGCCAACTGACGCCAAAAATACGGGCCGCAAATAACAATTGTCGATTGCCGGAAACAAAGCAAGAAAGTAATTAACATGAACTATAGCCTAGCACGTCTTCGGAAGCGCGCCCACAGCTATTGCCTCAAGCAGACCGACGGCGACGAGCAGCAGCTGTACACGTGATGCAAGCCCGCCTGCAGAAGCGCGTACACCTACTGAAATCGCCGAGGGCTCCGCACGTGCCCATCTTCTGTCCCACTTCCAGAGTAAGTCGTTAACAATAGAGCTCGCTGGAGACAGCAGTGCTTCGCGCTGCTTACGCCAGCTCGACCTAATACCGCTGCTCTCGGGGCCCCACAGCAACACCTGACTATGCCCTTCATCCCTGCCTAACTCTGTGAACGTCTCTCTAAGTGAAAACTCCTAAGGAAGCAAACACTGGGTCTCTGGAGAACTGTAGGTCATACGCAGGGCTTTAAGTTGGATGAAAAAACTGGGGGGGTCTCTCAAAGGGGCATGGTCAGTATCATTTAGGGCGTGGCGTAAAAATATGTAAATTGAAAATTTGTGTTTAGCACAGTGTGCCGCCCAACTGGTATGTTGCTGTTTCTGTCATTGCATCCAGACATATGATACAACAAGTAACATAAAACCTACAACAAGTCAGGACTATTGGCTTTGTCAATGTTTATTAGTTGCATAAGATAAATAAGCAGTAACTATGGTTTGTATATGATATTGAGAAAAGCTTCCACTAAAGCCCTGGTGACACCACGACAATGTTGCTGCTCCTGAGTTACAAACAGAGAAGGGAAATCCAAAGAGAAAATAACTCTCTTTAAGTGATTTCCCTTCCCCTACAACGCTCACCTGGCATGACGTCATGACATTAGAACAGCAAAGCCCCTGCACTACACAATAGTGTGACACTTTACAGTAATGACATATATGGCAACAAATGATTAATAAGTACACATCCACATTTTCAGAGTAGCTGTAAAAGGATCAGTTACTCCAGGTTCAGGTACAAGAGTTCCGTAAAAGAAAGAGAAATGTTCAGTTCTTGGTGTAAAGTAATAGGTTTATTGTTCCTTTGTTAATGCCAACACGTGTTTCATCGCAGGGAACCTACTGCGAATCTTCAGGGCTTCCTAAGAAAGAATGCCAAATTGTGACAGATGGGTGCGCAAAAGTCCGTGTCAGGACGAAATTCTAATAAGCAACACAGTGTAGAAGAAAGGAATGTAGCACGCTGCCCGCGTGTTCGCGGAATCTGGTTCGGTATTTCAGGGTGTCTATAACCGGGAGGAGTTGACGGATTAAAACAGGGTCTCTGGATGAGGGACACGCATATCGTGAAGGCGGGTACACCTTCTTGGTCTGGAACTCCCTCTTGTGTTTCCCGGTGCCGTTTTCCGATGAACACAAGAGGGAGTTCCAGACCAAGAAGGTGTACCCGCCTTCACGATATGCGTGTCCCTCATCCAGAGACCCTGTTTTAATCCGTCAACTCCTCCCGGTTATAGACACCCTGAAATACCGAACCAGATTCCGCGAACACGCGGGCAGCGTGCTACATTCCTTTCTTCTACACTGTGTTGCTTATTAGAATTTCGTCCTGACACGGACTTTTGCGCACCCATCTGTCACAATTTGGCATTCTTTCTTAGGAAGCCCTGAAGATTCGCAGTAGGTTCCCTGCGATGAAACACGTGTTGGCATTAACAAAGGAACAATAAACCTATTACTTTACACCAAGAACTGAACATTTCTCTTTCTTTTACGGAACTCTTGTACCTGAACCTGGAGTAACTGATCCTTTTACAGCTACTCTGAAAATGTGGATGTGTACTTATTAATCATTTGTTGCCATATATGTCATTACTGTAAAGTGTCACACTATTGTGTAGTGCAGGGGCTTTGCTGTTCTATTGTTTGTGTGGATCCCCGGGGTCCAACTTTGGGCGGTCTTGTGAGATTACCGCTCGCCCTTTTGCCTACACCCCTCACTTGACAGTGCTCTCTACCTGTGCGGACACACTGGTGCGCGCCCATTTTCCCTGGCTAAAATTGAAAATCTCCTTGCTGTCTACAAATGACGTCATGACATAACTTCTCCATGAATGATTAGTGAGCAGTGTGAGCAGCGCACATGGATGTGCCTGCACTCACTGCAGTCCGAAAAAAATCGGACCACCTGTGCCAGGGCACAAAACAGAGCCCGATAGAGACCCATTTCGAGCCCCCCTTTAAAAAACTGCTGGTGCTCAGCACCGGTGTGACCCGGCCCACTTAAAGCCCTGGTCATACGTACAAGGGGACTGTGCCACTGGAACATCACTTTTTACGACGTCCCATTAGCGCCATATTTACAAAGAAGCCTTAAGCTAATTTGCGCTTTGAAATATGCTACCCTTTCACGCAGGTATCTGCATAAAAGGGGCGTGCAATGGGTGCAGCTGTGGGAGTTCCACTGCAACACCCATTTCTTTTTGATGCTGCTCTAGATTCACCAGGAGGTGTAAATCTGAGGCAGCGCCAAAAACTAATGCCATGTAAAAGCAGACGCTAGATTGGTGCAACACGGAGAAATAGTTTGATTTCTCCTCATTTTTGCTTTTTCTGTCTAAGCTGCAGGAGCAAAACACCCTTAAAGATTGTTTTTGGGCAAGAAGGTGTCCCTTCCTGCCCAAAAATAATCATTAAATGATGACGATGTGTGCTGCAAAATGCAGCACTCATAGAAGTAGCAATTCACCATTATTGATTTTCAATCAATCAATCACAGCATTTATAAAGCGCGCTACTCACCCGGGAGGGTCTCAAGGCGCTGGGGGAGGGGGGTATGTTACTGCTCGAACAGCCAGGTCTTGAGCTGTTTCCTGAAAGAGAGATGGTCCTGGGTTCGCCGAAGGTGGGTGGGGAGGGAGTTCCAGGTCTTGGCTGCCAGGTAGGAGAAGGATCTTCCTCCGGCGGTGGCTCTGCGGATGCGTGGTACGGTGGAGAGGGCGTGGCTGGTTGATCGTAGCTGGCGAGTGGGCGTGTAGAAGGTCATGCGGTCGTTGAGGTACTTGGGGCCCAGGTCGTGGAGAGCCTTTTGTGCGTGGGTCAGGAGTCTGAACGTGATTCTCTTGCTGACGGGGAGCCAGTGCAGGTCTCTCAGGTGTCCGGTGATGTGGCTGTGTCGGGGGATGTCCAGGATGAGTCGTGCGGAGGCGTTCTGGATGCGCTGGAGTCTTTTTTGAAGTTTGGCTGTGGTTTGGCTGTGTTTATGTGCAGGAAGGAGGGACACCTTCCTGCACATAAACAATCCTCTCTGCAACGCAGGCACCCTTGCACTATGGTGCAATGAAGCCTGTGTTACCACTAGGCAGTTACTTTTTGTGTCAGTGCAAGGAAAACCACAGGACACACAGGTGTGCTGGATTCTTGTAAATACTGTGCATTCATTCGTTTTGATAACGAGCGGCGTTGCAAAATTTGCCGCAGCATCACGCTGCACCATTTCCTTATACATTTTGCCCTGAATTAGCGCCACAAAAGTGAAAAGCCTTTAGTCCGCCTCCAGACACTCCCTGGCCCCGTATTTCAATCATGCAGCTTCTTTCTCACCACTGCTTTCTTTCTTTGTCACTGTGTCAGTCTTTGTCCTCCTATCTTTCTCCTTCTTTATCTTTACCACTTTCAGGGTTTTCTCTCTCTTGCTCGGGGTCAAAGTCTGATGAGGAAAAATGTGTGCCGGTGGGCTCCACCTGCAACCACCGGCTCAAATTAAGCCCTGGCCATGTGCGAAGAAACTCCCTAATAGAACGATGAATGAGTAAAAGGACTCTCAGTAAATAGACACCGAACACAGAAAGGGGCCCTCTCTAAGGGGGCACTGATTATGCGGAGATGGCACTCTCTGAGGGGGAGCAGATGTGCCCCCGGCGCACGGGCAACTTCCGATTAAGGCAAGAATAAGAATTTAATCACTGTGTACATACGCATTGGGGGACTATCTTCCCAAATTGGAAAGCACACCGAGTGTTCGCGGAGGGGTACTCCGAGGGAGGGGATATGTGAAGAGGACACTCGCTGAGATGGAGACACCGAGTCAGTGAAAGGGCCTCCCTCCCTAAGAGACATTGATTAGGTGAAGGAGGGCCTCCCTTAGGCTCAGAATGAGTGATGGAGCAACTACAAAAGAAACGAGAGCACTGAATATACGAAAGGAGCGCCCCCACGCACAGAGAACCCGCAAGAAGGTACAGTCAACAAGGAGCCCTCTTTATATGCCGCACTGGAACTGCAGGTTAAACAGCACCCGCAAGCCTCCTCAGCACCCCACCACGCCCAGCATATCGGCTCCATGGCAGGGTCTCTTGCATGACACCTTCATCAAGTGATGGGTTTTTAGCCAAAAGCACTCTGCAGAACGGGACCCTTGATTAGAGATGTAAAGGTGAAGCCACAAGCCCCAGAATGCAGCACGGCGTTGGCTGAAAGTAAGAACTTGATGAAGGGGTCACACGAGACATGCGGTAAGTCCCCTTTTAACTCATCGCACAGCTGGGGTTAACTCCAGATCTCGCCTACCTACCCCGGATCTTACACCCCCGCATTCAGCGGGCACCAACCCCACCCGGGGCTATCCCGGACCAGACCCCCGCCCCCAGTCTCAGCCCCTCTCACCGCTTCCCCCAGCAGGAGTTGGCCCTTGCGGGAGGTCAGGAACTCTCTGCTGGGAAGTAGGACCCGCAGGCCGGGCTGCTGTCGGGCGGCTGCTTCGGGGTCCCCCATCGCCCCGACTCCGTGAGATCGACCGCAGCCCAAAGAGGCTTCCTTCCGAGCAGGGCTGCGGGGGAAGCGGAAATGGTGACACTACGGAAATGTGAACAACTTGCAATATGTGCAGATCTGGACATGGAGGGAGGGAGGGAGCGAGCCTCTCCCCCCGCCCGGGAGTGTGGCATCCGTTCAACATGTGGCCGTATCCGCAGCATCAGCCTCCGGCACCAGCTGCAGGGGTCACGCAGGGGTCAGAAGGACTCGCTCACTGGGGGCTTATTTACAATCCCCTTGCGCCGTCGGTGCGTCACTTTTAATATCGAAAAAAGTGACGCGCCGACGGCGCAAGGCCAGGGTGTTTACATGGAGACACCAGTGCGGCGCTGAGCACGGACCCCTCCTCGTGTAAAACATGAAGGGACTTGTTTACAAGTCCTTTACGCCACTTTTTCCCATTTGAAAAGTGACACGGGCGGCGCAAGGGGCTTGTAAATAAGCCTGTGGGTGTTTAAATTGAGACATCAGTGTGCCGATGTGCTCGGGTCTCTCGGCGTGCAAAACATTAAGGGCAGATTTACAAGCCCTGTGTGCCACTTTTGCGTCACTTTTCCCATATAAAAAACGACGCAAAAGTGGCGCAAGGGGCGTGTAAATAAGCCCCTAAGAGTGCGCATAGGGTGACTGACTGGAGTCTAAGCAGTGATAGCTTTCGAAACCTATCCCGTGCAGAGCAGGGCTGAGGTTTCATTTGAAGTCATGATTCTGGGCAAATCACTTCATCTCCCCGTGCCTGAATGTGTAATGTAAATACAGTGCTCATGAAAAGCGCTCCAATACCTTCGGTCGAGTTAGCGCTATATAAAATATGCAAAAAAACAAACAAAGAAAAAAAAGTCTGGCTTGGCTTCGTTGAGACACTTGAACCCATGCATCTATTGCCCGAGGTTTGTCCCTGGAACACACATGGGCGGGCACTCTCTTGCACAGGAGGTTTGAAAGCGAAACTCTTTTTGATAAGCAGAGTCACTGGGGTGCACGCGGCATCAATGAATACCGCGTCCTGGGCCACGCAGCCACACCCGAGGGATCACTCGAGGATTAGGGTGTCTGAGTGTATATTGGGATCGCTCAGTGGGGCTTTGAGTGGGCCCCGTGCCCTGCTGGGTCTTAGTAATTAAACCTGGCTTTGAAACCGGTCCATACCGGGCCCTGCATTCATGGCCTTAAGCTTTACAGGCCAAATCACTGATCGATTTCTCAACAGTGACTGTAAACACCCATAATGCAACGCGTCAGCCATCCAGTCGCACTGTACGGGTTTTGCTGCATCCTGCATTCCCTAAGATTATTTGCTTTTTCCAGATGTTGTGCTTCTGTAGATTTTTTTCAAGCAACGTAAAG
The DNA here is from genome assembly GCF_964263255.1 of Lissotriton vulgaris. NCBI lineage: Eukaryota > Metazoa > Chordata > Amphibia > Caudata > Salamandridae > Lissotriton > Lissotriton vulgaris. Next base: position 229,383,977 of record NC_141700.1, on the reverse strand, counting down.
ATCGTGTAGGGCAGACTGAGAACCGAGAAGCCTCCAGAAGACAGGGTGAGGCCGGGTTGTGAGGTTATAAAGAACACTCGGGTATAAACACGTACCCGGATGATGTCCACAGGCTGCAAAAGCAGTCAGTTTTACACAAAGCCATCAAGGTGCAACATCAGCCACACAGGAGTAAACAAGTTCAAGTTCAGAGATTTGAGTCACCCTGATGTAAAAATGTTTACTCATGAGTACTTCGAGGCATGGGTTTCTTCAGGTGTGCACGGGTCACTACAACACAGCAAGCATTGGTAATGCATCGATTCCGACTGTTATGATTAAAGAGCTGTTTTAATCAATTATCGTCCGAGGGAAGGAAAGAGCTCCCTGACAGATAACACAGGGGTGGAAAGGATGTGGCACAGTAGCCAGAGCTGCTGACGGGAGAGCTGGGGATCCCAGTTCGAGTCTCGGTGGGCCGTGCAACATCCAATGATTCTATGCAAATCACTTAGGGGCACAATGTAGGTAATTCTAAATTGCCACTTCTAAAATACCGAATCATACCGATTCGGTATTTAAGAAGTGGTAAATTAGAAGGGGGGAAATGTAGGTATTTCAGATTCGGTAAATACCGAATCGTTAAGATTCGGTATTTACCGATTCTGTAAATACCGAATCGGCAAAGCCCATTGATTCCTATGGGCATTGCAGCCCATAGGAATCAATGGTCATTACCGAATCGGTATTTACCGATTCGGTAAATACCGATTTTTGAAAGGGTGCAGGGGGTGTCACTTTGACACCCTCTTGCACTCCAATTCCGGACTTGTGTGCCATGTGGCACACAGACATGCCCTAAGGGCATGTCTGTGTGTCACATTGCACAGGTGTGCATGCACAGATGTGCATGCACACCTGTATTCGGTATTTTACCACCCAATTGGATTGGGTGGTAAAATACCGATTCTTAAAGCCCTGTGGCACTCTGTCATGTGCCTGCTACATCTGCATTTACAGAATCGGTATTTTACAGAGTCTGTATTTACCGATTCGGTAATTTTACCGAATCTGTAAATACAGAATCGGTAAAATACCGATTCTGTAAATGCATGCCCTACATCAGAAAACCTTAATACCGGTCGGAAACGGCCGAATTCGGCCGTTTCCGACCGGTATTAGGGCACCTACATCGGGCCCTAAATCTCTCCTGGTGATAAATTGTTATATAAATATGCTGCAAGAGTAAAAGCCAACATTTTATGAAAATATAGTTCCACCAAAGCGGAAAGTTAACAGTATTTTGGCAGCGGGAAACTGATAAGAGAAGCAGACGAGAAACAAGCATTGGTAAATGCAGGAAATATATACTACAACCAATAGAAATGGAGGAAAGGTAAGTGGCAAACACAGGAACCAATGAGAAGTCGGGAAAGAGAGGAGGAGGGATGTAAGTCCCTTTTAAGTTTATATTAAAAACAATAGATTTCTCACGCTGTGCAGGCGATACCATAAAAGGCGCAGTGGCGATGGTGCTTGTCCCCTCCTTGGGTGTAAGCCTAAATCCTAGGATCTGCAGACATGCTAATCATATAGGATGATGAGGTCTCCCCACATTTTGTATTTTATAAAGACAAGGGGACCCAAAGGGTGACTAAGAACCCTGGGTATCAATTATTTTAAGAAGGAGGAGCTTCGTGCGCATCCAAGATGGCCGCGTGAGCCAAGGGCTCCCGAGACCCTTGTACCCTCCCGCATATAACCTGTCAATGATCCTGTCTGCGATTGAGTGTCCGAGTAGATGAACCACGGGAGAAGTTAAAGCTGAAAACTACGTCCCGATCAAACCTTGGGGTCCGGAGTTGTGATGTGGAGAAGACTGCGGCCTACGCCTCCTAGATGCCCGGCGCTTGAGTTGGCATGGTGCCCGAGGTGTAATTGAACAACATCGACACAGGTTCGCGGAGGCGACCGGTCCGGTCCTACTTTCACTTTCGGTTTTGGTACTTGGACTGGTTTTGAGTCGGGATACGCCTCACTGCAGCAGCTCGTATTCCTGTTGGTGCCTGAGCGTTTCAGACAATATACGATGTGTCAGACTTTAGCCTGGGGGCAACCCGTCCTTTGTGTGGGCTAATTCAAGTGTGCGGGGCCATTTTGTGCTTGCGCCTTTCTACTTCGGAGCTGACGAGAGACATTGGGCGAATATCCTGGAAGATAGATACCATCTATGGCGTGCTAGACCGGAGATTTGTTCCCCGTTCTCCTGAGCTGGGCATCGACTTGAGATTGTCCTGAAATGGCGAGCAAATCGGAAGGGGACATGCAGAAGTTGAAAACCACCAGAAGGGGTGGATATGCCTAATCTAATGTCATGGATCGATATACCCAGGTTAAAGGGTCGCCCAGTTTTCCGGGTAGGTCACTGGAAGAGGCAAAGGTTTCCTCGGCCCCGGCGACCGATCTAACATTGCAGGACGTTATGACCGCCATTGACGGCATTAGTTCATCCCTCGGGAAGCAAATGGAGACCTTGGCACACAAGTTAGACATTGTGGCAATTGATGTGAATCTTATTCGCACAGACCTTACAAAGACAAATGAGAAGGTCAAACCGCTAGACATAAAGACATTGAGTTTAACGGATGACGTCGTCGAGCTGCAGACCGAGGTCCGAAACCTGAGGGACTCGAATGACATTGTGGCCCGTAGCCTTGAGGATATTGAAGGAAGGGCCCGAAGGAATAATGTCCGTATAATTGGAGTTCCGGAAAAGGCAGAGGATCAAGCGGCTGACCTTTTTGTGGAAGACTTTCTCATCAACCAGCTAAAGCCCAATGGACTGAGTAAGTTTTTTTACTGTAGAGCGCGCCCACAGGATCCCTGGTGGAAGATCGAAAGTAGGCGCTCCGCCGAGGCCTCTTATAGCGCATACCTTTAACTTTCGAGACAGAGAGGCTTCCCGAGCGGGTGGGCCCTTGAAGTTCGAGAACTCAACTAGCAGCTTTTATCCGGACTTCACTCAAGTGGTCCAAAAACAAAGACTCAGTTTCCTGGGGGTGAAGAGGAGACTTCGTGACCTGGGTCTCAAATATGCCATGCTTTTTCCGGCCAAGTTGAGGATCGAACATGATGAGCGAACCTATTTCTTTGATAAGCCTGAAGTGGTAGCCGATTAGTTAGATACTTTGCCGGCCCAGCAAGGTCCTGAGAGGCATTCTGATGAGAATGAGGGAGGGATTGTGGAACAGGAATGATCATAATTTATCTGGATCTGGCTCCTGGGGATGCTAGGGTATTTCATATTGAGGTGGTTCTAGTCTATATGTGTATTTTCATGCAGATGATATGGGGGGGGGGGGTTACTGGGCCATCGGGGGGTCTCTCTCCTCCTCAGCCTAACTTTCTGTAGTTTTGTTTAGATGTGGGGGCGACAGGCACACTGCGAGTTGGGGTGGACCTATAGTCGGAAGCAGGGGTGCAGGGTTGGGGGAGTTGTAACGGGCTGTTGGTTTTCAGTTTAGTTTTTCAGCAATGCCTTCTATTGCAAGACACTTGTATTGATGTGCTGGACTCGGAGGGTGGGTGGGTCTTCTTTCTGTTTTATGATGGGTGGTAGGGGGTTGAGGTTGTTGAGTTGGAATGTTAATGGGTTGGGGGATAAGATTAAACGTGGGATGGTGTTGCAACTCCTGAAACGGCACTCTCGGATGTGGTTTTACTTCAAGAAACCCACTTAGTTGGTAATACATGCCATGCCATGAATAGAAAGGGATATCGTTTGGTGGCTCATGCTGGGTTCTCATCTGGGTCCCGGGGGGTTGGAATCCTCATTAAGAATTCACTTCCGTTCGAGGTGGAATCAACGGTCCTCGATGAGAGAAGGAGCTATGTGGCTTTATCAGGACGGTGGGAGGGTTGCACGCTTTCCCTGGTGTCTGTTTATGTTCCGCCTGGCCTGCAGTCTACTACCTTTGCTGACCTGGGACGGGTTTTACTCGATCTCCCTGGGGGGGTTTTGATACTGGGTGGTGATTTTAATGCAGTGGTGTCTGGTGTGTTGGATAGGCATCCACCTAGAGATCTCGGGAGGGCTCATGGCTGGCTGCCTGACTTCATTGATACAATGGTAATGGTGGACTGCTGGAGGTTGCTCCACACCACTCAGCAACAGTATACCTTTCTTTCGGGCGCTCACGGTAGTCTCTCCAGGATAGATTATGTCTTAGTACCGGCTGCACAGGCTTCCTATGTTGCGGAGGTTAGACATATGGCTCGGGGTATTTCCGATCACTCCCCGCTTTGGCTTCGGTTTGAACTGGCGCCGGGCTCTGAGGAAGGATAGCTTCTATTAACCCTTGGTATCATCGTAATCCCAAGACTCGCAGTGCACTTGTAAAAGCATTGGAATAGTATTTCCGGGAAAATGAGGGTTCTGTTTCTTCCTCGATACCGCTATGGGAGGCTTTTAAGACAGAACTTAGGGGTCAAGCTCTCTCTTTAATGGCTGGTTTTAAAAACAAAAGGAAGAGGACGTGGTGAGGATAGAGACGGAGATAGCTGATTTGGAATTGGAAATGGAGCAAGAGATTACCCGCTCTAGATTGCATGTGCTAGGATTGAAGCAGCTGGAATATAGAACGTTGGTAACGGATTGTGCGAAGGTCCTTTGTCGGGAACAGCAGGGGCGTCTATACGACGTTGGGGACAAGGCCGGCAAATTAATTGCATGGTTAGACAGGAAAGATAGAGCTGGTCGTGTTGTGCCGGAAATTGAGACGGAGAGTGAGGTCCTGGTCACCGACCCGCAGGAGATAGTGGCATGCTTCGCTGATCACTTTCGCTCGGTGTACTCTTCCGTGTTGGATAGACCGGAGGAGGACTCATGCTTGTTGTTGCGAGATATTACGCTCCCGTGCCTGTCTGAGGCTGACCGAGAACTTATGGATGGTAAGATCACTACAGATGAGGTAGCGTTAGCAATACGCTCCCTAAACTCTGGTAAGGCGATGGGTCTAAGCATGGGCGGAAAATCCGTTTCGCTCACGGATTTTGCGGATTTTCGGTAAATTCGCAATCCGCAAGATTCGCGAATCTCCCGCAAAATCCGCAAATCCGCGAGCAGCGGATTTTATGGCTTGCTCGCACTGTTCGCGTGAGTTCGCGGCTTCCCAGTACAACTTCGCGCCCTGCGAATAAGAGCTAAATTGCAGAAATACGATCTTAGCAAAACTGAAACTACTTACCAGGTTCAAAAGTTCAGGCTCATCATTAGTAGCCATTTCCTGTAGTGCTTCCTGAGGGGCCCCTCCAGAGTTCAGTTGCCTACTTGCAACTATTATGTGACCCTGCTCTGAACCTCAGAATAGTTACACATATGCCACAAAGGTCCTGAATTACAGCTAAGGGAGACAAGCAGGAGCCAGGCTGGAAGTTCAAATCCATTAATCAGCCCCTAATTCATTATTGTCAGTTGGGGCAGGGCAGGTGTTGTAACTAATTTTGCAACAATGAAAGCACTTAGCAAGTGCAAAAGATCACTAATCAGGAAGCACTAAGGAAGCAGGTGCCAGCTAAAAAAATATTCTGTGACACATTAATCAGCCCCAAATTAATTCAGGTCACTTGAGGCAGGGAAGGTGTGCTTTGCTTTGCCACAATAATGTACACTGACTGGACAACCAGAGGGTGCTGTGATGAAACAGAGGGTGGCATGGGTGGGCCAGAGGGTGGCATGAGTAGTCAGAGAGTGGCAGTGGTGACAGAGAGTGGCAGTGATGAAGAAGAGTGTCCCAAACAGGCTGGACACGTAGAAACAACAAGTTCGCAGAACTTGCGACCCGACAGGTAAGTTCGCGTTTGCGAAATTGTACAAAACCCTCGCGAACTGGCAGAAACCCGCGCGAACACAAAAAAAAAATTCGCGAGAATTCGCGGATTTTGCGAATTGCGAGTTCGCAAATCCGCAAAATTCGCGAACGCGAGATTCGCAAAATTCGCCCATGCTTAGATGGGTCCCAACGGTCTCCCGATTGAGCTTTACAAGCTTCGCCCGGATAGGATTGCTCCGTATGTGAGAGACATGTTCCTGGAATCCCGGGATCGTGGTCTCCTCCCCCGCGATCAGAGATTGGCATCGATTGTGGATATTCATAAGGATGGGAAACCGAGGAGTAGGTGCGCTTCGTATCGGCCGATCTCATTATTATATTCTGAACCTAAGATTCTTGCTAAGTTGTTTGCTAATAGATTAATCAAGGTTATTAGTGATTTGGTTCACCCGGACCAGTCTGGCTTTATCCCGCACAGGAATACGTAGTTGAACCTTAGACACCTGGTTGGGGCTCTTGCGAGGGCCTTGACGCTGCGTGAATCGGCCATTTTGGCGTCATTAGATGCCACAATGGCGTTTGATACTATTGAATGGCCGTATCTGTGGGCGGTGCTGGCTAAATTTGGTTTCGGTTCAGATTTCATCAGCTGGGTGCATCTTCTCTATACAGACCCGCTTGCCCAGATAGTGGTTAATGGTCGGTGTTTCTGAGCCATTTTGTCTTGGGCGGAGTACTCGCCAGGGTTGCCCGCTGTCTCCTCTTTTATTCGCGTTGGCCCTTGAGCCTCTCGCGGCTTGGATCCGTTGGGAGCCCTCGATAAAGGGCATTAAATGGTCTCCGCAATTTGCAGAACGTATTTCCTTATATGCGGACAACATTTTGCTGTATTTGACCTCCCCCAGGAAATCTTTGGTAGTGCTTTGTGATGTCCTGACCTCCTTCGGTAGAAACTCTGGCTTGGTCATTAACTGGGCGAAATCCTATCTTTACGTTCTTAGTGGCGAGATACCGATCCTACCACGTAACTGTCCTATTCAAATAGTATCTCGGAATTTATGTCTCGATGGACCCCATGGTTCTGTACGAGAGGAATCTTCTCCCTTCTTTGACTCTGCTGAAGCGAGATGTGGCGGGCTGGCGGAAACTCCCATTGTCGATGCTTGGGCGGGCGGTCCTTTTTAAAATGATGTCGCTTCCTCGCTTTCTGTATGCCCTTCAGAACAGGCTTGATATAGTCCCAGCTAGTTATTTTCGTGTGGTGGAGGGTCTACAAAGGAAACTGTTGTGGGACGGAAGACCGCGGATTGTGCTCGCTAAATTAACGCTCCCTTGGTATGATAGGGGCATTGCTCTCCCTGATATTAAGAGATATTATTGGGCTTCACAGTTGAGAGCCATTAATCACGGAATGTACGGCCCTGAGTTAAACCCTGGTTTCGCCATGGATAGGTGGCTACTTCCTGGGGGCAATTATTATAGAGCGTTGTTCACTAAATCTGTGGAGAGGACTTTGACTGGGCCAACCAAGACTGCTGTGCGGATCTGGCATGACGCTACAATTTCGTTAGGGTGGAAGGACCGTCTGACTTTGGCTACTCCGCTTTTTGGCTCTGACAAGTTTGGTAAACTGTGGAACACTAAGGGGTTTGACAAGTGGGATCTGATTGGCATTTCCAAGGTGGGTGACCTATGGGTGAAGGGACAGGTGAAATCGTTTGCGACCTTGCAGACCGAGTTTGAATTGGGAGGGACGGAATACTTCCGTTATACTCCGGTCCGGCACGCGCTAATGTCAGTTTTTTCGGAAGGGGAGGTTATACCGGAGTTTACCCCATTAGAGGATCGTATCTTGGATGGCCATATGCCTGATAGTACCATTTCCCTGGTGTACAAGAAACTGATTAATCACAGGGCGGACCTTCTGTTGCAGCTGCGTGATCAATGGACCCATGACGGCCTTGAGCTTGACGGCGAAATCTGGCAGTCCGCAATCTCCTCTCCGAAGGAGGTCGCGATTCCAGCACGATTGAGACTAGTTCAGCTAAAAATACTACATAGGGTCTATGTCACGGGTCCCCGTCTGGTCAGGATGGGTTTTTCTGAGGAGGGTCTGTGTCAGCGGGGCTGCGGTCAGTTGGGGACGTTCCTCCATATTATCTGGGAATGTCTGGAAGTGTTTGACTATTGGAGTACGGTCCATGAGGTGATGCAGGAAGTTACGGGTGTGGCTCTCTCGCCGTTTGTTGAATGTTTGGGAGCCCACTGATCATAATGTGGCACAGACTCAATGGGTGACTGTTAGAACTGGCTATTTCTGGTAGGCTAAGGCTGACGCCAAAGCCAGGCAGAAACCACCATTCTAGTCAGGGCAAGGAAGTCACACGCCAAGATAACCTCTGCTCACCCCCTTGGTAGCTTGGCTCAAGCAGTAAGGCTAAACTCTGAGGCAATGTGTAAAGCATTTGGGCCAGCGCACAACAGCAACAACATACTAGGCACACCACAAAAGAAACTCCACACAAGGTTATATTAAAATAACTTTTGTATTGTCAAAACATATCAGATAGAATCACACATATACATTGTGCCAACTGGCACGGGCAATATTCACATGGGATTATTTACACAGGACAGGGCCACATGGGCCACTGTCCTAATCAGCACTTTTAGAAATAGAAATAGTACTTATAGAACTTAGAATAAAAGTATATAAAATCACTGAATCACAAAGTAACAGTTAGAAATCACAACCAGTATCTACTGATAACAGGTAAGTACCACTACGCAACCCTAAACACCTTAGGAGCATGTCACGCAGGGGACCAGGACCTCACTAGGACCACCTGTACTAAAAAGAACAACCACCTAAGAATAAACACATTTAGGGGTATAAACCAGAACACCTTACCCATGATGCATGAAACACATTCAGAGGAGTAATAAAGAGAAACACATGATGCCTAAAACATTCAGCGGTGTTAAGAATAAAGCACATGATGCAATAAAATACATTCAGGGGTGCAGCGCAAGAAGACACATGATGACTAAACATTCAGAGGTGCAGCGCATGGAAAGAAAGACACATGATGCAGTAACACATTCAGAGGTGCATAATAAATCATTAGCGCAAAAACTCACATTAGGCAATCACTATTAAAAAGCATAGAAATCACATTGCGCCAACCCTACATAAGCCACTACCTGTGGCAGTCCCTAGGCCAACTGGCCTTGTGGGGCAAAGATGCCCTAAGTCCAAAGTCAGGGTGCGCTGCCATGCAGCGCCAGTCTCACAGTACAAAATGCCTAAACGTAGCAGCTGGCACTAAGTGCTGCACAGCTGTGAAGGCCTGGCACCACTGTGCCCTCTCTGTACCACACAGGGACTCTCTTGAAATTGCGCCTAAACGGTGCAGCCGCCCACTAATTGCTGGGCAGCTGGGAAAATCATCAACACTGCGGCTGGGGGCTCTCACTAGCCCCTAGACAAACTGCGCCAGGGTTGGAGCAACACAGGCTCTGTCGCAACACATGCCCCCAGCGTTGGAGCTCTCAGTCTCTGGCCACAGAAAATGCCCCCTGAGCCTAGCAGGCTCTTGATGATGACGGCGGGGTCGTTGGAGCCCCCCCTCTGGGGCTCGACATCGCACACATAGCCCCTGGGCCTCTCTGGGCTTTAAACTACGTTGGGGCGACCCGCTGCCAACCGGGGCCGCCCTTCCTGCACCACTCTTCGCCACGTCGGAGCGGTCCACTGTCACACGGGACCGCTCTTGCCCTGGTGCCTCTACCGGCACCGCCAGCCACCTCACGGAGCCCCCCCCAGCCCTCTTAACTCACCGGGCTGTTCTGCAGGCAGGGGCTCCGGTACTCTCTCGGCTGCAGCGGGCGGCTCTCCCTCACTCGCGGTGGGGGCAGGCACCTACAATGTGCCTCGCGCCCCCTCCGCTCCGCTCCTCTCGGCGCGCCGCCTCCTCCTTCTCCGGGGCTCCCTCAGGTCAGAGGAGCCCCGGAACGGCCGCCATCCTTCTCTCCTTCCTTCCCCGGGCTCGCGGTCGCCCTTCCTCGGCACCCGGGCTGCGGGGGCGGGACTTCCGGCCGGCCGCGCTGCAATTGGCCGGCCGGCCGAGCACTTCCGGGTCGCCGCGGGCAGCGCGGCGGCCCTCGCTAGGCAGGCAGGCGGGCAGGCAAGCCAAATATCGGTGTGGGCAGCCGATCCAAAAACGGCACATAAGCGAGGTGGGCACTCATAGACCAAACAAAGATCTAGCGGGGCAAATCCACGCCGGGTGGGCACCGGCTCCCAACAATAAAGCGCTCCTAGCGCTAAACACGATCCACAGCGCTACGGAGCAGGAATAAAGCGCTCTTAAGCGCTAAAGAAAATTTAAAGCGCTCCCTGCGCTAAGAAGGACAAATCCAGCGCTCCCAAGCGCTACAGCACAGAAAAAGCACTTCCAGGTGCTTAGGGGGGCAGAAAGTCCAGCAAAGTCCCCACCTCAGCCCAGGCCAGGCAGAGGGGTCCCCCCAGAAGTCCTCCAGGCATCCAGGGGCTGGGCAGCGCCCGCCCTTGGTAGATTCAAGTCAGAAACAAGAACATTTTGGAAGGGGACACAGCCCCTTCTTATACACAGAAAAGCCTTTGAAGTCCTTTGAAGCAGGCAGTGTGAGAACCAGCTAGACTGGTTTAGAGGGAAGTCCCCTTCAGTATCAGGGACAGAGGTGTCAGTCGCCCAGCGGGAGGTGGAGCCAGCTTTGTAGTTAGGCAGGCACAGCCCTTCACTATCAGGTGCCATCTCCTCCCACTTCCCTGGCAGCAGATGCTGCCTTTCATCCAGGGGCTGACTCAGACAACCATTTGGGCTCTCCATCCCCTGTCATCCTCAAACCAGACAGTCAATCCACAAGCAGGCCCAGGCACTCTGGGCCAGGCTCACCAGCCAATCACACGCTAGCACCAACTTACACAATATGACAACTTCCAAAAGTAGTACTTCTAGACTAGACACAGTCATGCCGCATACATCATTTTGCAGCATTCACTCTCATGAGTTCATCCATACCAAACTCGCCCCTGCACTCCCCACACATCAGGAACTACCATGGGCATACATATTCCCCATTCATTCCTATGGGAGGGCAGGTCACTCACCACACATACAGAGAGCTCAAGCACTTTACACTGTACCACAGTGAAAAAGTGCGCAGAGGCCTAAAATCACCAACACCAGGTTCCATAAACAGGCTAGAAAAAAAGCAAAAAGTCTAGGGGTGAACCTGCCCAACGGGCCGGGTCCAACAGTGACTCTAGGGGCAATGATTGCCAAAAGGAAAATTGCACAGTTGTGAGGGTCCCAGAGGCCTCCCACTCTTGAGCTGTGGGTAGAAAGCATGGATTGGTGCATGTTCCGGGAGAAAACGGTGTACTTGGCTCGGGGTCGCCCCCGGAAATGGCATAAAGTGTGGGGTCCTTGGAATCGATATAGAGGTGACATCTGCATACCACCTGTGGCTGCTGTCCTTGATGTCCCGCTTCCCCCTGACCCCTCATTATTATTGATAATTTTCGTAGGATTTCTGTGTTCTCTTCTCCCCTCCCCTTTCCCTTGTCAATAGATTGTCTATTGTAATGTTTGATGATATGATGCTCAACCCTCGTAGAGTCCTCACATTCCTATGTTTTGTACTTGCCTTGCTTGTTTTTCAAATAAAAAGAAACATTAAAAAAAAATATATAAAAAAAAATTATTTTAAGAAAACAATGGTCCTTAGCATGAAATTATATACAGGGAAAAGATGATATAGACCTTGATAGGTACTATATAAGTGTTTTCTTAAAATAATCCCCACATTTTGTGGCATGCTTCATCATCGGAAACCTCCTCCCACCCTGGTATGATGGTATTATCAGGGCAGACTCAACCTGAGTAAGAGGGAGTTCTTCATAAACATTTAAGAGGATAAAAGTGGGATCCAGATGAATATAAAAATATCTTGAGGTAAACTCTGAGGTATTAACTTTCTTCGTTGGTACCCTAGGTATGATTAAAAGAAGATGGATGGATGATGAAGGTTACAGTTGTCAGTTCCTCCAATTATAACCAACATGTTTCTCCTGGTCTCAGTGACAAAAACTGATCAGGGGCATTCTCCAGGGCTCAAGGAATCCCTATTCTATAACTATCTATTACAGACATTTGTGGAGAAAAGGGTTTCTTAACACCAGAAGTAATAATAATAGAAAACCTAGGGGAAATAACATGTCCATTTACCTGCATGGGTTATGCGTAAAGATAAGTAATTTTTTATCATGCATTGTGCATTCATAGTTGTACACCAACATCATAGTGGCCCACTGGCGACACTGCACAGGAAACCATAAGCACAGTATGCACGGCTAGTGATAGGTAAGTGGACACACTCATATGTTCTATGACTTACCCTAATTTTGGGCTCTTCAAGCTTCATAGTATGGTTGGAGGGTGGAATCCTCTGTAGTCAAACACTTGATTAAAAAGAGTTTCAACAAGGAAAAGTTAGAGAGAGTGCATTAAATATTCTTCACAACCGAAGCATCTTGCACTAATTACTGAGACATCAGTTTGCAATCATCATTCATATTAAATGTTAGTTGGTAGTGGTAATGATTCCATGTCCCACAAGAAATTTTATTGAAGGTAGTCGGGCACTCCTACGTAGTATCTAGTAATAACTGCATGCACAACACAAACTTGATGATGCTCGCACGCAATCAGCATGCTCAATTTTTGCGATTTGGAATCGTTACTTCATGATTGTATTAAAGCTTTGCCCATGAACTCTCTGGTGTCAGTCTTGCATATAATAAGTAGACCTACAACCATAAAAAGCAGTTGTCAAAAAAAGGAGGGAGGCACTGGATGCATAATGCCTTAGGCAGTCCCCTGTTCAAAATGCACCTTTTTTAGGCATCGTTAGAAGGTACTTCGTCACGAGGCGTAAGGTACTTCATCAAGAAGCGTACCAGACTTGTGAACCTACTTCGTCTCCATGCATCCAGCCATGATGGTCTGACCAAACTGAGACACTGGAGTGATTAAGAAAGCTTGCGTTGTCGGGGGTGTCCCACATGATCCCAGGCTTCTTCAGAAACTCCTCAATATGGCCTGGTGGGAATCGCAGTGTGGTAGGACTTCCGTTTTTGGCGTTACAGTATAATCATTGCATAATACATCTTCTTAAAAATAAATTAAAGAGAACTTAAAACCTAAAATAAGGAATGAAAGTATTTTTATGTGGGTGAGGAGACGTATGAATAACTATATTATTTCTAAGGAAATTTGTTCAAAATAACATTGCTTTAAGCAATAACAAGAAGATCATAAAGTGCAAGGGACCATAGTAACCTAAACTGGATCAGCACCAGAAAAGATCTAACTTGTTAAGGGGAGTTTTTCCATTCATATATTTGCATACCCTTGGATGCTAAAGTACTCCTACTCTCTGATCTTTATTGTCGTAGTAGTAGGCTTTATTTCGATAAAAAAATATCTTTAAAAGCATAGCATAATACATCAACTTAAAAGCCACAATATATACAGTGCGCAAACAGATCAATTAAAAAATAATATACATGTCAAGTTAAAAATACTTAAAAAGGTCTTAATACAATGACTATAATTAAACAATTTCTTTTAGCCTTTTAGATCTAATGTACCAAGCCCATGATAAAAATGTTGACAATCCACACACATACAAGGGCCGAGTGTCTGACATCAGAATACGCAGAGCAACAATGTAATGTATGGTGCCAAGTTCTCTGCATATTGGTTTAAGCCAGCTAGATCTAGGTGATTTGTATGCGGGGCATTCAAATAAAAAATGGGCAACAGACTCTACTCTGGGCATGCAGAATAAACAAAGGGGTGAGGTTTGAGACGGGATTTTCCAACGTGCAGTCCATTCGCCTACAGGGAGAATTCCTACCCTGAATTTAAAATACAGTGCCCGATCAGTAGGCTTTGTAATTATATCAAGGTAGGGTTCCCGAAAAGCCACATCCTTGATCCTAAGAAACTCTACAGTTACTCTGCCTTGTCTAGGATCAGAACTACTTTTGCAGGATACCCAACTCCAGTAGAGCTTCTTAAGGACAGCTTTAGCGGGAGCAGATCTAGACACCCAGGCGCCCCCGAGCCCCAACTCTTCAAGCAAGGATTTGACATCTTTCAGCCACCTGATCTTAGACCAACCCGGCATAGCCATTACTTCCAACAACCCATCCGCATAGTTGGCTAGTTCTGGGACTCTCCATAGGCGGGCCCATAATAATAGCGGACGGAATTGTGCCTGGTCTTTAATTGAACAGCACCCCATATCAAGCAGCAGGGGTAACGTCAGGGTACTCTGTGGGAGGGCCATCAAATCCTTAAGAAATGTATTCTCAGATCTGGATAACTGGTCTAAATTATATGTTCCCCAGAGTTCACCCCCGTAAAGGGCCGCGCTAACGCCTCTTGCCTTATATATATATCTATCACCGGAGCAATAGGTTTGGTTGAGGAAGAGCGTTGTTCCTTAAGGAGTGCCCCCACTACCCTCAAATGTCTGTTTTTCTATCAACGTTTTTAAGCATAGGATTAGCACAGTGCTATCCACGCGGAGATAGAAAATGACAAAGTCTTTTGCCATTTATACAGCAAAGTCTTTAAGCATAGGACTAGTACAGTGTTGTCCTTGCCGAGCTATAAAATGACAAAAGCCATAGCACTGTGCTAATCCTATGCTTAAAAACTTTGATAGAAAAACAGACATTTGAGGTGAGCAGATCTAGAGTGTCGCTGGTGTTGAGAGTGCTCTAACAGGGGCTGCATTCCACCTAAGCTTGAGAACTACCCAGAGTTCTCTCCTTTTTTGCATAATTTATGCGTCACTCTATGCCTGAAAGGGGTTTGTTTTGATTATATATAAATATATAATATATATATGTGAACAAGCTCCCTTGAGGAGCGAAACTCGTTATGGATGACACTATGTCCATTATATTTCGTTGTATGGATTAAATGCACTCTGCTTTTTCACTTGAAGAAAAGTTTGGAGTTTTTCTTTGTTGCCTGATGCTGTGAATATTCTAATGGTCATTGGAAAGAGGTCCTTACCTGGTTTTGTCCTCGCCGTGGAGTGGCGAGCAGGAACATTATTGAATATATATATATATATATATATATATATATATATATATATATATATATATATATATATATATATATATATATATATATATATATATATATATATATATATACAGTTGCCCTGCAATGAGAACGCTCAAACAGGTGAGTATTCCTCTCTTTATTGAGGTCAGAAACAGATAACAGCAACCAGCTTCAAATCAAAGTTCATGCAGCCTGACCGGTTTCGGACTCCTCGTCCTTGTTCACAGGCATAGTCACAGACAGCTACCTTGCAGTACACCTGCTTTTAATCTTGATCAATCCCGCCCCCATTGGGCTTTAGTGCAAGTGCATTATGGTATCGGCAGTACTGCAATGTCCAATCCATCTTTAACGGGTACTGCAGTGACTTCAAACATTAATTTAAAACATCGTACCCCCAATGGGGTGGTTCAAAGTCCTGGTATGCTGTTCCATTCACCATATTACGACCTTCAATCCGGGCTCACCCATTCTGGCCACGCCCACATAAGGCACATCAGATCCACTGTTGCTCGTGGCAGAGTGTTCTCACGACCGGACCGGCCGCTTAATTTGGAAAGAAAAGGTTGCCATGCAGTGAAAACGCTCAAACAGGTGAGTATTCCTCTCTTTATTGAGGTCAGAAACGGATAACAGCAACCGGCTTCAAATCAAAGTTCATCCAGCCTGACCGGTTTCAAATTCCTCGTCCTTGTTCACAGGCATAGTCACAGACAGCTACCTTGCAGCACACCTGCTTTTAATTTTGATCAATCCCGCCCCCATTGGGCTTTAGTGCAAGTGCATTATTGGTATCAGCAGTGTATATATATAATATATCCATCCAAGGAAACTCCTGACCGCCAATCACAAGGGGGTTCTGCACAGGTGCGGACCTCTTCCCCAAAAGAATCCTTCGTTAGTAACGAGCCACTTCACACAGAGTAAGTGTAAGCAGTTGCTTAGTTTTTATTTAAGCATTCTTAAGACCAATGTCTTCCATCACGCGTTTAATTCTGTATAGGAGGTTGTTCACATGACGCTCCCCAACAGGCATTGCAAATTTAAAGTGCTCTAAAAGCCCAAACAGCCGTAAAAAGACGACTGAATGGCAAATAAAGTGCACAAATAAATATAATGACAGGCAGTGGCAGTAAATTAGAAACTAGGTGATAAATGAAATGGTGTCAAAAAAGAAGAATGTTAATTGTGCAAAATGAGCGCAACATTTACTTCACAATTAGAATTATGGCAAGTGCCTTCATATTCAAAAGCGGTTCAAACAATCAATGAGCCTAAATTGAAGCGCAAATTTAAACAACACAATCATTGACAGTGGCAATTAAATATTAGACATACAATAAAGAACAACATTAATAGAAGTTCATTTAACAAAAAATATTCAAATATCAAAGTCCGATAATGCCACCTTACTAGTATAGAGCAACACACAATATATTTGAACACCATAGAAGTAAATAACTCCCCACAAAAGAGTTCAGGCTACTAAAAAATCACAAATTAATGGAGAATAAGAATTCAATCAAAAATCATTTCATCTAAATAGGATAATATATACATTTATAGAAGTGCAAGTATAACTGCATAGTGCCTTTTAGATTGAATAATGCGACATAGCAGCAACTATCTAAATAAAGTGCAAGTGCACAATACCAAGGGAAGTACAATTCCTTCAAGAGTCATCTATGATAACAATATACATATTGCACAAAAGTGCTAAAATACGCCACAAAAAAGTCATGAAAGTGAAAAAAAGTGTTGTGCAGAAAAAAGCATCATAAGTATAAGAAGTTAACTAGCAGCAAAACAAAGACTCGTTGTGAGAGAACCACATAATATCAAATATTTGAAACAAGAGAAGAAACAATGAAAAAATAGGACTAATCAGAACGCAGAGGAATCAATTTACAAAAAATGAATACATTATAAGTAAAGGGCACAGAAAAATTATAGAAAATTATACAGATCTTCATTAATATTTAATCCATTTGGAACTCTGGTATCTAGCGAAAGAATGAAATGGGTTTCTCTTTGTCTCAATAGTTTGTCACGATTCCCGCCCCATCCAGGGTTAGGGACTGAACCCAGCACAGTATACTCTAAGTCTTTGAGTTTATTATCATGTATGGACTTAAAGTGTCTGGCCACTGGATAATTACTGTCAGAATTAACAATAGCTCGCACGTGTTGCAGGATACGTTTATTTACTGAGAGGTTTGTTCTCCCAATATATTCCAGATTGCAAGTGCACTTAAGTTTGTAAATTACATATTCTGACCTACAGGTCAGATATTCACGAATTGCAATCTGTTTCTCACTAAAAGCAGTTTTATAGTGGCTACCCTTTTTGCGAACGTGCAAGCAGGAAAGGATATGCATTTAAAGAAACCCATTTTAGATAACCAGGTATGTTTGGGAGAAATTTCAGGCATGGATCTGTCAAGGGCATCCCTCATGGAGGGTGCCCGTCTAAAAGTGATAGCTGGTTGGCTTGGCATAATAGGGGCTAAAATGTTGTCAGTCATGACAATGGGCCACTCAGAATAGATGATACGGCGAATAGTCTTTTCGTGGTTGGAAAAAGTGGTGATAAGGCGAACTGGACAAGCTGCTTTAGGGTAAATGAACATAGCAGCTTTAGGAATGAGCAGATCCTCCCTTGATATGGTCTTAGCTTTCAAAAGGGCCTGATCTAATAATTTATTTTTATACCCTCTTTGGAGGAAACTTTGAACAGCTTCAGCCAAGCAACCATGTGAGATCTTTTCGTCACTGCAAATCCGCCTTATACGGACTAATTCCCCATAGGGAACACTATTAATAGTGTGTCTATGATGCGAGCTTAGGGCATGAAGAATAGAATTGCCCGCTGTAGGCTTTCTGTGGAGTTTAGTGTGAAGAACCCCTGCCTCTATATAAAGTTGAACATCCAAAAATTCAGCCGTATTATTAGTGACAGACGAAGTAAATTTAAGATTAAGGTCATTGTTGTCATTTCATTCACAAAAGCAAAAGCCAAATCCTCAGATCCCTTCCAAATAATGCAGATATCATCTATATATCGCCAATAGTGGACAATATGCGTCCATCATTGACGATGGGTTTCTCCGAGCACGTGCTTCTCCCACCAGCCAACATGCAAGCATGAATAGCTGGGTGAGAAGCATGGACCCATTGCCACCCCACGTTGCTGATGGAAGATTTCATTTTGGAATTGAAAGAAGTTGGTACGCATTTTGTTGTGTTCCCTTAAGCTTGCATCACGACTATCAAGAAAATAAGCAGTTGCCTTCATACCTTGCCAATGATGAATACTAGTATAGAGTGACTCTATGTCCATGACAACAAATAAATAATCAGCACACCAATCAACATTTTTCACTTTGATAAGAAAGTCAGTATATATATGCAGGTTCAAAAATTGACACAAACAACATTGGTAGAATAGTAGTTGGTAAACTGTTTAAGTTTCCATGGGATGGCTAGACTACACTCAAGTTCAGTGGCGTTGTAAGTGAGGCAACATACGTTGCACTTACCACACAGATGATGTCCTGTGATACAAGCCCTATTCTTTAAGGTCATTAGATAATGTCTGTCCTTTGTGGGCGGGTGTGCACAAGGATGTTGCTTAGACTTCGTCCTTTCCTAAAAGAAAATAGTGTTTTTTCTCTAATGAGATGTTTCCTGATGTGAGGATACACCAAGGCTTATTCACAATTTTTTCAAAAAGTTTGAACTTGGACTAGATGTAGTCACAGAAATCAAGCTAGCCGTTTCTTTCTTGGCATGAGTTTCTAATAATTCTTCCTTGTTCAGAGCCCTTTTTTCCCCACTCATCATGATATGCTCAGGGTAATTTTTCTCTTGTAAGTTTGTAGTAAGTTCCTTAGTATGTTTCTTAGTATGTCTATTATAACAGTCTACACCAGTACAGCTATGTCTAATATGTAGGAATTGGCCGATTAGGAGATTTTCTCTGAGTGAACAGGGGTGGAAGCTTTTAAACCGAAGTAGGTTATTCCAAGCTGTCAGTTTGTAAAAAAACCTCCGATTTCAGACCGCCCCCTTCTACATGAATTTTCAGATTGAGAAAGGCTAATTACTTCTTACTAATAGTGGTGGTGAATTTCAGGAAAGGATCAAGGGAGTTCAGCTATTCTGAAACAGTTATTGCTTCATTACTTATTCCACTCCAAATCCAGAGAACCTCATCAATGTATCTTTTACAGATAAGGATGTGTTCTCTGACAGGATGCTCAGTGTTGTAGATATATTTGGACTCAAAACCACGCAAATACAGGCGCGCTAAACTGGGAACAAAAGTGCTTCCCATGGATGTGCTGTGTGTTTGTAATAAGAACTCTCCCTCAAACTCAAAATAGTTGCGAGTTAGGGCCATGTATGCACAGTCCAATATAAATTTTCGGGGCATCATGTGATCCCAACAGGATGTCAGGTGGAGGTTATCAATTATTTAAAAATTTCCTCCTCTGGGATACTAGTGTAAAAGGACTCTACATTCATACTACTCTACATTCATTGTGGAAGAGGTGTGGCGCAGCGGCCAGGGCGACTGACGCCGGACGCTGGGGATCACAGTTCGATCCCCGGCACCGGCGGCAGGGGTCTGCCCAGCACCATGTGACTCTGGGCAATAGCTTGCTTAATCTTCCCGACAGCCCCCAGCGCAGGGAAACCTACGGGTAGCTGTGCACTTTACAAATACAGGATTATTATTATTATATATTCATACTAATCAGAAATTCATTGTCAGAACTAAAGTTTGCTTCCTTCAGTAGATTTAGTACATCCTTAGTGTCTTTACGTTAGGATGGCGCCTGGGATACCAGAGTTTTCAAAAAAACTGTTGCAGAATTGTGACAGGGTTTCTACAGCTGAACAAATACCCGAGACAATGGGTCATCCTGGTGCTGGGTGTTTATTTTTATGTCCCTGGGGAGTATCTAGAAATATGGAAAACGTGGTTCATTTTGGACCAAATGTTTTGCTTATTGAACATGGGAGTGTTTTGAATTGATGCATTAAAATCATTGCACATTCGATGCCTTCCCTTTTTTTGACACTTTCTTTTGATTGTTTTAAGTCTACTTATTTTATGTGAGAGTGGCATAAAGAGATTTCATGAGAAAAGTTTTCATACAATCACAAATTAACGATTCCAAACCCACACAATTGAGCACGTAGGTCGAGTGTGAGCATTATGATGTTTGTATTGTGCATGCAGTTAATACCAGAGATTACGTAGGAGTTGTCCACGAACCACCAATGATATTTCTGGCAGAACACAGAATCATTATCACTGTATAGGAAGGTGGAATATTATGTGGTTGGGGGGTTAGTCTTCACCATGTAATACTAACATGACACCCCAAAGATGGTCCTTGGATTCACACTAATAAATCCTTAGCTCAGTCCTGCTAGTGTGACAAAGAGCAGCCAGGCTTTACTAGAGGAACATGTATTGAACATTTCAGAGTACCAACATGGGCGATAAGTAATCAACACGACGGGAGAGCAATCTGACACCACTTTATAAAAATAGTGTGTTTTATCTTAATTTAAACGAAAACGGAGGAGCCCGCTTGAGCTTCCATAAAACTGCACATATCATTGTGACCTCCTTCCCCCTTCTACTCTTCTCAATCTATACTACTGAACAATGAGCTTAGCGTGACATATGTTCTGTCTCCTGTCACGGTAAGCTCCTTGTTCAGCAGTATGGCATGAAGAATATATAGATTGAGTAGAGTAGAAGGGGGATGGAGATCCGATGATATGGGATAGTTTAATGGGTGGTTCATGTGGGTCTGTCTGCAATCGGGTACGTTATAAAAGCTTCGGTTCAAAAACAGTTATGTAAACAGAATTGCAGGGGTTGCGAAGAAAGTGTTGTTCAGACAGTGAGTCGATTACATTTACATTAAGCATATCGATGAAGTTGTATTATTAAGTAAATAACGCTGATGGTGTTTTCGCATGAATTCATTATTTTTTAGATGTTTTATTGCAGATTCCCCTGATGAAGGGAAGTGTCCCGAAATGCATTGGGTCTTTGTAAATAAAGGTGTGACATGTGGAAACATTGGTGTTCTCATCGCTTATGTGCAAATCCAAGCATGGTACCAAAATGAATAAAATTAATTGAAGCAAATGAAAAACGGTGACAAAAATGGACAAAGAAATTGAGAAATTGATGAAAAAGGAGTAAAAAAAAAGAGAATTTGATTGATTTGATTCATTTAGCTGTAGATGTGACTATGCAGTTTGTATGGGAGCTCAAGCGGGCTCCTTCGTGTTCGCTTAAACAGTGAGGCGGAGTGCGAAACAAACTTGCACGCCTATATTGCTCTGAAGATTCAAACTTGACAAGCATTGAGTACTAGCTGTGCATTTCACCACCTACGTTTGCACATTTATCTTAATTTAGACACCAAACTGAATGTGATAGGATACATATAACCGGAGCTATAGATGTTTGAAGCAATATACTTGTGGTTGTGCTGAAGTGTGCTTGTATGTTGAGGTACTTGTCCAGTGTTAATCCAAGTGATTTTGTTGACTCAATGATAACAGGTTTGCAGTTGAGGGCACTAAGGTTTTGTAATCCATTCACAGCTTGGGTGTCTCTCCCTACACACGACTAACAGGCCAAGGCCCTGCATCAATACCCTCAGTTGGCCAGTCATAGGGGATTTTGTGTTTTCTCATGGGGGCTCACGGTCTAACGTCCCATAAAGCACACAATTACAATCTCCAATCAGTATCATGTCAGTGGCCAGAAATGGGGCGGCGTCTGTCGCCACATCAGTGAAGAAGTAAGGACAGTCAAGATTAGAAGCATAGACATTCACAAAGCAGACTTCCCGCCCATCCAGGACTCCAAACAAAACAACAAATCAATCCTCAGGGTCCAGCACATGTCCCCTGTGCTGAAACGGTATCCCCCGGAGCCACCCATATCATTACACGATCCCATTTGTACAGGTTGCTAAGACTCGGGTCAAAAGTTCATACACCACAGCTAGTTTGCACCAACAAAGCTTTGCTCTGCAAATATACAAATGCATTTGAAAACTCAAACCAATAGCACACTCCTTTCAAACAGTCAGTCTTTAACCAATAACTACAACAGACAAAGAAAGCTCCTCATAACCAAACCTACTGACCATACGCCACCGAAAGCATGTCTGATTTTTGGCACCCTCCCTTTCTTTGCCCTATGATTTAACAGCATGATTTTTCTGAATATTACTCATTCTGCTGCACACTCCTGTTGTGACTGTCATCCCCATACTACATTATGTTTTGCCTCTGGATTTTGGGACACAGCTTTATACAGTAGGCTAGAGAATATGCCATACATTATGGTATTGACAGAGATCTTCGATTTCCCCAGTTGAACATCATGTTGATAGGCCACAGAGCTTTGAAGTGGCATCAATTGTTACCAATAGCTGAAAGCATTTCAGATTATGAGCACCCAGACCTCGCGATAGTGCACTGTGGTGGCAATGACCTAGGCACAATCACAGGGGTTAGACTTGAAATCCAAATGAAGGAGACCTTTTGTCAGTTATTGTCTCTCCTCCCTCATACAGCCTTTGCATATTCCAACATATGTCAAAGGCAAACGTGGCAATGGCCATAACAATTTTCTCCTATGATAGAGAAATCCTGGAGACATGTTCATTAAGCAATTTCTGCATTTCTCCGTGACCATGGTATGGGCTCCATTCATCACAATTGCATCCATTTTGATATGCCAGGTCTCTATAGGTGAGATGGAGTGCACTTCACTGAAGAAGGAAACAGGATGTTCTTTATATCAAGGAGTGCAACCAGTTGTACACTACACACTATACACACAAAGACTCTTTCAAAGCCACCTTAAATCCTTCTTATCTGCTTGTCTGATGTAACAACTACCTTTTTTTTTTATTTTTATTTTTTATTTTTATAAAACCTTTATTGTACCTTCACATAATTACACAGCCATTCGCATACAACCCAAAGGGCCGGCCGCTAATAATTGAGCATTGGATGTCGTGCATGAGGATAAGTCCATACTTTGACCACGTTGCTGAAAAATAAAAGGTTCATCACACGGCAAAGTAAAAGGTAACAACTACCTTTTTTTGTGGAAAAACTAACAACCACAGGACTCTCATGGGAGCACCCAAACAACTACCTCCACCCCTATATGTGTCCAACTCCAGCTAGAGTCTCTCGAGCTCATACATCTTGGCCAGATTGATCATTCCTTACTGCAGCGCAATGCAGCATGAACATTTGCTGCACTGGACTGCTTCAAATGGAGAGGGAAGAAATGCACCAGGTTTACTAACATATGGCACAATTTCTGCTCTCTCTCTGTGCTGAAGCACTCAGTTATGGTGCAAGGCTGCCTGCTTTGCAGGCAGGACTTCTTTTGTGCAGGAAGGAACACCTTCCTGCACAAAAAATCCTTAGAGGCGTTTTCTGTGTTTTTTAAGTGTGCCGCAGAATGCAGCACACTTAGGATGAGAAATAAACATATTTCTCCTCGTTGACCTTCTGTTGGGAAGGCATAGCTTTTTGGCTCATTTCCAGGTTTTCCTGTCTTGGTAAATCTGGGAATGTGCCAAAATACATGGGTCTGTGTGTGGGAACACCCATTCTCCACCCATTTAACACCTTCCCGGTGCAGAGTACCGCAAGGCAGAGACCAGCGCTGCCTTGTGTTAATCCAGACTTATCAAGTAGCGCAGGGCCACGCAAGGTGGCCTTATGTGGCTTGGTTAATCTGACTTAAGGATTGCATTGCCCTTGCATCACCCTGCATGACACAAAGGCAATGCAATCCTATGATAAAGCTTGGCCTCATCTGTAATAACTGGCTGAGAACTATGTATAGGACAGTGCACAAGGAGCCTGGCCTCTGCTAAGACACCTGTCTTGGACAATGGGTGTAAGTAGCAGGGTGTGGGGAGGGATTGGTTCTCCTCGGAAACCTGTGCCTTGAGTGGTGTGCGTGCTTAGTAGGGTGTAAAAGAGACGGGCCTTTCTACTGATAACTCTCCCAGAGGAAGCAGGTATGCAAAGTAGGTTGTGGAGAGAGACCGAACTCTCCCCTGAAACCTATATTTTAGGTGATAGGTATGCACAGTAGGGTGTAAGGAAGGGCTGGCTCACCACTAAGATCCCTTCACAGGGTGATGGGTGTGCATAGTAGGGTATGGGGAGAGACTGGCCTCTCCGCTGGCACCTCTGTCTTGGGCGATTTGTGTGCATAGTAGGCTGTGGATAGCGACCGGCCTATCCACTGAGACCCCTCCACAGGGTGACGGGTGTGCATAGCAGAGTGTAGAGAGGGACTGGTCTCTCCACTGAGACCTCTGTCTTGGGCAACAGGTGTGTATAGCAGGGTGTGGAGAGCAACTGGCCTCTCCGCTGAGACCTCTCTCTTGGATGATGGGTCAACGAAGTAGGGTGTGGAAGCGGTACTGCCCTCTCCACTGACACCTCACCCCAGGCTGACAGGTAGGCATAGTAGGGGGGTGGAGAGAGGACCTGCTTCGCCGCTGAGACCTCTGTCTTGGGAGACATGTGTGTGCAGTAGGGTGTGGGAAGGGACTAGTCCCTCCAATGGCACCTCTTTCTTAGTTGATGTCTATGCATAGTAGGTTGTAGATCGAAACTGGCCTCTCCACTGAATCACTCCCCAGGTTGATGGGTGTGCCTAGTAGGGTGTAAAGAGGGAATGGCCTCTCTGCTGAAACATCTGTCTTGGATGACGGGTGTACATAATAGGGTGTGGGGAGGGACTGGCCTCTCCACTAACACTCCTCTCCAGGGTGACAGGCATGCATAGTAGGGTGTGGGGAGGGACTTGCCTCTCCACTAACACTCCTCTCCAGGGTGACAGGCATGCATAGTAGGGTGTTGAGAGGGACTTGCCTCTCCACTAACACTCCTCTCCAGGGTGACAGGCATGCATAGTAGGGTGTGGGGAGGGACTGGCCTCTCCACTAACACTCCTCTCCAGGGTGACAGGCATGCATAGTAGGGTGTGGGGCGGGACTGGCCTCTCTGCTGACACCTCTGTCTTGGGCAATGTGTGTTCATAGTAGGATGTGTGAAGGGAATGGCCTCTCCACTGAGAGCCCTCACCAGGGTGACCGGTAGTGCATAGTAGGGTGTACAGAGGCTCTAGCCTTTCCACTGAGACCTTTGTCTTGAGTAACCTAGTGCATAGTAGGGTGTGGATGTGAGAATTTGGCCTGGTATATGCTGTCCACTAGTTAAAGAGGGCATCCTTATGCTGATTAGGTTGAAGATAACCTTTATGAAAGCTATCCTAGTGGTAGTTGTGGAGAGCAGCCTTCAGGCTAAGTCTTGAAGGAATGTAAAGCAGCTTGTTTTACCAGATCAGATCCTCCTGAATAATCAAATGAAAGGAGAACCACACAAGAGTTATATAAAATATATGTATTTGTTACTAAACACTCTCTAATAACCTCTTCATGAGATTAGAGCACGAGGCACACACTACTTAATCAATAGAACAACAGTAAATAGCACAATACACAGCAGGCTCCAGGGGGAGGCCGAATCATATACTAAAAAAATGGTATAACAACAATGACTTCACTAGACACAGTGCCTAGAGCATGTAGAATCACTGGGACCCCAAGAAACCACCCACAGGAGAGACACAGGGAGCCCACGGAGGATGGGTGCAGTGTGAGAACACAGACACGTGTTCCGTACAACTCTATGGGAAAGTCACAGTTGGAAAATTACAGTTTAAGGACACTTCCGAGAGGACTTCAAGCAAACCCTTTGGAACATAGAAGGTTCTAAGGCCAGCACCATTGTGAGTACCGAGGTACCCGTGTTACCTATTGCATCGAAACAGAGTTTTGCCTTACCAGAGACGCTGTGGGGAAAGAAGGCCTCAAACAGCCAAGCAGCCGTTTATCCTGCCCGCCTCCCGCCGCTCGCTGGTCAAGCCGAGCCGCCGAGTGGAGCGCGGGGCAGGAGACTACAAGCCCCATCAGCCCAAGCGGGCTGCAACGCACCAACCCGCGCCAGGAGGCGCATAAAGCCAGCCTACGCCCTGACAAGCGCGGATTTGCATCGAAACAGAGTTTTGCCTTACCAGAGACGCTGTGGGGAAAGAAGGCCTCAAACAGCCAAGCAGCCGTTTATCCTGCCCGCCTCCCGCCGCTCGCTGGTCAAGCCGAGCCGCCGAGTGGAGCGCGGGGCAGGAGACTACAAGCCCCATCAGCCCTAGCGGGCTGCAACGCACTAACCTGCGCCAGGAGGCGCATAAAGCCAGCCTACGCCCTGACAAGCGCGGATTTGCATCGAAACAGAGTTTTGCCTTACCAGAGACGCTGTGGGGAAAGAAGGCCTCAAACAGCCAAGCAGCCGTTTATCCTGCCCGCCTCCCGCCGCTCGCTGGTCAAGCCGAGCCGCCGAGTGGAGCGCGGGGCAGGAGACTACAAGCCCCATCAGCCCAAGCGGGCTGCAACGCACCAACCCGCTCCAGGAGGCGCATAAAGCCAGCCTACGCCCTGACAAGCGCGGATTTGCATCGAAACAGAGTTTTGCCTTACCAGAGACGCTGTGGGGAAAGAAGGCCTCAAACAGCCAAGCAGCCGTTTATCCTGCCCGCCTCCCGCCGCTCGCTGGTCAAGCTGAGCCGCCGAGTGGAGCGCGGGGCAGGAGACTACAAGCCCCATCAGCCCAAGCGGGCTGCAACGCACCAACCCGCGCCAGGAGGCGCATAAAGCCAGCCTACGCCCCGCCTCGCGGGACGCAAGCGGGACGCCGGGCGAAGCCCGGGCCAAGGGCGGGCCCGTTTCAGCCCGTTCCAGACTGTGCGAGACTGGACTGGGCCACGGTATTTGTGTTCTACTATTCATTCCTAGACTTGTTCTGATAATAACTGCGGGGACTTACACCCATATCTTTGTCAACAGTGAGACCAGTTTGTTTGCTCTATCATTATTGTGTAGTCTGAGACGCATAGCGTCCGATCATGAGTAGAGCCACTAGAAGTAAAAAGACAGATAAAACTACTGACATAACTGGACCCATTGACTTATTTTTAAACAAGGCCAATGCAGTTATCGATAATACCATCCAATTGATAGAACGACGGGTGTCACATGAACTGGAGATTGCTAGAAAAAGATCGTCAATGGGCCCCTTGGCTCTAGCACAAACTCCAATTCACAAGGGTCCGATCACTCCCTTGTTGAATCAAGCAAGTGCACTAGTTCACACAGTTCCAAATACTGTTGACTTGTCAGCAACTCAATTGTCATTAGGGTCTGATTCTGTGGAGGACTTGGAAAAAACACCGGACTTACAACTCCTACATAACCTACACAACCAAGACGTGGCATTAGAACCTAACTCCACGGGTGAAAGGGAGGGTGCCATATCTAAGAGGCCAAGTAAGGGGTTGATTACACAGGAGATCACATCGGTGCCACCTAACTGTGTGAATCCTTGTAACCTGAATAAGAATAGTAACAATATCGTAGTACAGCAAATCCCCCCATCCACCAATAGAGTGGTCTCTAATATGCCCCCACAGAATACCGAGCTACTGGGGAACCTAGATGCAATAGGTGCTGTAGGTGGTATACACAAACCATGCACCACATGTGTGACACTACATGATTTTCTTACAAATAGCATGGGGGTATTGTTAAAACACCATCTGAAACCCTTGGATAAAAGCATAAGGATAATTGAAAAACAACTTGCAAAATTAAATACTCCTGCATTTATTCAGAAGTCACTGGGCACCCTAGATACGGGGGAGGGGAAAACCAAAGAGCCAAGTAAACCGGCTCAACCGCTTACCTTACCAGCGGCGTGTCCAAAACCCCTTGCACAAGACAAAGTAGCAAACACCCAGACTAATAAGAGTGCCAGACCAAACTCACAAAATACCCCTAAACCCCTAATTCTAGAGGGGAAGGGCCAATCCGATATCACCAGTGATAATGCGCAACCCACCCCAGCCCTTGTGGCTTTAAATACCCAGCTAGCTAATCTAAAGGAGACTTTACACACATCACAAAAAACCCAGTCTCACCAATCTCAGGGAAAACAAAGGAAGGGCACTAGGTTCAGGCGGCCGTTTCATCTGCCACCTGAGGCTACCCCGTATACTGTCGTTCTAACAGGGGTGTCAGAATTGCCAGAAGGTTCGGACGAGCCCCCGTGGTCACTGAGGAACAAAGTTTTGCAATGGTTAAGTCAAAACAGACCTTTACAGTCATTTCATCACAGCAGAATAAATTCTGTGAGAAGAGTGTACTGGATTGGGGACACGAAAAAAAGCTTACAGGGTGACTGTGTTATAGTCAACTGTGACGATCCTGCCATGGTTGACTTTATTTCTTCTTGGCCAGCACTTGAAAAAAGGGGGGGGGGGTTGACGTACAGCGTCTTTCCTTCTTCTATCCACCTTTAAACATTCCCAATTATGGTGATACAACTGGATGGGATGAAGTCCAAGACTGGCCTTGGACGCAGGTGGGGTACACCAATAGAAGTAGAAACAGGAACAGCAATAATTACTGGAACAGAGGCTGGGATTCCCGCCCCTGGTACCATAGCAGAGGAAACCCAAATCCTGACTATTGGAGGGGGGCTCCTACAAGGAACAGATACGACTGTTTAGATATGGTCGATTGACCAACAAAGGTCACTACAGGGGTATCAGTAACCTTAGCCCCCCCATTTAAGATTCATGACGTCCTTCCCCAGGTAGAAAGCACTAATCCCGTGATGACAGAGAGTACATCAGATTATGATACGGGTGGTGTAAACTTGTCAGGCCAGCATTTAACAGAACAACCTAGTAAGCCATTGAAGGAGAGTGGACTTGAGTCCACAGCTGAAACCACCTGTATGCATTCACACCTGAACACAGTAGATAAGAGCAAGAGCCAAATTCATAATGAGACTGAAGCCCTGCCCGTGGGCATTGTCCCACTAACCAGTCAGGAAGAATCCAGTCCACCCAATGAGGGGAAATGTTCGTTAAAAATAACATCATGGAATATTGCTGGGCTGGCTAAAAAAGTGCAGGACCAGTTATTCCTAACCTTTATGGAAAGGCAGGACATAATCTGCCTGCAGGAGTGCTGGGACTTAGATGAGACCCATATCGAGGGTTTTAGCACTTTTTATGTTCCCTCGATTCAGGGCAACCGAGGCAGAGGCTCTGGGGGACTGTGTATTTTCACCTCTAACCTCTGTAATATAGAACAGAGTATGTATGAGGCAAGTGGACCGAAAGCAGGTGCAGGGAGCCTACTACAAGGTTTGTTTATTAAATCAAACGGGCGCTCCTTTTTCCTGATCAACCTTTATAACAACGCGCCAAAAGTTGAGGTTAAAACCCTAATAGCGGAGTTGGACTCACTGCTAAAGAGAGGTGGGCAGGCGGCAGACTGCTTACTTATAGCAGGGGATTTTAATTGTCACTTATGCCCCTATAGTCAAACAAAAAATTGTGGCATTTTTGACTTAAGAGGGGATCCTACTACGCACTTCGAACATTCCATAGGGGGCAACCTGCTAAATCAACTCATGCATGAGTGGGACTTGGCCTTCGCCAACGAACTTTGTGAGCCACCCGTAGCGTTTCAGACAACCTTCTTTGGCCATGGGGCAGGCACTATAATTGACTTTATTTTAGTCTCTAACAGGAATCAAGGCTGGGTGGGGGGTTTTGATACGGAGGATCTAGCAATAAGCAACCATTTTCCTATCAGCACTTCCCTTAGTCTAGGGAAAGCGGGGACCCAAAAAATAAGTACTATGAATATACTTCATGGTCGCTCAGTGGCGCTGGCCAGAAAAAATGGCTACGCCATTAAATGGGCAAAAATTGAACCCACAAACTTTCTGAAAGACCTGGTACGGAAAGAAACTAGACAATTTGCCACCTGTCTGGAACCAAGTACCAACCCCGAGCTAATAATACAGGCGTATGAAGGGATCAAAGCCACAATAAACGCCAAGTTAATTAAAAAACAAAAGTTAGGGGAAGACACAAGATTACATGGCTGGTTCAATCGAGCCTGTACTAAAGCACACAAAGCCCTTTTACAGGCCTTAAAGACCATCCCTAGGGATAGCGGTCGAGTTAAGGAGGCTAGACAAGCTTATAAGCAGACTCTACGAACTAGACAGAAAGAACTAAAAAATGCAGCCTGGGAAGCCCTGATAAAGGCAAGCACTCTAAGGGACAACACGTCGTTCTGGAAAGAAATTAATGCCCCCTTCTTTTTGGATAGGAAGGTAGACTCCTTGGAAATAGGCATACCAGAAGATGTTTGGGTTAACTATTTTACCTCCCTCTATAAGAAAGAATCACTTGCTTCGATCCCACAAGACGAGTTGGATGCGGGGCGAGGGGTTCTTCCACCGTTTCAGGGAAATTTCCCACTAAAAGTAATGTTTACCCCTGCAGACGTGGAACAAGCGATTTGCCAGAGTGCTAGTTTAAAGGCCCCTGGACCTGATGGAGTCCCCATTGACTTGTTTAAAGGGAACGTAGATCTTTGGGCCCCCTTACTAGCAAATGTATTGAATGCTTACACTAAACTAGGTTTTCCCAATACATGGAATGAAGCAATAGTCATCCCAATATTTAAAAAAGGGGACAGACAAGACCCAAAATGTTACCGCCCTATCTCTCTGCTAGATAACCTAATGAAAGTAGCAGGCAGGGTGTTGTTAACCAAATTACAAACCTGGTCTAAGAGCAATGGGATACTCTCAAAATTCCAATATGGTTTTAAGTCGGGTTTGGGAACCATAGAGCAGGGTCTAAACCTGTCCCTCATAATGAACAAATATATTGGAATAAAAAAAGGGAATCTGTTCCTAACATTTGTTGATTTAACTTCGGCGTTCGATTGTTTGGATCATGGAATGCTGTGGAAAACCCTGACCACAATGGGGATAGAGAAAAATATCTTAAGTTTTATCCAGGAGTTGTATAGAGATGCAGGCGCCACGGTGCGATTTGGCAACAATGGCGAGCAAACTAGAATATTTCCCATAGCAAAGGGTGTTCGCCAAGGTTGCATACTTGCGCCTTTTCTATTCAACTTGTACATAAACGAGGTAGCAGTTTTCTTGAATGATCTGGAGGTGGACTACCCTAAGATAAATGGTCTCGCAGTCCCACTATTGCTATACGCCGATGATGCGGTGATCATGGCCCGCACACAGCGGGGACTCCAAAAGGCATTAATGGGTTTTGCAACCTTTATGAGCTCTAGAGGCCTAAAAATAAACGTGGGGAAAACTTTTACGATGTCATGTACCACCAGTAAAAAAGTTCCTGACTGCAAAACCTTTGTCAATGATTCAAAGATAGCTATGTCTAAAACGTTTTCTTATCTGGGTATTATTTTCAGCAATAGGGGTACATGGTCCTCAGCGATCACCTCCCGGAATTTGGCCTTTGCCCGTTCAATAGGGGCGGTCAAGCAATTTGCTAAAAGACTCGGCGGGAAACCGGTAGACACACTACTTAAGATTTATGCAGCAAAATGTGTGTCTACAGCTGTTTATGGGGCGGGGATCTGGGGACTTGCAGATAGCTCTCAAATTCAAAGGGTGGAAAATGCTTTCCTGAGGTACCTTCTAGGAGTCCCGCGTTCCACATCTACTACCATATGCCACAATGAACTTGACAGATCCCATATTAGTGATCTGATAAAGATAGCGCCAGTCATGCTGTGGTACAAGATTTGGACATGCGAGGACACGACCTTCAATAGGGAAGTAATTTATGATTGCCTGCAGCAAGCCGAGGGCTCTAAGCAGCCATGGCTGGCCTATGTTAAAAAAATTTTGAATTCCATCGGCCAACCAGAATTCTTTTCAAACCCAACCTCATGTGCCCAAATGTCAAAAAAAGCATTAAAAGAGACATGCCTGGGTCTATTGGAGGAGAGGAGATATTATCTAGATGGGAATAAGTCTACCATTGTAGCCCATCGCCAGATCCTCCATGATCATGGCCTCCATCCTTATCTGGCGCCAAATTTTTCATGTTAT
The DNA here is from genome assembly GCF_964263255.1 of Lissotriton vulgaris. NCBI lineage: Eukaryota > Metazoa > Chordata > Amphibia > Caudata > Salamandridae > Lissotriton > Lissotriton vulgaris. Next base: position 229,351,861 of record NC_141700.1, on the reverse strand, counting down.
CATAGAATGCTTTTAGCACGAATGAGGACGGAATCTTTTTTTAGGCTAATAACGTTCCCTGTTCCAAATGACTGGTCTGGGAAGTTGATAAAATGCCCGTGTGATGGAGTAGCCACCCAGTCTAATATACACTGTATCCTTTTTTGCCAGTATTATCAGTGGGGGAGGAAAAAACACCTGCTACCACTATTAAAGTTGTGGGGTTTGAGAAGCTGTAAAACTGCCCTCCATAGATTGTATTTGCTCCAAGATGAGCTTACTATTGTAGTGGTGATAACATTTTTGCCGTTCATCATAAAATGTAGAGGAACCATGAGATGTGATTAGAAGGCTGAGGGTTTGTATGAGTATTATCCTGTGCCTAATAACACCATATAATACATAAATATGTTATATTTACCTCAACCGTTTTATTAACCTAATGAATTTATCTTCCCACCAAACGTAGTTTATGAAAAGATTTTATGCTTTTTAAGATTAGATTAATTGATTGATAAGTGTAATGAAGTGTATCCGTTGCAGTGATTTCTTTTTTTTTTAATTATCAAGTTTTTAATGTTGCGTTTTGACTGTATTTTGTATTGTTTGCTTTTATGGTGTTTGCTAAATACCGAATAAAGCTATCTTTGAACTTGAACTACTAAAAAAATGGTATAACAACAATGACTTCACTAGACACAGTGCCTAGAGCATGTAAAATCACTGGGACCCCAAGAAACCACCCACAGGAGAGACACAGGGAGCCCACGGAGGATGGGTGCAGTGTGAGAACACAGACACGTGTTCCGTACAACTCTATGGGAAAGTCACAGTTGGAAAATTACAGTTTAAGGACACTTCGGAGAGGACTTCAAGCAAACCCTTTGGAACATAGAAGGTTCTAAGGCCAGCACCATTGTGAGTACGGAGGTACCCGTGTTACCTATTCCAGAGGAGCCGGGTGCATAGGGGTCAAGTGGTGTCGGAAACCCTCGTTGTTTTCAATGGCGTGATGCAAAGAAGTGTTGCTGCCGGGAAGATGAAAAGTATCCAGTGGAATCCAAGCCTGGATCCTAGGGGAGAAGACCCTGAAAGCAGAGGGGACGAGTCTGGGTCACTTCAGGGTGACCAGGGGCTCGGTAGACGAATGCCCACTGATGTCGGGTGCTTCAGGTGTGAAGATTGGATGCTTGACTCTGCAGCCACCGGGACCAGGAGATGTCGACGATCACCAAAGTCCAGAGGTGAGCTGTCCCATGAAGGATCTCGAGTGCTGAGGGGTCAGTGTCCAGACTGAACACCAACAAGCCTTGGAAAATGCAACCCACACAGGCAGCGGAAACAAGTTATGGTGAGGACCAGCAAGGTCCTGGAGACTCTCCACGCTATGGGGAGTCAGGGCATGTCTGGAGCAACCAGGAAAGCCCACAGGAAATCAAAGCTATCCTCGCAGAGACCAACACGCCAACGGACCAGGGATCGCAAAGGGACCTCAAGCTGAAAATCTTCGGTGGAAATACTGCTTGGGGTCAGGACTACACGTAACCTCAGGGATTGCCAAAAAGCATACGCTGCTGCAAAAGTACATGGTGCACAGGGGTTAGGGTAGCACGGCCCCCACAAGAGATACTGGTCTGAGCATTGCTGGGAGAGCAGATCATCCTCCAAGACACCCGGGAACCCACCTCCTGTGTTGCAGAAATCTTCGGAGTCCTCAGGAGCTCGGGGGATGCAAACGGGTCAGATGCGTTAAGGTGCCTGCTGCTGCAGGGGAGTAACTCCTTTACTCCAATGGAGATTCTTCTGTCGCCCAGCGAAGTGTAGACCGTCAAAGTACTTGGTTTCTGCTTGCAGAGTTTAGTCCAGGTAAAGCCTATAGTCCTGTAGTCAGGTTTCCTACTTTATACCCAAGGTAGGGGTTGGACAGACTCTGGGGACCCTCCTAAGGGAGGGACAGGTCAAAGGGGTGGTAACACTCATGTCCTTTGTCCCGTTTCATGCCAGAGCCGGGGCAAATGGCTCCTGCAACCAGTTTGAGCTGGACTATGCACAGGGACACCAAATGTGCCCCCAGTGCAGACTTTTATGCACTCTCCAAGTGCACCCACCCAGCCCCAATAAACTAAATCCTGTCTGGGAGGTGGTCCCACCTCCCTGTGACACGAAACCTATTGCCAGGCCTTCCCCTGTTCGATCTCAGCTCAGCAGCAGGAGGGCAGACTCATGTCTGTGGCTGACCCCATCCATTTTGTGCTGCCCAGGTCGAGAAAGCTGGTACCGAGTAGACCGGTGACCAACAGTAATGGTACTAGAAGGGAAGAATCATACCTCCCACATCAGTTACTGATGTGGAGGTATGATTCCAAGGTGTTTGACACCAAACACAACATGTTTCTAAGCAGCCGTTTTAAAGTTAGCATTTACTGCGATAATGCACTTAAGTATAAATGGTTTGGATGCATCACAGACAACCCCGGAGAATAGGTTTTGAAGGCTGCAGAGGTGCTCTGCTCATGCAGGGGTGCCCTCTCACACAAAACCCAGCACCCTGCCTTCAGAATTGGTAAGGCCTGCCATAAGGATGACTGGTAGGTTTATATGTGCAGTGATTTAGAATAGATATAGATAACCTATATCTAAGGGGTGCATGCACTACCTTATACAGGCTGTGGTAGCAGACCTGGGTGCCATTTTGAATGGTCTCTCAGGGGTGGCATAATACATGCTGCAGCCCGTGGGAGGCCTCTGGGGTACCTATGCCCTGGGTACATGGTGTACCATATACTAGGGACTGATAAGGGTACCCCAATATCCAATCTGGAGTGTACCTAAAGAACCTGCAATCAATTGATAAACTGGGTTCCCGGTTAGCAGGATCCCAGTCAGTCTAAGTCGAAAACAGTGATACAACAGCAAAAAGTGGGGGTGACCATAAGAAGCAGATCCTACTCTCTCCTACAGTGGAGAGGAACTGGACTCTTTGCAGAGACCTCTCCCCATGGTGAAGGGTGTGCACGGAGGGTCTGGCCTCTTGGCTAAGATCTCTGTTGTGGGCGACAGGTATTTTTTATAGGATGTGGGGAGGGACTAGCCTCTCCAATGATACCTCTGTCTTGGGCGATTTGTGTACATAGTAGGGTATGGAGAGGGACTGGCCTCTCTGCTGAGACCTCTGTCATGGTTGGAGGGTGTATGTAAGATCTGGGGCGGTAAATGCCTCTCTGCTGGCACCCCTCCCCAGAATGACAGGTATTCATAGTAGGGAGTGAGGAGGGACTTGCCTCTCTGCCAATGTCTCTGTCTTGGGCGACATGTGTGCATAGTAGGGTATGCAGAGGGACTGGCCTCAGCACTAAAAACTTTGTCTTGGGCAACAGGTGTGGTAGTAGGGTGCTGGAGGGACTGGCCTCTCTGCTGACACCTTTGTCTTGGGCGACATGTGTGCGTAGTAGAGTGTTGTGTAGTTCTTAAGTGGGACCCCGTCTTGGTCTCGAGTTGGATACCACGCCAGGGATGTTCAGACCACTGCGAGCTGGAGTGTCGGCATGCAGAAACCTCAGTGTCTCGCGTCAGTGTGTCTGCATCGAAGTCATGATCTCCTCTCACCATCTCAGCAAGATGTGATATTTAATACCCAAAGGTATCCCCAGGGGTTCTACCTTGAAGTGCCCCTGTCGGACTTTGGCAGGTGCGCATAGTAGGGTATGGGGAAGGACTGGCCTCTCCACTTAGATCTCTGTTTTGGACAACGTGTGTGGTATTAGGGTATGGAGAGGGAGTGACTCTCTGCTGAGACCCCTCTCCAGGGTGTTGTATGTCCACAGTGAGGGGAGAGAGGGATTGGCCTCTCCTCTGAGACCATCATTTGGATGACGTGTGTACATAGTAGAATGTGAGGAAGGACTGGCCTCTCTGATGATCCCACTCCCCACAGGGACAGACATGCATAGTAGGGTGAGGGGACAGACTGGCCTCTCCGCTGAGACTCCTACTCAGAGTGACAGGTGTGCACAGTAAGATGGAGAGAGGGACTGGCTACTCCACTGCAAGCTCTCTCGGATGATAGGTTGCCTAATAGGGTGTCAGGAGAGTCTAGTCTCTCTACTGATATCTCTGCCTTGGGTGACGTGTGGGTGAAGTAGGGTGCAGAGGGGGAGGGGCCTCTCCACTGATTGGCTTTCCTCTCTGCTGAGATCCCTTCCCAGGATGGCGGGTGTGTACAGTAGGGTGTAGAGAGGGAATGACCTCTCCACTGAGACCTCTGTCTTGGATGGCAGAAGTATGTAGTAAGGTCTGGGGAGGGACAGGCCTCTGAGCTGACACCCCTCTTCAGGGTGACAGGCATGCATCATAGGGTGTGGGGCGGGACTGGCCTCTCCCTGACGCCTCTGTCTTGGGTGGTGACATGTGTGTGTAGTAGGTTGCAGAGAGAGAGTGGTTTCATTGCTGAGACCCCTCCCCAGAGTGACAGGTATGCATATGTAGAGAGGGTCTGGCCTCTCCACGGATACCTCTATCTTGGGTGATGTGTGTGCCTTGTAAGGTGTAGAAATGAACTTACCTCTCTGCTGAATCCCCCTTACTAGGGTGACAGTGTACACAGTAGGGATTTAGAGAGGGAATGACCTCTCCGCTGAAACCTCTGCCTTGGAAGACGGGTATATGCAGTAAAGGCTGAGAAGGGACTGGCATCTCCACTTACACCCCTCCTCAGGGTGATAAGCAAGCATAGTAGGGTGTAAGGAGGGACAAGTCTCTCCCTGACACCTCCATCTTGTGCATCGTGTGTGCATAGTAGGGTGTACAGAGGGACTGGCCTCTGGTCAGAGACCCCTATGTTAGGAATCAATGTGTAATCAACAACCAAACCGTTTAGAGAGGGTCCAAGGGATATTTAATTTAAAGACCCCTACCTGACTATTATCCCCAGCTACTTACATATGTATAACACAAAAAACAGGGGGGTCTACCAGCTTAGTTATGTGGCTGCACTGTCAATCCGAGTTAACAGAATCTCGGGGTGGATAAGTCACATCAAAACAGCTTATTTCAAAACAAGGTGAACACGTTACAGATCATTCATACATGGTTGACAAATCCAAAACAATTAGCAAAGGGTTACCATCAAATTGACTCAATGATCAGTCCTATCATATGGCCAAACCCCGGTGCAAATCAGGCTAGACCCCTGATCATTGGGACTTCAAGTGCCGCACCATTGGTGGCTGGTCAAGGATTTGGTCCACCCATACAAACAGACCAACAATGATGGCTGATCTTTGATGGTAAAGTGAGAAACCGTGCAACAGAAAAAATAGTGACTTTAAAATAGGATGGACCACACCTCCTAATTAAAAACATAGAACAGTGCAAAAAAGGACAGTCAACAAATATCTGTCTAATAACGGGCCAACATGTTTCTGCCTAGCGGGTATTTTATCCCATGGCATTCGTAAGGGCCTCTGTTCTTACAATAGTTGCACTAAGTAGTGATGAAACAAAAGAAACACCACCACCACCGAAGTGAAAAAGTAGGATGTAAAAGGGTTGAGTACGATACAACCTGTACCAACCAATGACATTAACCCTCCATGTCAGATAGGAAATACGAATTCCTTCATGGTAGGGAAATGGACCTCACCTCACCTGGACCTTGCTCAGGTTCTACGAGGCCCCCGCACTATCCGTCGGTACCTCAAAGCTCACATCTGAGTCTTGGGGGAGGAATCAATGTGTGTAATAGGGGGAGGGGAAGCACTAGCCTCTCCACTGACTCATTTTTCCTAGGTGATGTGTATGTAGTAGGGTGTGGGGAGGGACTGGCTTCTCCGCTGGGACCTCTGTCTTTGATGACGGGTGTACGAAGTAGGGTGTGGGGAGAGACTAGCTTCCTTGCAGACACTATTCCCCAGGGTGACAGGCATGTATAGGAGGCTGTGGGAAGGCCTGGATCTCTTGTCTGACCCCTCAGTCTTGGGTGACGTGTATGCAAGGTAAGGTGTGGAGAGGGACTGGCCTATTTGGACCTATAGACTCCATTTCCTAGGACCAATATTAAAAATGTAATGGCAGGGCGGGGGCAAGTGGCCCCCCTCCCCGAGCCTTTTAAGGCCCTGAGGACCCCATCCCCAAGTGCCATTTTTAAAAAATGGGACGGGATCACGTGGCCCCCTCCACAGGATGATTTCAGCCCAGGGACCCTATTCCGTGGGTCCGCCACGTTTTTTTAGGGAAAATAGGCATGCAGCCCACCCTGCCTGGGTGGATTTAAGCCCTGGGTGTCCCATCCCTGAGGGCCGGCCCAACAAAGGGTGGGTACCCTGGTGTTCATCCTGGGCACACACAACACTATTGTAGGGGGCCGTGGTAGAAGCCCCGCGGCCCCAGCCAGCTTCCCGCTTCCTGCGGGATCCAGCATTGCTCCCGCCCACAGAATGCAGCTAATAATGCTGCTCCCTGATGGCAGGAGCAGTCTATTCATCTGTTCACTAAAGCCATCCGAGAAATGGAGGAAAAGTCCGCTCCCAGCGTAAGGAAGAATTTTTTCAAACTCCCACCTGCAAGGAGCAGACTTGGTGTTTGCTCCCACTTGGCAGGAGATTTGAAATTGCTCCCGCCAAGCGAGAGCAAACAGAAGCTTCCCTGCCCGCACTGGTGTAGGCAGGGAAACCGCTATGTCCCGGGGGTAGGCACCCCAGGACATAGCCTATGAGCTAGCACTGGAGGGTGTATTCCCCAGAGCTATTAATGGCTCAGAGTGGGTGGCCACATGGTGCCCTCTCCTTTGCAGATTTAGCCTGGCTTGGTTGATTTGGTCCTTTTGGCAGTAATTGGTCTGGGGAGGGGGGCTGTGTCCCCCTACCCCTTTTGAAATACAACCGGGCCCCGTGGGATGAGGTCACTGGGGCCGAAATTGGCCTAGGGAGGGAGGGCATGTGCCCCTTTCCCCTTTAAAATATGATCAGCCCCTGGGGATTGGGTCCCCGAGGCCAAACTCCGCCTGGGAAGGGGCCCGCATGCCTTCTCCCCCTTTTCAATACGACGGGCCCCATGTGATGGGGTCCCTGGACCCAAAAACAGCCCTGGGATGGGGTTGCATGCCCCCTTCCCCTTTACACTGCTGCTGGGCTTTGGGGAATGGGGTCTCCGGGGCCATAATGGGAGGGATTGCGTGCCCTCTTTGCCTTATGAAACACGGCCGGGCCAGAGGGATAGGGTCCCTGGGGCCAAAATGAGCCCTGGGAGGGGGGATGCATGACCCCTCCTCTTTACAAGGCAGCCAGGTCACAGGGGATAGGGCTCCAGGGCCAAAATCGGCCTGGGGAGGTGTGCCACGCGAGATCCCCTCCCCTAAATATAAATGTCTCTTCCTCCCTTGGACCTGGCCCTCCGCAGGGCTTAGAATAAATCCAAGCACTTGTTTTGAAAAAATATACATATATTTACGAGGATCTGCAAATATGCAGCAACATTTTAATGGTTTCCCCCTATATTTTTCAAACTATGTGAAATTGAATAGGGAAAACGCATTTTGGGACCCCCTTTTTTCTCTGCCCTTGCTTAGCGGATCACCCTGAAACTTTCCTGTTAGACCTGGCACCTTGGCGTGAGTTTCCCTTCCACTTTTTGCTGGTGTGCCTCCGATGTTTTGCTGGTTTTCCGATACTCAGGGCACTGCGCCACGGCCGACCCGTGCCGTAGTGCAAGTGCTCCCTACTATAAATGGTACATGTGATTGGTATCCATGATTGGTTCATTGGATTTACTGTTAGTCCCTAGTAAAGTGCACTAGAAGTGCCATGGCTTGTAGATGCCAATACTGCTAGTGGGCCTGGAGCGCTGGTTGCGCCACCCACAGAAGCAGCCGTAAGATGTGTCTGGGGACTGCCACCGCAGAACCCGCGTGCAGTCTCGTACTGTCATGCCGGCTGGGCAAGTGCAACCACTTGCCAGCCCCTGAACCTTCCCTTGACTACATATTAGTCACCCCTATGGTAGGCCTGCGGGCAGGGTGCATTGTAGGTGTAAGGTAGGACAAGCCCTGATGTGTGTGGCATGTCCTAGTAGTGACTTACAACTAAATTCGTATTTCACTATTGAAGGCTACCTGCTACCGTTAGGCCAGACTGAGCTGCTGGAATTATTACACCCTATGATCCCAGCAGGCTCAGGGAGCATGGTAGAGAGTCGTGTTTAGTATGCCTGAACTCAGGATGATAAAATATTTCTTTTAGTAAAGTTTATTTTAATATCCTGGGTTTGCAAATGCTACTTTCAGAAAGTTAGCATTTGCGTGCCTAACCATTTCAGCCCGCCTCTGCTGGTATGTGTATCTGACTGTCTGGGATGTGTGAGTGACAGGGCTGGGGGATGACAGGTGGTGAATGCGCAGATTACACCTTAGTGGGAGGTAGGAGTGGCTCTTGACTCTGAATCTTGCTGTGCTCTGCCACCACAATGCTGGCTCCACCCTCCTGGGGAGCGACTGATGACTCAGCCGACACCTGGCCCAGGAAGGGCGAAGCCCCATCAACAAGGTACTCTGGCTGCCCCTGTCCGCACAATGCGGGCTCCACCTCCTGTGGAGCGTCTGATGTGCCTGCCCCTCACACTGAAAGCAGAAGCCGGATTGCACCCAACAAAGTACTCAAGGACTGAAAGAGGCTATGCAAAGGCCCCCCTGGTCTGCAAGAACAAAAGAAATGCAGTATAAAAGTAGGAGCCCTGCTCCTTGTAAATTAGATCCTGTTTGGGCTACAGAAGGAACTCTACCCGACGAGAAGGACCGGGAAGGACAAGGAAGAGTGCTGTCTCTTGCCTGTGTCTGGTGCCTTGCTGCAGAAGGAGAGGAAAAGGAAAGACTACAAGAAGACTTTTGCTTTGAGAAACTTTGTGCCAAACTCTGCTGAGAGATCTCCAAGGGCTTGCTGTTGAACTTGCCCCCTGACCAGCGCCCCAGGACCAGTGGGCGCTACATCCTGAAGAAAGCGACTGTGTGTGCTGCTTATCGCTGCAGTACGGACAGAGGGGTCTGGGAGCGCTGGGCAAGCCTGCCACGCTCCCGGTAATCCAAGGCATCGACATCCCGCCAAGCACCGTGACCGGGGCCCAGAGCAACAGTGAGAGCAACGTGAGGTCCAGCCGCCGCTGGCCCGAGCACCGTGACCGCAACTGCACCGGGAGCCCGAGAGCAAAGTGAAGGAGGACCCGTCCGGTCCAAGCTCCCGAATTGACTGCGCTTCGAGCCGTCAATCCACCTGCGAAGACGGACAGCTGCCCTGTGATAACCCCCTCTGGTCGGTAGCCTGCCCGACAGCTCAGCTGTGAGCGCACAGCTGCAACCGGTACTTTGGCTGGGTACGTCCTGCACTTGGGGACCGTACTGCCACTTGCCGTCACCACACAGCCGCCGCCTCCAGGGTCGGAGCGAACGACGAGGAAAGGACCCTGCCGCCACAGAGCACCGCCGCCCCGGATGACCCGTGACCTGCCCGGCTGAGAGCCGCAGCGAACAGCGACCCCGGAAAAGCAACGCGACGTGGGACAGCTCCCCTGGAAGCCGCCCGCTCCACAAGAATTTGAAAGGTACTGTGTTGTATCCTCACGGTGCGAGCGTCCTGCAACTCGAGCTCGCACCGCGCTATCTGCTCCCAACGCGAGCCGCCTCTGAAACCGAGGCTCGCACAGCTCCTGGCCCTCGAGGCCCACGCAGAGAGCGCATTGAGGCGCTACGAGACACTGAACCTTGTCGAACCTGGGCAGAAGGCCCAAAAGATTGCTTATTGCTAAAAGAGAACTGTGGCAACCTGAACTTAAGTAAACTGGAACCGCTATTGAAAGTTTGACAACTGTATTTACAAGCCTGCTTGAAATTTATATAAAGATATATATTTTTACGAATACAGTTTGGTGTCATTGTGTGGTGGGTTGGTTGTGACGGTGTGATATTGCAAATGTTTAACCCTATGTGCCCCAAAGATTAGCCTAAGACTGCTTAAGCCACACTACCTAGAGGGTAAGCAGAGGTTGTCTGGAAGGTAACCCTCAGCCCTGACGAGGAAGAGAGAGTCCCTGCTTGTCGCTAGTGCTACACTGCGCCAACTAGAGCCTCCCCCTTCCTACATTTCCACTTGCAAACTATGCAAAAAGAGCACTTTTTTCGGAAAGTTTCTTGTAGATATATCAAACAGTGCCAAAGTTATAGGCAACACAGACAATGCATTTCCTATGGCAACATGCATGTTCCTATTACTACCATTTTATTTATATATATATTGTGACCAAGAACAACTTGTTGTTCGAAACGTGTTATCCCTCGACTTTTGGAATTGCTGAATAAATACTACTTTGGAAGAACTACGGGCTAGTCTGAATTCTCTGACCTGAATTCTGCGTTTGTATATATATCTATATATAGATATATATACACTACTACTCTGTAGCTATAGTTATATATATATATATTTTTTTAATCGTTTTATTAGTTTCAAAACAAAGAAAATAATAGACATATCAGGTGCCATACATTCAGACATAAGAAAACGGCGAACCGATGTAGATACAGGATGGATATGGCTGAGACGCCTACGCCAATGTATGAGAAACAGGATGTGCCACAGTACAATATGCAATTCACATTAAGCGCAAGCTCCCAGAGTCCGCCCACCCATAAAATCAGGATAATAGGAGAAGCATGAGCACCAGATACTGAAATACCAACAAAGACAGGATGTTCCACCAACTATACTTATAAAAGGAAAGTGAAAGAGAGTGTGAAGAAATGAAACCATTAAAACAAAAAAGAAGACAAAACAATAAACCCATCCCCCCACCCTGCACCCCTGCATATGGCTGACGCCTAACCCCAACTAGCAGTGTGCCTGTCGTCCCAACTAACTAAATACTAAAAGTAGAAAAATGGAGGAGGGCATCTTCATACATGCCCCCGGTCTCCGCCCCCCCTGCCAAAGCCAAGAATCCCCAGACTAAGGTCTCGAAATCTATTAAGCTGCAAATATGTAGCGCAACAGGGGAAACTCCAAACACCGCCCCACTCCCGAACGCATCGTGGTTGCAAACCCTGTGTCCAGTAATACCCGATGGCAAACTCAATCACACAGTCTCATCCTTGACCCTTCTGATCAAACATGTGCGCCCCTTCCGGACACACTGTCGCTTCCGCAGGATAGTCAATGCACAGAAAAGCTGCAGCGAAGATCGAACCGAGACGAAGCAGAGAGATGAAAGTGTTGAGAACGCCGCTAAGTCCAAAGACTTCCCACACCGTCATGGATTCCAAAAGTTGTTTCGTCTGCCATCTTAGCGGTGCCGATGTATAGGGGAGTGACGCAGTTCCAAACAAACAACAGTTCCCATCAAAGTCTCCGGAAAGGGAGCATCAGGTAGTCCTTCCATAGTCTGCAACGATCGTAGGCCTGACAATCCAATTGCGGCATCAAGCTTGCTCTCAGCACCCAACACACAGGTCAAAGGCTCCAACGTCTCCCATAGTACGGGGTCTGCTTCCTCCATCGAAGTGGCCATCTTGGGTATCTCGAGTCGTTTTGTTTCTTGTAGGGGACCAGGGTCCGGTCCCACCTGCCCAGTTCTAGACAAAAACACTATCATTTTATGGATGCGGGCTTCAACGCAAACATGAAGTGACCTTATGGCTGCCAACACCGTTCGTAGTGACAGGTCACTCTCAGTCCGCTCCACAACATCTCGCTCAGTTTCGGTCATATTCGCGTCCCCAGGGAGCCCGGTCTCCCGGGGGGGAACAGATGGATGCGGAACGGACGGCTTCAGAGGGGGACTTATCGTTGGGGACTATAACAATCCGAACTCAGCCACCGCCGGCGGAGATCCCAACCCAGCGAACACCGTCGGGGCCCTAACCGGGCCACCGGGCCAGGGACCCCGTCCGCCGCTCCAATTGTACGTCGTCACCCCTCCTTCGATATTCACCAATTCAGCCAGCCATCGTCAACTTCGGTACAAGGAAAAACAAATTCACCTCGGTAGACCGGACCCTGTTACACAACTACAGCTGATGTTGTTCAACTGAAACCTGATACTCGAGACCCCGGCTTCCAGGCTGGGCTAGGCCGCAAACTGCCACACAACGTATCTTTGTCTACCAAACTGGTAGAAATCTCGGGATTGCACCGTTAAGCTCCAGTCCGGTTCATATACACGGAGGCAGGGCGCAAAAACAGGATAAATGACAGGATCTTCTGGCAGGAGTCGGAGGTCGGCGGAGCCGGGAGCTTACGCAGCCATCTTGTTAGCTCATATAGTTTAAAAAAAAAAAAACATTTAATATTTTTATTTCTGCGTTAATACATAATCATACAATCTTTATCTTCGTATAATCAGTTACAATTCGCCTTGTTATGCATTACAGACGTGAGTATGTTGTACATTGCAGTTTTCTTTTTTGTAAACTCCCATATGTTTATAACTCCCCCCTCCCTCATTTCCCAGCTATAGTTATACAGTTAGGACCATATTTACATAGGATATGGATTTTTCTATTTGCTAAAAACTTTGGAGCTATTTGACGAATCTTCATGAAACGTTCCAACAAAGAAATTCATCTCTCTCAGCTCCTTCCTGGAAAGGTTCCCTTTGATCTGTCAAGTAGGGACCAAGCAAAATGGGGGGGGCCCAAAAATCAAATTTCCACATGCAATTTCATTAGGGAATTTTGCAACGTGCTACAGTCAAAACGGCTGAATGGAATTACATCCAATTTGGCAGGAAACAAGATCTTGGTCCTGAAAGTGTGCTCTTTGTCATGCGGTTGAAATAAGTTAAGTAGTTTTTGCGAAATTAAGGGTAAACAAGATTTGTACATCTGGACCGCTGGGTGAAATTCAATTATTTAAACCTTCTGATTGGCTGAGAGGGCTTTCTCAGAACTAGCACTCTAAAGGGCATGCAGCTCACCTCCCCATGCCTTGGAAGGCTCCATGAACCCCATCCTGCAAGGGAAATGGAAAATTAAATGGGAGGGGGAAAATGCTTGGAGAACAAGATGGCTATGTCTCCCCTCTTGCCCTTCCCTGCTGACCATTATTGTTGTGGGATCCTCCCAGTGAGCATTCTGTGTGTGTCTTTGGAGAGTAAGTGTGTCTCCTGGAGCAGACAAACGTCGCCCATAGATTGCTCGAAAAGGGATTATACAGATTTCTGCTTAGTGGGGATATTAAGGCCTCAGAATTTGAGGCTGATTAGCTTGGTCCCACTAGGCATAGTGATAATGGTAAAGCGAGGGAGGCAAGGTTTGCACATGGCAAGTCATCATTACAACAAGGAAGGAGGATGAAATACACCCATGGCTACCATAGGAAAGCAGAAGTGAAAAATGTATCCAATTCGTATGAAGGGGGACCCAAAACAACCCCAGAACACCCCCAACATTACATTAAAACAAATAGCATTGGTAAAAATCAGGACAAAATTAAAGTCCAACCCAAATGGGGGGCAAGAACAGTTGGGCGGAACCAAGAAGGCAAGAGACATTCACTAAGGATGCAAGCAGCCGCTTCCATCCCTGCCAGTGCCAGCTCCGCATCCCAATCTAGGCAACCAGAATTACCTCAGTTAGAAGGATCCGAGGCCTCTCCCTGGGAACCAGAAAGTGACCGGATCACCGCAGACCTCTCCTTATCGATTGTAGCAGGATTAGGGTGCAAACGTTCAAGTCTATCTCCGGCCCTCAAGCCTCGGCGGCGACCCCGGGAGGCCAGCTCCCCGTGGGTGCACTTTGCTGTGCCTAATTCTCAAGGTCCAATTTAAGGAGTTTGCAAGACTCCTCCAAGGAATGGAGCTGATGGAGTCGGCCCTCATATCAAAATATTAAGCAAAAGGGGTGCCCCCAGGAGTAGGCTATTCGGGAGGAGCGTAGATGGCTATTCACCAGACGGAAGTCCTTCCTTTTCTGCAAAGTGTTCGTTGCCAGGTCCTGGAAAAGCTGCGGAGAGTGAACCCTGAACTGTAGTAGTTGACTAGAGTGGGCTGCTTTAACCACATCACTGCTGTGCATTTTCCCCTCCTGTGCTGATATTTCATCATTGCCATTGTTTCATGACGAGCTCAGCTCGTCATCAGCACAGCTCCACTGTGCCTCATGACGAGCTGAGCTCGTCATCAGCATGGAAGGGGTTAATAATAGCTTATTTCACTCTGAAGTCCTGTACACAAACCAGGATATCCGCGAGCGGTCGATTAGCTTGCCGGAAGGGGGGGGGGGGGCACACAATGGCAGAGGTACACTTATATTACTTATATTATATTCTCCACTGGGATACACAAAACCGATGTGAAAAGGGCTTGAATGTATTTCTCTAAGCTTGCTTCTTCAGCGTCAGTAGGCACAGCCCAGATGCCAATGTTGTTCCGCCTCGACTGGTTCCCTAGGTTTTCTGTATGATACTGGAGGTCAAGATGCTGATCCTGCAATTGGATAACATCCTGCTGGAGCGCGACAATTTCCTCATCTCTGGTCACCGTACCTTCCTCCAGCGCCGCAACCCTCTCGCCGACAGCCTCAACATCCCGACGTAAGTCTCTGAAATCAAACTGTAGGTCGGTCTTCACTGCCAGTATTTCTTCTCGGAACAAGACAAATAGGGACTCTAGGTAGTCGTGGGTCACTGCACCCTCAGCACCATCACCGTCACTGGTACAAGTCTGCCCTGAGCTGAGCGAGTCCCCCGCATTTTCAAGAAGCATATTGTGTACGAAGTGGTCCTTCTTTGTCTTGGCTGTTGCCATGGTTCAAACTGAGAGGCCTCTGCTGTGCCCGCAGCGTTCAGGACCTAGAGAAGGGATAAAGCTTTAACCGTAGATTAATAGGGATGAGGTGCCAGTAAGGTTATGGAGAAGCACTGAAGGCCCTCGTGGGTGGAAGTAAGTAGCAACAATTCATGGCTTTAGTTTGGCCAGCTGCCACCAGGTCGCAATGCCCCAAAGCTCCCAGAGGACCATCCTTAGGAGCACAGATACCACCCCGACCTGACAAAGTGCTGGAACAATGGTTACTCCCAGCCTGGGATCAGCGGCCAGACCAGCAGGACTGGAGAGTCAGGAGGCCTTCAGCAGCGCTCCGGCACAGTATAGGCCTCAGCATGAGAGGGCAGGCAGCAGCGGGGGAGTAGGGCATGAATCTGCAGATGAGGTAACCACAGGGTAGCAGAGTCGATCCAAGGGCTCCACTGGGTGCTCCAGAAGTTAACACCAGATATGGCTCAGGCCGATCTCCACTGCCTGCTTCTGTCCATACTTTCCCTCGGAAGGTGAAGTGCGTCACTTAAAGGGTTGCCAATGAGGGCAGGCAGGCATAACACCCCCAAGAGGGCGCTCAGAGGCAGTCCGAGTAGCAGATCGCGGTTCCGTGAGGCCACTCGCCCCCCCCAGCAGGCGCCAACCACTGAAGTCTGGGTCATCTAAAGCCCACAACTAGCAACAGAGCTCTCGTGAGGGCAGGACGGGCCGCCGGGTAAGCGCTGGACCGTTCATACACCAGGTCTCCCAAAGCACACAGCACTCCCGCGTCACCAGGACCGTACCTCTAGGCAGCTCCACTCCAAGGGGTGGTCAGCCCTCACTGACTTGGGGAGGGCTGTGGAGGCCTGCGGCATGCAACCAGCTGGGACTGGAGTCTGGTCAGCCACTGGTGGGTGTAATGACGGAGCCCCCGGCCCGTCTACGCACGTACACGCACGCATGCATCCGGAGGGCGGGCTCGCCCTCGGGTATAAATAAAAGGGCGCGAGACCGCTCGTGGTCTTCGGGCCAACATAGTAATCAAGTGTCCTGTCTCTTTTATTGTGCTCATTAGTAATCCCTTGCAGCCTTCACCACCTGCGTGACCGCCACCCGGTCACCACACTGGTGACGAAGCAGCTCTAGCCCACGCCGCATCTGCCAACATCGTGGTTACGCTACCCAGGGCCCGCGGTCACGGCGCTCGCGCTCCACACGCTCGAGCCGCTGCCTTGGCCCGGACACACACTCCGGCCGCGTGCAGCTGTCCTGTCCCGCTGGGTGGCCCTGCGGTGTGGAGGTTGTGCTGGGGCTTCATCGTCAGCGCAGAGGTAAGCTCTTTCCTGCGCGGAGGTCGGCGCCTGTGCGCGTTTGCCCGTCAACGCCGCACTGCCTCGCTGTCGCCAGCGGTGTGTCTGCCCACTGCGCCCCGCTCTCACGCGGCAGCGTGCAAGAGACGAAGATCGCACTTCACGCGGCGCGAACCGGAGCTGCACAATCCCTCGCAAAAGGGAGGGGACATCTCGGCCCCCACGAGCAATGCCTCGAGTCAAGCATTCCGACCCTCGGCGCACGTGGGGAGCATGAGCACTGTGCAGTCAACCCTCTCTGGCCCCGTGGAGGGACTGGAAGTGAAACCATGTGGAGGAACAAATGAGAAGGCACAGCCAAGCAGGATTTGCCCACAGTGCTTCTTTTCTTCTGTCTTCGTGGTGCGGCCTAGCCTGGACCCCTGTCCTCCAGCCCATTGTGTATGTCTCCAGGGCCCACGGCTCACACCTGGTCCCACCACCTGTCCTGCGGCCCGCATCCCACATATAGGAGAGTGTCTGAGGCTGTGGACTCTACTCGGACTGGGCAGCTCTGTAGAGACAGGGTGCTGAAGGGGAAGTGCTGAAGTACGTCAACAGTGTGACTGTCTGAAGGGTGGGCACCCCACATCCGCAAACAGGCCATCGTCCAGGATTGCACCGCCTAGGGAGGATGAATGACCCAGCCGCCGCCGCCCAAGGCAACGCCCCAGGGGCAGCCGCAGGTTCTCCCCCGGCCGTCCTACAGGCCCACCAACCACTGCAAGCAGCGCCCCAGGCCCAGGCCCCTGGTCCTGCGAATCTGCCCGTCGCCGCTGCACCCAGCCACGGCACCGCCGCCCCGTTGCCGCCCTTCAGCGAGCTCTTTGACCCGTCCACCGCTACGGCCCGATGGCGCTCATGGATTGTTAGGCTAGGTCACTACTTCGTTGGCGTGCGAGAAACCGACACAAAGGTCAAGAGGTCGCTTCTCATGTGCTATGGGGGCGCGGAACTCTATAAGTTGTTTGAGACACTCCCTGACAGAGGATGCGACAGTGACTACGCAGGGGCGGTCGCAGCCCTGATCCGCCATTTCGATCCCCAAATCAATCCGGACTATGAATGGTTCAAGTTACGGTATGCACGCCAAGGGGAGAACGAAAGTTGATGTTTACTACGCACGTCTGAGGAAGCTGGCCACATCCTGCACGCTTCCGGACCAATGGCTAGAAATTTGCGTGCAACTCATTCAAGGATGCCGTTCTGTCCGGCTGCGATGTCTCATCTTAAGGCAGCCAGGCATCTCCCTCGACGAGATCCTTGTCCTTGCACGGTCACACGAACTGTCCAATGCCCGGGCGGATGAGATGGAGGCAGCCCTGAACCGTCCCGCGGCGACACACCGGACACCAGCCATAAAAGAAGAAAGGGTAGAGGTGATTCACAGATGTCCTCAACAGTCAAAAGGTGCCACAAAGCCATCGTAGACCTCCTTGTGTGGGAACTGTGGACTGGACCACCCTACGGGAGGAAGATGTTTCGCGAGGGGAAACACATGCTCGCAGTGTGGAAAACTAAACCATTTCGCCAAGGTCTGTCGCAGTGGCGGAGGACGACGGAATGGGCCTTGCCCGCGTGGACTTACGCAAGGAGTGCGTAAACTATCAGTGGAGGATCCCGGGCCCTGACAGTGACAGCTCTCGCACCGGTCTTGATTTTGAAGGGGATGAGGACGATGTGTTTTTTGTATCTTTCATGGGCAGAGAAGGCTCCAAGAGGCGACCACCGCCCATGTGCGACATCACCGTAGCTGGGTCCCCAGTGCACGCACTGATCGACTGTTCTCCTCTCAGTCCTCGGGATCAGCGTGTTGTTGAAAATAGGGCCACCTCCTGATCTAACCAAACCCAGAATGCTGTAATAGCCTTGGGTTAAGGAAGGATCAAGCGAGGGCAGAGAAAAAGGTGGGGAAGGAAGGGAACAGCAGGGAGGGAGATCTGAAAGACAAATAACAATAGCGTTGGTACCAGTTTCTATAAACCCTGTATCAATAAGACACGATAAACAATAGCTGTACCCTCTACCTGTGAAAGAAACTAAAGTAACTGTAATGTAGAGGATACCACTGTTAAACAACATCAGAGCCCTGGAAGGATGCGAGCGAGGCTACTTCCCCCTGTAACACACAAAGAATAACAGCTCGTATATATTGTTCTATATTTCTCTAGCGCTATGGTGAGATGCTTGTGTGGTTGTACATACCCCATGTGGAAGGAACATGATGAGATATATGATATAGTCTTGAACAATATCCTTGGGAACCCCGTGTTCAAAAGCACACAATGCAAATGTTAATATTCTTACATGGGTTACTTCACCCGTAGTTTAAGAAAAGTACAGTACCTGTGCCACCAAAACAGTAGGTATCTCTTGGTATAATTGTCGGTTCTAATATAAGTAGTAAACACCGTTGTTAACAATAACTGTTAAGTACTGCAGCAACTTGTATCTCAAGGATCCCCTGCATGAGCCGCAAGACGCTGGCTCAGCCAACAGAGGACCGACTTAACAAGCTTGGTAAGAGGAAATGATTTTATGACGAGATTTCGTCCTCCGCACGAGCCGTAGAAAAGAGGCTCACCAACGGAGGGCAAATGTAGCAATTATATACAGAAGCGGAGACGGACTCCACACTTAACACAATTCTTCCTCCACAACGAGCCGTGTAAATATGACTCTTCCAACGGATGGCAAGGCAAGAATCATTAACAAGCTTCCCTCATTACAAAAGAACCAATGTTCCTCTGCATGAGCCGTGGCAAGAAGGTTCCCCAACGGAGGAACAAAAACGCTGTTCCAAAACACTCAGCAGAAGTGCCGGTTCTTCACCATCTGTGTAATCCACACGGAATAAACAAGAGCTTTACCTTCTTCCTCGGAACGGACAAACAGCTCAACAGAACCCAAGAGTGCTGTCACCAGGTCGATAGATCCAGAATATCCGACAAGGGAAACAGGAAGTCTCTCCCTATATAGAACCGCCCATCATACAGCTAAGAATTCTGGGACATGTAGTTGGTCTTTTCGTGGACGACTCACAGAAGATGCTATATACCTGAGGCGCTCATGGTATCTTTAACATCGACACAGGGGCGTCTGTCAATGTCATGGACAGTATTCAGTATGAGATGTTGGTGCCCCGTCCACCTCTGTCGCCGTCTAGAGCGAAAATCTACACATATGACAGCGGCGAGCCCCTTCCACTGGGCGGCGTCATGGAGGTCGATGTCGTGAGCAATGGACAGAAACTTCTCACACGTTTTCACGTCACAGAGGGTAAGAGAGGAACCCTGCTAAGCTGTCACACGGCTGAGGACCTGGAACTGGTGTTCTTCGCGAATCAGGTGCACGAGCTACACGCACAGGAAATGCTCAAAGACTTCTCCATGCTCTTCAAAGGTCTGGGATGCTTCAAGGGCAAGACTTTCAAGTTGCATGTAGACCACACAATCAGGCCCACGGCACTGAGGCATAGGAGAGTGCCATTCCACCTGCGGCCGCAGGTTGAGGAGGAGCTTCGCAAGCTCGAAGACCTTGGAGTGATCGAGAAAGTATCGGGCCCGACCCCTTGGGTCTGTGTTGACATGCGCCTTCCAAACAAGGCAGTGAAGAGAGAGCGTCACCTGACGCCGACAATGGATGACATTGTTGCAGATGTAAATGGTGCCAGGTGGTTCACCAAGCTGCACCTCAACGCGGGGTACCACCAACTGGAGCTACACCCCAACAGCCGGAATATCACCACATTTTCAACACATGTGGGTCTTCACCCCTACAAACAGCTTA